>NC_135723.1:35081953-36374052 GCF_964656455.1 Halichoerus grypus
GTTTTTACCTAAGTAATAGATTCTTGAAAATACTGAGCCAACAAGCCAATGCTATTACAATTTCCGATTTACCTAAACCATTAAAAATAAAGTCACAAAACTAGAGTAAACTTGGTTTGTTAGGGATATTTTCCCTCAACTGTAAATTTTATGCACAAGATGGAAAAAATTGCTGGTATTAAATCTGCAGTATTGAAGAGGAAGTCCTGCCTTCTTAAAGTAAAACCTTCATCAATCTAAAAGGTTTTAAGTAAAACAAAATCTTAAAATGCACAAAGAGCAAATGGGCCAGTCTTTTGTGTGTATATATATTATCTGTTACCCAGACTTTTCATGTGCTGCCATATTATTATGCATATTGCTATACTTGGAGCAAAAATAGGACCACAGAAATATATGGGCATAGTATTTCAATGATTTGATAAACCTGGGTATTGCTTTTGGGTGTCATAAAGCATCTAGGCAAATCCTTAAGTACAGTGATATATTACTTTGGTCTGTGCATGGAGTTGTTAGCAGAAACTTTTATGTGTCATTGGAGGGCAGTATACGGTCTTTTATATTTCAGAGATGAAGTATAATGCAAACGGAAATTTGAGATGATGGTCAAGAGCTGAGATTTTCAAACCCCATGCACTGTTCTTATGAGGAATGTTTATTTTTCTTTGTTTACAAGAAAGTAACTGAAGTGATTTGTTATGCATTATATGACCCAGAGGGTATCTAGCAAGCTTTTTTTAATGTTAATATTTTCAGGATACAGTTCTTTCTGCACACATGCACATAAATATATACATTGATACATCTCTGCAAATTAAAAGCTTATTTTAGATAACTCATGTTTAATAAGTGCAGTTCATGTTTTTTATTTCCCTGATGAGTGCGATTTTTTTTAAATTTCATAGAAATAAACATGTAGGAAACTGTCTTCTTTTTAGTTGCTGTGGGCCCCCTGAGTTCATGTAATCACTCTAAGCAGTTTGTATCCTTTAGAGAAGAGAGAGAGAAAACATTTCTTTAAGGTTTTATATGGTCATTTATAATGCATGTAATAATGTAGAAAACCAGTCTTTTGAGAGCTTCCAGCTTTTTGAGGAAGTCTTCCCTCACTAGGAAGAGGGGGACTTCTCGTGTTGAATATTTGCTCTTTCTCTCGAGAGGAATGAAATTCCCCCCTTTGAGATAATTTTGATAAAAGAATAATTTGATCCGAAGTCACATGAAGTTTAGAAAGCAGGCATGGTAATTCAAAGATAGAAGTCAGTTATTCTTTTATAGGCTTTTTCAAATTAAAAACTTGAATGTTTTCCCTTAAAAGTTATCAGTGACCTTTACCTAACAAAAACTCATGACCTTTTCAAATTTTTGGTCATCCTTTTTTTTTTATTTTAAAGATTTTATTTATTTATTTGACAGAGAGAGAGACAGCGAGAGAGGGAACACAAGCAAGGGGAGCGGGAGAGGGAGAAGTAGACTCCCCGCCGAACAGGGAGCCCAATGCGGGGCTCGATCCCAGGACCCTGGGATCAAGACCTGAGCCGAAGGCAGACACTTAACCAACTGAGCCACCTGGGTGCCCCAAATTTTTGGTCATCCTTAACACCATTTTGTCATTTGACACAAAATTTGCTGCTACCACCGAAGAGCTGTATGACCCTTGCAGTATTTAAGTAGGCATCCTGTGTTGTATTTTTATTTGTTAAATCTGACATCTTGAAGTCCCCTCTCTTTTCTCTGGAGGCCTTCTCCTTTTTCCGTGTCCTGTGGGCAGCCTGCATACCATACCCATGGCCCTGACTCTCCTCACTTCCTCATGGAAGTTCATCTGCTCTTATGGTACCAGGTGTCACCTCCCTGTGCTGGTTTCCCAGCCCACATCTGCAGCCTTGACTACGGCAGCCCCCAAATTCAAACAGCCCGAGGTGACCCTTACTGAATGTGCTGCTACTGCCTCCAGCTCACCGTGACCAAACCAAACTGTCCGGAATGCTGCGGACCAGGGATCTCGCTGCATTCCGAGTCAGCCTTGTTTCCACCGGCGGAAAGAAGTCTGCCGGGTGCTGGTGTGTCTGACTCCCCTCTCTCCATACGTAATCTGTACACTTGTCACCAAGGTGGCCACGAGTTTCATCCTCTTCGTTGTTCTTTTTACCCAGATGTAAAGTAGTGAAGGTCCTGAAATAATTTCCTTTTTGGGCCCCTCTGATTCGCGTTCCCTCCTTTCAGTGTTTCCTGCCTTCTGCTGTTGGATTAGTCCTCTTTCAGCACAGTCTGGGGTCGGATCCCTGGAAACAGACTCAGAGGCAGAGTCGCATGCAGGTGTATTGGGGCGCGGACTTCAGAAGATAAACTTGCAGGGAAGTGAGGAAGGCGGGGTTGGGCAGAGGGGGATGCTGACTGCAGTCAAGTTGTGCCTGAAGCCTCAGCTGAGCCTAGAGAGTGCTCCAGAGTTGAGATGGCCTCCAGAGTTGTTGCAAACTGAGAAACAGGGCCAGACCCTTATACACCCCTCCCTCGAAGGTCCCCCCACGGGGCCCCTGATGTGCTCCACTTCAAAGGCCCTCTAATTTCATTTGCTGTATGGCTGTCCTTTGGTCTGCAACCGCCATAATGATCTCTTCCTTTCTGCCTTCTCAAATGCCTGCCTCTGAGCCAGTCACCCACTGAGAGGAGGGGTAGGCTGTTCCTGCAGCTAAGGACTCTTCCCAGCAAAGGACACAGCTGTGGAGCGGCAGCTGAGGGATGGGTGTGCTGGCACTGAGAGGGCTGTGAGCCCCACCAGATCCACTGCCATCCCATTCAGCATTTCATTTTCCTGTAGGAACCTGAAGTGCTTCCCTACTGGCTGCTTCATCAAGGTAAATGTCTCTGCCTGACTTCGAGGGTCCCTCCCTTATCCATTACTTGGCCCCACCCTACCTGCTGCTGAGCTCAGTTTCTCGCCATCTTGCTTCCCTCCCCTCCAGTTGAGGAAGGGTTATCCTCGGTGGAGGGTCTGCCAGTAGTCTGCTGTGTAGCCTCCTTCATATTCCTGCCCACCCATTGCCTACTCCACAGCATTTCAAGCCTTTGCTTTTGGGGTCCTCCCCCTGCAACAGCCCTCCCGTCTAGGTCTTCTCTTATGCTTTGAAACCAGTTTATGTGTCCAGCTTATAGTTAGTACTGTACAATTCTGTACCTCATTGTATACTTCATCATATTTGTCCATTAGCTTTGTGGGTATATGTGTGTGTGTGTGCTATTCTTGTGTTTAACATTAATTATTACGGAAGGTGAGACTTACATTTAATTTCTTTGGTATTTTTGGCAGAATCTAGCAGAATGCTAGTCTCATATTAGAGGCACATTGAGTGGCTGTTTTATTTCCCAGTTGTTTCTGTAAGCATCACAAACAAAAGTAAAAACCAACCAAAGAAACAAAACACCTAATCGAGTGATGAGATAAGCTGGAGGGAGTTTTCTGGAAAGACTATATTTGAGTTCAAGGGATGACATTTTCTGAGTTTCAGAATTACATGTTTCTGTGAGTTTGTGTGGCTCCTGCATGGATGACTTGAAGTAAAATTATGAATTAATAGCAGTTTCCTTATCCTCTTGTCCCAGTTCACTCTCTCACACCGTTTTTGGGCCAGTGTAGCCGGTGTTCCTTCCCTGTGATTCCAGTCTCCCTTGAGGAATTTTCTTCCCGTCCTGGTATCCAAGTACAGCGTTCCCCTCCACACCTTCCTCCCTCAGCTGCCCTGTAACCTCTTCCTTTAGCCATAGAGCAGCCTCCCCAGGGCATCACCCCTGAACATCCTTCTGGTCGGCTCTCCTCTTCAAAACTTACATGTATCAGTGAACAAACTACGTTTATGTACAACAAAACATAATGTTGGCTGAAAAGAGGCAGACACAAAAGAGCATGTGATAATTGTCACAAAAATGGGCAAAACTAATCTATGGTGTTATAGTCAGGATAGTGCTAACTGTTGGCAGCAATCGTATTTAGAAGAGCACACAAGGGGGTTTCTGGAATGCTAGGAATTCTTCATTTCTTAAGCCAGTGCTGATTACATGGATGTGAGCTTTGTACTTGTGAGTGGTACTTATTTATATGTGTGTTATATTCTGATAGAAAGTTTTAAAAAATTAACTCTCGGCTTGGCGAGCTGATCACTTTATAAGCTCTTCTGTGGATGGGGGCATTTGTTACTCTTCTGGAAGTACTGATTTAGAGGTAGTAGAAAGAGGGGAGTCATGAACTTGGCCCTCTTTGTTCACCCTTATCATGGTGTTTCTGGGGAAGAGTGTGACGTTGTTGAACCCATCTGTCTGCTACTGGGCATTATTATAAATTAATAACAAAAAAACTCATGTTCAAAGTCTTGAATTTTTCTTCCAGTAGAGCCTAGTTATCAGATTGTTTTTCCTTGTCTTATTAATTCCTCCTGTCCCGAAGGAAAAGTCTTTACTTTTGTTTCATCTTCAGAAAGAGTTACAGAACAGTTGATCGCAATTTTCCTTAGGTGTTCTAGATAGAACAGTAATCTTTTGAAAAATATCTCCCGTTGAACTCTTCAGAATATCTGGGAAGGGAAGGTTGAAGTAGAGGAAAGTATTATTGGTTGTTTACTTTGGCTGTATCATTCAACTTGGATGCACTTTCTCATGGTACCAAGGCTTCCAGCAACAGAGAGAAGAGACCCTGTTGGACTTTTTACTTTTCCTTGGGTGGTGTAAGTTAATATAACAAAACTGGAAAGGCAAAAACAGGAGAAGTGCAGGTAGCAAGCTATAGAGGGAAAGAGTAGATTTGGATCAGCCAAACCTAGTCTCCAGTTTGGATTCTGGCACTTAGTAAGTATGGGAATTTGGGCAGATTGTTTAGCTTTCTCTAAAAGGGTGGTCACTGTGCTGTCTTCATGTGCAAGATTCGTGTGATGATTAGACATAATGATTGTATAGCTCCAGAGCCAGTAAGTGCTCAGTTAAAGGCTGTGATGACATGGGACTGGAACAGAGAGGACCCACATTTTCCAGATTGTTATTTTGAATACACGGTATTTCAATAAAGGTATCCCATACCAAGCACTTCCGTATGTTGGGAAATAAAAATAAATAGAAGGAAACAATCCTTCCTCTTCAAACAATGACACAAAATTTCATGAAAGAATTAAACAATTTTAAGGCCATACATGAGCAAGTATTAGAGAGTTTTCATAAATACACGGAGAATCCAAAGTAAATGAAAATTCTTGTGAGATGGGGTTTGTCAGGGAAGGCTTATATTCACAGAGGAAGCTTTGCCTAGAGCAGAGTTTTGGAAAATTAATCATAATGATGACAGGCAACATTGATTCTGCATGGATTCTGAGCTGGGCATTGGACTTCCTGCTTTATGCATATTATCTTGTCTAATCCACACAAGTACCCTGTGAGGGATAGCTGCTGGCATTATTTCCATCTGATGGCGAGAAAAACCAAAGCTTCCGGAAGGGACGCAGCCTACCCACAAGCACACAATTAATGGAGTGGTGGGGCCGGTGTCCAAAACCCTGGTAGCCATCTCTGCCATCCTCAGAGTGAACACAGTATTCGTACGGGGTAGTATCTAAATTGTTTTGGAAACAGTTGCTTTCAGGGGACCTGTAAGTCAGTTGGGGAATTAATAATTGTACCTTTGTTCTCTTAAATCGCAACAGAACAGCAACTAATGAAAGGTAGCATGGTGTAGCGGATAGAATGTGGATGTGGAGTGGGATGAACTGGTTTCAAGCCCTTGCCACTTATCAGCTGCTGTGTGGCTCTGGACAAGTTACTCAACAAAGCTGGGCATTCATTTCTTACGGTATCTTTAAAAGAGAGGCAAGAAATAATGTACTTTGCCATTTTGCTCTAGGGGCTGTTGTAACCATCTCCGGGGTTTATGAAATTGTCAAGTGCTACGAAGTAAGTTATTTTTGTTAGTGTTATAAGTAATAGACTTGGTGATGATGATAATAATGATAGTGGTGAAGATGATAAAATAACACCAACAATAATAATTTAAAATAGTAGTAAAAACAGTCCATGATTGCATTGTGTCAGATGGCCACAAGGATGGAACTGCTCTTGCTGGCAATATTTCAGATATTTGCTGATTAAGTGGTTTTGGTAGATTTGCAGTTTATGCCCTTCTTGGCTCAAACAAGCAATTAAATACTCCTCAGGAAATCATGAAAGGTTACCTTTAGTTGTACAGCCTATGCTGTTGGAATTTTGGCTTCAATTCAGGACTCATGGCCAAATTAACATCTGAATCACTGGAAGCCTATTCATAAAGAATACAGAACTAAAGTTTATGTACTCAGCTAAAGTGACTTGAGTTTCACAATGTAGCCAGGAGATAGAAACTGTTCTCCTGTACTTTGTGCTCCAATTCACAGACTGAAATGCAGCCTGCTGTGGGCCTGTTATTGTGTTTCTGTGTAAGGGAACCTCTGACTTGGGCCAGCGCCTGTTAATTTAATGGAGGATGCCTCCAATTTAGCAATTGTGATTCGTAAAGGGCCCCTAGGGCCCTCCAGGAAAATTTTTATATAAATGAGAGATAATGGCAATAGTTTTAGTCTTTCGCAAATCATCTCTTTAAGTAAAATGCCTTGTGAAAACTACTAAAACCATAGTATAATTATTTCTAAAAATTAAATTCAATTACTCTTAGAGGGACTTCTTCAGAGCTAGAAAATATTTATTTCATGCTTATAGTAGTTGTTGCCCTTGCCTTTCTTGCTGTGGTATAAGTAGTAGAGACTCGTGTATACAGATGCCTATCTTGGAAGTGGTTATTTTTAGATCAGATTTTTTTTTTGGATGACTGTCTTTTTTTTTTTAAGAGATAGCTTGATATTGCAAATTATAGCAAATACAGTTCTTACAAACAGAATTTTTCAGATAGTATGAACTTTTAATATTAGGGACTTGGTAAATAAGTGTGAATATTTTTAATAAGCTGTTTTGCTAATAGGACTAATTCTGTTTGACAAAATTTCTGTATCATAAATTTATCATTGTTTAAAAATGTTAGTACTCATATTTTGGAAAGGATCCTTTGAGGGTGTAGATTAACATAAAAATCACACAGAATGTGGTAGTTATGCTTCTGGTAGTCAAAACTCCTAGCAGTTTTATTTTTTTAATCAAAGACTTGATTAGTCATTTGGATAGAAATTTCAAGAAATTGCCTTTGCAATTATAGCTATCTTAGAAGAATTCTTTCCAGAAAAGTTGAGCAAGGATGCCAATTAATTCCAGCTGTTGGAGTGCATTGTATGTAAATGTCTGAGTTCAGCCTCCAGTAATTTAGAGAGAAGCTCTTAAATGCTATAATTTAACAACCAAAAAGCTTTGTAGGCTGTTAGTCCACTCATTTGACTGAATTTTTGAATGAAGCATTGATTTCTGCGTTTCCTTTTTCGTAAGCTAAGTATTCCTGGCAGTGTTGGCCATCTCTGTGGAGATGCCAGTTCTAGTAGGAAGATAAGGTTGGGGAGGTTTAAAAAAAAAAAAAAAGCTTAATTTCTAATTTTAAAATTATATATTACTTTTAAAATTTCTTTTTCTCCAAACTGAAATACTTGGTTGCATATATGTGTTTTTTTTTTCAACAAAAACTGAATATACTTTTTTTTTTTTTTTTTTAGAATAGTTTTAGGTCTACAGAAAAATAGAACAGAAAAAACTGTTCCCGTAAAGTCTCCCCGGCACCAAATTTGTTACAATTGATGAATGAATATTGATATATTAGTATTAACTAAAGTCCATACCATAGCTTACTTTTGGGTTCACTTTGTGTTGTACAGTTTTGTGGGTTTTGCCAAATACATAATGACATGTACCCGTCATTACAGTCTCATAGACAATGGTTTTACTGCCCCAAAGATCCCCTGTTCTTCCCCTGTTCATCCTCCCAGCCCCTTCACTCCCTGTCCCAACCCTGGGCAGCGACTGATCCTTTACTGTCTCTATAGTTTTGCCTTTTTCAAGAGTGTTGAACAGGTGGAAGCAGAGAGCATGCAGCCTTGTCAGAGTGGCTTCTTTGACGTACTAATATGCATTTAAGGTCCCTCTAGGTCTTTTCAGGTCTTGATAGCTCATTTCATTTTAGCACTGTATAATCTTCCCTTGTATGGATTATCACCCAGTTTAGTTGTCCATCCACCTATACTGAAGTTGCTTCCAACTTTAGGCAACTATAGATAAAGCTACTGTAAACATTCTTGTGCAGGATTTTGTGAGGACATAAATTTTCAATTCCTTTGGGTACTTAAGTTCTTTTTACCTAGGGAACAAGTAGACCCTGAGTATATAGATGAGGGTCAAGAGAAACTCACCATTCCTATGGAGGTCAGAAGTGGGAGGTTGGGAGTAGGAAAGATTGACTATTCACAGTTCACAGTATGGGTTATTGGGGAGGAAAAATTTTATTCTACCCTTTAAGATTCTTTTGGCTGATATAAGAATTAAATTGACATGAGGCAGATTAGCAGGAGAAAATAAAATTTAATTACATATGTATGGGGGCTCCCTAAGAAGATGAGGTCCACAGGCAGGCAGGCAATTGAGGCTTATATGCCATCCACAGTTGAGGCAAAGGGGATAGGAGTCTGGGACGTCTAAGGGAAGGAAAGCAATTTACAGGTAGATGGAAAAGAGTAAAAGTCTGCTGGGCCATGCAGTAACAATAGGACACGAGAAGAATTTTAACAGACTGGTAAATTCCTCCCTGTCTCCCACACCAGAGTTCATATTGTAAGTAGTTATCTATGGCCATAGCTCCTTGCTGGAGCAGGTCTTCTGTCTAAATTCTTGTAGGCAGGGGGCGGAGGGTCAAAGGTTGTCCTGAACGTTTTGTTTCTTAAAAATAGTCAGCCTAGAATAATCCACATGCCAAAGAGACACATTTTGGGTTGGCAGATTTTTCCTTCCTACAGTGTCCAGCAAAAGTTGGCAAATGCCAGCCTGTCTCCTGCCAGTGGCTAAGTGGACCATGGGAAGAAGCTGGAAGGACATTTTCCTGCTTCGTTACAGTTCAGGGCAATCGAGAGGAGTACCAATAAGCAGCCCTAATTGGTCCCATTTACAGGTCTGATTAATAAGATTCCCATAAATACTTTTATTTATTTATTTTTTTTTTTAAGATTTTATTTATTTATTTGACACAGAGAGAGAGAGAGAGAGAGCACGAGAGGGAACACAAGCAGAGGGAGTGGGACAGGGAGAAGCAGGCTTCCTGCTGAGCAGGGAGCCGGATGCGGGGCTCGATTCCAGGACCCTGGGATCATGAGCCGAGCTGAAGGCAGACGCTTAACGACTGAGCCACCCAGGTGCCCCCCCCATAAATACTTTTAAACTGCATTTATAAATCTGGTATATTTAGTTCTTTTTAGACATTCAAATGCCTTGATCTAACAACCAGAACTTCTCCAAGTACTTAAATTGTTTCTGCAAACCTAATAAAACCACATTTATAAATACAGTTCATCTTAAGAATTCTGATGCTGCTGAGAATGTAGTGAAACTCTTATGCCTTTCAATTTAAAATCGTAAGTTGGAAAGAAATTAAATTGAAATTACAAGCATAGTTTGTTAACATATCAAACTATCTTAAACATAATAAATGCTTTATCAGCTAAATGTTGAACTTTGTCCAAGTGATTATACATTGATTCCTAAACTTAACGTCAGAGGTTTTAATACAGTGGATTTGATTTGATCCCATTATGTCTCTGTTTGAAATTAAACATTCCCAGAGTTCTTATCACATAGAGTAATTTAGAATTATCATCCCAGGAAGATCAGGCTTGTTATATAAAGCGAATTAAGTAACTTAGCAGCCAGAGATCTGAGACCTGGAGGGCTGCCATGTGGCCGTCCAGGGGCACTCTCTCTCAGCCACTGAAGGACTTGCGTGCCATTTTATATAGTCCGTATCACAACTGGTAGAGACAACAGGTCTCTACTCTTAAATAATTCTTTTATCTCATTTGGATCCTTGGATTGCAGAATCAAATGAAGGAAGTGAAGGATGTCCTTCACTTCCTTCAACTAATCTCTTCACCTTCTCATGGAATTCTATATGCTTTTCCTTTTTCCTGTCTTGTTAGGTCAGAACTCTTAAAGCTGTTTTAATCTAATTCTACTTGAATTCCCCTGTCTTTCACACCTTCATCTGTGTCTACACATGTTGTGTAGCCACAGCAATGAAGTCTTGCTCATGACAGTTATGTTGACCAAGTTTCCAGCTATCTCTGCTAGAGATGCTCATCTGTTTGTTGAATGATGCACTGAGAACAGTGACCATCGATCATACTTGTTAAGCAAAGGTGAAGAACTAGTGTCCTGTTAGAATTCAGCTAGTTGAGGTTTCATGTGACATTTATGTGGTATGTAAGTATTGTCCATAAGTGGCAGGGTAAGTTTCAAATACAGAGTTGTATTTGCTCTGCTTTTTATAAGAGATCCAGTATGAAGTACAGTTTTTAGGTTAGATTATTAAGATTGACTTGTGTCTTTCTCTCAGCCTCCCACATCTAGTCCATCAATAAATTCTTTTGGCTTCACCTGTAGAAAAGATCCAGAATGTAACAATTTCTCACCACAGTCTTGGCTGCCATTATCTCCAGCTTGGGATTTATTGTTAAATAAATAGCCTCTTGATTTTCTTTTCTTCCACAGTAAACCCCCCCCCCCATTTACAGTTTATCTTCTATATAGCATTTGGCATGATCTTTTTAATACATAAATTAGATAGTTATTCTACCACTATCAACCTTCCAGTGGCTTTAATGATCATAGACAGAAATCAAGATATTTTAGAAGTATGTTCTAGCTGCTGGCTTCTTTCCTACCTCATATCTGATCTGTGTCCCTAACTAGACTGGCCTCCTTATTCTTCCTTGACCACATAGGACACATGAAGTTCCACCTTAGGATCTTTGGACTTACTGTGCCTCTTACTCCAGCTCTTTGCCCTTGAATATTAGCATGCCCTTCACATTTAAGATCACTTCCTCAGAAACATATTCAGAGGGTACATCTGATCACCCTTTCAAATTTGAACTCCCTCTCTGTCACTCCACCATCGACACACACACTCTAACCTAGTCCCCATCACTGTGTGGTCTTTTACTGATTAATTTTTATTCATAATCCTTACCAATAGCTAGCATTGTCCTGTATATTTCTTTGTATTGTTACAACTTCTATATTATATCCCTAGCACCTACCAAATAATTCCTGGCACTAGTAAGTGTTCATTAACACTTACAGTACAACATACTTGCTGAATGAATGAATGAATGAATGTCTTCCTCATTAGGATGAAAGCCCAGTGAAAACAGGGCTTTGCTTGCCCATTCCCAGTGCATCCCCTTTGACCCCATAGGAAACACTCAATAAATATTTATTGAATGAAAGATGGCCTGATTTAGGCTTAAGTCTCTGTGAGGCATTTTAATTCTGGGTCTTAGATTCCCTTGACCTTGTCTTACTTATAGTAACGCACCCCCTGCTTGCACCACTCTTCAGTGATGAAGTGACCAAGTGGAGTCTTCTGTAAGTTAGACATAACAGAGTCTGATTTAAACACTGTCATTGGGCCCTTAACTGATTGATTTAATTTTCCTCATGTAACCAGAAGTAAAATTAGTAGTATAAGCACATAGTTGAAAATAAAGTGGAATTCTTGAAATTATTTGCAGACTTGGGGTTGCTAAAGTAACTTGTCATCTTTAGCATGGAATTTACAGTAGACATTGCTATTTAAAAATTTTTTTAAAGCCACTTTACATACAGAGTGATTTATAGTAAAATATCTGGGATTTAAAAGAAGATAAGAGTGTTTAAAAAAAAATACCTGAAAATCCCTTAAATCAGTTTGAATTTTTAAAATATCCAGGATGAAAAAATAAAAAAGAATATGTTGCTAAATATTGAAGTATCATTGAGGATAAAATAAGCCCTTATGTTTGAAGAGTGCCATACAGTATACAAGATACTTTCCCTACTTTATCTTAAGCAGTTATGGGCCTGAGATTAGGTTTAATAAAAATACTTGAGCTTCAGAACATAGGAGCTTATCTAAAAGGCTTTGAAGAAGTTCTTTTAGAGAAAGGTACTCAGGGTTGTGGGTTACTATCCCTAGGGTGAGTCAGTGGAGATGAAGAAGGTCACATGGGTTAGGACTCGGGAATGTTTCTAGAGCTGTTGGTGGCCCCTGTACCATTCTCACACTTGTAGCCATCTGCGTCCCACCCTCCAGCCCTCGCCTTGTCAGCCACCATGTCCGCGCTTAGCTCTTGACTCTGCCCTTGTCTTTTCTCCAGAGGCGTAGCAGAGTAGTGAGACGATGGGATTCAGAATCACCAGGCCTGGATGTAACCTCTGACCGGCCACTTGCTGTTTTATGGGCTGACTTTATTTCAGATCTCATTTGTGTTCTATAAGCATGTTCCATGCTTCCGACTGTTGGTTGATTGATATTGGAAACCACATTTCTAACATTTGTGAAACCATTAGACAAACAGTGACTATCATATGAATACCGTGTAAGGGCTTTGGGGCTGTGATTCTCAAACACTGTGTGAATCAGATCCCTTGGGGAGCACCGGGAGCATGATTCCAGGGCATACCCCAGGGATGCTGAATCGGAATCTTTGATGCTTATGTACAGAGATCTCATTTTTTCAGTTTTGATATTTGCAACCACTGTTCTGAGAACCCAGGAAGAATTATAAGGTGTCGTCCCTGCCTTTCAGATGCTTGTGTCTAGTTAGAATATGAAAATGAACATGAATGGCACAATTAGACAATGATGGAGTTGAATCTTCGTTTATTTGGTTGATGTGAGTGGAGAGGAGCTCTAGAGAGGACAGCATGGGGTTGGGTGCCCTTAATTTATGTCTGGGTTAGAGAGTTTGGATAGAAAAGTATCAGATAAGGTGACAGCAAGATAGCAAGATGTGTTTTGGTTTATCAATCATAAGAATGGCTTCAAAGCATATATAATGTTAAGTAGTCTTTTATGTATTTTTATCTCTACACCCCCCCAAAACTGGTAAGATTTTTCAAGAAGGACATAGAAATAGACCCAGCCATTTTGGTTAAATTTATTTTGTTGTGAAAATAAACAAAAACCTCCCAGCCTTTTATAAATTTGAGTTACATCTCCTTTCAAATTCCTTTAAGAATGTGAACTTTGGATATTGCAAAATAGTTCTCATCATCTTAACAACAATTTAAAACCATTTAGACCAACTTACCCAATTGCTTCATGACAAAACTGTACAGGCAGTTGACTAAAAGATCCCGTGGCAGTGATTAGATCATTATAAGCTCTTGATGGTTGTCCTCTTGTAGTATGGTCAGAAAGATTAGTGGCTTTCTGAGACTTTGTTATAAGGGCTTTTTTTTTTTTTTTTTTTAAAGATTTTACTTATCTGTTTGAGAGAGCAAGCAAGCACGAGTGGAGGGGAGGAGCAGAGAGAGAGGGAGAAGCACACTCCCTGCTGAGTAGGGAGCCCGATGCGGGGCTCAATCCCAGGACCCTGGGATCATGACCTGAGCTGAAGGCAGATGCTTAACCAACTGAGCCACCCAGGCACCCCTAGGTTTTTATAAGTAAAATGGCTTTTATAAGTAAATGATCTGAAAATAAGATGGAATCGAGGAAACTATATCCTATTTTGTATCTCTTATTTAGCATATGTAATTAATATATCTTCCTGGAAATTATTTTCAAAAAGATATTAATCAACAATGCTAATAGGTGTTCTTTGAGAACAAAGCTATGATTATCACGTAGATTTGGTTTGTTGAAACAATGGGAATATGTGTGACGTGGAGACTGACTTGTCTGAAGCTGAGTAAAAAGCAAGTGAGGCTGGAGGCTGAAGTGGAAAGGCTAAGGTGGGGGGAGTGGTTAGGTTAAGTAGGACCTTATGTGTAAAAAGTTGTGATTTTATTATGAGTGCAATGGGAAGCCATTGGTTAATTGAGAAGAAACTAAAGGGTTTGTTTGCCTATTTGCAAGGGATTGGTATGATCTGATTTAAGTTTTAAAGGATTCCTTTGCATTTTTATTTTTAGTAGGCCAGAAAGAACATTGTTGGTAGTTTAAATTAAGGTGATAGTAGGGAGATAGGGAAAAGAGAATGGAATCTGGATATATTTTTGGTGGTACTACTACTGTGCCTTACTGCTGGACTGATCCAGCAGATAAAAATAAAATAGGAATCAAGACCAACTCCTAGGTTTTGTTTGTATAGCATTTCCTGGAATGTGATACACTGTGGGAGTAATGTTTTGGGGGGCAGATCTGGGGGAAACCCAGAATTCATCAGTTTTCCAAATTGATATGTCTAGTTGGCAGCTGGATGTATAAGGCTGTTGGTGCTCAAGAGACACATAGGCTAGAGGGAAAAACTGGAATAGATGGTCTTTAAAAACCCACAGAAATAGATGAGATCATTCAAGGAGTGAATGTAACCAGAAAAGAGGGCCCAGGACCGAGCCCAGTGTTTAGACATCAGTCATAGGAGGAAGAGGAAGAGAAGCAGGAAGAGGAGGAAGCAGCAGAGGTGACTGAAAAGAGTGTCAGGTTAACGAGAGATAAACAAGAGAATAAAGACATGGAAGGAGAGAGTAGTCAAATTTGTCAAGAATTTTTAAAGAGTCAGAAATTGACTAGAAATAATCAAAGAGATGGAAGCCAAATTAGAATAGCTTGTGGACCAAGCAAAAGATGATCAGAGGAATCAGCAAGGATTGGCATCTCTCTGAAGAGTAACTGAGAAATGCTTGTTGGAGGTCATTTAGAGTGGCAGGTGGGGGATGGAGAACTCGAAGCCGAGGAAGAACACGTAGGCTGTGTGTGCTGGCGGTGATTTGGTACAAAGAGAGCAAGTGTAAGTTGTGAGAGAGAACAGATCATTGCTAGAAGTCAAAGGAGAGATGATAGAGTCTGCCCTTGACAAAAGCAGTGTATGACAGAGACAATGAATACAGATGTACCTGCTGTATGAGAGACTCTGTACAAGACAATGATAAGGAAAGTCAAAGCTTGTTGTTAACAGTCATGTGTATAAATGTGAGGTGGTCCTATTATTTTACAAGTACTTCCACTATTACTGCTAGCTTTCCTTATCTCTTCCTGCCTCTTTCTCACCTCCTACCAGGGCACATACAGTAATACAGTATTAATACAGGACTCTGTGTGTGTGTGTGTGTGTGTGTGTGTGTGTGTGTGTGTAGTGTTTCTCCAACGATGAACAGCAAGTAGAATATTCACCTCTTTTAGATTACAGACTTTTGAATACAAATGATAAAAAAAAAAAAACAATGCACATTTCAGGGTTTTCTGGAACACCTGGTGTTTTCCTATGGTCCCCAGATTGACTCAGTTCTTTAGTTTAACGAAACAACTGAGCCATGTTCCCTCCATTCTGTGTAGTATAGAGCAATGATTATTCTTGGGCACTGTGATCAAGTACGTGATTTATGTGAGAGGAAGTTTCTATGCCATGGAGAGTTTGTTTTTAGATGTGGTACGCTTTGCAAAAATATTTTTTAAGTAATATTTACAAATGAAATAAAATTCTAAAATGCTGAATGATAACCTTAGTATGTTAGAACATGATACCAGAGTCATCACAAATTACACAGAGGGAATTAGAGCTGGACCAACTGCCACACCCCCATAAAGGCTTCTGTCTTTTTTTTGCCCTTTGGTTTTATACCCAAAGGCTGGATATGTCATCTCTATAGAGGAGAAAGGCATGTTGGACCCAAAAGAGCATGACCAGAATATCACAGATGGATTTAGAAGCCAAAAGAGCCTGGCTTTCTTTGAATTTTGCTACTGGATTCTGCCTTTTTGCTTCTGCTTGCCCTAATCAGGGCAAGTGGACAGACATGTTGTTTCCATGACGCAAATTATAGGACATCCACCGGTCCTAATTCTCTTGACCGCAGCAGATATGCTGGTAGCCAAGTAAGAAGTTTTGTGGAAAGTTGGGGTGAAAAAAATGTTGAGATTTAATTTCATTCATTCATTTAAGAGTTGAGGAAGTGAACCAAGTCTGAGAGGTTAATTGCGTTACCCAAGGTTGCATAGCTTTTAGTGTAGAATGAAGACTGTGGCTTGGTCTCCAAAGTTCTGACTCGGTGCTTTCCTGGCTATGCTTATGCCCCTTGCATCCCTACAAAGAAGTTCATTAGCCATAATGAACATTCTTGCTTGTCCAGTGTGGTGGAATTCATAAAAAGATAGCTTTCTAGTAGCAAAGGTTATATGCAGGAGACCCCATTTGTTTATTTCCTCCCACCCCATCTGTTCTTCTCCCTGCAAGAGACTTTATTTTTTTTAAATATTTTATTTATTTATTTGACAGAGAGAAACACAGCGAGAGAGGGAACACAAGCATGGGGAGTAGGAGAGGGAGAAGCAGGCCTCCCACGGAGCAGGGAGCCCAATGCGGGGCTCGATCCCAGGACCCTGGGATCATGACCTGAGCCGAAGGCAGACGCTTAACGACTGAGCCACCCAGGTGCCCCTGCAAGAGACTTTAATGGTCTCTACTTGCTGTGATGTGTTTTTCAAGATTCAGAAACAAATGGCGGATTTATGCCTCAGGGGTCTTACAAAGGTCTTGTAGAAACCACATATCACATATAAGAAACAAATACTTGTATTTGCTGGTCATTTTTCAGACTTCTCCCAATAGTATCACTGAACTCTGTGCTTATCTTCGCTCATCTAGGATAAATCGTTGTTTGTAGTAAAATATAATTACAGATAATAGAGTTATATGCATAGTTTTCATTGAGAATCAAAGTAGGATGTGTTACTGAATGCCTGTGAATAGTGAATTTTATTCTTTTTTGAAATTGTTTCTTAGCATGATGATGATTCTTCATCCTTCCTCTCTGTACTGACACACAGGTTGGCTTGCTGGGACATTCATTTCAGTGCACCCGAAATTTATTGTATGCCTACTGTAGACATGTGGAAAGATATAAAAAGAATGAAGGGTGAGAGTTAAGCTGACCGTCATTTAAACGTAGGGATAGATGGATGAGAGGCTGGAAATAACTTGCTTCAGGGGATGGGCTATGTCTGTTTTCCTTCTGAGAGGGGCTTGACTGTCTTATTACCTTGTCACTGTCACCAGAAGCTGTCAGCCTTTCAAGCCAAGATGTTCTTTTCTCCTATCTTCTCTGGCCTAGCAACTTCCTATCTTCCTTTCAAAGCCTCCTTGTGTTTTAAATGACTGAAAAAGATAGTGAATGCAGATGTCCCCATTGTGGAGACTGGCAGAATGATTTTTCAAGAACCATGGGATGACTGGAGCTCAAGTCTTACTTTGTCACTTGAGCCATGAAGTTTGGAAAGTTCATGATGCTTAAAAATAAAAATATAAGAAGGCTTTTTGTTTTCTTTAAAGCCTTATAGTGATCTGCCAAAAGTATCCAACAGAACAACCAGAACAGGACATTCTCCTAAAATTAATTATAAAATGCCTTTTGATAGTTTGAGACTTAGGGAGGCAGGAAGAACTGGTTTCTTAACTGTGGTCTCTTCCATCCCTTGCTTTGCTGGGGCAGGGCAGGGCTAGTGGGTGGGGAGTTGGAAAGATAAGGGAAATTTGTGGCCTGAGTTCAATGTAGAGCAATGCAGAAGCTCTGATGAGTTGTATGAATTCATACTGTCAGATCACTTAATGCATGGATTCTCATCTACTGAAGAGCATACTGGACTCCATTGAGAGGTTTAATCAATATTGCATTTGTAGAAATTCTGAGGGGTTTTCCTTTACTTTTTCATTGACACTATGTCTGTTTGAATGAAAATGCGAGTGAATAAAAAGAAGATACAAGACAGTACACACACACACACACACACACACACACACACAACTACATACTTATATGGTGGCATATGTATAGGAAAAAAGGAGGAAAGGCAACAAGTTGCGGTTATCTACCACCTGGGATTATGATAGATCTTTTTGCCTTTTACCTTTTGAAATTGTTAAAAAAATTTTTTTGGCAATGAATATATTTTACTTTCATAATCACAGTAAAACACATTATTCCTATTTAAAAAATAAGTCATGGGATTTTTAGAGTAGTGAAACTATTCTGTGTGATAATGTAATAGTGGACACATTTGGCACAACCCATAAAATGTACAGCACAAAGAGTGAATGTGATCTGTGGACTTTAATTAATAATCACGATTAATAGTAGCTTATCAGTTGTAACAAATGTAACACACTAATAATATGAGGTGTTAATAGGAGAAACTGCGGGAACTCGGGAGAAGAAGGAGTATATGGGAACCCTTTGACTCTGCTCAATTTTTCTATAAACCTAAAACTTCTCTAAAAAATAAGGTCAGTGATTTAACAATAAAAGTGATGCAGACTATCATTAGATATTTTTAAAAGATTTATTTATTTATTTTAGAGAGAGAGCAGGCATGCATGGGGGGCAGAGGGGCAGAGAGAGAGAGAGAGAGACTCTCCAGCAGACTCCCCACTGAGTGTGGGAGCCCGACATGAGGCTGGATCCCACAACCCTGAGATCACGACCTGAGGCAAAATCAAGAGTCAAAAGCTTAACCAACTGAGCCACCTGGGTGCCCCAGAATATTGTTAGATTTTTGAGAGTAACTGAACATGTTGCCCAGTGATCTCTGTTAGGAAACTTCACCTATGGCAGCACTTGCATATATAGTTTTCGGCTGAGTGATGGTGTTTGCACTGTACATACCCAGTTATTGGCTTTCCCCAGGAAGCTAAGGGAGGTGGCGGGATTAGAAGATGTGGTTAAAACAGGGTACTTCTTAAATACCTGGTAGGTCCAGACACTTGCTGTGGAAAGGAGGAAACTGATTTCTATGGAGTGCCCACCCTGTACTGGGCACTACACTAGGTGTCTCGTATGTCCTCAGGGAGCCTTTGTTGTACCCCCGTGATACAGATATTAACATCTTCATGTTATAGATGAGGAAGAACCTGAGCAAGGTCACAAGCTAGCAGAGACCAGAGCCTAAAATTCAGATCTACATGACCCTATGTTCTTTTGACTTCTAGTGATGATTCTTAGTTATGTACCATCCAAATTTTACCTCTTATTTTGTCTTCTCCCTCAAGATGCCATTTTGATCCTATGAAACTATCATTTGACATTTTGGCAATAACGTTAGGCACCTGACTTCATTTTCTTTGTTCTTATCTAGCGATCCTCACGAGTATTTAGTGCTATGTGCGACTCATATGAAGGCTTTGTGAAGGGTTTGAAAGAAGCCAGATTAAGGTGAGACATGTTCACTTAATAGTGAGCTGTGCAAAAGAAGGCAGTGAGAGTTTGTGCCAGGAAATAATTTGGTAATACAGCTTTAGGAAAATGAAGGCAGCAAGGAAGGGGATTAGAAACAAGTAGCACAGATTGGAGAAAGCAGCTGCTAGAAATGGCTTTTGAGACGAGAGACATCTTTCTCTCGGAAGAACCAGAGTGTGTTGATCACAATCTGGTGGTTAAACACACACATCTAAGTGCATCTGTATGCGTGTGTGCGTGCGCACACACACACACACACACATTTGGCACTTTGTTGTAAAAATTGGTATCATAGTTAACAAGTGGCTAGCGCCGCGCAGTCATCTAACCGGAAGATAATGGTTAGGACCTGGAATCCTACTTTGTAAACCTTGCTAATCCTTCTGATATTGGCTGAGTTGCACTGAAGGTGCGATCCTCCTAGATAAGGAGGTGTCATGGCATTTGCTGAGCTGTAGTGCAGCTATTTCATAGGAATACCAGACAGCCTTATTGCTAATGTTGCTTTTATTGGAAAGATTTGCAAAGTGATTGTGATTTTCCCACTTGGTTTTGTTGGGACCAATGTATTATTATTGTAAGGAGCGTTCTGCTGTTGTTGAGTTTGCTTGTTTTAAGTAGATGGGGGAAATTGTAATAGCTCCTTAAATTCACATCTTCTTCACTAAGAATAACATCTACTGATTTTTGATTAGAGGTTATATGAATTTGATATAAACCAAAAATTGGCATCAAGTAGTGCTATTTCTCTTTCAGCTCTAGTATGTTGGCCAGTTAGTCATTAGTCTCAGTCCTTTATTCCTTCAAAAAGTACATACTTGTAGTTTCATGTAAGTTATGTATATTTATCACACATGAAGAGATGTGAATTTCAATTTTAAAAGTAGTGATTTGGGGCACCTGGGTGGCTTAGTCGGTTAAGTGTCTGACTCTTGATTTCAGTTCAGGTGATGATCTCGGAGCTGTGAGATGGAGCCCTGTTTAGAGCCCAGCATGGAGCCTGCTTAAGAGTCTCTTTCTCCCTCTGCCCATCCATCCCCCTCTAAAATAAATAAATAAATAAATAAATAAATAAATAAATAAATGTAATGATTCATCTTGGTATTTTAGATTAATTTTGCAGCTTTATCCAAAAATGACTAATGACTTGATTATTTTTTGCATGAAAGTTAATTGATTATCTTCTTAAGCCACTGGGAATTAACTATCTCCGTCTTAGTGGGTTGACCTTGTGTATAGGATAGATATTTCTACAGCTCTGAATTTTAAGCATGATGTTTGTTAGGAAAAATCACATATCCAGTCACATTCTTGAATGAAAAGTGTCCTGAATGTAAAATCTACCTGTGGCTCTGGTCCCAGTGCTAAGATGGTGGCAGGGGATCCTTTTGGCCAGACCTTCCTGGCCAGGCTGCCTGAGGCAGAGATGCAGTGCCCTGGAAATGAAGAGAGTTCTCCTGTGCCTGAGAGTGCCAGGAGCAGTCTCTCGGGAACTTTCTGCTCCAGAAGCCAAAGTCTACCTCCTGGTTAGAGGGGGAAAATCCTTGTAAGGGCACTATATAGGGAGATCCAATAGCCTGAAACCCGTCTGGATAGCGTAAGCTCCTTATTTGAATCCCTTGTGTAATCCATTTTTTTTCCTTCAAAATCAAGTGGTAATTCAAAACTAGCAGGAAATAAAATGTCCAATTTCAGATGTACAACGTGTAGGCAAGCAGAGATTGTTTCTGCTAGCTCTCTTCTCTGGTGTCATTCATTTGCACGTCTTCCCAACAAACCTTCTCATAACACTTGTTATAGTAAATGATATTATTTATATGACAAGTGACAGGCACCACTCAGTGCTAACCTTGTATTAGACATGTACATTTTCATTACCTCAGGTAATAAAGTTTTTGACAGTGATATGTGTGGGATAGTGTTATTTTTACTGAACTCTATCCCATCGCTAATCTATTTATGTGACATCTTGAAAACTTTTACTAAGGAAAAGGTAAGCATTTCCATCCTATTTTCACAGAGCTACCAAGTTATGATTGTGGTTTTGTAGTTTAAAATGTAATGGATTTTTTTTTTTTTTTAATTCCCATTGCTCCTTGGAGTACCCTTAGCAACAGGTATATAACAGAGCAACTGAGCAATAACAGGGTCTACAAGTTCAGCAAGAAAGATTTTGAAAATTTTAAAAAGCATTTTAATCACTAATTGCATAGACAATTAATAGTGGGGCCTCAAGAGAATCATCCTGTGGAAGTGTAGTCAGGATTGGGAATGAGGAGAGAGGAGTTCAGAATCTGCTATCAGTAAATCCTGACCTTGGCCAAGGGGGTTAACTTCCCAGCATCTCAAGCTTTAATCTGCAAAACAGGGAATTTGGTCTAGATGACCTGAAAACTCCCTCTCAGCCAGCATTGTTTTCATCTAAAAAGATGGTGAAAGAGCAGTGGGATTAGGAGTTAAGGTTAGGAAATGGAACTTCTAAATTTCTGTGCTGGGTTTTAGTCTCTCCTTGAAAATGAAATATGAAGTAGGGGCACCTGGCTGGCTCAGTCGGTTGGGTATCTGCCTTCAGCTCAGGTCATGATCTCTGGGTCCTGGGCTTGAGCCCCACGTTGGGCTCTCCCTCTGCTTCTCCCTCTCGCTCGGCCCCTCCCCCTGGCTTTTGTGCGCTCCTTCTTTCTCCCTCTCAAATAAATTAAAAAAATCTTTTTAAAAAATAAAGGATGAAGCTAAATTATCCTCTCAGAACTTCTAGGTAGAAAATTCTCTATTTTCTGGTGTACATTGATAGTCTGTTTGCACATTTTTTCCCAAAAAAGATGGTAGGAATGATCAGCTTTCATTTCTAAGCTCCGGATTCATAGTTTATGTGATCTCACCCCCCTCTGAAGTCAACACATGATAGATAAGAAAGTATCAGTGCTGTTTATACATCAGGATTTTTCTATTGCAACTCACAGACCACTTTCACTCAAATGGTTTAAGTGAAAAGGAAAAATATATTATCTCACACAATTAGAAGTCCAGAGGAAATGTCGGGCTCCAGATGCTGTGTGGTACTCCCTGCTTCCTCAGTGACTCTGAGCAATTCCTTCCTTAGTGTTGGCTTTGTTCTAAAATGGTATGCCTCCCATCAGTTCCAAGGTGGCAGCCTGTGGCTAAATGCTTCCTTGTTCGTGTCCAGCGAGGAAAGAGAGGAGCCTCCAGCATAGAGTCCTTTATTTTTCTTTTTGCTACTTATCATACTGTAACAATGACATATTTTATACCTCCTTGCCCCACCCCCGCTTCTTTCTTTCTCTTTTCTTTCTTTTCTTTCTTTCTTTCTTTCTTTTTCTTTCTTTCTTTCTTTCTTTCTTTCTTTCTTTCTTTCTTTCTTTCTTTCTTTCTTTCTTTCTTTCTTTCTTGTTTGTTTTGGTTGTCTCTCCTCACAAGAATAGAAGCATGATAGAGTGGGATTTTTGCCTATTTTTGTCTTTTGTTCACTGTTTTCTCCGGCACAGTGCCTTATACATAGTAGTCACTCAGTAAACATTGAATGAATGGATGTTTTTGATGTTTTATAAGCAAATGTTGCATTACATATTTCTCTGAGCTTTAAAGTAACATCTGTATTTTTGAAGGTATTGAAATGATAGAAATTACATAAATCTGGCTAAACATTTTTGGACATTTTTGTTTTCATACCACTTGTTTTAAAGGTTTTGTTTTACTTCTCATCTTTTAAAATCACTAAATGGAAACATGATTTTCTAGGAGAAATTTCCATCAGAAAATTGAGTAAGTTCCTTATTTGAATCCCTTTTGTAATCCATTTTTTTTCCTCAAAATGAAGTGCTAGTTTCTTTAAAACTAGTGGGAAATAAAATGTCCCATTTCAAATGTACAGTGTGTAGGCAAGGGGAGATGGTTTTTGCTAGCTTCCTTTTCTGGTGTCATTCATTTGAATAATACATTCTCAACAAACCTTCTCATAAGACTTGTTATAGTAAATGATATTATTTATATGACAAGTAACAGGCAGTACTCAATGCTAACCTTTTATTAGACACGTACATTTTCATTTCAGTTATTATAATACTTATATGAGTTTTTCTGAAAAAATAAAATGAGAATTGTTTTCCCCCTTGGTGACACTATTATGTCACTGAGCTAGGATGGCAGTTAGTAATCTTGTTTCTATCCATTACCAGCTGTTCTGTCAAGTTGTCACTAGAATAGTATATTCAGGTAGTTAGTCCTATATGAAAGGACTCCCTCCTTTTGGACAGCAGTCTATTCTATTCCTGCTGGATGAACCTTCTAGAAATTCAGGTCCTGTTCAGCCCTCCCCTCTTTTTTGTATACAATAGTAATTGAACTCCAAAAGAACCTGACAGTGGGGACCCAACCTTTGTCTCAAACTTTGTCCCCAGTACTTCCCTTTAGACATTTGTTTTTTTAGTCAAAATAAACTACATAATATTTATTCATTCATGACTCTTGTTCTTTCCCCATACTCAAGTTTCTTGAGCTCCAAATGTTCTATCACCTTATAGCACATCCATAGTTTTTTCTAGAGCAATTTATATGGCACCCCTATTACAAGATTCCATATATATATTCCATATATATATATATATTTAAGATCTATTTATTTATTTGACGGAGAGAGAGACACAGTGAGAGAGGGAACACAAGCAGGGGAAGTGGGAGAGGGAGAAGCAGACTTCCTGCCGAGCAGGGAGCCCGATGCGGGGCTCAATCCCAGGACCCTGGGATCATGACCTGAGCTGAAGGCAGACATTTAACGACTAAACCACCCAGGCGCCCCTCCACACTTTTCTCCAGTTAGAAGTTATTTCTTTTTCTTCTTCATTGCCTTATTTCAGTCATTCAGCTGTTCTTCTCTATGGCACTTACATAGGTCTGTGATAGTAAAGTTATTTGTGTGTCCTTTCTCACTGACTTGAGTGTAGAAGTTTTGCTTAGCGTGAGGATCTAGGTAAGATTCTTCTTTGAGGTCCACAGTCTGTGTTGTCGCTGAGCATTCTCTGTATCAGCTCCAGGAATGTTTACAGGAGGTCATCTCAGTTTGCTGGAAGTAGCTCATCTGCATATTTCCATCAAACTGAGCAGTACCCCAGGTCCTAAATTGGGTCAAAGAAATATATTTATTTGTTGAAGTAGCAGGAAAAGAGGAAAAAAATACAAACACATCAGTTATCCAGTCTACCATGCCAGAGTAGGGTTAACTATAGTCAGGGCAGAGGATAGGAATATCCTGTGGGTGTGATCAGTCATCACCTGGTTATGGGTCAATCACTTGCCTTGATTTTATGAAGAGATTCATTGGAAAAGAAATAAGCATCATCTAAATAACCAAAATGGCACCCCACAGTCTCACATTGGGGCTCAGCCTCTCTGTAGACTATTGCCCTGTCATTTCCCCTTACCCTTGTCAGAGAGCAGTTCACTTTCTGGTTGGTCCATTTCCCCAAACCTGTTATATATGAATGAGGGGACGGCAAGCAGAACTTTATTTCTCATTACCTTCTTCCCTTCCAAGACTCCAGCAGAAGATTCGGGGGAGGAGAGGGTGTGGCAAGGAAACTTATTTATTTTTGGTTCCATTCCTTTATCTTATTTGGGGAAGCAGGGCTGGTAATTGTACTCATCAGAACATTTCTCTCGGCAGTTCATACCAAGCAATATGGAGTTGTCCCTGGATGCTTGTCTACTCCATAGCTAACCTAAGCATAGTATGATTTTAGCTTATATTGCTAGAGGAGTAAAATCTTAAAAGTCTTTCAGCACTTGCAGTACCTTTCCACATCTCCCAAGGTTAGACAACTGCAAACAGATCACAGGTGTATAATAAATGTTAGCTGAATGAATGAATAATCATTTGGTTAAATAGATACCTGTAGAGAACAAAAGAATTTTGAAATTTTTTTCATTAATTTTTTATTAGCTACATTTATAATAGTAAATAATAGATGATCTAAGTAAAAAAAAAATTAAACTCTCTTATAGTGAGTATAAGAAAAAAAGTAAACTACCACTCCATCCACACTTTATTTCCTGAGCCCAGTGTCATTCAGCATAGGGCTGTCTGTTCGAAGCTTCTGGAGCATTACCATCCCCTCCCACTTCCCTTTTAAATACATACTGCTTTCAACTTGATGTCCTTTTCTCCCTCTCCCACCCCAAATGAATATATCTTAGACATGTTTTGTTGTTAATACTTATAGAAGTATTGTTCTTTTTTTTTTTTTTAAAGGTTTTATTTATTTATTTGACAAAGAGAGACACAGAGAGGGAGGGAACACAAGCAGGGGAGTGGGAGAGGAAGAAGCAGGCTTCCTGCTGAGCAGAGAGCCCGACGCGGGGCTCGATCCCAGGACCCTGGGACCATGTCCTGAGTGGAAGGCAGACGCTTAACAACTGAGCCACCCAGGCGCCCCAGAAGTATTGTTCTTTTTAATAGATACACAATTTTTTTGTTATATGAATGTGCCACATATTATTTAACCAGAACACAGTGAATTTAAGACAGTTAAGAATATTTCAAAATTTTCACTGTTTATTAAGAACATGAAGAGAACATTCTTATTAATGTATCTTTGCTTATTTCTACATCTGTCTATAAATTTCCAGGAGAAATGCTGGTTTAAGGCCTATGGGAAGTATTTTAATTTTTTAGTGATTTATTTATTTATTTGAGAGAGAGATAGAGAGCACGTGCTCACGAGCAGGAGGGGCAAGGGACGGGGAGAGAGAATCCCAAGTAGAATTTTTGCCGAGCTTGGAGCCCAACATGGGGCTTGATCTCAGGACCCTGAGATCACTACCTAAGCTGACACCAAGAGTCCGACGCTCAACTGACTGCGCCACCAAGGTGCCCTGGGAAGTATTTTAATTTTTAATAGATGTTGACCAATCTCCTCTCCCACCTCAGTAACATCTGGCCTCAAATAGGGTATGAGTATATGAATTTCCTTAAATCCTTGCCAGTGTTAAATATTATTTGGATTAATTTGCTCTGAGTTCCATGTTTGGGTTTCCTCCCAGATGATTGCTTTCCTCCCCACTGAGTCCTTTGTTGGTTTTGGGGGATGTCAGGCCATCATAAGTGATGCCTGTAGTTCTCTCAGACTTTAAACTCCGCAGTTTTCTGGGTAGAAGCCTGGCACAGTGGCTTGGAAATCAGAGACCTGGCTCTTGGCGCAGCTTGGCCATCAGCTTGCTGTTGCTACTGTGAATCAGTCCATTTTGATTATTTCTCATTTTCCTAGGATGTTTAATGCCTACCTGACATTTTCCCTAGATCTCTGAGAATGAATTGGAGAAAAAGAGAGCTAGAAAGAAGTGATGTACCAAATTGTATGACTTTTGACAATCTCTCTGGGGCTACAATGTTCTTATCTAAAAAAGTACATCAATTGGACTGAATGTCCTCCAAGGCCTGTTTAGATCTGTCAGTCAATGAATTTGTATTCAAAATGACATGGGGAAAAAAAAAAAAAGTCCTGTGCTAAAAGTCCTAAGGGGCTCCTGTTCCACCTAGTGGGCCTCGGTGGGGCTTTGAGATGAGCAACTTGAAATGGTTATAATTTCATTCCTGCCTGTTCTTCTTTGGTAGGAATTGTGATCTTGCTGTAGTAACATGTTCCTCATTCTCCTTCTAATCCCCTTTCTTACTGTGTGGTTTCTGGGACTCATAAAACCCACTTTGAATTGGCTGCTTCCAGTTTCCTCATAAGTTTTACTTTAGCTTATACAGTCAAGGTAATGGACTTTTATACATGACACACAAATATTGATTCAGAGATCACAGACTTTAAGGTCCATCCAGTATCAGGCTCTTAAGAGTCTCTGCCAGTCTTGGGGGGACAAGGAGGGTAGGGAAGCATAGCAGTGATGTCTTATATAAGAGGCAGGTTGTGTAGCTCTGGACATAAAACTTTTATCCACATTTGGTTTTTCTAGAAAAGCCAAAGTGTAATGCATTTTATGTGAGATCCCCCAGTTCTTAAATACTTAATAAATTTCTAAAACATCACAGAAGCCAAACAAACCAAGTTTGTGGGTTGGATTTCACTCTGTTGTGACCCCACGTATGGTTTAGAACCTCTTCTTTTCTCATTGATGTTGCCTTATTGTTTATGAGTTTATCTCCTCCTGGGTAGAATGTTAGGATGTAATACCAATTTCTAACATGAGCTTTTTGAAATAGACTTTCAAATATCTTTCACCATCTCTTCCATCATCTGAAATGTGAGTGGAAATAAAATAATGACTTCTTAGTTATAGCAGGAATATACAGCATTTCATCTACTTATGAAAGGGAAACTCCTAATGACATCCTATAGGATGCTTCTTTGCTTCTTTTTAAAATTCAGTGGAATCTATAGCCTCAGTGTATTTGTCAGTTATTACACAATAAGAATGCATTTATTTTGATCAACGTACCCGGCTGAACTAAACACATTACAGGAGGATAATCAACCGACAGTGGAGTGCAGTAGTAGGAGTCCAGTGGCAAGTTATGGGAGATCCTTTAAGGATTTTACTTTTCATGTTTATGCATGCATTATTTAATCACCACTTAACAGGCATCTTCTCTAAACTCAGCCCTGAATTGCGTGCTATGAGCACAGCTGGAGGAAGAGCAAATAATGAGTGATGGGGGATATAGACAGGTGGAAATAGGGAATCAGGTAATTATAACACTGGGAAAGACACCTCACAGTGTGGACGTACTCATCGAAAATGCCCCTAACCTGAGCCCTGGCGGTCCGCAGAGACTTCCAGAGGAAATGATAGCCAAGTAAAGATCTGAATAACCAGTACGAAGGAGGGGCCCCGAGGCTGTGAGAGACGGCAGGGCAGAGGGAGGAGCACCCCGGTGGCCCGAGCTGTGCCTGCATGCCACATGGCTGGAGTTCAGAGTGTGGGGGAGAGTCAGGAGAGCTCCCTCAGGAGCCCTGTTGTGCGGGGCCCGTGAGTCCTGTCAAGCAGCCCTTGAAAGGGTTAAAGAAGAGAAGAGCCTCAATCAGTTGGACATTTTTTTTTTTTTTTTAAAGATTTTATTTATTTATTTGACAGAGAGAGAGACAGCAAGAGAGGGAACACAAGCAGGGGGAGCGGGAGAGGGAGAAGCAGGCTTCCCGCAGAGCAGGGAGCCGGACGTGGGGCTCGATCCCAGGACCCTGGGATCATGACCTGAGCCAAAGGCAGACGCTTAACGACTGAGCCGCCCAGGCGCCCCAGTTGGACAGTTTTTAAAAGCCAGTTCGAATCGCAATTTCCCCTTTAGCTCTCTTCTTACTGCTGTCTTTTTAGACCTCTTTCGTCCCGGTGGTGCAACTGCCAGCGAGCAGCCCCACAGGTAGCTCGCATGGCCTCTGGTCTTCTCCGCTTCAGGGTCTTTTGCCCCCAGCACCTGGCTACGAAGATAAAGAGAAACCACGACCACAGGAAAGCACTAGGGAAGAAGACAAGAAAACCAAGCCCGTGAGAGAAGCAGATGATGCCGATTTTGATCACAGACGTAGAATTGCACTGTATCAGGAGGCAGGAGGCCGGGAGCTGAGACTTAGGGCCAAACTTCGTATATTTTGGTTTCCTCAGTTTTCAAAGGAAGGGTTGTATTATACACGGTGGAAGGTGACACTCATTCTCACGCGCACGATGGGTCAGTCACCTTGTGCGTAAGTCAAATCATAGATGTATTTAATGCTCTAAGATTTGTCATATATGTGTATGTATTTGTGTGTGTACAATGTTTACGAAGCAAGAGGAGGTTTTATTAGAAAGGGAAATGTGGGTCAGTAGGAGTTGGAGCACATCTGAGAATCCGATGGTGATGCTAATGACGGTGCATGCTTACCGTGTGTCCAGGAGCTGCCTTCTTATGTGGAAAGGCAGGTGCTATGAGCAGAAACTATTTTCAGTACCAGGCACAAGCGTACCTTGGAGAGACGCTAAGAAAGGCCCCTCCGCAGTCACACTTGAGCAGGCTCAAGTGTCAGGAGTCAAACAGTTTGTTTGCTGCCTAGGTGAATGTACCATCAGATTCCTCTGTGGGGGCCGGAGGTGCAAAACTTGAGACCATAGTCGAGAATCCTATTTTTCTTCCCCTTGGTCATTTTCTCCAATGGCAATTTTTTTTTTTTAACTACCACGACAATCGGAAGTCACCCTGCTAATTTAGAAACATAAAACATATATTATACAGCTTACTTATCTTTAACTTTACTCCCACAGTTATCACCGTAGAGAAATGTTTGATCTTACGCAAGTGTATCATACCTTGCGTGAAATCTACCACTTCTAAGATGTTGCCAGTTTTGCACAACGAGATAGTGACTTAAAGAAGATAATATGAGACTCTATTAAGATTTTTAAAAGCCGTTCTTATCGTTTTTGTACCGAAGTGGCTTCTCTAGTGTAGGGATTTAGGCAGTCCTCACGTTCAGAAAAGGCTGGCAGGAGCCGCCTCCCCAAATTCATTCAGTAACAGTTTACTCGTGTTAACTTGGCATCAACAGTTTTATTTTTTTATCATCATATACTTCTGAATGCTGAACACTTGAGATATCACTCTGTCCTTTATAGGTATATTTGTTTTCCTGTCTTGCTTTTTGTATATTTCCAAATACAGAAAAAATCTCCTTCAAATGCTGCCGGAGCCAGAAGGAGAGAGGAGAAATGAGAGCACTTAGAGACGGGGGCTTGCCAGTCCTGCCTGCCTATGATCGGAAGGCAATCCCTGACCGAACCCTTAATTACCTTTCTGACATTAAATAACATGTACAAGCCCTGAACGTTGAAGTAGGGCTAGAGCGGGCCGGCGCTCTGTCATTACTGAGCATCACTGAGCCCAGAGAGAAAGGAAGCCCTGGAGGGAGGGGAGCAAATCGGGAGGCAGAGTATTAGTGACCTTCCCATCAGTGGCAGAGCTCACTCAGCAGGGCCGAGATGAACTCGGGTCCCCACCGGGGCCACCGCTGATTAGAGGCGGCATGGAGGATTTCCAGGCCTTGTCCAGGCCTAGGGACAGTTTACGGAGTTTTGTCATGGGAAGGTAGAAGGTCATTGCCCTCCTGAAGGTTAACCGGTGCTGTGGGCCTGTGCACTTTCCACTGAATTAAGCTGTAATTTGAAATTTTTATAGCTTTGACTGTGTTATTAAGTCACATGCAGTAGTGGTATATTTGAAATTTCAATTCAGGGATATTCAAGGGTAAGAATTAACCCCAACCAAAATTCATCTTCATTTTTTATAGTCTTTTCCTTCTTCCTTCTGTGCTCATGGTCTGTTTATAGTATCTCCAGACCTGCTGATTGTATTTGTTTATCAAAACACTGGTTCCGATACAGGGCTTATTGCCAGCATTTTACATAAAATCTTATTCCTTCACAGATTTCAAGAATTATGGGATTGAAAAGTCCATATAATGATGACCTTATCAACATTGGATTATATGAAAAAGCTTTATGACCTGACTTTTTTCTTTTTTAACTGAACAGGAAAAAATGCACACATTTTTCAAAATACCATCAAATTTTCAGAATAAAGACTTCTCTCTTCCTTCTAGCCCAGGACTTTTAATCTTTCAGTGGCATCTGTCTCAGCAGGTGTGTGTGTGTGTGTGTGTGTGTGCGCGCGCGCCCGCGTGTGTGTGCGCACAAGCGCTCACGTATGTGAGAGAGAGAGAGGAAGAGGGGGTGGGGGAGAGAGAGGGTAATGGATACTAGGTAAACAAACTGATTGATTGTCTTGCTGTTTCTTTTGATTTGCTTGTGGAACAGTGAATAGATTGTAATGTAACTAAGTGCATAAATACATGCACACACACATACACAGCCCACAATCATGCTACCCATTTCTCCATATCAAAACCATAACACAATGATTTTTAAGCTTTAGGATGCATAAGCATTGAATAGAAGGGTTGGTCAAAATATCAGATGCCAATTTCATAGGGACAGGAGTTTTGTCTGTGTTTCTCCCGTTGCCTAGTGATTGGCACACAGTAGATATTAAATAAAAATTTCTTGGATTTTTCTTAGGTCCCATCCCCATCATTTTGGATTTGGTAGGTTTGGGATAGAGTCTAATGAATTTGCACTGATAGCCGTTGGTGTGGATTGGATCATTGAAGGACCATGCTTCGAGAAACACCTCCTGGCGGGCCTGTCGCTGTGGTGATATGAACAGTCTAATTCCTGACAAAGGGTGGTAGAGTTTTCTGTGTCTGGAAATAAGCTGCAAAATTATGCTGCTTTGTGGAGGAATCTGACTGCGCTCTACCACTTGAATGGTATCTGCAAAGTTGAGTGTCCTCTGTGCAGGCCCCTATGTACTGGACCTTGAAACCATGGCAAAGAAAATATTTTCTGACTTTACACTTCTGTTTATTTTTGTGAAATACAATAATAGCTATTCACATATTTTCATGTAAGGATTGAGGTTGAGTTACATTTAGTTAAACAGTGATGGCTATTATGCTACCAATGTTTATTTTTCTTAACCAGAAGACGTAAGAGGCTTGGTGCCAAACCACACATCTTTCTTTATTGCATACTTTGTAGTATTCTTACTGACTATACATGTAAGCCACATGTAATAAAGTGTAAAGTAGTTCTTCCAGAAACCCTCAGCTCCTACACTGAAAAGTACCTGGAGCATAAGTGCTACTATTTCCAGCCCTGTCACTTAGCAAGATTTGTTTCTGCAGAAGTTACTAGCAAGATGTTTACATTAGAGGAAACCACCCGTCTGCTTTCCCATCCTACCTACATGCATGCGTGGATTTTTCTAGTGGCAAATGGGAACAGGATCAGCTACAGCATGGAAAGGCAGCTGGTGGGTCATTTACAGGTTCATCTGGGAGTAATTGGAGACAATCAAACTAGGAATCTTTTTCAGGGAGTACATTAATCTTAATGCAGGAAAGTAACTATTTAGACAAGAAACAGTTTCAACATTTTGGATTAACGTCTGATGTGGGAGCAAATTAGAGGCTGATAGGGGCCTGCAGTGTTCCAGAGTAGGAAAAGAGCCCCTTATAATGTAAGCATTTGCACCAATACCCTAGCAAGGAGGGATTAGTAATGAGGCCGGGATTAGTAGTGAAGGATCACATTGCAGTTATAATGATTCATTATTGTAGATGTGTTGTAGTTGCATATTAATTGTGTAGTTAAACATCTGTATGCCTTTTTAGTGCTATTTCAGTTCGCTTTAGCCAACCCACTTGTAACAAAGAACTTTTCAAGACCTCTTTTGTAGTATAAAAGGAATATACCTGTATCATCAACAATTCAAATGATATAGAAAGGTACATGTAGAAAATTAAATTGTTTCTGTATTCCTCCCCTCAGCTGTAACCATAGTCTGATAAGCAGATTCCTCCTTTTTTTTTTTTTTTTCCCTATGCAGAGTTGGGTCTTGGCCCTTTGGTGGCAGATTAATCGGTTTGAATGTTAGCAGTGGTAAAAGTAACAATGCATTTGTGATAAAGTTAAAATTGCTTTGAGCCAGGTAAACTCTATTAGGTTGAACTGTGTGAAATTGCTGTGTTGGTAGGTCAAAAATGTCAAATATTGCCAGTTTTATGTGGCTCAGCTATACTATGAGAGGAATTTGTTCTTTAAAGTGTTTAGTAAGCATTCGCGGTGGTCCTGTGAGGCTGCAATGTGGAGGTAGCCCCCCGCAGACTGCCCTTTGCCAGTAGGGGGGTGGGGGATAAACAGGTATTGATGGCAAGGGGAATGGTTGGGTCTGTAATTTCCAGTACCACATTTCAGGTTTGCGACGTTGGGGATATTAGGAGTGGAGCAAGGCAGGAGGAATATGCAGTGGGATTGAATTTCTGTCTATCCGCAAATAGAAAAACTTAGCTCTGGAGCAAGTAAAAACAGTAGACTTTTTTTTTTTTTTGATGGATAGAAAGCGATTCATATGATATTTATAAAGTATTCCTAATGTGTTGTATCATCTTTCCACGTTTGGATGATACCTGGTGGTCAAGAAACATGTCTCCAAATCCTATCATGTGATTTTAGTTTAATTAAGTTTATATGATATCACATTTTGGCTTTGTGTTTTGGGTGATCCATGACCTCTTTTTCCCATAACACAGAGTTGACTCTTTGTATGTGTGTGCGTACAAGGTATAAAAAGCAAAAAACATGGAGTCAAAGATACAGTTCCATTTTTTAACCTGATTCTTGCACTTTTTCATTTGTTAGCTTATGGGTATGTGCGTGTGTATGTGTTTATTTATCATATTAGATATCATTAAGGGAAGGGTCTGGAACTAAGTAGAACCGCAGCCTTTCTCCTGGTATGTAGCTGAACTAGGCAGCATACCTTGCAGAACTGTGTACAGGTTAACCTAGGAGCTGTGTATCTGTTCATTTTTCTGTCTAAACCACCTAGTCCTCACAGACACAGTTAAATAAGCAATCTTGTCTTTTCTCTGCATGCATTGGTTTTTTGTTTTTTGGTTTTTTGTTGGTCTTTTTTTTGGTTTTTTTGTTGTTGTTGTTGTTGTTTGCTCTCTACCCTTGAGATTTTCCCATTCAAAATACTTTAGCTATGAAAATATTCAGAATGCACTGGCAAGTAACTTCTCGTTGAAAGTAAGTAGTTTTATTATTTCTAGTATAAAGTGGATTTCAGCAGCCTTAGAACTATCTAGCTGTGGGCTTAAAGAAAAAGTTCATGTCTGTTGTAAGTTGTAGCTTGAGGTATGGTTGGCTCCTTGGGTTTAATGAGTAGTAATGTTTGTCTTCTAGAAATGTCAGATAGCAGCCTCTCCAGTCTACCCCTCAGGAAAAGAGGACATTTTAAAAAAAGAGAGAGGAATATATGAATGCACTACTTCTTTCCAGAGGCTAACGGGGGAGTGAGCAAGGATAGGTTGTGTTTGTTTGTGGTCTGTCCTTTCCTAGAAGGATTATCATATAATGACTTAGAAAACTGATATATTAAAGAAGGTTTTGTTCTTTCTTTCTCTATTAACATTGCTTGTAACTGATAAAATGAACATACTCTGGGGTCGCCTGGGTGGCTCTCGGTTAAGCCTCCGACTTCAGCTCAGGTCGTGATCTCAGGGTCATCAGATCCAGCCCTGTATTGGGCTCCACGCTCAGTGGGGAGTCTGCTTGAGAGTCTCTCCTTCTCCCTCTCCCTCTGCTCCTCCCCCCACTCCTGTATGCTCTCTCTCTCTCTTTCTCACAAATAAATAAATAAAATCTTTAAAAAAAATGAACATACTCTGAACTCTTCTGTTAACTCAGAATTTATTTAATCATGATGAAATTGGAGTTTAGGTGAAATTTATCCCTTCCAAGTGGGAGTCGAAATTGAAGATGTTTATTCTCAAAGTGGGAGGTTGGAAGTTTCAATATGGCAGAGAAGCAGATACCTGAATCCTGCTACCAAATGAAGGGAGGCTCCCTGTGTCCTTCTGTCCTTCTGGGACTTTGTCAGAGGCACAATTATCTTTAAGCACAACAGTGTTTTTCTGTTTTTGTATTGTTTCAACATCACAGTTTTGAAACCATTGTTAGAATTTTACCCCCAACCCTAAAATTACAAGTCTTTTGCATCACATACAGTTGAAAATTTTTCAAACCTCAGTGGTGAAATGAATTTAAAATGTTGCCATATGTTTACTTAAAATCTGTGGAGAAACCAAGTGAGGAACCAAGCATGCTGGAATTACTAACGCTAATGTTACAGGATTTGTTTGTCAGTAAACGATGAGAAAATAACATGTGTTATATCCATGATATTATTAGGATTACATGGAGAATTATTTTGACAGTGTTTGTCTTGAAAAGGGAGACATACTGGCTTTAGAACTTGTAGGTGCTAATCACTGGTCTGACTTGGCAGCCCAGGAGCCTCACTTGCCGTGGTAACAGCAGGAATTCCAGTTTCTGGCAACTTGCTGGGAGCAGTGGTTGCTGCCTTGGCAGGCTCATAACTAGTCAGGTCTGGCACCTCCTGGATGTTGATAGGATGTTGATAGAGATCGCGGAGGGTTTTCTGACCTTCCATGCCTTTTGTCTGCCATCAGCTATGAAATTAGTGGCTCTGTCCTTTTTCAAATGCAAATTTATGATGTTACGCTCAAAAGAAAGAAGGTTTGCTTTCAAATACAGATATGGGTACCTATTTAACTGATAGTCTACTTCAAAAGTGTATATAAATGTATTTAGAAATCGAAAATCTGTAGTAATTGAGACTTACAAGAAAGAAATGTGGAGACTTTGAGTCTTCGTGTAGAAATGGTCAAAAATATATAAAGCAATGACATGACTTTTTTCTATAATATTTGTCACTGTCAGGAACAAACCATTTTTTCCCCAAGATGAATGATGGCAGAAATTCAATTTTCCTGAAATTGTAGGAAAAATGCCACGGGAAATGATGAGTGTGAAGACATTATTTTGAGAAATGAGCAACAATTTAGGTGTAAGTGGCGAGAGAAAAAAGGCGATGATGGGGTGGAGGTTGCGGGGGAGCAGTTAAAAAAATCCCAAGGTAAAGGATCCTCAGGGCCCGGGATTCTTAATTTAGTGGAAGCTTCAGTACCTTTTTGGGGTTGTTGCTGATAAGGATGGATCCTCACTGAATTTGACAGGCTAAGGGGTTAACTTGAAAAATGAAATTGGACAAGATTACAAATCCTGTTGTATAATATATTTCCAAAACTTGCCTCACAAAGCCAGATTGCTTTCATACAACATGGGATCGTTTAGGCCCTTGATTCATTTCACCTATCTGCGTCCTATACCTGGTGGGTGTGAAGTCCCATACCTGTTCATCATTTTCAAATACCCTGTTGTGGTTTCAAATATTGAACTCTGAGGATGAGTCTGCCTTGGAAGTTCAGTGCAGGCCAAGTGTCCTTTTTAAAATAAGCAAATGTGAAGTTGGTCCCCAGATTAATATCTGAAAGCTAGCTATTTAATAAAGTTTTAATTGTTTAAGACTGATGGGCCAGTTGAATAGTTAAAAGAAGGAAGATTATAAATTATTGGAATTAATGAGACAAAAGTCTATCATAAGTCTATATGATGGTTGTTCCTTCATAGTTCGTGTACTGTGATTTTATTGTTGTAATTATTTTCCCATGTGTGCTAATTTACAGAGCTCCAGTAAAATAAACTTGTAGATGTTTTTACTGTAAGGTTTTTAGTGTATAAAACTAACTTGCCCATGGCAGGTCTATGTAGGACGGGAGAGGAGGCCTCACTATGTAGCCTGGACTTGTCTGGCCTTGGACTATACACTGTTGCTGATTGAGTTTCAGGGGAAGCACGCTTCTTGTTGTCTTCCAGTGTTGGAACCAGCTACACAAATTAGTTCTCTTTCCAGGGCGCCTAGGTGGCTCAGTTGGTTAAGCGACTGCCTTCGGCTCAGGTCATGATCCCGGAGTCCTGGGATCGAGTCCCGCATCCGGCTCCCTGCTCGGCGGGGAGCCTGCTTCTCCCTCTGACCCTATCCCCTCTCATGCTGTTTCTCTCTCTCTGTCAAATAAATAAATAAATAAAATCTTAAAAAAAAAAAAAATTAGTTCTCTTTCTGGATGACCTTCTTTGGGCCAAATATATGTTTATTAAAGTTTGTCTTGCAATTAAGGAACATGTATATGGTCCCGAAACAGTTTTGCCTGCAGAAGTCTACAGAAATTCATAGCAGTAATGGCGCCTGGGTGGCTCAGTCGTTAAGCGTCTGCCTTCGGCTCAGGTCATGATCCCAGGGTCCTGGGATCGAGCCCCGCATCGGGCTCCCTGCTCCGCGGGAAGCCTGCTTCTCTCTCTCCCACTTCTCCTGCTTGTGTTCCCTCTCTTGCTGCGTCTGTCTGTCAAATAAATAAATAAAATTTTAGCAATAACAATAGCTCTAATAAAACAACTGCTCACATTCATTGAGCTCATACTAGAATTTATCTGTATGCTTTCTCTCTGCCTTTCTGGGGAATGCCCAGTGCAGCCCATCTTGCATGGTGATTACCTATCTAAAATAGGATATATGATATATGTAATATCATTTTATTTGAGTAAAATATTAAATAATCTAGATTTGCTTTTTTTTTAAGTATGTTAAAACATGGGTGCATTTCTTTATTTTTACTTTTTTAGTAGACTTTATTTTTTAATGCAGTTTTAGGCTCACAGAAAAATTGAGTGACAAGTTCTCATATACTCCCTGCCTACCACCACCTACCTCCTCCCCACCTCTGCCCCTAAGCCTCCCCTACTATCAACATCTCTCACCAGCATGGTACATTCCTTACAATTGATGAACCTACACTGACCATCACTGTCACCCAAAACCCAAGGTTTACATTAAGATTCATGCTTGGTATTATAAATCTTTTTGTAAAGATGTGGGTGGTTTTGCAGTATTACTGGGTATCAAGAATTTGTCCACGGCCACCAGTGCCAGTAACTAGGTTATTTTATGACTTTGGGAGAGCAAATAAAAGCACACATGACCCACATCTTTAAAAGCATTAGGAGATGCCGCAAGCCTATGGTTGCAGAGTGGTGCAAGGGAAGCTTCAGACAGGTTTAAGAGACTGTGTAAAAGAGTAGAGGGGTATGGAGGACTTAGATGAAGCCCAGACAGAATCACTTCAGAAAGAGAAAACTGGGACTCCATGAGGTTCACAGCACTGACTACAGAAAAGATCGAAAGCGAATAGGATTAGAAACTGTTGGCTGGAGGAGAGATTCACATATTTAGGGAAAGGATCGTACCCCTTGAAGTTGGCAGTGAAAGTAAAAAAGGAAAGAATAAGGAGAAATTAAGGATCCTGTAGAAATGAAAAAGAAACAGAACACCCCAAACTCTCTCCCTTTCTGCCACCAGCACCATCCATAATACCTACATAGAGGAGAGAAGAACTGATGTAAGAGAGGACTCTCAAACTAAGAACACAGACCCTTGAATGAATAAGACTAGAACAAGCACATCTATATAAAACTGTTGTAAAAATTCAGAAAATATAAAATAAATGCATTTCAAAAAACAACCATAAAATTAAAGAAAACTGTACACAACAAACTGTAATCTAAATTAAATTTTCTTATTCAGGCTCTTGGGTATATGAAACCTAAAAACCCCACCTTGAAGTGGTAATACAAAAGCTAAGAAGAAAAATGCACAAAAGCCGGGCGCCTGGGTGGCTCAGTTGGTTAAGCGACTGCCTTCGGCTCAGGTCATGATCCTGGAGTCCCTGGATCGAGTCCCGCATCGGGCTCCCTGCTCGGCAGGGAGCCTGCTTCTCCCTATGACCCTCACCCCTCTCATGTGCTCTCTCTCTCTCTCTCATTCTCTCTGTCTCAAATAAATAAATAAAATCTTTAAAAAAAAAATGCACAAAAGCCAAAATGAAATGAGTTAATTGAACTCCTGGGAAATATAGAAGAAAAGACAAAACTAAATCAGAAATGAAGACTAAGTTACAAGATGCCCAAGGGAAAATGGATTGAAATGTCAGATGACCCAATATATTCATATTTACATTAGATGTAAATGGTCTAAATATCAGTTAAAAGTTGGAGGTTGACAGAATGGATTTAAAAAGCACATGACCCAGTGATATGCTATTTATAAGAAACTTACATATTCAAATCTAACTATATTGGTAGGCTAAAAGAAAAAGTAAAAAGATACATCATCAAAACTAAGCTAGAGTGGTTATATTAATATCTATAAAACAGGCTTCAGAGCAAAGAAAATTACCAAAGACAGAGAGACATTATATATTTATAAAGGAGCCAGTTCACAAAGAAAACATAGGAATCCTAAATGTATATACAGTAAACATCACACACAAAGCAAAACACATAAAGCAAAAACTGGCGGAATTCAAATGAAGTTGACAAATCCCCAGTTACAGTTGGGGATGTCAACAACCCTCTCTTGGTCACTGATAGAACCATTTTTCAGAAAGCCGGCAAGTACAGAGAAGAACTCAGCAACATCATCAACCAACAGAATCTAATTGGCGTTTATAGAACTCTCCACCCAATTTCAGCAGAATATATATTCCATATGTATGGCATGTATACCAAGATAAACCACATTCTGGGTAATGAAACAAACCTTAACAAATTTAAAACAATTGAAATCATACCAACTATGTCCTCTGGCCATAATGGAATCTAACTAGAGTTTAACAGCAAATAACAGGTGAAATAATTGGGGGAGGAGCTTCATCTAAATGAAAACTCTCTTCCACTACCCTTGATTCTGAATAGTTACTGGCTTGGAAAATGGGAAAATAAATATCTCATCTGACAAAATGATAATGAAACATATCAGTTGATTATTATCCATCGTCTCTTTGTCTACTTTGTTTTACAGCTTCTCTCTTAAAAGGACTAAAACATGCTAACATAGTGCTGCTTCATGACATCATCCACACCAAGGAGACGCTGACACTTGTGTTTGAATATGTGGTGAGTAAAATAAGAATTCAGATTTTATAAACATAAATAAAATTCTTGTAGTATTATGATGGAGTTTCTTATTTAAGTTGCTGTACCGAAGTATTTTATCTAGTAAGTTTATATAATTTTGAACAATCCAGAAAAATTTTAAACTGAATTTTCATCAGATATATTATCTGTTAATAATCTATTTGTCACTGGATATGCTGTAATTTTTAGGTTTATCAAATAGGATTAAACAGCATGACAGTGATCACTCCATCAAAGGAAGTTCTTTTTCCTTTGGACTTACAACTTGGTTTCTCAGAAGCATTCTTACTAAGATTTTTTTTTCCTTTTTGGATGGGTGGGGGAAAGCCTGATACTTACAATTTAGACTTCATAGTTTTCTCCCTCAGTTCGTATTTCAGCTATTAATTAAAACTTCCAATTTGCATAGCACACAATGTAATGATCTTACTGTGTTGAGAGTATTACTGCTAGAAGACTTGGACTTGAACTCATAATTAATCTTTCTCCGTTTCTCCTAGAAAAACATATGGTATTTATGTAGCACCACTTCAGCCTTTAACTGTGGAATCATGAGATGTAACCATGATAATTAACATCCCAATTTTCACAGATGGATCTGAGAACATGTAATTTATGATACAAATGACATTGGTGGAGACTTTTATTGAGGAGAGTAGCTATTGGTATTGTGAATGTATTAGGATCCCATTTTATAAATTACCACACTACTTTTTTAAAAAATTTGAAATAGGTTCCATGTTTTTTTAAAAAATATATAATAGAATGTATATTTGCAACATTTTTATCTTGCTAATGTCTGCCTGTGTCTGTTTATCATTTGAAAATTGTTGTCTTATGAAGAAGCCATTTATCTTCTCTATTTACATATAAATGATAGATACATTTGAATAATATGGTAATGTGGCTACAAGGACAGCTAGAGCTGAGCAGTTGAATATATTACATGCTACCAAGAATGGATGAGATTCGCACATCAATGCAAATATAATTTCTTTTGTTTAATCGGTGATTTTGGAGTCAATAATGTATTCAGTTGACTTAGAATTGGAATTTTTGTTTCATATTTTCCAGTAGGTCTAGTTGCAATATTGCAATTAAATCTAGATTTTTCTTAGTATACTTGACTAACTTTTATGTTTTGTAGAAAAGAAGATTTCAAAAATGTACTTATTCCCTCCTCCAAAATTAGATGGTTAAGCTAGAAAGAAAAATAGTTTGGCCTCTAAAATCAGTAACGTTAATAGAGAAACTAACAGAATTAATATGAAAATATGTCCTTCAAGTCTTAAAAGAAAACTAAATATATTTGTGAGGCTAAAATCATTTGATGATTTTATATGCTGTGGAAGTGACCACATGAAGGAAATTCACTGTTCTAAAATATTTGCTAACTGATTAAGACTGACTTTTAAACATGTCCTATAATATTTGCTAACTGATTAAGACTGACTGTTAAATAATCACTCTTCTTTGTGTGAGTGAAATTTCCCCTGGTCCCAATTCTTGTGGAGCCATCCCAGGTCAATCAGCCACATAATAGTGTGGATATCAGCAGTACTTTTCAGGCAACGTTTTATTCCCAACTTCTCTGAGGGAGTCTAGATGTAGCTTAACCTATTCTCTCTTTGAGAATGAGGCAAGCTCGCATCATTCATGGTTTAGGACTGCCCTGCCTTGCCTCTCCTTGGGTCCCCCACTCTATCTTTATTTCCTCACCTCCCCATTGTTCCTGCCTTCCTCTTTTCCATCTAACCCTTGTCTTTTTCTGTTCTTTTCATCTCTTGTCCTTTTGCTCTCTCTGGTGGAGTACTTTTTGTTGCTACAACTAAAGTTTGTTTGGGTTTTGTTTAAGTAAAATGTTTGAATGGATCTCTGAAATCAGAGTTGGGGTGGGGGGTTCCAGACTGTAGAAATAGCTTACAAGAGTCTTCTGAGTTAGAGTTGGGGAGGTGTGGACTCCTTGGCAGTGTTAGTGTGACCATGTGGCAATTGCCCAGTATAAAAATAACTCCCCAGAATATTTCCTAAAATTTTTATTTTTTTATACTGTTTTTTCATTGCTTGTTGTTTGTACATCTACTGATACCTTGAGGAAGATTAAGGCTCCTACATATTTTAATGGATTAATCAGATTGCTTTCCTCACAGTATCTGGCAGAAATAAATTCTGCTTTTTTCTTGTATGTTTCATAGTGATGGAAAGGCAATAATAATTTCAAAGCATGAAATGCTGCCTTGGGAATTAGAGCAGATCTAGGTGAGGGACATAGGGTAGGAAATCAGAGGGCACTGTAGGCTTGGCATGATGAGTGGTGGATCAGAAAAGGAGGTGAAAGTATGACCACGATACTAGAAATCAGTAACTAAAGTTTATTTATTGTTTTATGCTGAGCATTCTGCTGGGGGCTTTACATTCATTACCATTTTTGATGTTCTCAGTGGCCTCCTGGAACTGTGAATGTCACTTTACAAAGGAAAAGAAAACTAAGGATTAGGGAGATTAGGTACTTATCCAGACCCATTTTACTCTGGTTCCCAATTGTAATGTTGTATCTCCCACTTATTTTTACAACTGTAGTTAGATTGAGCCTTTGGTCAGAAGAGGAAAAGGAAATTTTCTTCTTTCTTTCCACCACCCTCCCTTATTCTGCTCTTAAAATCCTGAGTGCAGTTAAATCCTGAATCGGTTAAACTGCTTTGTTCTTTAAATAAGTGTTGTGCACTGGTCAAAAGCCTCATCATTTAAGATTTTATTTTAATTATGAAATGTTTTTAAGTTTCCATAAAGCAAACTTATAATTACAGTATTGCCCCCTGTATATCATTGGGATCTACTTACACACACACACACGCACACGTACACGCACACAGAACCTTGTTGTTTAGCAAGCCCTGAAATCAATATCAAACACTTTAATGTGCACTTTCCTAAACTTAGTGCTTATATTGCCACATTTCAAAATTGTTAACATCAAAGTTGTTTTCTAAAAAAGGTTGATTTTATAGTTCCATGTAATTAGTAGTACCCTTTTTTTGAGGAAGGGGAATAAGTAAGTTAAAAAGTGTAAGACAGGAGCGCCTGGGAGGCTCAGTGGATTAAGCGTCTGCCTTCAGCTCAGGTCATGATCCCAGGGTCCTGGGATCAAGCCCTGCATCGGGCTCCCTGCTCGGCGGGGAGTCGGCTTCTTCCTCTGCCTCCCTCTCCCCTTGTTCCTGCTGTCTCTCTCTCAAATAAATAAAACCTTTAAAAATAAATAAAGTAAAATAAAAGTGTAAGAAAAATACACCGTGCCCATTGGAACCCTAGGTATGAAAGAAAAGTAAAATAACTTAAGATTCACTAGGTACTATTGGATTTTTTCTTTGGATTTTAGTTAAGTGTTCGAGGCTTTTTTTAAGGTTCCTATGTAATTTGAGTTCCACCCAGTGAAACACTCTTATTTATTTATTTATTTTATTATTTTTTAACTTAAATTTTGATAGTTAACATATAGTAACATTCTTCTTTATGATCATATACATACTGCATAAAAACATTTCTGATCTTTGCTTTAAAAGAGAACTTGAAGTCCAGCTGCTTTGTGTTAGTCCCACGGATGACATTGCAGGTTACACAAAAGCCTTGGGAGGACCAGAATAATGACATAAGTGATGAACAGTTAGTGATGTGGAAGAGCACTGGAAGATTTCAATGACTTTGGAGGTCATTATTAAAACTCTTCAGTGGATAATAGGATACTGCTAGTATACACTGTCTCTGCAGTACTGTGGAAAGCTCCTAAAATGTCTGAAATTTAGATTCTTATACACTTTCAAAGCGTGTAGATATAATCCGCGAGCTGCAAGGTTGGGGACCCGCTGGAAAACGTGCAGCTCAGTTTGCTCCTGTTTTCAGTCCTGTCTTCCTGCCATTGTTGTCCAATGTGAAGGAGCATTTTTAACCAAGGAATGAGTCAGTTAGCTTGAAAAATATATCTGGTTTCACAGTGGTTTAAGACATTGTTATAGCTGCCCTTTTTCCTACATGGGTTTGAGTGTTGGCAGAGAAATACTATAGAAAACAGTGAAAGTGCTAACAATTTTTTTCTACTTAAAAGAAAGTTAAGCAATTTAGTTTTTTTTCCCCTTTTCTTTCCTTTTTTGGCCAAAGACAAATTAGTGCCACATTAACCTATTTAACATCATGCTGAAAAATTTAAAACATGTGATTATGTAAATATATATTACCATTAAAGCACATAACTATTCTGTTCTGGTTTTTATTACATGAGATCAAAGTATGTGTAGCAGAACTCTTCATTGCACATTTAATTATTATGTATAAGAAGAAAAACAACAACCCTATAGCTTATGATATTCACTGGAGCACTCATTTTATTTCTTCTGCTGTGGGGCAAACTAGTAAAATAGTCAAACTAATGTGCAACATTATGTAAAAAAAAAAATCTATATTACATATGAAAAAAAACTGTGTCTCCAAAAATCATGTGAAGTGATTTATGAATCACCAAAATTCATGTACGTTATTTTTTTTTTTTAAGATTTTACTTATTTGAGAAAGAGAGCACAAGCAGGGTGAGGGGCAAAGGGAGAAGCAGACTCCCTGCTGAGCAGGGACCCGGATGTGGGGCTCGACCCAGGGACTCGACTCTCGGGGACCTGATTCCCAGACTCCATCCCCGGACTCTGGGATCATGACCTGAGCTGAAGGCAGACACAACCTACTGAGCCACCCAGGCGCCCCTATTTTTATAGTAATTTTATTCTACAAAGCCCTCTCTCATACACATTATTTCCTCAGATTCTGTCTTTAGCCCTTTGAGGTACATAAGGCATATATTATTGTTGCCCAGTTTTGTTTGTTACCCAGTTTTTATCGAAGAGGAAAAATAATGCTTAGAGAATTTAAAGTGAAATCACTCAGTTAAGTTAAAAGGGTAAAGACAAGACTTCTGTGCCCAGATCCTTGTTATCCTCTCTCACCTTGACGGCTAGTGTTGGGATGAAGACCCGTCTTCAGAGTTTTATATGATGGTCTGAGGTGTGTGTGATGTTCAATATGGGACTGGCAGCTGAAAGTTATGTTCTTTCTTTGCTCCCTGCCACACAATTTACCTCATTATTTGGTTTCTCTGCCTCATACATTTTGATTTCTAAGTCTATGAGGAATGCTTTAATTTGCATGATTTTAAGCCACATCTGTTCTCAAAAACTGTAGCTCTCCATCAGTATTCTGATTTCCAGATTAAACCCTCCTGGGGCAATGGAACATCTTTCTGCTTCCTGTGAGATAAAATACATGTGCACATGTACAGGCACATACAGCTGTAAATGGGGGTGATCAGGGGCAGCCTCACCGAGAAGGTGAGGGATATTTATGTAAAAAATCTGAAGGAGGTGAAGGAGGAACACACAGATATTTGAGGCACGTGGTGGAATTCAGGATATATTTTCAAGGCTGAGCTGATAGCATTTGATGTGGGATTTGACAGATGAAGAGGAGTCAGGGATGACCCCCAAGGATTTGGACTTGAGCAACTATGATAGTGGAGCTGCATGAGGAAAAATGGGGCAGAGTACAGGAGGAGCAGAGTGGGGAAGACGTGACTCAGATTTAAATGGGTTAAAGTTGACATGCACCTTGTATGTGCAAATGGACATGTCACAAGGCAGTTGGATGCATGAGTCTAGAATTTAGGAAAGAGATCCAGGGTAGACATTTGGAAGTTGTCTGGGTTGTAGATATTGTTTGACAGGGGGATTGTATGGGATCACCAAGTGTGGTAATTGTTACATTGGTGGTCCTCAATGAACCATGCCTTTGAATACCCACCCCCTTGTGCAATCCTTACCCCTTAATCAAGGCGGGGCTTTTGGTTGCTCTAACCAATGAGCAACATGGTGGAAGTGACACTCCGCCAGTTGTGGTCCTGACAGCTTCTCTTTTGCAATCTTGAGCATCCTGACCAGGATGTGTTAGAATTCCAGTTGTCTTGCTGAAGAAGCCATGTGGCAAGGGAGAGGCCACAGAGGACATGGAAGAGAACGGAGAACCTGGAACACAGTGTAGAGTTGGGCTCTACGTATCGGACCCCAGCCAAGCCATTTGCCCAGCCTAGCTAAGTGCCAGACGTATGACGTGAGAAGCCATCTTGGGGAGGGGGGAGGGTGGCGCATTCTGGGCTCACAAGTATCACCTGGCGCCAAGGGCCGTTGTCCCTGATATGCCTTTTCTGAATTTGCAACCCAGGAATTGTGAGAAATAATAACATGGTCATTGTTTTAAGCCATCCAGCATAGGGTTGGTTTGTTGTATGCAGTCAATAACTAAAACAGCCTATGAGTGAATGAACACAGAAAATGGAAAGGAATTTTATGGACTGACCCCTGGGGCATTCCACCATGAAGGGTCACAGTGATAAGGAACTATCAACAAAGGGTACTGAGAAGAAAACACCAGTGAGAAAGGAGACTGTTCATGAATTCAGAGGAAGCGGTTTCATCGGAGACTGAGCGCAAGAGCAGAGCAAGTGCCTCTCCAGTGCATAGCCCAGTGTCTGGCGCATAGTAGGTGCTTAGCAACTCTGTTTTCTGGGAGGGAGTGAGTGACATTTGAAGCAGGAAGAACAAGAGATTATAGTAGTGTCACTATCTAAGGCAAACAACCGAGAGAAAGTGGAACTAAGTCACGTTTTAAAATTTTTTCTTTATCTATTTATCTACATCCCATCTTTAGTTTCCATCGACAGTCTTTAGTTTTTTTCTCTGAAAGCAAATATTCTTCCAAGCAGAAGGTGCAGAGCAGATCTGCCTCCACAGCAATTAGAGCAGGCCTCGGACAACGGGACGGTCAGAAACCACCTCGTTGTGTCAAAAGGAATTAAAGGGCCTGGCTGCTCTGAATAAATGTACCTGTCCGAGTTCTCTTTTGCCAGCAACAGAAATTCTCTTTGGCTGAATTGAACAGACGAGTTTATTGAGAGGATATCATGTGGCTGACAGACCTGCTGGGAAGACTTTAGAAACCGGCAGGAACCGTGTAAAGCTGACGACGCAGACCGGAGCCAAAACCATGCCACGGAACCGGCCATGGAGCACCCTGCTGCCCCCAGGAGTGTCGGCCCCAGACACTGTCTCTTACCTCACTGTCCTGACCACCCCAGTGACTGGAGGTTATTACCTCTGCCGATGATGTCAAAATTGCATTGACGTTCTCCCTGCTTCTTCAGGTTGCGTTAGCTCCTACTGCAGAGTTCGGTTTGGTCGTGTGTGGTAGGTGACACTAGGTCACATGCTCAAGTTTTGACTGCACAGGCACCTGAGAGAGCGGCCTTTGGGCTTTTGCAATAGCAGCGGGGCCTTGCCTTCCACCAAAATGCATAAAGCAGGGGATTTTCACAACACAGGGAGTACGGTCAGATTTAGAACACACTTTGCTCAGTTCCCTGCTCTTCCCAATCCCCTCCCCGCAAAAAACACCTCATGAACATCCACTGGAATGAGTTCATTGTGTAGCCCCAGATAAATTACATCTAGAATGTGAAAAGAAGTGCCTGTAGTGTATTAATAGAACTGTTGTTTATAATCTTTGAAAAATCAAGAATGAAGGTGAGCAGAAGTAATGCTGGTTTTTAAAAGGTGGTGGTGGGGGGGCCTGGGTGGCTCAGTTGGTTAAGTGTCTGCCTTCGGCTCAGGTCATGATCCCAGAGTCCTGAGATCAAGTCCCACATCGGGCTCCTTCCTCAGCAGGGAGCCTGCTTCTTCCTCTGCCTGCCACTCCCCCTGTTTGTGCTCTCTCTCTCTGACAAATAAATAAATAAAATCTTTAAAAAAATTAAAAAAAAATAAAAAAACAAAAATAAAAGGTGGTGGGAAACAAACCTGAATCTATGGACACAATAAGCACATGATAGAACGTTCGTGAAATTCAAAACTAGATCTTTGGACATTAAAGTCTAATAATCTTCATTCCCTTTTAGTAAGTAACAGTGTTATTACTTGATTTCAGCAAAGCTTGTGACAGGGGCTCTCATGACATTCTTAGATAAAATTGAAATCCAGTTGTCACAAGATTATTATTCTTTCCGTTTATTGCTGGATGAACAACTTTACCCAAAGCCTATTGATTAATGAATTGACATTAGGGTAGAGAAAAGTTTATCAGGGTATGCTGGAGGGCATTGTCTTTGACCTTGTCCTGTTTGATATTTTTATTAATGACTTAGATGAAGACATGGTGATGGTGTGCTTGACCTATTTGTGTGTGTCATAGCTGGGAGCTATAATTAACACTTGGGGTGATGGAATCAGGGCTCAAAAAGAATCTGATGAAATGATGAATGGGAACTACAGGGTGAATTGCTGTGGGACAAATAAAACAATGTGGTTAAGAGAAAAAAAAAAGGCAAGCCCAAACTCATATGGAAAAACAGGGTGGAGGAAAATTAACTTCAAAATGCAGTTAATTTCATATGAAAAAGACTAGTAATTTGTTTGGTTCAATGAACTGAAGCAAACAGGAGTATGCACCTAGGGTGGCAAGAGGTCTGTGAACCATGTACAACATGGAAACAGTGACTTATTCGGGAGGATTAGATGTACTAGAGTAGAGAAAAGGTAATGTGTGTATTCCAGACAGGACAAGAAAGCCAAGCGTGGGAGTTCTGGGGAGGCTAATTTTGGCTTAATCCTGGGAAAGATATTCAAATGTTTTGTGTTACTTATAAATTAAATGCAATGTCTTGAAGTGTGATGAATGTCTTATCGCTAAAGTATTCAAGTAGAGCGTAGGTTGATCCACATCAGAAATTCTGTAGGGAGGGTTCCTGACCTCTACTCTATGCAAGGGGTTGAAATATGTAATTTAGTATGTTATTTCATGTTGTCCCAACCAAAACCGTGAAGTAGGTGGAAGGTTCCTCCATTTTGCAGATGAGGAAATTCATGCTAAGATGTCAGAGACTCCATGTATGCCCTGTCCAGTGGCTGCATGATACCATCTCCTGTGTCAAGTGTGAATCCAGGTGACTCCAACTTTACATAGCAAAGGACTGACTAAGGTTTTGCAACTGTTAGGTGAACTCATTTCATTTGGCATAACTTTTAGAAGCAGAAACACAACTTGTTATGGTCATTCACTTATTCATTCATTCATTCATTCATTCACTCATTTGTTTTCTCCTCCAACATATAGGAACTGTCTTCCAGGGATTATCCTTGAGCTCTAGAGATACAAATATAAAACCTTTGCTTTTAAAGAGGTTGAAGTCCTGTGGAGGACTGTGATCTTAGGCTAGATAGTGTCCGTGTGCCATTTGGGTTATAAGCTGCTGTCACAGGTCTTCCTGTGCCATGGGACTGGAACACATTTGTGTTTTAGTGAAAACAGCGAGAAAACCGGATTTGACTTATGGAAGAATTTCTTTATGGAAGAATTTCAAGGATGTTTTAGTTTCATGTATGGAGAACTAGTTATGCAGTGTCATAGTGTGATCCTATATTCTGAAGGGGGCTGGGTTGTCATTCAGATCCAAGTACCAAACATGAACAGATGTAAGCATTGTGGATGACTGAATGTGCAGGCGGCGTAAATAGAAGAATTCTGAAGCAGAAGGAGAGACTAAAGAGAAACAAACTTGCTTTCAATCAGTGCTCTGTTATAAACTTCTCATTCTGTCTAATTGGTAGGACAAAGTCAATTAACTTCTTTGCTGTCCTTTACCGTAATGGCTTTTACTCATCTGACAAGGAACCCTGGTCTCTTTTAGTCATTTTCCATTGTATTTGTTCACTTACTATGTTGGGTGCTGGGATTTTAGTTTATTTTTTCTGTTTACATCATACCTATCTTCTCTGTGTTCTAGTTTTATTTCATATAGTTGCCATCCTTATTAGGAAGTCCTAATCATAGTTCAGTATTTTAACTCGCATGATTTAAGATAGAAGTGTATCTGGTCTCTTAACTGTTGCTATAGTAAACCCCTGATTATCCACAAAAACACACAGTTTTGAGTACATTCCTGTAAATGAGACTGCTTTAATGAGAACACGCTCTGCCTCTGTGGGCTCTTTAAATTCTTAATTATTTTTCTTTAATTTTGAATTTCATCATTTAAGCTATAGACATGTAATTGGGAAGCTGGAATAATGTGTGATATTTGAAGAGAGTACACTGAAGAAAAGACTTTATTGGAAGAAGCAGATCATAGGGAAGGTAAGAACAGAAGTAAAAAGAGAATTCCTTTAGAAAGGAAAGAACATACTTTGCATATTAATTGTTTGGATTTTTTTCCTCGCAGGAATTATTTCCATATTTCTTAAGTTAAGAAAACAGTAATTTTGGGACAACTGAGCATGTTTCAGGGGACAGGTGGAGGCCGTAGAGTGATGCATTAAATGTAGTAAGACTGACAGTAATGATCAGCTTGGAGAAATTAGAGAAACGTTCCAGCTTAGGTGCTAAAGTTGCTGTCTGATGAAAGTACCCGAGATCAGGAGAAGAGGATCAATAATTCCAATTACCTTCATATTATGTTTGATTAGGCCATGAAGTGATTGAAGAAAAAAATCATTAGCAAATTTATCTCTAAGTGAGGAAGTATACATTATTATATATCATACAAAATGGGGTGTCTGCAGCTTCTCACCAGTTTTCAGAATCAGTAACTTGAGAAATACATTGCAGTATAATGCCCATTCAGGATTTTCTTTCCTTTTATTGTTGTTAGTGTTATTGTTGCTCTTCCTATTTCGTGCATTTCAAGAACAATTTAATTAACATCATATAATGTTTTAGTCTAATATGTGTTTTGTGCTTTGGTAAAGGGATGTTAAACCCACTCCAGGTTTAAATCATTCATTTTTGTTGATGTGATTGTTGTTTTTATGTGAGTTACACATCATATGCATATAAAGAGTCAAATAGTTTCATGGTTTGCTATGAAAAACAGCAGTTTTTTACTTTCCAATCTTTTAGGTGATTCTTTTGGATTTTCCTCTGAAAATCTAATAAGACTTTCTTTTATTACCACCTCTTGTCACCTTTTGGCATCATCCATTGACTCCTATGGTGGAAAACCTGAATTTAGTGGGTTTTTTTTCATTATTCCATTTTTAACAAGTGAACGCATCCTATTCTGCCGTCCTCCCATCCTCTCGTCCTCTTAGTGTAGATGTATTATAATTTTGATTAGATCAGAAGTTCAGTATTGACATTATTATGTCAATATAAATCTTGTTTGTAGCTGAGGCATATAGTATACTGTGATTACTTTTCCTCTTCAGTTCAACTTTTGGTTTCCCTGAAATTAATAACAGTTTCCAATTTTCCATTTCTACCATTAATTTAAGGCCTTCTCAAGCCTCTGCCTGGTGCATCTCCCTTCTCTGGCTTCGTGGGATGCCCTTCTGCTCTCTCCTGAGGTGGAGCTTCTTTTCTCTACATCTCATGTTGTTTTATTTTGGGGGAACAGTTTCTAGTAGCTTTCTGGGAAAGAGTGTGTGGAAGATTTTTTTTTTTTTAGATATTGCATTTCTGAAAATATCTTTATCCTGAGCTCATGCTTGATTGACATTTTGACTAGATCAGAATTCTTGGTTGGAAATAATTTCATTAGAATTTCAATTGGATTGCTCTGTTGTTGTCTAGTTTCCGTTGTTTCTGTTGAAATGGTTTTCTTTATTTCCAGTGTTCTGAAGTTTAACAATGAAACAAAAAATAGACCAGGATGCCAGCTTTATTTTCATTTGCACCTTTTCAATCTGGACATTCCTGTCTTTACATTCTTCTTCTTCTTCTTTTTTTAAACAGTTTTATTGAGATGCAATTCCCATAACAGAATTCACTCTTTTCAAGTGTCTACTTCAGTTGTTTTTAGCATATTCACAGAATTTTGGGAACCATCATGACTATCTGATTTAAGAAAATTATGTCACCCTAACCAGAAGCTCCCCTACCCATTAGCAGTCACTGAATTCTCTACCTTTCCAACCCCTGGGGAACACTAATCAACTTTGTGTCTCAATGGATTTTCCTGGACTTCCTTATAAATGGAATCATTACTATGTGACTTTTTTTTTTTTAAGATTTTATTTATTTATTTGACAGAGAGAGACACAGCGAGAGAGGGAACACAAGCAGGGGGAGTGGGAGAGGGAGAAGCAGGCTTCCCGCAGAGCAGGGAGCCCCACGCGGGGTTCGATCCCAGGACCCTGGGATCATGACCTGAGCTGAAGGCAGACACTTAACGACTGAGCCACCCAGGCGCCCCTACTATGTGACTTCTTGTGATAGGCTTCTTTCACCTCACATTATGTGTTTGAAGTTCATCCATGCTTTAGAGCATATAGCAGTACTTTTTTTTTTAATGTAATATTCCATGGTATGGATATACCACACCAGTCATCCGATGACTCTATCTTTAAGTTTTTGAGACTGTCAAACTGTTTTTCAAAGCGAATGCCTCATTTTATGATCTAACCAATGGGGTTTGGGGGTTCCAGTTTTCCGCACCCTCAGCAATACTTTTTGTCTGTTTTTTTTTTTTTATTACAAGTGGATATTTGATGGTTTCTTGTTGTCATTCTTTGAATTTGCCTCCCAACTAATGATGTTGAGCATTTTTTAGTGCACATATGTCCTTCTGTTTCAAGACATGATCTTAAATTATTTTGTTGTGATTTCCTCCTTTCATTTACGTGTTTTTCTTTGGATCTTTTATTATTTAAATGTTGAACCTCCTGTATTGCTTTTCTAATTTTCTTGTCTTTTCTTTCCTATTTTTCTAATTATTTTTCCTTTAGCCCAGCCTTAAGGGACATTTTCTCAACTTACTGTTTCATCTCTGCTGTTGAGGTTTTTACATTTTAATATTATTTCTGAGATACCTTTTTGTTCTCAGAATATTCCATTTTATAATATTCTTATCTTGTTTCAAGGTTGCAGTATCTTTTCTTACCTCCTGAAGTATTAATAATAGTCTTTTTTTTTTTTTTTTAAGTTTTCCTAACAGTATTTTCTCTGTTTCTACCAAGCTGTTACTGTTTTTCTTTTCGTTTGTTCTGGTCTCTGGCGTAAATATTAGAGGCGTTGGTTTGATAGCTGGGGATTCTTGGCTGTCTTACTTAAAGATGGCACAGTAACAACCTTAAAGATGGAAGCCTCAAGATGCAGGCAGCTGGTTCTCCATTCGTTTCAGTGTAGGAACCAGCCAAGCCAGTTTGCTGAGAAACCCTTGATACTAGTATCCATCTTGTCCTGCAGTGCTCAGAGATTCCCAGTGAAGATTCTTCTGAATTCCTGCCTGGAGGGTAGAGGCCTAGCTGTTCTGGAAGCAGAGTGGGGTATAGGACCCCCCGGTAATTATCCTGTTTCAGAATGGTATCCCTGTCCCTAACTGGTTGAGTGTTCCAGTTCAGATGCTCTGTTTTACCCTCTCTAGGTTTGAGAGGCACTTCTATATGTAAGCAGAGTGGGAAAGGCATCTAAAGATTAAATAACTACTGAAAAGACTTTCGACCAACCTCTCTTCCACACTTTAGACCACCACATATAGACCTGTTCCTTCCCACGTCCTGTGCTACCAACCCTGAGCCTTTTGGTGGTTCTGTTTATAAATAGGGCCGCTTCTAGGCTTTCCCCTCTGCCAGGTTAATAAATAATTTGTTTGTTTGTTTGTGTTTTGCTGCTAAACATGCTACCATCTGTTTTGGAGCTTCTAAAATTGGGTGTGGGATTCAAGAAGGTGCAAAGTAGGTGTATATGTTCAGTTTTCCATCTTTACCTTGGAATCTCATCAGTTCTTAATAAGTTTAAATATGAGCAAATGCTCGAGCCTGTCATTGTGTAAACCACTGTGTAATTAGATCATTTTTTTCACATTGATGATTGTGAAGCATATAAATCTTTGCTATTTATCAATTGTCAGAGTTCATCAAATGTGACAAGGCTAGTGGGAGTGAAGATATTTATATTAACTGTTCCTAGATTATTGTCCCATCAGTAAAATTTTAGGCACATGGGCAGTGTCTCAAGTGCGAGTTTGCCTTCTTTAGGATGTCCTGTCTTGATGGAAAATATTTTTGCTTGATAAATGGTCGGTTAGTCATTATTCTGTTTGTTCATTTGTTGTTATAATTTGTTATGATGATCGTGGATGTTGATATACTCTGTAAGTACATACTCATACGTTTGATACTATTTTAAAGCCATTAAGAACATTTTTACAATGTAAGTGTATAAGAAAACAAACAAAGGTGAGAAAGGTTCTGATTTTTAAATTTAATTATTAGGAACATATGCGGCTCCTGGGTGGCTCAGTCGGTTAAGCATCCGACTCTTAATTTTTGGCTCAGGTTCTGAAATCCAGCCCTGCATACAGGCTCTGCCCTGGGTATGGAGGCTTCCTGAGATTCTCTCCCTCCCTCCCTTCCTGCCCCCTCTCCCCCCTTAAAAAAGGTATTAAGAAGGTATAGATTGCTTGTTTAGCCAGGTTCATTATGTTTTTGATTGCTGTGTATAATTAGAGACCTCCTTTTTAGAAAATGAATATTTTAGTGGTTCTCAGTTAACATCCAACTTCAAGGGAGTAATTTACTTTTTTTCTCACTGGCAGGTACAAGTCCAGTTAGAAATCCCCAAAAGATGCTCATTCAGAACCTGAGAAATTAATTTCTCGTGGCAGCTATTTGCTAAGTAAGAATTTTCCATCTTCTAGGTTTTTCCTTTTCTCTTGATTATGCGATCTGTGTTTTAAAGCTTCAGATTTCAGCTATTAGCTTTCACTTCAGCCATCACGGGGACGTTTGGAAGATTGAATTCGTTCTCTTTTTTCCTCCTTCTATTTCTCTACCCTTTTTACTTGGATAAAGAAGTTAAAAGCATCAAGGAAAGATGAAAATGTTGAGTAGTCTCTAGCTAGAATTTAGGAAATATATTAAGGAAAGATATCTAATTCTAAAAATAAGATAATCAACAATACTGGGGAAAAGAGGAATGGTGAGAGATGATTAGTAACAGAATATTTATTAGAAGAAAAGAAAGGACTAAGGATTTTTTTTTTTCTTTTTGGTAATCAGATTTCACCTGAGTAAAAATACCATGAACTGAGTTATATCTTATAAAGAGTGGAAAAGGGGGACATAATCATTCTTGTTTGTCATCATGACATCTGGTAAGAAGAATGGGCTTCTAGTTTCCCTGAGGGCAGGGGCCGGTTTATCTTTTGGTGTATCACATAGTAAAATTACAGTGGGAATTCTAGAAATCTTTGCCAAATTGGTATGATTATTTCCATAGAGTAGATGCATCAGGCATGAGTGTGTGTGTGTGTGTGTGTGTGTGTGTGTGTGTGTCACAAACGTAGTAGAGTTTTTTTAAGGTTTTCATTAAAACACACAGAGTGTGACAGACTCAGAGACACGGGGTCTATATCCTCCTTTATAAAGGAGGACTTGCTTCCTCGCTACAGGAAACAGTCACAGGAATGCTTCCCCCTGTCAGCAGCTCCAGGATCTGCAGAGACCCATCTGGAATGAGGCCATGCCTTCTTCCAAGCATCCTGGATCCGGTGACTATGTTAGTTGGGGGTATAAAGACCTGGTCGTTTCTGCCCAATGCAGGGCGGCACTGGTGCCAGGTTGGCCAAGGCTTTATTGGCCTGCATGGCACCGTCATTTCTTTTCCTTTGTCCAGTCCTGCTTCCTTATCCTTCCTTCCACCTAATAAACACATTTTAGTTCTTTTACATAATAAGCATGTTGTACCCCCAAACTCTATCTGGAGAACCCAATCTATGACACAGAGTCATAAAGATTAATTTAAACACATAATTTAACCCTGTAATTTAACAGGGATTTGTTCTCTTTTAGGGAATTACAGTTAGACTATGGGGTTCTGACTTAAGTATCCAAGTATACCAGACATGATACCAGAAAATCGTAAGATGTCGAGAGTTCAGAGGGGGCAAAAAAAATACACAGTATAGCAAGAACTTCTAGAAAAATTAACTTTAGATGATGGATGATTGAATGAGTTCATGAAATTGTAGCATGCCTTCGAAGTTACTAAATCCTTGACAGCAGGACTCTGAAAAACAAACTGAGGGTTTTAGAGGGGAAGGGGGTGGGGGGATGGGTTAGCCTGGTGATGGGTATTAAGGAGGGCACATACTGCATGGAGCACTGGGTGTTATACACAAACAATGAATCATGGAACACTATATCTAAAACTAATGATGTATGGTGACTAACATAATAAAATAAAACTAAAAAAAATAGATTAAGAAAAAAAGTCAGTGCAGTGATGAGCACTGGATAATGTATGGGAGTGTTGAATCACTATATTGTGCACCTGAAACTAACATAACACTATATGTTAACTATGCTGGAATTAAGATTTTTAAAAAGTCAATGCAAATATATATATGTATATATATATATATATATATATATATATGTGTAAATATTTAATAGTCTTACTATATTATCAGTGGGAAAATGTGAGTATCATTTGCCTAATGCAGAATACTGTATTCTTAATATTCAGATCCCAATACCTGCAGGAAGATCTTACCTCCTTTCCATTTTGAACTTAGGTCTGATGATGTGGATGTCTTTGGCCAATAAATTGTGAGAAAAAGTTATTTGTTATCACAGCATACATAACTCGGCCTGTCCTGGCTGATAACCCTAAGTTACTTAGTATCCATCCACCCCAGAGAAAGTGAATATGACCATGTGTTATATTTCAAAACTTTTTTTTTATGATTCATACTACTCAGATGCATGTTGTGTGTGTGTATGTCTGTATGTTTTTTTATATGTATACTCATATACCACATATTGCTATTTTTAACCTTTTAAAAAACTCACAGAAGGTAGTGCGACCATTGTTTTGGAATCAATAAGTGTAGCTATGTAGCAGTGTTTATCCACCTTTTAAAATTCATGTGCCCTTTAAAATTCATGTGTCTTCATATAAAAATCTCATGCTTTTCTTTGATATCATTTTAAACCTTGGATAAATTTAGAGTTCTTAATGAAACAAGTGATGATTTTAAAAGATTTTATTGAACACTTGGTTCTGGCTTTTTGACATTTAAAAACCACATGTTTTGTCAGTGAGGGCATTAAATCAGCTTGCTTACCAGAAGCTTTTGTATCATAAATAGTGTCAAGGATCAAGGACAGATGAGGTCACCTTCCATGTCACCTATTGTTTCTGCTGTGGTTTTTTTTTTTTTTTTGTTAGAAATTATTACAACCAGCTTCATATATTGAGTATGATAATTGCATGCCAGGCCTACTAGTTTATTTGGAAGTAAATATTTAGATATTTTGTCCTAAATTTTTTTTTATAGCTGTTTCAAATTCAAGCACCATTAACTTCTTTTACATTTTGCTAAGACTTTCTTTCAAATGGTGTTTTCAACCACAACACCAGGACGGCCCTACCTGAATTCATTCTAGATAGACTTGGTGAGATTTTATTCTTTCTCTTGAAATTTTTTCCAGTAACCCTTTTATGGCAAATTGCACTAAGTCAAAAGAATGAAAAGATATTTTTAGCTCTGATTCACTGAATATATAACTAGATTTTGGCATAAAAGCTTAAAACATATCATGAGGAGCAATAATGTTGGTCTTCACTCCTTGAAGTTTCAAGATTCATATTCAAAACATCAACTCTATCTGCCAAATATGTCAAGCTCCTGGGAAAGTTATTATCTTGGCAAGTTTGCAAGTATCTAATGATTGAGAAAAAAATTAAAAGTTCTTTTTTAGGGGATCTTTAATTTCATACTATGCATAGTAAGGAATTAGCACATTTTCTTTGTCCGTGAATTGAGCAAAGCCAGTAACAAGAAAGATGAAAAAGTCAGATCTTTGACAAAATTTTTTATGACAGGTAATTCAGCAGTTTGACTTTTGGCTGTAGATCCTGAAAAAGAGCTACTTTAGAATTTCTGCTCTACATTTTGGCAGTGCTCGGAGTACAAGAATTAATGACTTTGGGATTCCGCACCCGCCCACCCTGGTGATCTGAGGTCTTCTTATTCTTTGCTATTAAAGGAGCTACTTGAAACAAAACTTTTACAATTTTCTGGATTTCTAACGGTATGTTTTACTACTAGTACTTCAGTTTCTTGCATTTCAGGGCATCAGACTCTGCAGGTAAAAATTTGCATTTAAAAAAACAATGTTGGTGTGACCCTTGTATTCACTAAGTTTGAGAAATCTAAATTACTTTGCCCCTTTATGTACTATATTGAAATAATTACAGTTGTGCTTAATAATCACATAAGCATACAGATGTGCTTCAGCTGTGCCGCAAGAATAGCGATATAAATTACCGTTTTCATCAGGCATTGCCATTGGCCAGGACTTTTTCTGAAAGCTTTGTCCTTTTATACTCTATGTATTTCCACCAGCCAGGAAGATTTAAATGAGCTCTACCTTTGTAATATAAATTTATTTTTAAAACCATTTCTCTAATTCAAGAGTGTTTTATGTGTCCCTTTTCTATAGCCCACAAACTTTGCCCCGTTTATAATCAGATATTTATAACCACATTTAAGAACTCCAAAGTGTTTTGAATTATAAAATCTTAATAGCATTACTTCTAATATATCTCTCTGTATTTCCTTGGGGGAGAAAACGTTCTGATATTTTTACTGCTGGATCAAGTGAGACGAACAAGGTTATAAATGTTTCATTTTAGGTAAGAGGAAGAAGAGTATTATTCACATTTATTTGACTGTCATTCTTATTTCCCTCAAAGTCATCCCTGAGCTCCCAAATCGTGAATAGTTTTTATTCATTTTTATACATTTTACGATACTTTATCCATTCTAGGATTTTGAAAATATATTTTGATTTTCATTTTTTAGGCCAAAAAAGACAGGTGACAGTTTAACAAATTATATTTGTTTAATATTTTAATTGCCTTATGTGTTCCAGAGTTATTATTTTTAAAATTGGAAAAACATATACCTGAAGCTCATTACAGTATAATTTATAAAGTTTTCTGAACCACACATCTGGTATGATCAGTCCCTCGGTGGGTGTTACTCCGACCCTTTAGAACCAATATTATAAAAAGAAACCTCCTCTATTCTGCTTTATAGCTGGCCAAAGTGATCCCAGACTGGCCTCTTTGATTCTTCTACCTTACCTTCCCTCTTTACTGCCGTCTTTGTCTCCTCTCTTCCATTTCAGTTCTGTTTCTAACTTTTTCCCCTCATGTTGCTCTTACCCTGTAATTTCAGGATCTCCTGTATTTCTAGCAGGGTGGCTCCAGAGGGTGTTTTCAGAGTTAAGATATTCTTGAAAACTATTTCAGTTCTTTTCTTTTCTCTTTGATCTGCTTTGACTCCAAAAAATTTTATGTGGCCCACTTTGTTAACCTTTTTTTCTTTCCCCAAATTTTTGAGGATGTTGGATGATCAGAGCATTCCATTCTTTACACCCATTGGCTTTTTATTTTTCCTTTTAAAAATCAAACTGGCTTCAAAATAATATGAACATCTTTTTAAAGTGGCTGTTTCACTCCATTAAAATTTATTATATGGTTTAGGCTTGTGAGTGGTTTCCCCGAGGGCATATAAACCATACTGGGGAGCTCTTTCCTTCACTATTTCAAGGGAAAACATTTTACACATTCTTCTGATGCAGGAATAACATATGTTTCTGTAGAACTACAATGTTCTACTTCTGGAAGATCCCGCCAAGTTTCTTGAAACTTTCCAAATTTATACTTTGAATTTTTTTAATTTTAGAAAGGAAAATAATGGATGCCTCCTAGATGTTTTATAAACTAAATAAATTGTAGAGATAGAGATATGGATAGAGATATGTATTCCGTTTATGGATAAGCCTGTACAATATTGAAACTACTTCAGACACAAACTGTTAGAGCCTGAATGTCTGCATTCTTTTTATCAGAAGAATGGCTCACAGCAGTCTTAACTGCCTGGGTAGGGCTCTATAATCTGTCTACCCATACTATCATTGCCAGAAGCCAAATAGTAAGTTTTTTGTTTTAATGGAAAAGATCTTTCAGGTTGCTGGTTTTACATGATGGGAATGTGGTTGGAGATGCTTCCTGTTCCAGTCACCAGCCCCAGGCTGCCCATGCGTTTTGGATTCAGAAATGACAGCTGAAACCAATTAGGGAGAATTATGGGATAGCAAAGTCACATATAGGTTTATTATGACCAGAAAGGAGAAGGAGAACACATTATATGATTTTTTAAATGGCTAATTTAATTAGGAATGAGCTGCAGCACTGTGGTGGCTGTGGGAGGATTTTTGCACAGTATAAACCGCTGTGTGTGTTAGCCAACCCTGCCCTTCCCGGGGATATGTGTGGGCTACTGGGTAGAATTTCAAACATTTCCTAAGTGGCTTAAAACCAGGTAGAAATAAAATAACCCAGAAACAGACTTTGTAATCTGTAACATAATTCTGTGCAAGAAGAGTTGAATATGGGAGAGTATTCCACTTGAGAATTTATCTTTAGGTGATGATGGAATAGATTGCAAGACCATATTATCGCTACTGTCAGACCATGTCCCGTGATGCAACTTGAGGCACCATAATCTAGTAGTAATTAGAATTTCTACTTGAGGGGAGAGATAGCACTTTTGTACTTGTTCATAAATGTCTTGTTCTTGTCATTAAAGATATGGGATTTCAGTGTATTAGCATAAAGGCTAAATAACATTTGATAGAATATTGACAGTTTTATTTTTTAACCACTGTTTTAAAAATGGGCCTCTTTGGTATATAGTAGGTACACACTTCTCAGTAAAGCATCTTAAATGGCTGTGATTTTGTTTTAAAGGTAAAGTTGATTAATGCATCTTTTTATTTTTTTTCTCACTAATGAATGATGCTCACACGTTGTAACTAACAACATTAAAATTTCGTTAATTATGATTTGGGAATGAAATAGATGGGTACTATAAAGCTTAATGGAAAAAATGCAATTTCAAAGTCAATTTAAACCTGTGGACTTCATATCAGAGCAGTTTGAAACTAACTGCTCAGTAATTTGATGTATTAATTCTTACAGCAATGTGGGCTGATTAAAACAGAGGTTATAGCTAGAGGAGAATGGCATTGATTGCTGTAGAAGAAAGGAGGGCTCAACTTCTATAAGTTTTCTTCAATTGCCTCTAGCAGCAACTCTTCCCCAGTGAATTACATGACTTTAATGAGCTTCAGGTGAAATAGATTAAAAACTAAAATGTTCGTGAGTTCTACCAAAGTTCACAGCTACCCTTCAAGTGTGGTTTCCGTTAGAATGCCTGTGGTGTGTTCCAGACATGGGACAATGGCAATGAAGGTGACATTAGCCAGTAATAGAGTCAGCCTCACAAGGAAACATCTGCCACAGTTGCTGCTTTGGTCACACTAACAGTTACCATTGTGGCCACTAATCTGGGGACCACTTGCACTACCACTAAAGAGTGGAAATAATTGCTCTTGTTCTTCGAAATTTGCAGTCTTTTTAATGTGATCTCTTACCAGTCAGAGTACTATTTAAAGGTTCTTTATTATGAGTCACTTACCTGGGAGAGATAGGAGTGTCTAGAATCAAACCGGGATGAGGACTAGGGAGCTTCATAAGTAATCAACAGTCAGGAAAGGGGGGGGGGGGGCTCTATATTTTTATGCTCCCAATTTGCACATGTTTATCAACTAGTTGTTAACATATTTTTTTAATCATGTTCCCACTTAATATTTTTTGTTCTGTAAAATCAAGTTTTCATGAATTTCAAAATGAAACTATACCTGAACCTTGGCGTTTAAACATTAAAAATAAGCCTATCCCTTAAGAATAAAGATATTCAAAATTAGTTTTATTATTTTGTGGACTCTTCCCATATTCTTGCTCTTGTGAAGTCGTCTCTTTTTAATGATATAAAAAATTATACCAGGCTTGAATATACTGACGCCCCTCTCACTGTCAAAATGGAAAAATAAATGAAACAGAAGCAAAGACTGTGGAGGCTAAGCTTAACACAACTTCAGACTGAGGATTTCTGCTGGTTATCCCCACGGAAAGACTTCCTTATTTTTAGCCCACGTGCTAAAAATAGGGCTGTGCTATTTTCAATGTCATGTTTTGGCAGTGCTTCTGAAGAACATCCAAATTAGCTGCCAAATGTAGCGGGCACCATACTTAACAGATGCATGTGTTTGGGAAGGGGCTTTGTTTGGATCCCCGCTGGATGAGGAAAGGTCAGTCCGAAAGCCAGTGGTAATTCAAAAGCATAATTTCCCAGAAGATCTTGATGTCTCTTGAGTAGGAGGTTTGATTATTTAAAAGTCCAGCGATTGGAAAACCTCACTTCATGGAGAATATGTTGATTAAAAAAAGAAACATAGGCACATACTTTATGGCAAAGCCTACTTAACCACGGACTTAGACTTCTCTCTGCCCTGGAATATGGGTGAAATTTCATGTCTGAGAAGTTGTCTGAGTTGGTGGTCTCCAGATAGCCTTTTTACCAATGGCTTTCAGTGGAGGGATATTGCTGCTCTCTCCTGACCCAAAGTCAGTTTGAAACAGAGTAAGGGATGGAGAGTGGCAACTATGAAGAGCTGAGTGTCATAGTCTAGCTTGTTTCTCGTCTTTTTCTCTGGCTGGCCTGTCTTTCCGGGTCCTCTTTTAAAGGTCTTTTCTCTGCTCAGGCCTGTTTTGAAATGGTCATTATATCCATAATTTGTCTTTGTAGTTTTCGTTCATGTGTTTCCCTTTAAGTCTCATGGCTGTTCATTATGCAGCTCTCAGGTCTGCATACGATTGAAATTAACAGAGACTCTACTGTGTGAAAGTGCTTACGAATAAAAAGTCTTTTCCAATTTTCTGTGGTCTTTCTATATCCTGCCCTTTTTTATAAAAGGGAGATTTCTCTCCTGCTTTCTAAAGTGATCCAGCCACAAAGTAGTCAAATCAGTATGGGGAAACCCGAATATGTGGCAAACTCCTTTACAGAGAGCATTTATGTTCAGGGTATTAGGAGTTTGGGTATGTTCCTCAGATTCCTTCTCCTAGAAACACCTATGTTAATAACCAAATAAATGCTGCCTGCCTGATGGGTAGTCGACAGTGAGGAAGGAGGAAACTCATTTTGAAAGAAATATATGCTAGTGTGGGGATTGAGCCCTTGGAGCCCCTTTCTGCTCTCACTCTGTCTCCTGCTTGGTCTGTAAGTCTAGCCATACTTGATAGCTTCATTTAAAACCATCCACTACATGGAAGATTGATGAGGTGTTCTTAGGCATTTAGGTATAAACCTGTCAGACACAAGTGCTTCTAAAGGCATTGCCCTGAGGACCAGCAGCAATGATGGAGTGAATAGAGGGAGGTGTAGGAACACGAGGTGAAGCATAATGTAGTGAAGGAAAGAGATGTCAGCCAAGAGCCAAGATAGAGATGGGAGGGTGAAGAGGAATTATGTTTGATCTGTAGTCACCAGCCATCTAGTCTAGTGACCTGCTCCTTTTCGTATCAAAATAAGAAGTAGCCAGAGATCAAGCCAGATGGATCTGAGATTATCTCTGTCTCAGGGGATACTGATCTGTTGGTCATATGCTATAGGGGCCTTCTGTTTAAACCTAGGATGACTTTAAAAAATGGAATGACAAAGAAGTATCTTATAGCATTATTACTAAGGCTTAGTACTGTATTTCCGGACCAGTGCAAATCATAAAGGTCATATGATCCAATGAGTTGAACTGAGGAAAGAAACAAGAAAGAAGAGATGTGGGGCGCCTGGGTGGCTCAGTCAGTTAAGCATCTGCCTTTGGCTCAGGTCATGATCCCTGGGTCCTGGGATCGAGCCCCACATTGGGCTCCCTGCTCAGTGGGGAGCCTGCGTCTCCCTCTCCCTCTGTTGCTCCCCCTGCTTGTGCTCTCTCTCTATCAAATAAATAAATAAAATCTTTAAAAAAAAGGAAAGATGTAATGAAATTTGTAATTTAGGCACATCTAATGTAGATCCAGGCATGATACTGTGTATTAAAAAAAAAAGAGAGAGGGAAAAGAAACCATTTTTAAAGCAGGCAGAACAGAAGTTTGCCAGGGTACAAAGTGGGACCCTGTACTATCTCTTGTCTCTTTTTCCGTAGGAGATTCTCCGGATTCTTGCCCCTAATCACCCAGAGCAATCTGAAGTTGATTGTGTATTTCCTAAATACAGTCTCACTGGTTGTGTACGGAGTGCAGTGGAGTATGAATGAAAATGTCTGGTTATGAAGACAGGAAGAACACTATATGAGGATGAAATGCTACCCTTACGAGTTCCAGTTTTCTGACTGTATTTATCATTCCATTTTTAATCGTAATCCTCCCAAATATCCCCACTACTCTAAACACACCACAGAAAATCATCATCATCATCACCTGTAGCATCTACCATGTGCTAGGTAGTGTTCTGAAACCATTATGATATTTACTCATTAATTTTCATAATATCCATTGAGGTAGGTGTACTAGGAATATTCTCATTACACGCATGAAAATCTTGATATACAGAAGTTATGTAACCTGCCCAAGGTTACACAGCTAGACAGCCATGTGTATATATGCATGTGATGTATATGCACACATACACACATTTTGATGCCATACATCTAAGGAAATATGAATTTTAAAATTTAGAAGGTTTGGAAAATTCTTTATTAAATTTCCCAAGATCTCATTTTGGAGAAGCCTCCTTCTTGCAATTCATAATGCTAATGTCATTGGTCATATACTTAGAAGGATATCATGTGTACCTTGAGGATCAGGAATATTCCCCCCCCAATATGTTTCCTTCTTCATAGGTTGTTTTTTTTTTAATTTATCTTATTTATTTTTTCTTCCAAGTTTTTATTTAAATTCCAGTTAGTTAACATATTAGTTTCAGGTGTAGGATTTAGTGATTTAACACTAAATAACACTAATAACATACAACACCCAGTGCTCATCACAAGTGCCCTCCTTAATCCCCATCACCTATTTAACCCATCCTCCATGCAGCTGGCCGGTTAGCTCAGTTGGTTAGAGCATGGTGCTAATAACCCATCCTCCTGCCCACCTCCCCTCCAGCAACCCTCAGCTATTCCCTGTAGTTAAGAGTCTGTTTTATGGTTTGCCTCTTTTTTTACCCAACCTATGTTCATCTGTTTTGTTTCTTAAATTCCATCAACTGATGAATGGATAAAGAAGTTGTGATACACACACACACACACACACACACACACACACAATGGAATATTACTCAGCCACAAAAAGAATGGAATCTTGCCATTTGCAATGAAATGGATGGAACTAGAGAGTATTATGCTAAGCAAAATAAGTCAGAGAAAGACAAATGCCATATAATTTCACTCCTATGTAGAGTTTCTTAAAATTTTAAACAAAAAGTTTGAATACTTCTTTGGAAAAAAATTATAATAATTCACAAGTATGTAAAATCTATAGGATGTAAAACTCTATGAGAGCAGAGACTGTCTTATTTATTTATGCAAAATCAGCATTTAATATATCTTATTTATGTAAAATTAGCATTTGATAAATCTAAATAAGTGAAATATATAATACTGTGAAGATTTTGTACCCAACACCATTCCACTTCTTTAATTTGTTAATTTTAGAAGCTCACATTAATAGGTGCACTTATGTTGAACTATTTCTTCATTCCCAGCTTTAACCTTGTTTGGTACTGATGTGTAGCCTTGTAATACAATATTGAATTCTGGTACCTACTGTCACTAGAATTTAAATACATCTCTGGTCATAAAGTGGTTGGTTTAGTTCTCATTACCTCTCCACTGTTTTTGCCTGCTTTGACATTTTAACCTTAAAGGAGTGGGAAACATTTTATCTTTTTTTTTTTTTTTTTTCTTTTTTTGCGCTCTGGGGTAATTTATATCTGCTACTTGAAGGTTTGGAAGATTTTCCATTAAACTCATCTGAACTTAGTACTTCTTTTTTAGGTATAGCTGTTCAATTTCTGTCTCTTGTAGAATCGAATTTAATAACTTACGTTTTTTTAAGAGACATAAGTTTTTATCTAGATATCAAATGTATTATTGGTTTAAAGATGTGTATAATACTGTTTGGTTTATAGTATTATATGTTTATTGTATATTTTTAAATCTTCACATTTTTAGTTGTGTCATTATTCTTATTCTTAACACTGATTACATCTTAACAAAACTCTTCACTTAAAAAAAACACAAATTTTCCAAGGTTTGTTTGTTTTATTGGGCTTAAAAAAATTTTTTTTTTATTTGAGTATAGTTGACACACAATGTTACCTGAGTTTCAGGTGTACAACATAGTGATTCAGCATCTCTCTATGTTATGCTGTGCTCACATCAAGTGTAGCCACTATCGGCCACCATATGACGCTGTTACAGTCTCACTGGTTATATGATTGGGCTTTTCAAAGAAATGGGTTTCTCTTTAATTGATCAAGCCTGTTGTTTTCTAGTTTTCTAATTAATTAATTTCTGCTATTAACTACATTAATCCCATCTATTTTCTTTGGGTCTCTTTGGTTTTTTGGTATTCTCTAGCTTTAGTTTATTGGTTGTTTTATTTTTTTCAGTCATTCTTATATTAAAATTAATGAATGTAATTAATGATCTATATTTCCCTGACAGTAAAGCTCTGGCCATTTTCCATTGCTTTAAAATTTATGCTGTATCTCACTATCATTTTTAAATAATTTAAACATTTTTGGTTTTCTTTATTTTTTTAAAGAAATTTTCCACAAAAATAGATTTTCTTTCCTTGTTCCTCCTTTTCTCATTCTCACCCTTTAACTGCTTGTCTTCCTTCATTATTTTATTTCTGTTATCATTGAACTTAAGACCCTATTGACTAGAAGAAGCATTACTTGATGTACTAGTAAGAGAAAAAAAAAAGGCACTCAATTAAACTGTGATTTAGTACTTTTTTATCATTCAGAGTTTTTACTTTATGCCCACTGAAGGAGCCCTACAGATTTTAATTCTGGCACTTTTTATAGAATCTTACCTGAAGTTTTTAATAAATTATGGTTTCCAGATAACAATTACATCTCATTCTTCCATCTTTTTTCCTCAGATGGTCCTTACATTGTTCACTGATGACCCATGCCATCAGAGTAATAAAAATAGAAAGTTTGCTCAAACGCAGGCGATACCAACTACATTCCAAATACTGCCTGGGAAAGAGCAAATTCAAGCTGTCATTCCAATGTCAGAGAAAAAAAGAATTGTATATCTTAGAGTGGATGAAATACACTACATTTTGATTTTAATTTTATTTTAGTTGTGGTGAGAGGATGTAATATCACTTCTGCTGTCTAACTTTTAAGGCTTTATCTGTGTCTAATACATTGTCAAGTTTTGTGAATACGCCATTTGTATTTAAAAAGCATGTGTAGCATGAGTTGAATGGGCACAAAAGGAAACACGCTATTTAATTGTATTATTCATATCCTTTATAACCTTCCCTTTTTTTTTTTTGCCAATTCCATTTGTTGACTTTTGAAATAAGTAAGCTAAGTACCTCAAGATTTGTGAAATTATTAGTTTCTTCTTTTATTTTTACCAATTTTTGCTATATATTGATATGCCATGTTGTTAGGTTTGTTAATGTTCAATACATTTTCCTTGAATTCTGTTATGTCTAATATTTACATTGATATGATTCCTTTACTGGTATGAATAACAAAATATAAATAACATAAATATATAGTATAAAATACATTATTTGTTATTTTCATATTTTTTGTTGTTTATCATTTTTAGTTTGTATCTTGGAAACAGTGTAAATTGGATTTTCTTTTGTAAACTGAGATTTTACATTTTTATTAGGAATTGTAACGTATCATAGATATATAATTACTGATAAAATTGGATATACTTTCTGTTGTTTTATTTGTTGTGTGTGAAGTGATGAACAAATGTGGTACAGTTCTTCCTCTGTGGATTTTATTATATAATGGGCAATATCTTAAATAATAGCTCATTTTTGTTTATCATGTTATAGGTGAAAAGTATGTTCTGTTGTACTATTTTATCTGTTCTTCAAAAATCTTTAAGGGAGGTGTTAGCCCTATTCAAAAGGACAGAAAAATTAACATGGAGTTACATGGCAATTTGGGGACTAGAATTCATTCCTCAGTTTGGTAAATGCAGTCACTCAGGAAAAACTCCATGGAACTCATAATTATATTTTAGCGTCATTTTTAATGAGCTATACTATATATAAAACTATTTCCACCTTTCTTCAGTTCTTCTCTGTGTTGACATTTTGCCTGGACCGAAGAGGCAATAATTTCCAAATCAAACATAGTTTCTGTCCTCAGGGAGTTTGACTTTCATTTGGAAGCTCAACACCTTGGGTGTGGTCTAAGATAAAGGCAGTATTATCTTAGAAAGAATCTAAAAGCATTTCTTCAATCCTATTTTCTTTCCCTTTTCCCTTCAATTGGCTAACTTCTTTCATTCTCTACTCATGTCTGATTCTTCCAGAGGCTTTTCCACCGTCTCTACACCACAATACGTCCCCCCTGGTATGCCCTCAAACATTGCCCAGTCCTGTTCCTAAAATGATATACAAGATAGTGTACTATAATTATTGGTATATCTGTTTTTTGGTTGGTTTTTTTTTTTTTCCCTACTTGAAACGGTTTCATTTAGTTCTGTGTCCTTAGCGACTAGTGTAGTAACTGGAACACAATAAGGGCTTAAGAAGCACATGATGAATAATGAATGAATGCTAAATTTTGTTCTGTATCCTCAGCAATACCACCTGGCATGCAATAAAAGCTCAATAAAGGAGTCCAAACTGTTGTCACCATGGCTATAGCAAGATTCTTGAATATAGCATAAAACTAAATTCTTCAATAATTAAAGCCTGATAATGGGGCATAAATACTCATGTTCAGTAGCTTTTCCAGAATGATAAAACGTTTCATTGTTATAAATCTTATAGTATCCTCTAATAAGAGAAGAAAAATTGGAATAGCAACTCTACATGTTTTTTGAATTTCTATATAATTCATAATATAAGCAGAATAAGCATTAAGAAGAAAATAAATACAATTGTGGGCAAATTGAGCTTGAGATAATTAAAAGAATAACAGCATAAGATATATTTAGAGATCTTCCTTTTTAGTTATATATTGTGATGAGCACAGGGTGTTGTATGTAAGTGTTGAATCACTAAATTGTATACCTGAAACTAATATTACACTGTATGTTAACTAACTAGAATTTAAATAAAAACCTAATAAATAAAACCTGTATCTGGATAATAGTCATCCTAATTTATAATTTTGAAAGTATTTCTATTAATTTATAAAGTATATTTTGCCAAATACATTCAGGAGTTCTGGAAACTTATTAAATTATTTTTTATAGTTATGAGAAATTTAAATAAATCCAATGATTAACTTTTCTACAATGATATATTTGTAGTATTTTCATCTCATATAAAATAAATAATCATAACTTGCATTTGCACTTTGAAAAATACAAGATAATTGCAGTTTAACTGGTTTAGTGTGTGTATGTGTGTGTTGGTTTAGTTTTTTTTAAGTTATGGTACATATATTTATAGTTAAGTTATTTTTTAAATATATTTTCAGTGATTAGGAAATTAGGCACTTAAATCATGGACATGAATTCCTTCTAATACACAGATATGTTTAATATAAAACAGCGTAGAGATAAAGATAATGATTCAGTTGTGGTTAAAAATGATAGGGCGGAGAAGCATTCAACTAAATACACTAAAAAATCCACCCACTTGTCTTATATTTGCTTTGTTCAGAAGGCAATGGTGACTTTGAAGTAGAAAAATATTGATTCATCATGTTATAGCCAAAGGGATGTTAATACATTTTCCCTTTTTTCTTCTAGCACACTGATTTATGTCAGTACATGGACAAGCACCCTGGGGGGCTGCATCCAGATAATGTGAAGGTAGGAAAAGATCTTTTTAAGCTGAGGGTTAGCATTCTTCATGTGTATTTTTTTAGTCGAAGTCTAATCTCTCTACCATAACTTAAAAAAAAAAAAGTTGTGTAAAGAGAGTGATATTGAAATGAAGCATGGTTATTGCTTTGTTTAGTGATTGGAAACTGTGTTTAAATATTAAGTATTTTCACTGGAATATTATTGTTTAGAACTTATTCTATTTTTGTTTCATGGAGAAACAATTTGCTAATAATAAGTGAGATCCACTGGAATACTATTGTAACACTGTTTTTAAGAAAAGAGAGTCTCAGGTAGCTCTACCTTGGACCTTCATACTAAAGTGCCACTAAGTTTTAATATAAAATATTATGATCCAAAACAATGTTATAGTGAGTTCTCAGTGTATATTTTTTCATTTGTATGTACAAACAGATAAAAATAGTTTCCTACTGCTCTCTTTCATTTCTTTTACTACAAATTGGATTACTATGTGTCAAAAGAACTAAGTTTTTCTAAGATTTGACCCAGCAGCCATCTTGGAAATTGTCTCAAAATTTCACACTTCGAACAGGAGACTCTTTCTTAACATATGTGAGCAAGTCAGAAGATACCAAAGTTATATCTGAAAGTTTAAGGATGTGCTCACATTTTATAATTCAAATGACTACATTCATGATCCTGAGAATCAACTGAGTACTGTGGATGTATGTGAAGTAGAATTGTGCCCATTTCTTCCCATTCATTATCTATCTACACCACTCTCTCCAAGAGACACCTTCTTTCTTTTGTACCTTTCCCTTTGGTTGTAAAGGTGTATGTGCTCATATGCTATTTTGTGTGTGTTTATTTTGCTCTATAAAAACAATATATATTATTGTATGGCATTTAAAAAAATATCATGGATATCCTTTAAAATCAATACATCACTGTGTAGTTTAATTTTCCTAATAACTGCATATGAGTCCATAGTATGAATGAACTGTAATTTTCAACTGTTTTCTTATTCATGGATCTTATGTTGTTTCTAGAATGTTGTTATTCTAAATTATTCTAGAGTAAATAGTAGTTTAAAACCTTTACATTCTTCTTTTGTGTATCAGTTAATGGATTTTCTTTATTAAGAGACATAACTTCAGTTTTAATGAATTTGACTGGAACATTTGCCCATGAGGTTTTGAATTCTAGAAGGACTATTTTCCTCTACTTTCACAAGCATTGACTATAACCAATCATTTTAATTTTTGCCATTCTGATGAGCAAAAATAGAATATCTTTTATGTTAGTGTTTCCTTGACTGCTAGTAATACTAGTATCTTTTTCACATGTTTCTTGACCATTTGTAATTATTTTGCCTGTTCTTATATATTGTCCATTTTTCTATTATTTATTTTCTTATTTTTAATAAGTTGCAGATGCTTGTTAATATTTGTGGCATTAATAATGAGGATTGTCATGATGGCCAGTTATGTTGTATAATTTTAAAATGCATGAACTTGTAACAGCTCTGAAAAAACATTGTTTAGACAAATAATAGAATCAATATGTTTCATATAGCTCTTTTTTTGTTGTGCACTTTTTCTTTTGTTTTGTTTTATTCATAGATATCTTTTAAATTTTTTGACTATTCATTTTTCTTCAAAATCAGTATCCATTGACATAGACAGTTTTTTTAGTAGTTAGATTGGGAAAGAAATTTTGACAGATGTTTAAGATGTGCTTTATTAATCTTGCCATGTTTAAGCCCAACTCCAAACATTAATATCATAACATGAGCATAATTTTTTCTTTTTTTTCCTAAACATTAAAACATTTCAAGTTGTTTCATTTACACATTAAATGTTCTCTTCTTAGGGTTGATTGGGTTCAAAACCAACAGTACAGTACATCCATACTGCTGTTTCCTACCTTAATCCTAGGGATCTGTGGAGAACCCAGGGGGAGCCCAGGGGTCTGTTAGCCTCACTGGACAGCAGCAGCTATTCTGAGCAAACTTTCATTTCCTGACTTCCAAGTTCAGTGACAGGATTGAGATTAAAGACCTGACTGAACCTTTTCAAAGAGTGGCTCAGTTGCTTAAGCATCCAACTCTTGATTTCAGCTCAGGTCATGATCTCAGGGTGTGAGATTGGGCCCCGCATCAGGTTCCGTGCTCAGCGCAGAGTCTGCTTGAGGTTCTCTCCCTCTCTTCCTCTCTTCCTCTGCCCCTCCCCCTGTTCTCACACTCTTACACTAAATAAATAAATAAATAAATAAATAAATAAATAAATAAATAATCTTAAGGAAAATCATGGCATCACTGGATTTTTATTGTCCTTGCTTGGTTTTCTCACCAGCCTCTGTGTGTCATTAGTTGTGGGCAAGTATTGGTGGAAAATTTTGTTGGTGAAACAAAGAAAAGAGCTTTTTCCACAAAGCATCGTTGTGTTCACCATCCTCAGGCCAGTGTCACTGATGATTTTTGTGGCACTTTTAAGTTCTGCTTCTTCCGTGCCATTTTCTTTTTCTTTTATCTTCTCGTGGTTATGAGGAGATTGATCTCTGTATTGTGGTTTTTCAAGAACTAGTCTGTACTTCCTTGAAATCATGTTTCAGTAGCTCTTCCCCAAGTTTTGCAAGTTTTTCTCTCATTCCATGGTCCTCCATTATACTTCAGATACCTAGTGTTTGCTCCCTGTTCCCAGCCCTTGTAGTGCCGTGGCAGTAAACATGGTTTCTAGTTAGTGTCACCTAAGGTGTGGTGAGAAACTTAATGGTGAATGTGTTCTTCATTCAGCCTAGAAATAATGTCAAAAATTAGATGCAACACCCACGGTGAGTCTGGATATTAGTCATATAGAGCAGGAATTATACCCACTCAGAAGTGGTTTGATGTGGTCACAGATTGATGCTCTACTACATTTTTGCCTTTAAAAGAGCATGATACGATTTACCTCTTCTTACGCCTTTTTGAATAACTGAAAGTCAGCAAAACATATTGATATATGGTATTCCTTTACCCATCGCTGTTGAAATCTTGGCTCCTTGAGGATTTGCCAAAGTGTACTGGATAGTCTCAGTACTTCTTAAGAGTACAAGAAACCTCAGTAGTCCTTGAAAGGTCTTCAAATATGGCTCCATGGCAGAGTCACCTGCAAAGCTTTATATATATATATTCTCTGTTCTCATCTTCCAGAATCAGAATCAGATTTCAAAATCCCTTTAAGAAGGGAATGGTGGGCATTTGCTCAGACCCAGGGCTGAGAGCTCAGGGTGCCTCCCATGAACCACAGTGTCCCCTCGCTCTCCCTGTGACCCTGATGGCTTTAACCCCACAGGACATGTATGCTTGCTAGCTATCCTGGCCTGTTTCCCTCTCACAACCTTACAGCCTGCCTTCCCCCACGGCTCCTCACTCTGCCAGTGAGGTGGTCACAGTGGGCAGGGGCTGGGTGGGTGGGTGCAATAGGGAAGAGTGTGAGAGACAGAGTCTGGCCTGTAGTGCTTCAAGAAACAGGTGTCAGACCTGTTTCTACCTCACAGTAGAAAATTGTAAGCATCTTTTGTGGATAATCTGACCAGTCCAAGAGACCAGAAGAATCCAGGTGACTCTACAGTGAAGACCCCCTTTGAAAAGTAAGTAGCTTGGAGGAAGCAAAGTTGCGTGCATTAATTAGAGAAAATAGGAAAGAAAACTTCCAAAAATCATCAATATTCTCCAAGAGGTATAAGAATAATGGTATATCTATAAAAGAAGAATGATAGGCTATTTTTAAGAAGAGGAACTTAGTGAACAGAAAGTTGCTTTAGAAATTAAAAATATGATGACAGAAATAAAAATTAACAAAAAAGGGTGGATGATAAAGTTGAAGAAGTATGCCAGAAAATAGAGCATAAAACACGAATCTAAAAATGAAAAAGAAAATATCAAAAAAAATTAGGGGTCCAGTCCAGGGTATCCAACATCTGAATAATTGGAGAAAATAGACAGGAGGGAATCATTAAAGTAATAGTCATTAAACTACACTATTTCCAGCTATGAATGATGTGAATTTCAAGATGAATAGGGTCCATTAAATGCCCATAACATTTAATGAAAATAGACTGACAAAATTCATTTATTGCAAAATTTCAGAAGAGTGGTTTCAAAGAAAAATACTACAAAAGGATCGGCTTTATTGCAATGGACCAAAATCACAGCGGCATTAGGTATTTCAACAGCGACATCAGAAGGGAGACAGCAGTGGGGTAGTGGCTTGGTGGTTCAGATTTCAGACTATTCTTCTGGGGCGCCTGGCTGGCTCAGTTGATAGAGCATGTGACTCTTGACCTCAGGATTGTGAGTTCAAGCCCCATTGTAGGTGTAGAGCTTACTTAAAAATAAATAAAATTATTCTCTCAACCTATTATGCTATACAAAGTATCAAGTAAACCTGAGGGGAAAATAATTATTTTCAGATGTTCAAGGAGTTGAAAATTATGCCTGCCCTAGCATCCTTTCTCAGGAAGCTACTCAAGGATGTACTCCACTAGAACTCGGGTATAAACCAAGGCAGAGAAGACAAAGAAACCAGGTAACAGAGGCTAGCCCAGGAGAGAGATGCAAGAGATTTTCAGAACAATGTTGAAAAGAGTCCCAGGATGACAGTTATGCATCAGGTCGGGACAGTAATCCACTGGTCCGATTAGAGCAGGTCAGAAGTTGCCAGGAGAGATTTCCAAGAAGAGGAAATTGTTAGGTAGAACACCTAACATGTTTGAGCAGATTTCCAAGATGGGAAAAGAGTTTGGCGTTGAATTAGCAGTAACTACAAAGAAAACTAAATGAAGGAAAACAAGCCAGTAAACAAAAGAACTAGATCATCACTAACACCAGGAAAAACAAATTATTGTGCAGGGGGAAGAAAAGTATTCATAGTAAACGTGATGGCTCAGGTCACAATCGTAATATTTAAACATTAATGTTGGTATAATTAAAAAAAACACCTCTTTAAGTGAGTCTGCTGTAACCAAGCAAGCTCCTTCCAGGATTAGCATCCTAGAAAGGGCTTTTTGACTCTTTGTCCAATGTTCTTTTCCCTACACCGCAGGATTAATACATTAAATTACTGTAATTAGCTTATTATTTGACTTTATATGCACTCAGTCACATAGGTTTGTCGTCATTTTCATATTGAAGATAATACTTATACCTTCTCTGAGGGTGTGGGAAGTTAAAAAATAGAATGCAGCTTGTTAATGCCTGTGTTTTGGCATCTGAATTGCAGTGCACGGAAGCAGACGGCCCTTATTACCATGTTGGTTTCCATGGGAGGCCACTCACCTAATTATGCGCTGGCTTTTCTTCACCTGCTTAGACACAATGCACTCCTCCAGGGTTACATTCAGGATCTGCACTGCAGGTGAAATTATTCTCAAAGAAGTTTGACTATGACATAGTGACAGATGTCCCACTGGTATTTCTATTTGATGTATTAACGTATTTTTTTTTCATGTGGTGATATTTATTGTCACCTAAATCTATGAATGCAAAATGAAGAGCATAAGAATAATATTTACTAAGTTAACAGCTGTTCATAATGCTGAGCTAGATGTTAATTAAAAAAAAAAAAAACAGTTGAGCTAAAATAAGACCTTGTAATGGTTCTCTGTAAATTTAAGGAGATGTGAAAACCAGGTGAGATAAACTATTATGTTGAAAAGAGCATGTTCTGTAATAACTCCAAAGCTCTGTGTTTGCCTAAATAGCTCGTAGATCATTAAATGATTGCAATGTCATAAATACTGAATATGCATTATGTTGAACAGAAGGAAAGTACAGTGATCAAATCCTTTTGCTTCTAAATGTGGCAATTTCGACTTTTAGTTTCATTATTGGGCAGCAAGACAGTATATGTGAAACGTTTATCTTGGATTCTAAAAATGTACATATTTTTATTTACATTTCATATATCCTTGTTTATGGTAATAATATGGGATGTCTTGTCAACTAAAGTTGTTCTTTAGTGTGAATCTTCTCAAGCATTACAAAGATGATGTATCATTGAAAAATGGAGGGGGGAGAAAGAACAACTGGAATGGTACATAACTTGTGATTTCATAACAAAGCATGGGATATTCTACAGTGATTTTATACTATATCCTTAGCAAAACATCTGTTAAGTTTTATCTTGCTTGATGTATATTCCTTGTAAGTCCTGGAATAAACTCATAACAAAAATTGTCAATGTTAACTAAATTTCTAGAATCACTGTGCTTTCTCAGTATGACATTGTGAAATAAATATTCGCTATTAACTAATGGTTTGTTTCTTAGCATAATATGAATTTTAGACAAATGGGTAATTTTAGCAGTTAATTACTTAGAGGGCAATTTAAAATCTCAATCAAAAGCCTGAGGACATTGTCCTTGTTATAAATATTTATGATGATTAAAGGTATAGCAACCAATTGCTAGAACATAATTGGTATGTCAGAAACTGGTTAGAATTTTGGGGGGAGGGTAGTTAATTTTTTCCCCCTTTAAGCCATTCACTCTGAATTTTATTAGGTTTTGGCTCTCATAGTTGAGTTGAATGCAGGACTTGTATTCTTCAATTTATAACTCTCAGTGATTTACAGATTGATCATTGAGGTAAAGGAAATGACCATAACAGTCTAAATTTTGTCCTTCCAGTGTTTTATGTGTTCTTTAAAAATTAATAATCATGAGAGACTGAAAATTAAGGTTCATGGAAAAAAAGATTAATTGCTGCTGTCTCCAGCTAATATCTAGAAATGTAGACGCGTGAATTTTAATATCATGACGACATTGGATCCTCCTGTGTTTTTCTGTAATATACCTTCATTTCCATGTTATCCTAATGGCTTTTCTAGAAGATTCCTTGCAAAAATGCATTTGCAGTTTTTTAACGCAACTGTTTTGGGATAACCCAAAATAACCAAAGTAATTGTGAATACTGTGCCTTAGTCTCTGAAATATCTGAAATCCAACTGGCATAAAGCTGAGTTTCATTTTTGCATTTCAATATCTATATTAATTAAAAAGATATGAGGATTATTATGCTTGAAATATCGCTATTTTTCTTTCATAGTCCAGGGAACAAGCAGGTGTATAACAGACAGAATAATGTTATGCCAAATTAAGATTGTCTTATACAGATGGCACGGAGAATTGATTCCTAAATGAGACTTTCTAATGTTTAGATAGAAAATCAGGTGTTACCTGATTTTCTCCATACTCTGCTTTAGAACTCTCATTTAGCTGGTAATGATTTCCTACTATGCGTTACTGTGAATATATAGAGACTTTTCTCATTCTGTATTTTGGGAAATAGGATTATTTCATGAAGCTATTAAAGAGTGCTTTAGTCTCAGCACCTGTCCAGGTTTCTTTTGAACATTTTTATCCTATTTTTATTGTAACAGAATAATCTTCCATATCTAGAAAGTGAAGGATTAACAATCAAAGAAACAATAAAAGAAAGTGAAACTCCATGTGTTGATTCATATTGTGCTGGACATTCAGAAGGGGTCTCAGTAGTGAATTTCTGGTGAAGCTGTGGGGCCGCTTTCAGTTGTTCTGATCATGTCTTTTGTATCTTTTTTTTTTTTTTTTTAAAGATTTTATTTATTTGACAGAGAGACACACAGCGAGAGAGGGAACACAAGCAGGGGGAGTGGGAGAGGGAGAAGCAGGCTTCCTGCCGAGCAGGGAGCCCGATGTGGGGCTCGATCCCAGGACCCTGGGATCATGACCTGAGCCGAAGGCAGACGCTTAACGACTGAGCCACCCAGGCGCCCCTCATGTCTTTTGTATCTTTGGCATCATCTGCGGATCTGCTTGTCACAATCTGGATCAGACAAAGGAATCAAGGCAGCTAATTAAATGGCAGACTCTTTCTTAGGAGTGCTTTAAAGCCTAGATTGAAAAGAAATCACCCCAAAGATTGATGAAGTATGGTCATTGGAAGTATGCCATACGATATTTTGTAAGATGGAAGATAATTGTAAGATGAAATTACCCAGCCTGGGGAGTACCCAATGAGAGTACGTCCTCCTGGGTTTTAATCTTCAAGCCATTCACCTTGCTTCTCTCTCATTTAAGATGGATCCTGCACTTGACCCCTTTGTTTGTATGTTTTCCAAGACAAACATGAGGACCCAGGAAGGAAATCAGCCTGAGTAATAAAGTCATGTACACACTACCGAGGATTTTTCTGATTTTTGGACCGGTACAGCCTTCGTGTGACTAGCCAGTACATCGCGTAGCTATTTTGTCATTAATGTATCCATTCCTATTATTTGAGACCTCTCTGAGAGGATAGAAAGAGAGCTTTGTTGATCATTATATCCAAATTCAAAGTGTTTCCTGCATTCCGTTTGAAATTTTTCTGTGTTATAGCTTATACATATGAGCTTTCTCTAAGACCCTTAGACTCAAGATTTATCACCTGTGTCAGTTTTTCAGTGTGCATCTCTCTCTCTCCTTTTTAATTGTAATTTTATTGTGTTTTTATCTGGAAGCCTGTACCTCTCACTCCCCTTCACCCATTTTGCCCATATCCCCACTCCACTCCCTTCTGGCCACCACCAATTTCCTGTTTATGGGTCTGTTTCTGCTTTTTGTTTGTTTGCTTGTTTGTTTTTAGATTCCACATGTAAGTGGAATCAGATGGTATTTGTCTTTCTCTGACTGACTTATTTCACTTAGCATAATGCCCTCTAGGTCCATCCGTGTTGTCACAAATGGCAAGATCTCATTTTTTATGGCTGAGTAATATTCCTGTGTGTGTGTGCGCACACGTGCACATGTGCGTGCTCCATCTCTTCTTTATCCCTTCATCTGTCAGTGGTCCCTTGGGTTGCTTCCATATCCTGGCTACTGTAAATAATGCTGCAGTAAACATAGGGGTGCATATATCTTTTTGAATTATTATTTTCATTTTCTTTGCGTAAATACCCAGTAGTGGAATTATTGGATTATATGATATTTGTATTTTTAATTTTTTGAGGACTCTCCATACTGTTTTCCATAGTGGTTCCATCAATTTGCATTCCCATCAACAGTGCAGAAGGGTTCCTTTTTCTCCAGTTCTCGCCAACATTTGTTACCTCTTGTCTTTTTGATTCTAGTCATTCTGACAGGTGTGAGGTGATATCTCCTTGTGGTTTTGATTTGCATTTCCCTTACAACGAATGATGTTGGACATCTTCTCCTGTGTTTTTTACCATCTGGATATTTTCTTTTGAAAAATGTCTATTCAAGTCCTCTGCCGATTTTTTAATTGGGTTGATTGGGGTCTTTTTGGTGATGTATAAGTTCTATATATATTTTGAATATTAACTCTTAATCAGATATATCATTTGCAAATATTATCTTTCATTTCAGTAGGTTGCCTTTTTGTTTTGTTGATGCTTTCCTTCGCTGTGCAGAAGCTTTTTATTTTGGTGTGGTCCCAGTAGTTTATTTTTGCTTTTTTTCCCTTGCCTGAGGAGACATGTCTAGAAAAATGTGTCTGTAGCCAATGTCAAAGAAATTACTGCCTGTGTGTTCTCTTCTAGGAGTTCTATCATTTCAGGTCTCACATTTAGGCCTTTAATCCATTTTGAGTTTATTTTTGTATATGGCGTAAGGAAGTAGTCCAGCTTCATTCTTTTGCAAGTAACTGTCCAGGTTTTCCAGCACCATTTATTGAAGACACTGTCTTTTTTCCATTGTATACTTTTGCCTCTTTTATCATAGATTAATTGACCGTATAAGCATAGGTTTTCTTCTGGGCTATCTCTCTCTCTTTTTAAAAAAGTTTTATTAGTCTTGTCAATTGATATTAAGACACTTCATGTTGATTAGTGTCTAAGATGTTACTTAAAGCAGTAAAACCATTTTAAACTTCATTTATTACTTATCGTTGTGTGTAAAAAAAGAATGACCCTTTAGTTAGGGGAGAGTAGCATACACGCACAAATGAAGTTGAGAAAAATGTGTATTTCATGCTATTTCTTTTAGTTTTATAAAGTGCGTATCAATCAGGTCAGTTGTGTAACTCTGAACTATATGGACAAAGAGAAACCTGATAACAGGTCTTAAGAAGATTATATTATTTGAATTCTTTGAAACAACTGTTTCAGTTTTTCTCTTGGAAAATGACGTTAGGTAACTATTTAAGGCCAATAGCTTAAGTTTGACCATTTTGTTTCTACTTAGCTAGGGAATATTTCTAATACTAATTTTAGGCTGTTAACCAACTTTATTAAAGGGAAAATTCTCATCCTCAGTACTACCAACTTGCTTCATCATATACACAAACCCTCATAACTTGGAAACCTACTTACTGTATTAGAGCTTCTTTCAAGGAATTTGACAAAACAAAGATCTGTCTTTCAAACCCCGTTTGACTCCCTGTAAGCATCCCAGCTCTGGTTCCCATGGTTTCAATCTGCTGCTTAAGGAGGATGTCTCTCTGTACCTTGCTTGGTATCTACCATTGCACTGAGGCCAGAAGAGAGGGCAGAATGGGAGGCCAACTTCCCTGGTATACTCAAAGATCACAGAAAGTATGCAAGATCTTTCCCACAAGAGCTTGCCCAAATACCTGAAATTCTCATTTTTGGAGTTATTCCTCTCCAGAAAATTATCATCTTTAGGAATAAGATATTCATGCATAAATATCTCAGAGAATGTAAATTAAATAATTGTTATATTATCTGGAAATGATAAAATGTTATTTATCTCAGGACCTTGAGGGAGTGGAACAAAGAAGAAGAAAATTGAATGGAAGATCTCAAAAAGGATAAAAAGTAGCAAGACAAATTACCCCTGGAGCTCAGATTTTCCAAGAACTACACCTATCTGTAGTACGTGGCAAAAAAAGTCTACATCTACAACCTGATGGCTGGACATGGGTATTTGTGTCTTACCCATCCCAGTAGCACACTTCACACTGTCAAGGATGTCCAAAGTGACACGTAAATTATACCATAATATTGAATATCTGGGGTTTTGTTTCTGTCTCCTTTACATCTCCATATGACAAGCTAAGCATTCTTTCCAAAAAATTTAACACATGAAACTGCAATGATGCTTTGTAAAATAGGAACTGTTTGACATGAATTCTGTACATTGTATTTGCAATTAGAATTTGGTATTTGCATTAGGTACTTGCACATTTGAAACTCACCTAAATGGAATGAATCATGATGAATCATAACTGTGGCCTTTAAAAATTTCAGAAAACCTAATATTGTAATGACACCATTATCTGATGTATATTGTAAAATATTTTGACATTTCTCAGATATTTTGGGGTCTCAAAGTTTCTAATTATTTTCCATCTCCAGAAAGTTTGATGTCTGGGTAGTTTCATGTTTGCACAGCCTATGGGTTTTTAAACAATACAATGGTAAACAAGGAACATATTATTTGAAGTATTTATGACCCATGTACAACTTTGGTTTATTTGCCACTGTCATATTTTCTAGCCTTAGATTCACACCATGTATAGCTACTTCAATCAAATAGTACATGTACTTTTTAAAAAAAGTCAAACAGTGCACAAGCAGTACTCTTAATTACCGGGTGTCAGAGCAAGACAAAAATGGGTTCGAATATTAGTATTACCTCTTACTTGCTGTGTGGCCCTTTGGCCGATTCATTTGATTCCTCTGAGCCGTTGTTTCTTTATCTGTGAAATAGGGGTAATAGCATCTATCTGGCAGAGGTGTTGGGAGGATTAAATTATCTAAATGAGTGTAAAGCACTAGCACAATGTCTGTCATCGTAAGCACTTAGTAAATGGCAGTTATTATAGCTCTTTTATTTGTGAGTCCCTTTCATTTCTGTTATTCAAACAATTATGAAATGATAGCATTACAAGGCGAATGACTATTAAAGGTATCTAAGACTCAATCAGTCATTTTCAAGATGAGAAATTTAAGATCCAGAGATGGTAAACTTGGCTCCCAGGGGGCACAAAAGTACACTAAATGTCTTTGTAAGAATTGGTTATATACCAGAAGGCATGGGGTCCATTGCTAATAGCTCTAATAAGCCTCCTGTAAGCCCTGAGAGACTCTAGACGTTGCTTAAGAAAGTTGACCCATGAAAATCCATATGATGTTCCTGTGCTTAGTCTCATGTGAAGTGGAACCACACATATTAAATAATTCATGCATTTCAGACCATTCATAGAACCCAGTGACTCTGAACACTGATCACACATCTATAGACTTTGAAAGGGAGGGAAATATAAATCTTGTTGTTTACTGCAAGTACCAATAATTCTTCTGAGTAATAAAACATATTGAGTCCAACAATGTGTGCCTTTTACCCACTTAAAAAATTTTGATAAAAGGCCTTATCTTGATTTTTTTTTATCTACTTAAAACCTAAGTAGTTTCATAAGGGAATAGATAAAGTATTAAAGGCTATCCCCAAGAAGTATATAGCATGGCACTGAGAATACGAGCTGTTTCCTGCCAGGGATGACAAGACAACTGGGCTATAGATAGATCTGCTGCTGGCAAAAATGTTGTGTTCATCAGATTATTGCTATTTAAGGCATTTTCCCATTCGGATTTGTACTGCAGAAAGTGAACGTATTCAAACTAGAGTATAAATCCTCAGTGATTATATTGAAGAATTTGGAGGAATCTCCTTTTATAAAGTTGAAGAGAATATCCTGAGGTGACAACGTATTTTTAGGAAGACCTTATGGCTACTATAGTAGAAAGATGGAAAGAGAGTTTCACATCTGTTGATAATACTTATCAACTTCAGTACCTAAAGCCATGTTATTAATTTCTGAGAGGATTTTAAATAGCAAAAACAAATTCAGGAATCATATACTCATTACATAATATACTAATTGAGACTTTTACAAACTTGGGTTCACTTAGTAAAAGCACTTTCATTATATTGGGTATATATCTGTGTTCATCCATGCATTTATCAAGCATCAGCTGCATTTAAGATGATGAGATATAATGGGGAGTTCACAAGCGCTGTGTGATGGATGAATGACTTTGAGTAAGTTTCTTGTGCATTTAGAGCTTAGTTCTCTTATTTAAAAGAAAAGAAAAAGTACAGGATGATTGATGGAAAGGATTAAATGATACATGTAAGAGTACTCAGAACAGCTTTTAAATTAGAGTAAACCTTCAATTGGTATCAGTCCCCCCTCTTTTCAGTTGCTGAGATTCCATCAATATGTACCAAGTTTTATTAGCAAATACCAAAGATGATTTGTACTTCTTTTCTGTGCATGTGGCCCCTCTTTGGTGGTCCTTCTTGCCTTCACACTGTCCCTCTGGTTTTCAAAAAGATCAAGTGTAGGTTATTGTGTGGTGATTTATACAACCAAGTGGAGTGCCTTTCTCAAAATTTATATGGGAAAGTTAGATATTTGCCTGCTTATCTAACAGAAGAGATTCCCAAGACGTGAGTTCTCAAGACATTTCCAAAGACTGTTCCATTCTATTTAACTTAACATGTCCACTGCTTCCTTACAGCCTCCCCCAGCTAGCAGTGCATATTCTGTTAAGCACATTAAAATATTATTGCTAAAACACCAGCTTTTCTAATGTGTTTAGTGAAGTGTACTGTTGTCCCCCTGCCACCATTACGGTTATGATGATGAGTTGGTAGGTTTCTAGTTTTATACATTGTCTTTTCATTTATTTGGGTTTTTCTTCTTAATTTATCTCGTGACCTGCTTGCTTGGTCATTTCAATATTTTCCCTCAGGGTAGCAAGAGGTCTGGCATACAACACATCATTTCGCCTTGTGCATCTAGTGACTGTTCAATTTGATTTCCTAATAAAATTTTACATGTGATGACTGACCAGATTGCTATGATTTATCCCTTCCACGGGCTGCTCTTCATCTTATGGCAGGATCCGTTCTATTTTATTTTTTTTTATTTTAGTTGGAGCCTCCTCCTCCGTGCCTCCAGTACACTCCGTTTGTGTTGCTGTTACAGTGCAGACTTCTCGAAGTGGTAGCCATCTGCTGGTGTGTCTCTCATACCCAGTGAGCTGTGAGCTTCTGGAGTCCAGGGACTCCATCTAACACTTTATTTATCTTTGCATCCCTCGTGCAGACAGCACCTAGCACGACACACGGCTGGCACTTAATAAATCCCGAGTGAATTTATTCTATGGAGATTTGTTCTGACTTATCTTTGTGCATTGCTCGAAGAGCTAAAAGTTGTTTGGGGGCTAGCACCATGTTTGGGGCTGTATTTGTCATGTCTGGGCCGCGTTTGTCATGTACACAATTGTAATTGGAGTGTGTAGTTGCCTCCTTCCCTGACACCAATTTTCTTAATCTCCTTTAATATGATACCCTCTTTGAATAGCTTCTGCATTAGCATGAGGATTATATATTTTCACTCATTAGTAAAGGTATTAAAAGAAGAGCCCTTTGGGACTGCCTGATTTACCCACTTCTACCCTTAGTGTTTGGAAAATCCCATGGCATTGTTTCCTCTCTGTTATTTTTGTATCTGCTTCATCCAGATGTTTCTAAATTCAGCTCAGTAATCACAGTACTGGTATAGGAGTGTCAGCTGTGTGTCCGGGTTAGGAAGATGGCCGGGGCACGCCGCCTGTGAGAGGCAGGATGATACATACGTGGTAGACATATGCAGAGGCTGCCCCTGGAGCACAGCGAGGAGCACCTCACGCACACCTGTGGAGGGAGTGAAGGCCTGGGGAGGTGGTCACGGTGGGCTCCAGGGAAGAGCGGTTCTTGAGGTGAGACCTAAGAAATAACCTGAAGAATCACAGGTAACGGGGGGGCGGAGGCTTTTTTGTCAGAAAAGAGGCAAGAATAAAGGTAAAGGCTTGAAGAGCACTGTGCTCGGAGCGTGGGGGTGGGTGAGATTGCGTGAAGTCAGGGAGCGGAGGGCGATGAAGCCTGAGCCCGGAAGGCTGTGGTATTATATGCCCAGACTTGATCCTGTCAGTTGGAGGAAGCAGCTTCTATGTCAACATTTTGTCCACTTGTGTTGATTTCTGGCCAAGATTCCTATAGTGAGGTAGGTGGTCAAGACCATGGACTTTGGAATCGAACTGCCTGGGTTCGAGTCCTGGCTCTGCCCCTTAATTGCTGTACAACGTGGAGAAATTTTGTGCTTCATTTCCTCATCGTGAATACAGAGATTATAGTAGTACCTCTTTCATTAAAATCGTTACAGAGATTAAATGGGGCTGCATTCGCGATGCATCCACAGAATGGCAGTTGGCACTTGCTGTCCCTGAAACTAAAACTCATAAGTCTCTGGTAGGCCCCAAAGGTCAGTTAGCTCCTTGCAGAAGGCTAGACTTTCTTTTTAAAGTCAGTTTATTTTTTGAAATCGAGTTTGTTATGTGGTCTGCTTTTGCCTTTTGTTTTTAAGCTTTTGAAAACACAAAGTAGCTTTATTGGCTCACTTTCTCCCTTCTAAACTGGAGGAATATGGATTTTCTTAGAAACTGTAAGCTTTAGGCTTCAAGATGGAGGGGGTATTAGGAGTAAAGAATGAAGCTGGATGGTGGCGATGGTGTTGTCTTTCCATCTGCCACACAGGAAGGATCAAGAGGAGGAGTCTAGAGAGATGTTTGCTTCCTGAGGTTCTTGAGCCACTAATTTAATCTAGGCTAACATAGAACAGACTTTTCCTTTCTGATGCTTAGATTCTGGAAATAATGACCCCAGGCCTTCACTGCTCCATAGCATGGCATCACATACAAAGATTTTGAAATGAATTTATCTTACTGTGATTTCAAGGTATCCACCCTGTAAAAAGTTTACCTGGCTTGTATAGCCCCCCGTTAATCGGAAGATATTCCAGAAATGCTAGCTTCAGTGCCCTCAAGGAGTTGCCAATCTCTCCCATTTAAATATTCTGGAATCCTTATATCATCAATCTTTGACAACTGATTCATTTCAAATTTCCCTGAAACTGCTTTTTGTTACTAGCTAATTATATAGACTAGAATCCCGATGGCAGTTAAAACATTTGTTTTTATTTTTGTTTTAAAAGATTGATTTCTAGGAGCGCCTGGGTGGCTCAATCCGTTAAATGTCTCTCTTCAGCTCAGGTCATGATCTCAGGGTCCTGGGATCAAGCCCCGCATCAGCTCCCTGCTCAGCGGCGAGTCTGCTTCTCCTTCTTCCTCTCCCTCTGTGGTATCTCTCACTCTCATTCTCTCGCAAATAAATAAATAAAATCTTTTAAAAAAACCTAAAAGATTAATTTCTAAAAACTAGACATTATTAGGATTATTTTGCGAAGTAAATTGTTTTAAAATATTTCCTTTTTCGGGACACCTGGGTGGCTCAGTCAGTTGTGTCCGACTCTTGATTTCAGCTCAGGTCTCCATCTCAGGGTCGTGAGTTCAAGCCCTACATTGGGATCCGCACTGGGCATGGGCCTACTTAAAAATAAAATAAAATAAAATAAAATAAAATAAAATAAAATGTTTCCTTTTTCATAAACAGAATATTGGAAACCCTCGCAAATCACATTGTTATGATCAAAATAGAAATATTTGATATGATCCAATATGAAAATAAACACATAAGGCCATCAGTCACTTCCTAAAATTATTTCTTATGAAAGTATTGCTCTTAAATTCTTGGTTTCTCTATTTTCTGTTTCCTTTCGGGTGGGTCTGCTTTGTAATAAGTGAAGGTGCGTGTCTGTCTTTAGGCAATAACTAATCTCTTTGGCCATATGTGCAAAAGCAGTATAATTACAATGTAGTATTAATTGGGCCATGGGACTGTTTTGTTTTAATTATTGAAATCATCTTATCTTTCCATTCCTTAAAGCATGTTAATGGGTGAATCACTGGATAACATGTTTATGTCATTTCTATGGAATTAAATATGTGCACATTTACATAAACTTGGTAAAAAAAAATTCTGCTTCCTTTGATAATGTTACAGATAGATTTTTTTTCTGCGTCTCAAGCATCACTAGAAGCCTGAGGAAATCAGATATTATAAAGAATTGATTCTTTACATTCTGCCTAATTTATAAAGTGCAGATTGGATTATAGATTTCTGGCTGAGGAGGGTATCATTCTGGGTTGACGTAATAAGTTGGTAGAAAATTTTAGATTTACTTGTTAATGAACCAGGGATTTCCATACCTTTAATGCACATTCTCTTTAAATGATTTGGGTAGGAAATTTAGTGATGGGTACCCATTTTTACCAAATACAAGTGCTTGGCGACTGTATGTAGAAACTGGCATTTATCTGTGTTCAGATTTTAACTTTTGTCTCCCTATTTTTTCAGTTGTTTTTATTTCAGTTGCTGCGAGGGCTGTCTTACATCCACCAGCGTTATATTTTGCACAGAGACCTGAAACCACAGAACCTTCTGATCAGTGACACGGGGGAGTTAAAGCTGGCAGATTTCGGTAGGAAAGCAGTTAATTACCAGTCTATTTTGTCACACTGTGAGAATGCCAGGCAGATGGTGACACTGCATTTGTTTAGGTTTGCTTCTTCTATCATTGTCGATCATGGGTAACATTTTTTTGAGGCTTGAAGGAAATTTTTTTTTTTTAATGATCAACATCATGCTTCGTGGATTTATTAAAAATTCACACTGCTTGTTAGAGTCTTGAATAATCATAAGCACAAATCAGATGTCATATATTTCTAAAGGAAAAGTCCAATTTTGAGCATGAAATATATTGAAAGAAATCTAAATTTTTTCACCTTTTACTAATAATGCAAAATGTCAAACCTATTCCAAAGTGGAAGGATAGGTATAAGGAACCCTCATTACCCACCACCCAGCTTCCGCAATTATCAATCTGTTGTCAGACTTGAAGAAACCTGAATTTAAGCCTCTGGACTTTTTGGGGGCATCACAAAATATATTCAATAGTACATATTGCCCTGTGGTTTTAATAACTTAGAAATCTAGGGCCAGGGTTAAGTTTTCCAGAAATGACTGTTTCAAGACTTCTCAATAATTTTACAAAAGTAGACACTGATTCCAATTTAAAAGTTGTGGTTTTCAGTCATTGTAAGTCATCCCTTCCTTAAAGTTTTGAGGTTGGCCTCTTCCAGCTTAGAAGCTTTCCTCCAGACTCTGTGTTGAGTCCACAAAGGGGAGCAGAATTGTCTCTTCGCTGCTAGCTCTCGTCCCCTCATCAAGTGTGACATTCCTGCTTCGCCCTGGCTCTGTCACAGCAGAGAGGGTGCTGAGTCGATTCCCAGCACCGGGGGATGCTGATGGCAGCATGATATGTTGACATTGCATTGCCTCAATTATTTTTGAATACATATTCTGATTAGAAATTTGTTCCATTAAGAGTGGAATAGAAATATTACCCTTGGGACATAAACATGCCTGAGGTTGAGATACAGGCTTTTGATGAAATATGATTATCTTTTCCCTCCCCACCTTCCGATAAATAAAAGAGCAAGAAATGTCTGTTTCCTATTCCAAGGTTAGGAGACTGTTCAGTACCTTTGGAATGAATCTACTCTGTTGGGTTTTAAATATTCTTTCCTTCTAGAATTGAAATAGAATAAAAGTTAGCATAACGAGTGATATATTGTGAAAGTGTCATTTGTTCTCATCTTGTTGGTAGAAATGATGAAACTGTGTGTGTGTGTGGTTTATTGCCAGATTTTAGCATCAAAATAATACAAGGTGGCCAGACATAGTCTTTCTATTACAGAGTAGAAAATAACGGGAGAGTAGGTGAGTGGAGGAGAGATTTGTGGTTCCTCAAATATAGGGTTATTGGATTTGCTGTGAACATTATTTTGTGGTTTGTCAGTATCAGGAAGTTAATAAGGCTTCATAGTGGTTTTCCTCTGGTGTTTTAATATACTGTGAGGTGTGTGTTGGGGTGAGTAATTGCATTGAACATTTAATTCTATTGAACGTGGTTTTCTTGTGTATTTGTAAAATACATTTTACAAAGTTAATTTTGTTTATATGATCAAGGGTATGATGGGATTCTATGTAAGTGCTTACTGGGGATTATTTGTTAATTCTATGGCAATGTTTTTATTGTAATTGTCAGGTAAGTTCATCTTAAAAGATTCTTTTGGGTCTTTAAAACTGACATTTTATAATACCAGATTCACAAATAAATTGAAATGCAGTTTTAAACAACTTAGGAAGTGTTTTAGAAAATTAGAAAATTGAGAGATACTCAGAGCCAACATTCACATTTTCCTTGTGTTTTTCCCTAGTACCTTTCCTCTCCTCCTCCAGGCTCTTCTTTTTCAAAACATTTTCTTTTGTAAAGTTTCCACCCACGAATATGCCATGCACATTTTCTCATGTTGTTAAATGTGAAAAAAATCATTTCTAACAGCTTAGATTTTTCCTTTCATAGCCCAAACCTCGTCTCTTTATTCAGTTCCTTACCAATGACCATTTAAGTGCTTGCTGCATTTCCCTCTCGGGGGCAGTCCTGTGCTGAAAGGCCTTGTCGGGGAAGCTGTGTGTGCCGCACTTGCAGTGTCCGTATTCTAAAGCCTCTGATTCCTTGCACCAGCCTGTTCTGCAGAAAGGTTGTGCCACGCACCTCCCCCCTCAGCATCACGGATTGAGTCTCCTTGCCCGGAACACACCCTTGGCATGCGTCCTCTGCACAAAGTATAATAAGCGAGACTCATCCACCAACTGACAATTTCCCCCCAATTAATTGTGCATTATTTTTGTCTTTTAATTTAAGACATGCAATTAACTGTGATTTACTGCACTTGGGCACGTGTTTATGTCTGAGCTGAAGGAAGCATAGTAGAAGCTGTGGAGAAGCTAGACAGTCAAAATGGGATGGTTCCAGGCAGCCGAACAATTAGAAACACCAGGTCTTAATTCAGACTTTGATGTATAAAGAGCTTTAGAAGCAGTTCTTTTGTCCTTTTTTTTTCCTTGTGTGAAAATTGATTAAAAGAGACAAATGAAATCTGTGTGAGTACAAGTGCCATGTTGTAAGTGTTACTATTTTTATTAGAAAAACTACTTGGGGAGTGAGGGGGAAACACTGAAATTTATTGAATTTATTCTGAGTGTCAGACACTTAGAAATTCTTATTTCACTGTGTCTTCAATCTAGTAAGGTATATTAACCCATGTTTTTGAAAGAGACCTGGGTTCAGAGAGGCTTGACCACACAGGTAACTGGTTGAAAAGCTGGAATTCTTCAGTAGCTCTTGCAGTGCACTGAAATGATTGTGTTCATTGGTTTATCTGTTTACTTTTTTATTCCAGTACTTGATTGTAAGTTCTGTGAGGGCAGGGACTCGGCTTGTCTTTCTTACTCTTGTCTGTGCTATGTCTAGAACCATGCTTAGCACATAGTAGGCATTCAGGAGATATTGGTTGAATGAATTAAAAATATGTATGACTAAATTGAGTGTTATTTAAAGACTAAGACCCACTGAGGCTCTTGGGTTGCTCACTGGGTTAAGTGTCTGCCATCGGCTCAGGTTATGATCCCAGAGTCCTGGGATCTAGCCTTGCATTAGGCTCCCTGCTTAGTGGGGAGTCTACTTCTCCCTCTCCCTCTGCTGCTCTCCCTGCTCATGCTCGTGCTCTCTCTCTCTCTCAAATAAATAAATAAAATCTTTAAAAAAAAAAAAGACTAAGACCCACCTAAATTTACTAATTTCTTTCTGCTTCTTTGCTTTGGTAAACCAGCAGTTAAACTAATTTTCTCTTCATCAGTGCTATCTTGGCTGGGTACAGTCAAAAGTTAAAAACTTGTTAGTGTTGGAGCCTCAGGATTGCTTTGAAGCTTAGGCCCTACATACCTGCTTGGTATTTACTATGTATGTAACCTTGGGCTGCAGAAATACAGGTCACTGAGTGAATGTAAATGTGCACAGAAGGTGTCTACGATTTGCAGTTCCTACTCTGCTGGCCTTAAATGATCATCTCATTATATTGTTGTTTGGGGCAAAATGTGTTGAACATTGAATTAGGAGAGCTGGCTCTGTCTATAACTAGCCTGTGACTTTCACGAAGTCATTTATCGTTTCTGATCCTTAGGCTCCTCCACTGAAAAATAGGAGCATTGGACTGGTACTTTCCAAGATCCTTTTAAGTGCTATTTTGTTTTGTTTTTATGTTGTACATTTCTGAAATTATTAATTTATTTTCTAATAACCAGATATTTGCTGGTGATTAAAAATCGGTCCATTGAATCTGGAATCAGTACTATACCATCCCTCCCTTGAATCTAATTTTTTTATTCTATCTTCTGGAAATTCAAACAGATGAGAGCCACAGTTTTATAATATGCACTGAGATCACATTAAAAGAAAATTATTGAAGTATGACAAGTAAATGCATAAATAAATTCACCAAGAAATTAGTGTTCATTTGCAGTATAGTAGTATGAAACTTAAGGATATATTTCCATGTAAATGAGATTAAAACAAAATAGATGAGTCTATAGACTTTCCTGCAATCCCCGTAAGACAAGGATGGTGTCATCCACATTTCCCTGCTATTCTCCTGCTGTTTTAAAGGGTCATGCCTAAGTCTATGGAAAGACAGCTGGGCCAAATTTGGCCCTGAAGAAATGAGACAGTGAGAACTCAGTAATGTAAGCACATAAGCTTTTGGCTTATGTGTATTATATATATATATATATAATTATTATTATTATTTTTTTTTTTTTTACTGACTTTCCTAATGCAGGAACCTTGTTAAACATCTCTGTGGTTTTAATCAAGGAAAGTTGGGTGGGTCTCTTTCCCACCAGAGGTCTAAAATATTACCTTCCTAATGTTGGCAGTTCCTCCTCCAGGCTGTTCCCTGTTCCTCGTCTTGATTTAAGAAAGGAAATTATTGTAAATCACATTTTAGATTAATTTGCGGAACACACCAGAGAAGGAACTCTACCGAGGCCATGGCGAGCCTGGGGTTTGTTGGTAATGTGCCTCTCCGAATCCGCGTGGGGAATAGTGGAAAACAGAAGGAAATCAGCTGCTTTCAGATGCAGAGTAGAGTCTGTCAGTTTGATAAATAGAAAGTGTCTGAATAAATGCCTGTTAGTCCCCAAAGTATAGACCTTTAACTATTTTTTTATCATTAGCATATAAAATTCACCGTGGAAGCCATAGTTACAAATTCAAGGTTAGATATAACTTAGTCCATTTGTTTGGTCTGTAGGATTCATTTTAACTCTATCTTTGTTTTGCAATATATTTTCTATTAACAGAATTAACTATATTTTCCAGTGAGGTGTCACTCTGCTTTTATAAGGCTTTCTTTCTCAGCAGTTTAACGCATGAGCACTTCTAATGCAAAGTTCAGACAATTGTTTTCATATACATCTGAAAACTGAAGAATGTTTTTAGAGCAATTGATGCTGCAATTTGAACCAAAGAAAGATCTATTTTTTCCCTAATTTTTCTAGACTTCATTAAAACTCCAAATTAAAATGTACATATCTGAAAATTTATCAAAGAGATTATTAAGATTACATGTTAGAAATAATTTTGATCGACATGTGAACTAGACAGTTATTTTAAAGATGTGGTAACCCTTTTGAAAAGGAATGTTGATACTTAAAATCGTCTTCTCTCTGATCATAGCATCATCACTTAGCTTCATTATTTAAATCTTGCTTAATATCCCATTCATGCCTTCGAAAGTTTTCTCACATTCAAGGGGGATGGATGATGATGCCAATGATGATAACATTATATTGTTTTTCTGTTTTGTCTTATCACAACGTAACTTCTCCCAGGTATGTGAAGATGCTACATATATGAGAGATTTTGTTCTCCTTTTAAATAGACTTTATGCTTTAGAGTGGCTTTAGATGCATAGTAAAATTGAGCAGAAAGTATACAGAATTCGCATGTACTTCCTGCCCCCACACATGCATTTAATTACCAACATCCCCCACCAGAATGGTACATTTGTGACCATTGGTGAACCTATACTACATGTCAGTATCACCCAGAGTCTATGGTTTACATTAGGTTCACTCTTGGTGTTGTACATTCTATGGGTTTTGACAAATTATAATGATGTATCTGCCATTATAGTATCATACAGAAGAGTTTCACTGCCCTAAAAATCCTCTCATCTATATGGGTTTTTTTAAAAGCTGTAAATGGAAACAAGAAGAAAATGTATGAATTGCAACTCATATGCATATTCTACTCTGTCTATGAGAAACCTCTGTGTTCAGTCACCATAAAGCAGATTGAAGCAGTGTGGATGGGGGTTGATTGCTAAGAATGGCAGCTTCCAACTCCATGGAAATGAGGAAATTCAAAAGAGTGTTAGTTCGGTTTTAGCCATATCATGCATGTGAGGTAATGAGACATTTTAAAATGCAGAACAGACTGCTACAAATAGGGCTGATCATCTCATTCTCCACTATGGATGGGAACCTTCTGGGCAAAGGGATTTCAATATGCAAAATTATTGTTTGTTTGTTTTTGTTTTTTTACTATACAATATGAGGGCAGAATTGTTGGCAGTAAATCAGATAAGTGATGCAGGATCTGAGTTGAAATATACTGATGTGTTTTTAGAAAAAAGTCTGCAGGTGGGTTGACTGCAGCGCTGACTGTTGGCGGTAATGACCAGAGTGGGGGAATTGTAGGTGATGTTAGCAAGAGCGACAGTGAAACAAAAGAAGACAGTGTGAAACAAACCTCAGAATCATGAACACTCACAGGCTACTCAGGACAACAGTGCTTACACTTGAACATGAGTTTTGTTAACGTATGGGTCGTGTAAAAGGTTGCTTAGATTTTAACAATTCACTGATGTCCCTGAATTCACAGATCTTCCTCTGTCTCCTGCTCTTTCCCTTCCAAGAAGCCACGTTTTTAAAATGCAGCCCAAGCCAGACTCCACTGAAACATACGTCAACAGGCCTGATTTATACTAGAATCTTGGTCATAGTGAGTCATGTAGTCTGAGGCACATGTTTTCTAACATTTTTACTGGGAGCTAGAGAAACTGGCTACCGTGGAAAATCTGAGATATATTGTAAATTCTGAAAGCTAGACATACCTAAAAAATTTGTGATTTTGATGGGTTTTTTTCCCCTCACTTTAGTACTATCAGTTCAATATTAGTTTGCTTTTCCTCTTTTGTTTTCTAAGGTTTTTAAAATGCCATATGGGTTGGTTTATTTACTTTTGGAGTAGTGCATATTTATATTAAGAATTTTCTTCTCATCGTGAATAATTTCTTCTGTTACAGTAGATCAACATAGGAAGCTAGGACTTTTCTTTTCTCTTGTTAATAAAAGAAAGTACTGGAGGAACGCCTCGGGGTCTCAGTGGGTTAAGTGGCTGCCTTCGGATCAGTTCATGATTTCAGGGTCCTGGGATCAAGTCCCGCATTAGGGTCCCTGCTCAGCGGGGGAGTTTGCTTCTCCCTCTGCCTGCCGTTCCCCTTGCTTATGCTCTCTCTCGCTCTCTCTCACTCTCTCAAATAAATAAATAAATAAAATCTTTTTAAAAAAAGTATTGGAAAATTAAAAAGTACAAAAAAAATTGAGAACTAATGATCTGTGTTGCTTAGAAATTTTAGATACATGTCTGAAAAACAGTCTTTTATCACATACTATAAAAATAAACTTGATGTATATAATCAAGCTTACAGATCTAAAATAATATAACTTCTTGCAAAAATTCAAAACTTAAAAATGGAACGTCTCTCAGTTAAATATCTGTCAAGTTATTTGACATTCTAATTTTTAACCTGGAAGGATATTGATATAAAATGCGGATTGAAGTGTTTGGTTTTTCTTTCCAGTTTTGGAGTTAGAGTTGACAGCTAAGGAATCTATTGTGTGAATGTTATATGTGGAAACTGTGCTTAGAACCAGCCTGGAAGTCATAGAAGGGGGTCAGTGAGTTGGCTACATTGAGTGCCTCCCCCGACGAGAACGGGACAAGAAAGGTGTAAAGAGAGGCCTAAGAAAAGTCAGAGGTGGTTTCTGAAAAGATATCGGTAAGCTCTCGACCTACTTAAAATATGTTGGGAGCATCTAATCAGATTCACTACTATTAATGTTAAAAGAACAATATAAAATAAGTATGATGTGGCAGCCTTGCGCTCCAAGAGTTGGAAGCAGAATGTGATATTATTTTCGAAGCCCTCATCCAGTTGTCAATAGAGTCTTAGCATTGGGAAGGTTTTGTTATTTTTGTTTTTCAGATAAAGGCAGCAAGTCTATGATGGGAAAGTTAACATGAATCTGTTATCATTGTATAAGAAAACCCACTACATTCACATTTCCAGAATTTTTCATTTTAGATTTTCTCTGGATTTTGAAGGAAACTCAGAGATTGTCTTGTCCAAATCCCTTATCTTAAACATGTATACACTTTGGCCCAGCGATGGAAAATAAGTTAACATTGAGCCTGTTACTTAGTAAGTGATATGTTAAGTTATTAATGTTACTGTGGCCAGTGTCTCTAGAGTCCTAATGTAGTACCCAATAAACTGTGGATAATTTATTTAGCACGTGCGCAGGCTTATTCCCCAGACATATGAGAAGGTAGAAGTGCTGACCAGATGTCTAGGTCAAAATAATCTCTCTGGGTCTGGGTACCTGTGTCAGCTGCAGTGAGATCCTTGTGGGGAAGGGGGTGATCCCTCAGTCCTCACATTAGAACTAACGTGTGCATCTTGGGGAAATGAAAAACAAAAACAAAAAACCCCACCAGTATGAAGAACGTTTCTCACAGTAGACCTGCAGGAAACCTCATTGGAAATATAAGTTGGAACGGAGCCTTGGTAATTTATGAATTAGAAGGAACCACCCTCTTTCATTATGTTCCTGGGAGAAATTAAAGCATTGAGCAGCCCTGTGGGCAGAAGAAGGCTGAATCGGCTTTAACAGTGTTCCGCTACGACTCAGCTGTCCTGGGCAGTAGCTGGGAAATGCCCTTGTTGCCTCCCAGTGGGAGAGATCTGTTCAGATCTTGCCTTTTCCACAGGTTGGGAGTAAATAGTACACAATTCCAGGGCAGGGGAGATGTAACAGACGTACTACTTAAAAACATTTCGATCTGAAATAGAAAACTTTTTACACGGGAGCACATATACCCAAGTAAAAAGAGAAGATCAAATAAAATGTCCCAGAATGGTTAGGGTGCAGATTCTGGAGCCACATGCCGGAGTTTGAATCCGGACTCTCCAGTTTACAAATCATGTGTCCTCGGGTGAATTACCGAAATTCTCGGTGCCTTAATTTACCTGTTTAAAAATAAGGATGCTGACAGTAATACGGGGTACCTCATAAAATTGTTAGAAGACAAATAAATGAACACTTAGAAATCATGTAAGGACAGTGCCTGGCTTATAGACAGTCCATATAAATGTCATGTTTATCATTATCCCTTTAGGGTTTAGGGTTGACGTGTTCAGAATGTTACTTTTTTTTTTTAATTAGTTTTTGATGTAGTGTTCCATGATTCATTGTTATTTGTTTTTAATGCAATTTTTCCCCCTGAAGTGTATAACGTAGTTTCTTGCCTTTTTGAACAAGGATGTAATAAGGAATATTATTCAACAGTTCGTTCAACAGATTTTTCCTGAGTGCCTCCCATGGACCCAGCACTGTGCTCGTGGCTGAGTGTACGGTGGTAAATCACAGCAACTTGGTTCCTGCAACTTTCCTCGCAGGAAAGTCTTGCAGACGCTATTTTGAATATCAGTTACTTTTTCTGTGGAGATGCACCAAGGGCTAATGAACTTTTTTAAACGATCTGATTTTTAAATCGTTGTCTTGTATATTTTATGGAATTGTCACTTGTCTATTTTAAAGTATAATTACTGGCCAAGGTGGAATGTTCAAAGTAATAATTCTCTACACATCAATGTTAAAAACTTTTTGTTGTTTGTAGTTCAGATTTTAAAATATATCTATCACAGTGGCATTCAGTTTACCTTCCCCGGTAAAGGGACTAGAATAATTTAATAAGAGGGACTAATTCTTGCGACAGAAGTTTTCACGATACGTTTGTCCCATTCGTGTCATTCTTTGAGAGTAAAATTATACTTCATGTTAGTTCTTTTATGAGGCAGACACTTGGTTAATTAACCAAGAAATCTGCTGGTATTATACATATTCTCCTCATAAACATCTGAGTGCTTCTGCCAAATGTTTCAGTAGGAGAGACCTGTGAGATAAGAAAATTTTGTGAACCGTGAGAAGAATCATCCCTAATGAAAAATATAATTATACCTTAGTGCACACTGTAATAAAGAACTGAGTAAATCCTTGAACACTACAAGAATGAACGCTCCTTATGTGCAGTGTCCGTGTTTGTAGTCTCTTAGGAGTCGCTGTTGCTGCAGGAATTACTTTTACATTGTCAGGTAATGCCGAAATCTAAATGAAAAATGGCATATTGATTTTTAAGGGTCCTCAGAGATTTGATGCTTTGTAAAACAGAGTCTATAAGAAAACAGTGTAGGTCCATTACAACTTGTTTTCTAAGACTTGTGGCCGTTTTTTTGAAATGAGATTTGATGTCAAAGTTCATTTGACCAGTCTATAATGTCTCAAGAGGAAAAGTACACAGCTAGAAATATGCATAAATTAAGGGACATACTTGTAGTCTTCAAGAAAGGTATGCATAGATTGTCAAAACAAATGATTTAAGATTGTGGGAGATTCCTTAGCAAAGTCATACGTCAAGCAGTTTGTAGCATGGATCCTTCAGTCCAGTAAAAATATCAGTACCTTACATTTTGTCAGCATGGGCTATGACAGCAAACTTAGTCACTTTTTAAATTTTAAGAATTGCTTGTTTTACCATCTTTGTGAGTGACATGTCTGTGATCTTTGGAAATGGGCATCTATGCTGTACAATGTGGAAGCAAAAGATGAGGATTTTGCCTAGTACAAGATGTAGAAGATCCAGTGGATCTTCTAGATCTAGTGGAATCTAGATTCCAGTAGATCTAGTGGATCTAGATTCCAGTGGCTGGAAGCATTTTCATTTTTGAATATTGAATTCAGCCTTGGAAAAATTGTAGTAGTTGAATCATCAAAACATTTTATCAGAAGCACTTGACATGATTGCTTTTAGGAAATGAAATTGATTCAAACCTCTGTCATTTCTAATAATAATAATAGCAGCCCTTTATAGTTCATGAAGTGATTTCATAGCTCTTATTTTGTGTTACCCTCATCATCCTGTGAAGTAGACACTACAGGTCTCATTACCCCCTTTTTAATATGAGAACATTGATTTGTGCTTATAGTATTAGCTCAGCATGGGCATCAGATTGATATTTTTTTAATTTTTAAATTCCATATGCATATATTTATCTATGTAACACATGATTTACAAGAATTAATTAGTATCTAATGGCTCACTGTAAAGTTCATTATTAAAAACAGTAAGGGGGCGCCTGGGTGGCTCAGATGGTTAAGCGTCTGCCTTCGGCTCAGGTCATGATCCCAGGGTCCTGGGATCGAGCCCCACGTCGGGCTCCTGGCTCAGCAGGGAGCCTGCTTCTCCCTCTCCCTCTGTCTCCCCCCCGCTCATGCTCTCTCTCTCTGTGTATCTGTGTGTCTCAAATGAATAAATAAAATCTTAAAAAAAATAAAATAAATAAAAACAGTAAGAGTAAATCAACATTTTAAGGAGTCTCCTTGATGATTTGATTGTTTTTGCTAACTTCTTTCAGCTATGATGAAATTACCTTTGTTTCTCCTTTGACTGATAAAGAGCTTGTATTTGTCTTTGTCCTCTTAGTTTTCTGTGATGCTTTGTGAATATTATTTTCAGTCTTTGGTTCATTTGCATGAACTACTTTTTATAAGATTTAGTTTATTTTTTAATTTTTTTAATATATAATGTATTATTAGTTTCAGAGGTAGAGGTCAGTGATCATCAGTCTTATATAATACCCAGTGCTCATTATATCACGTGCGCTCCTTAATGTCCATCACCCAGTTACCCCATCCCTCCCCTCCCCCCCAGCAACCTTCAGTTTGTTTCCTATGATTAAGAGTCTCTTATGGTTTGTCTCCCTCTCTGGTTTCATCTTGTTTTATTTTTTCCTCTCTTCCCCTATGACCCTCTGTTTTGTTTCTTAAATGCCACATATGAGTGAGATCATATGATAATTGTCTTTCTCTGATTGATTTATTTTGCTTAGCATAATACCCCCTAGTTCCATCCACATCGTTGCAAATATCAAGATACCATTTTTTTGATCGCTGAGTAGTATTCCATTGTATTCCACATCTTCTTTATCCATTTCATCCGTCAGTGGACACTGGGGCTCTTTCCATACTTTGGCTACTGTGGACATTGCTCCTATAAACATTGGGGTGCAGGTGCCCCTTCGGGTCACTACATTTGTATCTTTGGGGTAAATACCCAGTAATGTAATTTCTGGGTCGTAGGGTAGCTCTATTTTCAACTTTTTGAGGACCCTCCATACTGATTTCCAGAGTGGCTGCACCAGCTTGCATTCCCACCAACAGTGTAAGAGAGTTCCCCTTTCTTGGCATCCTCACCAACATCTGTCGTTTCCTGACTTGTTCATTTTAGCCATTCTGGCCAGTGTGAGGTGGTATCTCACTGAGGTTTTGATGTGTATTTCCCTGATGCCGAGTGATGTTGAGCATTTTTTCATGTGTCTGTTGTTGACTGATATTTTAACATTGGCATTTTTGGAGTCTGTAGGCTTGAAAATAATTCATCCTGAAATCAATCATCTTGGAAGATCATATGACTTCTTTTATATCTTTTAAATAACAACATGAAGAATGTTCAAGTAGTTCTGATTTTCATTATGATCGGTGATCTTTTAAATATGAAAATTATAAATAAATGTGTTTTGCTGTCCAGCACTTTATGAACGGGAATAGTTACAAACAAGCTCTTTGGTCTCCCTCCAAGAAGTAGAGAAATTTGGATGTGAATTTGAAATTGTCTTTGAATCACTAAGTGAATGCCAAAATAAACAATACTTTTACCCTCCAGCTCTAAGGGGCTGTCTGTAAACTGAAAGCTCAAACATTGAAGGTAGTCAAACATTCTAGTACATGCCAACTTGCCCTTTCATTGCCAGAGATAAAATTTCTGGAAATCAGGAAGACATTAAAAAACAAAACTCAAAGCCCTTTTTCAAAGTGCTCATTGTTAGACTTTACTCTCCCACTTACCTTCCTTTCTCCAAGCTGCCCCATCCCACCTCCGGCTCACCCCCAGTCACTGTCGATGCTGGTGGCAGGTGATTTATATCCCTGCTGTGAAGGGAGAGCGAAGGGGGGGGGGAAAGAATGAGCACTGTTGTTTTGTCTTCTTCGTAGCGATAAATTGTTTTGTTGAGAAATACAAGTACGTAATTTGTTTTGCCTATAAAAATATCATGCTTGGTATATCTAGAGAGATAATCACTACAGAGATGTTGGAAGTGAAATTTTTTCATCTTTGTATTATTTTTTAGCAGGAGCCAGTCAATTCCCCCAGTTAGTTGGATGGCTGTTGTCCTCTTTACACACTTACTCTGTCTTCTTCTTGCAGAGGCATTCAGAGCCAGCTTTTTTTTTTTTTTGAGATTTTATTTATTTATTTGTTAGAGAGAGAGAGCTAGAGAGAGAGAGAGAGAACACGAATACAAGCAGGGGGAGCGGTAGGCAGAGGGAGAGGTAAGCAGAGGGAGAAGCAGGCTCCCCGCTGAGTAGGGAGCCCGAGTCGGGGCTAGATCCCAGGACCCTGGGATCATGACCTGAGCCGAAGGCAGATGCTTAACCGGCTGAGCCACCCAGACGCCCCTCAGAGCCAGCCTTTGATTGCTGTTTCTTTTGCTGCTTCCGTAAATCTGAAAAGGCATTTCTACAACTGTTATACAACCCATATATTCATGAAAAATAATTTTTAAAATAAAAAATTTTTCATCGGTCAAGTCAGTTTAGGGTGAATTTCATGGGTGTGTCTTACCCCCCCCCCCGCCCCAGTGAATTTGTAATATATATTAGCTAAGTGATTAAAGGCCCTTGACCTTCCTGCAGTGAAAATAAAATCTGGTATTGCATCTCTTAGATTTATTTCATTAAGGACACATTTTTGACTCTGGAATATAAGTTGGGAAAATGTTGGCATATTAGTTATATATTGCTGTTTAACAAATTACCACAAACCAAGATGCTTCAAACAACAGGTGTTTATCATCTTCTAGGTTCTGTGGGTTAGGGATCTGGGCGTGGCTCAGCTGGCTGCCTCTGCTTCCACGCCTCTCACATGGCTTGAATCGAGGTGTCATCTGAAGGTTCTCCTGGGGAAGGATCTGCTTCCAAGTTTCCATGGTTGTTGGCAGAATTCGTTACTTGCAGTCTGTTGGACTCAGGGCCCCAGTTCCAAGCTGGCTGTTGGCCAGAGGCCACTCTCGGCTCCTTGCCACATGGACCTCTCCAACATGGCTACTTGCTTCCTCAAAATATTCAAACCAAGAAGGCAAAAAAGTGAGTCTGCAGCAAGACGGAAGTTACAGTCTTGGCCATATTCTGTTTTTTAGAAACAAGTAACAGGTGCCGTCCCTACTCAACAGAGCGGGGAGGGGTTCCACAGAAGTGTGACTGTCAGGAGGCAGGGGTGTCAGGCGAGCGACCTGAGAGTCTGCCAGCCACAAATGGTATAAAAACTACTGTCCACTTATCTCTTGATAATTACACTGTGTGATATGACTTTCCGTAAGAAATAGCAGATAACTGAGCATGTAAAGCCTCATGCTAGGGTGTAAAGACGTATAAAGGGTGTCGGTAATGACGCTGCTGATGACAAATAGTGATGAGAAGTAAGCCTTCATTGACTGCTACTTCTGTCAGGTGCTGGGGTGAGCGCTGTGCTTGTCGTCTCTTACCTAATCTTCACATGAGCCTCCTTTTCCAGAAAACAAAATGGAAGGTTGAGAAGTTAAGTAAGCCTGTAGGTTGTTCTCAAGCAGTTCACTGAGAAATTAGACAAGTTACGCCACTAATTATACTATTTTTCAGCGGGTGACTTCTCTCTACAGGACGGAAGCCCAGGAAAGGGTTGGGGCGACTTAGAGGGGACAGCCCAAAGAGGTCTTTTCCAAGGATGAGTATAGGATATCATGAGGTTTCTGAGACAGGGACAGGGACGGGGTACAGTATAAGTAAAGGCAGGTAGGTTTCCATGATGGTAATACTTACAGTCCCTCTACAATAACATGACAAAGGATAGACCTATTACCTTTAGCCACAGGCAGAGATATTGGTGGCCGTGTGGGCAGCAGAGCCAGAGAGGAGATTAAATGTCAAGTGGGTAGTGGCAACAGTAGCAGATGGCAACTGTTTGGTTATATTTTCTATTATTTATTTATCCCCGGCCTCTCTCCAAAATGGCCTTGCAGCAGCTGCTGATCTGATGGTCCACTTGCTCTCTTCTTACTTAGCCTGCTGCTATTCTGGGCAGACGTGTTTCCATCCACCCCTTGCCTTCCCTCCGGTTCTGGTCTCTGAGTTCCACCTTCAGACAGGTGCATCTGGGAAGGCGCTGGGTGCCGGTGCCCAGGGGGCCTGGGGCTGCAGCGCAGGAGAGTGTCAGCATTCATTTCGCTGGCCTTCTATCAGCTGGAACCTGCTGCCAGTTGGGCAGGACCGGGCCAGGCCCAGTCCCTGCACAGACAGGCCCCTGGGACGGAGGCAGGGCGCTTAGCCAGGTGTCTGCAGCATACAGTGTGATGTCCAGAGCCCATTGACAGATCGGGGGGGGGGGGAGGGGGGGCAGGCTGTGAGAGTAAGCCCTGGTGCGCTCTCCCAATCCTCTGGGCTAGAACGGTGTCAGTAGCCAAGGTTCACAGCAAACACCAGGGCTGAGGAACTAAGCAACGGTCGTCTTCTCTGGAAGCCCCTTCCTTGGGCAGAGATGGTAGCAAAAAGGTAGGCTCATTTAATAAAAAGAGCATGAGAGTAGGAGTGAGAAGTCCAAGCACTTGTTCTAGCATTTTAACTAACTAGCTGTTGGACTTTGGACTAGTCACTTAAATAGGCAGTTTTATTTTTGTAAATTAAAAAAAAAAAAAAAAAGACGACAGGATTTAATGATCTTTAAGCTTGAAATCCCAGATTTTAATATTTTTAAATGTCCTTTAAAAACTCTTCTCCGAAGTGAGTCTACTCTATTTTCTACCATATATTTATACGGTTTGTGGCCATTTCCTTAAAAATACCTTTGCTGATTTCAAAAGTCAACTTCTGCTTTGCCCATGAAAAAATTTTAATCTGGAATGGAGATTTTATTACCTTTCTTAGTGTAATCATCCCAATGACTGTAACTAGGTATTATGGATAAAGAATGGTGAATAATTTTAATGCCTTCAGAAAGGCTAATTTTTTTTTTTTTTTTGCAATTCTATACATTTCTCTGTGCTTATCAAGATAAATATGCTCTTAATCCCCTCTATCTATTTCATCCATTCCCCCCACCCACCTCCCCTTTGATAATCACCAGTTCTCTGTATTTAAGAGTCTGGGGTTTTTTGTTTGTTTTTTTCTTTGCTTATTCATTTGTTTTATTTCTTAAATTCTACGTATGAATGAAATCAAATGGTATTTGTCTTTCTCTGACTGACTTATTTCACTCAGCATAATACCCTCTGGGTCCATCCATGTTGCCACACATGGCAAGATCTCATTTCCTTACGAATGAATAATACACCTTGCCTTCTTTATCTGTTTATCTACCCACGGACACTTGGATTGCTTCCATAATTTGGCTTAATCAGTAAATTATGTTGCAATAAACATAGGGGTGCATATATAGTTTTGAATTAGTGTTTTTATTTTCTTTGGGTAAGTGCCCAGTAGTGGTATTACTGTATCGTTTGGTATTTCTATTTTTAATTTTTTGAGGAACCTCCATATTGTTTTGCACAGGGGCTGTACTAATTTGCATCCTTACCAACAGTGCACAAGGGTTCCCTTTTCTTCACATCCTCGCCAGCACTTGTTATTTCTTGTGTTTTTGATCCCAGCCATTCCGATTGGTGTGAGATGATACCTCACTGTGGTTTTGACTTGCATTTCCCTGATGATGGGTGATATTGAGCATCTTTTCATGTGTCTGTTGGCCATCTGTATGTCTTCCTTTGAAAAATGTCTCTTCAGGTCCTCTGCCCATTTTTTAATCAAATTATTTCTCTTTAAAGTTGCCATTTTTTTGTAATTTTATTTTTTTAATTTAATTTTTTATTTCAGTTAAATTAGCCAACATATAGTACATCATTAGTTTTTGATGTAGTGTTCAACAATTCATCAGTTGCATATAACACCCAGTGCTCATCACATCACGGGTCCTCCTTAATGCCCATCACCCAGGTACCCCATCCCCCCACCCACCTCCCCTCCAGCAACTCTCAGTTTGTTTCCTATAGTAAGGAGTCTCTCATGGTCTGTCTCCTCTGATGACTTCCCATTCAGTTTTCCCTCCCTTCCCCTATGATCCTCTGCACTGTTTCTTATATTCCACATATGAGTGAAACCATATGATCATTGTCTTTCTCTGGTTGACTTATTTCGCTCCGCATAATACCCTCCAGTTCCATCCATGTCAATGTAAATGGTTAAGTATTCATCCTTTCTGATAGCTGAGTAATATTCCATTGTATATATGGACCACATCTTCTTTATCCATTCATCTGTCGATGTACATCTGGGCTCTTTCCATAGTTTGGCTATTGTGGACATTGCTGCTATAATCATTGGGGTGCAGGTCCCCTTTGGATCACGACATTTGTATCTTTGGGGTAAATACTCAGTAGTGTAGTTTCTGGGTCGTAGGGTAGCTCTATTTTCAACTTTTGGAGGAACCTCCATACTGTTTTCCAGAGTGGCTACATCAGCATGCATTCCCACCAGCAGTATAGGAGGGTTCCCCTTTCTCCGCATCCCCGCCAACATCTGTCGTTTCCTGACTTGTTAATTTTAGCCATTCTGACTGGTGTGAGGTGGTATCTCATTATGGTTTCGATTTGTATTTCCCTGATGCTGAGTGATGTTGAGCACTTTTTCATGTGTCTGCTGGCCATTTGTATGTCTTCTTTGCAGAAATGTCTGTTCATGTCTTCTGCCCATTTCTTGACTGGATTATTTGTTTTTTTGGGTGTTGAGTTTGATATGTTCTTTATAGATCTTGGATACCAGCCCTCTATCTGATATGTCATTTGCAAATATCTTCTCCCATTCCGTGGCTTGCCTCTTAGTTGTGTTGACTGTTTCTTTTGTTGTGCAGAAGCTTTTTATCTTGATGAAGTCCCAATAGTTCATTTTTGCTTTTGTTTCCCTGCCTTTGGAGACGTGTCTAGCAAGAAGTTGCTGTGGCTGAGGTCAAAGAGGTTGCTGCCTGTGTTCTCCTCTAGGATTTTGATGGATTCCTGTCTCACATTTAGGTCTTTCATCCATTTTGAGTTTTTCTTTGTGTATGGTATAAGGAAATGGTCTGGTTTCATTCTTCTACAGGTGGCTGTCCAATTTCCCTGGCACTGACAGAATAAAGTTGCAATTTTTTTTAAGACAAAAAAGGTTTACAGAAAATGATTGATAGTATAAAGGATATCTTTAAAAAAAAAATCTGTGGCTATTTTGTTTTATTTTGACAATTAATTCCCTCAATGTATTTTTAGAAATGCATACTGCATTTGTTCACAGCATTTGATGCAATGTCGTGTTTAATGCTATGTAATAGATTTAGAGTAATTTAGTCAACAATTTAGAAGTACTCTTCTTGTACTTGTGGATTTTAATATACAATCATAATTTCAAAGATTAATCCACCCACATGTACTAAATTTTACTTAAGTCCCAGATGTATATTTCAAGTAGTTTCTCTTTTCACTCCTTTAATGAAATATTTAATGAAAGAAACATTGAGATCAATAAAGAAAAGGATAGCAAATTAGAGAGCACCTTGATGATTCTGGAACTCACATTTGGTTTGAAGATAGTTCCTAAATTTAAAATGTCTTCAGCTACACTTAAAGATTCCAAATAAAGCTTTATTGATGAGGATAAATGCCTGAAAGAAAAGCTATCTGGACTGACAAGAAAGGAAGAGTTAAAAGTCTATGTATGAGATTCTGTAAAGGACATGTGCTTCAGATGTTAGGTTTCTGTCTTTAATTCCTAAAGGAGAAGACACTGTGTAGTCTGGCACAATAGGAGTTTATATTTTATTGCTGACAGCTCTGTTAAAACCGTGGCAGTCTTCTGGGAACATTGTCGGTCCTCTCAAACTTAGCATGTGTGATGTTTGCTGACAAACGAGGATAAATTGTCATGTTGCTGATTCTGAGTTCGAACTTCTCAAAACCTACCTAACTATATTCTCACATCCATTATTTCTGGTTATTTAGATCAGCAGGCCTTCACGTGGTTACATTAGATTTGGAAAGGAATACTTCATTGTATGAACTGTAAAAAAAAAAAAATTTAAATCCTAGCTGCTTTGGGCAGTTTTGACACTTTCATCTTAAGGGAAATCTACTTTAAGTATTATACTTGCAAGCAAATTTCCCTTTCAGGAAGATTTTTTTGTTTTTTTTAAACATCAGAATTGCCTGATGGTTCAGCTTGCTCATGCAGGTTTATCTTGGTCTTCGCCGCTAAACTGGTTATTACTCGACAAACCTGTGTTTTAGGAGACAACTTGGTGGTAGTGGTGAGAATATTTAAATAATAGTTTATTTCAGCTTGGTCTACCCAGTCATTAGCTCATTGCTGCCAGCCATCAGTTTCCCTGCCACACCAGGAAAGCCTGTCATTTACATCCGATCACTATTTTAGGACTCACATTATGAAGTATAAAGAAATACGCTAGAATCTGAGGGTGGAGGCGGGAAGGGGGTGTATGATGACACAGGGCTGGGTGAGGACTTATTTGACCCTTTTTCTTTCTCTCTTCTAAAAACAAGTACTTTTTTTTTTCCTGTGCACACAGTAATAGACATTTCGCAAAACAAAAGGGGAGTAGAGTGAAAATTAAGTTTTCTTCTCCTCCTGTTTTTTTATTCCTTTCCCCACAGGCAGTTGCCTTTACCTGTTCCTTATGTTTCTTTCTGGAGATAGAATATGTCTATGTAAGCACATTTTTAAAAAAAAATGCAGATAGTACATAGCATACCCACTGTTCTTTATTTTGCCTTTTCTCTCAACCATTTATTATAGCTGGCTCCATATTAATACATTTAGATTTATTGGCCTTGTTGGCTGCATTTTGTAAGCTGTGCCATAATTTATTTAGCCACTTTCCTTCTGGAATTTGAGGCTATTTTTCATCTTTTGCTAGAGACAGTATCACAATGAATATCCAGGTACACAAGTCTGTGTGTGTATAAATACAGGATAAACACCTAGAATAAAAGGTACCATTGATCACTCTCTGGAACTTGTGAAACACACCCAGTGACTTCCAAGTTTAGTTCAGCCAGTCAATTCAGTGAACACATTATACATTCTAGGCCCTGTGCTGGTCCTGGGGACTTTCAAGAATCAGACACTGCCTCTGCCTTAAATAAGTTAGCGTCATTCTCCATTGACTGTGATGCTCACAGGTAAAGTGCCACGTGACCAATCATGACAGGGAGGAATGCCTTCTGACCTCCAGATTTAGGGAAGAACTTGGAGCTGGGTTGGAATTAGAGGTGGGAAGCAGCAGTGAAGGACATGGGAAGGGTGCTTCAGAGTGTCTCCTGGGCACACTGCCTCCCCCCCTCGTGGGCACCCTCACCATCCCTGCAAAATGCCAGGCCTGCTCCTGCCTCACTTGTGGTGCCCTCTGCCTAGAATACTCCCCCTAGATTTCTTTATGCCTTGGTCCCCTTACAGTGATGCCCACAGCGCATCGGAGCTCCTCAGCTTGGGCCCTGGTTATTTGCCTGAGTGCTGAAGGTATCCTGGTGCATCAGAAACAGGTACCTCGTGTTCCTTCACTCTGCTGTCCCTCTTGATGCCACCAGAAAGGTGCCTCTCATGATAGCATCGTGTCATGGCTGGCTCATCCCTGGCGTTTGGCACTGCCATGACCACTCTGGCCTCCTCAGCCATCTGCCCAAGGGCAGAGCAGACCCTTCCCTAAGGCTGCTACAATACAGCCAACATCAGGCTGTCAGTCCCAACAAGATTTTGAGCATTTGGGGAAGGGCAGGGCCGCTCAGGTGTACCGCTTCCTTCTGTTTAAGGTTCCCCACTCAGAACCTAGAGGTCCCTTCTCAGAGTGGGGGGAAAGGGTCTCCTCTCTGTTTATGTCCTCCTCATCTCTGTCTGCCTAAGACTGGCTTCTGTCTCCCCAAAGTGAGTGTTTCCAGTGATCTACCTAGAAATCAGGTGCCAGGCCTCTAAAGAGGAAGTTCCCTCCTCATGAGAATCTGAGGCCCCTGGGGGATCTAATTTCAGATCTCAGGGTCCGCCTTCCATCCCCTAGCCACAGGATTGGCCACTCAGGCCCGCAGCCCCAAGAAACAATCATTGCACTTAATATTTATACCGAAACAAAACCAGCAGTCCAATATCATATGTGTGATAGGATTTAGACTTAAATGTTACCACAAGTTGGGCTTTATGGGTTTTGTCCTTTTTAGGGTGAGGAATAGCTCTCACCACATCCCCTTTCTTTAGTCCTCTGGCTTCCTGAAAACTTCTAATGGAGAACAAGGGGGAGCATTGTTGTGTTATCTCTGTGTTCCTTGAGACAGCAAACATCTTCCTCAAAGAACCTCAGAAGCCCATTAGCTTTGCCAAAACATGCACCCAGTTTACATTAAACCCTTCGCTCTGCAACATCAAGATGCAGGTTAATTTCACAGCTTGCCCCAGAACAGTGGGTAGGGACTTGCCATTTATGTAACAGAAATTTTGCCGTTAAGTTGGTTTTCTTAGAATAAAGGAACAGTCAGCCTCAAAGATAAATTCAGGTCTCTTCCTTTAGTAAAACTGAAAGCTGGAAGCTTTGAAATGATGTTTTGTATTTCTGCTCATCAAGGTTTTTTTAAAGACAAAACAAACAAACAAAAACCACAAAAAAACCTCTCAGGTCTGGGCATACGTCTTTCTCTGCTTAAATGAACTCTCTGAGAGGTAGCTGGGGTGCTGTGCGGTATCCTGTGCAGAAACCTGGTGTCATAGTTGGCATCTAAGCTGGTTTCACACATCGGAGTCTTCCAGTGCCTAGTCCAGCATCCTAGTGAGCTTCCCTGGGAACAGGGAAGTTGTTCCCTGTCCAAATGTGATTTAGACAGACATAGTCTTGTTTTAAGTACGGTATTTTACAGAGGACTTGGTGTTATGTCAGGGTGCAGAAGGGGTGGAGGGTGGTAGTAAGAAATGGGCAATCATAAGAAATGAATCTTTCTCCGTCTATATGATGGAGAGATAAACATGGAGGTAAAAAGTTAATAAAATAGTTTTATATACTTACTGCCAAGTGAGCTGAATGGAGAATGACATGTGATGTAAAAATTTAGAGGAGAGGTTGATTAATTCTTGAGGTTTTATTTATCTAAATTTTAAACATATTAGTTTGAGAAATAATGGAATTTGTTAGGAAAGTATATCCATCACTTATATTATTACGAACCAGTAGCTTATATATTAATAGCCTTATTTCTCTTTGTATTTGTATTTAACATATATGTGAGCAGTATAAAAGAATTAAAGAATTTTATGTGTGTTTTGGGTTTACTTCTAAATAACAATAACAATAAAGGATCATGAGCTTTTATGTGATTCACTTTTACTCACATTGGGTTTTTAAACATTTTAAAATCCAGGTACAGATACTCTATTGAGATCTGACAGAAAGTCCAAGGTATAAAATAGTGGATCAGGTGGGTTGGGCCATTCTCCCTATTGGTCAGGACGATATACACATGCCACCTGCTATAGGAACACTGTCTCAGGGGTTGGTGGATAGGTGGCTGTTCTCAACATATATGTCCGTCCAACAGTAGACTCACTGTGGGCCAGACACCATGCCCGGAGCTGGAGATAGAAAAGCACATGAACCATGGTCCTACTTTCAGGGAATCTGGTGTGGGGCAGATGGTGGCCGACATGTGAGTGAATGACTTGGCAAGTCCACTCAAGCTCGGGGCTTCAGTCAGTCAGAGAAGAGGAAGGCTCATTACCTGGACCAGGGACGGGAGGGCAAGTCAGGGAAGCTGCTGGAGAACTTGGCCAGAGTATAGCTTTGAAGGACATGTAGGAGTTCATCAGCTGAGTTAGGCGTTCCAAGATATGAGACCATGTTGTGCAAAGAAACTGATGTGAAAGCAGATAATTACAGGTAATTTGCCTAGAACATAAAAAGGAAGGAATGGGAAGAAACAAGGCTGGATTAATAGCAGGGGAAGTCTTTGGATTTTGGACTTTCAGGATAAATTCCAGAGAATCCATTAAGCTCTTTAGCAGAGAAGTGACATGATCAGATGGTGTTTTAGTTAATGGTGACAGCCAATGTGTTGTGAGTGTCGTATGAGCCAGGTGCACTATGAAGCATTTTCCATGCATTTCTCATTTAATTCACACAAGTACCCTGAGTCAGGTGTGATCATTGTATCAGAGATCCTAGAGGGGAACAAAGGGTAGCTCAAATGGGGTGATGGAGGAGAGTTTGAGGTAGGGACTATTTATGAAACTGTGGGCAGGGTTGAAGATGTGAAACCCATCCAGGCTAGCAATAGTGGGGAGCCTCTACCACTACCCACATGAGAGCTTAAGAGAGAAAGTGATTCTGGAACCCACTGAGCAAGAGTGGTGGCTTTCCAAGGGAGGACTTAGCCACTGCCATTTACTTGTCCAGCTGGGAAGGAATTGGATGGGGGAGGGGCGGGAGAGGGGTGCAAGAAAATACATCCATCTCGCTGTTTTTCTTCCTTCTCATACTCTGATCTTTGGGCAGTGTGCCTCCCAGTGGTCAAACCCAAAACTTGAGATCAAAGGGCCAAAGATTCTGTAATTAAAGGCCCATTAAGGTCAGCCTCTGGGAAGCTTAGAAGGTGGGGGTCCCGGCGGGGAGAAGAAGAGTCAGGAACACATTAGAAGAGATACATGGAGAATATCCAGCAGAGTTATTACCTGCCTTTCACAGAGGAAGCAACTAAAACTCAGCTAGGTTAAGCTACTTGCCCCAAATCACACAGATTGTAAGTGGTGGTCTCACCTGACCGCGCCGAGGAAGCTCTTAGGCGCTGCATGGAAATGTCTGTTCCTCAGACTATGGAGAAGGAATAGGAAGGGCAAGTGTGCTGGCTGGGTGACCAGTTAGGAGCTCTTTCAAAGGTTCAAGGCCCAGAAGGGTAAGGTTGAGGAACTAAAGTGGCAGTGAGACCGGAAAGGGGATGCATTTGCTGCAGTGGAGGCAGAATGGACAGAGCCGTGGAGCTCAATTTCTCTCTCATAAGAAATGATAGTATCATAGAAAGTACGGGCTGTCTTAGATCCTTTCCAGCACGAAAGCTCTGTGACTCATCTCTGCAGTGGTTGTGATACATATTTATTCCATGGAATTAATGTATTTTTGAAAATGTTCCCCAAATGCTCCAAACGCCTTCTTTTGGAGGCTTGATGTTTATTTATTTACTACGTTAGTGACACCCAATTCCAGTGACACAACAACCAAGATTGTCACCAGGTATCACAAAACATGTTTTAAAATCATCAAAATAAAGTAAACATGCTCATGTCTTTTAGTAGATGTTTTCCTTTAATTATGTCTGGAAAACTGTACTGAGTACAGTGTGGAGACCCCAAAATATAACTTGACCTCTACTCAAGTAGTATGATAAAAGAAAAGGAAAAACTAAAAGCACAGGAGAAAAATTCAGAAAAATTGGGCAGCAACCATAAAACAAAAAAAAATATTCAGCTTGACCCAAACCTTTTTTTCCCTTGAATTGGCTCAATAATTGCTTCATTAATTTGAACTGATTCAGTTGGACATTTATTGTTGTAAACACATAAAAACCTCTCAGTTAAAAAATTCACATCAGGGCAACTGGGTGGCTCAGTTGGTTAAGCATCCCACTCTTGATTTCAGCTCAGGTCATGATCTTGGGGTCGTGGGATCGAGCTCTGTGTTGGGCTCATGCTCAGCACAGAGTCTGCTTGTCCCTCTCCCTCTGCTCCCCTCCCCCCAATAAATAAATAAGGTCTTTAAAAAAAAGTTCACATCAGTAAAGACACCTCAGAAGAGCTTTTTCTTTTAAAAAAAATGCTTTTTAAAAAATTTTATTTATTTATTTGACACAGAGAGAGGGCACAAGAAGGGGGAGTGGCAGGCAGAGGGAGAAGCAGACTCCCCGCTGAGCAGGGAGCCTGATGTGGGACTTGATCCCAGGACCCCGGGATCATGACCCGAGCCGAAGGCAGCCGCTTAATTGACTGAGACACTCAGGCGCCCCCAGAAGAGCTTTTCCTTGTGTCATTACATGTCCTACAGAAAACCGCACCCGAGTTTGAGATTTCTGAAAAAAAAGGGGGGGCAGGGCCCTCAGAGCCCTTTAAGATAGATAGCACCCCTCATACTCACCTTTTTCTTTCTTTCTTTCCTTCTTTCTTTCTTTTTCTTTCTTTCTTTCTTTCTTTCTTTCTTTCTTTCTTTCTTTCTTTCTTTCTTTCTTTTTCTTTCTTTCTTTCTTTTTTAATGTTTAGCTCTTCCTCTCTCAGTTATCACAGTCTCTGGCTGACTGCTCCATTTCTGGGGCTACTGCTTTCTGCCGCTTTCCACTTTAAAACAAAGCAGCAGATGAGAGCTCTTCTCATCCCAGCGATTAGACCCTAAGTGAAGGTTTCTGAGCATTTCTCCAAAGTACTTCCTTATCAAATTGCTCTTTTCCTTGAGGGTCTGTTGTGTGATTGTTCTGTGAGGCTCTCTACACAACATCAATCATTTTCTCTCATTTCCTCATATTTTTGGAACCTCCTTCCAGTAAAACCAGCTTGTGTTTTTCTTTAAAAGATTTATTTATTTATTTGAGAGAGAGAGAGCACGAGCAGAGGGAGAGGGAGAAGCAGACTTCCCACTGAGCAGGGAGCCCGATGCAGGGCTCGATCCCAGGACCCTGGGATCATGACCTGAGCCGAAGGCAGATGCTTAACGACCGAGCCACCCAGGCACCCTGAGATGCAGTAGTTTTAAAACAAGTCTGCAAATTACTTGAAGCACCTCCCATTAAGAGGTGGGGTCTAACTCCCCTCTCCTTAAATATTGGGCTGATCTTAGTGACTTGCTTCTAATTAAGAGCAGGTAGAAGGAGTGACTCTTTGTGGCTTTCAAGGCTAGTTCATCAAGGGTGACACAGCATCCACCCAGGCGACCCCAAACCATTTTGTGTTTTCTCCTCATTTCTCTTTCTTGTCCTCACCCCATCGCTTTCCCTCTCCCACCAGGCTGACCTGCCACCACTCCAGACTTGGGAGTCACCCAGCCTGTGCCACTCCAGCTAGATGGAGCCCAGGAACACGTTTGTTCCCAGATCCCCGGTCTTCCTGGGCACGCAGTGGCGCTGCCTGTGTGCATCCTGGCCTAGCCACTTAACACTGTGTAACGGGGGTGAATTCGTTTCCGTTCTGTTAGATCAGCATAGTAATAATCATACTACCTTCTAGGTTGTTGTAATGACTAAATGATGTCATGTATCTGAAAACCTAATAGATTGTAACTGCTCGTTCAATTCTCATCGGGTTTGCACTAGCATATTCACTGATTTTTCATATTTTAGTATTATCTATAGTAAGACCAGGTAAAAGTATTGCACTACCCCCTCCCCCAACTTTAAAAAAAAATTTAGGTGGTTTAGGAAGGAAATGGGAATGATTTTCTCATAAGCCTTCCAGAGGAACACTCACTCTAATTTCTTATTTCCCTTAAAAGCTCAAAAATTAATGAGAGCATATGTTGTCATTTCAAATGTTACGTATGGATCATGTCATCTTTATAGATTGGCTTCTTTCTTGTTAAGCACAAAGGATACCTCTGGCATAATCATAATTATTTTTATGTAATTTGACCTAACTATAGTTGTGATTATTCAGCAATCTTTCTTTAACACATACCAGTGCACACTCTTAGAATATTTTGGGTATATATATTAATACATATTTATAACCAAATGGCCTAAAAGCTCTGAGTAATATGTCTTGATTTAAGACTGATATTTTTATGATGAACTTAGTATGTTTCACCTCTAATTTTTTTTAATTTTTTAATTAACATATAATGTATTATTTGTTTTAGGAGTACAGGTCTGGGATTCATCAGTCTTACACAAATCACAGCGCTCACCATAGTACATACCCTCCCCAATGTCCATCACCCAGCCACCCCGTTCCTCCCACCGCCCTCCCCTCCAGCAACCCTCAGTTTGTTTCCTGAGATTAAGAGTCTCTTATGGTTTGTCTCCCTCTCTGGTTTCATGTTTCATTTTTCCCTCCCTTCCCCTATGGTCCTCTGTCTTGTTTCTCAAAATCCTCCTATCAGTGAGGTCATATGATACTTATCTTTCTCTGACTTATTTCGCTTAGCATAATCCCCTCTAGTTCCATCCACGTCGTTGCAAATGGCAAGATTTCATTTTTTTGATGGCTGCATAATATTCCATTGTATCTATACACCACATCTTCTTTATCCATTCATCTGTTGATGGACATCTAAGCTCTTTCCATAGCTTGGCTATTGTGGACATTGCTGCTATAAACATAGGGGTGCATGTGCCCCTTCGGATCACTACATTTGTATCTTTGGGGTAAATACCCAGTAGTGCAATTGCTGGGTTGTAGTTACCTCTAATTTTTTAAAAATTGGGAAAAAGGGGCGCCTGGGTGGCTCAGTCGGTTGAGCGTCCGACTCTTGATTTCGGCTCAGGTCATGATCCGAGTCATGAAATTGAGGCTCTGAGCTCAGTGGGGAGTCTGCTGGGACTCTTTCTCTCCCTTTGCCTCTGTCCCTCCCCCACTGCACCCTCTTTCTCTCTCTCTCAAATAAATAAATAAACTTTTAAAAAAATAAAATAAAAATTGAGAAAAAAATCAGCATGGATTAGGAAATTCATCAAAATTGCCAATTTAGTCAGATTATGAAATTCATTTTCTGTATTATGTTGTCATCTGGCATTGGAATAATAACTATGGTTCTCATAAATGAGAAGCAGAAACTAGAAAATGAAATGTAAGCCAGTGAGCTGTGAAAATGATGTCACACTCTACTAGAAATGATTTCACATTCTCTGTGAATGCGGATGTGATGTGAGGGGGTCATTAAGGTGGAATTATTTACTTAAAGGCCTTTGAAGAATTTGAGCTTATATGATCTTCACACATTTAATTTTAGTAATATTTTCTTAGGATCACTGAGTTTTTGTACGTGGATGGGCTCAAAGTTTCCTTAGTCTGACCCACGGGTCAGCAAAACTTTTTCTTAAAGGGCCAGATACTAAATGTAGCCCATGGGTTCTAGTCTCTGCCAACTACTCAGCTCTGCTGTTTAGTGCAAAAATAGCAGCAGAAGATATGTGAATGAACGGGTGTATCTGTGTTCCGGCAAAATTTATTTACAAAGACAGGTAGTCAGCTCACAGGCGCTTGAGGAATCTGATCTCAGCCCTTTTATTTTACACATAACATAGCAAGCAAGCTTACGTGACTAAACCAAGGAGACACAACTAACTAGTTAATGTCAGAACCACTATCAGGCATTTAGTTTTTTCATATCACAAGTCTTTCAATATGCAGGCTAATGCTCTGATAACAACAGCACATTGCTCATGTGGTATTCAGCCGAAGGATTCTCACGGTTTGGTCTTACCATCATCAAACCTATTAGTTTCATTTAAAGCAGTATTTCCCAGAGAGGTATATTGTTTTTAACTTCTATACAAAATAGAAAATAAAATTTTCCTATATATGAAATTTAAGTATTTGAATATTTTCTATTTTTTAAAGATTTTTTTAAATTCAATTAGCCAGCATATAGTACATCATTAGTTTTTGATATAATGTCCAATGATTCATTAGTTGTGTATAACACCCAGTTCTTACCACATCACGTGCCCTCCTTACTGCCCATCACCCAGTTACCCCATCTCCCCATCCACCTCCCTATCGGCAACCCTCAGTTTGTTTCCCAGAGTCAAGAGTCTTTTTTACTTATTTATTTGAGAGAGAGAAAGAGAGAGAGAGAGCATGAGCAGGTGGGAGGAGCAGAGGGAGAGGGAGAGACTCCCCACTGAGCAGGGAGTCAGACGCCTTGATTCCACGGCCCTGAGATCATGACCTGAGCCAAAGGCAGATGCTTAACCAACTGAGCCATCCAGGCATCCCTGAATATTTTCTTTCTTTTTAGAATGTCTATATTAAAATATTGTGATCGTTTCTGTTATTTAAAATGCAAGATGAAAAAATCTGTGCCCTTTAGGATAGATAGTAATTATGCATAATTTATTAACTTTAAAAATTCAAAGATAATTAAATAAAATCAGAGCAAAATAAAATATTGCCTTAACATCTTTAAATGTCTTCTGCACTTAATTTCACTTTATTAGAATTTATTTTCAAAGAATACTGTTATTCAGTTGAAAGACTCTAACAATTGCCAATCAAAACATTCTTAAGGGTTTTTGGAATCCTGCAAAGACTAGCTTCTGTTAAAATAGAAATCTGGACAGAAAGGAAAACAAAGATGTTTCATCAAAGGAAAGAAAAGGATATTATAATTGTAATCCCAAAACTTTTTTTTTCCACTTTAAACAATACCATGTGATATTAAATGTATGAAAATACCTTCAAGTACCCACATTTCCTGCTTCCTATGATGGCAAAAATGGGCAAAGGGATTGGAAGAAGTCCAACTTTCATAGTGCTTATAGAGAAAGATTGGGCATTGAAGTCTTTTATTATTTTTTACATTGAAGAGTATCCCAACTAAATTTTAATTTTCAATTATATTAATTTCAGCAAATATAGTTCATTATTGTCTAAAATGTATTTTGAAATTGATAACTTTTGCCATGGACAGACTTGAGGTTAGTGTAACAATCCAGCAAGAGATGAGGACGACCTAGGGAGGAAGAAAAGAGGGAAATTATAAAGTAAAATCTGTTGAATTTTGTAATTTTGTAAATGGAAGGAGTCTTCAATGAAATAAACCCCCTGGCTTTGGTGAATGGATGGATGGTGATGTTTAGTGGCGAGTTCTAGAACACTGGAAGAGAGAACATTAGTTGGAGAATTGGGGGCAGGAAGAATGTTTGTGATACCCATGTAAGATCTACATGGACTTTTTTTGAATAAAAATCTAAAGTTTTAGGGGAAGATTGATGCTAGAGATATTTATTTGGGATCATTAGCATGTAGAGAGTAACTGAAGCCATGGGAGTAAATAGTGTCACCCAGGAAAACTTGCCAAGTGCAAAGGGAAGAGGTTGAAGCCAGAACTCTGGAGGACACCAGAAGAAAATACTTTTTGTTTTGTTTTGTGTGATGGTTGTTTATCGATACATTCTAGGAGCAGCAGTAAAGAATTTTCAGAATGTTTTAGCACATCATAAGATATTAATATAAATCCTCTAGGAGGAAGAGGACTCCATTAAACATTTATATGAGAAAAGACATTTCTGACCAGTTCCCAGGACTGTGGAAAAGAAAAAAAAAAAAAAAATATATATATATATATATATATATATATATATATATATATATAAAAGCCTTCCTCCACCCTTCCTCTATGGACTGGCACATGGAATAGAGAAGTCTTTTCCTTTCCACCTTTCCAGCCTCACTGCCAGATGGTAAAATATTACCCAAGTATTTCGTGTCTGTTTGGAATCAAGTTGTGAAGAAAGGAGCTGCTCTCCTAGAAATACTGATTTTGTCATTAAGAGCAAGACTCTTTTTCTGATTGTTTAGTTTGGGGAATGAGGAATGTTGAGAGAGAGGTATGGGAGCTGCTCTCATATAAAAACAAAACTACTGACAAGGACAAAACAGTGGCACATCCTCTGGGAAATGGTAGAGCCTATTCCTTTATAGCATATTTCAGTTGAGTTTTGCAAATTCATCTAGTTTTTGCCATTATTCCACTTAATTAGAAAGAAACAAGTCATTGTTGTCACTTCTTTCTCAATTCCTTGGTTGAAGAATTGAGCAGAGACATGGGAATTATCATTCTTGAACCCCTATCCTAGGTTTAGCGATTTTCTTCATAGAATTAGAGGTTACTCAATCCCTAGTCAGTCTTACCGCGTGCACAAGGGATGCATTGGAATTTGAAAGAATAATTAGATGTGCACAGAATATAAAATCTAACATATATCTGTGTACAGCTAAAAGAACTTTTACTGTTTTTGGAAACTGAAACGGTTTACTAGTGAAATGCATTTACTCCTGGACTCATGGCATATTTCCCGTATTGACAATGCAGAGGGCTGTAGGCACTTGTGGTTGGGGTCATGTTGAGTGCCTGTAGGACATCTTTATGCCTAGTGAGGAATGGGATAGCCCCGGATCTGAAACCTGTGGACAAATGTGAGCTGGAGATCAAATCTTGTGAGAAATCACCTATGGATGACATTAAAACGTGGCATTAGCCACAGTTACCTGTACACATTTGAGAAAGCCCTGGTTTGACTTTACAACCCTAGACAAAACCAGCAGTTAAGAGGCAGATGGGGGAAGGTCCCAGGAGACCAAGCCACTCCTGTTCACTTTTCTATGTCTGAGAAGTCAAAGGAGTAAATTTAAAAGAAGGGGGGAGTAGCCAACAGTGTCCATTGCAGCTTTGAGAACTATTAGGTAAGGCCTGAAGGGTGTCCATTGGTTGATGCTAAACAACTAGTCTGTTTAGGACAGATGTTGGAAGCATTATCAAATGATTTCTTTTGTGCCCCTGCCAGAGGGTAGAAGCAGGCTCAGGGTGGCAGCCGATGTTGGATCGCCATCTTAGAGAGATAAAGTAAAGGAATTCTTTCATTGGGTAAAAAGTTAATTATGAAGCTTAACTCTTCTGGAAATCTAAGATTCTTCTGTGCTAGCTAGTATCAAGGTTGCCCAACTTTGAATAATTGGCAATAGGGTTTGAACAGCAGGATTTTTTAGTCTCCTCTAGGGTTTCTCATGAGTTAGAAATGGTAACCTGTTAAAGTGGGATACTCTGATTTGTTCTGTAAGCCATTTTAGATGTGCATAGGAACACGCACCCTTTCGTATGCACACACTCAGCCTAAATAGCAGCGTGCAAATAACCTGTACTCATCTGTTTAGCAATTCACTTTGCTTTTTGACTTTTAATTCAAACTAAACATTAGTATAAGAAGTTTTGATAATAACCCATGAACTTCATCCTTTTTAAAAGGTAGTGTAGCTCTCTTCCTGTAGTGTAACCATAGCAACTGACAAGGAACAGAGAAAGAAAGCTTTCACACACGCTGTGCTAATTAATCCTGTCCTACAGTTTTCCTTCAGCTGGAGGATGCAGTTTAATAAATTCTGCATGAGTAAGTATGTTTTGATGCATGACTGTAAATACATGGCAATATCCTTACCAAAAATATTTATTAAAAATATAGTTATATATATTCCTACTTCAAGGTATACTCTTTTTTTGATTCATTGCTTTAATAATTTGTTCCCTCCCTGAAAAATTTTGGGATCTATATATCTTTTTAACTGAACAGACATATTTTTAAGATGAAAGCCTTTTGTTTATCACCATATAGGACACCTTCCACAAGAAAATGTCTTAATTGACTATATTGAAGTGAGATGATAGAAGAGTTTTTCTCAAGTGATGCAAAGGAGTATGTCTTAAAATATAGTAACATTCTTCAATGTGACACATTAACATGCAAACCATTTTAAGAAACTGCCTTAGCACGTTAAAAAGTTAGATATCGCAAACTCATTTTCACTTTTGATTTGGGAAGTTATATGACCCATATCAGTGGTGTTTGGGTAGTCCCTTGACCTAAACGTGTGGGAAGGAGGAGAATAATGGAAACAAAGAGCTTTTCCTTTTCATATTTTTCAGACATACTTAACCACTTTTACAAACTTATTTTCAGAGTAAGCATACTTGACCTGAAATCACATAATTATTTAGATTTATACTATTTCTAGGTTATTTTGAAGTCTTGTTCTCTCTTTAAACTGGAAATACCACAGTTTTCTTTAACTAGCCTGGTCTTCTAAGCTGTTAAAGAAAATCTCAGAGTTTTTTCATTCTCCTATTCCTCTAGCCTAGCTTTCTGTCAGCAGGGCCTCAGAAAAACCAAGAGGATCCAGCCTGAATGTTTTTGGCATCCCATTTCACATGACAAGAGCATATGGAACGAGTCAGAACCTATTTCAAGGACTTGTACTTAGCTCTTTGGTCTCTGTATAGCAACATGCTCATTTGAGGAACTAAATCTTTTTTTTTTATTATTTAATTTAATTTTATTATGTTATGTTAGTCACCATACATCATTAGTTTTTGATGTAGTGATCCATGATTCATTGTAACTAAATCTTTTGATGGGATTATTAAATTCTGGAAACACTTTACCATCCTGATTGTCCTATCTGTTTAGTTTTACCTGAATTTAGGTAGGTTAAAACGTTGTAGAGAAAAGTAGAGGTTACTATGGAAATCTATTATTAAATAGTTGTTCCATTCATGTGCAGAAAGGTAGAGTAGCATATATATGTATGTATGTGTATAGTCTGTACATTAATATAGGATACTTATCAACATTAACCAATTTATAATATACCATTGTATTATTATAAAAACTGAATTGTAGAAAAAATTGAGTTACTGTAACCATAGCTGAATTAACTAGAAATTATTTGTCTCATCAGCTGTCCTATTAATTTTAACATTTTCATATAATACAGTAAAGGGAATATCAAGTGTTTAATAAACAGGAGAAAAATCATGTTCCTAAGTAGTACATAAAAATATACATAATCAACATTAAAAGGAATATGTAATGGTACATTTATTGTAAAAATGTTATATGTGCTTTGAGCCTCACAGTGATAATACTTTTCGCTTGTTATTAATGAACATACCCAGATAGAAAGCTATCACACGGATTTTTTTTCTTTTGAAAAAGAGCATCTACAGATTTTGTGATTTTTTAAAAGGAATTATATATTCATTGTAGAAAACTTGGGAAAAAAACCTTGAAAAATGTATTAAGTAAAGAAAAAAAACCGGAGGGGCGCTGGGGTGGCTCAGTCAGTTAGGCATCCAAGTTTTGATTTTGGCTCAGGTCATGATCTCAGCGTCATGAGATCAAGCCTTGTATCGTGTTCACGCTGGGTGTGGAGCCTGCTTAAGACTCTCTCTCTCCCTCTTCCTCTGCCCACCCCCTCCCCCAAGTAACAACAACAACAAAAGAAAAGCCCAAAACTGGATAATCCCATTTTCCAGAGCTAACCACTAAACAAATAGTTTCTGCCAATCTTTTTTCTATGCTAAAGTACTTATGGTTATGAGGTCAAATTGCACGCAGTCCTTCACTTAACATATTACTGTGACCATTTTCTCAATTTCTAAAATTCTTAGAAAACATTTCAGTTTATTCTACGGTATCTCATCATCTCTATGTTCCAAATTTAACTATTCCTTTATAGTTATTTATGTAGGTGGTTTTCAAATGAGTTTCCTGAACATTTCCTGGTAAGTATTTGTCAGAACACTGAAAGAAAAAGTAGTTTTGGGACAACCCTTTGAGAAAAACCTCATATTTTCTTCTTTCAGATTCATAATATATATTAGAAAAAGCAAGGGCACTAAGAAGTCTCACAGTATGAAGACCTGTTTTAACTTTTTAAACCATCTTTTCCCAAAATCATTTGACCTTGGAATCTTTTCTCCTAATACTTACTTATAACCCATAGCACTAGGGTTCCATGACACATTCTTCGGGAAGTCCAGGAGATTTCTAAGCTTCTGTGTAATGTCTCATAGTTTATGAATTGTTTGTTTACTTTCCTGGGATTTTGTCAGGTCCATGATGCTTGATTAGGAAATAGAAGTGACTGTTGGTTATTGGCATTATTTGAAACAGGCAGCGATGTACTTTCCCCAGCCTTTCTGGTAACATTGACAATGCATTTGTGATTCTGTATTACAGTGTCATGTTTGACCTTTTTACAACTGTGAGCATTCAGATTTAAATTTCCTTGTTCTATTAATGCCTATTAAACTTCTTTGTGTTTCCTTTAATCCACAGGTCTTGCAAGAGCAAAATCCGTCCCTAGCCACACATACTCCAATGAAGTGGTTACCTTGTGGTACAGACCTCCAGATGTCCTCCTGGGCTCGACAGAATATTCCACCTGCCTTGACATGTGGTGAGAAATGGAAGATTTACTCTAGCTAATGTATCTGTAATGCGTGGTCTGGGTCATGCCTAGACAAACATTCTAACAGTTTGAATGAAGATTAATGGTGCAGGAGTGTTTGCCTGTGTGTGGTAGGATTGCTGGATTTAAAAAAAAAACAAAACATGATTGGGAATATTCCCTAATCAGAGGCTCCCTTGCAGATGGTGTCTGGTAATGGTTCTTGATGGACAGGGGCAGAGAGATTTTTCTGTCAGGACAGTGATTTTTCTCCCTGAGGGTCTTAATTTGTAGCTCTGTTTTATAACAAGGAGGCGTATATCTCCAAACAGTAGTATGGGTTGGAAATAGAGAAAGTGTGTTTCAATTCAACAACAAAGCTCAGATTAAGTGGCCTGAAAATTTTGGTGTTACTGTTAGTCACTAAATTTGGTGTAGTACACTCTTGAGAACTTGGTACAAATTATCCAAAATGAAACAAAACAATTACTTTTTAAAAATATCACAATAAGTTTAATTTCAATAGAGTCTCAGTTTCACACGATGGTTTAGCAAGACTTAAAAACCTGTTTAGGAGGCCCAAAGACTGACAAGATTTAATGCATAATTATTATTAATTATAAGGTATAATGAATTCCCGGGGTGCCTGGGTGGCTCAGTTGGTTAAAAGTCTGCCTTTGGCTCAGGTCATGATCCCAGGGTTCTTGTGTTGGGTTCCCTGCTCAGCGGTGAGTCTGCTTCTTTCTCTCCCTCTGCCCTTCCCCCCCCCCCACACACACTTGTGCTCCCTCTTTCTCTCAAATAAATAATTTTTTAAAAAAATCTTGAAGTATAAAGTATAATGAGTTTCCAATCCAGTGTGATCTAAATCAAATAATCAAATAAGGGAATAATCTTATTTTTAGTAGTCAGGAAAGTCTTCCTAGAGACTTGAAAATGTCCTCTATTAATAGAAAATCCCTTTTCTAGACCCACAGTTGTGTTCAAAGTAAAACGATTCACATTGCACTTGTGCTATTTTATCATAGGAATCTTCTTCCATGAATGATTATGCCCCCATGTATGAAATTCAGTTACATGTTCTTACAATGTTTATGACCTCAATAAAACTTTAGCATGTGTTATGCATCTTCCTGCCATGTACTTACTTCACTGTTCTTCCCTCAGTAATCTTGGCTTTTAGTAAATTAGGCTGTAATGAGGCCTGGCATCTTTCCTGATGTTTTTGATCCAAACCTTTTACAGTAAGAAAACAATCAAGTTCCTTGTGATGTAGGGCACAGTGTAGATTTTCTTAATTTAGGCTCCAGCAACCCCCCCCCCCCCGCACCAGGAGTAAGATTTCAGGATCTGTAAAGCCACTGAAAATATATGCAACATTTATGTACACATGGATATATTTATTTTTATGGGGTGTAGATCTGTAGCTTTCAATAGAGCTATAAAAGAATCTGGGTCATCAAACAGCCTAAAATCTATTGTCATAAATTTTGTAATGCCTCATAATAAATCTAATACCAAGGTAATGCATATTCCAAAACACTGAGAATAAAGATGACCATCTATCATTAAGAAGCTGAGCCAATTCATTTTTCCATTACACTTTTTGGCTTTTTTTTAAAGATGGTTGTTTACACAATTAAATTTTTTTTTCCCCCCAAGAGTAAGCAGAGGCTTGGGCAAAAGAGGTATTTTGATCTTTAGTCATAATGGAGGAAAAGGTTGGAAATAAGGGTCAGTTATCAGGATTATCAGTTACTACCTTTCTCATTCCCTACTTCCTTCCTGCCTTACAGTTGAGAGTTGGCTATACAAATAATCATTAGTTAATATTCTTGAGTTATGGAGTGTTTTTATTTTTTGAGTATGAAAATTCTTGGTTGTCTTTTAGTGAGGTCAGTTAAGGACTCTGCTAATAGAACATAGTTTGGAAATATTTGTGACTTGGAGACAGTTTTGTCTTAGTGCTTGGCAGTTAAGTCTCTACACTCATAATCAGAAGAAGCTGTTTTTTATACATTAGTGGCTAATTTTTTCCAAACCTTTAAAAGTGCTCTTTAAAGTACAAAGAACCACATGGATTTTGACTTGCTGATATGCCTGTTTCTGATATATGATATTTGATTTCCGCCCACCCATCCTTTTTTTCTTTAACGTGTGTCTGCGTGTGTGTGTGTGTGTGTGTGTGTGTGTGTGTGTGTTCATCCTCTTGAAGAAGGCTTAGGTTCTTTCTGCCTATTTGCTTTAAACAGAGAGATAATGAAGCATAAAAAGAAGACTGTTATTTAAGTGGAGGGTAGGAAAACTGATACAAAATAGAGGACCCCGAATGCCCTTTTGTCTGCATGCCAAGATTATTCATTGCCAAAACCAAATAGTAAATGTGTTGTGTTTGAGCAGTTCCCATGCTTATTGGCTTTCCATTTTCAAGCCCTAAAATCTGAGTTCTGTCTATGCCATTCCTGTCATTCTGACTCTGATTTCATTCCAAGCCATTTTCTAAAAGCCATTTTGTTATTATTCTGTAAGTCTGAGAAAATGTATGTATTTTTCCAGTTAGAAGTTCACAGGCACTGATTTTTGCATAATCAATGACATCAATGCTGGATATTCACAGAACTAGAGATGGGACTATAATTGAGTCATGGCTCAGCTGCACCAAAGAGAAGTGCAAATATGAATGCATGCACAATAGCGGGGAGGCAGGTGGTAGTGGGTTCAGGCTATTTTTACAGTTCATTTACCATCCTGGGGCAGTAGGGTAGTAACTAAAAACTAACGATCCCTGCACAGTGTTACATTTCCCAGTTTTCTGTTTGAATAGCCACAGGCAATAAAAATATTAATGAAGACACATATGCATTAACGTTGGCAGCAAGTGATGGAAAATCAGAGCTCGCCGTGTGATGATTTACTGCTCTAGGTCTCCAGCACTGTGGCAGTGTGGAAATATACATGCAGTTCGAGAACTCAGCAGGAAACGTAGGTTTTTGGTACCTTTGTCTCCCTCCGTGAAGGAGGATTTAAGCAGAGGAATCAAACTGGACATTGTCTCACGTATAACTTCTCTTAATTCTTGGATTTTATAACTCTTTGAAAGTCAAGGCGTAGGAAATCATCTTTAAGCTTCTAAACCAAAAGGCTTATGAAGGACTGAGAACCACATTATGAGAAGTGCCAATGTGAAAAGCAGCTTATCTGTGTAGTTCCTCCCCGGCCAGGGAGTTCTGCTCTAGCTGTCGAGGTCATTGCTCTAAATGAGCTTTAGGTTTCTTTATAAAAGCTCAGAAATATGTTTAGAGTGGCATTTGTTTTCTCAAGCGGAAGGTCACTTGGGATTATTTTAAGGGATTAATTTGTAACATATGGTGACTAATGTAGCTAATAAATAATAGTATCTCATCAACATCACAGTGCTTCTGGGGGCCACGCTGTGTAGTGGCCCTACCTTGTGGCCCTACCCAACACGATGTGTGAAGAATGAGAGCGCACAAGTCTCTTCCTTTCATCATCTTTTTAGAAGCTAATTAACATATTAACTATGCTTGTCAAAATGTGGGGCAAATCATTTATAAATAAGCCTGTCAAATGTAATGAGATGCATATTAAATCATTCTTTTCTCTATTACGTCTCTGATTTAAGATTAAAATTAATTTTTTTAACATTGTAGCAGCTGGATGGTTAGAAAAAGATTTCCATACCAGTCTTGATATATAGAAAAATGTCTGCTTCTAAATTGATTCTGCAAAAATCAGAAAAGAAATTACCTATTTATTATTATAAGGCCATTTAGCATTGATTTTTACTAAATAAGACTAATCACCATACATATTGGCAATGTATGGAGTTCTGCCATCAACCTTAATGACCACTCCTGAACCAAGGAAATTTATGTAATAAAATAAGATTTCCTAGGACTCTGGTTTGTTTACCACTGTTTTAAGAGAGAGAATCATAAATGAGTTCTACTGTAGCCCCCACCCTGAATATAAACTTGTTCTATATGAGGTCCTGTCTTGAGTAACTGAGTGACGGTAATAATAGTAATGGAGTCTTAAGAAACAGTAATCATAATAGTAACAATAATAGATATCTTATTGGACACAAACTGCATTCTAAGTTTCTCTGATGCATTTTTATCTTATATATTTTAATTGCTATCCTGCACCATTATACAGTGGAAGAAAACAAAACACAGAGAGACTAAATAAGATAGTAAAGTTCATTTAGTTAGTAAATAGAGGTAACATGCAAATTTAGGGCTAACTCACTGCAAAGCCCTTTCTTTTTACACCATATTACATAATCTCTTCTTAAGATGATTTCTAAGAAACTGGTTTTTATTTTACTGGTAAAGTGATTCTAAAACACAAATACGGTAAAATTCCATTTTTATAGTTTAGGTTATGCTCTGAGTCATTTTGGATCCTTTACGTGCTTTGAATAAAGTAGGTGGCCTTCACTCTCACTCAGCTGGTTTGTGGACTGCCTTTCTCCACTCATGTCAGTGTTCTGTATCATATAGTTTTATTCAAGGAGGAATTTCTTTGAAATAAACTTATGATGTGAATCACTGGATTGAATGCATTTTCATGAGACCAATATCGATGCTGGCATGTATTTTCCCAACTCTTAAACATTACTCACTCACCACTGCTGCTAAAATGAATGAATCCATTTAAAAAAGAATGGTAGTGGGGCACCTGGGTGGTGCAGTCAGTTGGGTATCCGGCTCAGGCCGTGATCTCAGGGTCATGATCTCCGGGTCCTGAGATTGAGCCCTGCATCCGGCTCCATACTCAGTGTGGAGTCTACTGAAGACTCTCTCTCCCTCTCCCTTTGTCCCTCCCTACCACTCTCTCTTTCTCCTTCTCTCTCTCTGACAAATAAATCTTTAAGCAAATAAAAATAAATTTAAAAAAGAATGGTAGAAGAATGAGAATTTGAGTTCAGGAGCTACATAAAGTCATCTGTCTGTCAACATTATTTACACATTTTCTTATTAATCAGTTCATAAGACCAGAGAGGATTCAAATTAGTCACTGTCAAAAGTAACAACTCTTTAAGAGCTCTTGAGAGCTGCTCAAATAATACATGACCCAGGTGACTTGTTGATGTAGCCGCTGACGATGCCATAGAACATCATAGAAGAACAGGGCTTAGTCAGACAGGCATCTAGGTGGTTGCAAGCCGAGCTCATGAGGCAACCTAGTTTCTGACCCGTTTCTACTACTGGAGTCCCTTAAAATTAGGAAGACCACGTAGTATAGCATCCATACCAGGATACTTTTGAAAGTTAATAGTTGTTCTGCTGGGGCAATAGGTGTAAAACAGAGATTTAACTGTGGCACGTGGCCATCTTTGTCATAAAGCACTAGACAGTAATTTGCTAAATACTAGTTGTCAGAAGAGCCTTAATGCATATGAGTGCTTAATTCAGACCTAAAGACTGCTGGCTACAAACTCAAGATTCCTAGCAAAAAACTTCTATTACATTGCTTAATAACGAATTATTTCCAAAAGTGCAATTCTTGAATATTAGATTATTATGGCATTAGAGAGTGGCTGCCAAAGTGTTGAATTTAGCAGTGGCTTTGGAGTGCAAAGGAACCAGTTCTATTTCTCTATCAAAAGCTTAGCATGGTTATGGTTTTTACATCCCCTGTTTGTCTATCAGTGTGTGTTTGTGAGAGAAACAGTGTATGTGTGTTTTTAATGGATATGTTCGGTCATTTATAAGTGATAATTTAACTGAATAATATATAAAATGAGGCCTTACATGTAGTCTTCACTACTAAATATTTTAAAAATAAATTAAAATTTCCCTATTTTTGTCAAAGTTGCAAAGTAAATGGCTACCCACAAACTGATTTTTGGGCAATATTTGAGTAGCCAATCACAATGACTAAGTTTCACAATATTAAGAAAGCGCTTGGTGTATTCAGCTACCTCACTGGTTTGTGAGAATTGCAAGAGATGGTTGATTGTGAAATTCCTTAGGAAATCTAAAACTCCACAAATGCTGAGAATAGTTTTCTTATCAGCTCTTAATATATTAATCAGCTAACCCAAATATATTGCATTTCTATTGAAGTATTGCATCCAAGGGTGCTCCAAGATATATAAAAGAAATGGAAGATTCTACATTTGGTTTTAGGGAGATTAACATACTGTTTGTATCTAGAGAATTAGAGAGAAATTTTGGCCCAGAATGTTCTCATCTTACCTTTGTGTGTTTCTGTGTGTTGTGTGTTTAATTTGGAAATATTAAATCAAGCCCTCCAAAGTTAGAAAACATTGGATGTACACTAGCACCTTTTATGTGTTAATTTGTGTATTTACTCATGTAGGAATTAGAAATCAGTTCTCTAATCACATAACTAGCAGTGGTTTGCTGTGTAAAGGAGAGGCAAAGTTGTAGTAGAAAACACATTGAAAGCCTAAATTAGGTTCTGTCTCTGCCACACCTTACCTGTGTGATTTTGGTTAACCAAATCCCTTAACTATCCTTATCTTCAGTTTCCAAATCAGAAATCTATTTCAGGTATAACCAACAACTCATAGCCACCACCACAGTAATACTAGCAAAGATCATAATCTCCTGCCTCACCTATATTTAACCGGAAGCAAGTACTTCCAACTCTTTTAGTATCTACCTCCATATGTCTTAAGTTGTTTATATTGCTGTTTATTGATTTATTATTTTAGACATTATCTACTCTGTAGGTGTTATGGTAGATGAGGATTTAATTTTCTTCCATCACCCATCCCCCATTTCACCTTCACCCCAAGCTCCCAGTAAAGAATCTCTATCACATTTTGATACATTAATATGTAAATATTATTCATGGTAAGTCAAGTAATATTCATGATTATGTGTCCTCCTTGTAGAATCTTTTGCTTTTCCTGGACTTTATGGTTGTCTCTGATTTTTATTAGTTTAGTTGTCTTTGTTCCTATTGTTCATTATTTATAGGTGTAAAATATTTGTCAATTACCTACAAAAAAATATTTTCCAAATGCTCAAGCACATCAGCAAATCTCTCTATACCATTTAAGTTTCTTGACATCACCCTCCCTCAACTTCTTCTTTGAAAATTTCCTCTCAGCTCTTTGATTCCTTGCGTTAGCAGAGCTGAATATCTGTCATGTTGTGACTTCCATTTGCCCCTCTAGTATTGTTGTAGGTCCTAAGATGGTTATTTGTTTCTCTCCAAATCTGTTCTCTACCCATTTGTTCCCTGTCCTATGGCCTGGATGGCTAACCCCTATGCAGTACCTCTTCCAAGCTGCCTTGGCTTCTGGTTTCCAGTTGGGTTCAGGCAGTGGACAGGGAAAAGAAGGAGATTGAATATTCTTCCCTAATTCTTTTCTTTAGCCCACATTTCTGGAAATGACTGACTGTAACTTCTGTGGGTAAACCCTTCTTCTGTGGCTCTAGCTGTCAATAGATTCCACTAACACTTGACCTTTTTAATTCTAGGGGTAATAATGGCTATTAGTTCTAAGGTAGGTAATGGCTTCCTGCTGTTGCTAGCCTCTTAGTGTTTTAATATGTCTTATTGGTTCCCTTACACCTCTGTAAGTAATCACCTCATTAAAGTCTGTTCTGAGTTAGATTCATTTTCCTTCTGGACCTTTACTGGTTCCAGATTCCCTATTTCCTGGATTCCATGTCTTCCTTCTTTAGTATACTCAAAAAGAATGCATTAGAGATACAACTTTCAAATTCTTAGTTTTCTGAAAATGTCTTTATTCCACTCTCACACATGATTGATAAACTTTGGCTGAGAATATAATTAGGTTTTTCTTCCCCCTCAGAATTTTGAATGCATTACTTAATTTCTTTAGAGCTTCTGCTATTGTTACTGAGAAATCTGATTCTATTCTTATTTGCAGTCATTTGTATGCCCCCTCATACTTTTTCTCTGGAAAATATTAGACTCTTCTAATCCTGATATTCTGAAATTTGATGATAATGTCCTTTGATTGTTTGTTTTTTTGTTTTTTTGTTTTTTTGTTTTGCATTGGTGCCGGGTAGATTCTCTTCAATATAAAGACATAGTTCTTAGAAAAGTTCTTGAATTTTTTTAAATGATTTATTTCCTTCCATCTTCTCTGTTTTCACTTTTGGGAATATTTGTAATAGTTTGATATTGAAGCTCCTAACTTAATCCACAATTTTTAAAAACATTTTCTCTCTTATTTTACAACTTTTTATCTTTCAAACTTTCCATCTTTTCTTAAAAAATTTTAATTACCATATATATAAGTGCCCACTTCCTATTCCTCTGGGTTCTGTTGGAAGCTTTCCTTAAATATGGGGTTGGAAGGACTCCTTGGCTGTCCATTTATTTTTATAAATGAGGCACTATAATTCTGTATGTATACGTAGGGGGCACCAGTTGACTTGTAAGTTTATTATATATTGTTCAGTCAAAAAGCTGGACTTTTCAGTGGGAGATCCATACATGCCAGTGTCTGAAGGCCTAGTCTTTGTTCTTCCTCACATGCTGATTCCTGGCCTCCAGCATCCTCAAGGCAGGACAGGAGAGGGGAGCTGATGTCACACAGGCCAGTAAACATATTTTTCACTTAATTTCCCTTTTCTCAGCTCTGTGCCTCACCCTGATCTCTTTTATTCTCAATTTGAGGCCTTTTGTTTTTAATTTCTCCAGGGAATAAACACTCAGTGTCCTGCTGGTGGGTTGGGATGGAAGATGGTCAGAGAAGGCCTATGGGTCATTTGCTTTGTGCAGACTTCCAGGTCTCCACTCTATTTCCGGTTGCAGACTCATCTTCACCCTTTCTAGAACCTGTATCTCCCAGTGCTGAGCCTTTTCTGAGTTGTCCTAAGTAAATAATCTGACTATAACTTGAAGTTGTAACTGCCTGCAGTCAGCCTAGATTTGCCACAGCTTCATCCACATCCTCTGGAAAAAAGTTCTCTCCCATCCACTGATGTTTCCTCATCTATTTATTTTGTCCTTGTTCAAAATTTTATTCCTTAACTCACACTTTGGTCACTTTGGAGAGGGAGAGGGCGTCTGTGCACATTTTGCCCATGTCCTACTCTTGTTGAGAATTTAATATTCGTGGCTTTAACTAGGGACAGTTGACTGCTAAGATCCTTGCCCTGTAGAAATTTGTGATTTTGCTTGGACACAGATGTGAGTTGTAGGTGCTAATGGGTGGGAGCCAATCAAACAGCACAGTGCAGGCTGGAGCCTCTTGACTGCCAGGACTTAGTGTGACAGTGGACATTTGTCATCCTTACCACTAAACTGTTAGTGACATATGACAACTTTAGTCATGAAAACAAACTTAAAAAGAAAGCCATATGTTTTTTGAGGAGCTGGTGATGAAAGGGAATAGAATGTGAAGTGATGGTTGTTAAAAAGACAAAAATTGTACACGAATTTAAAGAATTGGCTGCAGAAAGCAGTCCTTTGGATCCATGGCCTGTGTGGATGCAACATAAGCTTGCCCTTAAAACAAGCAAAAGCAATTAGTGAAACTCTTCCAACAAGTGTTCCAGTCGGTATAAAGTTTGTAATCCAATGAAGGTGAAAGGGTGGACTGTTAATTTATGTGTACAGGCAAGATATGATTGAATGGAAATGTAACCAGGGAGCAACTGAGAGCTTGTATAAGCATCACTGTGTGATTGTAGTTAGTAAAGGGATTTGGATGTCTACTTCGTACTGTTCATTGAACGATGGAAGTGGGGACTTCTGTACTGTTGTGACATTTGTAAATTAATTCCTCAGGACACTGCATTATCTGGAGTGTACTTTAATTAAGAGCCACATCTTCATTTACTGGTATTCTGCTGTGTGAATTAATATAACTTAAATTTACTAGTGGCTTTCTTGATTTTAGACACTGTATTATATAACTGAGAAATTTAGGTTTTTTTTTTTTTTTTCAGTTTTGTTCTTCAAATGCAGCGTCCTTAGATTCCTATTAGGTGTCACTAGGGGATAAAAAGAAATGATACAAAAACAGAAAAAGAATTAAAGTGAAACTTAACTAAAATAACCTATTAGTGGCCAAAAAGCAGGCTGCTAAATTCCATTAAAAAATAAATAAAATCAGGGGCACCTGGCTGGCTCAGTCTGTTAAGCATCTGCCTTCAGCTCAGGTTGTGATCCCGGGGTCCTGCGATCGGACCCCATATCGGGCTCCTCACTCAGCAGGGAGTCTGCTTCTCCCTCTCCCTCTGACCCTTCCCCCTGCCCGTGGTCTCTCAGGCTCACTCTCTCTCTCTCAAATGAATAAATAAAAAATCTTAAAAAAATAAATAAAACATAATCACAGTCTGTAACAGGCACTTAGTATTTTTTTTTTTCATACAACAAATGCTTTACTATTCCATTGAGATGCTTACAAATACTGAAAAACACCCAGCCCAGGCCCAGCAGCCATGGCCCAGTGCTGGGAAGCAGGGCAGGGAGGTGGGCTTAGTGTTAGGGCTTGAAGGGCTGAGGCCACACAGTTGGCAGCCTGGTCCTTGGCTCTCCACTTCTGTTGCCCTAACGAGGCCAAAGGGAGGGCAACCAGACCTCAGGGTCCTCTCCCTCTGCTGCCTCTCTTGTTCAGGTTTTCCCCAGGGGGTATCTGAGCAGTCTTCCATCCCTGTTAGAAACTCAGCCTATACAGAACCCCTCTAGCTGCCTCTCCCTCTTCCTCTGGTCTCTGGATGCCCCAGCTTCATTCCTTCTGGCTCTAAGCAAGGCAGGAGTGGAAGAGAGAGGTCTGGACTGGGGGTCTGGCAGGCTGTGAGTCAGGGCCTGGAAACACAGGAAGGGGGTGGGAAGGTGGTGTTCAGTCCCTTATCCCAGCATGAGATGCCTGAGGTCCTGGGCTGGAGAATTGGCTGTATGTACCCTCAGATGGGCCCACAGCTGAAGCATGGCGTTACCAGGAACCGAATCTGAGTAGCTCCCTGTTTTGCTATACACATGTGAGTTGTTCATCGTTTGCTATGGCATTTTATATTTCTCTGTATTTCCATAGAGACAGTAGATTCCAAGAATGAGATGTTTACATAATTTCATTTTCTGTAGCGCTTGGCAAGGCTTTTCTATTCTTATTGATAATTCAGTGGCTCTTCCTTGATTGCTAGCTTGTACCATGTTTGCCTCTGAAAACAGGATATATTCATAGCCTACTGTAAACTCTACAAATTCAACAACTTTATTATCTTAACTATATACATTTTCATCTATTGTCATTTAATCCTAACATGTTTAATTTAGAAACTGTTTCAGAGTTTTAGCAACCCAGTGAAATCAATTCGTGTTTTTGTTATATTGTTATTCTATGGCCATTTTAAACCCTTGCCCCCCACCCCCCAAATCTGAAGGTGCTTGGTTATGTTGCCCACATTAGCTGGTTGGTGGTGGCACAGGGGAAAACAAAACAAAACAAAACAAACCCTCTGGAGTCCTAGGGGCAGCCTCCTTCCCACAAAGATCTCCCTTGCATAACATAATAGGAGTATCTTTATTCATTCAACAAAACCGTACAGAATGTCCAGGGGTTCGAGCATGAAAAAAACCTGGTCCTTGACCTCAAGCAGCACCCACTGGTGCTACCGATGGTCTAGACTGCAGAGCCACATGCCAGGGCACAGCGTCAGGAATATTCCATGAAACCCACAGACGTCACCAAAAAATGGACAAGGTGGATTTCCAATGGAAAGCTCTTTGCCCTCAGGTCTTCCATATATTATCTAAGATATCAGATTGTTGTCAAATATTTTACTGTCACGTATCATCTGTGCAGTCATATATCTTAGGAGTGCCCACGCCAAGATTCTTAACCATAGTCCATCAAAGTCCAGCTCTGCCATGTGATGACTGGAACTAAACGTAGTAACTGAACACCCTGCAGATTGAAGTTCAGAATTCTCCCCCGTAGAATGATAGAGTCATTTACATGAAGGTTTCAGCAGTCATTTCTCTTCCTGATACGCAGACATGGTTTCTCTAAAAAGATTTGGTATGTCATTTACTTTGATCTTTAAGAGAATTACCCATGAACAATTTTTTTTCCTGATTCCTCATTTCACATTTTGCAGGAGGATTAATACATTTGCAGGGAGAAATCTTATAACTTCCTTTCTGCATCAGCTGTCATATAAACAGAAATTAAAGATGTGCAAGGCTTATTAATTTGTTTTCTCTTGTCCTCCGTGGCCTACAGTTGTTCCTTGGAGAAGTGCTTTCACTGGTAGCATTTTAAATGACTAATCAAATGGGACTTCTCTCTTCCTGTATTGTTCCGTAGTATAAGAAATACTATTTTTTGCTATCCAATGCAAAATTTTGAGTTTTACATTTTTTTCCTTACCGTAGTCCTCAGTAACGGCCTTACCTATTTACATTTTTGTGTTAATTGTGACTAGTTTCTCAGATGTTCCTGGTCCGAATATTCCTACTTATCTATATAACCCGTAGCTGTTGTTTTAAGATTTTATCTCTGGGGTCTTCATTATCTGTGGGAGTCGGTTTTGAATTTTCAAGCATTTTTAAACAGCCACAACAATCTTATTTTCAGCACTGAGCAATGATGATAGACTTCAGTTTTTAAGGGTAGTTTTATTGTTTTCTGTGCCTGCACCTTAATTTTGAAGATTTGATTTTGTTTTATTCTCATCCTCGTTAGTATTTGTGTCATCAGTAATGAGAACCAATTTGCCATCTCTATTTCTTCTTTTTTTAATCTAACAGACCGACCAAACAGACATGTTCTAACTAGCGAGGCGGCATGGCATCACGGAGGGCTCGCTGGCCCAGGATTCAGAGTCACCTTTTCAGGTTCTGGGACTGAAACTAAGACATTTAAACATGTAGTACAGTTTCCTTACATGTAAAAATCAAAACAGTGTCGTAGGCATTCTCTAAATTCCTCCAGCTCTAGATTTTAGCATTCAAGTAAATTGTACTGCCAAACCAGAGGTTTCCATAGAGGCTGCTGGAATTCCTTCAGAGTAGCTTACAAATAAAGTTAGGGTTTAGATATTCTGGTGAAATTTGGTTTAGATATTTTGCTGAACTGATTTTTTTTTTTACATTTAATATAATAATAATAATCATAGGTCTAAGTCAAATTCTTGTCTCTACTGCAGTTTCTTATGTGCATTCCTCAGACTAGCTTATGCATTCATTCATTCATTTGTTCATTTTAAGGATATTTATTAAACGCCTATTTTGAACTGGACTTTAGATCAGGTCCTGGCACTTACAAAGATAAGAAAAACCCATCCATGCTTTCAAGGTCAGAGGGAAAGGCAGTGGGATAAGCTATCATACAAGTAGACAGTTAGGACACTGGCAGCTCAGAGATGAAGGTGATAAACTTACCCTTGGTGGTTAGTTGAGGAGAGGTGGGGAGGTCAAGGAAGGTGTCATCAAGCAGTAATTAGTTGGGCTGACAGGTCAAACCCGCCTTTCAAAGTTGACAAAATTTGGGCTAAGGGACGCATAGGCCATGCCGTGGACAAAAGTAACCTACCTTGATGTTTGTGGGTAAATTAGAAGGACGGAGTTTAAGAAGCAGCTGAGAAAAAGGAAGGAATGGAGGGAGGGGGAAAGTGGTTAGAGACCAGAATGGAGAAATATTTAGGAATAGTTAGGATATGACACCTTGATGATGGAATGAGAGTAATATAGGAAAGGTAAGGGTTTCAGATGACTCCTGAGTTTCTAGCTCAGGTAACTGGACCAGAAAGCAGAAATACAGCTCTGCCATATGATTCGACATACAAACACACACACTAAAATATACATGTATGAAAATATATGTGTAATGAAATATACATACTAAAATATATAGTTAGATATATGCATATAAAATGTGAGCAAGAAACGTAAGGAGCATTAATGCCATTGGTACTTTAAGGTGGGTGGGCTTCTTGATCTTCCTCCTAAGTCTTATTTCAGGTGTGGATCCTGGGAAGGCGGTTTCCACTCACATACCTGTTCCCTCCTCCCGGGTCAGCAGCAGGACACCCTGGGCCTTGGCTTTACTCAACTACATTAACTTTCTTTCTTTTTTTTTTTTTAAAGATTTTATTTATTTATTTGAGACAGAGAGAGAGAGAGTGCACAAGCAGGGGGAGGAGGAGCAGAGGGAGAGGATGAAGCAGGCTTCTCGCGGAGCAGGGAGCCCGATGCAGGGCTGGAACCCAGGACCCTGGGATCATGACCTGAGCCGAAGGCAGACGCTTAACTGATTGAGCCACCCAGGCGCCCCTACATTAACTTTCTGTACTTCATTCTTTACTTTTGTTTAATTTTTGTCCTGATATGTTTAATTTGTAAGTGCAACTTCTTAAGTTTTTCACAGTTTGAAAAATAAATCTTAGCATTCCCCTTACATAAAAGGTCTATTGTTTGGGATTGAATATTTCCTGAGATGAGCTTTTACATGCAGTCTTAAGGTTTGGTTTTGTTTTGTTTTCATTTCTTGAGAGCGAAGTACTCCACAGAAGTATTTGACTAAGATATATTGTGCCTATCTGTGCCTAATGAACCACTAACCACACAGTAAATGATGAGTGACAGTTTAATCAATTCAGTTCCTTCAGTAGTCACCAAGGGCATGTGGAATGTAATTTTTTAATCTTTCACTTTTCAAATACTGCAGATGCCAACATGAAAAGATCACGTCTGTTATGTGTAATAAATTTTCTTACAAGGTATAGGAAAAAAATTCTTTTTAAATTTTGGTCTTTTAAAAGCTAACCTCCTAGGGAACAGAACTCTTTGGTCCCTTTTACAAATACATACATTCCAACAGAGAAAAGTGAGATAAATAAATGGCCACCTTGGTGCATCAGATCGTACTAGCTTTAATTGCATAATGGTGCATTTCAGTGAACCATGGCTAAATAAAATTACCTATTAGGTTAATTAATGTGGAACCTTTCTGAGTTAGTATTGCATCACAGTGTGTAAAATTCAGATTGTGTTTAGCATTTAATCTAATTTACTTTACCAGTCTGCTGTTTCTTTGTTCCTTTGGCTAGAGCCTGAATACACATTCAGAAAATTAACCTGAGGTAAAAAACTCCTTTCAAGACAGAATTACCTAGATTCGTTTAGATTCATGTTCCTCAGTTTCTGGTCCTGTGACCAGCAGCATCTGCATTGCTTAGGAGGCTTGTTAGAAATGCAAGATCTCAGGGTGCCTGGGTGGCTCAGTTGGTTGGGTGTCTGACTTTTGATTTCGGCTGAGGTCTGGTCTCAGGGTCGTGGGATCCAGCCCCGGTCAGGGTCTGTGCTTGAAATTCTCTCTCTCTCTCTCTCTCAGCTCCTCCCCCCACCCCTCATGCTCTCTCGCTCTCTTTCTCTCTCAAATAAATAAATAAATAAATAAATGAAAGAAAGAAAAATGCAAGATCTCAGGCTTCAGCCCAGACCTAGTCAGTCAGAATTCTGTGTTCTACTAAGATCTCCACCTGATTAGCATACACAATAGAGGGTGAGAAGCAAAGCTTCAGATGCTTTTTTACTGACTGACACATAGGCTTTGAGGAGATTTCTGGTGCCAGCCTAATGTTGGAAGAGAAAAGCAAAAGAACTAACTTGCAGTGAGTTATGGTTCTGCTCATGTGCTTTCTTCCTGCCAGAAGCAGCTTGACATTCTGTCTTTATCTTCAGCCCTCTTTCCAAATGTTTTGACAATGCAGATAGTTCTGAATGGTTCTAAATGATTCTCTGAACTTGAGTAGAGGCCTCCTAACTTGCAGTTAGAGAAGTCTGCATGGAAGGGACAGGTCTCCCCTCCAGGTGATAGTGTGAGCCAGGCGGGTCGCTGTCCACTGTGCCCAGACTCAGATACACAGGCTACGCTGTGCCATGATCCCGCCCAGACTCTGTAGTTAAGCTCTGCGGATTGAGAATGAAACTGCCACTTGTCTGCTTAAAGCTTTCTATCCTAAGGAATTTCAAGCCTTTGCTAATACATGGATGGGATTAGAAGCTAAAATCCAGGATAGGTTTTTTTGAGATTTTGATTGCACCATATTTTAAAACATTAAAAGTCCTTCTACATTGTGTACTGGGACTGAACCAAACTGTTGCCCTGAGAATTAGGAAAGAAGGAGAACAATGTTTTATTTTTTGCTGACCAGAATAAGATTAATGCCAAGAAGAAAAATAAGAAGCTCTAGGTCCTGTTTTATATTTCTTCATGGGATATAATCATCTGTTGGGTTAATTAATATCTTGTAACACTCATGTCTTTGTGAGAAAATTGAGTATACTCCACTTGAAAGGCCATGTGTCAGATGCAGATATTGTTTGAGTATAAGAGCTGAGGGATCTAATGAATCCCTATTTTAGTGGAAGGATATAAAGTTATCCAATGGGATTTTAATAAACATGTACATTACAGTGCATCTTAACTGGTTACAATAGTGACTAACCCGATTTCATTCAGGTCTGGGAGGGCCGCTATATTGGCCAAAACCACTTTGACTCATTTGAGCTGTGCCTTTCAGAGTAAGAGACCAAATCCTGGTTCTGACAACCATGACAGCAGCTGGTCCATTTATAAGTAAATACATTACAGTTGCAGGAAGTAAACATGAGAAGCTGGAGTTAGGGGCCCTAACCCAGTCTGAGAGATCAGGAAGCCTCCCCAGAGAAGTGCTGGTGAGCTTGCTGTTCCCTACTCTGATGGAGAAATGTTTTTGCCCCTTCTCTGGGAATTCCCTTTTTTCTCTACATTCACACTCCCCACTAATGCCCCAAACTTAATAGTACAGATAAATTTTTCATCTTGAATTCCTTTGCCATAGAGTGTGCATATCAGTTTTCAAATACCTTTATATCAAAATTCATCTCTGCACCCCAAAACTGCTAGAACTCATACAGAAATTCAGTAAAGTGGCAGGATATAAAATCAGCGCACAGAAATCAGTTGCATTTATATACACCAACAACAAGACAGAAGAAAGAGAAATTAAGGAGTCGATCCCATTTACAATTGCACCCAAAACCATCAGATACCTAGGAATAAATCTAACCAAAGAGGCAAAGAATCTATACTCAGAAAACTGTAAAATACTCATGAAAGAAATTGAGGAAGACACAAAGAAATGGAAAAACGTTCCATGCTCATGGATTGGAAGAACAAATATTGTGAAGATGTCAATGTACAATCTACATATTCAATGCAATCCCTATCAAAATACCATCCACTTTTTTCAAAGAAATGGAACAAACAATCCTAAAATTTGTATGGAACCAGAAAAGACCCCAGATAGCCAGAGGAATGTTGAAAAAGAAAAGCAAAGCTGGTGGCATCACAATTCTGGACTTCAAGCTCTATTACAAAGCTGTAATCATCAAGACAGTATGGTACTGGCACAAAAACAGACACATAGATCAATGGAACAGAATAGAGACACCGGAAATGGACCCTCAACTCTATGGTCAACTAATCTTCGACAAAGCAGGAAAGAATGTCCCATGGAAAAAAGACAGTTTCTTCAACAAATGGTGCTGGGAAAATTGGACAGCCACATGCAGAAGAATGAAACTGGACCATTTCCTTACACCACACACAAAAATAGACTTAAAATGGGTGAAAGACCTAAATGTGAGACAGGAGTCCATCAAAATTCTAGAGGAGAACACAGGCAGCAACCTCTTCGACCTCAGCTGCAGCAACTTCTTCCTAGAAACATCGCCAAAGGCAAGGGAACCAAGGGCAAAAATGAAATATAGGGACTTCATCAAGATAAAAAGCTTTTGCACAGCAAAGGAAACAATCAACAAAACCAAAAGACAACCGACAGAATGGGAGAAGATATTTGCAAATGACATATCAGATAAAGGGCTAGTATCCAAAATCTATAAAGAACTTATCAAACTCAACACCCAGAGAACAAATAATCCAATCAAGAAATGGGCAGAAGACATGAACAGTCATTTTTCCGAAGAAGACATCCAAATGGCCAACAGACACATGAAAAAGTGCTCAACATCACTCAGCATCAGGGAAATCCAAATCAAAACCTCAATGAGATACCACCCCACACCAGTCAGAATGGCTAAAATTAACAAGTCAGGAAACGACAGGTGTTGGCGGGGATGCGGAGAAAGGGGAACCCTCCTACACTGTTGGTGGGAATGCAAGCTGGTGCAGCCACTCTGGAAAACAGCATGGAGGTTCCTCAAAAAGTTGAAAATAGAGCTACCCTAGGACCCAGCAATTGCACTACTAGGTATTTACCCCAAAGATACAAATGTAGTGATCCGAAGGGGTACGTGCACCCCAATGTTTATAGCAGCAATGTCCACAATAGCCAAACTCTGGAAAGAGCCCAGATGTCCATCAACAGATGAATGGATAAAGAAGATGTGGTGTATATATATATATATATGTGTGTGTATATATATATACACACACAATGGGATATTGTGCAGCTATCAAAAAAGCGAAATCTTGCCATTTGCAACGACATGGATGGAACTGGAGGGTATTATGCTGAGCGAAATAAGTCAATCAGAGAAAGACAATTATCATATGATCTCACTGATATGAGGAATTCTTAATCTCAGGAAACAAACTGAGGGTTGCTGGAGTGGTGGGGGGTGGGAGGGATGGGGTGGCTGGGTGATGGATATTGGGGAGGGTACGTGCTATGGTGAGTGCTGTGAATTGTGTAAGACTGATGAATCACAGACCTGTACCTCTGAAACAAATAATACATTATATGTTAAAAAAAAGAAGAAGATAGCGGGAAGGGAAAAATGAAGGGGGGGAATCGGAGAGGGAGACGAACCATGAGAGACTATGGACTCTGAGAAACAAACTGAGGGTTCTAGAGGGGAGGGGGGTGGGGGTATGGGTTAGCCTGGTGATGGGTATTAAAGAGGGCACGTTCTGCATGGAACGCTGGGTGTTATACGCAAACAATGAATCATGGAACACTGCATCAAAAACTAATGATGTAATGTATGGTGATCAAGATAACATAATAAAATAAAATTTTAAAAAATTCATCTCTGATTAGCTTGCTGCCCAAGTTATTTCAGGTCGAACCTTAACTGACATCTGGTGGTCTAGCCCACGGTTCTAGGTGGTTCATGCTGCTTCCAAGGAAAAGTTCATCAGAATGCAGAATGCACAGAGGTTCTTTTTCTCTCATGTAGTGAAAACTCAGAATGCTACAGCTCCTCTACTTAAAATGACCGATTCTGTATACAGTTCCAAGGAAATGCAGTCCTTCTTCATTTTTTTTAATAATAAACTTTAAATTTTAGAATTGTTTTCGATTTTTTAGAAAAACTATAAAGACAATAGAGAATTCCTGTATCGTTCTCACCTGGCTTCCCCTGTTTGTTAACATCTTACACTACAATATGGGGACAGATGGTACATTTGTCTCAACTAAGGCCCCCACAATGTTCCATTGCTGTGAACTAAACAGCTTCATTTTGACTTCACTAGTTTTTCCTTAATTTCTCTTTTGTATTTTAGGATCCTGTCCAGGACAGCACACTACATGTAGTTGTCATGTGTTCGTAGTTTCCTCTGGGTTATGATAGTTTCTCAGACTTTCTTTGTTTTTCATGACCTTGACAGTTTTGAGAAGTACCACTCAGGCATTTTGTAGGCTGTCCCTCAGTTTGGGTTCATCTGATGTTTTGGGAGGAAGATGACAGAGGTGAAGTCGACCTTCTCATCACATCACATCACATCAAGGGTACATGCTATCAACATGACTTAGCACTGGTGAGGTTAACTTTGATCATATAGTTAAGGTCCTGTTTGCCAGCTTTCTCCATTGTAAAGTTATCATCCATCTCCTATCCCTGCCTCCATACTCTACTCTTTGAAAACAGGCTGCTCGGCTCAGCTCTTACTTGGTGGTAGGGGGAGAGGGAGGGAGGCTTACATTGCTTTTGATTCATTCAGTCACCAAATATTTTTGAGCTCTTACTATGTGCTGACACTCTGCTCTGCCCTGGGAACAAGATGGTGAACACTACTTTGTCCCTGATCTTGGTCTTCCATCTAGAGGAAACACAGCCCCAAAAAACAAAGACAAGTGAATATCCTTTGAATATGAGGAAGGAAACAAACTAGGGAATGGAGGGTGAAACATGGAGCCTGGGCAGTAAGGGGAAACCCGCCTTACGTATGGTGGCTGGGAAGGACATTTCTGAAAGGAGCCGTTCAAGCTGACTGCACACTAACAAGAAGCACTTACCCATGCACAGAGTGAGGGGAAATGCATTCTGGGAGGAAGGAACAGCAGCTCATGCGCAGATCCTGAAATGGGGAGGAGGACGGCATGTTTCAGGAACAGACAGCAGAGCAGCATGACTGGACAGAGGAAATCTCATGGGTAGAGGTGTGATGTGAAATTGGCAAGCATATGGGGACTTCACACTCCCAGGTCTCCATTCTTAGTTTTAAGGTAGAAAAAAGCTCAAGCTATAATTTTAAAAATCTAATTCTTCTCCTTTTATCAACACAGAGACACTGATGTTAGATGTGGATAGAGGGAGGGCAGATGGAAAGAAAATAACTTGAAATCCTTTCCAAACACAGAAAGCTTATATTTATATTATATTATATTATATATATTATATTAATTTTCATTTATCAGGTAAAATTTCCTAATATTTATAAAAATAAAAGGTAGTACTTCCACGCAATAAACTTTGGCCTAAACACAAAACAAAAATTTCTGAAAAAAAGTTCATAAAAGTAAATTCTCCTTCCACCCTATCCATTATTCAAATCAATTCACCAAACCCTCTATCTTGAGAAGAAATCCTTAGAGCAGTGGTTGTATAAGCACTGTTATTAAAAGTCACCATACACGTTTGCTCCCAGTTTATTTCTCAGTTAAAAATACTTTAAGATGGGGTGCCTGGGTGGCTCAGTCGTTAAGCATCTGCCTTCAGCTCAGGTCATGATCCCAGGGTCCTGGGATCGAGCCCTGCATCGGGCTCCCTGCTCAGGGGGGAGCCTGCTTTTCCCTCTGCCTGCCACTCCCCCTTCTTGTGCCCTCTCTCTGTGTCAAATAAATAAATAAAATCTTTAAAAATTAAAAAAAAAATAAATAAAAACACTTTATGATAGAAAAAACACCGTAAGATTAAAATATCCTTCTTCAATCAAGTTTTAAGAATCTACTAGTTTTTTGGCAAAATACATGGCAAGTTTTAAAGCATATCTACCACAGGGAAACTGCTGAGGAAAATAGCAAAAAGCCAGATCATTTCTGAGGGCCCATTTCTATTAGTGATTTATTAACAAATCATTGTACGATGTAGTTTCTTTCATTTTCTTTCTCTAACTGATGAAGGTGATTTCTTCTATTTACAAGTATGCTTTTATGCAAGTGAAGTGTAACATAGATCAGGGTTTGGCAAACTTTGTCTGTAAAGGACCAGATCATACACATTTCAGGCTTTTCAGGGCATATGGTCTCTGTAAGCAGCTATTCAGCTCTGCTGTGAGGATGAGAAAGCAGCATAGACAACACATAAGTGTGCGGCTGGGCTCTAATAAAATCTTATTTATGAACACTGAAATTTGAATTTCATATAATGTCCATATATCATCAAATATTCATCTTTCGTTTGTTTTCAACATTTAAAAAAGTAAAAGCCAGGGGCGCCTGGGTGGCTCAGATGGTTAAGCGTCTGCCTTCGGCTTGGGTCATGATCCCAGCGGCCTGGGATCGAGCCCCGCATCGAGCACCCTGCTCAGCGGGAAGCCTGCTTCTCCCCCCACCCGCTTCTCCCCCTGCTCATGCTCTCTCTCTCTCTGTATCTCTGTGTCTCGAATGAATAAATAAAAAAACCTTAAAAAAAAAAAAAGTAAAAGCCAGTCTTAGCTTATAGGTTATAAAAACAGGCTCTGGGCAGGATTTGGTCTGTAGTTTGTGGATCCCTGCATATTATTGTGTGTGTGGCCCCCTTGTCTTTCCCCCGAGTAGAGAGAGGGCTGATACTACTGCTAAGTCTCATTCATTTGCTGCCATGAGTGGGAAAGAACGAGGTGGCTTTACAACCAATGGTTGTAATGGCTTCTGTCCTCGAGACTGTTTTATCTCCTGATCTGTAATCTGGGTTTTTCACCTGTATGTCCAGTTGGTGAGCTTCATCCATCATTGAGTCCTAGGATACAGAAAAAAGGCTTAGCTTAGTGTATGGACTTCTGTTCTTTTTTTAACTCTCTCTTCCACTTTCTAAGCGCAGCCATAACAGCATTTGGCTCTCCCAAGATTCCTCATGTACAGGGTCCTGTTTTCTCTGTCTGGAATGCCCCATTCCCACTCCCATGCCATCACCCCGTAAGGCACCACGTTCCGCTTTCCTAGTCTCGTTAGACTTCAGGACTGCAAGTGCATGTCCTCCTGTGCTCCTTTGGTATTTATCATGGGAATTGTGTAGAATGTTTTAGAATTACTGTGTTTATAGTACACAGACATACTTGAAGGAAACTTGATAGTTTTCCCCAAATTGACGACAGTCCTAAAAGTTTACATGACTATACCAATCAGGAGAAGGGAAGCTGAAAGAACAGAAAACTTTTCTACTAGACTATCAGAAAAGAAAGTCATCATTATGCTAGAGGAACAACTGTTATCTCTGTATTCTCTTTGTAGAAAATATTCTAGAATTCTTATAGAAGAGGTAATCAAAGATTATGCAGCCAGAACTGTAGAAAGAAAAATATTAGAGAGGTGTGTCAGTTAATAAATACGTTACATTATTTTTCTGAATTTAATATTATTTGTCCTATTTGTTAACTTTTAAAAATTTGTGATTTCTTTTGATTTATTTTCTCATTCTGAGTTCACTTTTGTACTCAATTTTTATTCATAATTTTGTATACTTTTTCAAAGATTTATTTATTTTAGAGGGAGAGTGTGCACGCAAGCAGGGGGAAGGGGCAGAGGGAGAGAGAGAGACAATCTCCAGCAGACTCCCCGCTGAGCACAGAGCCCGACACGGGGCTCGATCCCAGGACCCTGAGATCATGACCTGAGCCAAAACCAAGAGTCAGCCACTTAACTGACTGAGCCACACAGGTGCCCCAATTTTATATACTTTTTCAAAATAATAACTCCCAAATTGTTTGACCTTCACCCTTAAAAAGTTGTCCCTACATAATCATAATTACAAAGAATTATCAGTTCTGGGGCACCTGGGTGGCTCAGCTGGTTAAGCGCTTGGGATTCTCTCTCTCCGTCTCCCTCTCCCCCCTCCACACCCACACCCTGCTCTCTCACTCTCTCTAAAATAAATTTATAAATATTTAAAAAAAAAAAGAATTATCAATTCTGCTTAAAATCTTACTTTGAATTGTGGTGAAGAAATCACACATCTGCAGCATAAATTAAATTTGGCAGTTTTGAGTTTGGAAGAACTGAAGGATACATGGGCGTGGGTGGGTGTTTCGTACATTGTCTTACCAGGTAACTAATCGTGTGTGAGAGTTTGAACACAGTGCATCCTGTGACAGCTTTAATTGTAAGCTTTGTGACCAGTTCTTATTCTTGAAAAATTTAGACTGTGTGGGTGATAATTACATAATTATTCAAATTATCAAAAGAAGCAACAAATTAAAGGAGGCATTTCCTGAAATAAGATTATATATCATAAGTATAGAACTTAAGTGATTGAATTCTTTCTCAGTAAGCCACAGGGCAACTTAATCCATCAAGCACTAGGGAGTGCAAGGTAATAGAGGGTAGCAAGGGGGAAGAAAGCGGAGTAGGCGATAGTCCCTTCATATTAAATTGAAGGGCTTCTATTGCTGTGTGGCAATAAGGCAGCTCCAGTCATAAAGTATTCTGCTAGGCTATAATATGTTGATATGTTTGACACTTCTGCTTTATAATTTTCTTGTGCATTCTGTCACCTTTTATACATCCTTTAAGTATAATTCTGTCAGCTTTATTAGTATACCCTCACACATCTTTGGAAAATGATGTCATCAGAAACATCCATTAGAAATGAAAGTCCAGGGGCGCCTGGGTGGCTCAGTCAGTTAGGCAACTGCCTTCAGCCCAGGTCATGATCCTGGAGTCCCGGGATCGAGTCCCGCATTGGGCTCCCTGCTCAGCAGGGAGTCTGCTTCTCCCTCTGACCCTCCCCCCTCTCATGCTCTCTCTATCTCATTCTCTCTCTCAAATAAATAAATAAAAATCTTAAAAAAAAAAAAAAAAGAAATGAAAGTCCATGTCCCTTAGCTGGCTGAGCAGATAAAAGCCTGTGAAAATGCTCTGTCATTGTACTCCAACTGAGTAAAATTGCAGCATAGATTTATCTTTTAATTGTTCTAAGTATTGTATTATGGAGGTGATCTGGACCAAGCACAAGTAGTGCTAACAGCATTTCTGTAAGTGTGTGTAGTGGTTACCTCACCCGCCAGCTTGCTGGGTACCCAGTGGGGGCAGCTGTGGCTTCTGCTGAGGGTCTGCACACTCAGAGTTGCAGCCTGTGCTGGGAAAGATGAAAGCCAAATGACACTGAATAGAGAGAATACCCTGAATGTTGGAAGGAAGGTGTCGGTAGCTATTGAAGATCCAAGATACTTTATGTAAACGTAAATAAGAAGACAGTAGAGGGGTGCCTGGGCGGCGACTCTTGGTTTCAGCTCGGGTCCTGATCTTGGGTCGTGATCTCGGGTCATGAAATGGAGCCCCATGTCGGGCTCTGTGCTCAGCTCAGAATTCTGCTTGGGATTATCTCTCATTCTCCCTCTACCCCTCCTGCTTGTGTTCTCTCTTTCTAAAATAAATAAATAAATCTTGAAAAAAAAAATTAAAAAAAAAAAGACAGTAGAAATGTAGGTCAGTAGTCTTAGAAAAGAATTATTGGCATAAAAATTTGGAAGGACACAAATTGAAGTCTTAAACCTAACCAGGCATCTGAAGCCCCAATATTTATAAGAATATCATTGCATTTTTAGTATGCTAATAAAATGATTGTCAAAATGTATGTTGTGTCTCAAATCTAAAATGAAGACTTGTGTTAAACCCAATCTGCCTAGAACGCTGATTTTAAAGTTAATGATTTGTTATTTAAATGGAATTATTTTTATGATCTATAAGGTAGCATTTATTTGTTTTTAGTCATTTTGATTCTATTTACTTTTGGTATTTAATTTGGATAGAAATTATGTGCTGTAATAGAGAAGAGATTTCTGCAAATGCATTACTTCTTTAATTCAATACATGGTTTATATACAACTGTGTAACAAGTGGGGCAGTTATAGAGATGTAGTCCCTTGTCCTTAACCTCTAAAGGATCTGAAATAAGTTAAAGGCACAAGGGTTTTGCTCACCCTAAGTTGAATATGAGTGCAGCAATTGAAGAGGTATCCCAGTATGTTCATGATTTCATCAGAATGCTTTCAGGAAATAGAAACCCATTCAAGGTAGAACCATTTAATATATATATATATATATATATATATATATATATATATATACACACACACACACACTTATAGAACCATTTAATATATATATATATGTGTACACACACACACACACACACATCCTGGAAAATTGCTAGAAGGTAGAGAGTGCTAGCAAAAGCAATGGATTATCTGAATATCCAGGCCTTAGGAAGGTGGGAACCAGGTCAGTTCAGGGGACTTCATCTGCAAAAAGACTGTCCTTCCTAGTGCTCTGTCGTTAATGTGACTTATCCCATCAACATATGCTAGTTTCTTTCCAGGACCCTCTCCCAAGTGATTGTTCGTTAAAGTCCCAGCAGAAGTATCTGATTGGCTCTCTGCCTATACTATGGGTTGGTTGTTCTACTGGGTTAGGTGCAGGCCACTGTGGTCTGGGAAGCAAGTCTCCTGATCTTCTGGACTGCCTTGCTAGACAAGGACTGTGAGCATGACCTGCTGAGCTAGGAGGGGAAGTTAACCATAGTAGATGGCTGATATATTGAATGAGAACTTAATAAAATAAACTCATAAAGGGAGCTATTATGTCTGCTGGAATACTCATAGAAGAAGGCTTTATGGAAGAAATGGCATTTAAATTAGGTTATAGAAATTGGGTTGGATTTATATGTTACGAGCAAATAAATGAAGAAGGAGGGAGTTGTAGGTAGTGAAGCAATTTGAGTCAAGCTGTATGGGTTTATGCTTGGCCCGTGGGCAGATCAGTCCAGCTCAGCAATCCTCAGTGTAGCTGCCCTGAATCACCAAGTAGCCTGAGTCAACACCTGGGATCCAACCTAGACTGATTGACACAGGATCTCTGGGGTTTGTGTTCAGATTATTCACAGTTTTTAAAAGTTCCCCCCAGATGATTTCGATGCAAAGAGAGGTTTGAGAACTCCTGGGCAGCTTGAGAGGACAATATATTAAGAATTCATGAAATGGGGTTGGAAAGGGGTATTTGAAAAAGACTGGAGGCTTTCTATATCAGGCTAAAGAGTTTCTTGACTGTTTCCTGTAAGTAAGGTGGAGCTGCTAAGTGTTATATTTTATTGGTTGCCACCATTTTCTGAGCCCAGTGTAGCTGCAGCTATTAGAGACCTTTCAGGGCACTAGACAGAGAGGGAAAGGAAAGAAGTAGGGTCTAGACATGTGGCACAGCCCTTGGTACTCATTAAGAATGTCATTTATTCATTGTTTCTCCTCTGTAGGAGTAGACGTCCTAATTCCAGATTTAATTTACTAGGAGATATTGGAGCTTTTGTACAATTCTTTTTTCTTCTCTCTTTAGGGGAGTCGGCTGCATCTTTGTCGAAATGATCCAAGGGGTTGCTGCTTTTCCAGGAATGAAAGACATTCAGGATCAACTGGAACGAATATTTCTGGTAAGTTCTTTACAGAGTGCTTCTGAGAAAAATTGGTTTCTAATTCATCCTTTCATGAGAAGTTGTACAGTGCTGGTGGAAAATGATTTTACACAAATTTATTGGTTGTCACATTTAATTCTGATGCATTTTTTGCACCTTTGAAAAAGCAGGAAATTAGTTAAGAATTGTGTTTTTAAACTACTGTACACGAATAATGTGCCAGAATGGTAGGAAATGATAGGCTGTCTGCTGTAATGTAGAATAGTGGGTTAAAAATGAGGGCTCTCGCAGAAGAATTTCAATTTATGTGGATGCCCCTGCCCCTTTAAGTGGGTGGAGCTTAACTCCCTCCCATCTCCACCCACTTAAATGTGGGCTTTGATTGGTAACTCTTTCCATCAAGTAGAGCTTGGAAAAAGGAGGGTAACTTTAAAATGGAGAACAGGCAAACCACCTCAGCCAGGTCTTCAAGGCTCGCCTCATCAAAGATAAGTCGCGTTGGTAGCCTGAACCTTTGCTATAATGTGCCACTGTCTCTGTGGTCTTCCTCTCAAAAAACTCTAACCCTAGTCTAATCACAAAAAAAACATCCCACAAACTTGAGGGACATTCTACGCAATACTGCTTAGTACTCCTCAAAACTGTCAGGGTCATCAAAAACAAGGAAAGTCTGAGAAATTGTCATAGCCCAGAGGAGGCTAGGGAGCGTGACAACTCAACGTAATATGGTATCCTGAATGGAATCCTGGAACAGAAAAAGGACATTAGGGAAAACCAGTGACATCCGAGTAAAGTGTGCAGGTTAGTAAGTATCAGTGTACAGTTAGTTGTGACAAATATACCATTTAATTGAAGATTTAAAGAGGAAACTGGTGAGGGGTATACAGGAATTCTCTGTACTGTTTTTCATAACTTTTCTATCAATCTAAAACTATTCTAAATTAAAAGCATTTCAATTTTTAAAAATCTGCACGAAGAGAAAATAAAATGTGTTCTGGTGCCACACAGTCTGGGTTTATCACCTGCACTGCCACCTTGGACAAGGGACTTAATTATCTGAGCCTTAGTTTCCCTTGGGAGAAATGAAAGCTAATAACAGCACCCATCTCATAGGTTATTTTGAGGAATAATTGACTTAATACACATAAAATGCTTTTAGAACTATGCCTGGCACAGAGTTGATATCCCACAAGTTATTATTTTTATCAAGTCATTTTATACTGAATATTTTTATTCAGTAGAACTTCCACATTAGCTAATATTCACATACACCTATTTTTTAAAACATGGAATCAGAGCTAGACAAATTAAGGTCTTTCGTAAAAGGATTTAAACTATATACATTGTAGCAGTCAATCACATTATCATACGTTTCCCTTCTTTAATAAGACTCCCATATGAATTCACTGGGGCAAATTTTAGTATGGACCATAGCAAGAGATAAACTTATCCTATAAGCATGTATTTTAGGTATGCAAATGCAGCATTAAAATATAGCTTTCATATTAAGTATAAGGACCCTGGAGGGTGTACTGATATGAATTGAGACACTCCATCACTACTGTGTTCACCTTGACGTTAGCAGTAAAATGATTACAGAAAGTGGACAATGGAACTAGAGAATCAAAGCACGTGTGATTCCTCCATGCTGTATCCTGTACCCCAAGTGCCCCTGTAAATCATAGCAGATGGACAACTTCTTCCAAGTGTTGCCATATTGATTTCTTCTCCCAGAAGCTGTCTGTATCCACTTTCCTTTTAATTTTACTGAATTATTTTTTACCCATAAATTCCCACACTGAATGTTAAAATAATATCTTATGATTATAAAAACAATGCATCTTTATAAAGAAAATTTCCAGTGTCAAAAAGGATAAAAGCTGGGGCACCTGGGTGGCTCAGTCGTTAAGCGTCTGCCTTCGGCTCAGGTCATGATCCCAGGGTCCTGGGATCGAGCCCCGCATCAGGCTCCCTGCTCAACGGGAAGTCTGCTTCTTCCTCTCCCACTCCCCCTGCTTGTGTTCCCTCTCTCGCTGTGTCTCTCCCTGTCAAATAAATAAATAAAATCTTTAAAAAAAAAGGATAAAAGCTGAAAAATCACCCTTTGTCCTAGTAAGCAGAGAAAACCACATTTAGTGTTTTTACATATATCCTCCATTTCTATACACGTTAAGAAAAATTGAATCATATTTTATATACCTTTTATAACTTTTTTTCACTTAAAAATATGTTATTAACACCTTTCATTGAAAAATGAATCCAGAAACTTCTCATTCTTAATGACAAAGGAGTGTTTCATTGCATGGATGAGATGTTATTTGCTTAATCAGCCCCATGTTAATAGCTTGTTTACAGTTTTTAACTATTATTAAGTGCTGCCAGATACATCCTTTGCATACTAATCCTCTTAGTTAAAAATAATTATTAGAATTCAAAGTCCTTAATTCAATAACATTTAATTTTCATAAATTTATTGACTGTTCTTACACTTTGATCCCTTCATCTGAAGTCATGAAACACTTCCTTCTCCCTGTTCCTAAGAAAACCTCTTACTGAGTTGATTGAGATTGTACTGAGCCTGTAGATTATATTAGGAAGAAAATATATAAAATTGAGCTTTCCCATTTAAGAATAAATTATATTTCTTTATTAATATTTTATTGTCCTTTGCATAAATGTACGGTTTTTATAAATATTTTCTTTTCCTATTTTCTACTTAAGCTTTTATTTTCATTCAATTATTTTAAATAACTTTCCAGAACTATTTTCTTAAAAATATAATAAACTTGTTTATTTTTATGTCATTGAAAAAAAATAGCAGAAGAGGGAATTTTAATGGGCTGTGGTTTGCATCATATAGATTTTTATGCTAAAACATATCTTCAAATATTTAGCCTTTTAATTTATTTGAAGCTCAACTATAATGATAATACCACTTAATTGTATTCTGAGAATAATTTCCTAAACTTTAGTTTAGGACTGTTCACTGACTGTTCACTCTGCGATAATTATTGAATAATGCTTATATAACCTTGTTAAATTACTGATTTTTATACTAACATCACTAATTTACTATATTTGAAATCAGAAAACTTCAAAAGGGAATCATACAGAAAGAAATATCTTCATATGTACATTATTTCCAGATGAATTTAAAAGAAAAGGAAATGGCTATATAAATGAGATATGTGCTACAGCAATAGAACCAAAAAATGAGTTTCATAAAAGCGTAGTATATTGCTATGACAATAGTTCAAAGATTTCATTTTACATATTATTTTTATAATGCAGTGATTTCCAATAGGTACTATCTTGTTGGATTGCTTCCTGTTTGCAGATTTGCCTATTATTTTTTTAATTTTATGGCAATAATTTCCTAATTTTATGGGTATTCAGAGACCTTTGAGCTATGACTAGGCTTTTAATAAATCAAAGAAATAAATCACTGCAGATTTCCCATAGGAGTATTGGTACATGAAACCACTGTTTGCTCCTGTTAGAGCACAGAGCTCCTTAAATGCAGATAAATATCGTGATTGATGGTAATAGTTTCTTCATTTACTGTAGTTTTTTTTTTTTTAACGTGCATAATGATTCTAACAAGTAAAATGTCCCTTGGCAATTAGGAGATAAAGGTCATTATCTATATAAAATTGCTGTGTTAGAATTAAATAGTAATATGTTTCACTGTGAAGAATGAGACGTGACCACAAAGAGAGGAATCTACAGACTTCTTGAGACAGTAAATGTTATCATCTTAAATACTTATTTTCTCTACCGAATTGTTTAAATTTGCAAAAAGCAATATATCCCATCAGACAAGCTGACTCTCTCAGGAGTTGTGCGGTCACCGGAAGAAGAAATTGTACTAATCCAATATAGTTAAATCACTGGGAAAAAATGCTTTTCCTTGGTGACCTTTTATGTCTGGTCTGAATCAGAATTACTATTAAAGTGTGATTAAATCCCCTTTCACAGGCTTCTCATATAAATTGCCAGAGACCCTTTTCTAAAGTGGCGGTTGTATATCTGGCCAAGGAGATAATCAACTTTGAGAAATCATGAAACATGGGATTATTTGGTTTGTTTTGTATTTTAATACAGGGATTAAGTTCATTCATTCACCTGTGAACTGTGTATAGAAAGGTGGTTAATAACTTTGAAGAACAAAATTAATAGCTTGTTACCCAAGATAACTAATATAATTAACTCCCACACACTGAGTCTTTACAACAAATAGGAAAGGCAACAAAGACCAGTCAGTAAAGCCCTTATATTTTTCTTCCGAAGATTTTCTCTTTCTTTTTTTTTTCTCTTTCCCTCGTTTGGTGGAAAGGAGCAGTTCACGTTTTTAACAAGCGCATTGAACTTATTTCTGCAGCATAATAACTGGGTTGATGTGTATTAGGTGAGCTGGCTCTGCTACAATCTGAGATTTTGCCACTAAATCATTTTCCTTGAAATTGTGATACTCATATGCAAGAAAGGAAGGAAAGTGATGGAAGTTTGACAAATTATATTCAAGACATTTGGAATCACCAGGTGAATGGGCACCTACTTGTCTAAGCAATAACTCCACTATTAGGTGAAAAGAGTGATTTATATTCATTTCTCCAGCATTACCTCTTTCTTTGTGTGGCATGAGGTATGCTATTCACCTCTGTTAGTTGCAAAAATAAGCAGGAGATGTATTCATCCTGGTAAATATATATTCAGAGTGACAAAATCAGAACTAATAAAAAAAATGTGTATTCTAATCACATTGTTCTGAATTGATAAAGAAATCCACTTGGTGGAACCCTGGGAATATGGGTCTCTCTCCCTTCATGACAGCTGCACAAATGGCAGAGAATGCTTGCAAGCTGCCTGGGACCCTTGGCAGATGCTTCTGGGTTTGTGTGGCTCGTGGCCCAATGTACAGCGGCCATGACAGAGGAGCTGGCATGAGCTTGTTGTGGGGCCGTCCTTGTTCTCCCTGCCTTTGAATGTTGATAACCCTGAGGATCTCACCTCTCCCTGTTTTCTAGATCTTCGGGCTTGCAATGAAATTTCATCCACCAGTTGTTTGTTATCCTGTTGATTACTTGATTAATACAGTTGTTAAAATGTTCCTCTTCCTCATATATATGTCCTTCAGAATTTATGTGTGTGTGTGTGTGTAGTGTGTGTGAGCGTGTGTGTGTGTGTGTGTGAGTGAAAAGAGCCACTTGCAACTTTGAAAGCTATTACTCAGCCTGGTTTTTGAGTCACATCCTTCCTTCAGCCTCTGTGTTTTGCCAAGGACTAACTGTCGGAATGTGGTCTTCAGATTCAGTTCCAGCCCTTGTTTCCCTATCCTGGCTCTGTTTCCAGGATCTTAGCTCGAACGATAACCCTGAGGATAACCCAGAACAGCCATATGGAAAGTAAGAGAAAGCTGGTGGTCATTATCTTTAATGGCTGTTACTATCCAATGGGATGTAGGAGCCACATTGTTAAGATAGAATATTGGGATCGCAGATTGTATCCCCAGTACCACTCCTGGATTTGCTTGAGGTGATTTCTGGCATACTTCTTCAGCACTCACTTTGCAGCACTAGATACAATGGAGATGTAAGGGAATTGTGTGCCCTGGGGAAACTGATGACAATCAAGGTGGGCAGGCAAGACATACCTTTAAGAATAAAGTCACGAATAATTGCTGAGCAATTGGTCAGCAGAAGGGAGACCCAGTAACAGTGGCAGATCCTGTACTAGTTAAAATACTGAACTCAAAGAGTTAAATATTGGGTTCTAATCCTAAATTGTTGTTTCCCTGAATAAGTCCCCCTTTCTAATTGGAGTGCAGTTTCGGCATCTGTAAAGGGAGGAGTTGAACTAAATGATTTCAATACTGTCTTGCAGTGTTAACCTTTTTTAATTCTAAAAATGCATGATATTACAGGATTATGCATAAAGGCTGTGGGTGTTTAAAGAGAAAATTGCTAAGAAAATTTTTGTCAAGCATTGAAGAGAGTATAAGACTTGAAGTGGAATAGGGGAGATGGAGACATCAGGCAATGGTGCAGAAGTGAAGTGGGGACGATAGGAGTCTGTCCTGCACGGGTGGGAGGTGAGGCTAGGTGTTCGAGCCTGGACTTTGATAGACTGAGGACTTTTTATCTTATTTTATCTATGAAGTAATAAGGAGATAATATAATTTTTTAACCAGAGTAATAATGTTAAAATGGCATTTTATCAAAATTAATACATGATTAATATATGATGATAAACTCAGATACATGAACACTGTAGAGAACTAAGCAATACATGTTGGGTTGAAGGATATTGAAAATATTAAATAGGAATTTTCTAATTGGTTTATTTTGTTAAGATAGAGAGTGCGCATGAGTGCGGGGTGGGGGGCGGAGCGGGGTTGAAGGGCAGAGGGAAGGGGAGAATCCTAAGCAGGTTCCACACTCAGCTGGGAGCCCGACTGGGGGCTCCATCTCACGACCCCGAGATCATGACTTGAGCCAGAATCGAGTCGGACACTTAACTGACTGAGGCACCCAGGTGCCCCATTAAATAATTCTTAAAGTCAATTTTAGAAAAACAAAGTCAGGGAGATAAATTATAATACCTCCCATCCTGGAATAAATACCTCTTTTAATTCATAAATGTTTCTTTCAAGCCTTATCAATAGGCTCTCAGGCACAGTTATTTACATGGTGGCCAATCTTTTTCAGAGTGTTAAGTTTATAAAAATAAAGCAGCTTGAAAAATTTAAAAGCAGTATGTAAATAAATAAAAATCATCATTCAGAGATAAGCAGTATTAAGCTTTTTTCTATTTTCTTTCCACAATTGGGTTAATAATAAATTTATGGGTTTTATATCCAGCTTCTCTTTATTTTCACATTAAATTGGGAGCAATTTCCAAGCCATTAATATATATACTTGAAAATATTATTTTAATTATACTATAGTATCTTCTAAATGTGCCCAAATGTACTAATACATAGGTAATTTGCTTGCGGTTTTATCCTACACTAAGCATCACATATTTTTTATCCCCTTCAGTGATTCTTTCAGCAAGGATTACTAGGCGCCTGTTCTGTGCCAGGCACTGTGCCTACAGGCCGTGGTAGGACACAGTCCCTGCTCCCCTCAAAAGTGCTGTCAGCTGGGCTATATCTGAATAGCTTCCAGAAAGTCACATCAGAAAGATGTTGCAAAACTGTTGTGATATGTCTTGGATATAAAGGATATAGACGAGAAAGGAATCAAAAATAACTTCAGAGTGTCAACCTTGGGAAACAAAGTGATTCGTGAGAGCCTTGAAAATAATGGGAACATTGAAGAGGAGTGCTCCCAGAGAGGAAGGAAAAGACAGCTCAAGTTACTGGACTTTATATGGCAGCCAGGGATCCCAGCTGGGGAGGCCCACAAGTCGTACAGAACAGAGTCAGGAGGAAGACAAAGCTCAAGGGATCATTCACCCAAAGCAGACAAAGTTGGGTCCCAAACCACAGTAGTTCTTGAATAATGAAAAGGTGGAGGGGAAAATGCAGTGGAGTGCTGTCTAAACCTTACAGACGCTCGTGGTTTGTGGGCGGTGGGGCGGAGGTAGGGAGCTAGACAGGAGAGAATCAGTGCAGTGACTCGAAAGGCAGTGTAAGGGTGAAGAGCGGGGAAGTGAAGGATAAGTAAGGAGGGGGGACAAAATCACTCCCTCCAGGAAAATTAAAGATCAATTCAGGTGTGTTTAGCTAGTGGGTGGGGTTAGGAGTCCCTCCTCTCTGTGTTCCCTCCGTGTGTTTCTCACTCGGCCTGTATAGCATATGGCACGCTCTGTTTGCTCATTAAATGCTTTTAGACCAGAGGAGGAGAAGGATTTCCTGTCTAAGAAATTGAAGAGCCAACACAGAAAATACATCTGGGTTTAATTAGAAAAGTTTAGACTGTCCATGGTTTTCAAAGGAGACTTATGATTCTCCTCAGTGTCTCGGGGGAACGTGGGGGGTAGGCTCAAGGGAGGCCCACTTTCAGCCCCTCCACTCCTGGCTCTGCCTTTATTAAGATTTTGTGTACGAAATGCATCTCACTGCTGAAAGAGAGGTTTATATCTTAAGATCCTCCCAGGTCAAGGTTCTATGAAAAAAAGAAAAAGACCATGTGCGAAAAAAATGATAAAGAGAGATCCAGAGAAAGTGAAGATGAAGAAATTTAACAGTTGAGTGATTCATATAGGGAGACATTAGATAGACATTCTTAAAAAGAAAGTTCTGTGCTAATTAATTAGCTAATAGAAATGTTGGTAGCAAACTGTAGTAGGGTCATTTGTCATGAGAAAAAACAAGGACAGTAGGATAGCCGACTATAGAATAGCTAATCCCATTAATTTTTGCAAAGAAACTTCTATTTGAATACCAGCTGGTCGGGGTGCCTGGGTGGCTCAGTCGTTGGGCATCTGCCTTCGGCTCGGGTCATGATCCCAGGGTCCTGGGATCGAGCCCCACATCGGGCTCCCTGCTCGGCGTGAAGCCTGCTTCTCCCTCTCCCACTCCCCCTGCTTGTGTTCCCTCTCTCGCTGTGTGTGTCTCTCTCTGTCAAATAAATAAATAAAATCTTAAAAAAAAAATGAATACCAGCTGGTCATTATGTAGAAATTTGAATTAGCTCACTTGGTGAAAAAAGTATTTTTTACCTTGAGTATTCTTGCATTTACATTATAGTGTTACAAACTTTCTGTGAATGGAAAATGATAATATTTTCATTAAATCATTCATTTTTTCATTAAGTTATTAATTTCTTCAACAAATATTTATTTTGTAGTTACTATGGGCTAAATATTCTTCCCTATTCTGGGGGGAGAGCAGTGCAAAAAACAAAGTCCTTGTTCTCTTGGAACCTGTATTCCTATGGAGGAAGATAGATAATAAGCCAATAAATGTATTGTGTCCCATAACTGTTGCATGAGAGATGCCACTTTACATATGGTGTTCGGGGGAGATCTCAGAAGGTGATACTTGTGAAGGTAGATACCAGGGATCTAGGTGGAGGGAATAACAACTTGTGTGTCCTTAATGATAATAGTATCAAAATCAGAGTTCTCAAGCCTGAATTTGGTGAATTAAGGATCATTCTTTCTAGTGCATCAACATGATTTTTAATACTATTGTTACTTTGACCTCCTTCATATAAAACATTTCCTTCTGTGAGAAGTCCTCACTTTGTGTGAAGCATTAACTTCCTGTATCTGCTACTATTCAGACATCAGACAGAGTGAATCAACAAAGTGAGTTGGAAGTACACCCGTGTGCATGTTTCGGGTTGGAATTATGCTGGAGCTAGGGATTTGAGCTTCCTGGTTTAGTTCACCAGAAATATTGGTATAGATAAAAGAAAGTGGGAAATGTTTCTGTTTTGGAGAATAGACGTTGGTTTAAAGGAGAGAAAAGAGGTAGAATATCTAGAGGATGCAGAGAGCCAGAAAGCACTTACTTCTGGAAAGTCAAAAGTGAGAGGAATTTCAAGAAGGAGAGATGTATCAACTGCATCAGATACTACAGTAAGGTCAGCAGAAGATGGTGCAGAGAAGAGGCCCCTGGTGGGTAACTTCTAAGGGTTAGTTCCAACAGTGTTGGATATTTGAAGTCAGATTACAGTGGGCTTAAAGAGTAAGTGAAAAAGTGGAAACATTGAGTATGGACAACTTCTTTGAGAATTGACTGAGGAAAGGTGATTAGATGTCACCTTACGGGTATTTTAAAAATCAAGATTTACAAATTTTATGATATGCCATAAATATTTTTAAAATAATGAAGACCAGGGTGTTTGTAAGGTAAAGGACCCTAAAGATATAAGAAAGCACATTTGATGGATCAAAGTATTGGAATAGGCAAGAGCAGATGGGTGACAGAGAGGGTGCTTTGGCAATGTGGATGAAAAGTTTTGCTGAAAGGTAAGAAAGAAGAAAGGGGAGGAAAGAGAGGAAGATTTGAGTAAATATTGTAGAGGAGTAAAAAGGAATGTAAAACTATCATGATCTACATGATTCGGAAATGGAGGGGTTGTGGCTAATGGTGACGTGCATATGGGAGGGCAGACGTGGAGAGGAATGGATCGTATTTGCGGTGCTGGTGTAATGCCAAATGGTTTGTGACTGTCATATGACAAGAGAAGGTAGTTGCTGACAGCATTTGTTAATCGATGTCAGTTTGAGATATTATTGTAGAAATAAAAGTGCTGCATTTCTAGTTTCTATGATTTATAACAGTTTACTTTCCTATTAACACAGGATTGCTTTTAGGCATATCCATCCACCTGTAAATATTTTCCAATTGTAGGAGTCTTTACCAAAGACTTTTCTGGAGGTAATGGTTCACATCTGTGGTCTAACATTCTTAAATGTCTGGGAAATGTTTTAACCTAATATATCCTTGTTCTATATTACCATTTTACTATTCGTGACTTTATTGTCAGTATGTGACTATTCACTGACTACTGCAGTTATCTCTTGTCATGTAACCACCTCAGAACTTTGGGTTAGGGGCACCTGTGTGGCTCAGGCAATAAGGTGTCTGACTCAATATTGGCTCAGATCATGATCTCAGGGTTGTGAGATCGAGCTCCACATTGGGCTCCACGCTGGGTATGGATCCTGCTAAAGATTCTCTCTCTCCTTTTCTCCTTGCCCTTACCCCCCACCCCAAGGGGAAAAAAAACAAAACAAAAAAGAAACCTCTGGGTTAGATCAACAACAATCATTTTTTAAAAATTATTTGTCATAGTTCCAGGGTCAGGAATTGGGTAAGGGCAGTTCTGGACTTGGTGGAATTGGGGTCTCTCATATGGTTGCAGACAGACGGTGGCTGGGGCAGGAACAGTGAGAAGCCGGCACAGTTGGGGATTGGCCAAACATCTCACTCTTCTTAGAGTTTTGAGGTCCTGCATAGGTTGTCTCCATGTGGGTTAGTTTGAGCTTCCTCATGGTATGAGTTGGGTTCTAAGAGTGGGTGTCCAAAGAGGACCAGATGGAAACTGCATGGTTTCTCTTTAACTTAACCTCAGGAGTCATTCAGTGGCTCTCTGTCCCTTACCCAGAGTCAAAGGAAGGGGACATAGACCCCAGTTCTAGATGGGAAGAGTGTCAAGAATGCTGGGGCCGTGGTTTAAAACTGCCACACTGGTCACATAAATTTTCATTAGGGCATATCACCAAGTTGAGCTGATAAACAGCTTTGTAGGAAAAACGATCTGGGAAACAATTTAATCAAGCTCCTAGATTTTTTGGTCATTTTTTTCCCATGCTCCTGATAGCCATTATAGTGCTGCTTCTCATGATAAACATCAAAGTGTGAATTGTCACAGAGTGTTACTTGGTAGGTCATGAGGTCCCTCATTTGCTCACCCTCCTTTTCTTCCTTTTTGACTAACAAGTTCACAGATGTGTCAGACTGAAAAAGATGGTGAAAAAGATGCCATAGTGTGACACGTCTGAGACAAAAGAGGAGGTGGTGACACTTCTTAGCACATCTTCAGAATGTTATCCATAAAGTAGATTTTCAACTCCAATTCTGCCATGATTCTTTTTTTCCATTCTCAACGTGCTTCGTGCTTCGACATATAGGTCTTTTATTCTTCAGAACATCACCTTTGTTATCTCTTGTGGTTGGCAGCATCAGATGGCTTCCAGTGGTCTCCATCTCCTGGTATTTATGCCCTTGTGTAATCCCCTCCCCTTGAGTATCAGCTGGACCCAGAGACTTGCTTCTAATGGACTATGGCCAAAGTGATGGGATATTTGATGCGGTATTACTTCTGAGGCTAAGTTAAAAAAGATTACTACTTCCTCTTGCTCACCCTCTCTTACTGTCTCACTGGCTGACTCTGAGGGGAGCCAGCTGCCATGTTGTAAGTTGTTCTGTGGAGGGACCCGCTTGTCAAGAAACTGATGTTTCCAGTTGGCAGCCAGTTGAAGACCTAAAGTTGACAACAGTTCTGTGAGTGAGCTTAGAAGTGGATTCTTCCCCAGTTGAGCTTTCATGTGAGAACACAGCCATAGCTAACACTTTACTACTACCTTGTGAGAGAGCCTGAGCCAGAGACACCTAGCTAAGGTGGACCTGAATTCCTGATTAACAGAAAATGTGAGATAATAAATATTTGTTACTCAAAGCCCCTAAGTTTTGGAGTGACTTGTTCTACAGCAATAGATAACTGCATCTCCTTTGATCCCATGACCCAGAAAGGGGAGATACTGTTACTGTAGTTTTACAGCTGAGGGAACTGTCATCAGAGATTATGTGAACTTTTAAGAAGACGTGTTTCGTAAGTACCAGAACTGAGCTGAAATTCTAAATCTGCTGACTCTTCCACCAAAATAGTATTTTGTTTTGTATTGTTTGGTTGTTTTGCTCTGATTCATAACAAGGGGTGTGCATTAGAGTGACTTGGGAATCATTTCCTGAATACTCATTCTTGGGCCTCACTCAGGGCCTTCCGAATCAGTCTCTGAGGATGGGCCTCTATGCATTCTAACAAACAAGAAGGCCTTGGTTGATGAGTCTTCTTGGTTAAGAGCATCCACTCTAAAAGGCACATGTCCTACTTTGAAACGTTATAGATGTTTTAAATTTTCTGGCCTGATGTGACAACCTAAAGACCTCATTAGTGCAGGCACCCTATCCAGAATATAGAAATCCCTATTCAGTCAGATGAAGTCTTGTGTTTCTTACAGGGATACTTTTGATATGACCCTCAAGGGACCTGCCCTTTTATACAAGTATATTTGGGAGTTTCTTTCACATTGCTTTGTATTAACAATATTAGGTGACTAGTATTAGAATGTGTACACAAGCAAACAAAGACTTGTAATCACCATATCCCAGCACTGTAACTTCTGTGTGGCCTGATCACTTGATTAATATGCTGTTTCTCTCCCTCATTTTGCAACCTACATTTTCTTAGAAGAGTAGAGGCCTTAGAAGACTTTACTCACAAAGATAAATCTGTCCAGGCTGCTAATCTTTTTGTGAGGTATGAGTTCATTTAAAATCTGACCTTGTATCGTCTCCTGCCCAACCCCTACAAGGAAATTTTTTTAAAACAGACTTCTCAAAACATTCTATCCTAAATTGATATCATGTCACATTATTATATATCTGGACAGAAAGCAATGGCTGTTTGATTAAAATTTATCATATAAAATAATCTACCCAAATCATTGGAGCACAGCCCCTAGAGAACAATTTTATACTAAGTCAAGGTAACAGATTATCTGACCTTGGAGCTGAATTTTTCCTCTATCTCACTCATCTCTTTTGACAATGACAGTCATATGTTTTCCATGTATGTGTAGGCTGTGACATTTTTGTATTCTTCCTAAAATCCCTTTGTCTGTGGGTTTGGTTGTACTGGGAAAGTGTTGAGCACTATCTATTTTAAATACACCATTCGAGGAATTTTTTCTTATTGTAGTGCCTAATATAAACTCAGTCTTCTGTTCATTTTGAATAACCCCAGATACTAAAATTTTGTCAGCAAACTTGAGTCTCTGGGAATATATTCTTCTCCAGGACAAGAGGAAAAGTCCGTCTGGTAAGAATTGGTTTAAGGACACAGCCCATGCGACAAACATCTGTGACTTTACACCTGCCAGGAGTTCCTCTTCTCTTATGTCTGATGTCTAAATATGACCCTTCCTTCTAAATACGAGAAATGTCCCCTCCCCCCCAGTGAATTTTTCTCTGGTTTCCCAATTACACATTCTCTTTCCTTCTCCTGGACCTCTCGGTCTCTTTACCCAAACCTATCTGCTGTCTCCCTTCAGTTTTGACCTTGCAGGGCGGTTGTCTTTGCTCTTCTTCCCCAATACAGTTTAGGATTTGGGGGTGTGGGTGGGGGACACAGGAGTGCTTTGTGCAAATCGGGCATTAGTATGCACTCTGACGCTGCAGAGGTCTTGACTCATGATGATAGAATTACCACAGATAAATGATCACATTTCTTAAACTTCATTGTCTTTTTAAAATGCATCTTTTGGGGGAAGTCTGTGGGGATGACATTAAGAGCCACTTTAAAATTTAAAGACAATTTCTCTTCTTTTGTTTACTTGCTTAAAAATAGATGTGAGTGCATGCTTTCCTTTAGGTCCTCCTTTTGCAGTTCCTTGTTCTAATAATATGTAAATCACTAGCGGCAGACAACATGTAACATTCAGATGCAGAGATCATTTTACTGAAGCTCAATAGAACAAATTACTATCCATTTGCTCTAAGTAAAATTCAGTATTAAAAATGTTTCATGTTTGCCAAGTGAAAAGTAAATAGCTGAAAGGTATTAATCAAACCATTTTTGGAAAATAATATTAGGTTCATATCTCAGATCCCATTTTATTCCCAATAAGATGAAATATTGTTTATCTGTCACATGGAATGGTGATGTATGCATGTTTTGATACGATTATTGACACTTGGGATGTGATTCAATTCATTCAGCCATTTTGAGTGCCCATGATACACTTGACAGTGGGCTTTGGTGAATTTCTATCTTGAAGAAGTTTGCAGAATTTTTGTTGAGTTTTCTTTTTAGTACTTAGTACTGGGTGTGCGGCACTGGGGAAATCAGGAAGTTAAAATCATAAAGGAACTAAATCTGATTGCCAATTCCTTTTTAATCTTCTTCTTTATAGTGAAAAATAGTTTTTAGACATAAATAATTACTGTATATAATTTTGATCTCTTAATATACCATGATATCAAATTAGATGTGACATGGGCAAGGTGTTAACTAACTTTAGTGAAATTATAGCCCTTGAGCAACACATTTTTAAACAAATGTGTAGTATTTGTTCATCTTGCCACATATTAAGCTCAATTTTTGCAAACAATAAAATTGATACTATTATAGAGGAAATCTCTGTATCTTCGACTCAGTTTTGCTGTGAACCTGAAACTGCTCTGTAAAATAAAGGCTTAGGAAAAAAAAATGCTGTAAATGCATCAAAGCAGAATACTGTCTGCAAAATCCATTCTCCCCTTTGAGTCAATTGTAAGATTCCCCCTTCAGGAGTTTTATCTTCTTTCTCTCAGTGAGCCGCTACATGGAAGGGAATGGACACTCAGGCAATAACAAAATTTATTGCTTGGCAATGTGATGGTAGCAGTGCTGGACGGGGCAGGGAGGTGCAGAGAAGTAAGTTCCAGCCACTGAAACAAAGGAGCAAATGGTGTAGTAACAAGGTCAATTTGAGGCATCAAAAACCCACCTATAATCAGTACTTGGGGAGGAAGGGTGAGAGATGGGGAGCATTGCTGATGATCATTTTTCTTCCTGTATATTCAAGTTGGTATGAACTGGTTAAAATGGGAGCATTCATTTATTTGAGCAGACCTGTATCGACATTACTTCAAAAAAGGTAAGAGGGGCTACATGGCATTATCCATCACACAAAGCTCAGTGACTTTAGTAGAAGACAACAGATCTTTTACCATTGAGTTTTAAGACAGAGTGGCATATTTGTTAAAGCATAAATATTTTTGGACTTAAAAATACTGCATTATTTTTTACTGGGAAACCGTCCTGTCCCAGCCACCCACTTTAGCATTGCTTTAACACAAATTTGAGAAAAATAATGACTGAGACATACAACGAAGTGGTTTTATTTTCTCTACTGATATTTTTATTTCTTTGTCTTCTAGTTTCCAAAGTCATGATTTTATTCATGAAAATGCTACAAGAAGCAAGCAGGGTTTTTTGTTTTTTTTTTTAAATAAGCCAACTGCTTACTAATTCCTTGCTCAGAAAGTTAGAGAGCTGAATGAAACACAACAGAACACTCATTTCCTCCTGCCTTTTGACTTACCATCTACTGATGGGCTTGACCCAAGAACTGAGTTTTGACAAATGCCAGGAATTGAGCCTATAGCTGGAATTTAGTGTTCAAAACCCTCTATTAAAGTAAAAAGATCTATAGACATGTCTTTGATAGGCTACTTCCATTTCACCACTCAATATTTTACAGTCTCTTCTCATGTGATCTTGCGAAAAAACAGCTGTGCTTTACTTCTCGCTGATGTGCACATTTATCCCAGATTGTTTCCACTGATGTCAGCCGGGCCTGACAAGCCAAGCCTTATGTCTATAGCATTGGGATGGGATCCAAGAAAGTAGTAGAAGGACTTGGCCACTCCTGTAGGTACAGAAAAAGATGCTGCGATCCCACTGGTAGAAGTCATGCATTAAGGTGTTCTTGCAATGACAAAGAAGAGTGCTCTTTTTTTCCTCCCACATACCCCAGGCTGTTCTTTGATAAATGTTCATGCTGTAGGGCTGCTTCTGACAATATTTAGGACATTTTAGAAAATAGAAAAAGACAAAGAATTCGTTTTGAGGCTCTTTCCCAAACCCTTAAAGAAGTAAATATTCTAAGCGAGGTCTTCACATTGACTGACAACTTCAAAAGAGCAACCGGTAAAGGGAGGAAATGAGTCAGAATACTTCGGTGGCTTCGGGAAACTGGACCAAGAGCTCAACATATTAACTAAGGTGGATTACACATTTTCAAAAGCAATATACATTTCTAAGTCTTTTTATTCGTATTTGTTTGGTCTTCACTGGAATGAAGTTTCTGAGAGCAAGGTAGTCACATGGCAGATCAGTGTTTGGAGATAAGTAACTAAATGTTGAAATGGGAAGTAAAACCAGCGGGCAAAAAAAATCGTGTTTTTTTGTTTGTTACCGGGTTTGGTGTTTAGTCTTAGAATTTCTGAAAACTCAGTATTTGCTTTCATACTCTTCAGCGGCTCTTGGTTAGAAATGCTTCCTTTTCTTTTGTTCCAGTTCATCTACTTATGATAAAATTTTATCCCAACGAAATAGGCTTTTAAATATTGTGAAGGAACGGTAGTGCACTGTCTAAGATGACAGATTAATTACTTCTTTTCCCCGTAAGGGAACCAGGAAGAATTTGAAGACATACTGGCGCTGATAGCTTACCCCTAAGGTCTGCATGTTCTACCAAAAATAATGAAAAAAGGAAATTCAGTCCTGCTACTGACTCTCAGGATATACGGCTTTGATAATACCAGCCTGTCGTTTCAGATGATGAGATAAAAAAAAAATTCACTCAGGAAAGAAAGAAGAAAGCAAATGAGATTTTATCCACAGTGTGTTGCAGCATAACCTGCTGGAGAAATAAGGTAGTGATAATGAAAACATAACATCAGGGTATCTTCAGTGGGCGTTCTGCTTTTTCTCTTTTCCTTTCTTGGGAAGGGCAATACTTTTTCAAATGTGAATATAAAAAAGATGCTTTCTTTTTCTCCTATCACTCAGTCCTTTACTTCTGAGCAGTGTTTAATTAATTCCACTGAAGAAGCCCCAGGGGGGAAATTAGGATACTTTGCGGGAATTTGTGTATTCACCTCCTAGAAAAGTCTGAGGAACCATATCAGTCGACCTGAATGCTCTGTCCTGCCTCCATTAAAACAACTCACACATAAATCTTTCCTATAACTGCAGCCAGAGAGCTTAAACCTGATTGTTGTCTTCAAAACTCTTTCTCTTTGCCTTAACACTGTATTTACGCCTAGTATATATATCACTTAAGAATCTGTAATAAATTTATGGAACTTATGACCCTAAGAGATGATAGATAGTAAATATAAAAGTATGTCAGGGAATTTTTAAGATAAATTCTGGAATCAGATTTCATGATTTCTGGACTGGTTGTTGGAAGACCTGACTTCTCAGCCTGTCTCTACTTATAATTAGATATGCTTAGGCAGGACTCAGTTTCTTCACCTACAGAATGAGGTTAGAGTATCCGTAGCTTTCAAAAACAAAATTTTTAGTAATGTAATTTTTTAAAATGAATTCTCTCCTAAAATCCTGAGACCCCACATTATACCTGCTTGGCCTCTATTCTTCCCCCTCCCCCCCAATATGGCCTTGGTGTGCCTGCAGGAAATTGTAGGACTCCAAGAAACTTAGTTTGAGAACCACTGGACTAGATGATCTCTATGGTATGGCCAAAATTTTTAGTTTTCTCTACAGTAGTTATTTTATTGTATGTTTGTAATATCTCATACATTTTAACATTAATGTCATAAGGGTCCCTTTATGCCTCGATATACTATTTTGAATATATTGCCTTCATTAAAATATTTATCCTTGTCTTCTGATTTCCTTTAGTTATTTGGTTAATTATTTTGATCACTGTGTAGTATAGATAAGTATTTTAATCCCATAGCAATTATTTTCGTGGCTCATAGTATGAATTGTGTTTTAGTAAAACATTCATGGACTAATTCAACCAATATTTATTGAATATCTACTTTATGACAGAAACTGTGTTAGAACCCAGGATGCACAAATAAATAAAACATTGTCCCTATCTTCAAGAACGTCAGTCTGGCGGGGAGAAAGACAGGAAGCAACATAGTGATGATAGCACGTGGTTAAGTGCTGAGTTCCAGCCTCATGTATCCAGTCTCCTGACTAACTCGTGTGCTTGGATGTCTAATAAGAATATCAGATGTAGGGGCGCCTGGTGGCTCAGTTGGTTAAGCATCTGCCTTTAAGCATCTGCCTTCAGCTCAGGCCATGATCCTGGAGTCCTGGGATCAAGCCCCAGGTCAGGCTCCCTGCTCAGCTGGGAGTCTGCGTCTTCCTCCCCCTCTGCCCCTCCCCACTTGTGTTCTTTCTCTCTCGCTCACTCTCTCTGAAATAAATAAAATCTTTAAAAAAAGAAAAGAAAAGAATATCAGATGTAATCCATCTAAATAATGGTTCTTGATATATCACAAGCAAAATCATTCAAATCTTTTCCTTCTCAAGTTTTGCTATTTCAGTAAATGGCAGTATCCCTCACCAAGTTGGCTCAAGCCAGCAATTTAGGAGTCCTTAATTTCTATCCTTTCCTCATCCAGTGCATGAAATACATCAGCTAGTTCTTCTATTACTTCTGTTCTCAAATTTTGACTTGATTTTTGATTCTCTGCCTCACTAGTTCAAGTCACCATTACGTCTCCCTGGTTCCTGCAGCAGTCTCCCTCTGGTCTCCCTCCTCCCCTCCCCCAACAACACTCCCCTGACTTTCAAATGGCAGCAAGAATTATTAGTTAGCAGATTGGTTTGGCTACTGCAAGAGAGACAAAAATAGCATGTCCTAGAGAAAAATAGGTGGATTTTTTTCTCACTTCAAGCTGGTGGGTCCATAAGAGATTATCCATATGATAATCTCACTAGACACAGAAAAATAATTAATTGAAATTCAACACCCATTTATGAGCAGAACTCTCAGCAAGCTAGAAATAAATACAAGAGAACCTCCTTAAACTGATTAGAGATATCTATAAAAAACATTCTATTTAATGGTGAAATTTTGAATGCTCTGACTCTAAGTTTCAGAACAAGGCAAGTATACCGTCCCCTCCCTAAACTCCTATTCAATATTTGTGGGCCAAATAAGACCAAAAAAAATCAATTAGACCAAAAAAAAAAAAAAGGGAAAAGACCTAAAGATTCACAGACAACATGATCAACTATGTAGAAAATCCTGGGGTGCCTGGGTGGCCCAGTTGGTTAAGTGTCTGACTTTTGATTTTGGCTCGGGTCATAAGATCAAGCCCTGCATCAGGCTCCACGCTGGGAGCCCAGCGTCAAGCCTGCTTATGATTCTCTCTATCCCTCTCCCTCCCTCTCTCTCTCTCTCTCAAAAAAAAAAAAAAAAAGTAGAAAATCCTAAGGAAGCCATAAAAAAACTACTAGAAAAACCAATATATAAAAATCAATTGCATTTTTATATACAGCAACAAACAATTTGAAGTTTTAAAATAGCATCAAAATAATGAAATACCTAGAGATATCTATCCAATAAAATATGTTCAACATTTGTATTCTGCAAATTATAAAATACTACTGAATGAAATTTTAAAAGATTCACATAAATGGAGAGATATACCATGTTCATCAACTAGAAGACTCAATATTATTGTGAAGTCTCCCAAAACTGATCTCCAGATTTAATCTGTTGAGAGAAAGAAAAGATAAGGCAGTAACTGTAAGAAATGTCCTGACTAATAAAATCTAGAATAAAGAACAAGTGTGTTATGTGTGAAATTGAGGGGATGATGGTATTGGTGAGGAATAATTTCTACTTTTTCTTTTAAGCTGAATGTAAGCAAGATCAATAGTAGGACAATACAGGGATTTTTTTTTAAAAAATGGACTTTGAAGGAAGCTCCCACTTTTCCTTAAAGACTATCAATTGATGTCATCTTCTGGTAGTAAGTTCCTGCTAAATCAGATGAATAAGAGCTTAAAGGACACAAGAGAAGGTCTGAAGTAACCTGGTGAGCAATGTGCCAGACTGACAGTGAGAAATGAATAATGAAAGTAATGAACAGCATTAAGAGCCTACTTGAGGCTCAAAGTTGCTACCTCCTTCAATGGATGGTTATCAGTCAGGATCCAATCTGGAGTCAGTAACCACACTGTAATTTGAACAGGGATAGCTTAATATAAAGCGTTATTAACTATTTACAAGAGATTTGCTATTTTTTTCTTTTTCTTTTTTTTTTTTAAGAGGGTATAGAAAATGATGCTAAAGAATATCCTAAAGCTAAAGTAGAGAACCCAAGGAAGGAACAAGCTTAGAAAGGGTTTCCTTTGCCAAATTTGGGGGTGACTTCACTGGGAAAGGTGTGGCTACAGCCCACTGGTTGGAAGACGAGCTCACTCGGTTGTCCCAGGCCAGAGTTGGTCCACAGCTATAGAGCAGGCTCGTTACATGGAATTACTGACCAAGGCTGGCTAGTTGGCAGCCTCCCTCTGGGATGCCAGTGGGCCTAGGCTCATGGGCAGGGTATTGCAAACAGGAAATCCCCTCTTGGGTTCGGCACGCGGGCAGTCAGGAAACTTCTGGCTAGGACTGGAAAACTGGAAGGTGGACACCATTGGGTGGCAGGGCAGGTGCACTGCTGGGAGTCATGTGCCACTGGATGGAGCCAAGATCCTTCCTCCTCTGGGGTCCTCCAGCACCATCTACTGACAAAACTTAACATTGTGCCGGCTGGCAAGGGAGAAATGTTCCAGTATCACATGGAGACAGTGGACGGTGCCCTTGGAGCTGAGTAAGCATTACACTGATAAAGGAAACAGTTCTTAACTTCTACCCTGAATACTTATTAACAATTTCAGGGATCTTATTTCCTTTTAAGGCACATATGAGTACATCCGCTAATTTTATTAAAAGGTGTCATTATTAAATAAAGGAGAAAAAAGTCTTACACACAGTGAGTCAAAGGAAAGCAAGATTACGACTCCAGCCTAGTCAGAACTCATGGTCAGGGACCCTTAGAACATAAGCAATTTAAAACTGAGTTTGCTGCACTTGGATAAAATGACACATTTTGGCAGAATCTTACAGTTTACAATTTCACATTCCAGGGTGTGGCCGCTGTACCATTCTGACACAGAATTAGCATCTCTAATTAATGTTATGTAAAACAGAGGCCTGTGAGGCCCAGCCCTAGGAGACGGTTCCTTGTGAGGCAAAGAGTATTTTTAGGACCAAACCGGATTTTTCTTTTAGGGTCCACATGGCACTAAACAGATGGTGACGTGGGTGGCTGTGGTTTAAGAGCTGAAGCGGTCCATAGAGACACCCAGGCTTGTCCTCGTCCCACCCTAGAGGCAGTGATGGCCATAGGCTGGTCTGGGCGGCTCTGCTGCAGGCTGGTGTCAGCCATCCCCGGAGGCGGACACCACGGGACTCTGCAGATGGGCAGCGCCCAAGACTGCAGGGCGGCTGGGAACTCAGACAGCTCTAGCCTACTGGCCACATTCAGAATTAGCATAACCATGCCTATTTTAATCTGAAAAGGAGCAGAGAACTCCCCCCGACCCATAGCTCTCTTTAGCTCTTAAAGGTATAACTTAATGTTGAAACTGCCCTTCCCCCAAAAGGTCCCTTCTTGTAATTGTTTTTTAATATTCCAATCTGTCTGCTCCCTAGGCTGCATTTATCCAGAAACTTGGATTCTGGCTAGTTAATGGGGTTAGGGAGCAAAGAGAAAGTCATTTAATACGTACTTATTTTTTTTTTCTCCAGAAAAACATTATATACATTCTTTTTGATAGAAATTCCTTGCTCCCAACACCTATATTACCAAATTTGTTTTCTAAATTTGATCACAATGCCGTTGTTCGTACCGTTTGTTCTCTGTTAGTATCCTGTCCCATTTATTTGATCTTGTTGTCTTCTTTGATTTATTAAACTAAAAAGCACTCTGAATTCCACATATGTTGGAATTATGTAAATTTAGAAGTTAAAATTTCCTCCAGCAGCTCTGTAATCCCCTCTCTGGTACTTTTATTAAAAATATCGAGCATATTCTTTCTTCTATGCATATGCAGTCATTCATACAAATAGTATGTGTTTGTGAGTAATGAGTGTTTCACCCCCCCTCAAAAAATGTTACAAACATTGCTTTCAACTTGTTCCATTTTGTTTTAACCATGGCATGATGATCCATTCTCTGGCTATTACATATGTATCCCACCTAGTCCTGAAAATTTAGGTTGTTCCCAGTTTTCTACCATCATGGAAGAGCCTGCTGTAGGAACATCCTAGTTTTTACCCAGAGCTTTCTGCACTCGTATATTATCTCTGCAGAAAATGATTCCTTGAACACTGCTGAAGACACCTTGAACCTTTTTATAGGTTTTGACAAATCATCCTCCCAAAATGTCGGTCCAGTTAATACTCCCCTTAGCCATGATGCGTGTGCCCTCCTGCCTCACTTTGATGCCAGTATATCACTGATTCTCCCCAGAAGCTGCCCTCCCCTTCACCGTGACTGGTCGGGACTTGTCAGTGTTATTGTTTAGCCCATGATTTGTTTTCCTGAGCTAGAATTGTAACGAAAGAAAAATAATTTTCCCTCTACCCTTCTGAGTTCTTAGCTGAAACCCATGCGATGAAAGACTAACAAGACAAAAACAAGTAAGTTTATTAACATGTATACATGGAAGAAACCCAGAGAAAAATGCCTGACTACCCTAGGTGGCTTAGAATTCAGACTTAAATTCAGACTTTCCTTAATAGGGAAAGGGGAGGAGAGATGTAGGCCTCTTAGGGGAGAGTAAATTATTTTCAGGAAAGATAAATAGGCCTTTAAAAAATAGGTGAGGGGGCATCTGGGTGGCTCAGTTGGTTGAGCGTCCAACTCTTGATTTCGGCTTAGGTCACCATCTTGGGGTCATGAGATCGAGTCCTTCGTGGGCGTGAGCCTGCTTAGGATCCTCTCTCTCCCTCTGCCCCTTTTCCCCTTCTCTCTCTCTTAAAAAAAAAAAAAAAATAGGTGGGACGTATAATAGTTTGTGCTGAAGTTTGTCTCTGTGTGGTGTCTACTCTCCAGTCCTTCGATAAGAGTCAGTCTTCCATGGCTGTTGAAACTTCCTTTCAGGGAGGGGATTTATGAGAATTGACTTCCTTCTGGAGAATTTGTCTTTAGGCAGATAAGGGAAGGTCAGAGAAAGCCTTTCCTGGCATTTGCTGTTTTTCAAGTACCTCAGCTCAAAACAATCATTCTATGAAAATGTCCTATTTTGTGGTGGCACGTTCTGCTACCCTTCAGAGGGAACCCAACGAAAGCTTGTCTCCCATCTTAGATAATTTGCCAGAGTAGCATTATTCCCAGGAGACAGTATTCTGACCAGACTTTCTTGGGAGTTATTATAACAACACCATGCTTGTAGGGAGGTGTGGGCCATCTCACTAAATTAACCAGGGCCAGATTTCTTTATCCTGTGGAATGGGTGATAAAGTTATGGTAGTTTTTTTTTTTTCTAAACAGTATACATTTCCAGACAGAGCACTGCTAGACGCATTTATAAAATGTATAACAATCAGATAACTGTTACCAGTAATTGGCAGTCAAACAAATCCACCACAGCGACAACCACCCACCACAGGAGCAAAATAAATTCGTTATTTTTCCTTTTTTCCCAGATGAAGAGAAGTCTCAGATTCATTTCAGCTGGATAGAGTGAAAAAGCCTTCAAGCTAGCAGCTGTCAATAAACCATTTGGTTTTTTTTTTTTTTTCCTATAAAGACAATGCAACATCTCTAAAGATAGTGAAAACAGGAGGGGGGATCCTTAACCACCCCTTTATTTTCATTTGTATACATGTCCTAATTTTGATCCATCTGTCAGTATTTTTCACGGTTAAAATCCTTTTATGAGCACAATTTTACATTCTGATTTTTTTTTTTCACTTTAAGCACGACATTTTAAATAGTCCATGTAATAGTTGCAGCCTTTGTGGTCACCGTGTGTTAGTTCGGGTAGGAATGGTGGTGGCCTCCCCCAAAAAGACCTTTGCCTCCTGGAATGTCCTACTGCCGAACTAGAATTGCTCCTTCTGGGCACACCAGAGCCTTGCAGGGGGTCTGGGAACGCGAGCCAGGGGAGCGAGAAGGCCAGAAAACAGGGATGGTGGCGTCTGCCATAGCTGCGGCAATTCCAGGCAGGAATTTGTTGTCTGGACTTCACAAAGCCCTGCTGCCTCAAGGTGAAGCCAGTTAGCAACCTGAGATTGTGACTTGAGTGGGGCTGAAGGGATAATCAGAGTAATCAAGGGCAAGTAAGACAGGCAGGTGAGGAAAAATGCAAACAGCTACCTAAACAAGCACTGTGGATTTTGATTCAAGCTTAGAATAAAGGCCAAAACTAAACTTTCTTAAATTCAGACTACATTTGAGGTCATTGTTGGAAGTTTCTTGTGTGTTTGTTGTTGTTAATTTTGCTCCTTCCTTCATCCCTCCATTCCTCCTTTGTATTTGTGTTCTATCTTCCAATGCCTATTGGGCAGTAATGTTTTGGGGTTTTTTTTCTAAAAAGTTTAAAACCATGGGGCGCCAGAATGGCGCAGTTGGTTAAGGATCCAACTCTTGGTTTCGACTTGGGTCGTGATCTCAGGGTCATGAGATCGAGCCCTGCATTGGGCTGTGCACTCAGCACAGAGTCGGCTTGAGACTCTCTCTCCCTCTGCCCGTCCCCCACCTCTCTAAAATAAATAAAATCTTTTTTTTAAGATTTTATTTATTTCTTTATTTGACAGAGAGAGAGACAGCGAGAGAGGGAACACAAGCAGGAGGAGTGGGAGAGGGAGAAGCAGGCTTCCCGCTGAGCAGGGAGCCCGACGCGGGGCTCGATCCCAGGACCCTGGGATCATGACCTGAGCCGAAGGCAGACGCTTAACGACTGAGCCACCCAGGCGCCCCTAAAATAAATAAATCTTTTTTAAAAAATTTAAAACCATAATCTTGAAGGGACTGGAGCCTATCAAAGTGAGTGAAGGAGAATTTGCAGTTTGAAAAAGCATATTTAGTTACCTATTCCTTGTTCCTGTCAGAATACTTAATTACTTCTGAAATTTTAAATAACATTTATGGAATGTATGATGATTTTATTTCTAAAAGAGGATATTGAGGGGCGCCTGGGTGGCTCAGTCAATGAAGCATCTGTCTTTGGCTCAGGTCATGATCCCAGGGTCCTGGGACTAAGCCCGGAGTCCAGCTCCCTGCTCAGGAGGGAGTCTGCTTCTCCCCTCCCACCCCCACCTGCCCTTTCTCCCTCTCTCTCTCAAATAAATAAATAAAATCTTTAACAAAAATAAAAGAGGATATTGAGTTAACTATATTTTTAGGAAGTCAACCTTGGAACAAGAGTACAAAATTTCATTTTATGCCAAATTTTCACCTTTTGAGGGTATGTCTCTTTTGAAAGAGTTTAAATCACTTTTGAGATATAATAGACCTTCTATATTTAAGGTGTACAATAAGTGTTGCCATGTGTATACACCCACGAAACCATCACCACAATCAAGATAGTGAATACAGCCATCATCCACAAAAGTTTCTTCACATCTCCTTATAATCCCCCCATCCCTTCCCTGTACCACCCTTCCCTGCATTCCCAGGCAACCACTGATTTGCTTCTTGACACTATAGATTAGTTTTATTTTCTTAAATTTTGTATAAATGGAAATATAGAGGATAGACTCTTTTTGGGGGAGAGGAGTCCTGGTGTTTTTCAGGGAGCATAACTATTTTTATATTTATCTATGTTGTTGGTAGTATCAGTAGTTCATCCTTTTTTATTGCTGAATGGTATCCCACTGTGTGGATGTACTGCAGTTCGTTTATCCATTCACTTGTTGACGTTTTGGTTATTTCCAGTTTTGTTGTGTCTGGTTATTACAAATAAAGCTGCTATTAATAAGTCCTTATATGGCCAGTGTTCCCGTTTTCTTTGGCTGAATACTAAGAGTGGAAAAGCTGGATCATCTGGTGGGTGTATGTTTAACCTTTTAAAAACCTGACAATCTGTTTTCCAAAGTTGTACCATTTTACATTGCCAGCATCAGTGTATGAAAGTTCCAACTCCACATTTTTAATTGTAGACATTTTAATAGGTGTGTACTGATATAATAGTTTGCCTTGCATTTTCCTAATGACCAATAATATTGAGCATCTTTGCATGTACTTATTTGCCATCCCTGTGTCTTCTATGGGAAAGTATGTGTTCAAATCTTTTGCTCATTTTTTATTGTTCTTTTTTTTTTCCAGATCCTTGAGTTTTGAGAGTTCTTTGTATATTCTAAATAGAGAATTTATCAGATATATGATTTGTGAGTATTTTCTTCCAGTTTCTGGCTTATCTTTTCATTCTCTTAATAGTTCTTTTGAAGAGCAGAAGTATATAATTATGATGAAGCCCAAAGAAATGTTGGGCTTCTGCCGTGGTCACAAAGATTTTCTTCTGTTTTCTAGAAGTTATAGCTTTAGGTTTTATGGTTAGGTCTCTGATCCATTTTTTATTAATTTTTGAATGTGGTGCCAGGGATACATCAAAGTTCCTTATATATTTATCCAGTCATTCCAGTACCATTTGTGAAAAAACTATCCTGTCTCTGCTGAATTGCTTTTGCAACTTTATTGAAAATCAACTAACCATGTATGTATAGGTATCAGTAGACTATTCCATCTTGATGCCAATACCACATTGTCTTAATTACTGTAATTTTGTAATAAGTCATAGTCAAGTTATATAAGGGCTACAACTCTGTTCTTTTTAGAGTTGATTGGCTAGTCTAGATCCTTTACATTCCCATGTGAATTTTAAAATCTGCTGGTCAGGGGCGCCTGGGTGGCTCATTTGGTTAGGCATCTGACTCTTGATTTCAGCTCAGGTCATGATCTCAGGGTCCTGGGATTGAGCCCCGAGTCGGGCTCTGTGCTCAGCGTGGAGTCTGCTTGGTATTCTCCCTCTCCCTCTGCCCCCACTTGTACTATCTCTCTCTAAAACAATTTTTAAAAAAATCTGCTGGTCAGTTTCCACAAAAAGCTTGCTGGGTATTTGGGATTATGTTTAATTTATAGATCATTTTGGAGATAATAAGCATTTTAATAATCTGGAGTCTTCCAATCCATGAACATAGTATATCTCTCCATTTATTTAAATCTTCAGTTTCTCTCAGCAGTATTTTGTGGTTTTCAGTGTACAGGTCTTGCATATCCTTTGGCAGATTTATAACTAATATTTTTATGCTATTGTAAATTGAGTTTTTTATTTAAAATTTCCATTGTTTATTGCTAGTATATAAAAATACAATTGATTTTTATATCTTGATCCTGTATCTTGCAACTTTGTTAAAATCAACTTATTCTAGTAGCTTTTTTGTAGATTCCATAGATTTTTTTTTATGTAACTAATCCTGTAATTTGTGAATGGATAGTTTTTTCTTCTTCCTTCCCAACATGTAGTCCTTTTATTTCTTTTTTCACCCTTTTGTACTGGCTAGAACCTCCAGTATAACGTTGAATAGAAGTGGCAAGAGTGGACATCCTTGTTTTTGATCTTAGGAGGAAAGCATTTAGTCTTTGACCATTATGAATGATGCTAGCTTAAGTTTTTTTTACAGACATTTTTTATCAGGTTCAGGATGTTCCTTTTTATTCCTAGTTTGTGGAGAGTTTTTATTAAGAATGGATGTTGGATCTTGTCAAATATTTTTTTCTCATCAATTAAGATGGTCGTATCATCTTGTATCATCTTGGACAAGAAAAAAATGCTGTTAACTTTATCTGTGTTGCTTTTAAGATTCTCTTCATCCCTGGTTTCAAATAATTTGATTATGATGTGTTTTGGTGTACTTTTCATTATGCTTTTCTGCTTAGAGTTCATTAAACTTCTTATATGTTAGTTTATAATTTTCATCAAATTAGGAAAATTTTGGTCATTGTTTTTAAACATATTTTATTCTGCCTCCCCTTCTCACTCCTCTCCTTCAGAGATTAAAATTACATATCTGTTTGGCCACTTGATTCACTGGTTGTCACAAGACTCACAGCTATTCTTTTCCCTTTTCTCTTTTTTCCCCGTTTCAATTCAGAGCATTTTTGTTGCTATGTCTTCAAGTTTACTCATCTTTTCTTCTTCACTATCTAATTAGTCATTAATCTCATCCAGTGCATTTTGCATCTCACATGTTGTAGATTTTATCTCCAGAAGTTTGGTTTTTTTTTAACTCTTCTGTGTCTTTACTTAACATGTGCATTCTGTAGTCTTTCCTCTACCTTTTTTTTTTTCCTCTAGCTTTTTGACATATGGAATGCCTACATAATAATTTCCTTTTCCTTTTCTACAAATTCTGTGCTAGTTGTCATTTCTGGGTCAGTTTTTTTTTTTTATTGTTTTTTTTTCGCCTCATTATAGTTGCATCTTCCTCCTTCTTTGTGTGCCTGGTAATTTTTCATTCAGTGCTATACATCGTGAATTTTTTCTTGCCATATTTTGTATATTTTTGTATGCCAAAACATATTCTTCAGGTTGTTCTTTGACATGGTCAAATTACTTGAAATAGTTCCATCATTTCAGGTCTTGCTTTTAAGCTTTGATAGCAGAATTCAAGTTACATTTAGCATATGGTGAGTTTTTCTTCAATACTGAAGCAAGATCGTTCTTAGTACTCTAAACGTGCCTTGTGAGTTTTGAAGTTTTCCACTCTGGCTATTGGGAATATGCACTATTCTCAACCCTGTATGGGCTCTGGGCACTGTTTCCTCTAATTGTTTGGGTGATTCTTTCCCTAGTATTGGGTAGCCTTTTATGTATTGATCAGTACTTAACTGAAGATCTCTCTGGGATTTGTTGTTGTTGTTGTTGTTTTTCTTCTTTCCATTGTGACTTAAGAATTTTCTTCAGGCAGTAAATTAGAGTAGTCATAAATTTCATCTTGTTTGTTTCCTGTCTCTTAGGAATCACTGTCCATCATTGCCTGATATTTAAATACTTGAGAGTCATTATTCCATTATTTCATGTTTTCTTTGGTGTTGTAGTTGTTTCAGTCAGGAGGGTAAGTTTGGTCTTTCTTACTTGAACTTGACTGGAAGTTGTGACTATTTCTTCATGCCCCCAAGCATTCAGCATGCTGCTAGGTATGTAGTAAATATTCTTTAAAAATGAATATAAAGAGTCATATTATAAATAAACATTTTTTTAAAGATTTTATTTATTTATTGGACAGAGAGAAAGAGGGAGAAAGAAAGAGCACAAGCAGGGGGAGCAGTGGGAGAGGGAGAAGCAGGCCCTCTGCTGAGCAGGGAACCTGATGCGGGGCTTGAACCCAGGACCCTGGGATCATGACCTGAGTGAAAGGCAGACGCTTAACTGACTGAGCCACCCAGGTTCCCCTAAAGAGTCATATTATAGATACACATACAAATAAATGGGTCACGTGTAAGTGAAAGAAAACTATGTAACTTGCTGAGAGGATGGGATGGTAAGTAATAAATGTCAGACAGCAGAGCATTTCTGAGCAGGGTTTTCCTGGGAGTCCCTAGATTGCTCCATGTCCTGGCCAGTCACTCAGGGTACCAATGCTTCTGAATTTTACCTTCTTCCAGCACTGCCAAATAGAAGAAATCACATGGGCATGAACTACTTAAATTCTTACTTCTTAACCTGATTGATGAAAACCAGCAAGAGAGGCATCAAGTCATCACAATCCCAGAAGTTCCCAAACAGGCTCAGATTTACATAGTAAACAAAACCCAAATTCCGTTCTTCCTTTACTCCCTTTATTTCCTCTTTCCAGGTTCCTGTCCAGTGCCTCCCTCAGGGAGGTCTTAGCGGGACTTCTGATTTGTTCTTCTATGGATAGATAGATGCCTGCACATCATTTGTTGTTGATCTAATCTATTTTTCACCATCTTTCTACTTTGAGTCTTGCTTTTGGACAGCGAATTATTCTTTGCTTACATCTACTTGCTTCTACCATTTATTAGAACTTCTTTATATTTTATTATTTTTCCTACACCTCTCAAAATTTTATAAGCCCAGAAACTGAGTCAAGTTTAAAGAAAGACATTCTAGAAATCATCAAAGGAAACTACTAGGTTATTTTCCACAGGAGACCTTTTTTCTTTTTCTTTTCAAATGTTACTCTGACATTGAGAATGTTCCAGCTTCTGTTCTTCATAAATAACTCCAATCTGGTTGAAACCCGGGTTCTTATCCTATCAATGTACCAGTGTTTTTAAGGAAAGATCTTTCTCTAGAGCACAGTCTCATTATCCTTGTGTTTTCATTCCTGCTGCTTCTCCTTGATTTACCTTTAGGTAAGAGAAGGTGGTTCTGAGTCAGGAAAATCTTAGTGTCTAACTATAATAATCACAAGCTTTATATAACAAAGTTAATTTGAGGTAACATATAATTAAGACTCAATCTAAAGAGGGTTAGCTCTGCAAAGAAGAGAATGCTAGAGTGTTTTCAGCCCTGCATGAGTCTGTGTGACTAGTGAAATAACTATTCAAAATTGGAAAATTGGACTGGAAAGTAGGTGACATAATTTTATTTTCTTGTATAGTTACAGATGTGCTGAGAGTATCACACATAAACTCTTCTGGTGTTTAAGCTGATGACATTTTTTTAGTTGTCAAGATATTAGAACCTTAAAACATCACACCAAATGACGTTTCTTGTCTTTCTGCTGGCTCCATCACTAAACTTCACCTTCAGTTTATTGTAGTCTAGCCCTGAGTTTTAAAGTCACACATGAGGTGAACCAAGTTGTAATACTCATTATACTGATGTGAAGATAGGTGGGCTTAGGGAAGCAGAGAACATAATTTAACTGCAAAACAAACTTCCGTTTGTTTATGTTATGCTGTCCACTATTTGGCTCCCCTTGCTTCCTCAGATTAGTTTATATCTCAGGGATTTTCTCTTTTGTAATTTTAACACTTCACCATTGACATGGAAAAACTGAAACACAAAGGTAATCTGGAACAGAAATAGAGATTACTTTGTGAATTTCTCATTCTTTTCTTGGAGTCAAAACATAAGATCATGCTTAGAATGATGGTTTAGCCCACATTCTTTTTTCCAAGATTTTTTATAAATGTTAACCAACTCTATAGCATTAAATATGCCATTGCGTACAAGGATAATAATTTTTTTCCTCCTCTTTATTAGAAAACCATCTATTGTCAGCAGGTTAAGTGTGATATATTAGTGGCAGTAATACTAACCAAGCATCTGGATTTTGTGAGCATAAAAGAAACTGTTATTTTAAACAAACTTACCGTAGGTTAATGGTCAGTAAGCTAAGTTACTACCAACGAGGGTTAGTTGTCATTATTGTTACAAGTAGAGACTTATTTGATTTGAGATGTAAGTGTCACATTCCACAGGGGGGTGTGCCCTGGAATGTGTGAGGGGGCAGCCCGGCTCAGGTGCTGGTGCCTGAGTACCCACTTGCCCAGCTGTATAAACCAGCCATTTATAATGATTCACTGTTGACTGGGGCAACTGGGACAGTTCCTTTCAGTTCTCAGTCTTGGATTTGTTTCTTACTCATACTAAAAGACATAATCCTTAAGACTAAGTTTTTAAAACCCTATCCACTGTCACTAATCTTTATGTATATACTTAGTATATCTCCCTTCCAGCATGCTGTCTTCACCTAACAAAGAATGTTCTGTGTAGTGTTTCATTTGATTTTGCCTTAGTCTATTTGTGCTTTTGCCTTTCTGCATTAGGTGAGGTGTCAACACTTTGATCTCTTCTTACCTTACTCAAACTCACTTGCCCATTGTTTTTGTGAAATCTGGTAGGTCTCCTCACCAAACCCCTTTATTTACCAAGCTCATTCTTATTCCTCTTTCTTTTCTTGGGCCATCACTCCTTCCTCAAGTCACTCCCTGCTTGTTTCACTCCCTTATCCGTGTTCTGTGCATTCCCTGCTGCTATGGGGTCCACAGCCTCAGGAAGCTCTTCCTTTACTAATTCCTCTTTACTCACAACGTGAGTGCTTCTCCTATATGCCATCTGCAACCAGCATTGCTCACAATAATGGCAGATACATCCAGCAGCATTTCTTTTCCCAGTGGACAATGTTTTCTTTTTCTAGTTCCAGAATTTCCACCCCTTACTTCACAGAATATGGGTAAGACTCAGTTCTGTGTTTGTATATAAAAAATACATATGAACATCCTGCAAAACATTTGTTAGCTTTTACAGGAAGTATCCTAAAATGGTGACATATATTGGCAGATTACTCAGCTTTAAATACGTTTTAGGAAGTTGGTGGGGGCTTGGGTACATGTAGCATGTCAAAATTTCTCCCATTTAAAGAAGCTGGAAATACAGTCAGTGGTATTGCAATAGCAGTGCATGGTGACGGGTGGTGGCTACACTTGCGGTGAACACAGCGAAATGTATAGACGTGTCCGATCACGATGTTGTACACCTGAAATTAATGTAACACTGTGTGTCAACCATACTTCAGTAAAAAAATATAAAAAAGTATCTAAGTAAGTACTGGGAGATAGACTGTCAGTTAGCATTTTCATGCAGAACTTTGGCTTTTCAGAAATAGATTCCTGACCTAAATTGAGAAATGCCTATCCTAACCATCATTAAATAAATAGATCCCTGCTAGTAGCACGTTGGAGGATGCTGGTTGGAGCCACAGGGAGCTCTTCCTGTAGAAGCAGCAGCCCTCTAGCCAAATCTTCACCTGCAGAACCGTGCCTAAAGGTTAGAGCTTCTGCTCTTGTGAATTTTAATTTGGCAATATTTGAAACCTGATGTGTTTGCTGGAAAAAACATGATACTCTAGCATGCTTCTACCAGTCTTTTTTTTTTCTTTTTTTTTTTTGGCAGAGAGAGAGAGAGACAGAGAGCACAAGCAGGGGGCAACAGAGGGAGAAGGAAAAGCAGCCTCCCCGCTGAGCAGGGAGCCCGATGCGTGACTTGATCCCAGGCCCCTGGGATCATGACCTGAGCCAAAGGCAGACACTTAACCAACTGAGCCACCCAGGTGTCCCTCTACCAGTCATTTTTAAAAAACATTTATTTGAGAGAGAGGAGTGCAAGCAGTGGGGAGGGGCAGAGGGAGAGAGAGAATCTCCAGCAGACTCCCTGCTGAGCACGGAGCCCGACACGGGGCTCTCAATCTCATGACCCTGAGATCATGACGTGAGTCGAAATCAAGAATTGGATGCTTAACCAACTGAGCCACCCAGGCGCCCCTCTACCAGTCATATTTTTACACATGCCTCTCATTTTACCATGACTTTTGGCAGCCCTTCAGGCCTCTAGTACTGAATTTTGTGTATTGCTCATTTTTAAGGCCGACTATTCCAAACTTGCTCTCAAGCATTGCTAAAAATCCATCAAGCCATTATCGTAGGTGTTACAGTCACCGAGATGAATGGTCATATGTATTAATATATACTCTTTATAGATTATACCCTCTCTAATTCTGTAATGTTTCCACATGGCCCCTCCTGGACTGTTACCTCTTTTGAAATGTGAGTTGTGCATTTTTTCTGTTCCTTTTCAACCCACCTAACCGAATCTGCTATCATATCAGATGTTCAGTGAGTACTTGTAGAGAGATTTGCAGTCCAGGTCAGAAGCAGAATTGCAGGGTACGTTTGAAACCTGAATAACAAATCGTTTATCTCAGGCCCTGCTGCGGTACATCCTGTGTTACTACGTATGCTAGATGCCCTTTATATTCATCATCTAAGTTTTAAGGTTTTGGAAACTAGATTCTATAGGTAGAATGGGGGAGGGGTGAATGGCTTTTTTTTTTTTCATCTGTCAAACTTTCAAACAGAACTAAACAGAGCGTTGTCTGTAGTGACTTCATACGTGCCCAGTACTGTAGAAGCACAGAAAGTGACCTGTAAGGGACCTTTGTTAAAGCCTCCCACAAACGTCAATATGCCTATTGTTCCTGGTAAGAAAAAGAGGAAAAGGAAATCAGAAACACAATCCCTATATCAAAGAAGAAGGCAGTCTAAGTCCCTATGGGACTCTTGTTTGTCTGTTCTTGGGTCCCCAGTGATGTTTCCTTTCTTCACTTTATCTGTTGGAATCCATTTGTAATGAGCAAAAATGGTTTAAGGACTCAGGTCTGTTTTCTCTGAAGTTAATAGTCCTTAGTGAGATATATTCTTCTTCTCAAAAGAGACTGACCTAAGACTTTATTCCCCACTGTTTTCTCCAATATGGAAAGATTTTCAAGATATGTAAAAGAAAAAAGGCAAAGTACAAAATGGGTCTGAGTGTCCATGAGCGGAAGGAAGAGCGAATGGCTGAACAGATGGACATGTTATGATGTCTAGGTGGTAGTGCCCAGAGCATTTCTAGAGGGCACTTTCCTGCAGGACTCAGGACTGGGGCTGTACTAACAGACTCAATTTTATCGAATACTCTTACATACTTATGTCTATACCTATACTTTTAATATTTTGCTATTTGCATATGATATTTTCGTAATGATTTTTTAAAGTTGAAAAAGTTTTTAGAGAGAAGAGCCCTTTTAAAATGAGAAATTAATCTGCTGGTCAGCTTTCCTGTAAACTTTCAGCCCAGCAGTAGGGTGTGTGCCTGGTGATGCTCCCTCCAGCGCTGGACATTTGGTCTGTATGTTGCTCTTATTGCTACTTGGTCTGTGAAGTTGCTGTCACTTCAGCTGCTTGGGTACCTGTTTGCGCTTGACATAAGCAGGGCAGATGGGCAGTGCTTTATGATAGATGAGCGTCAGCGTTTCCGGAAAGGCTCTGCCTTCAAAGAGCTCTGTTAGAATGGCCAACAACCAATGTATTGTACTACTGCTCTTGTTCTGTGAGTAGGTGAATCTGTACACAGAGATAACAGAGCATTTTGAATTACAGGGCCAACAGTGTGCAAAAGCTAGCCAGCTTTCCAGATTATTTCCATAACTAAAGCATGGTGCTGCTAACCAGCTTCACCCAGCTCCAGGGCTTGGAGGAAACCAAATTAGGCTGGCTTTGCATCAGCCAGAGGTTGTGCTGGCAAACAGTAAGCAAACAACTATGACAGTGTTTCCTAAACAGAGGCATGGGGACAGTGGGATTACTGTGAGTGAATTTATTATGCAAATTCGTGGCATTAATGATACAAACTAGATAAATTTGAAATCCCCTGTACAAAGGAAGCAAGAAGAAACAGAAAGGGGAGGAAGCTGTCTTGGTTCAGAAACCCAAGCAGCACCGTGATGTTGCAGAAAGAACCTAGGCCTTGGGGTCAGAGCTCCCTCTCATCCTCTATTTATGAGCTGTTTGTCTTCATACGGTGGTCTTCCCTTTCTGAGCCTTGTCCGTGTCCTGAACACGGAGTAGCTAACTTGTTAGGATCGTTATGATAATTGAAGATAAAATATATAAAGAGAGTTTCTATTAGAGAGAGCCTGGCATAGAGTAGGCCCCATAAGTCAGACTAACTTTGCTGTTCGTACTGACAGAGCTGTGGCCGCCTCTGTGCTAAGCTTGCTTGCACGCACATCATCTGCATCAGCCGCAGTGGGCTGGCTCAGCTCTGTGAATGGACAACTCCATCCACCTAATAGCTTCATGGAACTTTTTCTTTCATGTCTGTAATATTAAGCTTTGGCGCTCTTTCTATACTCTTACCCAGGGAAAATTACACCAAATAGACCTAGCTTTGATCTATTTTCAATTTTGACTGAATTATGGACAATAATACTGTATTTTAAAGTATAGCCAGATACTGCAGGCTACAAAAATTCAAACCCTTTTTAGTCTTTTCAGATCTTGAAAGTAGATGATTAACCATTGTCAGCTCGACATTGACTTGGGCTTTCTTAGCTATTGAACTCCTGGCTCCAATTCACACCTCCATTCTCCCTTTAATCTTGTATAATTTTTTTGTAATGCCTTAATTTCAGAAGTGCATTTATGTGTTGGTTTTGTTATTTTAGCAGAATTATGATCTTTGGTATGTTCCATCCTAAAAGCTGCTTTTAGCATAATGGTTACGAAGCATCCGATAGTCAACAAAAGGACTATTAAAGCATTAATTGTATCTTCCTTCACTGCTTAGGGCTTTCTTCCCCAGAACACCCATGCTGTGAAATTCCATGTTAATAAGACCTCAGGTAGACTGAGATTGCAAAGAACTCTTCCTATCCTATCCTAATGCTGTATAACAAACCACCTCAAAATTCAGTGGCTTCAAACGATTGTTTTTGTTTTTGTTTTTTAAGATTTTATTTATTATTTGACAGAGAGAGACACAGCGAGAGAGGGAACACAAGCAGGGGGAGTGGGAGAGGGAGAAGCAGGCTCCCCGCGGAACAGGGAGCCCAGTGCGGGGCTCGATCCCAGGACGCTGGGATCATGACCTGAGCCGAAGGCAGATGCTTAATGACTGAGCCACCCAGGCGCCCCCGATTGTTTATTCTTACACAAATGCTCCTGGGTTCGTTGGGGTTGGCTGATCCAAGCACAGCTTATCGTCTACAGGTTGAGTCCAGGTTGGCCCCACATATTTTCCATTCTCCTTGGACCAGCAGGCTCATCAGGGCATGCCTTTCTCTGGTATGGCAGAAGAGCAAGAAGGGTGAAAGGAAACATGTTCTCCCTCCTAAGTTTGCAACCGCCCCTTTCTTGTCCAGCCCCATTCCATTGGCCAAACAAGTCAGCATGATGTAGAAAGACATATGCAAAATCATATGGCAGAGTGTGCAGTTATAGGAAGGAGTGAAGAATCAAGATCAATAATGGCCATCAGCACATCTGGCTTTGCCACTAACCAATGAGGACCTTTGAACAAGTCCCCAAGCCTCAGCTTCTCAATGATTGCATTCATTCATGGCATTCAACAGGTGATTTTACTAGGGGTGCCTGGCTGGCTCAGTCAGTAGAGCGTGAGATGCTGGATCTCTCGGCTGGGTGTGAGTTTGGGCCCCATGTTGGGTGTAGAGATTGCTTAAAAATAAAATCTTTTTAAAAAATAATTTTCCCGTCTTCTTGGAGCCAGGCATTGTTCTAGGCGATGGGACTATAATGGTGAACAATATTGTGAGAAATCCTTGCCCATACAGGTCTCATATGCTGGTTAGAGATATATAGTAAATAATGTTTGTGTATGTACATGTGATCATGAGTGTGTAATGTGTCAGAGAGTAAAAAGTAAAAAGCAATGAAGTAAGATTACATAGGGTAAGTAAAATAATTCACCTCTCTCTGCCCCAGCGATTGCCGCTATTAATGATCTGGTGTTCGTGGTTAAGGGGATGAAGAGTGGAGCCTGACCATCAGAGTGTGAATTCTGCTCTTCGTTTTACTTGCTTTTTGATCCTGGACATGTCTATCATTTTTCCATTGCTGCATAACAAATTCCTACAAACATAGTACCCTCAAGCAACATACATTTATTACCTCATGGTTTGTGTGGGTCAGGAATCCAGGCACGCTTAGCTGTGATCATGGTCTCGCAAGGCTGAAGTCTGGGTGTTGGCTGGACTGTATTCCTTTCTGGAGCTTGGGATCTTCTCTCAGTCCCGTGTGATAGTTGGCAGGAGTCCACTCCTGATCATAGTAGGAAAGATGTCCTCACTTTCTGGCTGTGAGCTGGGGGCTGTGGTTTCCTTGCAGTTGCCCTCACAACATGGCAGCTTGCTTCTTCAAGGCCAGTGGGAGAATCTCTCTCCATTCTGCTCTCTCTCCAGTCTAAGTCTACCAAGACAGTCTTACATAATGTAACATAACATAACATAACATAACATAACATAACATAACCATGGGAGTGACTCTCCCTTCACCATTGTCACATACTAGACTAGACTAGAAGCAAGTCAGTGTCTGCCTGCATTCAGTGTGAGAGGTTTATACAAGGGCAGGATTAATGGAAAGTCATCTCAGAATTCTGTCTGCCAGAAATATGGCATACTTAACTTCTCTGTGTCTCAGTCTCCTCATTGGTAAAATGGGGGTGATGATAGATCTACATCATCAGGTGGTTTTGAGGATTAAAGGAATTAACAGAAGTAAATCACTTAGAACAATACTGATTACAGAGAAATCTCTATATGAGTACCTATTTTTCTTATCTGTAAAATGTGAGAATTTTGTTAGGTGACTTCGAAGATCCCTTCTAGTTCAAACGTTTAATGATTTTGTCATAATACACTAGTTTAAGCAAGGATAAGAAATCTACTGGTTAAAAAAAAAGAAAGGAAAGCATAATATCGGGACAAGTTGAAATTAATCTAAATAGACTGTATGGTCCAAGGAGGCAAGAGTCATTCTTCCGCTATGTTGCCATCAGTGGAACCTCCGTAAGTGCTTCATTATTTGAAGTTTCGTGGATTGCCTTGATGAGGACTCTTTGAGGGAGGACACAGGCCTTCTAAGCAAATATTTCTTTGTAAGCAACTTTCCTCCTTGGGTCACCATACAGTCCCCTAAATTAATTGAAGCCTGTGGTTTCAGACCACTGGATGATGCCACTGGATTATAACGGAACGGTTTGAATATAGGTGCTAGTTCTATATTTGAGACGTTTGTGTGAACGGCTTTTAACCAGACTTGTTGAAACGTGAATGACTGGAGCAATGCAGCTCCTAATTGCCCTCTGCCGCCCACATAGGCCCACGAAGAGAGGGCCTTATGGTCATCTCTCTAAGACGCCTTGAGGCAACAGGAAGGGTCCAGGTCTTGCCGTGACTGCTTCCCCTGCCAAGAGCCGCTGATGAAAGCCGCTCCTTTCCAGGCAGGAAGTGTTTGCGAGTGGGGGGCATTCAGTCTACAGATCAACTCCACGTCCTGTCTCTTTGGATGATATACTCTGTCTGGAGTGATGAGGAGCCAAGGGACCACTCCAGTAGTTGTTTATGTAATTCATACATTGAGTGTTTACATTCTCTATGGAAAAGTCCATCATTTAGAGCAGGATTTCTCAAGAGCAGCACCACTGCCCTTTTGAGCTGGATATTCTTTGTCACAGGGGGCTGTCCTCTGCATTGTAGGCTGTTTAACAGCCTGGTCTCTATCCACTGAATACCAGTGGCAAGCCCTCCCCTGCTTGTGACTACCAAGAAATGTCCACAGATAGGACCAAATGTCCCAATGCATTCTAGGTATCTATTTATTTACATAGTTATCATGAATTTTTTTAAATAATTAAAACATGCATGATTTAAGAAAAAAAAAACCTCAAACAATATAAAATGGTAAGAAATAGAAATATGTCTCATACCCTGGTACCCCAGCACCAGGTTTCACCTTCCAGAGGCAAATATGTTACCATTATTTAGGTCATAAGAGATCTCTGGGGATTGTACTGGAATTTATATCCATGCAGACCAGATATGGGCATCTAGTTACTATAAGACACACGGATTTATGTATTATATTTTTATTAGCAACTTTTTTTAAAAATTTGTGTTCAAGATGAAACGAAAATGACTGGAATGAGTCTCTTTTAGTTTGTTTCTGTTGTATTTTTTAAAAAGCTTGTCAGCTTTTTCTGGACTGATATATGGCCTCTTAAGAAGAATTATTTCCTGCACAGTGTGAAGCAGTATCCCCTTAACTTATTCCCTTGGCCTCTGGAGTCTCTCCCCATGATCTGTTTTAAGGCTGATGCTGTGTGGCAGTAAGGAAGAACTCTTTGGGGCATCAATATTTTAAGCCCTTGAAGTAGACATTTTTCATCAAATGAAACCACTGAATCCTTCAGAAGTGCTAACACCTGATTTTTTCTGGGAGTATGTGAACTGTGGTTTTTACTGATCCCCTTGTCCTATTGAGGACACGGCATACTTCATGAGGTTGTATTTTTCACATCATGGCACCATCTTTTCACCCAGTGGAATACGATGTCCTTATCGAGGCTCATTCATTTATCAGTATGCATGATTCACCGTTTTCATAACAAATGCATTTACCCCATGAATCCGCTTCCTGTATTGTAGTATCATAAAATGGAAGTGTGATTTTTGTTGGTCTTCGTGGTGGTGGTGGTGAACTTCCCACCCAGCTGACTTCCACAGCCTCAACAACACTGATCATCATTCAGGGAAGATTTTTGAAAAGGATCATTCCTCCTCCTGGCAAAACTAAATAAGTGCTCTCACAATCCTGATGACATTATAAACTGATGTGATGATTCTACAGAATACATTAGAAAAAAATTTAAAATAGTCATATCATTTGGCTTAGAAACCAGGTTTCTCAAAGTTGCTAAATAGTCACAAGGACACAAAGATTTCTGAATAAAAAAGTCCAACAATAGGGAAATACGTAAATTATTATTATTACTACCACTACTATTACTATTAACTAACAACGCACCATGGTAATTATTTTTTATGCATTACCTCATTTAACTCTCACCATGTTGTGAAATAGGTGTTATTGTTATTTTTAACCATAGCAGAAAAGTGTGTCTAAAAGAAGCTAAGCCACACATCAGAAGGGTAATGATTATGATGATGATGATGATAGTCATGGCAGCCGACATTCACTGTCACTATGGCACGTGGTATGCTAAGTACTTTGCATGACCAAGAACACAAAGAGGTAGGTATTCTCTGTTATACCCATTTTACCAAAGAAGAAACTGAAGCACGGGGAAGTTAACTAGAATAAAAGAGGTTAAATTACAGCATTGAGAATATTTCAGTTGGATTTGAGTGCAGATAGATTGATTTCAGAGGCCACACTCTTTTTTTTTTTTAAGATTTTATTTATTCATTTGAGACACAGAGATAGAGGGAAAGAGAGCATGAGCAGGGGGAGAGGCAGAGGGAGAGGGAGAAGCAGGCTCCCCGCTGAGCCAGGAGCCCGATGCAGGACTCGATCCCAGGACCCTGGGATCGTGACCTGAGCTGAAGGCAGCCGCTTAACCATTTGAGCCTCTCAGGTGCCCCTAGAGGCCACACTCTTATCATTGTGCCTACCAAGATCATGTGGTTGGTATGTGAATGGCAGACCAAAACCCAAACTCAGATCTCGTGGACAGTCTGTTAGTCACTGAGAAGCACAGCTAATTAGTGAAGCTAATTCCATATGATGGATTGTCTTGTATGTGATGTGATTATCTACTGTCTTCAGAGGTAAATGGGGGTAAAAAATATAACACACAGAGGTTATCAAGGATAGGAAGAAATGAGTTCACTCATCATATTAGAATTACACTCCCAGTTTCTGGGACTCTCTGAACACCTCTTCCTAGTTTCTTAGCAACCTGAGTACTTAATGTTCTCATCTTCCATATGTGTGCTGCTGAGTCTGCACCCATGAACATTCTTTCTACCCAACCAGCTAAGAGTTTTCTGCCCTCCCCTCACCCTAGGCACAGTCCAGCCTGGCCTCAAATGCAAATAGTGTTGAATAACTTTAAAGTGATTTAAGAATTGTGGATGTATGTCTTGAGGTGTTTTGTTTGCTCAGTTATATCACCACTGGCATCATCTTTAAAAAGTGAGGTCTTCTTGGCCAGGGATGGGAGGGTCTGTGTGCTTTCAAAATGTTTGTGTCTAATCTCGTAACGGGACTTTTCACAGTACGTGTTAATAAGAGAATCAGACAAAACTGGATTGCCTTGCACTTTACTACAGCTGTACCTGTCACTTTGTTCAGATCTCTTAATTCTGAAGTCAGCGACAGAACAGCCCATAAATTAAGGAGATGGGTTTCTACCAAGGGATTGTCCAAAGATAGAAAAGTAAATTTTCAATGACATCTTGGGGAAAACCCAGCTCATCAGTTCAAGTAGGAGGTGGTTTAAAGCTTACACAGTGAATAACTTAGTAGAAGACAGTGAGTTTTATGACTTCGCTCTCTTAAATTGTACTTATGCAAGTGTGGTACATGGGATGAGAAAGTGCTGAAGATGATGGTTCCGGTTCTTGGACTCAGGTCTCGTACTTTAAGGGACTGTGGATGACCTTGATCATACGGCCGCTGCCTCCTTCTGACAAGGCTAGTGGGCAAAAGAAAGACATAATGGCTCTGTTTGTAAATTGCAGTGTAGTCTGAAAATGCGTCTACCAAGGACAACCTTGTGCGATTAAGACTCTGAGTGAACTGCCAGTACACTGTCTTTAAAGCAATGCTGGAAAAGAAGAGCGGCCGGGAGCATTTTCTTCCTTTTTGAGTTGTATGTATACTTAAAAGAATGAGTCCCCTAGGACTCTAGGCAGCAGTGCCATGGGCCAAAATTCCTAATTTTTTTTATCTTTCAAAAATGCCCACCACCCTCCATCTCTGTTCTTCAACTTGTTGCACGGTAAGCCTATTTTAATGATAAGGAACAGTAAGGCAGACGTGGATGAATCTTCAACCATCTAGGTGAGCTCTTTGAAAGGACTGTTACCTGCCTTTTTAGTGAACGTGGTCGTTAGAAGACTCTGCGCCTTGGTTGGACTGGCCTTTTGCTCCCGTTTGTTGACAGGCAGGCTTGTAAGACTGTCCTTTGTCCCCCGCAGCCTGTTAGCGGGAGGATGGGGGCATGGCGGAGAGGGAATGATGGATGAGATGTTGCCTTCCTGAGAGATCAGAAGAGCTGACAGCTTCAGCTGTGTAGGAGGCCACACCATGTCGACATCCAGACCCCCAACTTTTGGGAGACTCTATCCTTTACTGAAAATAATAAACTATCCTGGCAATGTTTTTTGACGCGTTGGTAATCCAGGTGAAAACAACTTCTTAAGAAACAACAAGACAGGATGTTCTTACAGAAGTTTGATGGAAGATAGGAAGAAATACCCATTGCTGGTCCAACCCCTGATTTGTCTAAGGTTTTTAATCTCCATTTTGTCTTTCACACGGGGATAAAATTCATGGTCAAGGTCATCATATGTGTTTAAATTACTTTCATGGTATAATCTAATGGGAGTCCATTAGATCTCTAGAGTCCAGAGACCGTCCCTTCTCCCCTCCCCCCACCAGTCACCATTTGCTGTGTGACCCTTGGAAGTCGCTCAGCCTGTTCCAAACACCATTCGTGTATCTCTGTATAAATCAGGGATCCCCATTTAGGGTTTATTATTTATTAGATCACATTTCATATTTCCATATGCTGAAGCTTCCTCCCCCCAACGCCTCTGGGCATTATAAACTCTCTGTCCAAGCTGTGATGCAGGATACATTAGAGTCTGTGTGTTTCTCACTTGGAATACCTGTAGGACAGGTTCAGCCTTTCTTTTCCTTGGGACACTTAGACGGGCCTCAGAGCTCTTGGCCTACCATCGCCACCCTTTGCTATGTAATTGTGGAGTTAGCACTAAGTATCAGTGTCTCAGCCAGTGCTGACTGCCGTTACAGAGTGCGGTAGGCTGGGTGGCTGGAACAGTGAACATTTGTTTCTCACGGTTCTGGAAGCTGGAAGTTCAAGATCAGGGTGCCGGCATGGTTAGATTCTTGGTGAGGGCCCTTTTCCTGATTATGCCTTTACATGGCTTTTGTCAGAATGTGCACAAAAAGAGATCCTGTGTCTCTTCCTCTTTTTATATGGGACCTAAATTCTCATCATCGGGGCCTCATCCTCCTGACCTAATCTAATCCCGCTTACCTCCCAAAGACCCCACTTCCAAATACCATCACATTGGGGTTAGGATTTCAATGAATAAGTGGGGGGAGGGGGGTTGGCACTTAGAGCACTAAGTGTTTGAAAAAACTGATTAAGGGGTGAGGAGGAATTCAAGTATCTCTCTGCTTTAGCATTAATCTCTTAGCTGATTCATATGTAACCCAGTGTGCATAACTTTCATTATTTCTAGTTACTGGAAACTGATGGGCCCAATATAGCATTGATGCATAAGTGCACTGAAATGTAATGTGAACTTAACCAGATAACCCACAATAATCTAAGCTGGTGCTGATGAGGCTAAATTAACACCAGTTTACAATTTAAACTTAAGAATAACAGCAATTGAAATTTACAACCATGGGGTTATAACATGGGAGATGAACCCGTAGCTCAGTGTTGTCCAGAGAATTGCAGAACTCCAGCTGTCTTCGTTTACCAGTGGTTGTCAGGAAGATCCAACGTTGTCAGAACTTGAGTGGCAGCCAAAATTCCTGAGATGATACCTCATTTTCAACTCTAAGTAATTTACTAATTTTAGATTATAGATACCAAATTTTGGCATTGGTATTCTAAATACCAGTTCTTGACTCACACTGACTCTGTCAGGAATAAGTAGCCCATTTGTAGGTGGAAGTCTATGACAATTGCATGTCAGTCGCCAAGAGAGTGGGATCGGGAGGGGCCCGGTGGACCTAGAGCTTGTTATCGTGAACATCACCCTTTATCAGGGACCGACTTTTCCACAGCTGTCCTAGCTTCTGGCACAATCATTGGAAACAATAAGTTCCCAATAACTTTCTACGGATCAATATGTAGTAATAGACACATGTTGAAATTATGGCTAAATTATAGTTTAAATAGTTAAATTGTATAGTTAGTTAAACCCCAGTTAATTATAGCTAACTAGTATATATACAGTTGCAAAAACTATAATAAAATATTGCAGCTGTAGGACGCTCTATAGAAATACCTTGACCTAAATTTTTTAACAGCCTTCCTGCCAGTAAACTTAGCAGAGGTTTCGTTGTAACTCACACCTTCCTGCATACCCCATTCAAAGCTCTAAAAATAACAGCATCTCTTTTTGGAACAGGTAAATGTCTAGATTGCCTTTGGTAGGCAGGCTCTGACCTACATACTTCGAATACAGGCACAGCCCTTACTCCCGACGCGGTGGGTGAGGCTTTGTCCTGCTCTCCCTCCTCCTCCCCGGCACCGCAGACACAACACAGGAGAGGGGCTGCCTCCTTTCGAAGCCCTCCACCATTTCCAGGGGCTCTCTCCACTGCCCCACTCTAAGTGCAAGTAGGTGTCTCCATGAAAGAAGTAAACACGTAGTAAAGGGGAGAAAGAACATCCAAGCCGATCACCTGGCAGAGACACCCTGTGGGCAAGCCTCAGAGCCCACCTGACTGTGGTTCCCCATTAACCAGCGCTAAAAATGCAGGGGAAATGATTCACTTTCTGACCACCCCTTCCCCGGTCCACTGGAGTGTCTGTCACTGCTCCCAAGTCACACAGCTCCCGTTTTCGTGCTTGGCCTCGATCTCCATCCCAGCATCTGCCTGGGCTCGGAAGCCCCAGGCCAGCCCGTTCTTCCTCTCTGGACTGGTACTGCTGCCTCAGCTTAGAGTTTGACAAGTCTTGGGGACTGGTTCCCTGTCCTGCTCTCTGGAAGAGAGGTGTGACTTCCACACTGGCTGCATTTGGATCAGAAAGGCTGTTGTCCGGGCTGGTTTGGCTCTGTAGTGTTTTTTGGTTTGTTACAGATATAATAGCCTTTCATGCATCAACCACCATGTAGAGAATCATTTCTTTGGGAAAATACTTTGTCCCAAGCAGCTCTCAAGCTATTAGAACACAACTCCATTTTAGGTGCTGATATTTAATTTTTGCTTTATGGAATTTTATAGTCATAAAGGGAAAATAAGATCCCTGCTAAGCTTTCACTTGCCATTTTTACATAATGGGGTTTTCTGACTCTTGGGCGGAACCTGGTAAACAACACAAATGCTCATGAGTGAGAAAGTGGATGAATACCATCCCATTAACATTACAGTCACACGAGAGTTTGGATGAATCTTAGCAATATAATGTTAAGTGAAAAAAAAAATTCCAAAAGATTAGCTACAGCCTTGTATCCTGAATATAAAATATTAAATAATTAAAAATACTTTATAATCTTTATAAGGACAATAAAATTATATACAAACAAAAGATAGAGAATAATGAACATGAATCAGGATGGAGATTGCTTCAGGTGGGCATGGCTGGGTGATTGCATGGGGCCTGAGCTAGGATTAGATGTGGCTGTTGTTAAATAACCCAGTTCTTGTCCGGGACGGTGAGCTCATAGGTGCTTATTCTGTTAATGGAAACAAAATTCTGTGTACTAGGTTTAAGAAAAAGAAAAAATATGTATTAAATACATCCTCTTTTCTGTTACATTTGTCAGGTTGGAATAAGAATGAATGACAAGGGGCGCCTGAGTGGCTCAGTCGTTTAGCGTCTGCCTTCGGCTCAGGTCATGATCCCAGGGTCCTGGGATCGAGCCCCGCATCGGGCTCCCTGCTCAGGGGGAAGCCTGCTTCTCCCTCTCCCACTCCCCCTGCTTGTGTTTCCTCTCTCACTGTATCTCTCTGTCAAAGAAATAAATAACATCTTTAAAAAAAAAAAAGGACTAACCCTGTTTAAAAAAAAAAGAATGAATGACAAAATCAGCTTTCTTAGTAAATAGCTATAATGGGAGTATCTTTGACTCTGAGACCAATCTGAGTGTGCGCAGGAAGTCAGCAGAGGCACGACAGGCCTTAGCTGGTGAGGTTGCTCGGTGGACCGCTCAGCTTCGGTCTGTCGGTCTTTGCTGGTCTTGCAGCCGTAAACTGCTTTGGAAGTCAACGGAGATGAATTTACAGTCCTATTAATAAAGTGCTGGCATCTGAATGTTGAGGTGGGAAGGGCACCAGACGTAAATCCAGGTTGTGTCCTGGTTCTGTTTTTCTCTCCTAGGGCACCTGACCAGGTTGCCCTTCTTTGCAGTTACAGTTTTCTCATCTGCGAAGTCGCTAATATTGTCCTATTTTATTGGGCTGATCGCAACTCATGAAATAATAGGTGTGAAATTGCAAACAGTAAAGCAGCTTCAGTGAGGTTATTATTGCTGCAAGTGGATATTTCTGTTTACTTCATGTTTTGGATGCATAAAATATCCATTTTGAGTATCATGTATAGATAATATTTTGTAAATGGTAATTTTACTCTGTAGTAGGCTGAATAAGGAACACCTAAAAATATTAGACCCTAAATCTCTGGACCTGTAATTTTACCTTATTTGGAAAATAGGTTTTTACAGATGGGATTAAGTTAAGGATCTTGAAATAGGGAGATTATCCCGGATTATCCAGATGGACCCTAAATGCAGTCATCAGCGTCTTTGTAAGAGAGGAGGTTTGATACAGAAGAGAAGTCAGTGTAGGGGCGGAGGCAGAAATTGGAGTGATTCAGCCACAAACCAAGGGAACCCCCTTAGCCCCCGGAAGCTGGGAGAGGCAAGAAATGGACTCTACCCTAAAGCCTGGAAGGGAGGGTAACCCCATAGATGCCTTGATTTCAGCCCAGTGAAAATGATTTCCAATTGCTGACTCCAGAACTTAAAGAGAATTAAAGTTCTGATGTTTTAAGTCAGCAAGGTTGTGATTATTTGTTACAGCACTGACAGGAAACGAATACGTTCGCTTTCACGTGTTCTTGAAGGAAATGTAATTTTCTAAAACATGCTCAAGGATGCAAAGTTTCATAGTGTTGCAAGCCAGTTCCGTAGCTTTGTCATTTTTAATTTTAATATAAAAATGAATATTTAAAATGCTACATTTTTGAAGGCAGAAGTTATAGTTTTGCATCTTTGTGTCTCCCGATAATTAGCACATTGCTTTGCACACAGGTGATGCTCAGTAGATAGGAATACCACTTTCATTCAAGAAGAAAACGGTGATCAGTTTGGGCCTGTGGTATGTGTCATATGTGACACAGACATGTGTATGTGTCTGTGTCCTAGAATTTTCATTGGCCTCAAGTTTGCAGCTGAAGTTAAGAGCATCAGTGGATTATTGTGTTCTGCCTGTTTCCAGAAATGATTCGAAGCCTCTTGCCATAAGAAACACCTAGGCTTTGAGATTGTTCAAGTGAGGACAGGAGCGCCGTGTGGGGGATGAGCTCGGAGGCATAGAACACCGAGCCAGACTCATGCAATCATGGTCATCTGCAGTGGCTCCTGATACGAGGTGCCCGCACCACTGAACTGGAAATTGCCCACAACCCCCTGCCCCTTCCAAATGCTACTTGAACAAATATACCTAGGTGCTCTGGATGAAGGTAACTGTGACCAGAATTTCCCCTCTACTGCCTGTGCTTTTTAGGTTGAAAAATCCAGTTAGAATGTGTTCTTTCAAGCAGCGTTTCTCACTCTTCGGTGTTGACATGGATCACCTGGGGTTCTTGTTGAATTATAGATTCTGACGCATCAGCTGGGGAGTGGAGCGCGCGCTGCCTTCTGCAGGTGATGCTGATGCTGCGAGTTCACGGACCACGTTCTGAGAAGCAAGGCTCCAGCATCTGGTGCCCCTGCCTCCAGGTCCCGCCCCCTGGGTTCATCTTTCCGCATTTCGTGCCCTGCTTCAGTCAGCCTCGCTGTGTGGCATCTGCTTGGCAACATCGCCTCCCTCCGGCCTCCGCAGCCCCCACCCTCGGGCTCCTGACCAGCGCACGTGCGCGCCCTTGACCGCGGCTCCCGCAGCGCGCGGCGGGGACTGACTGGCTGAGGCTGAGCCCCAGCAACATGGCCCAGCGAAAAGAAGAGAAAAGCCGTAGAGATGAGAGTGCAATCGATGAGGGAGTCAGGGTTTAGGGAGACGGGAGAGAAACAGTAGGAGAGAGGGGGGAGGGGAAAGAATGAATATTTTATTGGAGGAAAACATATTTTAAATGAGCTGCTCTTGGTGCAGAATTTGCCAGTGAAGAGCATTTTCTGGAGTAGTTTCAGATTTATTCTTTAGTTACCCTAAATTCTCTAACAGCCAACTGCTTGTTTTGTTCACTTACCTGCTGTTTGTGGCCCTTTGGATCCAGGCCAAAGACTTAAAAAAAAAAATCTATAAACCATCTAACTAAACTGAGGGCCTCTAAGAGACTGCCTGGTTAGATTGGGCCAGTCAGTCCCAGCCCTTGGTGATGTTAGAATCACTGGAGAGCTTTAGAAAATTCCACATACCTAGGCTGCAGCTCGGACCAGTTAAATCAGAATGACTGGGGTGGGTCCCAGTCCTTAGTGTGTTTTTTAACCTGTGTTTTTTTTTTAAACGCCTCCCAAATGATTCCCATGTGCAGCCAAATGCCACTAAACTAGACCTTTACCTTCCAGCGGGTGAATTGAATTCACTTTAAGTAGAACTCGAAGAACTGTCCTTTAATTTCAGTTGCTTCCCATCTGAACCCTTGCCCTGTTGAAAACTCTGCACAATATTTTGGAAACACCATCTCTTTTAATCCAGCAGTTGAGCCACTGATTAAATACTGAAGCAGCTTCTGAAGTCCCAGGCAGCTTTTCATTTTCTCAGTGTGGTGGCTCCCCCTGCTGGCCATTCTCGGTAACGGTTGCTGCTCTGCAGAATCTCACTGCTTGTTCTGAGCTCTGGAACACAACCAACCTGGAATCACAGCATCTTAGAGCTGCTTTTCTGATCCCATATGCAACCTGTATGCCATTGGCCATTGCCAAAAATGAATAGTGCAGACATTCTAACCCTTATCTAGTGGCATTGTAGATAAAGCCTAGGGAATGGTGGAAGAGAGGAACTATATATGTGTGTGGTGTATATGCATACACACGCATATAATATACATGTGTGTATATATATATACCACATACATGTATATATTTGCTTATCATGCTACCAGAAAAGATTCTGATGTCAGCCATTGATTGTGCTGGTTCTCTGCAAAATAATTAATATTGAGACATACTTTGGATAGAAAATGGGGAAAGAAAGCTTTCATCCATATCTTCTCTGCCCTCCTTCATCTAATCATACCCTTTTCCTTATCAACTCACGTCTCCTTATCTATCCAGTAAGTTATAATGATGGCCAAATATAAACAAAGGTAGATGCAAATGCAGGACCTCATCCTGTCATGCAAACTTGTAGTATTATGTCAGAATTTTACCACAGATGACCCTTATGTCAATGGAGGCAGAATTTGATCCTTATAATATCTGATTGCAAAATATGGTACAGTCCAACCCTTAGCTGCGATTAAACCTCATAGGGCTGCCATTCCAGTTTATACAGCTCTTGTACTTAGAATGCCCTTCTCTGTTGTACATTAATATCTTAACCCATTGGCCCTTGTTTTCCATCCGACTCCGCACAGCATAAGTCAGTCCCCCTGTGACATTGCTGTACTTCATCTGTTCGAGGTGATGTCCCACACCATTTCTTTTCAGAGGGTAGACCACCTCCTGGGACATGGGCCCACCACCCCCTTTCTGGGTGCATCCTGTAGAAGACTGTTTTCGTCCTTCTCCACAGGCAGCCCCTGGTACTGGCACAGCAATCCAGATGTGCTCTGACTAGTATGATTCAGTGATGTAATCTGCATTAGTTGTTTATTGCTGTGTAACAGTACTACCACAGATCTAGCAACTTGTTTTTTAAAGATTTTATCCGTTTATTTGAGAGAGAGAGCGAGCACGAGTAGGGGGAGCGGCAGAGGGAGAAGCAGGCTTCCCGCTGAGCAGGGAGCCCGATGTGGGACTCGATCCCAGGACCCTGGCATCATGACTTGAGCACAAGGCAGACGCTTAACCGACTGAGCCACCCAGGCGCCCCACAGACTTAGCAACTTAGCATACATTTATCATCTCACAGTGCTGTGGGTCAGGTATCCAGGCATGGCTTAGCTGGTGCTCTGCTTCAGGTTCTCCCAGGGCTGCAATCAAGGTGTTCAGCTGGCCTTCAATCTTTTATGAGGTTGGGCTGGGGAAGGATCCGCTTCCAAATCATGCAGTTGTTGACAACATTCAGCTTCTTGCGAGCCATTAGACTGGGGGCCTTGAGTTTTGCTGGCTGTTGGCTGAAGCCACCTCCAGTTTCTTGTCTGTGGCCTTCCCAGTATGACTGCTTGCTTCCTCAAAGCCAGCAAGGGAAAGAGTCTCCCAGCAAGGTGAGAGTTGGCATTCTCTACAATATAATCACAGAAGTGACATCTTGTCACTTTTGCTATATTCTGTTGGTTAAAAGCAAGTCACTGGTTCCATGCACAGTCAAGGGGAGGAGGGTAAACACCAGCAGGCAGGGATTATGGGGCTATCTTGAAGTCAGCCGACCCCAGTCCCCTTTCATTTCCACTGGGTGGTCTCCTAGAATTTGTACTCAGCTGAAAACCACGAGTCCTTGGCTCCACAGATTGTTGTCTGCCAGGTCTTTCCATCTCAAACAATTAATAGAACCCAAGTCCTAGGCTTCATGTTTATTGCTATTAGGTTTCTCTGTGTTAGCTTCAGCGAGTTGTTCCTACCCGATTAAATATTCTTTAAGTCTGGTTGGGCCATCAGAATATTACACATCTTTTCTATTGCGTCATCTGAGAATGTAAGACATTTTTCTATGATGTTCTTTAAGTCACTGATGAAAATGGTGAAGAAGTTGGTACCTAGTAACTAGTGCGTGGTGTGTGTGTGTGTGTGTGTGTCTGGAAGGGGGAGGAGAATGAAAAAATCCTTGCTCCTCATACCCAAAACTTCTTCTGGAGTCTGGTCAGTTGGCTGTGAATCATTTAACAGCATCTGAGCCCCACGGCTGCCCTTTCTGATCCTCCTGGGAGCAAGATCGTGCCGCTCTTAAGAGCACAGTCATTCTAGTCAAACCAAGCTGGCACCACCCACTTGAGAACTGTTTTTCTAGATAGAGCGCACACAGGCAGGAGAAGAGTTAGGAAGTCCTGCTTTTCTGTGGCTCATCTTTGAACTCTATAGCACCTGTTCCAGAGTGCAGTGTGTGACAGCCAAGCCCAGTTCTGCCGAGCTTCTTCACAGGCTGCATTTAGGACTTCTCCCTGAGGAATCATAAAGAATCTTCCAGAACCCAAAGTAGTACAGTGGTGAAGCAATTAATTTTAAAGATGTATGTTGTATGTGTGGACTTTCAGAGTTTTGGTGTAAAAATCATCAGTTATCTGGTTGTTCTCCATTTCCTTGCATTCGTTGCTAAGTCAGTTTGAAATCAGCCAGCACTGCCCCAGAATGCCCACCTCATAAAACCGAAAAACCTAAAGTGGGAACCCAGCACGTTGCACATCACTGCTTTAGTACATACCCGTGTGAGCCAGTTTTATCTGCATTTGATAGGCCCGAGTTTCTCTGCGCCGGAGTCTCTGTGAGAGACTTCTCTGACCCTTTGACCCAGGAAAACTATTAGCAGCCCTTGTTCTGTTTAAACTGTGGGCATTCTTCAGGAAAAGCCTACGGACTCATTTTTAGCAGCCCTGGGACCTGACAGGGAAATGTGAGAATTCGTGCAACTGTTAGTAATTTGAAAAGGTAAGTAAATATTTCTGACAAGCACTAGTTCTTGAGCTCTGAGCTTTAGACATTTAGAATCCGCTCTTCGTCTGTCTGTGGTAAAGTAGATGTTTCAGCAGAGAGACCCTCTTTTTCTGAGTGTCGTCCTCTGCTCATCAGAGGCTGACACGGTGGGTGGGATCATTACCCGTCAGTGCGGAGGTAAGCCCAGAAGAGTAAGTCTGGGGTCCTTAAATCCTAGTTCATCAGGGTCAGGCAGTGTAAACCTCTACTGAGAAAGTGAGATCATCCCTTGTTTTTCTTAACAGATGCTAAAAGTCCAGGAAGTCACAGACACCGTTCTGGGAACTGTGTATGCATGAGTATAGGGAAGTGAGACCATTTTGTAGCTTGTGTTTTGGCATTTGCTTTCTATTACCATAAATATGCTAAAGAGTTCCAAATGTTTTTCTGGACTTTAATCCCTCTCCTGAGATCTGTATCTGTATTTCCAGCTGCTCTTTACACCCCACCCCCCCATCTTGATCTGCAGGCTTTTCTCCCGTTCAGTAGATCCAGGATTAAACTCATTGCCCTCAGCCCCCAAATTTGCTTTATCACCTACATTCGTGATTTTTAGCTAATAACTTCTTATTGCCTATAAAATGGCTCTTAAATGGTAAGAAATACATTTTGTTTTTTTAAAGATTTTATTTATTTATTAGAGAGGCACAAGCAGGGGGAGGGGCAGAGGGAGAAGCAGACTCCCTGCCGAGCAAGGAGCCCGATGCAAGACTCCATCCCAGGACCCTGAGATCATGACCTGAGCCGAAGGCAGACGCTTAGCCGACTGAGCCACCCAGGCACCCCAAGAAATACATCATGACTCATAAAGCACTCATATACATATACTCACACAGATGTAATGTGAATAAAAGTTTCATAAAACAACATGTATCTTTAACATGTATATTACCTTCTGATATTACCTGTTCTACTCATCTTTAGAAAAATGCTGATATGAACACTCTGTGTGAAATTTACAATCTCCCAGGGGGTCATGTGACCTGTAGTCTGAGAAAACCTGAGACAGAGATAAAGTGCAGTCCCCATTTATTCGTTCCCTGGCCCTAGCCTCCCCTTCCATAACCCAGCCAACAATCCAGTGACACTAAACTTCACGCTGTAACCCAGACACGGCATTCGCTCATTCAGTCAACATGTACTGAGCGCATATTTGGTGTCAGGCTTATTTGGTGTAGGCACTAGGGATCTAAAGATACGAACACCGCAGTCTCCACTCGGAGGTCTACGGTGCAGTGCACAGACAGACCAGTAATCTGACAACTGTAAGGCCGTGCGTCGGTCCTGTAGGAATCCTGTACCAAGCCCTCAGAGATTATGAGGATCACAGCGTGTAACTTGGACCAGAAGGTCTTTCGGGAAAGGGTGGCTCAGGAGCTGAAGCTAGAAAAAAAGTAGGAGTTAAGCTGGCCAGTCGTGGGCAGGGCATTCCAGAAGAGGAAACCACTGTGAGAAGGTATGGGGGCATGAGCAGCAGGAGAATTTGGAGAACTGAAAGTATTTCGATATAGCCCTTCCTTATAACCAGTGTTCCCTGCTGTCGCTACCCACCCCCACCCCCATGCCCCTTTTCTGTACTTGGCCAGCTATTACTCAGTATTCCCTCTGCCATGCAGCTGTTCTCCCCGGCCCCAGGGAACCTCAGGCACACCCCCACTTTGGGCTCTCAGCTCCTTCTCCCCACACTTCTGAGGAAGCACTTGTGTTGAAGGCAGCCCATCGCTGCCCCCCCATCTGCCTCAGAGTGGGAGCACCTCCAGGCATCTCATCCTTCCATCTTCTGTGATGAACACAATAAATGTTAGCCCAGTGAAGACATGGCCCAATAAAGGAACAGGGAGACGTACCAGCCACGGGCACAGGTGTCAGGTGAAACTTCTTGAGTGACCTTGTAGAAGACGTTTTAACGTATCATAGCATGTCTGTCACTTTAAGACTGAAAGCCTCCTCAGATGTTGTCAACCTGCCTATTTACAGACGTGGGACCACCTTCGAAAGGTCGGTGGTGCTATTTTCTTCTGCCCTGTTTTATTTGCAAAAGATTAGTTTTTACTTTTAGGGAATACCTCTTTTTCTAACCAAACATGTCCTGGTTGTGGAATGTCTTAGTCAATTAATAGAAATGAAAATCTGTCAGAGACAACGTACACCCACTTTCTGCTGGGCACACGTAGCCTGTCATCTCTAACCGTGCATTTAACCCAGATTGCCTTCCCAAAAAGGCCTTCACAGGAAGAAAGGCTGATTTTTAATACTTCTTTTCCTTTGCCCACTTTCTACCCACATTGTATTTCTTGTGCAAATGGCCCAAGAGTTGTAGGCAGGAGAATCTGAGGTGTGGAGTCTCATCAGTCGGCGTTACAATAACTCAGAACAGGACTTACACATTTTCTATGCATTCTACTTACGCATTTCTTTGCATTTTGCTAACACAAACATTGTAGAGACGTGTACCCTCAGGGTCACAGCCGTACTTACTAGGAGTGAGAGAATGAGGTTCAAGTTCCGGCTGGACTTTCTGTGGTTTATAAAACCTTCAGAGGGTCTGTGTCATATTTGATGGATTGACTGTGATCAAGTCGTGATTTTGAGCCGAAAGTTTCTCCCTTTAGTTGCTCAAGTCCTTCCCATCCTTCATGCAGATTTTAGTGGAAGCTCAAAGGGGAGCATTCCTCCAATGAGCTATGTGCGCTGCTCACGAGCCTGGTTGTCTCCCTGCCTTAAAATAATCATTGGAATTAGTGAAAAGAAGGGGGAAATGCCTTTTGCAGACACTTACCGCAGTAGCTCGTGTCAGACAGTGTCTCCGTCTCCTTTCCTGTCTTACAACCCCCTTCCCCGGCCCTCTCCCTGTCTGCCCACCTCCCACCCAGCCCATCCATAGGGTCACCTTCCTTGTGTAGATGTGCCTATTACTGTTACTGTTGATTGTGTTTGCAAAATTAATCAGTGACACTTGAAAAGAATTGTATTATCTCATCCCAGAACCCAGTGGGGAACCTCATACATGTAGTTAATCCCGACTCACCAGAGTAGGAAGCCATGAGGGAGACGCTCACTGCGTGTTTGCCCCTCTGATATGAGGGCCCCGTCCCCCTAGTAAATAAACGCACAAATCATCAAAGCTCTGCATTTCCTTATTGCACAGCATTGCCTGCTAATGCTCGGATAAAGTGAATTTGCTAAATTCCCTCCCATGATATCTGCCATTCCTCCTCTTTTCCCAGCTTCTGGCTTTATCTCTTGCCCTTTCTCACCTGTTGCACTGTGTGTGTCGGTCCATCACAGTTTGAGTTATGCACGGCATGGGGCACCAGACTCTCCCACGTGGCCAGTGCCACCCTGACCTGAGCCTGTTTTCTAGGGTCACTTTGAATAATATCTAATACATAGTGCTTACTCCTGCCAAGTAGTGTTCTCACCACAAGGGAGGGGGGTGCTGTTATCACCCCCAGTTTACAAAGGAGGGAATTGAAAGCTCAGTTCAATGAGGAACCTCAGTGAGGTTATTTCTTGCCCATGGTCACATGACTAGTAAGTAGGGGAGCAAGGATTTGAACCCAGGGAGTCTGTTTCCAGGGTCTGGGCTCTTAACCCTCCAGCTCCACTGTTCCCGACTGGTGAGTTACCATGACCACGGACTGTGACAGCAACCTGTGGTGGACCTGGGTGTTCGCATGGGGCGAGCCCAGTTCTGTATGAGCTGCAATTGCCCCTTAATTCCTTCAGCCAGATCAAACATCGTGGTGGTAAAAAAAGAAATGGGGAAAGAAGGTGAAAATGTGGATGAAGAAAGGAAAGAGTGTAGAGGGAGGACAATATGGGGGGGGGATGGGGAAATTCTAAGCCACATAAAGATGTCATCTGAAATGAGTGGTGTGGGTCATCGAGAATGAGCATCCCAAGCTGCTTGTCCTGCTTCTTTGAAACATCGTGATGCTCAGACAGAGGATGCGGGGGATGAAATGACAGAATGCATAGAACTGCTAAATGATGAGACATCTAATGCTGGAGTAAAGGACAAAAGCTCATGCAAGAATCATGAGGGACACACACATGCTTGATTCAGTTCCATGGAAATGACAGCTTATCGCTGGCATCCTAAGCCTACTTATTAAGTTTGGAGTTGACAAAATGCAGCAGATTTCACTGCCTGCATTCAGCTGCATGTGTTAAAACTCAGACATTCATCTTGGGTGGCTCTTTAGCTTTTAGTTTGGGGTTTGTTTTTGCTGAAATAAAATCCCTGGCACACGATCATGGAAAAAAAAATCCAGAGTTTCATCATATGCAGTGTACTGTTTTCTACACTGGAGAATTTTGAGTGCTTTGGAAGTAATAAGTCTGTTTCCACAATTTCCTGCTCTCCACTAGGTTCTTGGAACGCCAAATGAGGACACGTGGCCTGGAGTTCATTCTTTACCACATTTTAAGCCAGGTATGTTTCATTAATTACAAATGACTAAGTGCTTCCTATATGCAGAGTGAATATATACGTTTTCCCCCTCAGGCTTCTATATTATACCTTGAAAAATTCTGGTTACTTGCTCTTGTATATTCTACCTATTAGTGGAGTTGTCCTTTGTTTTTACAATGTATTTGTCTGTAAAGATAGAGTTAATGACATTCCTTATGAGAGGTTTTCACCATATGTATCTCATTTGAGTTGACTGGCTAATAACGTAACCGTATCATCATCGGTTAGACTGGCATCCCTGTCTATAAAACAAAATTTAAATTAGGATACTATGGTCTATCTGTGACTTCTTTGAAACAATACTAGGAAAAGTATTACATTGTAAAAATGAAAACTTTACATTTTGATTTTTTTAAAAACTAGTGATATATATAGTCCATTAGTTTGAGTTTAAACATATAAAATGTCCTGCATGTCTGTCGTACAGCATGCCATCTTTTTTAATGTAAAATATTTAAACCTCTAAACTGGAAAATCTGAGAGAAAATGCAGACTTTTTAAAATAAGTTGTCACTTTTTCCTTCGCCAGTAGATGGCAATCAAGAAACTTTCAGTTTTAATAATTACACTTAGAAAAAGGATCTTAAATGTGGTAATTTAATTTTTATAGGAGAGATGAAAGGTTTGGAATTGGAAATTTAATAAAAATCAATGGAATGAATTATTGTAAAATAAATCTCTTGTTGTTGTTTTTTTTTTTACTCTGTTACAAAACATGGATTATAAAGTGTAGACCCACCATAAAATTACTGAAAGGGATTTTATGGAAGATCTAATAGCCCATTATTTTATGAGGGAAAAGAGCTATGAATAATTTCTGTTATGGGAGCCAAGTTTATTCTCTTGTTCCTCTTCCCCTCTTTTGGGGCACCATCAGGAATAAATTACCAATCCCAAAGAATGACTGAGTTGGGAAACTATTTTTATTCTCAGTATTTTTCTTCTGAGAGTGAGAATTCTTCTATCCTCTTGGCTTGCCCCAAGGACTCTTTGTACTTTTACTGAAATTTTTAAGTAACTTCTATGTTCTGAAAGACTATAGAAACTTAACAAATTAAGATGGATTTTTTTTCTTCTTTTTTTAACCAAGCAAGAAGCGCCCTTTAATTGCTCCAGCTTTTCCTGATGGAGTCTGGGAACACAGCTCTTTGTAGATGTTCCAAATGTGGGCTGTGAAAGGTTAGCTTCCCCATGTTAGTATCTAAAATCTTCAGTCCTGGGAAAATAAAATAGAGGAGACTACGAAAAGATTTTGAATAAATAAAGTTAGATGCAGAGAGGAGTAATTAAGACAGTCGTTTGGTCTGCCAAGGTTCTGCACCAGAAAAGATGGAGTCATATGTTTATTCTGGTGTGAACAGAATTAATCTCCATCAACAATATACAAAAGCATTTATTAAATGTGTTCTGCAAAGTCCTCTGATGTAGTGCAAGTCAAGCTAATAAATGGGGAACTTCATGAGATCAGGGACTGTGCATAGTTCATATTTTGGTGTTCAATAAATATTTGTTGCTCTGAACTAAAACAGATATTATTTATGTGACTTTTCCGGGATAGACATATATAAATTAGGCTATATATGTGTAAGTTATTTACTATTATGTATAAGTACCATTACAGACACTTAATACATAGAAGGTAACAGGGGACCAGAAGAATGATGTGTTTAGATGGTGAACGGCGTGGGTGCTGACAAACAAGAAAGATATTCCAGGCGAAGCTTGGGGCTTGTAGGTAAGAGTAGACATGATAAATGTTTTTTGAGTTAGCTTGAGAGGTGCCAAGGGGAGACAAGGCAACAGACTGAGGCAAAGGAAGCAAATCTGAGTCCTTTCATGCAGCACTTAATCAGATCATCAGGGGAGTCCTCACCTCGGACCTCCCGAACCTCATCCTCCAGGGGGAGAAGATACTCATTCCCAAATGAGAAAAACAGCAGTGCTAGGGTCTGCCTGTCCCACTCCCACTCTGCACCTCCTTATTCTACCCCCAAAGGGTGCCTTAGAAAGTCTGAGGGAAAGTAAGAGAATCTGAACCTTAAGGACGTACTTTGTTTTGTTTTGTTTAATAGAGTTCATTTTTTAGAGCAGTTTTAGCCTCATAGCAAAATTGAGCAGAAGGTACAGAGATTTCTCCCATACCCCTGCCCCAACACATGCACAGCCTCCCCATTATCAACATCTCCCACTACAGTGATACGTCTGTTACAGGCTCATGAACCTAAATTGAGGCAGCATTATCATCCATAGTTCATAGTATACGTTAGGGTTCGCTCTTGGTGTTGTATGTTCTGTGGGTTTGGACAAATGTGTAATGGCATGTATGCACCATTATAGTGTCCTACAGAGTAGTTTCACTGCCCTAAAGCATCTTCTGTGCTCTGCCTGTCATTCTTCTCTCCCCCACCCAACCCCTGGCAACCACTTTTTTTTTTATTGTCTCCATGGTTTTGCCTTTTCCAGAATGTCATAAAGTTGGAACCTACAGGGTGTTGCCTTTTCAGTTTGACTTCTTTCACTTAGTAATATGGACTTAAGTTGCCTTCATGTTTCCTCATGGCTTGATAGCTGCTTTCTTCTTAATGCTAAATATTTCATTATTACGGTATATTACAGTTTATCCATTCACCTCCTGAGGGACATCTTGATTGTTTTAAGTTTTGGCAGTTATGAATAAAGTTGCTATAAACACTTGTGGGCAGGTTTTTGTGTGGACATCAGCTTCCAACTCCTTTGGGCAAATACCAAGGAGTATGATTGCTAGATCATACGTACTTTGCTTAATTTTTTAATAACTAATAAATTTAAGCAATTCAAGATATCAAACAATATGAAAAAGGAGCATGGTGCAAAACCTCCCCAACCCTGTCTGCCATCTTCCCACTTCCTCAGAACCACTGTCCCCCCACCACCCATTTTATTAGTTTCTTATGTTTCTTTCCTTTATGTAATTGTGGGAAATTATGACTTTATATTTCCAGTATTAAACACAATTCTGGATCTTGCTTGTCTCATTAATGCATCCTGTGGGTCTTCTCATATCACTCTGTAGAGGAGGCCAGTGGGGCTTATAGCTGCATTGTTTTCCATTGTATGGATTTAAGCTATTCCCTACTTATGGGCATTTGGGTTGTTTCCAGACTTTTGCTATTATAAATATCATAACCCTGTACACATATATACATGTCACATGTATGCAGGTATATGTGATGGATAAATTACCAGAAGTAGGATTAAAGAATCAACAAATATATACAATTATAACTTTGAACACTCTGTAGATTGTCGAAAGGGATGGTGCCCATTGGCTGTGTTACCAGCAAACACATGAGAATGTTGCTTCTCCACTCCACAGGCTACAGCCAAACTTTCAGACTTTGCCAATCTGTTAGGGGACAAAAGGAATCTCAACACAATTTTTAATTTCATGCTCCTTTTTATGATGAGGTTGAGCATCTTTTTGTGTTTCAAGATCACTTTCATTTCCTTTTCTGGGAACAGTTAATATCTTTTGCCAGTTTACAGTTGAGTTATGTGTCATTTTCTTACCAATTTCTACAGTTCTTTATACGTTGAGGAAAGCAATTTTGAAAATAATCCTCACTCTCATATCTTACTTTTGTTGCTTAACTGAATAAATTTTGCCCTAAGAAAGAAAAAGCTATGGTGCTTGAGAACAACGCAGTTTATATTTTTTAAAAGATCAGTTGTTATTAGAGATCTATGTATAAATCTACATATATGTACCTTTGAACGGAAAACTGTTTTCAAATGGATTATCTTATAGCTATGATCTAGGTAATGAATAAAGCTAAAAAGCTAAGTCTCTTGGTTTTAACATATTGTAATCTAATTACCTACAAGGTCTTTTTAGTTGTTTTTTTAAATTAACTTATCCTTATAGTTAATTTCTATAGAATAAGTCCAGTGTATTTATTAATTCAACAATATTTATTGAGCACCATTTGTGTGGATAGGAAGTGGGGATGTTGCTGTGAACAAAACACACAAGATCCCTGATAGGTAGGAGAGACCTGTAATACATAAAATCTATAGTATATTAGGTGGTGATGAGTACTCTGGAGGAAAACAGGGCAAGAAATGGGATCAGGAAATGCCAGGGAAGGGGGCACTTCACAGTTTTAAATTGTAAATGTAATCAAGGAAGATCTCACTGAAAAGATGACATTTGATTCAAGGACATGAGAGAGAGAGAGAGAGAGAGAGAGAGCCGTGAAGTTATTTGCGGAATTTCCAGAGAGAACCGCAAATACAAAGGCCCTGCAGTGGGAAGAGGAGGGTTTAAAATCAGGTCAGAGGTGACAGGCACTGTGCCAGCATGAGTCCTTCATCTTTTACTCTGAACCAGGCAGAAAGTACTGGAAGATTTTGAACAAGGTGGCACACGATCTGGGTTGCATTTTACTAAGATTACTCTGTCTCTTGTGCTGAGAATGGGGGGCCCAGGCCCAGGCAGGGAGACCCGCTCAGAGACTGGGACAGGAGTCCGGGAGAGAGATGATGAAATGAGGCATGAATAAAATGACTTTACCTTCTCAACTTCTCTGTGTTAGCGGAGAACTTAACCTGGCTTTCCCTTGGAAAGTAGAGCAAAGCTAGAGAAACATTTTTAAAACGATTGCCAAAAAATGAAAAGAACAACTAGATAACAACTGGGTCGTAGTCTTTACTATTTAGTCTGTATCCTCTTCTGCTCTTACATTTATGCTGACACCAGATTCCTTAACCTCATTCCTTAACCTTCTGTGGGAATTCGCTTACTCCCATGACAACCAGGCAGCTGAGACTGGCCGCCGCCGCGTAAAATAAATATATGTAACACACACATACACATACATGTGTGTGTGTTACATAGAATAAGGAGTCTAACTGTGGGAGGTGCTGCTTTTGCATCATTTTCTTCTGTTTGAATTTCTCTTTAAGGTAATGGGAAGTGGGTCTGGTTTTTTGAACCTCATTGCTTTCCCGTTTCTCTTCCTTCACCCTTGGGGTTTTGTGGTATATGGCCTCCCCCCACCCCGCTTTCTCTTTCTTCCACCTCCTCCTGCCTCTCCCGCCCCCCCGCCCCTCTCTTATATCAGAGCATCTCCTTTTATCAACATGCTCAGGACGCTTGCTGTGGGCCAGCCTCAGAGGTGAGAGGTTATTCTTAGCGCTTCAGTAATTCTGTCACCTCTGATCAGATTCATCACAGGACAAGCCCTGTTCCCTAACAAAAAGTAAAAGTCCACTGTAAAATTAAGACAATTTTCCTTTCACTTGTTTCATAGTTACTCAGTAACAGGACACTTCTGCGTAATGCTCGGTGCCTCAGTTTCCCTCTGAGATAGTAAGAGTCTTCTGCATGTGAATCCCAGCATCACTTTCTCCTGCCTGCTTCGCCCACAGCTACTTTACATCGACAGAGGCAACACGGCTTCTGTGTCCCCGGTGAAGTGATACTTGAAATTCTTTGTTATATAAGACAGACTTAGCATTAATATTTTCTAAAAAACACATCTTGCATACACATTTGATATGTTGTTTGGGCTTTGCAGAATTGTGGTCATTCCTAAATCAGGATAGAACATAGGTAGACATTGGAGGCTCTCCAGGCTGGTAGAATCGGGGCAGGTGACTGAGGATGCCGAGAAGACTGAAATTTCCTCCCATCGAGGAAAACCCTTGGGGCTGGGAGCGGAAACACTGTTTTGGTTGTGCTGTAACTAAGCAAATTGAACATTAAAGCAGGAAGAAGCTTCAGGGGGCACCCGGTCCTGCTCTCTCCTTTGTCGGGTTAGGAACCCGAGGGCAGAGATGTTAAGGGGTTTCTCCAAAGTTAGTGTCAGAGGTGGGTTTCCATTCAGTGCTCTTTTTTTCCAGCATACATCATGGAAGATCATGCTACTGGACCTGAGCATGATTACTGTATTGCGATTTCTCACTGACCTTTTTCCAGTGAGCATTTTATTGACTGTTAGTCTATAAAGAAAATAACAGAAAACTAGAGAGGATCTGATCTCTGTATCTAGTGAACTACATAGAACCACAAATACCACTTTGTATTAAGTAGTTTGGCCTCAGGGTGCCTAGGTGGCTCAGTTGGTTAAGCATCAGACTCTTGATTTCCGCTCAGGTGGTGATCTCAGGGTCTTGATCTTAGGGTCGTGAGATCATGTCCCACGTCGGGCTTCATGCTGGGTATGGAGCCTGCTTAAGATTCTCTCTCTGCCTCTGCCCCTCCCCACTCTATACTCTCTTCCTCTCATAAATAAATAAACAAATAAATGTAGTTTGTCCTCAAGATAACATGTAGACTCCATGTATGATACTTTTATTCACCTGTTAAGTGCTTCCAACAAAAAGGGGGCATTCAACAGCATTCCTTTAATGGTAGATTATCATTCAGGAGTTTAAAAAAGAAAGGCACTTTCAGGAAGAAAAAAATGTTGCTAGACCAGAAGCAATTAAAAGTAATAAAATTTAGACTAAAATAAATCTGTGTTCCCAAATCAAGCAAGAGAACAGAGCATTTCTAAAGTGATTATAGTATTCCTCAGAGAAAGTTATCTAATACAAGAGGCTGTTTGATTAAGGAAGATTTGATGAAAATAGAATGTTTTTCAATGAACGAAGTGAAATAAAAGTTTTCCATTGGAGGCAAATTGTAGAATGGTAGTATTTTAAACATTTTATGCCCAAATCTAAGCCCACAGACACATTGACCTTGAAGACAACATTTAAATATGGACTTAGTTCCAAACAGAGAAAGACAAATACCATATGATTTCACCTAAATGTGGAGCCTGACCAGACAGGCAGTAGGCAGGGGACGGGTTAAATGGGTGATGGGTGTTGTATGGAAGTGATGGATCACTAAATTCTACACCCGAAACTAATATTACACTGTATGTTAACTAACTGGAATTTAAGTAAACACTTGAAAAAATAAATGAATAAATAAAAAGCAGAAGCAGACCCGTGAATACAGAGAGCAGACTGATGGCTGCCAGAGGGATGGTGCGGGGAGGTGGGCAAAATGGGAGAAGGGGGGAGGGAGATACAGGCTTCTAGTTATGGAATGAGTAAGTCAGGGGGATCAAAGGTACAATAGGGACTGTAGTCAATTGTATTGTAGTAGAATTGTTTGGGGACAGATGGTCGCCACGCTTGTGAGCATACCATTAATGTATAGAGATGTTGAATTTTGTTGTCCACCTGAAACTAAGATAACATTGTGCATCGACTATATTTAAATAATTTTTTTTTTTTTTAAAGATTTTATTTATTTGACAGAGAGAGACACACCGAGAGAGGGAACACAAGCAGGGGGAGTGGGAGAGGGAGAAACAGACTCCCAGCTGAGCAGGGAGCCCGAGCCGAGCCCAGGACCCTGGGATCATGACCTGAGCCGAAGGCAGACACTTAACGACTGAGCCACCCAGGCACCCCTAATTATACTTTAATAATTTTTTTAAAGAAAGGAAAAAAGAGTATGTGCAGAACACCAGAATAATAAAAAAGAAATTTAAGTTTAAAAATATAAAATAAAATATAGATAGATAAATATGGACTTACTTGTACTAAGGTTTTGTAATGAGGTGAAGAACTTCTCCTCAAGTCCTGCCTATTCCACAGGCCTGCCTGAGGCCCAGAACCTAGATCCAGACTTAATTCCAGAAGGAAGGTGTAAATTATTTCAGAAGTAGGATGCTATGGTGATAACACCTTACATTTTATGTTATATTTTATTATTTACAAAGCACTTTAACATATTACCTCAATTGGTATTTAGAGTAACCCTGAGTTATTATAACTTTGTCGCTCTAAAACTGTTGTCCCATTTTACAGACAAGAAACTGAAGCTCAGAGAGATTGTGTGGCTTGCCCAAGGCTCTCTTTCAAGGATGTAGCAGAGCCAAAACTCAATCCCAGGTCTCACAGTCCCTAGCCTGGTATTCTCACCCATGCCTGTGCCTGCCTTCAGATGGGTTTCCCTAACTGCAAACATAGGGGCATGAGGGAGAATTGTCAGGCTCTCCTCAGCTCTGCCTTGCAGCATCTTGGAAAAGATCTATACCTTCTTGCAGACACTAGTACCCCCTCCACCCCTTTTACCCCGTGCTTCCAATAAATTGTGAGCTCCAAAATGCCGCCTGTAGATGTTTACCTTCAGATGTGTGGTCCTTAGTACATATTATGGGAATTACCCAGTTTCATGATTTGCAGCCCTAAGGAAGGTTGGACCCTTAGCCTTGATTCACACTCTTGGCTTTTCCCCTGGTCTTTAAGAAGGTGGTAGAAAAACTGTGGAAGCAGCAGAAATTGTGTGGGATATTCAGTGCAGGAAGGCTGAAAGGAGGACATCTTCATGCCAAGCTGAAAGGAGGACATCTTCATGCCAAGATGGTGCCTTGTAGAGACCACACCTTCAGTCAGGGGACCCTTGTGGATGTGCAGAGAGCTCTTCCTTGCTCTTCTAGAAGAATCTTATGTCTCCACCCAGCTCAAAAAGTCCTGTGGAATTTAAGTGAGATAATCTATTTTTTACATTCTCTTTATTGCTTTGTAATCACTTATATTCTACCTATTTTTAAGAAGATTTTGAGCTAGCTGTATGATTGATATAAAAGTGCTTTTAAACTGCTGAGGGCATGTAACTACAAAATAATATTTTGGACCATTTATAGTGTCCTCTGCCTGGTATTTCCTTTCCCACTCACCCTTTATGCTTTATCTCAAGAATTGTTTTTTATGTCTTTTTTTTTTTTAATTGTTAGCAACTGTAATGATCATGGGTTACATCTGGATATACAAGGGTGTAACTATGTGACGATTATAAAAATGGACTTTAAAAATTATTTTGCAAATATCTCACTCTTATCTCAGATTTTATTGCTAAAAACTGTGGGTCTGCCTGACCCAAGGCTTGGGACATTTAGACTCTCTCCACCCACCATCAACCACCACCTTCTCCGACTCTGTGGTTCCTCCTCCCATCAATAAATGCCACTCTGGTCAGATAGTGAAAAAGCCAGTTAATCAGTAAATTTATGAATGAGGTGAACTTTACAGAGCAGAGGAAGCTTTAGCAAAGGTTAAATGTAAGAGGAAGGGCACAGTGCCTTCACTTTCGCACTCTCTGATTGAGGTGGGCATGCTGGGAGCTGCGAGCGGGAGAGAGCATGCCAACATGGAGAGGCCACATTCAGTCCGCAGTAACGTGCTTCACATACTCTCACGGCTCGGATTCTCACTGAGGGCTCCACTAGGTACCAGGCAGCATTGTAGGTGCTGAAGACACAGTCGTGAGTAAAGCAGACAAACCTCTTTCCATGTGGAGCTTATGTGCTCAAGGAGAGACAGGAGACAATTACAGGGCGGTGTGGCTGGAATACTGTGACCACAAAGAGCCGCAGGTGATTCAGAGGGGTGGGTTCTGGAAGGCCAAGGTGAGCGGTTAGGATTTTATTTGAAATTCGAGAAGAATCATTGAGCAGGGAAGGTTTTTGATCAAGGAAGGAAATTGATGTTTTATATTTTCAGAAGGACCCGCTGGCTACAAAAAGTCATGGACCAATGGCAGAGATGGAAAGAGGCTTTCACCTCAAGTGTGAAGTCTTCTTGACTGGGAGTTTCTGTCTACAGCTCTGCATTGAAAAGGGTCTATAATGGCAAGTCTGGACTTGGGGGAAATTATTGTCACACCAGTTAGCAGAGATGCCATAGACTTGGGGGATAGAGCTGACCAAGGATCTGATATGAAATAAGTCATAGAAGTGGCCAGTGCTATAAAATAAAATAAAAATAGGGGCGCCTGGGTGGCTTAGTTAGTTAAGCATCCGACTCTTAATTTTGGCTGGATCGTGAGATCGAGCCCCTTGTCCAGCTCCACGCTCGGCGCAGAGTGAGCTTGAGATTCTGTCTCCCTCTGCCCCTCCCCCACTGTGTGCACTCTAAATAAATTAATAAAATCTTTAAAAAAAAAAAGCCAAAAAGTTTGATAATGACTCAACACTGTAAAATAATAATAGGCAGTAGGCAGACCTATGGGAGGGAATATCTTTATGAATTGCAGAAACCCATTGCATTGCGAAGTGGGGACTCTCTGTACTGATTTTCTCTGTATCTGCTTGAAGAATTTCCCATGTACTTTCACTAGAGGGCATCAGTAATGACGGAGACTAGCAGAGTGTCTAGAAAATGCCAGAGAAAATGTAGTAAGATTACAATTTTAAGGAAAAATGAAGTTCTTCTGACTGCAAACTTAATCAAAACAGAGCAAAATCCTAAGTAGGCTGGTTTCATTACTCTTCACTCTTGGAATTTTGTAAAAATTCAGTTGGGGCATTATCTACACCTCATTTCACCAAGGTCGATATGGCATGCCAGTCACCAAATAAAGATTTCCCCGTCTCTTCAACAATCCTACTGCCCCACCCCCCCAGAAAAGAACTAAAGTACTTGTATACTGTCCAGTGCATGTGATTTGGTTAAAATCATGTCTAAGAAAAGAATCAGAAATTCAGCCTAAGAGTGAGAACAGAATCAAACAAAGACATGGATAACTTTCAAGGTACTGAAAGAATCGTCAACTCTTTAAAAATGGCATGCTTGAGTTGTTATATACCATTCACAGTACCATAAACCAGCCATACACTTGTTATTGCTTTCTTTCACTTATAACATGATGTTTTATATATATCCTGCACACAGTAAGTGCCAGCAAATGTATAACTAGAAATCTATGCATTGCAAAAGGTTCTCCATGTCTCCTGACCCTGAACTTTCAAACATATTTCCAAAAACTTTAAAAATCAAGATCTTAGGAAGGGGGACAGGGAATTGGAAGTTTAGATCTAAAACAAGACAAGTTGATTCCTGCGTTCAAGTTGGGTCTTGACCCCAGTACCTTGAGTAGTTAACTGTGTCCCCAGGGAAGGAGTGGGACCCCCACAGGCTTAAGCTTTGCACGATTAACCATCCTGAGCAGTAATTCCACACCACTGTGAGAGATTCATGACTAAGTGATTGAACCAAGGATAGGATGAAGGTGGGATTTTCTCTTCTCTGTCCCTGGGACTTTATAGGCACCCAGAGAATAGTGCTTGTAATCTGAGAATTTGTGTACAATTTTCAGCATTTGAAAATTCTTAGAAACACAGAATAATGACTGAAAATTGAAGTGCTAGTTGGTTGGTGATGCTGTTTGCGTTGTATAGTTTTTGACTGTTTGCCAGATGCTTTCATGTAAATCACCTCAGGAGGTCCTCCTAAGAGGGCAGGTAGGCAGGAAGATGGATGTAGCTGAAGATCTGTGAGGAACTCCCTACAAGGTAGCACTGGGCCAGAACCACATGGAGCAGTCAGTTCCTCCATGATAGGGCTTGAAACAAACCACCCCAAAGTCAGGCCAAACCCAGACAAGTATCTGTTAATTGCTCGAGCCTGTGTGGTGAGGTGGGTTTCAGCTGATCTTGTCTGGGTTCTGCAGGGTTCACCTTCAAGGTGATATAGGACAACTGAGGCACCCAAAGGTTGTTTTTTTTTTTAATTATGTCCAAGGTTACTAGAACTAGGAAGACATGGTCTGGCATTTCTTATGAATACAAGACAGATTGTTCTCCTAGACAAAAGGTTAAGGCACTGACAGCCTGTGGAAAGGGTTCTGGTCTGACCACACATCTCGCATCCTCCTTGGAACGGCAGCTACGAAATAATGCTCTTCCTGTGACAAGAGACAGGAAGAGCACAAGGCCACAGACGCATTTCAAACCCGCACTGTGTCAGCACCACTGACATCCATCGTTGACGCCAAATATCATATCCATGGGGCAGAGAAGGGAGGGTGGGGAGAGGGGTGAGAAGAAATATTTGCTGAATAATAATCTAAATCTCCCATGTTAGAGTTTATGACTTCTAGGCTTATCAGCTACTCCTGGCTAAAATAAGTGAATCTCACAGCCTTGATTTGTTTAAAATCATGTTGATTTAAAACACTTCTTTGGGCCATTATCATAGGGATCATGCAAGACAAATACACATGACTATGGAATAATAACTCTTTTGCTAGTATGAGGTCAAAGGAAAAATCTTGGTTTATTTTTGATGCAAGGAATATTTTACTCCCAAATATTCAAGTAAGACATGATAAACTGACTACTAACAATTGGCTCAGTTTTAAGATCTGATGAAAGTTCCTGCACTTACGCTTGTCCTCGATACCACACTGTCAGAACATCCTTGGAGCTAACAGACAATAATGTTGGCAGTGGAGATTATTAAGAAGGGACATAACTGTGTAGCTACACGGATGCTTTCACCCCCACAGCCAGCTTTGTAAATCCAACTAACAATCTCTTGATTATTCAAAAGGACAATTGCTATTCTCTCAAGGCTAATCCTTGCTCTCCACGAGTGCATTAAAATCACCGACTTACATATGAGGAGTTAGAAGAGTATGGAAGTGTCTGATTTTTTTGTCATTTCTTTTTTTTTTTTTTTTTTTAAAGATTTTATTTATTTATTTGAGAGAGAGAATGAGAGAGAAAGAACACATGAGAGGGGATAGGGTCAGAGGGCGAAGCAGACTCCCTGCCGAGCAGGGAGCCCGATGCGGGACTCGATCCAGGGACTCCAGGATCATGACCTGAGCCGAAGGCAGTCGCTTAACCAACTGAGCCACCCAGGCGCCCTGTCATTTCTTTATTGCATCAAAAGGGGCACTTTAGTTTAGCTTGAGTATTTACTCTCCCTAGAGTGATACTGCTTTCAGTGTACAATATGTCTGCCTCATAGATGTATAACTTTACCATACAGGATGGTCCGTTTTTCCAGCATATCAGTGATAGTTGTGATAGTAGTAGTAGTAATAGCTAGCAGGTATTGAACGTTTACTGTGCATCAGACACTCTTATCAGCTCTTGAGGTGCCTTTCCTTATTGAACACTCACGGTAACTCTATGAGGTAGGTACTGCTATTATTCCCATCTGTGATATAGGACAACTGAGGCACCCAAAGATTTTTTTGTTTTTTTAATTATGTCCAAGGTTACTAGAACTGGGAAGACATGGTCTGGCACTTCCTATGAACACAAGACAGATTGTTCTCCTAGACAAAAGGTTAAGGCACTGACAGCCTGTGGAAAGTGCATTGGGAGTGGGGAGAGTGTGGCTTGTGTGCATGTTTTTTTAAGACTATTTTTTAGAGCACTTTTAGCTCTAAAAGCAAAACTGAGCAGAAGGTATAGAGATTGCACATACACACCCTGTGTGTGCACACAGTCCTAGCCTCCCTGGTATCAACATGCCCCACGAGAGTGGGACATCTTGCATAATTGCTAAACCTACATTGACACATCATTATAACCCAGAGTTCATAGTTTACATTAGAGTTTACTCCTGGTAAACATGGTACCTTCTTGGATGTGGACAAATGTATAATGACATGTATTCACTATTACGGTATCATACAGAATAATTTCACAGCCCTGAGAAATCCTGTGTGCTCTGCCCACTCCTCCCTTCCTCCTCCCTAACCCTGGCATCCACCGATCTTTTTACTGTCTCTGTAGTTTTGCCTTTTCCAGAATGTCATCTCGTTGGAAGCGTGCATGTTTTATATTGCTGGTTAAAGGAGCTTTGTGATCTGTTGTGTTGCTGCTGGCTTTGTGCATTGTTGAGGTCAAACTTCAGGTCTCTTCCAGCGGGGCCACAGAGGGGTCTCCTGGTGTAGTGGCGAAGAGCATGGACTCCACCTCCAGACGGGCTGGGTTCAAATCCCATCTCTACCACATGTGAGCTGTGTGACACGGACAAGGTGCCCAGTGTCTCACGATCTTAGTTTCTCTGTGTGTAAGATGGAGATGACTGTAGCCCGTCCCCCATAGTGTTGTCATGAGGACTAAAGTGAGTGCATGTTTGCAAACTAATATACGGAAAATGTTTGCTAAATATCAATTAGGAGGCTTGGGTATCCCAGCTCTTTGGTAAGGAACAGTAGACTGGGAGCAGAGTTCTTGTTCAGCCTGTCCCACTAGCCTGCATCGTGGCCTCAGATGACTCAACCTTTCGAACCTCAGTTTACTCCTGAAAATGAAGTGGTTAGACTCCCTGATTGCTCACAGTGCCCGTGAAGGGACTGAGCGCCCCCTTCCTGATCTCTTTCTCCCTTAGGGGGCGTCTAGATGGAGGGATGGGTGGGGACACATGGAAAGTGAGACACAAAAATCTTTCTTCTCCTTTCTTTTCTGGGTACTGTAAAGATATGTTACGGTTTGTGAACAGTACACTTTAGACTTGCAAGAATACCTGTGATTAAACTTTCCTAGAGAAAAACATCTCATGGGAAAGAGGAGCGTTCCATGACTTTTAGGTTGGATAGTTTGAAGACCTCGTTAGGGACTGTGCACTCACAAAGCCACAGTTGTATGCATGTCCGAAAAGCCAAGCCATCAGAAGTAAAAATATTTAATGAAATAGTAGAACGTTTGTTTCTAGAAGTTGCTCCGAGATTACTCATTTTAAAACGCCCACTGCTGGGAATTAAAAGATGATTTGCTGCATCCAGGGTAGGTCAGGGTGCTTCAGTCTCCTGCTTGCATGTCTGAAGGTGGCCGCTGAGCATTCTGAGGTAGCCATCTGGGTGACAGCGTCAGGGCAGTGCAGTTCTGTTCAGCATTAATGTGTCATGTCAGAGCCTCTCACTGGTAACATTCGAGCTGTGCCAAATCACAGTCATTATGTATTTTGGGGCTATCAAGTGTCTTAGAGCTGTGAATTGCAGTTGTGCGAACATACGTATTATTTCTAAAATGCCTGTTTAGGTCGCTCTGCTTTTTTTGGAGTTGAGATATCTGACATCCCCATATTTTGGAACAAGTTTGACCCTCTCCATCTGGGGTAAACTCTCCTCTTCTGTACAGGAATTCTGCTTTACTTCAGTTGTAAAAATTATAGATGGTTTAAATCCAGCTTTTCTGTCTCGATCAGACTATCACCTGAAATGTTTACCGCTGGCTTGGCTTTCCTAATAGGAGAAAGTGAAGTTTGCATGAAAATTCTTGCGCATACTTGTCAATATAGTTTTCTTCTATTGAAGACCCGTTAGTATTGGTCCCATGATTTATTGTAGGCTGCTTATGACCATGTATGTTTTGTGCACTGCTGTAGATCCACAGTGCCTGGAACAGGGCCTGGCAAACAGTAGGCACCTGATAAATACTTGTAGAATAAACGAGAATGAATGAATACTCATGCCTCCTATCCTAAAGGATTTAAGGATATTTTACGTTACATGAACAAGTAATAAAAGTGATTGTTTGAAATCTCACCAGCATAATTTGTAAGTGTGTTCATTGTTCACCTTCTAAAGGACCAGCGCCTTTTGGCTTCCCTGAAACAATCCTGAGAAAGGCCTCAGGTTCACCACCTCTGCCAGGTGATAGGATGGCCACGGCTCTTTGCTGAAATTATTACTACTTTCTTACAAGCTCAGTAAGAAAGAGTAAATGTATTTGTTAAAATATAAAATAATCCTAAAATTTTTAAATTGTGAATACTTGAATATATTGTTGAGAGGAGTTAATTATCAAGCACATCTAACATTTCCTGTGGCATCTTGAACATGCTCATTTTTATATTGACTTATGAAATACTTGTTCCATGATATTATTTACGTTGGATGATATTAAACCTGTTTACAAAAGATATACTAAAGTCTTAGACTTTGTAAGATCTCACCTCTATTGCCACCCCTCCCAAAAAAAGAAGGAAAAGCGTTAGCTTACAAATCCTGATTTCACCTCTCAAGTCCTTTGAACATACTTGGGGTTTTTAATTGGTTGATTGATGTAACTGTTTACTCATATGTTTTCCTGTTATTGAATTTAGAAACACAGCAGTGTCCCGGAAGATACAAGCCAAAAAAAATTGGCGAGAAGGAAATGAGGGGGATAAAAATTGAAATTATTTTCCTGGTGTACAGAGTTCCTACCTATAAGCAAATGAGGACGTTCCAGTTTAGGTTTTCTCTTGATGTGGGTTAAAGTCTGCTTTCCTAACGCCTCAAGCCATTGCAGTTGAGCTCTTTTAAGCTGGGAACCTGGAATGCATACCATTGTTCTCCACTTGTTTTCCTGTGGAATTTCAACGACCCGACCCGCAGCACAGAAGCATGGCAGTCTGAGGGAAAACCTTTCCAGTTCTCTGTCTCCGCTCCGCGCCGCCCCCCCCCCAGCACGTGGCATAGCAAGTGATTTCTTCCGTGAGAGCCGTCCTCCCTGGCCTCCCTCTGCGTGTGATCATCCTCTGCTATGTCCCTGCAATAAGAGAAGGTGAAAACCAGCCTGCAGGTTTAAATTAATTGCACTCCTCAGTTATGCTCGGAGTTTAGCCAGGGCCTTACATCACAACATTCTAAACTTCCAGTTTACACATAATTGGAAAGAGCTGACATTAAAGTAGTCACTGACAGAGTAAACTTAACTAAAGCAGAACAGTCTAAAACACTCATATGCAAATAACTTGAATAATCTGATAAAATTATTCATAGGCCCTTGAATATTTTATTAAAGATACCTGTTAGTGGTTCTGAGCCCTGGATTCCAGCACCTTTTTGTTTTTCAAACTGATGTGCCTAATTATATTGTGTTTGTTCTAATGGAACATCACTTTTATTCGTAATGGAAATCGTTTTTTAAAATATAATTTTTTCATGGAGTCATAAATGTAATGCATGTTCCTGGCCAAGAAAAAAAAAAATGGTAGAGCCTCCTCCATTTGAAATTGTGTACTTTGGCAGTTAAGATCTGGAAGATGCTGGATACAAGAGAGCAGCACCTGTGTTTTACTGGGGCTAGCGGCAGGTATTTGAGTTTATCCTGTCTTCATTTGGAAAAGAAAGAGATGCACTTAGTGGCTCTGCCTCTGGGCTCCTGAGGAACAGTGTCCGTATCCACACTGCAACACCCTTCACTCTGTATTTGTAATTCTGTATTTACATTTCTGTGCCACTGAACTATAATCGGGACTTTTACCTGTTTCTACGTGTCCAGTGCAGCTCCTGGCATCCCGGCAGGTGCCCAGGTAACATTTGCTAAAAGAATTCAGAGTTTACATGAATAGGGATGGAAGGTAAACATAGGAAGACCTCATTCTTCATTCTTCCTTATTTTTTCTACTTACATATGGCGCGTTTCAATTTGGGCTCTTTTATGCACAGCTAAATCTGACATACTGTGTTTCTAGAAAAAAAAATTCTATTAGCATATCCTGTCAAACTCTAAATAGAGGCAATTCTTAGAACTAATATTTATGTGCAGTCATTAATTGCCAAGAATAATAATTTACTTGTAAATGCAAGATTGTATTAATTTTATCTGTAATGGAATTCTTATTCCTCCTGAAATCATAACAAATTATTAAAATTGCTTTGTGGGGAGTACAAAGTTAAAGAGATCAAATTTGTTTTACAAGAACATTTGATGTAATTAATTTTTAAAATGTCTCTTGCTTTTTTAATACCAGACTTAAGATAATAATAATTTTTTTAAAGACCTTTATAAAAAGAACTGTTCTTCCCATTTCTCCCCCCCTTGTCAGCTAATCCTCAAACCTAGAATATGCCTTTAAATTTGTGCTCTATGCCTGAATTACATTGTGACTTTATAATGCAGTCTAGTAGAGACTAAACTCAGACATCAGATGTTCTTTTGAGACTTTTAATTCCTAATTGTTGGTGAGCACTTTGACCTGTAGCTTTAGAACAGTGGCTGTTTGGAACCGGGCCTGACCACGTCATTAGAGCATAATGACTAGTTTCTGCACTGATTGGTCAGAGCCCATGCCCGGCAGGTTCTTAAATATTTTAACAATTATCCCAGCTTGAATGATGACTCTGAAACTCCATGAAAATCTTCAGTACTTTCTGAATCATCCTGGAAAGATTCATGTATTCTTGGGGGTAACAGTTGAGTTGAATATGAAATTCTCAGTCTTTGGAACTTGGAAATTAGAGATCAGTAAATCCTCTGTTCGTCATCTTAATGCCTACCTTTCTGTCATACCCTATATCCAATCCATCAATAAATCTATTGCTCTGCCTTTTAGCAAGCTGCAGACTGACTGACCCCTTTTCACTACAGACACTGTTTCTAGAGCCCAAAGTATATCATCTCCCTCCCGTACAGTTGTAAAAAACTTTTCTTCATCTCCCTGCTTCCGTCCTTGCTTCCGAGAGTGTATTCTCGAAACAGAGGGCAGAGTGGTCCTTAAAAAATGTCTGGATGGTGTGTTACAGGCTACAGGGGCTCCATGTGAGCTGGTCTTCTGCCCTTGTGCCCCTTCTCTGTCTCAGCCTCCACTTCTCTCTCCTGGGCTGTCTGTCCACTCCAGCCACCCTGTCCTTCAGCCTCACTCCAGCCTTGCACATCCCCACGAGAATGTGAGCTCTCTCCCTGCATGAAGGGATTTTGTGTGATTCCCTTCTATAGCCTCAGCCCCTGAGAAGGACACTTGGCACACAGTAGTTGCTCAATAAATAGTAGTTGAACCAATGAATCATTGCACAGTATTTCCAGTCATTCTGTTTGGATAAACTGTGTTTAGAAATAGGAAGTTGAACAGGTTCTTAAATTTCTTTTTGTTCTTATCTAATGGTATCCTTCCACAGGAAATATACCGTAACAAAAGCAGCATCAGTCATTTAGATTCTCTCCTTTAAAAGCTTGTCATTAAAAGCAGACAACATTGAAAAAAGACACCAACCAATATTAAGCAAAATTAAGCCTTTAAGTATTAAATTTTTAAAAAGAATCAAGATCAATATGAAAAAGATGCCATTTAATTTTATTGGAGGACACACACACAAATCCTTTCTGAATGGAAGACACACCATATTGTTATGTACAAAGATTTTCTGTCATTCTTTTCAGATAGGTAGATATTTTAATGAAACTCCAACCAGATTTCCAATGGGAACTTTATTTTATTGATTGACTGTTTTGTTGGAAACTCACCTTCCCTCATCACATAATCTAAAGTGTCTCTCTCATACTGGTCAGTCTACATTATATCTCCTTGTTTTACTTTGCTGGAACACTCTTTTTTGCCCACCTTTATTGGGATAGAATTGACATATAGCATTGTATAAGTTTAAGGGGTACAGCATAGTGATTTAATATATGTCTCTATTTATACCACAGTAAGTTTAGTTAACAGATCCATCACATCACATAGTTATAATTTTTGTGTGTCTGTGGTGAGAACTTTTAAGATCTACTCTCTTATTAGCAACTTTCAGATACACAGTGCAATATTGTTAACTAAAATCTCTATGCTTTACATTACATCTCCAGAATTTATCCATTTTATAACTGGAAATTTATATCCTTGGATTGCTTTTCATCCATTTCTCTGTCTCCCCACCCCCTGCCTCTGGCAACCACCAATCTATTCTCTGCTTTTATGAGTTCAGGGTTTTTTAGATTGTATATTTAAGTGAGATCATACAGTATTTATCTTTCTTGGACTTATTTCACTTAGCATAATGCCCTCAAGTTCCCTCCATGTTGTTGCAAATATCAGGATTTCCTTATTTTTTACGGCTGAATACTATCCTTTGCATGTATACACTACATTTTTTTCATCCATCAGTAGACACTTGGGTTGCTCCCACATCTTGTAAGTAATGTTGCGGTGAACATAAGGGTGCAGAAATCTCTTCAAGTTAGTGGTTTAATTTCCTTCAGAAATTAAATACCCTGATATGGAATTGCTGGATCATATGGTAGTTGTATTTTTAATGTTTTGAGGAACCTTCCTACTGTCTTCTGTGGTGGCTGCACCAGTTTACATTCCCGCCAACAGTGTATAAACACCCCCCTTTCTCCACATTCTTGCCAGCATTTGTTAGCTCGTCTTTTCGATGCCGGCCATTCTGACAGGTGTGAGGTGACATCTCACTGTGGTTTTGATTTGCCTTTCCCTGACAGTTAGTGACGTTGAGCACCTTTTCATGTACTTGTTGGCCAGTTGCATATCTTCCTTGGGAGAATGTCTGTTCAGGTCCTGTGACCACTTCTCAGTTAGATTATGTGATTTTTTGCTATTAAGTTATAGGAGTTCTTTATATATCTTGGATATTAACCTCTTATCAGATATGTGGTTTGCAAATATTTTCTCCCATTCCGTAGGTTGCCTTTTCATTTTGTTGATGGTTTCTTTTGCTGTGCAGAAGCTTTTAGTTTGTTGTGGTCTCACTTGTTTATTTGTTGTTTTTATTGCTTGTGCTTTGGGTGTTGTATCCATAAAATCATTGCCAAGACCAGTGTCAAAAGCTTTTTCCCTCTGTTTTTGTCTGTGCTTTCAGGTCTTACATTTAAGTCTTTATCTTTTTTGAGTTAATTTTTGTGCAGGTTTAAAATAGGGTTCCAGTTTCATTCTTTTGCGTATGAATATTCAGTTTTCCCAGTACCATTTATCGAAGAGATTATCTTTCCTCCATTTAGTATTTTGGCTCCCTTGTCAAACATCAGTTGATCATACATGCATGAGCTTAATTCTGGGCTTTCCATTATGTTCTATTAGTCTATGTGTTTGTTTTCATGCTAGTACCATACTGTTGTGGTTGCTATAGCTTTGTAAGATAGTTTGAAATCAGGAAGTGTAATGCCTGTAGCTTTGTTCTTCTTTCTCAAGATTACTTTGGCTGTTCAGGGTCTTTTGTGGTTCCATACACATTTTAGGATTGTTTTGTTCTTCTATAAATACAGAAATTGCCATTGAAATCTCAACAGGGATTGTATTAGATCTATAGATGATGTTGGGTAGTATGAACATTTTACCATATTAATTCTTCCAATCCATGAACACAGGATTCTTTTCCATTTATTTGTGTCTTCAATTTCTTTCATCAGTGTCTTAATAATTTTCTGTGTACAGATCTTTTATCTCCTTGGTTAAATTTATTCTTAGGCATTTCATTATTTTTGATGCTTTATAAATGGAATTTTTCCTTTATTTGTTTTTCACATAATTCAATGTTAACATACAGAAACACAACTGACTTATGTATATTGATTTTGTATTCTGCAGCTGGACTGAATTTATTAGCGCTAACAGTATTTTGGTGGAGTCTTTAAGATACTGTGTATATAAAATCATGTCATCTGCAAACAGAGACAGTTTTACCTCTTCCTTTCCAATTCAGATGCCTTTTATTTCTTTTTCTTTCTTTCTTCTTCTTTTTTTTTTTTCCCTGACTGCTCAGGCTCAGACTTTTAGTAGCATGTTGAATAGGAATGCTGAGAGTGGGCATCCTTGTCTTGTTCCTGACATTAGAGGAAAAGCCTTCTGCCTTTCATAATTGAGTATGATATCAGCTGTGCGTTTGTCATGTATACCCTTTCCTGTGTTGGGTACATTCCTTCTATACCCAGTTTGTTAAGGGTTTTTATTACAAATGGATGTTGAATTTTGTCAAATGCTTTTTCTGCATCTATTGAGATAATCATGTGACTTTTGTTTTTTATTCTGTTAATGTGGCGTATTACATTTATTAATTTGCATATGTTAAACTGTCCTTGCATTCCAGGGATATATAATATAAAAAGACATTATTTTTTCATTGCTGGAAAATGAAAAGTAATCTGACAGCATCTATTAAAATATAAAATGTGCATACCATTTACCAAGCAGTTCTATATGGAGAAATCTATCCAATAGAAATGAAAGCATTAGTATACAGAGTTAGATGTGTGAGGATATGTATTGAAGCATTGTTTTTAAGGGGAAAGGAAGTGGAAACTACCTCTGTTGTCACCAGTAGGAGAATAGTCAAATACCTATGATACTTCTATTCTATGGAATATTATACAGCTTTAAAACAATTGTTACATCTGTTTTCTTGCTTTGAAGGACTATCTGCTATATATTAAAAAAATTTCAGAGACTGTTCATTGTACAATCCATTTTTAAAAATTAAAACAGTATCTGTATGTGTATATATGAATGGGTTTGCATTTATAAACATAAAGAAATATGTGGAAAGAGACATACCCAAGCCATTAACAATTGCTGTATCTTCAGGAGTCAAAAATAGGGAGCAGGAGAGGAGATTATTAATATCTGTTCTGTGCTGCTTTATTGTTTAACTTGGTAAAATAAACATCTTAATTTTTAAAATATAATAATGATGACTCAGTGAAAAATGTAAATATACATTATAGGACTTTGGTAGTTTGGCTTTGAGCCAAACCAAATAGATGTAAGAAAGGAAATGTAAATACCAAATAGTGTAAGAAAGGAGAACCAGCATTACTGTATTGGATCAAAGATGTCTTCACAGTGGAAGCAACAACTCTCACTTCACTGATGTGTCAACGTTCTTCAACATACTTACAGTTTGGAGGCTTGGAATTTGTGTTTCTTTTTTCGACCCAATTAAAACTTAGTTATTCTAAGAAATAATTACTGGGAAACCGGATTATGAAATAAATCACCGTAACAAAAGAAAACAAGGCTTCATTATTTAAAATGTTAAGATCTTCCTATTTATTCTTTGTAACTGCCCGATCTGAAGGTGAAGACTTCCCATAACTGACATAACCATGGCTAAGTCAAACACTACCTTTTTAAAAGTTGAGGGTTGTTTTTTTTTTAAACATACTTGTAATGTATACATTTGAAACAAAGATTGTTTATCATTTTTCTCTTTTATTTCAGAACGCTTTACCCTGTACAGCTCTAAAAACCTTAGGCAAGCATGGAATAAGTAAGTCTTTATACAGTTTGTCCTTGTTCTCTCTTTCTCTTCTCTCTCAATCTCTCTCTCAGTTCTTAAAACTCTCCAAATAAGTTTGTCTTGACATTTTTCATTTGCCTATCCAAGTATCCATCCATCCATTCATTTAACCGTTAAATAGTCGTTAAGCCCTAACTGCGTGCCAGCCACCGTGATCAGCCTAAGCTGATGCTGTTATATATGAGTTTGGGTTCCTACAGCAACGTGGCGTTGCTTCAGAATTCTAAATCCTAAAATTCATTGTGCTTAATCTTCTCATAACTAAATTCCAAGAAATATTTTCGCAACAGCAAAATAGCATCTAAGTACAATGTAATGACTGATTCTGATCTAAATAATGCAAGTGACAAACTCGGAGCTAGATAAAATTGATCTTTCAGATTTTTTCAGTTTATCTGTTGTTCCACTAAGTCTTGTTGGAAAGCTAAATACATGTATCACTTGAAATGTATGTGATTTGTTTATTTAATTTCTGTTCTCTCATCTGATCTCATTGAAATAGTTTCATTTATTGGTTTCGAAATTTGATGAAATCTGAAGATCTGGGTTTCTCAGGTTATTCAGAGGTCTTTTATTGCAAGCCAACCTGTTAATAAATCATTGAAAGTTGGAAAGCAGAGTGATTGAGTCACTCTCATTAGTTGTGGAGATCATATTACCAGCATGATGCTGGGAAAAAGGTAACTGGAACTGCTTTGATTTAAAAAAATTTTAATTTGTCATAACAGAGTTTTGTCTATGGGGAATTTAGTGTTATTGCCTCAGTTTTTACTGTTATGACATGTTTAATTTTAGATGCCATCAATTATAAAAATAAAAAATAAGAAAAAACCTTTTTATAATAAAAATATTGTCAGTAGATCAGTGGACAGCTTATTGTGAGGAACTCATGGAATGAGTACATACTCTGCGGTGGTTTATTTGGAAGATTTGGCAGTTTATTTTGATTAAGTTCATCCTTAGAAGAGCACTGGGATAATTATTTTTGTCTAACACAAGGCTTTGCGTTTTGCCATTTGAAGAATCAGCTCTCAGTATCTAGAGTCTCCTCTGGGAGGCATGCCCTCTGCTGGGAACATTCTGTGTGTGTTCCTCCGCTCTTGTACCCCTCCCCTCCCCTCCCTCGGCTGATCAGCGGTCTAACATTTTAATTAAGTGCTTTCATACACCAGGCACTGTATACAGTAGACAGTTCCTACCTTAATTAAATGATCAAACACATTCTCTCATAGTTGCTCAAAAAGTTTTGTCCAACCAGGTAACCATCTTATGAAACAATTCTTTATAAAGCAATTGAATTTCTAACCCATCTTTGCAGTCACAGGAATATCTGGCAAATCTACACAGAGCATTTGTGGAGAATAGCCATTTCCTTCCTTCGGAGGGGCAGAGCTAGAATGACCTCCAAATTGCCCAGGAAGATAAATGGCAATCCTTATCCACTTAGAAGAGTCTACAAAAAATGGGAGATGGGTGTCTGTAGACGATGCTGAATGATATTTCGTCCGCTGTCCTCTTGTGGCCGTGACCCCACTTCTTAGACGGCTGACCCGCTGTAGCCGTTCGCTTTTGTAGCTTGTATTCAGCACCACCCGACGCCACAAGCTCTCAAGCACGTGCCCAGATGAATGAATGGCCCTTCTCGTTCAACCATTCCACAGTGACAAGTGGGATGCCTCGCGGAGAAGGTGCTTCTACCCATGTACAGTACTCTACCCCAGGGAAACGAGGTTATCTCATGTCCTTCTAAAAGAAAAGAAAATTGAAAGAGTATTCAAGCTTTGCATTACTTCACTTCATTCTGACCACCTAAGACCTGATGCCTACTTTGCTCTGAGAGGTGTTGATCATGTTACAACAAGAGTAGTTCATTTCATTGATGAAAATCAGGACGTGCAATCCTCTGGTATTGATGTTTTAGAAATTTTTAAAACTATGTGCATTGTGTGCAATCTCCAAATTTTTCTTAAAAGATGCTGGGTAGTCAGTAAATAACGCTTTTACTTTTGAGGGCAAATAAGAATTCTTCGGAATATGATTTTTTGCAAAATGAGAACAGAGTTTTCTCTTTAAGATGTAATGTTGGGGATATTTATTATTTGCATTTTTTAAAAGATTTTATTTATTTATTTGTCAGAGACACAGCGGGAGAGGGAACACAAGCAGGGGGAGTGGGAGAGGGAGAAGCAGGCTTCCCACTGAGCAGGGAGCCTGATACTGGGCTCGATCCCAGGACCCTGGGATCATGACCTGAGCCGAAGGCAGACGCTTAACGACTGAGCCACCCAGGTGCCCTTATTATTTGCATTTTCTATGAACGTAGGATTTATGATTTTTCTACCAAAACCAAAGTAGGTTGAAGGAAATCTTAACATTTTCATGTAAAGTCTTTTTTTTTTTTTCATGTAAAATCTTTTTAATGAACTGGTAGAATTGTAGTTAATGTCTTTCTTTTAATCTGTAACATTACATATGCTTTTAAAAAAAAACTAGAATTAATTCGAAAGCATCTAATAAACTGGGTTCTACCATTAGATTACTTTTAAAGCATTTTAGGAAAAATATTAAAAGCTGAGCTTGAGGTAAGATTTTCAAATTAGAAACATAACTTGTTCAGAACCATGCTATTTTTAAGTTCCCGTAAGTCTTATTTTTTTGTTGCCTTAAAGGATTTATCTCAGAAAACACTAAGTAATAAAATATCACTAAAAATATTATACAAATACTACTTTCTGGCACCCCAGTGTTATGTACTGAATCCTTAGAGCCAAGCCATAACCTCTAGCCCACTAGAACCCAGTGAAATTTAGAGAAAACTGAGAATTCAGAGACATTAATTATATTATTGATTCTTCCTGCAAATGGACTTGTGACTTTGCAGCCATTGACGTTTCAACATCTCTCACTTTGGAGTGTGGTTTAGGTTCAGGAGAACTGCATTTAAATATTATTAAGCCAGTGCCGGCTTTCTCCATCACTGCTAATTCATTTGCTTGTCTACAAGCGCAATTACGAAACTAGAGCAATTGGTAAATTCTCTTGTACAGCAGTAATAGGTTCAAAATAAAGTGAACTAATTTGCAAGAACTAATTTGAATTCAGTTTTGATGGGTTGATGTAAGATAGGTAGGTTACTAAAAAGTAAGTCACCGTTCCAAATTAAGTACCAATATCTTTAAAAAATACGTATTGACTCAGCTATTAAAGCTAGTTGGTGCATTAACCTACCTAAAAGAGCCAGAATTTCTTGAGAAGTGAATCCTCAAGTCTCTTTGAACAGCTGTAACAAGTGAGCCAGTTTACTGGGGGGCCGAGTCCGCCCTAGGTAACACCAATACAATTCCCTCCTGACTTCATTTATACCAGCAACCATGGGCATAATTTTATCCTTTGAAGGATTTTTTAGTATTCTGGGGAAACAAAGCGGTGATAGGAGGAAAATATCAAAGGATCCAGCAGATATCTAAACTCAAAAAGACAATATAAAGAAGAAATCTTAATTATAGGATTGGGAATGATAAATATATATTAATAAAAAAAAGAAAGTCCTTTTATTCCCTTATGCTGGACATGCATGATTTGTGTGCACTCTTCCTGCTTAAAGGGGATTTTGGATTAAAGGGAGACACATCTTAATTTTATAAATACATGTACTGTTTTCTGACCGCCTTCAAAAACATTCCATTTTATTTCATTGGAGTTGTAAAGACTCTATTTTTCTTCCAAATCTCTCTGTTTATAGTTGTCTGACATTGGCATGTATATGCAATCAGCCAAGAATTTCAGCCACTTAAAAGATCTTTTATTATTTTGGCTAGAGAGGCACCCTTAGTATACGCTCTCTGGCAATGTTAAGGGTAGGATTCCAGGAACACATTTGCTTGCTTTGGAACTTCTTAACAGCTGAACAATTTGGAGGGGTGGGTGGTGGGTTGAAAGGAGCAAAAAGAGAACCCAGGGTAAACCACAAAGTTACAGAGGACAGATTTGGAAAACACAACTTGTGGCTGATAAAGCAGTGCATGTCCACAGACTTGAAGAGGTGGAGGCCAGCCTTGCCCTGCTTTCTCCATCCACGTGCTCTGATTCAGCTTATAATCCTCTGGTGGGGTAAGTCTGACTGAATTTCTCCTAAGAACTGAAAACATCGCTTCTTTAAAATATGTAGTAAATACAGAGACATTGTGACGAAGCTACTTTAATGGAAATGCAAGAGTAGAGAAGAAGACATTCACCTGTATATATATGAATGTACCAGCAGTCCCAAACCCTAATTCAGAAGTTTTAAAAGTGTTTTCTAACTTTGCATTCTTGCACTTTCCTTGAATACGTTCTCAAATTCAATGATTAACTTCCAAACGTATTTTAAAGATGACCTGCTGGATAGTTGTGGTGCATGTGCATAAAACATAATGAATTTAAAATGATTTTTAAAGGAATAACATACACTTCACTCTATATATTTATGCTGCTGATTCCCTATTTTTCTTATTGTCCTATCTGATTGCGTTCCATTAAGATTTAAATCAGTGCCTGCTCAAGAAACCGAAAGGTCCCGTTTTTCTACTCTGCCTTATTGTTCTAAGTTGATCTGAGATTTTCTAAAATAATAATATACTGCACAGTAAGTTAGGGCTTTCATCTTCTGAACTAGTTTAGAAATGTGAGAGGAATGTAAGATCGGCTGTTGGCACTAGGAGGCGCAGTTGAGCTAGAGTCTTAACATCCTCCACTTCCACATTTTTTTTTCCATTGTTGATCATTTTTGTTATAATTCTATTTACTTCAAAGTAACAGTTTTAATTTATTTATTGCCTGGAGATTTCTTCTCACAGTATTTTCAAAGAAATTATTCAGTACATCATCAATGCACTTTTTTAGGCTTGGGTTTGTTGGGATGACAGGCTCTGAAGCAGACATTTTGGAATTCCATTCTCTTCACTCCAGGGTGAGCTGGAGCTGCAGTCGTCCGCTGCCCAGCTTGTGGATGTGAGCCCAGCATCAGGAGGCTACCTGGGGTGCAATTCCTTATGACACCCTTGGAAATAGTTTTCAGCACTTGGTTAGTCAGATTCAAGCAGGTCTCTGTCCTGATCTCAGACACCCACACATGGTGTGTTTGGAGGCCCCAAAGTTGCAGTTCAGAGAAATCGCTGGGGACATTCATTTTCACAGAAATGAATCACTAGTTCAGGTCCTGAAAGCATCATGGAGGTGTGATGTTTACTCAGTCTGTTAAACCGCTTGCTACCTCCCAGAGAGCAGTTCTTCTAGAATATTGCAGACTGGATGTTTCAGAGGGGAAGGAAGAGGTCCGGGCTCTGGTGGGAGCCTCAGGGAAGACAGACGGCATCAGGGGCTGTCCAAGGTATGGGTCGGGGCAGCTACCAGGAGGACACAGAGAAAGCTAGCCAAGGGAAAGGTGGCAAATTTGCCGGAGGCCCAGACCTGGCTACTAAGAGTGGCAGTGGTGTAGATGTGATAACAGATGAAACATACCTCGTCAGAGGTCTCACGTACCCTCCTTGACCTGTAGTCAGAGCTGTGACGGGGTCGCTGTGGTGATGAACACTTGGGCAGCCTTTTGCAGTGTAGAATTTGCTTTCATATATGTTATCACATCCTCGTGTCTTTTTTTTTTTTTTTTAACAATCTTGGGAAGTAGTCAGGACACATACTATCATCTCTATTTTATAACTTAAAAAAAAAAAAAACATGCTCAATGAGGTCAAATGATCAGTGTTATTGAAAATTACAATTCGGAATGTAGCCGCCAAAGTGAACCTTAGGAGAGAAATACCAATTTTAAAGCCCCAATATTCAAGTGGATCAGTATCTGATTTTGTTTCGTTCTCACTACAACCCTGGTTGGGGAGATCTTTTCTGGAAAATGATGTCATTTATGCCCAGTCTAGGTTTTTAGCAGCAGGAGAGCTGGGGTGGAGTAGAAACCTGACTTCTGTCCTGGGGAAAGTGTTTGCAGCCGGCGACCACACACATCAACTCGGGCTTCCCCTGGGCCGGTGTGCGACAGTCTAAGTGCTAGAGATGACAGGCCTCCCGGCCGCCCGTCCGGACCCTGCTAGTGAGATCTGTACCCTGTCCCACACAGCTCCACTTCCCCCAGGAAATTACCCTCTGTCATTCTGTGCCATTGCCAGATTTCTTGTCCTTATGTTTCTTGCGGTAGCAAAGAGTTTGCTATTAATAACAACCCCTGGTGATGGTCAAGGGCAGACCCCGTGCTGTTGGTTATCTGCTGAGCACGAGGTAGTTTTTGTTTGTTTGTTTGTTTCCCTTCTGATAGACAGAAAATATCCATCTTCTCTCTTACTAATTGGCAGTACGTGCCAGGCTCGGGAGCTGGCAACAGCCGTGGTTTTTCATCCTTTCGGATTATGTGTTGGATTCCTCATCCCAGAGTACACCCTTCTGGTGCAGCTAATACCTTCCTCCTGCCATCCAGCTCATTAAGGAATAAAATCCAGCCATGCTTCTGAAGTGGCACAGAGCTTCCAGCAGCAGCTGGGCTGCCTGATTCTGTGAAAGCCGCACAACAGAGAGAATTAGGCTTTCTCGCGCTGTTTCCCAAAACAGATTCTAGAAGGGTACGTGAGCTGAGGAAGTTCTTCTGCCGCTCCAAAATATGCAGGGGGCTGTTTGTGTTCTGTGGCTGCCGTAACAAATCACCACAAGTGTCTTGGTGTGAAACACCACAGCAGTGGTGTCTGAGTTCTGTCGAGCTGGAGCCTCGGTGGGCCCAGCTGGTTTCTTTGCTCTGGGCCTCCTGAGGCCGAAGTCGAGTATCGGTTGGGCTGGGCCCTATCTGGAGGCTCTGAGGAAAATCTGTTTCCTGGCTCATTCAGGCTGTCGGCAGAATTCAGTCCCCTGTGGTCACGGGCCTGAGCCTCCTTTTCTTTAGCGGTTGTCAGCAGGGAGCCTCACCCAGCAAAGGCCACCTGTTTCCTCATCACGCTGCCCCTTCCTCCTTCGAACCAGCCTCAGTGAAAGGGGTCTTTCTCACTGCCTCAGAGCCCTCTCACTTCCCCTCCCACCCCCTCTCTTCTGCCTCTGCTTCCAAAGGCTTACCTGCATAATCCAGGTTAATCTATTTTAAGGTCTGCAACCTTAATTATGTCTGCACTTTTGCCACAGAAAGTAACACATTCACAGGCTTCAGGGATTAGTGAGTGGACATCTTGGGGGCTGTTCTGCTTTTCCACAAGTGGGTACTGGGGTTTCCTATTCAGCGATGAGTCATGGGGTAAGGCAGAGTAGAGGAGGCCGTCCCAGCTGTCGCCAGGTCAGACACAGTCTGGTTCGTCTGATCTCTGACCCATCTGGTGACAAGCACAGGCCTCTGACTCTGGCGGTTCCGTGTTGCCTGGTTCCCACTGGTATCCTCAAAATTATGTATGAGGAAGAAATAATTTTCCACCCCACCCCCACCCCCACCCCCATAGAGGGAAAAAGGGATTGTTCTCCGGAAAGTTCATAGCCTCTGAGATAACTGAAACTTGGACCAAAGATTTCTTTCCCCTCTAGATCAGTGCTGTCCAGTGGAACCTTCTTTGCTGATGAAAACCTTTTCTATCTGCCCTGCCCAATGCAGGAGCCACTAAGCCCCCTACGGCCGCTGAGCACCTGCCGTGCGGCCAGTGTGACTTAGGAACTGAATTTTAAAGTTTATTTTAAACTTAATTTAAGAGTTAGTTTAAATGTGAAGAGCCGTACGTAGCTAATATTGGGCAGCACAGCTGTAGATGAACATGTAAACTCTTCACTTACTGTAAGTGCCAACCAGCGTGGGAGAGGCGTGCACGTCTGATGCTGTGGAAACCCCACGCCTCCGAGCTCTTGGCATTTTGTGCTCAGGTGTCCAGCGATCTTCCTTTAGATTTGTGCTTCTCACCCCTGTCTTTTATTTGTAAACACTGAGAAGATAATAGCGCTGGAGGACCCGGTAAGTGTAATAAATCTGCAGAGGAACTATTGGAAGTATCAAAGAACATCAAGCAGACATGCCTTCCCTCCCTCCCCTCGAGAAGCCATGCTGTTCCCTCCCGAGGGGGGCTGCCGGCTGCGAGCGCCTCTCTTCCTTTCTCCTTCTCGTGTTCTCGCTCGCTCTTTTCTGTTGGGAACTGCTCGGGCTTAGACACACAGCTCTCTCCCCTCTTTGAACTCCCTCAAGACTTCACCTCTCTGCTGTTGTTCCCGGCCCCCTGGATCTACCCTAACTCTACTCAGAAAATATCATAGAGGCTCAGCTGCTTCTTCGCCCCATATGAGATGCTATTGAGAGGGCTCCGTTTTTCTAAATAAGCCTCCATGGACCCCTGTGGGTACGTATGTTAATTATTCAGCTTCAGAACATTGAAAATTACCACAATTTAGAAAGTGAAACATAAACAGAAATGCAGTTTTTACTGTACTTTATTTATTTTTAAAAAAACTGGATATGAAAAAAACTCAACACTTATTTTTATCCTTTTCTTTTGATTAAGAAAATGTGAATTTACTGAACTGTCAGCCTCAAAATTAAGGTGAACATAAGAAGTCACTGGAAAAAGAGATGATTTTAACAATGTCATCTTCTGTGTCCACTATCACCCACTCCATTCTTTCCTTTGGTTGCTTATCATGAAAATTAGGATTGGACAAGGGTCCCCCTTGTCATATGGGGAGACTTTCTATGAAACTGGGTGTAACTTCCACCCATTGGGAACATACAGCTGATAGACTCTTGGTGTTGACGTGTGCATCCCATATCTGCCGTGTAGACGGTGGTCCTACTGACCTGGTGAGATGCACAGCCAGTAAATACTGTGACGTGAGCCAAGGAAGATTAGAGATGAAGAAGGAAGGCTGCAAAAGCTCAGTTGGCACAGATGGCAAGAAAATGCCTGAAGTCGGCATATCATAGGGGCCAAGTTCCAGTCCTAGATCAGCTACTCAACGGCATAATGTTCAGGAAGCTCACTAATCAACCTGAGCCCCAGTTTCTCAGTCTTTAAAACCCTTGGCGTGAGGATTGGATAAAGTATGGGTGTAAATGATGGGGCACCACTGGCCAGCTTAGCTTACCTCCCTCCTGCTTTTCAGCCCACCCTGTACTTCCCTGCCCGGCAGGGCATTTCATTCAGTTCCCAATAAGCAACGGTCTTGAACATGAATCCCACTGTTATACAGGGTCCCCAGACATCTTCTGGACTACACCTTTCTAGGAGCACACGCTGAACTGTTTGGTCACGAGATCATTTTTTAAAAATACTTCTTATGTAGAAATAAGATTCCTTCATTCCCAGCAGTTCCTTCCTAAGAGTGATATGTTAACAAATAGCATTATACATAATTAATGTAAAACTGATTTATCCTAAGTCTTGAAACACATCTACTAGACAGTTTTCCTAATTAGATTGAAAGAAACCCACAGACACTGTTACCACGTTCAAAGCGTCTGTTAGACCTTTCCTGTCAGGCTCTTCATACATGAACTGATGGGTCAGACCAAACTAGCTGTGCTAGGCCTAGGTGTCCTCTTGATCCAGGGGTTTCAGTGGTGAGACCGAAAGTAGTTATTCTTGCTGTTTGGGGGCTTTTAAATGGGGCAGGTGAATGACTTATCCCTAGAAACACAATGAATGAAGGCCGGGAGCATGGCCTTAGTTTGCTACCTCTGTCATCACTGGGGACAAAGGTAACTTGGCCTTTCTCTTTCAGACATTGAGCCAAGTCTATACCCTAAAGCACAAATCCCATGTTACCTTGTTATATTCATCATGGGAGTGACTTTAACAATAGCTTTCATTATGTCTTTAACAACAAAAACAAAGATACCTTAAAATGCCATAAACAGACACACATACAGCCCCCAAATCAATTCTCTTTTGTCTTACCTAAAAGAGCATGTTTAGATCATTTGGACATTTTGGGGATCTCAAAAGAATCTAGTGACAATTTACAATTGAAGTCTCATAGTATATATGTGTGTGGATGTCCTTACTCAGACTATCAACGAGATATAAGTAAGTAGAAACATCAACACGAAGGGATCAATTTTCCGGCCCTTGTCGCCTTGTTACATAGCACATCTTGTGTGTCTGTATGTGAATTCTCTGCTAGGCCTCAGCTGTGTTTAATCCCTCAAGACTTGATGTACAAACATAGTGCCAAATAGAGAACTTCCCTTAAATTATTCAAATTGCCCCATGAGTGATTTCCCACTCTTCCTGCAATGGAAAACATTTGATCATAAATTCAATTAAATCAGTCATCATCTTTGTGATGTTTGTCCAGCTAAATCCTTTAGTGACTAAAGCAATAAACACCAGCTGTGTGTGTGTGTGTGTGTGTGTGTGAGGGAGGGAGAGAGAGTGTGTGTGTGCATGTGTGTGTGAGGGAGGGAGAGAGTGTGTGTGCATGTGTGTGTGAGGGAGGGAGAGAGTGTGTGTGCATGTGTGTGTGAGGGAGGGAGAGAGAGTGTGTGCATGTGTGTGTGTGTGTGTGTGAGGGAGGGAGAGAGAGAGTGTGTGCATGTGTGTGTATGTGTGTGTGTGAGGGAGGGAGAGAGTGTGCATGTGTGTGTGAGGGAGGGAGAGAGTGTGTGTGCATGTGTGTGTGTGAGGGAGAGAGAGTGTGTGTGCATGTGTGTGTGAGGGAGGGAGAGAGTGTGTGTGCATGTGTGTGTGAGGGAGGGAGAGAGAGTGTGTGCATGTGTGTGTGTGTGTGTGAGGGAGGGAGAGTGTGTGTGCATGTGTGTGTGAGGGAGGGAGAGAGAGAGTGTGTGCATGTGTGTGTGTGTGAGGGAGGGAGAGAGAGTGTGCGTGCATGTGTGTGTGTGTGTGTGAGGGAGGGAGAGTGTGTGTGCATGTGTGTGTGAGGGAGGGAGAGAGTGTGTGCATGTGTGTGTGTGTGAGGGAGGGAGAGAGAGAATGTGTATGCATGTGTGTGTGTGTGTGTGTGTTTATGGCATGACTGTTGGGAAAAAATTGATTTGAAGTCAAGATGAAGGATAGTTCTCATTTCTTAGGCCAGATTTTGACCACTTCACTGCAGCCAGTGTTTAAAAGATTAAACTCTTAGCAGGGATAAAAATCATGTGTATTCCTTTAAATTCATTGGCTTTTATTTCGCAACTCAGAGCCTAGTCTTAACATATTGAGTTTTAGATCAAAACTGGCATACTTCGGAGATGTTAGTGAAAGCTGTCAAACCACATCAACCATTTTTCTTCCTTTTTCCTCCACACCCTCCCCTGCCTAATTAAAACAAAGGAAAAATGATTGTCAACATACTTTTAAGCTTCTCCAGGAAAATGCCATGATAGGACTACAGTACTATTTATGATTTCTCATATTTATGTCAGGTGAGGAGGTAGGGTTTATTAAAGGCTTATAAGTGTTGATTGTTTCTCGGCTTGATCCTAAAGCCTTTCAGACAACAGATATAACTAACCGCTTCCCCTCTTTTTCATCATACTTTTGCTACTGATCCTATTCATTTGGATATAACTGAACCCTTATTCTTGCAGATCTTTACATATGTGTATATCCGTGTGGCCTGTAGAGGGCAGCATGTTCTGGGGGAAAAAGAAAAGTGAGATAAGCAACTGATTTTTTTTTTTTTTTCCTTTAACAAAACAAGTAAGATATCTCCTGTAGAGAAATCAGAGCTTCCCCATGCTTTGATTGTCTGCCACTCTAGGTATCTGCTTAGATGGAGAATGTTATTGGCTCAGCTACCTTGCAGGCTGCTTAATTAAGGATTACACCAGATTCCATGCCTTTGCCTCTGAGTAGACCGAAACACATCATTTTATTTATAAACATGAACACAAATGTGATTTTTCCATTTGTCTCTCATTTCTTGTCATCCATGACTGAAGTTTAGAATTTGAATTGAATTATACCAACAGTTGTGATTTTATTTGTGGTCAAATTAGGCTTTACTCTATTCTGGAATTCTACTACCTCCCATCTTTACTTTTAGGTTGTGACCCCTGAAAGAATTCTGATGTCTCTTCTTTTCCCCAAGGAAGTGAAAAAGATTTCCACAGGGACATCCTCCATCCGTCATAACTTTAGGCTCCTTCTCTTAAGGGCCAGCACATTTTTGGAATAATCACTGAGCCAGTCCTCTTCTCTATAGCTATATTCACTGCTATTCTCAACCCAGTCTCTACTTCTCATCTAAAGAACCAAATCCTCCCAGTGTATAAACTACACAATTCTTTTTTTTTAATTTTAGAAATTTCTAGAAGCTGCAGCCAATCCTGAAAGGACATAGAGCAGCACTGTGCAGTAGATCTTTATGCATTGATGGAAATGTTCACTGTGTGCACTGTCCAGTATGGCAGCTGCTGGCCACATGTGGCTGTTCAGTAACTTAAAATGTGGTTAGTGCAGTTGAGGCACTGAATTTTTTTATCTTGTTTAATTTTAATTAATTTAAATTTAAGTAGTCACATGTGGTTTGTGGCTACCAAATTGGACAGTGCAGAATAGAGCATGAATTCTGACCAGTTCATAACAAATGTTCTACCAGAATATATGGTGCGGTGGATTAGATTTTGTAGCTAAAAATCTACTGCTCGGCCTTTTATTCTCTTGCTTATTCCGTCTCATATAGCTGTAAGCTTAAATCCAAATCCTCTGACTCTGCCCCAGGATTTTCTCTCTCTCTCAGAACATCTGAGAGATTTCCAATTTTCCAATCCTTCAATTTTAATATTGAACATACCTCTCTTGGGTGTCCAGAATGGAGTTTCAAAGCCTAGCATTTCGGCACACTGATTCTATGGGCATCTAGCATGTCGCCGTCTCAGTTTGGTCACCTCTTTATATCTAGTTTTTCCTAAATATAGAAATAAAATTTAAGAATGTGCTAAAATGTGTCAAGCTGCAAACAAGCTTCTTCCTTAATTTGGAGTATATCCTCCCCCCCCTTTGTATGAAACAGTTCTTTGCATTGACTAAAAATAAAGCCTGTGCTTGTTCCATCCATTCTAAAGTGACCTCAATATCCTTTTGAAAATTTTCTTGGAAGTTCCCAAGTAATAATTTTTTAGATGCTTCTGTATTTTTACAGTGATCTGCAAATGCTTATCTTCAGTTTTTTACATTATGCTGATATTATTGGTTTTAAGACATGAGCAGACTTGTTTTTTTAATAGTTTGTATCATACCACTAGCTTCTGCCTGAAAACACCCTTAACCCATGTATACCTGGCAATTATAAGTAGTTGGACCCCAGAGGATAATAAATGTGCAGCCTTTTAACTTTATTCATTTATCTTTCTTTTATTTCAGCTGTAAAGATAAAATTAGTGCTCAAGCAGATAAACAGCTCTAGCAGTTATGCCAATTTGAGGTTTCTTTAAGCCATGGATGTGGAATGATAGCCCTTCCATTATAAATCATTTTCCACGAAGAGCCAAATGTGGAGTTAAAGGCAGGAATAAAGGAATGTGCAACTCAAAGGTTGTGCTCATTTTAGTAAAGACAGCTTCAGCCTAGTCCGTGCTCACCATCAAACCACCCTTTATAGCACCCATGCCCCCAGCTCCATAATCTCCTCTACAAAATGAGGGACAAAAGCAGGGCTGGTTGATAGTCACATTTTTCTTTAAGAAACTAGCCTCTTGGAAAAGCCTCGGCATCCCCACACCTCAAGGCACAGCAAAACAAAATAGGGAGGCATCATGACGTTCTTGTCAATGCTAATGGGCTTTGGGACTGGGCTCCCATGCACAAAACCAGTTCCCTGCCATTGGTAGGCTTTCTGTTAATGGACATGTGTGTTATCTGCAGAGAAATCATTAGACGGAAGTCTCTATACCATAGCAACTGTTTCTGTGCTAGGAACAGCCATTTGTAACTTCCCGAAGCACTTTAGGCTATTTGATAATAGTGATGCAATCACATGCAGATTCATATAGGCACAGAGAAAAAAGTGAAAGGTCAAAGGCAAGAGCTTAGAACGCAGAGAAGAATGTAAGGTGCCAGTTCTTAACTCTTCCTGAGTTGGAATGCACCCTACAGATTGGTTGCTAAAGCTCACGACTTTAATTACACTTCTCATATAGGAAGAAATAATGTCTTTTGATAGAAATATACGAAATATTTTTTTCTCAAAATGTAAAGATCTCTCCTCTGATGGGTTCTTGTATTTATAGCATACATCACATCACAGAGTAGACTAAATTAGTTTCCAGGGCTTGAGCCACACAAAACCAAATCAAACACAACAGCAACAAAAAAATGTTTTCTCCATGCTAACTTTAGACTCAGCCCAGGCCATGTAAGAAATTACAGTAATGCCTCTCCAAACACATGTTGCAGTAAGTCAGGATTCTAGTAGATGACAGCTGGATATTCTACAGTTCTGAGGGCCATGGTTCAGATGTCTGTGAGTCCCTCTACTTGGAAACCATTTGAACAGAAGGGTTGGGAAGAGAAAAAGAGGAATGAGGATGGCTGAGGTAGAAGACTTGCTTTTTACCATTGTCTTGATAAATGTGTATTTGAGATCAGCCCCCAAGTGCCTGCTAGGCAAGAGAAAAGCAAGACATCCAAAACAGGCCAGAGAAACAGGAACCAGTCATGGTAGGCCACAAAATGAGGAAGATATTAGACAGTTATAAAGAGGACAAAGAGGGCACCAGCGTGGCTCAGGTGTTAAGTGTCTGCCTTTGGCTCAGGTCATGGTCCCAGGGTCCTGGGATCGAGTCCTGCATCGGGCTCCCTGCTTGGCGGGAAGCCTGCTTCTCCTTCTCCCACTCCCCTGCTGGTGTTCCTGCTCTCACTCTCTCTCTCTGTCAAATAAATAAATAAAATCTTCATTAAAAAAAAAAGAGGACAAAGAGTCAAGGGGAGACTGACAAAGAGGAGAGTGTACCTTGGTATGTAACACAACAGAACACATTTGCAAATCTTAAAATTAAGAAACAGTTCCTGAAGCAGATCTATCAAGAAAATGTATCTATCTTTAGATATGTAAAAGGATATTGGAAATATTTTTACTTAAGATGTTCTGTCATTGTTCTATTTGATGAGCATTTTAAAAAAATGAGATTTTGGGGACGTCTGGGTGGCTTAGTCAGTTAAGCATCTGGCTCTTGATTTCGGCTCAGATCATGATCTCAGGGTTGTGAGACTGAGCCCCGCATCAGGCTACTCACTCAGCGGGGAGTCTGCTTGAGATTCTCTCCCTCTGCCCCTCCCCCCACTCATGTGCTCATGCTCTCCCTCTCTCTAAAATAAATAAATCTTTTTAAAAAATTAAAAATAAGTTAAAAATGAGATTTTTTTCATATAAGTTTACTCATGACCTTAAGGCTTTTATTTTTCCCAGTAGTTGTAAATTTCCCAATGAGGTATTTTCTACCAAAGGATTTTCAGGAATATAGTCCGATTTGGAAAAGAATATTATAGTCTTAAAAGACTCCTTTTCCTGCATTTATTAGGGTCTATTTAACTTTTTACAGGTATGGAAGTCATGGAGAAGTAGCTGGAATGTTTAGTATTAAATACCAGCAGCCGCACGTGTTCGTGGCCCACGTGGGTGTGTCTGTGGCAGGCCGGACGCTTTGTCCTGTTCGTCTCATTTAAACCTGAGAATAACTCTGGAAAAGTTTTCCATGTTTTTCTGATAGGAACGTTTAAGCTGATTTAGAAAGCTTATTTCCCTGTCTTCAATTATATTGTGGCCTCAAGAGCAGATCTGGAAATCTGCCCCTCCTTTGTTATACCAGCAGGGCCGAGACCAGGGTGAGGCAAGGAAGGCACTCAGCTTGGGCTCAGAATTTAGGGTGACACCAAACAAGAACTTAGTCATCAAGATACATAACATTTTAATGCAATATTCTAAAGAACTAAAAGATCACGTCAGTGGTTCCTATGCTTCTATTGAACAACCCTTCGTTCTTCTTCTGAAACACCGGTGCTGGGGAGGTTATAGAGAAATGGGCCCATTTATTTACTGCCAATGGCACTGTAAACTGGTAAACAATGTGGAAAACTTAATGGAAATGTGTTAAAAGTTATAAAGAGACTCATTCATGGCACCTTCAAGAAATTTGATTTCGCGTCATGTATAGGTTCGGCAGGTGTTGGGGAAGGCACCGACGAGGTTGCTGTTCCCCTAGCGCTTACCTTCTAGGCTATCAAGGACCATACACAAGCAATAAAATAATCTCAGAGAGTGACAAGTACATGAAGACAATAAAACAGGGCAATGTGATAAAAAAGGAAGAGTATGGGCAGCCTGAAAGCCGTATGAAGGCTGGGGTTTTGCCTGTTTTGTTTCCTTCTATATCCTTTGCACTTACAACTGAGTTTGTCACAAAGTAGGCACTCAAGAAATACGTGATGAAGAATGAAGGTGGAAGAACCCCGTGGTAAGAGTAGAGCGAGTGGGAGGAGAGGAGGCTGGAGACCGGAGGCAGAGGCCTGCTGAGGAACAGCCTCATGGGCTGCAGACGGGATTTTTACTTCCAACAGGAAGCCTGGAGAATTATGTTTTTGACCTAATAATTTGACTCTTTGGTGTTTATGCCAGAGAAATAAATCAACGGAATAAAAACCAAGCTGCCCAAAGATTGTCATTACTGTGTAGTATATTCTATTTTTTAAAAAGACTTGTTATTAACCTAACCAAGATTCAGGAAATGGGGAAAGGTATGATAAATCATGATTCAGGGACCTTGGGGAATATTATACAACAATGTTAGAACGGTATTATGAAGACTCTGAAAACATAAGGAATGCTTCCTGTGTCTTTCTGGAAAAAAAAAAATAAAAAATTATATGCACATTAACATATTAACTATAAAATTACATCTGTGAACTGTGACTGAAATGTAACATACAAGATGAAAACAGTTGTGTTAGGGTGGTACAATTTGGGGGGATTGTTTTTCTACTTTCTGAAAATTGTCTTTAATATTACTGTCACAGTATCTTAATAAGAAAAATATGTTGCTTAATTAGTACAGAGTTTCCGTTTGGGATGATGAAAGCGTTTTGAAATAGATATTAGTAATGGTTGAACAGTATTGTGAGTGTAATTAATGCCACTGAATTGCACACTGAAAAATGCTTGAAATGGCAAATTTTAGGTTTATATATGTATTACCACAATTTTTAAAAACCCAGATACCTTCTATAATCATCGGCACAGTTCAGTAGCCTCCAAGGGGCCCCCCATGATCCCTGTATTTTGGTCTTTATACCCTTGGGTAGTCCCTCCCACACTGACCCGGGTTTGGTCTTGGTGACCAATAGTGTGGGGCAGAAATGATGGCATATGAGTTGTGGAGTTAGGTTATAAAAGACTGCAGCTCCTTCCTTAGCTCGGACTCCCTCTCTCTCTCATCACGGGCTCTGCAGTAGCCCACTGCCAAGTCATGTGAATAGCCCTCTGGAGAGGCCCGCATGGTGAGGACCTGTAACCAGCTAGCAGCCATGTGAGTGAGCGGTCCTGGGAGTAGATTCACCAAGCCCAATCCAGCTTCAGATGACTGTAGCTCTGGACATCAACTTGACTGCAACCTTGTGAGAGACCCTGAGCCAGAACTACCCGGTTAAGCTGCCCCAGAATTCCTGAACCTCAGAAGCTGTGTGATAATAAATAGCCACTGTTTTAAGAAAAGAAGATTTTAAAATTTCCATCTAACTTCCACTGCAGCTGTACCCGTGGATAAACAGTTTTCCCCTATCCTTGAAGTCCTACTTTCTCCTCTTACTGGAAGTTCTTGGTGCAGCAAACTTTGTGAATACAAGTATAGTAAAAGGAGAGCTGTGTAGTAAAGTGGAAAAAAATGTTTTTTCATCCTAGCACCCCAGTGTGATAGTCACGAAGCTGAGTGCATCACCAGGACTTGGCCTGATATAAAATGCCTACAACCATGTTTTTGCAATTGGAGATTTGGTTAAACTAACTACAATATTTAGGGAATAGTGAGTGAAAAGTAAATATCGCAAGTATAAAAAAAGGGGGAAAAAGCATACACCACCAACAGGAAAAAAAATATTTACAATGTCCAGATTTGTTGGTTATAATTTTTTTTTCTTCACTAGGGGGAAAACAAAAAGCTAAAATCACCTCAATATGGACTTGAGTTTGACTTTCAGGAGTTTAAAGAGAGCTTCTAAGAACTCAGGTTTTGAAAGGAAATTTTATCTTGTAAAAAATATGATAAAAATTACAAGAAATAAAATGATACATTTGCTCAGACCTACACATACTGGAGTAAACACACCTAACTGATAAAAATTTATTACTTCCAAGATCGTAGACTTATGCTTTTATTTTCCTTTACATGTTTCAGGATTTTCTAAATTCTCTCAAGTGACCATGTCTTACTTTTGTAATGAGAAAAAAAAAATTACAAATCAAACCTTTAGAAGGATGATACACAGAAGAAGGCACCAGCATCTGAGGCACAGACCATGCTCTGCCCCTCATTTGCTGTGTGACCTCGGCTGTGCTGCTCCTCTCTGAGCCTCAGTTTCCTCATCTGTAAGGAGGGATGATCATCTGGTAGCTGGATATGCGGAATAGGGAGACAATGAGAAAAGTCTCTAGCACATGGTAAATGCTCAATAAATGCTTTGTCCTCTTTTGTATACCTTCCCATAGTATTTAGAACAAGGGTGGGATGCCTGGGTGGCTCAGTAGGTTGAGTGTCCGACTCTTGATTTTGGCTCAGGTCATGATCTCAAGGTTGTGGAATGGAGCCGGGAGCTGCTAGTCGGGCTCTCTGCTCAGCGGGGAGTCCGCTTCTCCCTCTCCCTCTGCTCTTCCCCCTACTCGCACTCAACGCACATGCGCGCGCGCTCTTTCTCTCAACTAAATAAAATCTTAAAAAAAAAAGAAGAGTGTCATTTGCTAGCTGGTCATGTCCTTTGTGATAATCAGGGGAGATCAGATAGTTCAACAGGTAGTTGATTCAGAGTGGAGTCTAGAAGACATGCTATGATAGGGAAGATAGGAGACTCCTTGTAGGAGCAATAAACACTAAAAGGTATTTTGACTTTCCTTCCTGAAGATCATCAGGCCCTTTAAAGAGGATGCCAAACTCTTCAACAGTCCTAATCCAATTCTTGTTTTGGACATAAGCATACAGACAGTTCTTTTTTACATCATAATGAAATCATATATTTTCAAATTCCAGATGCGATATCATAAGATAAAGAAGCTGAAATTAGAGTCCCCAGAAAATATATTCTTCATTTGCCTTGTACTAAAATTCAACAACCCATAATAAGCTCTGATCTAACCAAATTTTCTTTCATATTGATTTAATGGGAGCACTGGTTTTGGTGATTTTTCTCTAATCCTAACCATTTAATATCCTTGATCTATAAGATGACAATTTTTTTTTTTTTTGTAAGGAGTAGGGGAGCATCGGGGGGCCTAGGTGGCTCAGTCGGTTAAGCATCTGCCTTCAGCTCAGGTCATGATCCCAGGTCCTGAGCAGGGAGCCTGCTTCTTCCTCTCCCTCTGCCCCTCCCTCTGCTTGTGCTCTCTCTCTGAAATAAATAAATAATATCTTAAAAAAAAAAAAAAGGAGTAGGGGAACATCTCTTCTATATCATCAGTGGGTGCTAAACTATGTATCTTTTACCTTAATTTTTTTCCTTTTTACATTTTTCTCAATATTTTGGATCACATCCAGTCTCTAAGGAAATAAACATGTGAAGAGTTCTGTGGAATGTTCACTGTGCTGGTATTTTTCTTCCTTTTGTCATGCCCCAAGATTCGCCAAAGTTGATATAAATTCACCATGCCTTCTTTAAAAAGCGTAACAGCAAGGCATTCTTCCTGTAGGAGTCAGACTGTAAAAGGTGATTTCCTTTTACTCCATTTGGTTTAAGCCTGTAAAAAGCATTAAGTGAAAAATCTGATATATTTGTTAGGGCATTTATTGCATTACTAAGTTATATTTGCAGTTCTCAGTGAAAGGTTTATTGAGAACATAAACTTTGAAGAGGTTTTGTTCAGGATTAAAGATATATTTTTCTTCTCTTTTGGTGAAATAATATCACACAAAATGATGCCTTTCAGGAGCTATTTTTAGCACTGTTTATAGTCAGAGGATGCACAGTTCCATTCTGGTGAAGCAGATATCAGCTTCCAAATCCAGCCTCTGATGATGAGATTTTTAACTTCTACAGGTTTCAGAGGAATGAAAGGCTCTGAAGTTACCAGTTTCCATTAACTCAATTTACCATAATGTAGACGCACCAATAAGTTAAACAGTTTCCTAGCCGTTTGTAGTGAAAATGTTTTTCATACTGTTGATGTAATTTGGACTAGATATTTAGAACCTATCCATCTGAAATGTAAAACATAAACCATTGCTAAGGTCTAATGTGTGTTGGTGGTTGTTTTTTTTATAAATGAAAGTTTGAATTTAAACTCCTGATGTAATCTTTTATCGTCCAAAATGAGAGTTGTCTTTTTCAGAAGAAATGGTGCTATAATCGGTCACTCAGAATTCAGGAAAATTGGCTCATCTTTATTGTCTAAGCAGCAAAAATATCAAAACCAGCGCAAGGGTAGAACATTCATGAACAATTTGCTTCACTCTTGATTCTGTAAAGACGTTTTGAAAAACTTGTGAAACAGGTGAAAAAATATGATGCCTATGATCGATTGAAGCAAGTTATGGTAAGAAAAGGTCAGTCTTCACAGCGGTCCTGTGGAGCAGAAGAGGGTTATTAATTTTATCCTGATCTATATCCAGAAGTTGGAAAGGTTACAAGTTGCCTGATGTTCTTCAGGTAACAATGGAATTCCATATGGGGAAGGTCATGTGGTTCTGAAGGCCTTGTGTTTATGATTGGATATAACAATAAACAAAATAACTGGGACGTTGAAAGCCAAATCTGTTGAATGCACATTCTTTGGGTTTTGTGGGTATTCTACACTGACTTGTGATTTTAGAATTTTAAATATTCTATAAATTTTATCCTTCTGATTATAAGGGTTAATTATTATTAATGCATTTTTACCTATTTCTTTAACTGAAATAAAATATATCCTTTTCTATCCTGTCCTTCAGTCAGAAGATTAAAAAGTAATTATTTGTGTCTCTTCTGCTATAAACCACATTAAAGTCAAATACTGAACATAAGTACAGAATCGTTTAATCACTAGTCCACTAAGTCTATGAATCTTTTCTAAAATGTAACTGAGGTACAAATAATGCCTGACAGGTGTATACTATTCCTATAGAAGAAAAATGTCAATGTTTGGTAAGCTCTAACACATCTTAGAGAATTTTTAAAATTTTTTGAATTTTTAAAAATTATATTATTTAGACAGAATTAGAGGTTGAGTACATATGGGTGTTATATAAGCTATTAAAAAATAAAATTTTACAACTAAAAAAGTAACTGCTACTAGGCACTGAGAAGAATTGGAGAGGAAATTAACATGGGATCTCTGCAGAAATAGTGTAGTGAACTAGGTAACCTTCTCTTCCCTATAAGCAGGGAAATGAAAGCATGATTGATGCAGGAATTAAATAAAAATAAGTTTAAATACACAAGAGTTTTTGTTTAAAAGAATATAGCAAGAAGTTCACTTATATTAGCTTTTCTCCATGAGTATTTTATGATAATATCTGTATCAGTGGATTTATAAAATGTAAGTATGAAAATCTATAGCTTCATATTAGTACATGGGAAAAGCTAGTATAATTATGTGAAAAGTTAACTGATTTTTTAAAAGCCAAACCACTCTTTATTTGATTTCAGAGTGAACTTAAACATTCAAAAACATCTATTTCTCCAGGGACGGTAGAAAATAGTCATAAATAAAATCACAGCTAGGAAATTTGGGGTAATTTTTATCTAACTAAGCTCTGCAATCCAAAGCAAGAATTTAATATTTTCCTTTTTCTGGCCCACTTTTTGGCAGTTTATAATACTCTTGAGTGTCAGTGCTAATGTTTTCAAAAACTTGATTCATTCACATCCTGCTGAGGACTCTCCAGCACTTTCTGTACTTTTCCACCAGATAGAGTTTACTGTAAGGGCAACTATGTATTGAGTAAGGGTTAGATCTGAAGGAGAGACCTAGCAGTACAGATTGGTCTGACTAGCTTCGGAGACTGTTCATCTTATCCATGTTAAAGCCGGACTCTCTTTATTGTCTTTATTTAATATAGGGCAATGTGGGTGTTAACAAGAATATAGAATGGAGCACTGGGTGTTATACGCAAACAATGAGTCATGGAACACTACATCAAAAACTAATGATGTAATGTATGGTGATTAGCATAACGTAATAAAGTTAAAATTTAAAAAAAGAATATAGAAAGAACAGTCTCTACAGAAATAGAGTTCAGAATTAAAGGAAGAGAGAAAGATAGAAAAATGTAAGGTGTCCATAAGGAAAACTTTAAAATAACCCAATAACCCTCTTACCAACTTGGCAACATACATCCTAGTGTGTGTAGGATAGTAGCAGTAAATCTTTGGTGTGACATGTAGTGGACACTAAGATTTAAGAGTGACAAATCTAGATACTCTTCATTTTGACCCTTTGATTATCTGGGTGAAATAAAATAATACATGTGAAAGCACTTTGTAAACTGTAGCATTCCCTATGTGTAGCATTATCATTATATAACATTTTGACAGGGGAGCTGACCACTGTGGGAATGAGTGTCTTCCGGGTAGATTGTGTCGTTAAACAGTTTCACTAGAATAAATGAATGAGAATTGAACAATCTTCTGTGTACAACAAAACACAACCTATTTATGGAAACTAATATAAAAATGTTATCTGTTTACCTTGAGGGAAGGAATCTCATTAATTTTTTTCATAGCAGTGCATTGACAAAGGAAGTCTCAGCATTAAACAACTCTATCTCTTCATTATTAATGTAACTGAGAGTCTTGCCTCTCATTTCATTGCACAGCCCAGCACCTGGGGTTGAGAAGTTCGCTGCACAAGCCTAAACCTTCCCTTCTATTAGTCTTTTATCTTCTCTCAGAGTTGATTCCAATGTCAGGGATTCCCTTCATGTTCTGCTTGACAAATTACTGACCCCTCTTTGCAAAATGAATTAAATTTGAGCCTGTTTTCTAAAAACAAGAGCAGTTTTATGACCACAGAGTCCCCCTAAGTCAAAAGCTTTGATAAGATGGTAACTAAATGAGCATTTTGCTTTTCCTGTGTAGACAAGAAAGAGTACCACATCTGACAGCCCTGGTTACAGTTGAGGAAACAGCCTGTCTTTATGGGTGGGTGGACCTCTGCACAAATCATTTCCAAGAGATTACTTGTTGCATAATCCAATGGCCAGTGCCCTTGTTGACATCTTTGCCACAGAGACAGCATGTGTACTGCCAAACGAAAGGATCCAGTCCCCCAGCTTTGCTCTGTGAAGAGTGTGACAGTGAGTAAAGCATGAATATATGGGCCCTCAACATCTCACTCCAGCTCACTCTTTTTCCAACTCTGTGAGACAAAGCACACTCGTATGCTCCATGTACAGGCCTACGGTGTATGTAGTTCTATGCCATCATAGAATGCATCGAGGAATATTCTAGAACCTTTTGTTCCCCTTAACTTCCTCTTCAACTGTTATATGGAAATCAGTATCTCCAATGCTCTAAATAAATTGAACTACTACACCTCTACTCTTTATATCCAGCTTTCATGAGCTAACATGTTAATAGGGGTGCCTGACTCTTTTTTTAAATAAGATTTTATTTATTTGAGAGAGAGAGAGAACGAGCAGGGGTGTAGAGGCAGAGGAAGAGGGAAAAGCAGACTACCTGCTGAGCGGTGAGCAGGGAGGCCAACGTGGGGCTCGATCCCAGGACCCTGGGATCATGACCTAAGCCAAAGGCAGACGCTTAACCAACTGAGCCACCCAGGTGCCCTGAGCATGTGACTCTTGATATCAGGGTTATGAGTTCAAACCCCGTGTTGGGCATGGAGCCTACTTAAAAAAATAAACATAAAAAATAAAATGTTAATAAATCCCAGTGAAGATTTCTATAGAGATATTTAGAAGTCAACTCTTGGGAACAAAATGTAACTTGTCTTAGATGTTCCACAGGCAGATGTATCATCAATTTTGGAGGGAGTCTTTTGGAACTACAGTTTAAAAAAACAAAACAAAAACCAAAGAACTTGTAATCCTAGTTTATAATGTACCTTTAAAAAGGCAAGGACCAATTTCCTTCTCACTTAAAAAAAACGAAAGAAAGAAAGAAAATGACACCCTCCAGGGGATGTATATTTTGAAGATTTATCTTAAGATGTTTTTGCTCAAAAATGATGGCTTACTTTTTAAATGCATGTTTCTCAGGTAAAGTAAAACTTCTATAGGTGTAACATTTGATCTACTCAGTCCTCAAGTAAACACCCAGTCATTGCACAAATGTCATGTCCCCAGGCTATACCGGGAACCATGCCTTACAGGAAGGAGCCCTAGCCGCCTCACCCTAGCTGCACTCTCCCTTTTTTTTTGCTTCATCATTTTCATCCTCCACCTTCAGTGCTCTCTTCTCAACTCTGTCAGTCCCCTGTAGTCTGGCAGAAGACTCTGGGTTCACTTTGCTCTTTGTCTTGGTTTTCAGAATGGCTGAGAAACTTAGGTGGCTTTGAAAGCAGTTAGTTGACAGGTTGAGTGAAGAGAAGTGAGATGCACATTAGATCATTTCTTTGGTGACGGCGGAAAGTTCTGGTAGGTTAGTGATGGCAGGCCAGTGTGGCCGTGCTAACCCTCCCTGCCTCTAGGTCACAATGTGGTTCTTCCTAGATTGGAGGGCATATAACCTTAGAGCTAGACAGCCCTTCAAGACCATCTATTCCATCTCCCTCATTTCTGAGGCACAAAAACTGAGCTGCACAAGGGATAAAGAAAATATCCTGCTCCATATCCCTGGTCTAAGGCAGTTTTTTACTGTTCATGTTACCTTCTTTCATACCTTTCTTTTTAATGCAGATTGTGTGTGTGTGTGTGTGTGTGGTGTATGGATAAGGACTAGGAAAATGAAAGATACTACGATTAGAATAGCAGCATTCAACCATAGTAAAAGCATTTGTTTGAAAGTTACTTATAAGATTCTCTACACACACACACACACACACACACACACACACACACACACACACTGGATTCAGTAGGGATTGCCTCTCTTTGTTGTCATCTAGATTTATCATTTTAAAATTCCTTAGGTTTTTCAGAGTTTCCACAACAACAAACATCTTTTACTTTTTAAAAAAATGAATGTGGAATGAACACGAAAGTCCTCTGTCCCACATACCCTGCCAGGTTTATGCGACCCTTCATGAACACAGAGCTCCCTGGGTCCACCCTCTGAGCTGGTAGGCACAGTCTGACAGCTGGAGGCAGGTCCCTACTCAGTGGCCTGGGATCAAGCACTGAGGTCAGTAGGAAGGCCTCACCACTGGCAGTCCCATCTCCCCATTGCCGGAACATCCCTTGAATCAGAAGACCCCCCACCCCAGACATGGAAGTCCCAATGTCAGCCACTCAGAGAGTCAGCTGTCTACCCCTAAGGGTGAATGATCGTTGTGAAAAACCTGCAACACCCCATCTCTCTACACTGCTCCCTCCACTGAATTTCCTTGATGAGTTCCCTGACCCTGCCTTCTCACATCTCTAGATGGCCTGATGTCCATCCTTCAGGACCAAGAGCCATCTGAAAAAATTCTGTGCCCTTTGTTAACCCCTCCCACCCCCAGCTTCTGACAACCACTGATCACTCCTTCGTTTCTATAATTTTGTCTTTGCCAGAATGTCATATAAATGGAATTACTGAGTGTGTAGCCTTTGGCTTCTTTCATTTAGATAATGCATTTGAGACTCATCTATAAAGTTGAGTGGTGAAAGAACCTTAGCCTAGGGGCACCAGGGTGGCTCAGTCTGTTAAGCATCTATCTTTGGCTTGGGTCATGATCCCAGGGTCCTGGGATAGAGCCCCACATTGGGCTCCCTGCTTGGCAGGGAGCCTGCTTCTCCCTCTTCTCCCTGCTTGTTCTCTCTATCTCAAATAAATAAAATCTGATTTTATTAGGAAGATTATAAATATATACTTTTGGGAGGAAAGAGTCTCTTCTACTACCACAAATCTTGACCTAAAATGCTGGAGAAGGTACAACAAGCACATCCTTTCCAATGCATGTGCATAACTGAACCAAGAAGACAGTAAGTGAAATCTCTCAGGGACCAAGAATGAAGAAACCAGAGTGATAAGGAAGTGCTAAAGTTGCCACTGCCCTGAAGTGTTGCTAAAAAAGGAACATGGATCCACTTGGGGTCAGGACACAATGCTTTCGGCCTAAGAAAGGCACCGCATAGGAATCAAGATTCCTCACATAGTCAAGACACTCAAAGCACTTTACCTCAGTAACGGGCTGGCTGAAAAAAAAAAATCTGCTTCCAGCAAAAAGAGACTGGCAAGGACAACTGTGTTGGCTTTGGCTCTGGATGGGGCTGAAAAAGTCCCCTGAAAATTCTATAATTTTAGGTTTAAATTTACATCACTCACATGGTTGCAGAAGCCAACAGAAAGAACTTAGAGCACCTAGCTGTTAAGAGAACCCCAGGACTCCTGACAGAAACAAAAGAAAATCCCTATGGGGAAAGATATTCTCAACCCAGGCCAGTCAGAATTCCCACACATTAACATTAGCCAAGCATGAGCTCACAATCCAGAATTGTAAAACATTTGAGAAAAAGTCACTGTGAGTGAGGGTCAGTCGCAAAAGCAACAACAAAATTGGCCTCCTCCCTCACCCAGAATTTCAGATATTGGAAATTATGAGACATAGAGCATAACTATATTTAAAATGTTGTAAAGAAAGAAAAGATCAAATCTAAAACTTAAACAAGAAACCAAATTGGACACACAAACTTGTCAAAGACTTAAAAAGAACTTACGAAAACAAAATGAATGGGGAAAAAAGCATATTAATGCAGCTGATTAGAGAATTAGTTGAACTGGAAGATAGCTCTGAAGTAATTACTCAGAATGGGGAGCACAGAGGGCAACAGATGGAAAAGATGAAAGAACAAGTAAAGACATGGAAAATTTAATAAGATGGCATTATGTTGTGGTTACAAAATGAGAGAAGAGAGAGAATGGGGATAGGCAGTATTCGAAAAGTAATGGCTGAGATTTTTCCCCAAATTGTTGAAAGACATGAAGCCTCACATTCAGGAAACACTGAATACCAAGTAAGTTAAATGAAAAGAACACCTTGGGGCCCCTGGGTGGCTCAGTCAGTAGGCATCTGCCTTTGGCTCAGGTCATGATCCCAGGGTCCTGGGATCGAGCCCCGCATCGGGCTCCCTGCTCGGCGGGAAGCCTGCTTCTCCCTCTCCCACTCCCCCTGCTTGTGTTCCCCTCTCGCTGTGTCTCTCTCTGTCAAATAAATAAATTTAAAAAATTAAAAAAAAAAAAAGAACACCTTACATTACAATTGTAAAAGGAGAAAGAGAAGAGCTAACAGCGGCAACAACAGAAGCCTGTGAAATAGTATCTCCAGAGTTAAGGGAAAGTGCTTTGAACCTACAATTCTGTCCCCAGCCAAACTGTTACCCTGTATGAAAACAAAATGGAGAAAATTTGCCACTATGTTCTTTTGTCATGGAGAGAACTTCTGAAGTTTGTATTTCAGATACAAAAAAAACTAAGGAGAGAAGGAACATCTGAAACATGAGAAGAAAGGTGATGAAATAAATAGTAAACATGGGTAAATCTAAATAATAATAATTACAGCAGCATTTAATATGTGTGTTTTTAAAAAGTACAGAAAATAGGGGCGCCAGGGTGGCTCAGTTGGTTAAGTGTCCGACTCTTGATTTCAGCTCAGGTCATGATCTCAGGGTTGTGAGATCGAGCCCCACGTCGGGCTCTGCTCTGAGCATGGAGCCTGCTTAAGATTCCCTCTCTCCCTCTCCCGCTGCCCCTCCCTCCTCTAAAAATAAATAAATTAAATAAATAAAAAGCACAGAAAATAGGAATAAAATATGAGACAATACTGTCTGAGAGATGGGACTAGTGTCATCAGAAGTGTTCTAATGTTCTTGTATTGTTCAGCGGGAAGGTAAAGCTACAGTTTAAACTTTAAGCAGTTAAAGTGAAATGTTAAAAAGTTAAGGAGCCATCCGCTAGGAGAACTGAGGGTGAAGGTATAAAGTGTGGAAGTTTCTTCTGATATCCTTGACGGTAAAACAAACAAACAAAACCCTAAACAAAACCAACTGAGGACACACCTGGTTGTAGATTGAGAGGTTCTGTGGTGTTCTTGGTCACATATTTATTACGTTTCTGAAGGGCAGTGGAGACTTTTGTGGGGAACACAGCATGACCCCTATACAGACAGGTGAGCTATAGAAATTCATTACTATTCCACCAAGCAGCTCCATAAGAGGGGTTAACTAAGACACAGGAGGATGGAATTAAAATCAGGAAAGCATTTTACAAGCATTCTGACCTAGATGGGCTAAACCTGGGGGAGCTTCCTTTCTCTTGCCTCATTACTGGAGTAGAGTTGCCTCTCCTTGCTGGGGCGTTCATTTCATTTCCCGTTACTCCCAACGTCTCGCTCAAAGCACTGAGACTTACAAGTGTAGTATATTGAAGTAGACTACAGCTTCTTCACCTCACTTCTATATTCTGTATTCATTTTTCTTTCAATTCTTTCATCATCCTATTGAGTGTTTTTTAACTAAGTATGGCTCAGATGAACTGACCAATTCTTGTGAAGTCGTACACAGGACAGTCTATCCAGTGTGACCCCAAATAACTTAAAAAGTGTGGCATTACCACAATAGGAAGAATATGTGAAGGAACTTACCACACTGCTCTTGCAGAGAAAGGCGGCGTCTAGGTTCCAGACTGACCATTTGATGGTGATGTGCTACCATCCAGCCAGGCTGTTGACCCGTTATGTCTTGGAAAGAGGAAGTTTCTTTAAGAACCTAGTTGTTTTGTCACTGTCATCATGTTGTAGGTCTTGGGAGAGCTCTAATGCTTGTTGTCCTAACATTAATTGAAGGTGGGATGAGATATAAAGATGCAGGAAAGTTTAGAAGACGAAAGTGGAGTAGAGCTTTTTTTTTTTCTTAAGATTTTATTTATTTGACTGCTCCCTCTGCTTGTGCTCTCTCTCTCTGTCAAATAAAGAGACACAGCGAGAGAGGGAACACAAGCAGGGGGAGTGAGAGAGGGAGAAGCAGGCTTCCTGCAGAGCAGGGAGCCTGATGTGGGGCTCGATCCCAGCACCCCGGGATCATGACCTGAGCCGAAGGCAGACGCTTAACGACTGAGCCACCCAGGCTCCCCTGGAGTAGAGCTTTTAAAAGCAAGCAGCTCTTGTCCTAAAATCCAGCTGCACTTCATCTTTACCAGTAGTCATAGAAACTGCTCTTACAGTCAATAAAACTGGGCTGCCTGATGCTATTGTCTCAGAAATGGAGCTTAAGACGGGACCCGGTTTATCATACATATTAGCCAACACATAGGCTTGGCGAATGGGAAGTCTAATGAAGCTTTCATAGGAGTATTGATAAGCAGTTCTATCAGGCCTCCAGCTTGGCAGAATTGCAGCCTCTGTGTTTGGATTATCATCAGGCTGTTTGGAAACTTAGCAAAAGATGCTTGCTGTTCAGCATTTAAAACGTGCTTATCATTTTTATCAATTGACCTTTCCAGGAAGCGTTCAGTATTGAGTTATAAGTCTTCTTCAAATCTATTCACATGCCAGAATCTTAGCAATATATAAAAAATATAAAAAGATTGGGTGCCGAAATACCCAGCCACAATACTTGTATGTTTTTAATATCATACAGAATTAAAATTCAGGAACTGTGAAAAACAGTCTAGATCTTCTATGGTTTATCCCTTCAGTCATTTCAAACATTGATAGTAGGACCTGTATGGCTATTTGCCTGCTACTTTATGTTTATACCTCTCGCATTTAAAACAGGTTTGTGTAACCACTGATTTTGTTGGCTTTTGGCCAAGTCTGATAATGATTTTTTAATGTCTTTCTATAAATCTCATTTTGTGCTATTATGAAAACCTCCATTGTGAAAATCACAAACCTCTGGTTGAAAAGTTCATGTAAAATCCACATTGTAACAGAAGCACATATCTTTAACATTTCCAGACAAAAACATCTTAAAGTTAATTGAATGTTTGCACTTTGGGGTGCAAGTTAAAAGAGAGGGTGGAAAAATGTGGGAGTGAGCTATTAAGTACTTTTAGCAAAATGTCCTGTAGGATGTACTGAATGTACCTGTTAGTAAATATTTGTTTTTAAGATAGACATGCTTTGTTCTTGTAGCTCAAATAATTCTTAATCATAAAATTTCTGAAAGTTTGTAATTTTTTCCTATTTTTATTGGAAGTTGTTTGCCAACCATTGTTGATAAAAGTGTGAATTTTTTCCTTCTCTCCCAATCTTAATTGCAAAAAGAGAAGTTAGTTTCTGCTAATGAATTGAGTAGGTGTCTAATATTTTGTTTTCCTGTTGATCTGTGTAACTTAATATTTGTATACTTGATAATTTGTCATATAATTGATAAGGTGGTACTGTGTATCAGTGTTCAATCATATATTTATAATTTCTGGAATGTATGATTCTAGTTCTTTGGGAAAAATAATTTGTAAATGTCCATCAGCTTGTAAAAACTTAGTGCAGGAATTTAAACATTTAAATAAATACTGAAATGGAAAAAAAGAAAGAAAGAAAAAGTTAAGAGTAATCATTAAACAGATGGAAATAGAATTTATAACTTCTAAAACAGAAGATGGAAATGTTTGATTTTAAAATTCAATTTAAAAGAAGGCAGGAAAAGAGAAAAAAAGATGAAGGACAAAACAGAATGCAGTATTAAAATGTTAACAGTAAATCCAAACATACCAGTAGTCACAATATGTAAGTGGACTAAATTTTCTCCTTGGGTAACTATTAAATCCAGCTATATAATATTTGTGAAAGAGACCTTAAAATTATGGACATGAAACATTAAAAGTAAGAGGATGACAAAGGTATGCCAGGCAAGTACCAAGCAAAAGAAAGCTGATGTCATTAAATTAATATGAGGGGAAAAAATGACTTTTAGCCCAAAAGCCTTATTGAAAATAAAGAAGGTTGCTGCTGAGAGATTGAAGACTAAGTTTATCAGGAAAAGATAAAAGTGCTAAACTGTTACACGTTGAATTACCCGGCTTTAGAATATATAAAACAAAAATTAACGAATTACAAGGGAAGATTTTTAAATAGATCATCACCATGAGAGACTGAAAACAACCACAATCATTCTAGCATTCTGATAAAATGCACTTATGCTTTGGGATAAAATGCCCAAATAAGATATCCTGGAAGTGTCCTATCTCAAACAACTCGGATGAACTCAAAAAGTGGTTCTGGTAATGACAAAGACCCTGCTGTTGAAAATGTGGACAGTTGGAATAAAAGTGGTTCTTGAAATGCAAGTGAAGAAATAGACTTTCTAAATTAAAATTGTGTAATAATGAAAATATTTTTATATATATCCTGAATATCACAAGCATTTGATTATTTCATCACCATTAAAGTTTGACATTAGTCATGTGGAGGGAGGAGAAATGAGGTTGTCTTATATTGGCTAATTCCTTATATTTAGTCGGAATGTGATCAGCAACTATGCAGCGTGTGATTTGTGGCTCCTTGGAGCCAGAGGGACTGCGGACATAGGTGGTTCATCGCTCTTGTACAGAATCAAGCCGATAACTCAGCTGTAGCCTCAGTCTGGCGCTGGTGTTGTTTCATCAAAGCTGTGTCAGACTGATACCAATGATCGTGTTCACCATGATTACATATAAACTGTACATTCAATAGAAGTGCAGTTTTTACCATGAAGTCTACCTATCTCGAACTTTGCATTTGGTATTTTAAAAGATGTTAATGAAAAGTTTATAATAATGGGAGTCTTAGGAAGAGGCAGCAATAATTTGGATGGCCCTGGCGCCTCTTAAAGGAAAGAAGGAAAAAAAAAAAACTATAGAGAATTTTGAGAATGCCTCCTTTTCCTATGCACAAATTTGTCTTTGCCTGGCAGAGACATTTAAAACCAATCCACTGATCGATCAGTTTAAAAAAACAAAAAAACAGCCACTACGACAGCCAAATACTGAACCCATCTATGAGACCTTCACATATGAAGACCTAGAGAGGCCTCATAGGTGGGGTCTTCAGAGTAGTATTTTTCTTTGCTCCTTCCCTGTTTCTTCCTCTATCCAAATTCGTTACCTCCTTTCCTCTTCCTCATTCCCAGTCCTCCCCTGTGCCATAACAATTTTAAATCAATGCTGAAGAGCTGCTTGAGTATGGGAAGCGGGTGAATTGTTGGTTATTGAGGAAAATTCATTGGCTGTGTGTTTAGTAGCTTCAAGACTTTGAAAAAATACTCATCAGCAGATACAACTTGCCTTCACACTCTCTAGCTCTCTCTGAGTCAGTGTCCTTACTGCGCTTGTTGCAGAAACTCAGGAATCCATGGGTTGCCTTTAGAAATTATCTGAGAGGATAACAAATGCAAACCACTTTAGAGTCAAGTAATTCTAGATGGGTTTAAATGCTAAAAAATTGCTTTAATTTAGCAATTAAACCTGCTAATTGAGCAGTCCACACCTTTCTCCGACTCCCGACTCCCGCTTAGCTTGCACTGCTATTAGATGGAGACAGAGTTCCCTTGTCAGACTAAATAAATATGAGCATTGTGTGGAAAGTGCCTAGGAAGGTGCCTGACACGTGTTTGACGACCCATAAATGGCAGCCATTATCAGGAATACTTCTATTATGTTTATGTTAGTTATCTGGGTTTAATTGTGCTGAGCAATGAAACAGAGATTCTACAAGAAGTAAGGCTGGGCTGGACTGTGTGGTCTGATCTGCATTTGAAAGTTGTACCCCATGGGAGATTTGACTTCTCTGCTTTGTTGGTAATCTTGAGACACATATTTTCTATCTATTGTTTCAATGGTCATCTTGAATTAATTCAGCCCCATATGGGTTATACACATTCCCTTTGTTAACCTGCATGTTAATAGCATGATTGCTGATATTTGATGGCGTACTTATGCCAATAATTTTATATTCAATGTAAGAAAATATAAATTCTTAGAGGAAAAGTAACTTCAGTAACTAGAGAACGTAATAGTAGTTTTATTTTAATTCTCCTAGTTATTTTGTATTAATTTTCTTATAAATGTATCCAGATGTGTATGCAATAGGTAGATTCTATGAACAAATTCTGGTAACTATTTGATGAATTATCTCCTGAAATTTTCTCTACCTCGGGACCTTGTTCTATCCTGAAAGTATCAACCTTTTGCTTAGAGTAGAAATATTTTCAATCAATGAGATGAGGATATCAAGAGTATAAAAGCTAGTTTAGATTAACAGATGCCCCAAGAAACAAAGTGAATTCTGCTTCTGTTTATTTTCAGCAGGTAATTTAACTCGGTTTTGGCCAAGAATAAATAGGTCCGGAAAAATTAGGTGAGCTTTATGTCTTATTCAGTGGATTTTCTTGTTTGGTCTGATTTCTCTTTTTTGCTTGTGTTTTCAGGCTCAGCTATGTGAATTATGCAGAGGATCTGGCCTCCAAGCTCTTACAGTGTTCCCCAAAGAACAGACTATCAGCACAGGCTGCCTTGAGCCATGAGTATTTTAGTGACCTGCCCCCACGGCTATGGGAACTGACCGATAGTGAGTATGACAGATCTGAGACATCCAATCAAAGCAGGCATATCATTTTAGTGCCTGTGTGTAACGTACTTGTAGGAGGAGTCATATGTTTTTATATGTGCATATGTAAGATTATGTATGGTTGTATGTGCATTACATGTACACATATATATGTGTGTGCATCTGTAGACGGGGGTGGGGGGAGACCCAGTGAGAGAGAGAGAGAATGAGGAAAAGGGAGTCATGTGTGTATATATTTAGTGGAATCCTGCCATCCGATTGCTAGCTTACCAGGCAGAAAAAGAAAATGGATTCCTTTTTTGCTATCTCTGCTCTGCAGTCTGCAACTGCATGTCTTTGTATTTGATTATGTTTGTGTCCAGAAGAATGATCTGAGCAGTCATAAAGGAAAAGGAAAATATGATTTACATATTTAGTGCTTTATGCATGCAGTACTTTTTAACTGGCTGCAGTACACAGAGAAGAAATGATTCATTTTTGTTTGATTCTCAGAGACCATCTTGGTTGTAACAATAATGTTAAAAAGGGCTGCTATGCAGTGAGCTGACGAGCAGAGTTGGCAATTGGCTAATGCACTGAATTGACATGTAAGAACCGAAGACTTGTAATTCATTTCAACTACGAATGCTCCTGGTATTCATACAGACAGCGCTTCTCTGGATCTTTTAAAACAAAACACATTCCTGGGTGGGTTTTTGTTTTGTTTTTACAAAAGCGTTCGTATTTACACAGCCTTTTTCAATTATATTTTAAATATTTGGGAGATTTATGGCTGGGAGGATCTCATCTTTCTTCCAAAGTGTGAAACAGAATTCTTGTGAAATTTTGCAAGACACTATTGCAGTAAGAACATTTTGGTTCAATGGTGATGTGTTCTTTCCAAATGCCAATTTGAAATATTCCTTCTCATACTCTTTTCTAACTACCTTAAAAATTAATATACTGCCTACATGCATAGGTATTTATAATATATTTATTAATCCTTGGGTATACATTTACTGTAGACATACAGAAAGTTATTTCTTTAATCTCTTGGACTTTAGGCTTTCCCCCCATTGTAGTATTAGATTCTCCTTGACAACAGGACCCCTTTATTTTGTAGCTGAGTCCCAAGTAACAACTCCTCTTGCATATTTCAACCCTAAATCTTTTTTGATATCCTACATTTAATTTGAATTTCTTTTTATCCTAAACTGTCTATAGATATATTAAGCCACTACTCACTACTCCCCCTTATGCTTAGTAAATCTTCTTTAACATTTTACATATTCCTAACCAATATTTATTCTATATTCTGCCCTCCTTTCTTTCTAAAAGTCTACCCGTTGACCATCATGACAGCTCTTCCCATTTTTTTTTTTTTTTAAATTAAAGATGAAATTTCTGTGGAAAAATAATGAATTAGTGGCACATCTTTCTATACTGGAAAAAAAAAAAGATACAAATGGGCTCATTAGTTTATGGCTCATCAAATTCAAACGTATGGTTTGTTTTCCCATTTAGTATAACTTGTAACTTGATATCACTCCTCCTTGGTGACATCTCAATCCCATCTGATTCGATGATTGAGTTTAAGCCAGGATTTTGATGGTCTACGAATTCTGAATTCTGTGGTAGTACTTTTCTGTTAATATGGACTTATTACCCACTTGCCACTTAGTTTATCAGCCAGTGGTTAAATCCAGTTTCTATCAGGAAGTAAATGCCTACACATTATCACTCAGCAGCAGGCTGCCGCCGGAGACAGCCTTGTCCCCGTCATTAACAAGCACAATGTATGCAGAACACCAGAGGGGAATTAAAACCACAAAAAATACCTCAGGGTGGTATTTTTAATATGAGAATTTAATTTGTAATTTCACAGATTAAGAATTTTGGCTGCATTAATCCCTTTATCAGCTCACAGCAGGCTATTTGCAGAAGCATAACCATAAGGCGATATTCATTGGCAGAAACACGTCTTTGCATTAACGTTAAACATCAGGAGCAGTGAAACCTTTTGAAGGGGGGAGAATAAAGATGAAAAATCATTATATTTTTAAAGCAAGATTCTGCTAAATGCCTCCGGTAACAATTTTGAGTTACAGAAATGCTATTTCTGTGTCTAACAGATAATCATTATGAGGCATAAATCCAGTCCCAAGAAAGGACAATCCTGGTATCAAATACTGGAGTCATTTCCATTTAGAACAACGTGCTAGTCCTTGTAAACATGTTTACAAAACAAAATTCCTAGACTTCGGATACTTTGAGAACTAGTTCTTTTAGGTGAAATGACTTCTTCCGGGGACTCTGTTATCTAGGTTAATATTCTGCAGACTATATTTAGAAATTATTCAAATTACATTTCCCGTTAGTATGGAGTCTGATAAAAGTTCACCACCTGGCAAATGGCAGCAGCGAGGGTGATATCCTCATGTGCTTCCTTTAACAAGAAGATTTGGAAAGAGGTCCACCTGAGAAGAAGTGTTGCAGAACCAATAAATGGATTGACTTAAAAATGAATGAATGAATGAATGAATGAATGAATAAAATGGATTGTCTTAAGCAACGAAGTATTGGTTTAGATTCATCAAATCCAGGAACCTCACTGTATTAGTCTGCTCAGGCTGCTATAACAAAATATACCTTAGCCTGTGGGGGCTTAAACAACTAGCATTTATTTCTCTTAGTTCTGGAGGCTAGGATGTCCAAGATGGAGGTACTGGCAGATTTTGTTCCTGGTGAAGCCTCTCCCTGGCTTGCAGAAAGCCACCTAGCTATATCCTCACACAGGCAGAGAGAACAGTCTCTCCCTCTCTCTTCCTCTTTATAAAGCCCCTAATCTTATCATGTGCCCCCCCCACAACCTCCTCCAACTCGAATTACTACCCAAAGACTCCGTCTCCACATACCATCACACTGGGGCTTAAGGTTTCAACATATGAATTTGGGAGGAATGCAATTCAGTCCATAGTGCTTACATTCTTAAAGATAGTTTATAGAGTTTTAAAAAGAATATCCACAAAAGGAAAACACGTATGCAAGCAGAAAGCAAAACCAGGTTAAAAGGAGAAAATTGGAACAAAAATAAATTAAAAGTGGGCTTGAGCCTTCTTGGCCTACTTTAATATATCCGACTCTGTGAGAAGAAGGGTATCAGGTGTCGTTACAATCCCGGTTACACAAAGCACTGCGGTTGTTCCGTGGATCGGTATAAAAATGAAGTTGTATGCTTATGTCAGACTCTTCTTTGCTTTGGAAGAACATTTAACAATATAATATCTTTCTTTAATATACCGCCCCTTAAAATCTCACTAGTTTACATAATACCAAAATTTAGAAGTGATGTGTTAGTGTACCACCAAAGGGGGAATTACACATTCATCAAGCAAGAATAGTGATACCTGGGGATCTGGTAGTTAAAGCTGGCTAATTCTGGTGGCAGCCTGTCATTCTCCCTCTGTCCTGAAACCCCAACAGCCTTGCCCCACTTCTTCACAGAAATTTAATTGCAGGGAAGTAAATGGAGGGCTGATTTAGAAGAAATTCATTACTTTTCCGAAATACACCACAGGGCATTCTCCTGTGTATACTATCAAGTTACATAAATTATTGAAGTTGAACTACCCTTGTCAAAGTAAATGAACAAAATACACTTCATAGCACAGAGTCCTTGATTTTATTACATTCATTTGCTAATTCACAAAACTCAGATCTGCAGTAAAAGAAGGGCAACAAATTGGTACAGTGTGTGGAGCACCGGACTGGGAATCAGACCACCTGGATTCTAGCTTCAGCCCCACTGGGAGCTAGCCGGGCAGCTTTGGGCAAGTGCCTTGATCTCAGTGGGTTCCTGATTTCTCAATTAGAGACACAGTGATCCCTAAGGACCTTTCCAGCTCTGATGTTTGTGAGTTTTCCTACTCATTCCTATATACATCCTGTATATTATCTTAAAACAACATTATAGCCATTAATGTAGCCTCACACCGTCTTCTTAAAAATAAAACAAACACACCCAGTTCACATATATTTACTGCTTTCAGCTAGTTCCTAGACTTCCATTCTCTCGTGAGTCCTTTTAAACAAGGCTTTCATGCACAAGGCTCTGGAACTGTTGTTCTCAAAGTCTCTGTCCATTGGTCTTTCCCCAGCCTTCATCTAGATCCATCAACAGAATTCAACACAACTGTCCATTATCACTTCCTAGTAACGCTTCCTTCCCTTGGATTCCAGGACAGAACACTCCCACGGCTTTCCTATTGCTACCCTAAACTCTCCTCTTCAGACTTCTTTGTGGATTTCTCCTCATCTGCCAGCCCTCTCACTTTTAGAGTGCTCTAGCGCATAATCCTCAGGCCTTTCTATCTACATACGCTCCCCAGAGCCTCCGTGATCTCATTCAGTCTCATGATTTTAGGTATCATTTATACATTGACAGCTTCTAAATTTCTGTCTCCAGTCCCACCTTCCCTGACTCCAGACTTGCATATTCAACTGGCTATTTGGCATCTGCATTTGGCCCTCTAGTAGGCATCTTGAACTTAATATCACCAAAACCGAACTGATCTTTCCCCCCAGGCTTGCTCCATCTGTCCTCTCCCCCTTGTCAATAAATGGCAGCATCGTTCTTCCCACTGATGGAAGCTGTCCTCTATGCCTCTTCTTTTGTCACACTCAACCCCAGTTCTTCCACAGACCCTGTTGGCGCTCCCTTCCAAATAGATCGAGGACACACCACTCCTCACTTCTTCACTGCTATCACCCTGCCCCACGGTGCTCCCCGTCTTCTCTCACCTGCGTTTTACAGTAGTCTTCCGTTTTGCCTGCTTCTCATCTTGCTCCTTGGTGTCAGCCCTTGCTGTTTCCTCTTCCTGTCGTTTGTGCTTGCTAGATTTGTGCCTGGCTTGCTCTCTCACCTCCTTGGGTCTCTGCTCAGATGTCCCTTATCCAGAAAGCTCTAGGGGCGTCTGGCTGGCTCAGTCAGTTAAGCGTCCGACTCTTGATTTCAGCTCCCATCTTGATCTCAGCGTTGTGAGTTCAAGCCCCGCCCTGGGCTCCATGCTGGGTGTGGCGCCTACTTAAAAAAAAAAAAGAAGAAGAAGAAGAAAAGAAAGCCTTCACTGACCTCCTTCCACCGCAGCATTTCCAGTTTCTCTTCCCTGCTTTATTTTTCTTCATAAGACTTACTGCTAGTTCATATATTTTTTGATTGTTTATCATCTGTCTCCCCCGAATGGAATCCACAAGAACAGGGATTTCTTTTCATTCTGGTTTATACGCTACAGGATTCCAAAATACCTAGAACAGTGTAGGCTCCATAAATATTTCTCCGGTGAACAAATGAAAGAATGGCGTGAAGGAAGTGTAAGATATGTTGTTTCCAACCCAAGTTCGTTGTTCTAGATCAGAGAAATACGAGCACGAATATCAACCGCCCTGTGGTTCTGAAGGGAAGGCAGACCGTGCTGTTAGATGTGTATAGAAATCTGTGTCAATGTGTGGCTGTTACCACTTGACATTTCAGAGACCAACACATACCATGATGTTTTATGGGCTGGATATCTGGAATTGCATCTCAGTCTCCATGTTTTACAAGGAAAGATTATAAATAATCTATAAATATATAAATGGAAACTCTTTATTCTGTCCACAGTGTCTTCTATTTTTACCGTCCCAAATGTAAGATTGCAGCCAGAAGCTGGAGAAAGCATGCGGGCCTTTGGGAAAAACAATAGTTATGGCAAAAGTCTATCAAATAGCAAGCACTGATGAGCACAGCATTCTCAAGAAAGCACAGGTAAGGTGACCTACTTTGCCTGGAAAGTAATAATGAATAGACATTGAATAGATCTTTTCAATGAAATATTTCAGATTCCTTTTTTTCCCCTATGAGTCTTATGAATCTCTTGTGTTCATAATGGCATTCATCACAGATTCTCCTGAGGAAAATACAGTTAGTCATATTTTCAGGTACCTACTGGATCCTAGCCAAAATTGTATTTTATTTATGCAGTCGTAAACCATTTCAGTTATAAGCAGATCATTTTAACTACTCATATATTCTTCGTTGACGTTAGAAAAAGGTTAACCTTGGGCCGTAGCTAAGTCACAGATTTACTTTATTGGGCCCATGCCATTTTTCAGATGAGTTGTTCTCATTTTAAAATGGAGAGATTTTACACAAAGTCTGGATTCTTGGCTTTTTTTTTTAAATCAGCAACTCTGGCAATGCTGCACTCGCACGTCCCTGCCAGAATCTCGTGTGTATAACTGAATGGTGGCTGCTTCCCTTGGAAAGAACACGCGCTCCCTCGTTTAGCTCCGCTGCCGTGTGGGCTACTCAGCCCACTTCTGATTCTTCCCTGGGCCCTAGTACAGACCTTATCATGATGATGCTTTTCTTTTTTCCCTGTGCTATTCCTTGACCTCTGCTATTCTGCAGATAGGAGGCGTCATCTAAACAAGGCAATCTCTTGCATGTCGCCTGTTCTAGTCACAGATGCTTCACAGAAACAAGCAGAAGACAGCTGCTTCTGAAAAGGCTGTGTCTTTATTGCCAGATGGAAACGTCTGGGTTTTTTGGGAATTTTCTGCCTATATATATCTTTCTGGGGTTTTTTGTTGTTTTTTTTTTAAGATTTTATAATGTAACATAACTCTGAAGCAAATGGAGAACACACTTTTTTGTGGGGAAGGCTTTTTATTTGCTAGCCCGTATGTGTTCCTTGCTCATGTGGATATTCAGTAATTAAATGTTCCAGTGAATCGAAGGATATAGACAGTATTGCAAGAGCCCCTCTTCCTTCTTCTCCTTCTTAATACGAGATATGTTAATAGGCTGAATTGCCACCATGGTGAAAAGAACAAATGAAACTGTCCACCTTGTCTTGGGGGTGATTTGCCAAAACCTTGAGTTATGTGGAGGACTTTGCTGTTGCCTACATCAACGTGGGGGCCAATTTTGGCCTCTCAGGAATATGGTGGTGATGGATGAATGATGGAAGTGAAAGCTCCCCAGGTAAAACATGGTGTGTAAATGCCAGTCAGAAAATGTTACTAATAGACTCGCTGCTCCATATGTAACAGTAAGATTCTTCATTCTTCAGGTTATTTCCCCCCATTGGATACAAAGTTACCTAGAAGCACAAGTTCACTCCCTCCCTGGTGTTTGTACTCCCATTCTGAATTTCAGTTGGTCACACAAAGAGTGGGCTGAGTTACCTCCTGGTTCTGAGAACAGGTTTAATTCATGAGGTTTGTAGAATATGCTTTTTAAAGTGTTTAACCTGCATTACCATAATGAGGGCCCCTGGCTTCAGAAATCCCGAAGCCAATTCAGTTAAAACAAAAGATGGACTGTATTTGTGCTGCCTCATGCGCCCAGCACACAAGCAAGCTTGAATTTCAGTCACAGGGCTGTGTGTCTTTTCTTCTCTGCTCTTTTAAGATCTCTGACCCGAGCCTACCTAGCTAGTCAAAGCTGCTAGAAGGTGCTTCAGGTCAGCTTCTCCTTGCAAAATCAAATGAAGCTGATTGGACAGAAACAGTGCCCGTAAGGTCTCAGAAATTGCTAATTAAAAAAAGGTTTATAAAAAGAGGTGCTCAGAACTTCAGTCATCCATATTTGAAAGCTTTTACAAAAAAATGTGTTTTCTTTGCAGTATATTTTTTGAGCTAGATTTAAGGTTATACAAACTCCTTCCTCTAGAACTATTTGATAATAATATAAATATGTTCTCTATGAGTTTTCTCCTTTTCACATCAATTTTTGAGGCTTTAATATTATAGTTTATGTTGCTTTCTTCCAAATCCAAATACCTCAGCTTGAGTCAACATTATAGTGAGGAAACATCTAAGTTTTTCTTTTCTCGGAAAAGCTACAGGGAAGCTGGATTTTAAGAGTTTTCTGTCAGCCAGCAGAAAAAGAAACCATTTTAATTTTTCACCTTTGTGGGTTTTTAATTTCACTCAAATGAGGCCATCTTAGAAATCAAATAGTACAGCCTATATATTGGCCTAATACATCTGTGCAGTGGAACTTCTTCTGACCAATAGCTGAATATTAATGTCTATATTGTAGATATGACAGAGCAAAAAGTCTACATAAATAAGAGCATTTGTATAGAAAAACATGTAATTCCCTAGATTTTGATTTTGTTGTTGATGAATTAATTAACTGTTTAGAGCAAGCTGTGGCATGTTTAATTTTTCTCAAACTTCCCAGTTCTTTGTAAAACCTAGAGAAATTGGGAAGAAGAGGGGTGGAAAAGAGGTTGAGGGCCCAATGAGGCTAACACTGTAATCTAGCATTTCAGCCGTCTCTCTTTGGGGAGTTGCACAGAATCAGGATGAAAAATGCATTGAATCACTTCTGTTTTTGAAATGATGGAGAACTGTTCTAACTTTCCTCCTATACCTCAGTGCCAAATTGTTTCTAAACTTGCATACTAAGGTCACTTCAATTATTTAGTTAATAATCCTGGATTTGCAAAAAGTGGCCTTAGTGGAAAAGCTAATGAGAAGCATTTTTCTTTGCAGCAGAAAGCAATTTTGGTTCAGAGTCTTATAACCAAATTAAATGAGAAGAAAACTGCCTCCACCTAAGTTAAAAATGGGGTAGGTGCCACTGGATGATCAAAATACTGTGCTTCCTACATGTTGTTATCCTCTAAAAATGTTAGTAGACTAATGCTTTCATAGATTGTCCCCACTCTTTTTACCAGCATTGAAGGGTAAGACCATCCTAAAGTCTGAGAGAGCCTGGAAATGTACATTGAAATTTTTCCCGAAGACCAGAAGCTATCAAATACCACATCCATTTGTATCACTTATATTTCCATATAGCAATTCCAAACACGCCCCTACGCTGAGCTTAATTTTCCAGTCATTCTGAATTGAGACGGAAACTGCATGATCACTCTGTCTACTCCTTTTGCTGAATACAGGGGTAAGAAAGACCCTCTGGCATCATTATCTGAATGTTCAGTAAAGCAGGTGTTCTCATGCCCTGGGGAGTTTTTTAAAACTGCAGGTTCCTGGGGTCCATGAATCTGCACTTTGAAGGACCCCAAAGGATGTTAATGCAGGTAGCCCTTGAACCACATATGATGGAATCTTCAGTAAATATTCAAGAACTGTATATTTATGAAGTAAAATAATCAACTTATTTGGGTCAGGACTGGATAAAGACAGACTAGGAAAATCCATCCCTTTCCTTCCCTTCCATATTCTTTTAAGGAAGAATAGCGCAGAGTTATGCTCTCCCAACAGGGTAACCCACTAGCCACGTGTGGCTCTTTCCATTTAATTTTTAATTAATTAAAATTAAATTAGAATTTTGTTTCCTCAGTAGCAGAACCCCATGTCAAGTGCTCATTAGCTACACATGACTCATGGCCACATACTGGGGACAGGGCAGATGCAGAACCTTTCCAGTATCACAGAACACTCTACTGGATGGCACTGGTGAAGCGCATTGCCCCTGCCTGCCTTTTTAAAAAAAGAATCGGGAAAATTAAAACTGCATTCAATCAGTAAAACTATGTTTCAATTCTGGATTATAGCCGTCTAAGAGAAGCTTGAATTGTGTGAGGAAGGGACACCTTCCATTGAGAAGACAGGTGGCCGGGTGCGAGGGACAGAGACAGATCGTTGAGAATGACAGGAAGAGCTGTGCAGTGGGGCCGGGGAGACCACGAGGGAGTGGACTCGGTCAGGTTTCTTCAGTTAACAGTGGTCTTTGTTGAGGTTGCTTCGGGAAATTAGGCAGAGCAAGGCCGACGGTCCACGCAGCTGCATAGACAGGCCTCACGAAGACTGGGTGTCCATCAGAATCCAGCAGGAGCCTTACTTTGCCTACCACCTTAGCCACCAGCTCAGCTCTGGTAACCGCTCCTGCCGACGCGGATGGCTCTTGCTGTCCTCGGTGCGTGACATGATGGCGGCTTGCTTTTTCTGGCCGTGCCTCTGCTACCATTTCCCTCTCCTCTTCATCTCATGGCTTCCACCGGCTTGTTTCTGCTTATTCATGAATCCTGCTTATTGTCATTTCCCTTCGTCCCTCCATTTCCAGGACAGCCTCTCAGTGAGCTCTTTTACTCGGATTCAAACCTTCTGCAGGAGCAGCGCTGATTGGTGTAGGCATCCTCGTGAAGCAGAAAGCAAAGCTTTGAGCTAGGCTGTTGTGTCAGTCTGACTGGATTGCCTTGGGCCCAGCGCCGAGCCCTGATCCAGTCAGCTGAGCTGTGAACGGGGCCAGTCTTCTCTTAAGGAACGCCTCAGGAGAGAGTTCTGGCTTTAGCAGCCCCTGAAGCTTCTACAAAGCCCAGAGTATAGCCAGAAGGCACCTTGCCTGGCCTGTACACTATGAAGGAAAACAAAATCGAACAAGTACAGAGGGAAATTCCAATTTTAATGGCATGACAGCACCCTCATTGTGTGATTTTTTTTTTTTTGACGAAAGGTCTTTTTAAGCCATGTTGCATTTTCTCAACTGTAGACACAAAAGGAGATAATACTCATTAATACTAACCACAGTGTAAGAAATGCAAGTATTAGTTGTAGCTTTCCTTTAGCAGCAGGAAGTTTTCTGGGTTTTTTCCGGCAAGAACTTACTTTCTGCATGATCCTACAGATTTTTTTTTTCCCTCTCAAACGACTACAGTTTTATTATCTCTGTTGTCTCATGCAGGTGACAATAGTTGTGGAAATAACAAGCAGAGGAGGAAACAAACCTTAGTGTTCCTCACAGATTTTAACTGAAAGAATCCCTGGTTTTTGTCATTACCCCTACATTGCTGCAGATGAAAAAATACATCTTATTCAGGAAATTGACGGTGCTGTGAACCACAGATGCACAATGCATGTTATGAACACCCAATTGAGAAGAGGCTGGAATGTTGGCGGTTTAGTTTTCCCCACCCTACCTCCACCCCCCTTTCCTTAGCTTCCCTCCACCCTAGAGAGTCTATTATCTCCTCTAAACTCTGATGCAAAATAGTGGGCTAAGGATGCTTGTCCCTTCTCTTCTCTCCCTCCCTTCTCTGTCCCTCCCCTTTCCCTCTCCTTGGGTCACCTCTGATCTGTACCCTGCGTCACCACCACCACCCCTGTGAATGGATTAGCAAAGGACTCGGAGGCCTTTACTATCTAAGTCTGCTTAATTATGTCCTGGGATTGTCACAGAGCAGAATGAAAATAAAGTTAAATATATCATGCTTCATCCAGGGTGCATTTTTTTTAAGTATTTTTTTAGAATGACATAATTTCGGACTTCTAGAAAAGTTGCAAGAATAGTGCAAAGAAGTCCTGATACCCTTCACCTACTTTCCCCCAGTATTTGCATTTTACTGCATTTGCTTTATCATACTCATTTTCTCTCCATCCTTCCCTCTCACTCTCTTTCTCATACACATACGCACACACACACACACACACACGTGTGTATACACGTTTTTCTAAATCATTGTTTTTACATACATGATGCTCCATTACCTTTAACTATTTCAGTGTGCTTTTCTTAAAATTAGCAGAATTCAGAGTGATATTTTTTTAAAAGATTTTATTTATTTATTTGACAGAGAGAGACACAGCAAGAGAGGGATCACAAGCAGGGGGAGAGGGGGAGGGAGAAGCAGCCTTCCCACTGAGCAGGGAGCCCATGCAGGGCTCGATTCCAGGACCCTGGGATCATGACCTGAGCCAAAGGCAGACGCTTAACCGCTGAGCCACCCAGGTGCCCCCAGAGTCATATTTTTAAATAAAAAAAAATAATAATAGTTTTTTTGCCCTTGCTTTTCTTTTTCCTTTCTCTGAAAGTTTTTAAAAGCAAAATGGCTAAAAGAGAAGAAACTGGTGTGATGCTCCACAAATTGGTTCATCAGTCCATGGATGCTCAAAAATTAGCTATATTTTTGTGATTCAATTTTCCAGGTCAGATGAGCTTTCAAATTGTGGAGTGAGGGTGGGGGAAGGCACTGCAACTTGCATCTTCTGTCTTTTTAAAACCCAAATTAATTTCTTAGGGACTATTTAGCCAGCAGCATAATATGAATGAAGCTTTCTTATAAGTAATGGGCACAAGGTGTGATGTGGCTAGTAAGCAAGATATCTATTAGAATGCTTGGCCAAACTATTATGAAGTTAGCAGTCACATATAACAAGTAGTTATAATCAGTTCAGGTGCTCTATTTTTCCCTTTCATTTAATGTTGATTCTTACGAATTTGGGATACAGAGGGAATCGTCTATGCCCTAAGTGCACTGTATTGTATTATTAATACCAGGATAGCAGCTGAGTCCCACTAGACAGTCTTTGTGGTTTGCGGATGCTCTAAGAAGTGTCTGAGCATAAAAGGAGGCTGTTTGAGTTGAAGTGGGTTGATGGTCTGGGATGACATTTGAATGCATGGAGGACAATGTCTAAATGACAATGTCGAGAAAGGAAGGCAAAAAGAAGCTTGAAACTATTCCCATTGTCCCATGGATGCTCATCACTCCTCCTGAGATATTCCTCACATGGAAGCTTTGTCTGGGTAGAAACAGGGAATGGGATCAGGGAGGGATAGACCCTGGGACCCTGGGACAAAAGCCAGGGATTCAGGTCCTTAGACACATTAAAATTCCAGAGAGCAAATGTAATGAAAACTACAACCCAAATGTATTTCAAGTCTAACAAAGTTAAACATTTTAGCTAAATTATTACAAGTATATTTAACAAAATGTTTGCAATACTCTGAGATGCTTCTATGAATAAAGCTTTTAAGAACATCAGATTGGTTGTGCAAATGAATAATTTACTGAGTCTCTTTTGGAATTTAGGATAGCTGTTTCCTTTACCAATGCACACACAGAGACACACACACACACACACAATACACTCACACAGCCAAGTAGAATAATTTTCAACAGTCCTAGAGTTGCTAGGATAACATCATAGATTAGTCCAAGGATTATTTTTCCACCCAAGGAAATAATGTACAAGGTCTAGAACAAAATACCAAAGTTGTAGAAATTGATGGAAATTTATCTCAGAATAGATATCACCATGTATGCCAAGCATGGAATCAAATACTGCACTGTTAACTTCCATATTGGGTGAATTTTTTTTTCCTTTAAATTATCCCCATTCTTTTAATGTAGTTTGCATTATGTATAGTGCCCTTGGATTTTTAATTGCTCCAGATTATCATTTTCAATGCAATTAGTAAAATGCCCTCAATTACATATAATAATTACTGTAAATGGGGCTATTGGCCTAATTACTATAAATGGGGAAAGATGTGTGATTATCATGTGCAATTAAATCATATACAGTATTTATTTTACATTATTACATACAATAGTGTAATGATAACACATAATTATATTGTATCATTCCTTGGTCAACAAATCTACTTCATACTGAGATACCTAGGGTAGTGATCCCGTGTACTGGATCTTTCTTCCTAAAGTAATTGGGTATTCCTTCTGCTGGGAACCCACTAAATAAACTGATTGTGCACAGCAAGAAAAAATCTGGAAGGAAAAAATTATTTTATCTCCATTAATTAGGAATGCCCAGATTATCCTATTTTGTCAGTGTTAAATCCTCCCTGAGCACAAAGCCAGCCTCCACCATACCTGTTTGTTTTTATGTAAATGGGTAAAAATCAACACCCCTAAATGGTGGCAACATTTAAAATATGCCTGGGGAAAAAAAAAAAGACGTCCTTTCTTCATTGTGGCAAACATGATAATCATCCCTAGTTTACAAATAAATGCACACTTAACAAGCTTATAGCACATAATTAATTCTGCAAAGGATGCTGTTTGGCAGAGTGGGATTATGAGAATTGCATATTGATAGTGGCAGGAGAAATAAATCTATTTTCTCTGCGAAGGTAGGGTGTTCTTGTGTTCTCTAGAAACTGGCACATCTCAGAGGTGTTGCTCTCAAAACGATCTCAGGATGGAAAGAAATCAGTAATTACAGAGCCAGGCATTCGGTTGTGTCCTAATTTTCCCACCAGTTTTTCAGTGTTTCAGCTGCCTCAGAGACTTAAAGTATTCTCATTAGGTAGCTGCAGAGGCAACCGCTTGCCTACTCCCTCATTCTCTCGTTCACATTTCCTTTTTTTTTTTCCATTCCTGCCTTGGGAGTGACTGTGAAGATCATTTGCTGGAATGATTGGCAGGTTAGAGGATTCGATCAGATGAGTTCCTCTTAGTGCAGGTCAAAAAGGCTAGTTAGCAGGAGCTGTCGAAAAATGCCAGCAGCATTCGAAATGGGAAATGTCATGACTTCGAGGCAGGGGGTGCCACCTGGAACAGAAAGCCCCCAGCTCATTAGCAAGTTACAGGATGTGGGCTTAACTGGAGGGAGCAGAGAAGGAAAGATAATACCCAATAGGGAAAATGATTGTGAAGTGGAATTGATTTCATGTATAATTTGTTTATCACTAGAGGGGACAAATGCTGTCCTTCTGACATGAGCAGAGGAGTATGGACTATGAATGAAGCAACTTAGCATAATCTCCAGGTTGAGCTTTGGATTTGAAGAATGCAAACTTCTTTATTCTTAACTGTGGAAATGATCAGGTCATGTTACATTAATTAAAGCTGACATACTCTCAAATGTTTTATCTGGGCAATTGTGGCAATTGCAACAGAAACGGATAGAGATGGGCAACTTCAGAAAAGAAGAAGGATTTTTTTTTTCCCCTTTGCTGGCATGGAAGACTAGCTCAGTTGCATACTGAATTATAACAGGGCTGGTGTTTATCTTCAGTGGTTAGCTAGGCTGCACAAATCGAACCAGGGTTCTCGATTCTCCTGCAATCTCATTTATAGAAGAGAGCATTTGCCCTTTGGGAGATGTAGATCTAATCCATGTGAAAATATGTATGTATATTTTAGAATATGACTGTATCATATTTTGGCATAATGTTAAAATTTTAATTTTTTTAAAGGGGAAGCTCTCCGATTTCATTACTGCCTAGTTGTCAGTTCATCTAAAATTTGATATTTTGCCATAAAGTCAACAACTTACAGTAGCCATAGTTACAGACAGAACTAAACCAAAAAGGTGTCCTCACAGGAAAAATTAATCTGCAGTTTGTAAAAAGAGAATGTAGTGGCAAAACAGAAAAGAATATTGCCTCTCATGTATTCAGACTGAACTCCAAATTGAAAGCTTCCAGTATTTCTACAGTGTATGAGATGAGCTTCAGCCTAAAGCCTTTCGCTACATAAATTCCATCAGAAAATGTCTTTTCTTTTGATAAGGAACTTTTATGGTATCATTTATCTTTTACTTGGAGATCTTCATCTTGTTATTTTAAGTCACAGATGCCACAGCTGCAAGTCTTTCTGGGTGTTTACTAAAGGATATTTACTTAGCGTCCAGATTTTGGTTAAAGCATATATTTTCAAAATGTCTTTGCCTTGAGTTTCTCTTTTCTCTTAAATATTGAAACCTTTTACGAGGCAGTTATGAAATAGCCAATGCTTGTTTTATCAAGCAGTCTCAGACTGCTGCCTTAAGTGACTAGGAATCTTAAAACCTCCTAGTCAAAACACTGGTGGAAAATGCATTCTGTTCTGTATTCAGCATAAAAAGCTTAGCATTAAGCTACTGAATATAGCTGTCAAGATATACTGCATTAGTTTTGTCAAATCTAAAACTTTAAACATCAGCGTGAATCCACTCATCCCCTCATTTGGGAGTTTTATTGTGTGGTCCAGAAGCTGGCCTTTGAAAAAAAATATATGAAATACTATTTGAAATGGTTCATCTACATCTAAAGTTAAGATTTTTTTTTTTATTCTGTCACAGTAACTCAATTTGTTAATAACTGACAGATGTATTCGAAAAATTGAATAAATCAACTATTTTGAGAGAAACGATTGTCAAAAAAAATTTTTTTTTAGTAAGAAGAGAATTGAGTCTAGTCATCCACAAGTGAGTTCCCAGCGTTCAGACTAATTTTTAACTAAGATGTCCTTACCTCTCAAGACGGGCAAGCTGGAGCTATCTGGCCATGCAGACCCGGAGGTGAATGTGGTGTGCGTGTTCATGTCTGGTCTCATCCGCCATCCTTTTCTCCATTTCCTGCCCTCAATTTGGCCTTCCACAGTCAACTCTGCAATCACAGACTTTGTAGAACTTCCACTCTTCTGTATTCTTCTCAATTAATCTTCTCTCTATTAACTAAAATAGTAGTTGATACACATACTGACATTCTTGTATTTAGCATTCCCTTTGTTGAATATCTTCACTGCTTTAGAGATTGAGTCACCTTGTTATTTAAAGTTTCACCTTCGGATTTGTGGGTTCTCCTAAGATAAGGTCCCCTCAGATAAAGCATCCTTATAACTGTCGTCTGTATCAGCAGTTCTCAACGTATGGTCTCTATACCCTGGGGATCCCCAGAGGCTCCATGGGGGTCAAAATTGTTTTCATAATAAAACTAAGATGTTCTTTGCCTTTTGCACTGAGGACATTTTCAGTAGTGATGCAAAAGCAATGGTAAGTAAAACTCCTGGCTCCCCAGCATGAAACAAGGCGGTGGCACCGAACTGTATTTGTAGGCACTAGTTTTTGGTGTGGGGTTTTTGGGTTTTGGTTTTTGTGGTTTTTTGTTTTTTGTTTTTTTTTGGTGTTTTGTTTTACCACTACACAGTGGTGTTTTTCAAAGGCAGTTTCGCTTAATAATGTCCTTCATGAAGAACTGTGATTCATTTTCTTACACCTCTCGCTTTGAGTAAATGTCTTAATATTCTGTGTGACTAACTGGGCAGTTGGCATAAGCCATCTCCATATACCGAGTTACTGTGGTTGTCTCGAGGAGAAGCTCCAGTGCAGGTGTTTGAGTTGCAAGGTTTACTAGCTGTTTTTCTTCCTGGCATTTTTGTCAAACATGAATGAAAAGTGAGTCTGTCACCCAAGGAAAACAACTGATAGCCTTTGCTGTCAATGATAAAATTAAAGCTTTCAATAGAAAATTAGAACTGGGGGAAGCTATCATAAACTTTATTTGCCCCTGTGAGCTTGATAGTTCCCCAAACACTTCTCAAGTGAGACGGCTGGTGATATTATATAGTGAAATGTGTCAATGTTTGAAAAATCTCTAACACATTGAACCTGTATTTTCCAAATGACCAGTGCATGATTTTAGAAAATCACTGCATGGATAAACTATTCACTGGAAGTATGAAATAAACCAATAGATGTTAAAATAAAGAATACGAAGAATTCACTGATACCATTTCAGATTTCCCAGTGCAGCTGACCCTTAAGAAATTACCACTTGTTGGGGCACCTGGGTGGCTCAGTCGGTTAAGTGTCTGCCTTCGGCTCAGGTCATGATCCCGGGGTCCTGGGATCGAGCCCCACATCAGGCTCCCTGCTCAGTGGGGAGCCTGCTTCTCCCTCTGCCCCTTCCTCCCACTTGTGCTCTCACTCACTCACTCTCTCTCAAATAAATAAATAAAATCTTTAAAAAAAAAAGAAATTACTACTTCTTGAGTTTTGTTGTGATATAAAAGAATATATATCCATGATTATCTGAAAGGTCTATTAAAATACTTTCTTCTTTTCCTACTATGTATCTGGAGAGGCCACATTTTCTTCACTTGCTTCAACCCAAATAGTATATCATAGGACAGATTAAATACAGAAGCAGATATGAGAATCCAACTGTTTGGATCCAGCTAGACATTTAAAAAAAGATTTGCATAATTGTAAAGCAGTGCCACCCCCTCACTAATTCTGTTTGAAAAATATAGTTATTTTTATTAAAATAATATTTAATGTTAACACAATGGGTTTTTAATGAACTAATAAATTAATATTTTAAAGTATCAATTTTAGTTTCAAATATGGTAAATATCTATAGTTATAATCCGTATATACAGAAGATCTTTGAACGTCCTCTATAATTTTTTTTATCATTTTTTTCAAGATTTATTTACCTATTTTAGAGAGAGTGTGCTCACACACGAGTGGGGGAAGGGCAGATGGAGAGGGAGAGCAGCAGACTCCCCACTGAGTGTGGAGCCCGAGGGGGACCCTGAGATGCTGATCTGAGCTGAAATCAAGAGTCAGATGCTTAACCGACTGAGCCACTGAGGCGCCCCGGGGGTCCTCTGTAATTTTTCAGAGTATAAAGTATCCTTAACCACCAAAAAATGTGAGAGCCACTACTCTATATCAGCAATGCCATTCATTAACTCTAACATGCTAACTGGTAAAAATATTGGTAATATTTTTCCCCTTTTAATAAATTGCTATTCAGTGCAATCTTTTTTCTTTATAAAGTTATCCCAGTTCTAACCATCTAATTGAATATCTCAGTTTTTCAATTTACGATGGGTGTAAATCCTTATTCTTGTGTTCACAAAGATGCCATCTGAAAATTATAGTAGAGTACCATTTACTATGCCCTTGATGATTAGTAGGCCAATTCTTTTTTTTTTTAAGATTTTATTTATTTATTTATTTGAGAGAGAGAAAGAGAAAGAGCACAAGCAGTTGGGGAAGGGCAGAGTGAGAGGGAGAAGCAAGCTCCCCGCTGAGCAGGGAGCCTGATGCAGGACTGGATCCCAGGACCCTGAGATCATGACCTGAGCAGAAGGCAGATGCTTAACCTACTACTGAGCCACTCAGGCACCCCTAGTAGGCCAATTCTTAAAAGAATTTTTCTATATATTAGTTTTTTAGACTGCGACTTTCCTTTTTTTTTAACACATTAGTTTTGACCTTGTAGGGAGAGGCTCTGACTAGATGATTCTAAAGCATCAGGCCAGTTCACATAGCTTGTGTATAGGACTCAGGAGGACTGCTAGAACAGCACCCAGAGCAGACTCAGTATAAATTCAGCTTCTTTTAGGAGAATGAACTCAGGTCTTTCCCTACCCACTGCTATGAGGTCACTTGTAGAAATCTGGGTACATTTGGGGGTTCAGAATTGAAAGTAACTATTCAGCATGAGTAGCGATCAGATTAGGGTTGTATTTTCTTAACTCCTTATTTTGAAATACTTTTAAATTTACAAAAGAGTTATAAAGCCAGTGCAGAAAGCTATGCCCTTCACCCAACTTCTAATATTAACACCTTTATAACCATGGTACATTTATCAACTTAAGAAATTAATGTAGGTACCATACTAGTAATTAAACTACAACTGTGATTGTAGTTCACCTGTTTTCATACTTCTGTCCTTCTGTTCCTGGCGCCCATGCAGAGTAGCACATGGCATTTAATCATCGTGTCTCCTTACTCTCATCTGGTCTGTGATAGTTTCTCAGTATTCTCTTGTTTTTCATGACCTTGATTCTTTTGAAGAGTACTGTTCAGGCATTTTGTAGTGGAATGTCCCTCATGATGTTGTCTCATGGTGATGGATTTCAGGGAAGAGTACCACCCAGATGAAGTGCTCTTCTCCTCACACCATGTCAGGAAGTACATGATGTCCACAGGCCTTATCACTGGTCATGTTGACCCTGATCACTAGGTTAAGACGGGTGAGGTTTTAAAGCCACTGTGATATTCAGAAAGTAAAATCAGAGAAGCAGGAAGTCTGGGACAGGTTCTCAGATCGAAGGAATTCAAGATGAGTTCCTGAACTGAGGACAGGGCTGCTTGATGTCGGACTCGGGCGCTGGGCGGGGGGGGAGGGATTACTCTCGGGATTCAGACCTTCCACCTGAAAATGCGTAGAAATGAAGGAGAGGAGTCACTGGCGAAGAGGACAGTGTCCAAGTTAGGAAATCAGAGATGGCCCAGCCGCTGACTCATGATCAGTGATAGGATTCTGCAACATGTCCAACAGAATGTGAAATATATATCGTGAACATGAATAAATGTATAACTATTTTGCACGTGTTGGGAATAAAGCCAAAGTTTCATCCCCTCTGTACTGAAGTCTCCTGTGATTTGTCTGTCTAACCCCACTAGAATCTGAATCTCTGCCTACAGGAATTTGGTGACATTTTATCCTCGTTTCACAATTTTATCTCCGTTTCCTAGTATGGCACATAATTTATGCTCATTAAATATTTTTAAAATGTTGACTGAATTAGTGAATATCCAACTAACTCATCATACCATAATCTCCTGTTCTTTTAGCAAATATTTTTTGAGTAGCCATTATGTTGGTGCTGTTCTAGGAAGTAGTGAATAGGACAGTTTCTAGCTTCAAGACCCTCACAATTTAGAGACACAGATAAGAACATTTAAATTTCAGGATGATGAAGGCTACAGTAGAAAGTTGCATGAAGTTACGTTGGGGGACAGATGAGGTAAAAATTAATTCTGCCAGTGGAGCTTGGAAAGGTCTCACAATGGAAGAGATTTTGAGCCAAGGGAGGAATTATATTTTCCATGGGCAAGAAGGAGGAGAAGGGTGTTTTCTCACAGAGGAAACACTGAAAGCAAAGTCATGTCACAAAGTGGTAAAGGTAAAGAGCATGGATAGGAGAAGTGAGAAGGGACAGAACTGAAAACAAGATTTGAAGCTGGATTGTGAATGGTCTGGAATGACATGCTAGAGAGTTTGGATTTTAATGTGATTGCCCGTGGGGAAATATATACGACTTCCTGGTCAAATACAGAAGAATCAAAACATCTTAAAGCTGGGAAGATCCTTTAGGGACTATATAACAACTTGAAAGAAGATGTAGTATTTTTTTCTTTTCTTTGAACTTCTTATTATGATAAATCATGTCTTGAAAATAAGTAAAGAAAATGTATAAAATTCCATTCACAGTTATGGCTAACATAATATTAGAATATTAGAAATTATACCAATATTTACCCTTCTTTTTGACTGAAAAGCTATTCATCCTTCAGCCCTAAAATTTTGTGAATCTGTTATAGGTATGGTTCCTTTAGTATACATTTTTCAACATGTATGTAACATGTTTCTTGGAAAGTTACGCATGAATAATTTTAGTTGAAACAGTATGCCTTCTCTGTTTACATATCTTTTTGTGAAATGAATAATGACTCCCTTAATTTAAGTGTTGTGAATAGGTAGAATTTCAATATGAACTTTAGGGGAAATGCAAAAACTAAAACGTGAGATAACTAGTTTTCCAGGGATAAAAATTTAAGACAGTTTCTTTTGTAGTGTTGTAATGCTTTTGAATGGTGACAAATGGTAACTATACTTATCATGGTGAACATTTCATAATACATATATATACGCACACACACATATATAATTTATGTATATATACACATATACATATGTAATATATGTATAATACACATATATAATATATGTGCATATATATATGGAATTGCTGTATTGTACACCTGAAACTAATCTAATATTGACTATCAACTATACTTCAAAAAATTAAAACGATTTTTGAATTGAAAGAAATGTATAAGAATTTAGATCTTCATGGTCTTAATTATAATGTGGTCAGCACTCAGTAGGTGTGCAAAAGTTATTTTCATGAATAAATTCAAACATATTTATGAGCTTTAAGTTCCTATAAGAGTAAACTCTAGTTTTCCTACCCATTTTTGCCTAAATCCAAATAAACTGTTAAGTATTTGAAGATCTTAAAGTCTGTCTACCCAATTACTTAAAACCACCTAAGATTTAGTAACTCAATAACATTTTTGATCATGATGACAATAATGACAGAGAAAAAATGTTAAAACGACTAACATAAGACAGATTAAACAAACTATTTAGAATGGACCACTTAAAGTTTTTTACAAGAAATTATTGAGTACATTAAGATATACCAAACTAGATAGAATATTATACCAGCCTTAAAAATTATAGTCATAAAAGTAATGAACATGCAGAAATACATGGGATCATGTGAAAAAAGTAGAACATTCTGCTTATATATATAAAACTTATGTGTAAGGAAAAATGACTGGAAATACATTAAATTGGTATATCCCTGGTTTAACAGAGAAAAATGGATTTACAAATTTTATTGCATAACTAAGAAAGTTAGTTAATTTACAGTTTTATAGCCATGGTAGGTTCTTACTATAATTCCAACCACAGAGCCATCTTGAATGGGTCCCAGCTCTTTGATGTTCTCTCATTACCAGACTTTCCTCTGTAGATAGTAGCATATGATGCAGAGTCAAATACCAAGCCAAATAAACTCATTTATAACCACAGAGCATTTCATTATTTAAAGTATTTTCTATTCTCCTAAGAAATGCTGGTAAATTAACACTAGAAATAGCAGTGTCCAAATTATTAAGGAACAGCATGGAAACGTAGTTTAGCCAAAGCAAATAGAAGAGCTAAAATAATCACATCAGAATAAAAATTTGGAATTCCAGATTCTTCACCTTCTGCTTATCTGAATAAATTTTTCAAGAGGCTGTTTTTTGAGTCTGTTTTAATGGGACATTGTCTCCTTCCCTATGCCAAGACTAATTGCACAACATTGTTCTGTGTGTTGAGAGCGTGGAGACATTGCAAGGAAGCCATGACAGTTTTCCAGTTAAATCCATTTAACTACAGCTCAACATCTCATGGCTGATGGAAAGTCTTCGAGGTAAATAATTTATCACCTCACCTCGTCCCCAAAACTTCTCCTGATCATGATAGCGTTGGTCTGCCTGCAAGAACATAATACAATCTTTGGTGGTCACGGCCCACTTCCTGGGACCTGAAATGTTTGCAAGAGGTCAGAAATTAAGATTCTTGACCTTCTCTCTGTCTTGTCTACAGCTTAAGGATAAAGAAGAAAGTCTGATGAGGCAAAATCATTACCTTTTATTTGTACCTTTTATTTGTATCTTTTATCTGTAATGCAGTGTAAAAATAAATTTTGAGAAGAAAAATGTATAGGTGGAGAAAAATGCGTTTGTAGAATATTTGTGTCAATGAAACATTCACTGTTAATTCTTTTTCACTTTCTTTGTGACTTCCCATGTGATACTTCACCATTCAGTAAGCTTTGTTTTTGAACTGTTTTCCTATAGTTTCTAATTTCTACCTTCATTCCATCTCTTGACTTGAAATATTCCCTGGGAGGAGTGAAAAAAGAAAAGTGTGTGTGTGGTGGGGGGTGGCCGCGTGGGGTGGAAGGAAGGCAGAGGGAGGGAGACTGCTGGGGGGGAAAAAGATTTAAATGAGAACTAGAATGAATGCCTCACTTGTTGGCTTTTAGCACAATTACCATACCTTAGGAAATATGCAGGGAATAGTTAATTACGACTAAATGAGCCCCTTTTAGAGGCAGTGGCAGGCCCGGGGAGCTGACTGTCAGAACCTTGAAGGATGTTGAATTGGCAGGCTGGTCTCCGTGTCAGGCGGGTGATGGTCTGCCGGGGAAGCCAGACAGAGAAAAGATAGCTGGGTGAGAGTAGCCTCAGACAAGGGAGCCACGGATGGCATTTGCATACGTTTCCTGCAAAGGGGGTTTAATCCAAAGAAAGGAGGAGATTTCAGTATTGTCAGGCAGGCTTTGTTCGGGGTGGAGAGCAGAAGGAAATCTGAAGAGGCCTTTCTCAAAGCCTTGGTCTCAGCCTTGAGGTTGTTCTAGTAAAGTTATGTTCTTGAGGGTTGTTTGCACACTATTGTCTGTTTGAAGATCTTCTAAACCCAAAGGGCTCAAAGTATCCCCCTTTTCCAGCACAAAAGAAGGGAATTTGTGTGGTAAAAATGACTTGTGTTGCAAACTGAACCCAAGCACCCTTTGTTCTTGCGCAAAATACTCTGAAGTTCAAGGATGTCTTTTCGAGCCACACCGAGTGAGTCACAGCAGTGTTTGCAGGCTAGAAAACAAGGTAAAACCAACCGATACTTGTGTCTTTCTTTGCCAGCTCAAAGAAGTCCTTAACATAATTCCCCAAAAAAGATGGCTCAAAAAATGTGGCAGATTAAAAAAAACAATTTTTGATTGCCCTGGATCATTTTTACCCTGTTTCTTCACAGAATTTTCCGAGATTGAAGTGTTTAAGTCTAAAGTTGAGGCAAACTATTTGGACCATTAAGCAGAAAGCTTTCTCACCACCTGACCAACCTTATTTTTTCTCTGGCAACATGAGCTTATGATTGTGGTGTGTGTCCAATTGTCCAAACTATGTCTCCTTTTATAAACTGTGGTGGACTATGGAGTATGCGATGGTCTTTTCTTCAGCAGAAGTTTCTCTAATAGTCCACACATTTATAGTGAGGAGCGTGTATCTGCAATACCTGCTTATGTAATAAATCGTCATGATATTTATGGGTCAGAAATCAGGACTTGTTCCAACTGCACTCGTTGGTGTGAGCCTAAGTACCCATAATCCTTACAGTTGAGGAAAGTTATGTACTAAAACACAGAATCTGAGTTTTAAAAAACTACAGTGTACTTGTCTGTAAGGATAATGTGGGCGATTCTGAGTGCCTTTTAAATTTGTCCTCCATGTGGAGCTTAATGCTTCAGAAAATGTGGGCTTTATATATGTATATATATATATACATAATTCAAAACATACAAACTAAATGTGGCTTATAGCTGATTAAGCAGGATATACAATAAAACTTGACCTTGGAAGTTAGAAAACAAGTAGGTATTTATTCATAGCAACTAATTTAGCTTGAGACTTTTTTTTATTAAAAATATTACTTTGTCAATTTTTTTATTGTTGTTGATACTTTTGCTGGATTTTTGGCTCCTTTGGAGACCTGCAAAGAAGACCCTATACAAATTCAAAATAAAAATAAGCAATGAAAAATCTGTTTGTCTGAGGGTCTAAAAGACAAGGAAATGCCCCTCTGAATTTCAAAATAAAGGTGAAACCTGTCACATGTAAAAAAAAGAGAGAGAGATAGAAAGCTTACTTTGAAATTAGCGTGAACCAGCTTCTGAAAGACAGTTATGCCCTCTTCATTTGGTAAAGTAATTAAGCAACCTTTTATCAAGATAATCATATTTTCAGGTTTCCACTGATGTTGTAATACCAGTGAGTTTGGATCAAGGTGAGGCTGGAAGCTAAGACATTGGCAGTGGCCAGATTAGAGCTTTCTGATGTTATAAATGAGTAGATAAAATGGTGCTTGCTACTTTCCTAAATACGTTATTTTTTTGTTATTGTTGAGATCCTCGTCTCTGAACTAAGTAAACTCTGCTTTGCTGGAAGTGGTGCATTTCTTTCTCCTGCTTTGCATTTTTCTCTGTGAGAAGCGTGTCTGAACTGGGGGGACCTGAATATACCTCTTTGTTGCTCAGCTCGTCAGGCACAGCGCTGCGTTCTCTTTCCCACCAGGAAGGTCAGGCCGCTGGGGGCCGATCTGTTTTCTGAAATGAACCTACTGTCTCCCTGGTGTCTGACAGATTGAAACAGTTGTCTGTGTTACTGTGCTTTCAGTGCTTTTTAAATGCTTCATTTTCGGGGAAAAACGTACTATATGGAGGCTACAGGAAAAAGATAAAAATTTTTAAAAGGACTGGACTTTTGGTATTAATATTTATCTAAAAGACAAATTTAATTAACTTTCTAAGAACATATTTACAGATTAGGAAGTTAGCTGTATGCACCATGCATACACACACTCACACACACCAAGATAAGCCTTCACTTACGAGTTCTACTTCTAAAGACTTATACTGAGGGTTCTTTTTTTTTTTTTTTTTTTCCCCAGTCGGAGTAATAAAATTATGAAGTATGGAACTGTTTCAGTGGTAGAATTTGTAGAAGTAAGAGTCTTTTGTTCACTTAGATTTCAGTTTCATGTATTTTGATCGGAGGTATGTATAAAGCCTGAAGAAATTTGTACTGTGCTGAGCCTCACTTCAATACTCTCCAGATAATTGAGCTAATTAAATCTTTACCAACATTAACACAACACCAGCATTCCTTGGACAGTGGATAATTATTGCACGAACATGGCAAGCTTAAACTAAACAGATGAAAATAGAGTCCTGTGGAATGGGTATTGAGTTTATTCTTTATTCATCTTTTGATAAGGTTTAATTAAAACTGCCTCTCTCCATTGTGGTGAGAATGAATGTGCTTGTTTTCATAGTGAAAAGCAAATTATTCACTTCAGCCATGGTTCAATAATCAAAGCCTTTGCGAAGTTTTGGGTTATAGTGTAGCTGTGGGGATATAATTGCTGCAATTCTGTATGAAGGCTTTATCTTTTTTTTATTACTTTCTCTTATTTTTGTAGAAAGAAATTTAGAAAAGCCCATTTTGTGATTTGGTGTGGAAGTACGTATGTCTGAAGCCTTCCGTGTACGTTTACCATGGCTAGGTTTGTTTTTTGTTTTTTGTTTTTTTCAAAGGTGTATTTCTTACAGCTTCTTGCTAAAATGAAAAATGAAAAGGGACACACATTTAAATAAATGGTGTTTGAGATGGGTCTTTTAAGTTAGTGTAGAAAGTTCAGTGAAACCTTTAAATTCTGTGGCTCCCACTGGATTGGCATGGTACCCAACCATCCTAAGGGTAGAAAAGGAGAAGACACTGGGAATTCTTTCTGCAAAGACACGTTCGCATTCTCTTTCGATTTCTTCAAATCCACTGGAAAGATTTTCCTTGTTGTTCGTTAAAGGGGGTGGTGGTTTTTTCCCTTAGGTTGGTGATAATTTTGTAGCATGAATAGATTTTATGTATATTAATGACAACTTATTTTCAAACTGTTGTCATGACTGTGCTGGGATTTCTTTTCCTCTCTTCTGCTTTTTTTTTTTTTTTTAAATAAAATTGGAGATTGCAAGACATAGGATGTTTTATGGAATGAAGGACAAAAATAAAACTGAGCCTTGGGCATCAACTGGAAGCAGAGACTCAAACACAGACACGTTGTCTCTCCTCCTCCTTTTTGTTGCCTAGATTCTGACTTTCCCTGCTTTTCTGGTCTATGGTGGAAGCCTTTGTGGACTTGGCCCATGATGTGTCATAAGAAAAAAAGACCAGACATCGCCGTAGGTCAGCATTCCTGACTCCCTACCAAGGGAATCTGCCCTTCTGAGATCAAGTGAATTAGCCCTACATCCAAATGGTAGTGCCTCCGCTTATGACTGCTCACTGCACTTCTTCCTCTTCAGTTTCTTAAAGACAACAACATGCAGACATGAGCAAAATTTTCTTATCTATACAATTATTTTAGGATTGTCATTGAATGTGGTACTTTTGAACTCCCTTCACGTGCAGTGATCATTATCCGGTGGACTGGAAATAGTGTTTCTTAAATGGAATAGACAAGATGAGAAAGGAGAATGTCAGATGACAGGTGTAGTAAGAGCATTGTTTGATGGAAGTTTTGTCTCAGCTCTGTGTGTGGGTTTGTATGTGCTCGCGTGCCCCTGTACTGAGTCACTTAATAAAATGTGTTTTTGCCATGAGTTGTGGCCAAAACAAGTTTGAAAGCCAGTGGCTGCTCCTCTGATCCCCTTCGAGGTTTCTCTTGGGAGGTGGGGGCGGGGAGACACTGGGCAGAACTCCAAGTCCATCACTCTCCCCATCAAAGTAGCTCCACTTTAATCTGCTGTCTTCGTTATGTTTCCATCTAAAATATCTTTTAAACAAAGGATGCAGTGGCCAAAAGTTTGAATAAATGATTTCCCAGGTCCCTTCTTCGGACTTTTAAAGCTAAGTACAGTAGCCGCCAGGACCAGATCAGGCCTTACTTTACTTTTCTGCTCTAGGGAGGGTTTGGGAAACTCTCCAGCCCTCACTTGTTTGGCTGGCTTGCTTTCTTTCTTTCTTTCTTTCTTTCTTTCTTTCTTTCTTTTTTTCTTTCTTTCTTTCTTTCCTTCTTTCTTTCTTTCCCTTCCTTCCTCCCTCCCTCCCTTCCTTCCTTCCTTCCTTCCTTCCTTCCTGTTGAAATGCAGTTTCCCTACTAATCCTATAGAAAACTCTGAGACTTAGCATATAACCAGGACAACACTAAATCTGAACAGACTTTAAACAGCCTTACCATTAGAAAAGAGGAAAGCAACGAGTCCTTCTCCCTGCATGTTTCCTGTCTGATTCATTAGGGAGGGACGAAAGGCAGAGGTGAAAATCGGTGACATGAGCAGGAAGGAGTCAGGCAGCCTCACGTGCCTGAATAAGGTCCTTAGAGAACTGGGGATCGAGGGGAGAGGCAGTCTCTTTAATCGAAATAAATAATAAGAAAATGAGCTGACTTTCCGAAATGTGCATTTTACTTGACTTCCTTTGGAAAGTTAAAATTGGTTTAGCCGTCACTTTTTCTGCCTTTGACATCCTTGAGGGGATGATCTAGGTGACACACAGTGTCCAAAAGCTGGGATCTCATGTTGAACTCTTGTTTAGTTATGAGTTCTGTTTTGTCTATATGCAAAAAATGTCAAACAGTTATGGGCTTCCTTTCTTTGGACCTTATGGTAATGGACATTTTATTGGTCATCCATTGCATTAATATAGCCTGTTAGCAGTAGCCTTCACCCTGAACAGGCAGCTCTCTAAACTCAGGGAAGCTGTGTAGAGTAGGTCTTAGGGTCTTTGGCTTGGCCCAGCAGCTTGGGCCTTGAGGCATCACTGACTATTTAACAGCTCCATGACCCGGGCTAAGTCTTAACCTCCTAAGCCTTAGGTTTTCCTATCTGTCAGTCAGAAAGAATAGTGCCTTTCTTATCAGCATGTTGAGATTAAATGGGATGATACACATAAAGCATTTAGCACAGTGGCTTGCTTGGTTTATAACAAGGGTTCAGTAGCTATTATGAATCCCAAATTCCATGAAGTCTGTGGTAAACAAAAGACATATTGACTCGAAGTCTTTCGTAATTGTTTTTGGTTTGTCTTTCCATTTTGTTTACCAAAACAAAATTTTAAAAAAGCTAGAAATCCTTACAACACAATGTATTTCTTGGTACAAATCATATATAATCGGGCCACCTGGGTGGCTCAATCAGTTAAGCATCTGCCTTCGGCTTAGGTCATGATTCTGGGGTCCTGGGATCTGAGTCCCGCATTGGACTCCTTGCTCAGCAGGGAGTCTGCTTCTCCCTCTCCCTCTGCTGCTCCCCTGCTCATGCACTCTTTCTCTCTCATTCTCTCTCTCTCTCTCGGTAAATACATAAAATCTTTTAAAAAATCATATATAATCATGACGGAAGGAAGAACACATTGAAGTTCAGTTTGGCATGAGTTTTAAAGAGGATGAAGAAAGGGGATTGGTGAGACATTCAAGAGACTATTTTTTGTCATCAGCAAAAAAGGACAAAGGTAGAACTGAACCTGTTCCAGGCAGGGGATGGCAAGAATTTACTTGAGAGAAACAAAGACCATGATAAGGTGGAAGCAGTCTTTAAGGAAGATTATTTCAGTTTCATGGCCCTCAATAGAGGGTTGTTGGAAAATCATTCCAAAGAAATCATTCATGTGACGTAGTCGTGTGGTTGAAGTGGGAGGGAATAGGCAAGAGAAGAATTAAAATTGCCTCCTACTTTGTGAGCCTAGAGCATTGGCCAGATGGCATCTTCCCTGGTGGCCTGGAAGAACTCGGAAGGGGTAATCGGTAAGTGGGGACAGTGAAGCCGTGTGGCCACAGCCAGTAGAAGAACGCTTTAGTTTAAGTTGGTGTATCAATAGAGAGTGAGCAATTAAAAGCAGAACCAAAGAGGATAGCGCTCTGATGAGGTCAACATAATGGTTCAAAAATGGGCTCAGTGATACTGAGCTGTGGGGAAAGGTTGGCACAGACAACAGAGAGAGAGGTCAGAAAAAAGGCAGAAATAAGTTGTAAGTGTGTCCCGCTCAGCATCCTGTCCAGGACCTCTTCTCTGTGCAGAGTTCCACACAACGAGTGTTTGTCTTGCTCTGATTTTCCAAAACACTCTGGAGGCTGTAACCTGGCAGCCTTTAGCAGACCCTGGCCACACACATTGGATTTGCCTAAAACAGTGTTTTTAAATCTTTAAGATAAGAGCCAGCACTTACAACTACGTAGATTCTACCTAAAAATCCACATTTTTCTGCATCTCATTAAAAAGAAAAGGACGATTGAGCCATTCTGGGCATTCTCTAACTGCAGTGATCAGCGAGGGTTGAGTCGTGCCTTCTTTAGAAGAGGCTGTGCTGTGAACTCTGCCACAATCTCTGCCACTCCAACCTGTCCTCCCACCACTGAGGCTAGGAAGCAGATGCTTCTCACCTTCACCTTTTTGCAGTTGTTTATCTTACATAGAGGTAAAAGGAAAGTGAGACATCACTTGTAATGATGTCTCTGTCCTAAATGACAAATGTAAAAATAGCCAAAGGAGCTTGTTGTTGAAGAAAAATTGACGAGAGCAAATTTCTTTATATAAATTAATGTAGCACACTTCCGTCACGAATGTTACCTCCTTGGCCCTTATTGGCCTGTCTTAGAATCTTTTCCATTTGGTAATTAGTCAGATTTATTTTACTATTATATGTGTTTACCTTCCACTTCCAAGAGGACCTACCATAAAGCTTCTTGAGGTAAAGTCAATCTATTCCGTAGCATCTAGCATAGTGTTGCACATAAAATGAAATATTTGCCTTTAGTTGCTGGGGAACTGGTAGCAAACTGAAAAGAATCTAACAGGTTTCCAAGGAAGAAAGATATTCATGGAAATAAATGGCCCAGATGAATGAGAACCAGAAGACAATTGGCAAACATGTATTAAATGCCAACCAATTACATATAGATTTGTGAGCTATCCGAGGCCATGGTTGTATTAGTCCGCTCAGGCTACCGTAACAAAATACCATAGACTGGGTGGGTTAAAACACCAGGCATTTATTTCTCACTGTTCTGGAAGCTGGAGAGTCCAAGAGCACGGTACTGGCATATTTGGTTCCTGATGAGAGTCTCTTCCTGGCTTATATGTGGTCACTTTCACACAATGTCCTCACATAGCAGAGAGGGAGAAGGAGAGCTCTAGTCTCTCTTCCTCTCATACGGATACTCATCCCGTCATGGGGGCCCACCCTCATGAACTCATCTCAACCTAATTACCTCCCAAAGCTCCAATCCCAGATACCACCACATTGGAGGTTAGGGCTTCAACCTATGAATTTTGAGGAACATCAACCAGTCTGTAACAGTGGTCCCTTAGTGTCAAGTAAGTGCATTAAATGATAGAAGATACAGATGACCACTAGCTCAAGGTAAGAGGCGAGAAGTATACCAGTGTAAATACAGTGCCAGGAAAACAGAGCAGGGACAGTCCCCGCGGAGTCAGGGAATGCTTCGTGGAGAGGAGAGCAGTGAGCTAAGGCTTGAAGACAAGGTGGGATATTTATAGTCCGGGACTGGCCTCCAGAGAGGCGGACTTAAAGGCACAGAAAGGCTAAAAAGTCCAGGGTGTGTTTGAAGTGGACCAGAAATGCAGTGGCCCTGGACAGCGCAGTACGAGAGTGGGTGTACGGGTGTGCCCAGAGAAGGGCAAGGAAGAAAATCCGACCAAAGATCATTCACTGTAATGTCTGAATACTCATGTGCTATTCTTTTCCTGAACCTTTTCCCTTTATTTCTAGAGAATTCTGCAGTGCACAATAAAACACAGTGATCGGGTTTATAAGAATAATAGTGACAACATCTCACTTACTGAGCGCTCACCGTGCGTCAGGCATCCATGTTGAGCGCTTGAGTGAATATTCTCTTAGTCCACACAACCACCTTCTGACTTAGGTGTGCTCATCCCCATTTTGCAGAGGGGAAAACTGAGACATGAGCTGGTTGTTCACGTCGCCCACATCCCGCTGAGTGGTGCAGCTGCTCTCGTAGCCCCATTCAGCAAGGGGCTGGAAATGTCACCTAGTAGCGCCTCGTCTCGTTGGACCCAACGCGGGTCTCGTTCTGACTTCCGACAAGCCTGCTCTACTTCCGATGTCTCCATCACAGTCTGTCTAAGCCTACGCAATTATTTAGTTGCTGATGTCTCGAGGAACTTGGACTACCTCTGGAGATAAAATTAGAGATGCGAGAGCTACGGTTGCCCCCAAAACCCTGTCCAAATTGAGTTAATTAATCTGTAGCTCGAAAACCCTAAAGGCCCTATTTAAATACAATTTCACTGTTAGTGAGAAGCTCCAGGAACCTTGATTAAAACTGAATGCAGTCAGAAATAAAAAGTGTAAATCTGTCTTTCATCTAAAATTCTCAACATGAAAGTTGGGCGCAAGTTCCTATTGTTTCAGTTGGCTCTTAAAACATGTATCACAGTTATTAGTAAAATGATAATGTTCTATGTAAATTTCATGAAGGCCCGAGTGGTCTGAAAACATCTGAGATTTCTACATAAGCACTTGTTTTTTAAAACATATCCTTAAGATACTATTATTACAGGCCAAATTCAGATGGTATTACCATTTTCATAAATATTTCTTTCAGAATAAAAATCTCGTAGGTACAGTAGAATTCCTGTGCAGCTTTCGTCTCTGACCAGTTTTCTTGGATTCAAGCAGCCTGTTCTTATTTATGTCACCTTAAGGGACAAGGGAACACAGATCATCCAGAAGCCATTCAGTTTGAGAACGCAGTATTTGAACCTCAGCTGTGCTATCGTAGTCATTTTTGGCATAATCTAATAGTAAAATTAGTCTGTACTTCTTAAAATACTAGTCCTTTTGGAGCAGGAATTCTAGAATGTCCTGATGCCTGGAGCAAGTCCACAAAAGGGATCATACACTTGACAGGTATTTGAGGGCTTTTTAAAAATGTATAGCAAAAGCAAACAAAGTAAAGAATCAAAGGTAAGAAAGCATGCAAGGGAGAGATGATTGAAAGAAAAGCATAAGCTCTTCCTCACTCTTCATTTCTAGGCTATATCTTTACAGTTGGGTGGGTTCCAGGGACATAGTGGCAGGGAGGAGAGAAAGAAGGGAGGCTATGGTGGACCTTCCTCCCTGCAAAGAGATTTAAACACTGAGATTGTGTTTCTCTCCTTTCGTTTTCACCTTTTATTTTTTTTTTATTCTTAACTAGTTGCTGAAGTATGCGTGAGGAAAGCCATAGGTATTTGCTGTTCAGAGATCAAGTACTCTTAAAAACAAAAAGAAATGGTTCTCAGGGTTTTCCTAAGAAAAACACTAACTGAATGAGACAGAAGGAGGGGTGACCTATTCTCTTCAGCGGTTTAAGATTTCCTATTGATGTGGATAACCAATATATGCAAAGGCCTGTTCTGATGGAGCAGTCTCAGTACCATCCGTATAGTGCCTTATTTCTTTAGACACACCTTTTTAGAAGGCTGAAATTTAAATTAATAAACCAGTCAGGGCTGCATGCCGACATGACTTGAAAGTTAACTGGAATTTATTGATCTGCAGCCTACAAGCTGTTCTTTGCCGCACTGCACATAAGAAAGCCCGTCTTTAAAGTCGCCAAAAATTTTTTTTAATTAACTCAGAAAAGATACTTTACATCTTCAGACAGTACTGCTGTTTGACTGGAACCTTCTCCCCTCTACCCCCTCCCCCCCAAATTGGGTCATTAGTGACTAGGGTTGACAACAGCAATACTAATGCAACATTCACAATCCGTGTTCCATTTTCTGCATTAATTGAGAGAATGGAACCAGTGGCTCATGGGACCCGCCACCCTTCCTCAGTCTGTGGGAGGGATGGGAGGGGAGTCTCAAAAGCTGGGGATGCAACTAGAAGGCTCCTCATTTCCTTTATTAACCTGTTAAGAATCTAGCCTCCCAAATGTCCCAAACTTCTTACACCTATTTCAATTTTTCCCCGAATGCTTTCTCTTGAAGAGCTGCCTGTTGTGTAAATCTGAGCCCTTCCTATCAGGTGTCCTAAAAGAGCCTTTTAAACTTCAAAAGGGGTTACCTGGCTCTACTGTTCAGACAGTGAGCATAAGGGATACCCCCACTTGCATCCTTTGTGATTTTACAAACTTTTCCAGTCACTCCTCTCAACTTCTGTTTTTTCCTTGCCAAGCAATTTTTTCACCCTCGTTTTTCTATCCTCCATTTTTCTTTCATTACACACACACACACACACACACACACACACACCAATGAGGTTCTCCCCCCCCTCCATTTTTAAAAATAATACTTAGAATATTTTATTCTCTCAGTTTCACTGGACTTTTCTAATCAGATATCTTATAGGACATAGTAATCAAACTTGTCCATGTTGGGTGGGGCAGATATGCCAGTTTGGTACAAAAGTAAGAGCATCATCTGCTTATCACCTTTCGGGTCTCCTGTACTCCCCCTTCTTCTCTCTTCTCTTCTTCTCTTCTCCTCTCTCTCTCTCTCTCTCTCTCTCTCACACACACACACACACACACACACACACACACACACACAAAATCTTCCCATGGTTTTATCACATGAAAGAGGCAGATGGGTCATACAGATCTTTCTTTCTTTGAGTGTGCTTGCTCTCTCTCTCCAAGATGACTTTTAAAATAAACAGAAAATCCAGATAATGCTGTCTGTTAGTTACTTGTAACACTTCTCTGATGAAAATTGTTGTTTCTACTCATTATTTCCCATCTTAAATCTACTCCTTTCTCCATGAAAAAACACTTTCCCCAATCTCATGTTAACTCCATTTTTATAAACTATCTTTGATGTGGAACCTTGTCAAAGGGTTTTTAAAGTTTAAATAAGTTATGTGCCCTGCTTATTTACCTCTTCAAGTAACTCAAAATGGCTGAAGAGTTGTGCCCCGCCCCCCTTCTCCCTCTCTCTCTCTCCATTGGGCTCCATCCCAGGACCCTGGGACCATAACCTGAGCTGAAGGCTTAACTGACGGAGCTACCCAGGCACCCCTAAATGAGCATGTTTAACATTAAAATCAGCATCAGGAAATCAGTCAAGAAGTGAAAGGGGGGGGCACCTGGGTCCCGCATCGGGGGCCCCTGCTCAGCAGGGAGCCTGCTTCTCCCCCTGCCTCCCTCTCTCTGTCTCTCATGAATAAATAAATAAAATCTTTAAAAAAAAGAATGAACACCATAAAAATTTTTTTTAAAAAATAAAAATTTGCAAATCAGATAATGTGAACATAATTACATTTTACTGAGATAGGAGTTGTCCATTTCCAGTCCCTTTAAAAAGATAGATGGCAGCTCCTTTGGTGGGTATGAAGTTGGTCAGGTAATAATTAGCTTTGGTGCCCTAGGGTAGAAAATGGGAGTGTCCCCTATAAGTCCATCTCTATTCTGGATGTTTAGGCTACAAAGTCAAGTAAGTCTTAGTGCCCACCCTTCCGGATACCGCAGTCTTCTGGGAAAGACAAGCAGCACTCACTGAATCTTGCCCGAGTCATGAGGACTGCGCTGGGTACAACCAGGAGTGCGGTAGGACCGCGGAGGAGGGCTAGGTCAACAATGCTGCTGGTGGGACTCCTTGCTTAAAGGTATTATTTTATGTTTTCCGTTCGCTTTGTATCAGTACAGGTCAACAAATGTTCACGCAGTCCTTCCTGCGCGCCAGGCGTTGTGGAGACAAGATATAGCTGTTGTCTGTAAGGGGCCTGTAGACGAACAGCTAACGTCGTTGACATTTTTTATAAAAACATAACACACTAGATGTGAAAATTTACAATTAGGAAGCCTGGGCCCTGTATTAGAGGCCTAATGATTTTTGAGTGCTCTGGATGGGCCAGTAGTCCTAGCTCATTTTTAATAATAATATTTATTCAACACTCTGCTTTCTGTCATAAAACAGTTCTACCCTCTTGAAAAAGAACCATCTCGAGAAATGGAAGCGAAAGGGCCATTTCCGGATACGGAGTGAACAGCCCTGCAGCGAGGGAAGTAGTTACTGGGTGGGAGATGTTATTTCGTGGGGAGGAAATGCTGAAAAGAGCTTTCGTTCAAAATATTCCCTCCCTCGTCCGAAGGCCTCTTCTGAATGCGCTCTTCCCTTTGGGAGCTCCTTCAGGAAAAAAGTCAGCAGCGCCTTGTGCGTGTGTTACAGCCCGTTTCTTTGCTTGGGTCTTTTCTGGCTTCCCTACCCTCGGCGCCACCCTCCTTCGGTCGTGCAGCCTCTGGCGCATGCGCGCGCAGGAGCCCGAGGGCAGAGGGCTGCTGACTCCTGCACATGGCATCTCGTGTTCAGCGGTTCCAGCTCTCTCAGCTCGCATGTAGCTAATGCATGAAATGTTAATACTCCTTAAAAAGAACATATGTTACAATCTCAGTGCCTTGTCAGACACGCTGTAATCTGTTAGCAATTTTAGACCTGACAAAAGCTTGTTTCTTCGCCGCGTTATCTCTCTCCCTAGTTTTTCCCCATTCTGTGTCCTGGGCAAGTTCAAAGCATGATGATGACATTAAATAGCACATGTCTTGGTTTTGTTAGCCAGCTCTATATGAATGTACTGACTAATTTCACTATATGGAATTCAGTATGCCGTATGGGTGTGTTCATTCATTTCATTCCGCTCCATTTTCTCCCCCTCTGTTTATTGACCCGATGCATCCAGATCTATAATGGGGGGGGGGGGATTGATTGACTCAGACAGTAGAGGACTGCAGTGTAGTGACTTCACGCTCGGTTGTTGGCTAACAAGGCACCATAGTTTTTATTTAGTGAGGCCAGTGGCAGGAGATGGAGAATGGTGTAGGGTCCAGCTGCCACAGGCAGCTTAAAGAGCTTCACGGTTCCAAATGTGAGGGGAATTGTCTCTTCCCAGCAGGTAAGGGACAGATCTAGATAGAGTCAATTGTGTTCAAGATGCTGACTGGCCTGGCCAATTCATAAATCCAAAAAATTACAACATCCTTCAGTTGGCAGGAAGTGGAAGAGAACCTAGGAGCACACTTAACCCTTTTAATGCCATAGATGTAAGACCTCCTACTTGCTACTTGTTTACAAGGAGACATTTTGTGTTTTAAGCATATATTTATTTTTGTTCTGTTTTGTTTTAAAGACTTATTTATTTTAGAGAGAGAGAGTGATGGGGGAGGGGCAGAGGGAGAAGGAGAGAGAATACTCAAGCCAACTCCCCACTGAGCAAGGAACCCGACCTGGGGCTCGATCCCAGGACCCTGAGATCATGACCTGAGCTAAAGTCAAGAGTGTGCCGCTTAACCAGCTAAACCACCCAGGCGCCCCTAAAGCATTTATGTAAATGTAATTTCCCTGCCTATGTTTCCTTTTAAATCAAAATATGTTAGATCAACTAATTAATTATCTATTTAGGTGAAATATAGCCAGTCAATCCATTTACTTTTGCTGTTTATAGTAAAATAATGTAACACATTTTCATTCTTTTTAGACTTTTTTTTACATGTTGGTCTAAAAAACTAGAGAAGCTTGGTGCACCTGGGTGGCTCAGTCAGTTAAGCGTCTGCCTTCCACTCAGGTCATGATCTCGGGGTCCTGGGATGGAGCCCGGCATCAGGTTCCCTGCTCAGCAGGGAGTCTGCTTCTCCTTCTCCCTCTCTCTCTCTCTCTCAAATAAATAAATAAAATCTTTAAAAAATAATAAAAATCTAGAAAAGCTTAATGTTTATGTGCTGTGTGTGTGTTTTAATTTTTGGTAAGTCAAATGGCCTAGTGAATTTGGCCTTTCCTCCAACCATGAAAAGTAGTTTACTAGGTCAGTAAAGGTTCTGAAGAGGAACATAAAGGACAGTGTTTATCCTATTAAGAAAACTGTTTTTATGGCGCCTGAGTGGCTTAGTTGGTTAAGCGACTGCCTTCGGCTCAGGTCATGATCCTGGGGTCCTGGGATTGAGTCCCACATCAGGTTCCTCCTGCTCTGTGGGGAACCTGCTTCTCCCTCTGCCTTCCACTCCCCCTGCTTGTGCCCTCTCTGTCAAATAAATAAATAAAATCTTTAAAAGAAAAAAAAACTATTTCCAAGCATGTTAAAATCACTGTTAATATGCTAAGTCCAAGTGAACCGGTGAAGGACCTCTGCTTGATAAAATTAGCCTTCTTCTTGTTTCTGTGTATACTTAAAGATAATATAATTGTATCTCTTTAAACAGTATTAGAATTTAGATTTTGATGCAACTATGTCTTTCAGGACATTAATCCAGATAGATTTTAGTATAATAAACACAAGATCCATATTTCTTGATTATTTGCCTCATTAATGCATAAACTATTTTTGTTTATGTGGGAAAACTCTCCACTAAAGGACAGAGATGTCACTACTAATATTTGCTATTTAATGTCTGCAATGTCCCGAGGATTGTAAAAAGCAGGCATAATTTATTCTTAAAACTTGAGTTCCCTTGTGGAGACTACTCCATTTGCTTCTGCTTTAGTGTTCTACCCCTGCCCTTACCCCCTCCTTGCCCAGACCTGGGTCTTCAGGCTGTCTCATAGTGTGGGACAAAGAACTCAAATTCTCAGTGCTAAAGTGAGTCTGATTTGCTAATAGTTACAGGTCCAGTGGGAGCCTCCTCATTCCCAGAGTCCATTCGTTTCAGATCATATCCCTGATACAGATTGGCCCTATTAAAAGTGGCTCCTTGTTATTCAGATCCAGATACCTATGGATCTCATCATGCTCTCATTCACACAAAACATTGCCTTCACCTGGTAAAAGCCCAAGGGAATGTGGTTAGCCTATAAAGTGGGGGGACTGACTTTCCCTAACTTCAGAGTTCTGCTGGGCTTCCGTTGAAAACGGTGCCTTCTTTATTTCTGATTTTTATTTCTCTAGTTGATTTCTAACCAGTTCTTATTTTAATGATGTTTGCCATACTTTCACAACAATATACATAAAAACTAGTTTGGAATGGCGTTCCTCTTGTACTTCCTCATTTGATCCCAACGGGCACTTTTGTTCATGATCCCATAGATGAAGAAAAGGAAAAATGCTTCCCTTTTTCTCCTGCATATTCTCCCTTTGATCCAGGTTCATGCTCAGATGGATGACAGAATCCACTAGTAGTTAAATATCTACATTATATGGTTGCTAAATGGAAAGATAAGTCTCAGTTTTGCCCACTTACGATGTAATGTTATGGCCTATTGAGCTCAAAGAGAGAAGGGAAATAGTCTAAAGAAATGGAAATTAGGGCCAACATGAGATGGAAGAACCCTTAGAGTATGCGGGCTCAGTTAGAGTTATACCCATGTATTACATAAAACCAAGCCTGGGTGTTTGAGATTATGGGATTCTGAAACACAACCAGTGGCTTGATTGGCTGTATTAACCAATCAGACTTTCCTCGTGTGGTTACAACTTCTCCCAAGTTCCACAGAGAAATTATGGCTTCCCATGTATAGATCACTTATTCATACAGTGTTAAGTCTTGTGAATCATGGTATGATCTTTCGGTCCCCACAGATACATGGCCACTTTAGAGTCATTTAGAATATAGTGGGAGAAAAGTAACAACTGGAATTGCCATCTGAGAATTTTCACAATGAGTGAAAATTATTTTTTCCTCCTCCTCCTACCACCCATTTTATCACTAAATCTCTAGATAGGAACAGTCTTCTGAAATAAGAAATCAGTACGATGTGTAAGACTTACATTATATTTTCAAGTTAACTTTTATGCATCTCTGAGGTCTCTGGCAAAGCTAACTGGAGATAGGACTTATTTTTTAGCTCTAACAATTTCATTCATGGAGATCTTAAACATTTCTTGTGCTGGTGTTATATTCCAGTCATAAGTCATGTGAAAATTGCTTCCAGTATTTCCCTCAAACTACTTGTATTTATTTTAGATACAGATTTAGCTATTTCCAGAAATCTATAATTCATTCAACAAGTGTTTATTGAGTAACTACTATGTGCTATGTGCTGGGCCAGTAAAGCTTAGTTATGTATTTTTATTCCACTCAAGGAACTGACACTCGAGCAAGAGAAACACATATGTAAGTATATCACTTTAATTTAGGTGGGAAGTACTGTAGCCAGAGTGTGAAAAATGTGATGCAGAAAACAGAGAATAGCAGCTAAGACCAGCATGTAAATAATAAAGCTGCATTACTAAATGGGGGAAACATTATTACCACTTGCCTGACTTGTATATGGTAATGATGACTTTTTATAATAACTGTATGGCCTACAGGTTGAATGCCATTTTCCACACATGGTAAAACTAGAAAGAAATACCAAACATTTATAAATAAATCCAAGTTATAGTCTAAGAATCCAGTGGAGGATTGATGTATCTGCATTGGTGAGGTGTGAGTGATGTGAGGCCCTGGTTGGGCCTTGACCAACTGCAGAGCTGGTGGGGGATGGGAAAGGGAAGCCTAATGAAAAGACCAATCTGGCTGGGGTCATTCTCCTGGAAAGACACAGAGGTTGGGATTCAAGAACCAAGAAGCTTTAGACAAAGGGGCTTGCTTTGAAGGCATGGAAACTTTCAACCTAATATAACAGATAGTAACAGATAGTATTTATTATTGTGTCCTTGAGCAGGGAAATGACACTGTAGAAGTAGTAAGATACTATTTTTTAAATAACATTTATCATGGGAGGGATCTCTGATTACAATGTTTATATACTGATCATAAAATTTTGGAAAAGCATGAAAATAAATCCCTTAGAGTCCCAATACCTCAAAACAGTTTTGGTTAACATTTTGGTGTATTTGGGGGGTTTTTTTGTTTGTTTTTATTTTGCTTTTTTTTTTTTTTTTTTACAAAATTGGATTCATACTCTATATAACTTTTATAACCTGCTTTTTTTCCCCCACTGAGTAAAACTTAAACATTTTCCCATGTCACCAAATAGTCTTCTGCAATGTCCTTCTTAATGATGTGTATTCCCCTGTATGAATGTGCCACAATTCTATTTAACCAACCATTGAACGTTAAACTTGTTTCCAATTTTGAACTGCTGCAAATCATGTTACAGTGAAGATCCCTGTATAAAAATCTTCCCGTACACTACTAATTATTTCCTCAGGATAAATTTCCAGAAATTTTAACACAAATTTTGAGCCCATAGGTATGGATAATTGAGGTTGCTAATATATTGCCACATTTAAAACACCGTTTTAGAAAAATAAAGTGGATGTAGTGTGCAACATGGCTTGGATGAGAGATTCTGTGAGAAGCAATTCAACATAGTGCTAAAGAATGCTAAGATTAGACAGCTTTGGTTCAAATCCTGGCTTTGCTTGGGTGTGACCTCGGTCAGAGAAATTCATCTCTACTTAGTTTCTTCCTGGGTAATGAGATAATTCATATGAAGCATTCAGAGCAATGCTTGGCACATAATAGTTGACACTGTTGAATTGTTATTAGTATTATTATGGCAATAATTTAGGCTAGAGGTGGTGAGAGCCTAGATTCAGTTAATGAGAAGAAAAATTCAGAGAGAAATCTTTGGCAAATCAGTAGGACTGAGCAGCTGATTGGCTATATTGGCCAAGGGAGAGAAAAAAGTTAAAAGAGAGAGAGAGTCAAAAATTTTAAGCCTAGGGAATAGATTTCTTAGTGATGGAGGTGGCTCAGACCATACTCAAGTTGACATGGTGGTGGAGGGACACAGGCTGGTGTCTGTAAGTTGCAGAGTGCAGACTGAGGAAGGCCGTGTCGATTTGGGAACGATCAGGAGTGACCTTGGTGACGTAGAAATGGATGGACTCCCAGGAGAGAGCCAGGCTCAGGACCCTGGACTGCGGGAGGTGAGTGGAGATGGGAAGAGCAGGAAGATGGACCAGCCACAGAGACCGAGAAGATTGCAGAGGTAGACCAAGAATCAAACTGTGGGAGCCGTGGAAGGATAAAGGTCACAAGGGAGAGGGTACTCTGCTGTGCCAGAATAGCGGAGAGTTCAGAGATGATGGGAAGTAAAAACCATTCCTAATTCTAGCTAATAAATGGAAAGCAACAGAGTTTGAATTTTTTTGTGTATTCTGACGGTTCTTTTGTTGACTTTTCCTTCTAGCGTCTTAAAACTTTTCTTGTGAATCTTAGTCACTGTGCTTTCATGGTCATTTTCAAACACTACTTAGAATTCTTCTTTGCTCTGTTAGTTGCATTTGAAAGAAAACTCGCAAAGCAGTTAGTCTTCCAGCTTGCCCTCTAACAGATCTTTGTTTCTCATTCATTTCATCTTCGGCACAGTTGCCTAAGCATTTGGTTCATGTAACCATTAAAAACGCATGAACAAAAATGCTGTAAAATAAACAAGGCTGCGATATTTTATGCAGTAATCACTTGCCAAGCCTCCCCTTTGAAACTGAAGCCATTTTTGTGTCATTGAAGTATAGTAGAATGATCCCTAAGCAAGATTTCTGTTGGGTTGATGTATTAAAACAGATGAAATCATTTTAAGTAAAATGTTAAAAGCATTTACTTTCTAATTCAGACCAAGCTTGATCCAAAAAATATTCATCATTCATCCAAAATTTAAAAAAAAAAAAAAACTTGCATTTTGACCCCCGATTCATTTGCTGTGTAAACCGGGAAAAACTTTTTCAGATATAAAAACTGTCATTAATGTAAATCATTTCTTATTTCATTCCACTTCGTGCAAGTTGTTTTCTCATATCATTTCACTCTTATTACATTTTGAGCTTTGGCTTATTGACACTAACTTATCACCTTCTAACTTTGTAAGTAACTCCTTACTAGAATTGGCCACCAGGCCTCTCCTGACCAGTGACCTACGTATTGGTGTTCCCCGTAACCCTTAAAGTACATTTTGTTTTGGTTTGGTTTTGCATTTAATTTGAAGTATACTTTTGCTCTAGGCCTGGTCTCCCCGACTTTAAATCATCCTGAGGTTGATTTTTCCCCAAAACATGTGTTTGGGGTAATTTTTAAATCTCTTTGTTAGATTCAGCTTAAACTGGGTTTTTTTTCCTCCTGTTTTCTATTATTTCTTGGGTGCGCAGCAAAGCACTGAGCCCAGATGGATTCTTTATAACGGCTGTTTGACAACGATTTAAAGGAGGGAGTGAGGAGATCCTTTTTTTTTTTCTCTTGCCTACAGCTGCTCTCAATATGGCTCATCACGACTGAAAGGAAATGAATAAAGATGAGTTATCTGAACTGAAAATCAGCCACAGAGCAGAAGCAATTCATACTCCCCAGCCCGTCCACGAATCCAGTAGGGAAAAGGAAGTCATTGCTGTCGTTTATTTATTCATATATTTTTAATGGTGGCAGGATTACTTTTTAGATCTTGTACCTTTGAGTAGTGGCCATTTGGAGCATTTGTGAAAGGCCATATGGTTTCAAATGAGATTTCCATCACATTCTGTGCATTTGAAACTATTTATACAGCACTGAGCTCTTGGCATGCCCAGCACTTGGAGCATGAGCAGACCCATGAAAACGCCGTAGACAAAACTAGAGAACATGCAAATAAATAGCAGTTAAGGAAATGTTAGTGGTTTGACATGCCATTTCTGGATCGGCCTTCACTTGGATGATACAACCTATATTTTATTTTAAGCAGCTATCATTTCCATATTTTGTGCATTACATGTCTCCAGTGATTAATTTCTACCCTTGTGACTTAGGTATCTTAAGTGCTCAAAAGCGTTTCAGACAGGGAAACATGTGGACAGAGCATTCTGAATTTGGGTCCAGCATCGGATGGAGGATGATGTTCCCTGGAGAAGTTGCTGTGTCACACGTTTCATGTTTTCTCTGTAAGAAGAAAAGTTGTGTATAAGTGTGAAAGGCAATTTCTAGCTGAAAAGATCTCATGTCGCCTGAGATTTGGGGATATGAGCACCGAAGCTCTACATACAGTCAGCTTTTATCCACGACAAGCAACAGGCTCCCGATGGCACGTTCCGCAGAAGCCATACTGTGCTTCTAGATGTACTTCCGATTCAGACAGACCTGGATTCAAATCCCAGCGGCGTCATTTCTCACTGTGTGTCCAGGGGCAAGTCCCTAAATTTCTCGTTTTCTTTATTTCCTAGTAAGTATAGGATTGATCTCACAAAGCTGTTGGAGAATTCATTGAGAGAGGAGGGATGTCAAGTGCCTCCTAGTCCCTCGGAGGCATCACGGCCTTATGGCATGGCCGTCAGCTCTGGTTTCAGAGTCAACTGTCCGGGTTCTGACGCCTCCTGACTGTAGCCTTGAGAAGAGAGCCCCCCCTTCCTCATCTAGACAGCAGCAGTGACCACAGTCACATCTCATGACTTGTGCTGAGGAGAGACTGAGATGTCCCACCTACGGCACTTAGACTAGTACTCGCCTGGTTCAGGGAAAGTGCTCAACACTCTCACATGCTGACCTGGCAGGATGGTTGGGCAGATGGGCGTCATGTCTGGGATTCCTAGCATGCCCTGAACACACAGTGAGTGGTGACTACCGTCCTTGTCATCCAAAAGTAATTCCATGTGGAGGCCCACCTCACCATGAGCACTCTTGAGTGGACCACCTGGCTCATCGCTCTGGAGTTCATCCTAGCCACAGCAGCATATGGTCTGGCACTTGCCATCTGTGATGCTCCTATTTTTCTCCAAAGCCATGATGAGTTCCACAGCTCCCAAGAAACTTCCTGTTTCTCTCATGATAGCCATTTGCCAAACATAGAGGTTTTTGACATCCCAGTTAGGCATGGCACTTCCAGACTTGTTACACTGGAGATGCGGAATTGGTCACAACTTGCATATTAATTTCCATTAATATGGAACATTCTCTAATTCCCGAGTGGTGTTCTCTGCAAAGTCATGTGTCCTTTCCAAGATAAGTTACACTGTATTGAAAATTACTATAGAGAAGGAGGACCGGGGGCACCTGGGTGGCTCAGTTGTTAAGCGTCTGCCTTCAGCTCAGGTCATGATCCCAGGGTCCTGGGATCGAGCCCCGCATCAGGCTCCCTGCTCCACGGGAAGCCTGCTTCTCCCTCTCACACTCCCCCTGCTTGTGTTCCCTCTCTCGCTGTGTCTCTCTCTGTCAAATAAATAAATAAAATCTTGAAAAAAAAAAAAAAGAAAAGGAGAACCGGGGTACCTGGGTGGCTCAGATGGTTAAGCGCCTGCCTTCAGCTCAGGTCATGATCTCTAGGTCCTAGGATCGAGCCCCGCGTCGGGCTCCCTGCTCAGCAGGGAGTCTGCTTCTCCCTCTTCCTCTGCCTCTCCCCACTGCTCCTGCTCTCTCTCTCTCTGTATCTCTCTGTCTCAAATGAATAAATTAAAAAATTCTTAAAAAAATAGAAAAGAAAAGGAGGACCATGAGGGTCCATTCCAGGGCAGGTGTATATAGTGAGCGATCTTGCTGCCCTGTCAGAGGTAAAGAACTGACGGGCAAAGGGTTAACATCTTTCTCCACCTTAGCTATAGTCACGTCCTGAGGTGGGAGGCAGCCATGGGGGGAGGGAGGTATTTAATATGCTGGCTATCTTGAAGCAACTCAAAAAAATTACATTCTTAAACTTCAAGACTCCAAAAGAGAATGGAAATTATGTTGCATTTTCAATGATGTGCCTTTCCCACAGGAGAAAAACTTTTAATATCTGTGAACACTTTCTTTAATACCCAACAAATGTGATATGCTGCTAATAGAAAAAAAAATGCCTATTTCAGTTGTGTGCTTCATGGTAATAGAACAATACAGAGTTGATATTGTAGTAACTAGGCTCTTAAAGTACCCTTCTAATGAAAAACAGCACTGTTTGGGCAAATATTTTCTGGCATCTTTATATTTCCTTTAACTGGAAACAGAGAAAATGTTGGCTTGGTGTCATGACCACAGGATACTGTGTTTCCTAACTAAAAACAAATTGTAAGGACAGTTTTGCCAAGAAAAAAATGAAGGTGGTTGGAAGGTATGGAATGGGCTTCTGGTGCTCAGCTCTAACAGCGTCACCGCCGTAGCTTGGCTTACTGCTGAGCCATCCCGCGTGGTAACGCTATTGTCTGCTGCTAGTTCCTCAGGTATAGTCACTTACTGCCTTTCTGCCTCTTCTGCTCATTGCCCCAGTGGTAAAAAAAAAAAGGATTCTGTAGAGATGAGTAACTCAGCATCATGAGAATCCTGAACACTTGCAAATTTGGAAATATCTGAACTCTAAAGCAGATCTATTTATCAATTACCCATAGGCCAGCTATTCAAAGCCCATATTTTCAAAGCCCATATTATCTAAAGCTGTGTCACAACTTTACTGTATGTACACATGGGAACAGAGGCTGTGCGGGAGCAAGGGAATGTGAAACCTTCCCCTGGGTTGCAGAGTATGGTGGCCTCAAGCAGAGGGGGAAGGAAACAAAATTGGATGTAAGTCTGAGTTGTGCATCTAGTGGGGAAGAAAAAAGCACAAATCTAGAAGACAGGCAATGGGATCATAGTTCGAGTTACTAGCCTAGGACGGGAGGTGCCCAATTCATCTTGATGAGTAGAGTCTGGAATATGCCTGTGGTGGTGTTTATAGGACGCCTGCAACTTCAGTCACAGATGGTGAGGGAGCCGTGGAGACAGAGCAGTAGGTCAGATGTGCTCCTGGTTCCCCTCCAGTTCCAAGCTTTTGGATCATATACTACTTTCTTAATGCATGAGTGTAATAGGAAGACATGTTTACAATATTTAATACCTGGGATCAAAATGAGTCAGGAAGGTTTCACTTTTGTCTGAAGAAATATTGATTAGAGATTACATTTAGAAATGAGATCCACCTTGGTTGGGAGAATGAGATGGTACCGAGATTTCCTCTAAAAATAATCTGCATTACTTTATCCAGGATGGAGAAAATGAAAAGGAGAAAAAAGCACAAGATAATAGGGAGGAAAGAGCCATCTGGGTGGAATAAGACCATGTGCTCCTGGCTTTGCCTTCCCCAGATCTTCAGCAGATTCCACTAACAGCATCTCTCGTGAGCCGAATTTCGGTGGATGGGTCCCAGGAGGTGGGAGAGTGCTGGAGCACAGCCATGGCAGCATAAGCATCACCCCTCTCCCCGGAATTTACAGAAATCTTGGGGATTGTGCACCTTCATGGGCTCAGGAGTTGCCTTTTTACCCAGACTTAAAGATCAGAAAAGCTTCCAGCCACCATCCGGGTAATACACATATAAAGGTGTGTTATGACAGGGAGGGGAAAAAAATTCACATATGCAACCTGTGGCCTGTTAATGCTTGTGGGGAAGTGTTTAGTTCAACAGATGACTGAAACCTGGAGCCATATTTAGTTTCCGGTTATCCATTCATTTTACTTGTCCAGGTTTACAGGTAATCAGATATTTACCATATACTGTATATATTTTTAAAGATTTTCTTTGTTTGTTTCAAACCTTTTACCAAATCCTGTACTTGCTATTTCCTTTTTTCATTTTCTTTGTTATAATGTATTTGTCAACTCCACTTATGTACGTGGATATTAATGGGTTTTTCAGAGTACAAGGTATGACTATGCAGTAATGCAGTTACTCTCATTGGCCAAAACAAAACCAAACTTCTTTATTTCATAATCCTATCATAAGCATTATGTATTTATGGCATGGTTCATTTGCCATGTGATTGAGGGCAGTTTACAAATTTATATATAATACAAAAGATGAAATAAATTATTGACTGTCTCCAGAGCCCCTGACTCCCAGGGGTTCACAGTCTCGTTGGAGAGGGAGATGGAGGCCCACAGAAACCGTGGAAAGACAAGTCCATTCAGTGTCAATATTCTGAATGGGGAGACACTGCTCCTGGCTGGGATACTCAGAGTGGAGGTGGGGTTTGATCTGAACCTAGACATGTAGGTAGGATAATGGATATTGTGGGTTCGAAGAGGGTAGGTGGACAGACAGGGTTCAGGCAGGAGCGACCCCAGCACAGAATCGATGCAGGGACAGCTGGGGTGCGCACAGGGCAGCACGGGCAGATGGCTAGAGGGTGGGTTTCTTAGAAAGAGTGGAAGGTAACGCTGAAAAACTGAATTTACTTCCTTTAGAAATCAAGACATTTGCCATATAATTTAACAGCTAACCTGACTGGTGAGGTTCTTGAAATGCAAGACTTATTGCTCAAAGCAGTGCGTTTTTCTACAAGACCAGACAGAGCACAGTGAGAAATAACTTTGTATTTTGATTCAAGGTGACAGCTCAAGCTATTTTTATGATGGACCTAATCCTAAAACAGCTTTGGAGCGAAGGTACCAAAATCAAACTTTTACAATTGAGTCAGTCAGCCTCTTCATTATTTTAATTATACTCTCTTACTAATAAATCCTTACCTTTACTGTTTCAAAACAGCTTGAGGCAGATTAAAAAAAAAAACCAAATGAGCCTAAGATGGCTTTTAAAATCTAACATATGAGGGGCGCCTGGGTGGCTCAGTCGTTAAGCATCTGCCTTCGGCTCAGGTCATGATCCCAGGGTCCTGGGATCAAGCCCCACATTGGGCTCCCTGCTCAGTGGGAAGCCTGCTTCTCCCTCTCCCACTCCCCCTGCTTGTGCTCCTGCTCTTGTTATCTCTCTCTCTCTGTCATATAAATAAATAAAATCTTTAAAAAAATAAAATCTAACATATGATTGGAAAAGAAGTAGTTAAACCGAATATTAAAACACCAAAGCTGTAGATACTGCTAAAGTCTTCTTGGCTTTCCCCACATAGCCAGAACATAAGAAATAAAATATGGGTCTTAGTTGTTTAAATTTGTGTATCAATAATTTCTAATAACAGTTCAAAAATGGCGTACCAACATGAAACGTAACTACATTTTTTATATAGCACTAAAGTAAAAAATCTCCACGGAAGTCGAGAAGCAAATTAGCCGTTCCGCCTTCTCCAAGCTTGATACTTAAGAAAGATTAGCTTTTTCTCTTGGTATCTGAAATGTTTGTTATTTTTTAAAAACTCGTGAAAGAGAAGCACATAAAAGAGAACAGTCACTGCCTTGTTTGGCAGGCAAATGGCATTAGCATGGACAGACTTGCTGGAAACCCCTCAATGGAGGAGTTTATAACACATGGAAACATTAGATTATATATATTCTGACAAAATGGTCTTTCTTGCAGAAGAGCATCTTCTTAAAGCAATCCAACAAAAACATCCAAGTTCAGGTTTTCAAAAACTTCTGTTCAAATCCCACAGTCCCAAGTTGACTTCATTAATTCAGTTACTCCATACGTATTTATTTATTGTTTCGTGTATGTACAAGAAATTGCGCTGGGTCCAGTGTTCTCTTCAAGCACCTATTTCTCTAAAAATCTGTATTTGCATTAATAAGTACCTTTTCATTTTTTTTCTTTATTAAATATTTCTTGTCCATGCAATCCCAGCAATCATTTGAGCTTTATGTTAAAGGGAAGTGGTTTTGTTGTCGGTTCAGTGATACCTTTACATTCCTTTCCCTCTGAGGGATGGCCTCATGGAAGAGGTAGAAAGACTTTTTGGAGAGGAAGGGAGAGGTCGGAGGCAGGAGACTGGGGAGTCCAAGCTTGGAGAGGGGCTCTGTGAAGGCACCAGTTGAAGAGGAAATGGGAAGGATGGACGAGAGCAGGTTACTGTGAACTGGGCTGGGAGGCAGAAGATAAGGGAGCCAGGGACAGGGGGCACCCAGAGGCTTAGGGTAGTGACAAAGAGCAAAAGCCCTGGGGTCAGACTCCCAGCTTCAAATCCCAGCCTGGCCACCTGCTGACTCTGTAACCTGGAGAAGTCGATTACCCTCTCCACGCCTCTGGTTCCTCATGGATAAAATGGGGAAGATAGTAGTAACAATAATAACTGTATCTACCTCATTGGATTGTCATGATGATTAAAGGGAGTTAATACACATAAAATACTTAGAATAGTGTCAGGCACGTAGTAAGTGATCTATAAATTTTAGCCATTATTAGGGTTATAGAACCCTATAGAGAAGAGACATATAGTCTGAGAGGACCGCCTCGGTTTGGGCGTGTGGTGGTGCCAAAGCCCCTCCAGACTCCCTTCTCTGAGAAGTGTTGTGCATACAGTAATACAAATTATGTATTTAGAATACTTACATAGGGGCTCCTGGTTGGCTTGGTCGGTTAAGCATCAGACTCTTGATTTCGGCTCAGGTCATGATCTTGGGGTCCTGGGATGGAGCCCCAAGTCGGGCTCCCTGATCTGTGGGAAGTCTGCTTGTCCCTCTCCCTCTGCCCCTCCCCCTGCTCTCACCCTCTCTCTATTTCTCTCTCTCAAGTAAATAAAATTGTTAAAAAAAAGAATACTTACATAATTGTTCCTCAATTATCATCTCTGTTTTCAAAAAAAACAAATGTATCTGTATGTTCCTAGAAGTAGCACCGATGGGATTCATTGCTCTCGTTCACTGCTCCCAGTAGTGATGATTTCCCCCCTGACCAACAAGGTAGTTAGTCAGGTTGTATTAAATGTGCTGTACAAGCCCGTAGCCAGTGAAAGCAAAGAAGATCTTCTTGCTAGAATGTAATTATATTGTCTCCCTGGGTCCCTGAAATTGCTCCTCATGTCCAACCCATGTCCTTCTGGTCCAGACAGTCTGGAATAAATTGGTGCAAGGAAGTGTCTAGGTTCTTTAGAAGCCAGCACAAGGTTTTATGAAGCTGCTGGTGGTTTTGCAATGTAAGTATTCCTAATAATAGGCCGAGGGTTTAAAATTCAGGAGTTTAGGCCCAAGAGGAAAATAACACTGTGGTTATTCTGAATTATTGAGAAATGAGGTGGTCCATATAAGAAAAAAATTTACATAAATGGAGTTTGCAACTTTCGGTACACAAACTAATTGCTGTTATAACCATTTTGGATAAGCACATGCATAAGGAATTCATTAAGGTTTTGAGATCCCAAATCATGGGCTTGAGTCTTACAAGTAACCCTTAACAAGTTGCATGATTATATTGTGTTTATATTGTCTAAGTGTTAGTTTCCTCATTTGGGAAATGGCAATATTAAGAGCATCTACCTCACAGGGAAGCTATAAGGATAGATTTCAGGAAGTGCAGATAGCAGGCAACATTATCTGCATTGCAGGACATTGGAAACACACTAAATGTCCAATAAGAGGTGAGTGATCAAATCAATTATGGTATAGCCATATGACGTTCATTAGCTTAACAAGCCATTCCTTCACTGATGTAAAATTACAGCCAACTGAGATCCAAAACTATGAGGAAGTCTTAACTTTGTGGAGTAGAAATAACAATTATAATAACTAATATTTCCACAGTGCTTAGATGCCAGATCCTATATAAGTCTTGCACTTATAACTACTTATTAAGTCCCCAGAACAGCCCTCAAGGAGAGCTACACATGCGGCTGCTAGGGCAGGGTATGGTTAAGAAATATGCCGGGCTGGTAAGTGGCCAGGCCAGAGTCAGGGCAAAGGAATTGGGAGATGTGTGTGCAGTTAGGAAGTCGGGTAGACTCCACATGGCCCCTCCAAGTCCCACCTGTGATTTCCTAGACAGATGTAGAAAGGCCGGGCTATGTCACAGATGAATAAAATGCACCATTATTGCAACGTCGGCGTTAATAGGTGGCCTGAAATACAGATGGAGACTGCCATCCTTGGAACAGAAAGCCCTTCCCGTCTCAATCAGCGGCCGGTGATTCTGCAAGCCCCACATCCAATTGCAGACCACTTTTCTGCCTGCCATTATCGAACACAAACTGTGACGTACCGAAGGGGGATCCAAGATGAATTTGTAAAACATCATGTCAGGTCCTTTCTAGTCCCAGTATCCCCTGGTGATCCAAGGTTGGGGTCTAAAAAAATAGAACAGAACAGAGAAGAGGAAGGAACACCAACTTGCCACAGATACACATAGAGTGAAGGCGCTATTTTTGTTTAAACGACAGCCGAGAAACAGTTATTTGATCCCTGCTGCTTGAGGGACAGTAGGGAAAGAAAGGTATTTTTGTGATCACTCCTCAGTGTTCCCCGTGCGGCTTGGTTCATACAGTCACAACAAAACCCAAGCTCTAATAATACATTGCAAGCAACCACAGATATGGTGCAAGCATTATGCAGAGTAGCAACTAACATCCAGCTTCCTTTTGATTACTTCCAGGCCTGTGACATTTAGGATGCAGCACATTTCTTCTAACCTCAGAGAACTCACAGAGTTAACAGCATCTAATAATCATGTGCTGACATAGAAACTGTAAGGAATTGGTGTCCTTTATCTGTCTTTCATCACATTTAGAGTGAAAGGGTGAATGAGTACCATATTAGGAGTCCAAAGATATGGGTTTTGGACTAAATCTAACCTCATCACCAACTAGCTGTGACCTTGAGCATGTCATCTAATCTCTATGAGGCCTCTCGCTCCCTTTCTCTAAAATAAGGATAGAATTTTGGGTCTCCGGAAGCCCTTTCAACTCTCATATTCTGTGCTAAGTCATCAGTGAGTTCTGATAACAGTTTCAAAAGGGAATAGCGTTCATCCCATCCCCCTGGTAAAATCAGACAGCAGGAAGACCAAGAAAGAGGACATCCCAAATGCTTGTAAATGTTTACCCATCAACTGCGGATGGCTCGAATAGTTATCAAAGTAGGACTTGCGCCCCCTTTTCTGAAAGGAGAAGCGAGACTCTTAGCGTGCGTTTGAACATTTTAAATGTCAGTTGCCTCTGCATTGTTTTTATTTTTAAAGTTCTCTCTATAGCATCATCATTCTCAAAGTTAGTCAGTCATGGCATTATTGAGGAATAGAAGCATGAATGTTTTTTTTTTAATCTCACCCAAGTCTTTACTAAGTTTTATTCTGTTGCAGCATGCTTGAAAATGTGTGGGTTTGGTCAACAAGTGCACACTTCTTGAGCAAAACGCAGAAGAGCAGTTTTCACTGTTTTCCTTCTACTTTTGTCAGTGCCCTTCACTGTTAACTCTCCCAAACCCCACAAACCATCTCAAGTGAGCTGTTTGCCAAATGCCTGTTTCCCTAATCAGGAGGCGGTGTGTTACTGACAGCCTTATGTGTAGAAGGTCTAGATGTAGAGACACTGGAGAAATGCATATCTGGATTTCTATACAGATTTTTTTTTCACAGAAGTCTAACAAATTCATGTAGTCATATCTTAGGAAAGGAAGTGTGTTGGGTAGCTTGAGCCTGCTACCCGTAGAGGCTCTGTGTGTCTGCTGTGAAAGACCAAATATCATCCCAGTGGACCTGACCTAGTTGAACATAAATACACCATTGAGGAGCAACTGGCTTCAGAATTAATAAAATTTATGAATAAATAGGATGGCCTTGCAAAGTGGCTGAACTAGAAGTGCCTCTTAATTAATTTTTTTAAAGCAATGTAGCAGGCTTTAGCTGCCCTCCTGATGACAAAATTTATGAAATGAAATTATTTTGTAGAAGGCGGTTGGATGCCTTTCCATTTGCATTTTGCAAGATTAGAAAATGAATTTAACCCATAAGAGGATCATAATATAGAGCCTTATATTTTTTAATAAGTTGCTGATCCAGCCTAGGAGCTCATGGTTGTTGGGGCTGGTTTTACCATCCAAGTAATTGGGCATTTTCCCTTTTTATTTGTAAGGTCTCTGAGTATGTGGGAATGTGTTTGTCAGTACATCTCAATTTCAGGTTTTGTTTTCCATACTCCCTGGTTTCTCTGACCTGTCCCAATAACACAGCTCAATCTGCATCTGAAGTTATTACTTGTGAAAATTGAGAGAGCTGGGCAGCCTGTGTGCTCCTGGACCCACTGGTGAAGCTCATTAAAGAATCAATCACCAGTGAGGACGTTCATCCACAAGGGCTGGAAAGGAAGCATCCAGATCCTTCCTTCACTTGAGAATATAATTCAGAAAAGAGGAATATTTTTCAGTTGTTGCTCACTGAAGCTCAATTTTGAGAAGTCACCATAAAAGATGAGGCTGAGAATTATAATTGGGTCTTTGGTATAGACAAATTGTACTGTCTTTTGATTTTTTTTTTTATTTTAAATTCCCCGTAAAAGGTCACTGGATACAAAGACAATCTCTGAATTTATTGAAGGGAAAGCTACAAAGCTGTTCTATGCAGCTCTATATATGCCTGTTTGTATTCCATACTCTTTTGTCATCCAGTAACAAACAGACAAAATGGAATTCAATCTAAGAATTTCTTTACCGTCTTTTAAAGATTTTCAAGGACTTATGTCCAAACAATAATGAAAAATGTCTAGTTTAAAAGAGAAAAGACAAAGGCCCCCACATTTGCCTTGTATGGTATTGTTTCTGCATTCAGAGTGGCGAATGTTAGAAATACATTTCGAGTTGCCATTCACCCAGGTATCTTTTCGGCTCCCTTGCCTGGGCGGTGCATTTTTGACATGGTGGCCATTTCTGCGTTCACACTAAAGCAACTCACTGCCCAGCTGAGTGCTATCGTGTAGACAGGGTCATGGCTGCCCTGTGAACCTAGTCTCAATGCCATGTTGCATTTGGGGCTATTTGCTGGGTAACTAATTAGGTCTCAACCTGATGTCTCAGTTTTGGGTTCCAAATTGGCCAAGGGGACATGATGACATTGCCCCCACATAACAGGGGGTCTGGGCTCCTCCGATGGTAAGAGAAGCAGTACAGTGTGTGAATCCTGGGCCAGCCACTTGGTTGTTTTGCAAAGCACTTAATTCTTGGAGCATAATATTCTCATCTAGAAAAAAAAATGTGGAAAGAACAGTATCTATCTCATAGGTAAGAAAGAAAGCCATTTTGTAGAAGGTAGTTGGCTAGTTCACACTTTACAAGATTAGAAAATGTATTTAGACCAAAAGGAGATCATCATGCAGAACCTGATGTTTTTTGTAAGATGCTGTTTGAGCCTCAAAGCTGATAATTGGGGCCACTTTATATATGGTGATGTGAATTTGATAAATTAACTTTTGTAAAGTGGTTAGAACAGTGCCTGGCACATAGTAAGCATTTTGTGTCAGCTGTTGTTATTAATATAAACGCAGGTGTATGCTTATCACAGTCAGGGAGACCCTTGCAGAAGTCATAATTGAGAAATAAAATGTTAAACAAAATGTTTATGCTCTTTAAAGTTTTACTTTACTTTTCAGGCATGGTAGTATTCACCTTATATCCATTATCGTGTTGAAGACTACATGATTCCTTGGAGAACATATATTTTTCTCTGTTAAAAAGGAATTAAACAGTGAGTGTTGAAGGAGTAGGCATTTTCCGTTTTTACCCATTTTTATATGTAGACCAAATATCCATTAATACAGGCTATGTTTCCTTTCTAGAATACCACACATTACACCATCATGCTGCATTCCTTTCAATTTTTTAAAAGTCCTTTCTTCATTTAGAAATGTATTTTTCGTTTACCCACTTGGAGAGGTAGATAGCGTAGGTATTATTATTTCCAGTTTACAAATGGGGACCCTGAAGTTTTGTGAAACCAAGGTGAAGTGACCATCCAAGATCGTAAACCAGGTTCGTAGTCCAAGGCCACAGTCATAACCCAGACCTCGACTGGGCTGGGCTTCCACCCCAGCCCCTTGACTGGTTCCTCACGCATCTGCTGAGCAGTCATTTCCAAGAGCTGAATAAAACCACCAGCTTTGCATGATTTCCAAAGCTATTGATTGTGCCCCTATTCTTCGTTCATCTTGTGGATAATAAATCCATCCATTTAAAGACAAGAAGAATTCAGTGTTCAGCTGTGGTCTGCTACACACATGTCCACTTTCCTTGCATTTCCTTTGAACAGAACACAGTAAAATCTATTGTACAGCTCACCGGCGTGATATCGCTTTGATAGACACTGAGTGACCTAATATACACACTCCAGTGTACTCTAATCTGTGGTCTCCCAGCTCCCACTCGGCAGGAATTCTGAGATGTTGATGGAACCCCGTGATTTAACAGAGCAGCCGGGCTGCCCTTTCACCCCTCATACTGGTTCTGACAGCTGCCTGCCATGTGTAGGGAAAACCTCACAGGCTGAACCCCTATCACAGAGTAAAGGTCCTTGAATAAACATACAAGCATGATCATGCTACCACTCTAGAATGTTTTGTTTTTTTTTTTTATAATAAATTTGCAGTGGGGAAATTTTAGAGCTGAAGATCAGTAGCACCCCCAAAGCGTGCCGAGTACCTTCTCCCTTTAAAAGTAAAACAAAATAACATACACAGGAAACCTTGGTCTTGTCCACACTTATTTGAGTGACCCGTCTTTTTCAAATGGATTAAACCGGCTTGCCATTACCCAGATTTTTGCACTGGGAGAAGTAACAGCCCTGCCAGAAATGATGTGCAGCATCTCCTGGGTTAGTGAGGAAACTCTATTTGTTTTTAAGCTATCAATTTAATCCACCCTGCCTTTTTACTTTTATCAGGATGTTCTTCAGGTAAAGAATGGAAGGAGGCTTTAGGCAGGACTACCATCCTAAATATAAAGTTGGTTTAAAAAAAAAAAAAAAAATCCCTCCTCAGCCCAAATAGCATTGTGCTTTATAATACATTCTTTTCACATACAGTACCCTGCATTATCATGGCTAATGTTTTCCTGCTGAGCTGCCATCGTCTTTTGTCAAGCTGTCAGGGTATTAAATTGATGTACCTTCCGCATTTGGATAGAGGTCATTATCCTGTTGCCTGGGTGCATTGCGTCTGCCGAGCAGGTTAACTGCTTGAGGTCTTTCATCTAGATAAATGTTCCGCCAGCACTTCTGCTCTGTGATGACATGAGCTGTTCCTGAGAGGTCAAATAGTGATGTTGTGATAAGCCGTTCCCTGTGTGTTCACAGATATGGAAAAGACTGGAGTCAAACTTCATCACAGGCCTAAAAATAATGATAAATGCTCATCTTAGTACACGTCTCCCCCAGAATTTGTGGCTCTTTAGAACTATGGACTTATGTTTTAATTTTATATACAGAGAAAATGTTTGCTCTTGAGTGTTTTATTGTTTCCATATTATAAATGACTCCACAAAGTGTGCTGGAATTTCCCCTTTAGTTCTGATGATGGCAGAAATAAATGACTCTGTGTGTGTGTGTGTGTGTGTGTGTGTAAAAGATAGTATGCATTATAAATTTGCAGGTTTTCTAATATAAAATAACATTTAGAGTAGTTTGAAGACCACAGTATTAACACCTTGATACTGTCCACATAGGAAGACAAGGGGAAAGATACAATTAGATCATTTCACTTTAGTGAAAACTGACTTGCTAATCAAAAATAATTTTGGTTGCTTGTATTTGATTTTTTTTTTTTTGAGAGAGAGAGATACAGATATTTATTTTAAGGGACAGTTGGGGAGAGGGTGTATTTAATTTTTTATAATGAAGAATATACCAAATAAAAAGGAAAAATGATTTTAAGTGATATTATAACCAAATAACTTTTTTTTAAACTTGTTTCTGAATTCCCAGGTTTTCAATTCAGTTTTTTCCCCATCTTTTTTTACTGTGGTAAAATACATAATAATGTAAAATTTACCTACTCAACCATCTCTCGGTGTACAGTTCAGCGTGGTATGAAATATATTCACAGTGTTTGTACCCATCACCACCATCCATCTCCAGACCTCTTCTCTTTAAGTGGTTTCCCAACTGAAGCAGGCTTTATCTCCGTAGCTTCCACGACTAGTGTTGTTATATGAGCTACAAGATGCTTTTTTGAGTAAATAAATTTTTTTAAATCTTTTTTTTAAATGCCACTTTAAACTATAGCCTCCTTTGAAATGTAAACACATGACACTATATAATTTTAGCCAAACTGCCTCATTTTAATCTTTGACTAACTTCATTTTATATCTAGTCTTTTAAAAATATATTTAGTTTCTTTTTCTTAATGCATACTGTTACTTTCAACAGTTGGCCTAGATTTTAGATTATTGCTTTATTATTAAGAGTCACCTATGTACAGTCCACAAATGTATCATAAAACAAACTTTAAATCCTGCCTAGAGGCACCATCTTGTTATTGAACTTAGAGTTAGTGAGGTCAAATGCACTGGTAAACTTTTTCACTTACCTGCTATTAGGTGGTGTAGAAATAAACATGAGTGAGACGGTGAGAACCACCTTCAGTGGAAGATTCTGTATTCCCTTTCCTGTCCAGTAATTGTATCACCATCAATGCAGTGGCCTGAACTAGAAAGCTCAGTACCTTCCATAACAGGCCCTATCTCTTAACCAGACATTGAGTGAGCCCCCACGGCCTGTCAGTCCTTTCTGAATACTGTCTTAAAGTCCATTTGCTTTTCTACACTCCCCATTGTCTTCTAGCCTTGGTTGAGGGCCTCTTTCTTCCTCATCTGCTTCCTTAATTGTTTCTCTGCCTCTAGTTACCCCGACTCCCGTTTCTCACCACCATCCGTCTTCCTCACTGCTAAGAGAGTTTTCTTTCCAAAACATCAATCTGATCAGTCACTCCCTACTTAGAAATGTTCCAGTCGGTCCCATTGGCTGGAGAATAAGGAGCCCTACATCATCTGGCCCTGATCGATCTTTCCACCTAATCCTCCCCCTGTCCCCCCAAACCTTTTCAGGACTACAGCCATGGAGACACTCAGGGCGCTAAACATGCCCCCCTCTCCCACTCCCTAGACCTGTTTCCCTCCCGGTGGAAATGCCTCCTTCCTTAAGCTTTCAGACTTATTTTTTTCTTTTTCTTTTTTTTACTTCTCCAAGAAGAGGTCATTGTTCTAGCTCTTTTACCTTGTACTTTACTACTGCACTCACATTACAATTTTATTTTGGTTCATTTATATGTCTCCCTCATCAAATTATGAATTCCTGTAAAGCATGGAGCATGGATCACATCTTATCTGTAGTTTTCAAACTAGGATGAATCTGCCCCTCTACACCCAGACTCTTTCCTAATTTCCTATTCTGTGCTATAATTTGTCTTCTTGAGAATACCTGCTGCTTCACCTTTCCCAATGGCCCTTCTCCCCCTTCACCAAAGAAAGCATCCTCTCTCCCAACCCAGCCTTACCATGTAGTATTGTCTTCAGCTGTAGAGACCTCCAGGCAACAAAGAAAGGGATACATCCACTTCTACCTACCAGAAAGCTTCCTCTAATCAAAGCATCCAGACTTATTCTAGTAATAAACACTGTTCTTCCAGGGATATACCAACTGATTTGGGGAGAAGGGAAGCCATCTTCATCTACCTCACTAAGAGATGCATTTCCAGTAAAAGTTTAGTTTTATTTTTAATAATTATTTTCAATTTTGTAATATTTTATCACTTGGATCAATTTTCTTGGGAAATTTTTAACTAAAATTCCTGTACATATTTATGTTATAGAGTATGATAGAGTGATAACGACATTCCAGGATAAGAATGCATTATATTAGGATAAAATTCTATTAGAGAAGTGCAATGGATGTACAAGATAAGGAAAAAAATGTATGATGTAAAATTTCCCACTGTTAAAGAATAATTTATTCTTGTACTTTTTTTAATGGAATATGGTAGATCCAATATAGTTATATTCCACTGGACCCACTTTAAAGAACGATGTAAAATCTTTAGCTTAAAATGTCAATATTTTCAGTAAGGCAACATTACATCCTTTACTACCATTCAAATTTATGATAAAAAATATCCCATTTCAACTTTAAAATGTGCAGAGGAATATACAGTGTAACAAAAACATTTGTGGAGTAGTCAAGCAAAAGAAGGTTGAAGACTTAAAATAATCACATTCTAATCCTAGAAATGCAAAGCAAATGTATGGAATGTTTATCCTGTTGTTGTCTTATTTTACAGTTTTATTTACTGTTATTTTATTTTAGTGTTATAAAAGTTATCCAAGTTATCCAACTAGGCAAATTCACTTTCCTCCCAGTTATACCAAACAATAAGTATTATCCAAAGGCTAAATAGGACCATCTAGAACACAGGTCTTCTGCCCATCCCCGTAGCTGGGCCTAAGCCAAAGAACCTCACCGATATCCAATGGATACAGAACTCACTGGATTTCTTTTGTGCTTTCCCAACTTTATTAATTCCTGTCCTTGCTGCTGATCTAGCATGAAAGAGGCTAGGGCAAGAGTTCAGTGTGATTTGGATTTGGAATTACACATTTGAGAAATCAGTGTCATCTGACATTGTCATTAAATATACAACCTTGATTCTTTTTTTCTTTTTTTTTTTTGACTGCACTCAGATACCAAGAGCTCATGAACATTAGGTTAAATGTGTAATAAGATCATTTGTGATGGGTCCACAGTCTTCAGATTCTCCTTGTGAGCTGAGATACCAAAACACAACCACATGATTAATTCAACCAGATGTTCCCCCCTAGTAAATATCATCAGTGTTTATCATGAAGGTGCTTTCCTAGATGCTTGGGATGCAGAATGCATCACAAATTCACAGCACTCCTGCCTTCAAGGAGTTTAATTAGTTTTAATGAAAAGTTTAAATAATAATGCAGTTCATGCTGTGGCTATTAAAGAATCATAAAAGTAATATTTAATGACACACTGAAATATGCTGTATGCCTTTCCCTAAGGTTGCAAAGCAGCTATGTATAGTACAACCCCATTTCAGTAACTAAAATATACTCATATGTGCATAGAAATAAGAAAAATACAAGCAAAACGTTAACTGTTTTTCTCTTGATCAAGCAGAATTATGGGCGAGTTTCATTGCCTTTTTGCTCCTCTGTAACTTCTACAGTGAGGAGATCCTTTTGGTAATAAAGCCATTGTCATCGGGCCTGGAGATGACAGAGGTTTTAGGTATGAAGCTAGGGGCTGTGAACAAAAGAACAGACTATGAAGACAAATGGGAGAACCTGCTTCCCTTAAGATCCTTTTCGGAGGTCGGAGCTGTAGGCTCTTACTCATATCAGCCCTGATTCCAGTCTATGTTCTCTGGCAGCCAATTCCATTTTTGCTGGGAAGCCAGGAGGGACTGAAGACAGACGTGGACCATCTGCCACGAAGCTCTCGTGTGGCACACGCTTGGGCCTTGGTCGTCCAGAGCCTACGGGAGTGAGTGCCTGATGGCAGACAGGTTAGGGTCTGCATGCACTGCCCTAGTGCCCCATTATCTGCAGCTTGTCCAGGAGTTCCCTTAGCTTTTCCCATTGCTGAAAAACATATTGACACTTTCACACTCAGGGACTTAGGGGTAGGAGGTTGGAGTAAAGAGTACTTGGTCTTGCAGTTAAGGCCTGGCTTCAGCCCCACAAACTAGATCATCTAGAAAGCTCCTTAATTTCCTCAGTTTATATATAGAAATATCTTTCAGATGAGGATTGTGCCACCTGTCATGCCTCCTTAGGGAGAATTTGAGAGAACAAAAGGAAAAAAATGTAGATGGAATGAACTTTTTTTTCTTTTTAAAAGGAAGGCCTACAGAAATAGAAGAGATCACATTAGAAAATCTAACTTTACACTCGGAGATTATCCAGAGACTCAGTTTTTATTGACATTTTAACCAGCTCTTATTTTCTGGAAAAGGTTGAGGACTAAATTTTGCACCAGAGAAGGAAAGCGTGCACACATTACCCTAGCTGAAGTGCAGCTTGCCGCAGCCGCTCTGTTTACACACTACAAGTAAACGCCAGCTCTCAGGTTCACGCTGCAAACCTCTCATGCTTAGTTGACTTCTAAGGGATTTAATCAAGCTACAGGATATATGATTCAAAGGCCAAAAAAAAAAAAGTAATTAAGAAAAATATCCTTTCTATGGCAAGAAAAAAGCAGATTGTTTCCATTAATTTTATGAGTAATTTTGTTTTTGTTGGCTGAAAATGAAACCCAGGACGGGGTGGTGCCCCGTGAGAGGGAGGGCTTACTGGAACAGCGCAAGGTTTGTGTCACAGACGCTCCTCACCACGCAGTCACATAAACACACGTGCACACAGACCGGCTGCCGCATCTGAGGACACTCGGAGCTGGGCTCGCCGGCTTCCCCGCCCAGCTTTTCCCTCCCGGCCTGCGGTTCTGCTCTACTCAGCTCTCAGTGGCTCTGCTCCTCTCTCCTCGGCATTTCCTATCAGCCTCTGAGCCCCTCCTGTCTTTGCTTTGAAAGGTCTCTTGAATCCCTGCGCTTTTCTTCATTCTGTCATCTCACACCTGTATTTCTGTGAGAGTTCCTCTGGGCACCACCAGCCGAACAACAGACATTTACGGAGTGCTTGCCGTGACGACAGGCTCTCCCTTGTTCCCCTCCACCCTGATGGTGACACATAATAAGTCTTCCAAAATGCTGTTTGCATCATGCCATTTCCCTTCTCGGTGATCTAAAGTGACCCTTTATGTCTTTCTACCACCAGTCTAGCCTCTTCTGTTTGGATTTCAAGGTCTTTCACATTCTGACTCCATCCTCCTAGAACCTACCCCAAAAGTCCCACTTTCTCTGCTCAGACCATTTCCTGTCTCCGTGTTTCATTTATTCATAGGAATAAATCCATACGAATCCACTGAACACCTGCTATATACATGCCAGGCATAGTGCTAAGTGCCTAATATTAAGATGTAGTTCCTTCCATTAGAAGCTCCAAAAGTCTAAAGGTGGAAATACGTCAGGGAACAACATAATATGATATGGTCAAGGTCCTGTGATGGTTGTACAATGTGCTGGGTACGTTAGAGGAAAGTGACTGCTGAGTCCACCTGAAGCAAGCGGACAGTTTTGTCCAGGGGGACCAAGGATATTGTCCAGAGGAGACCAAAACCAGACCGAGGAAAGAGAAAGCTGGGAGTCAAAAGCAGGTGTGCCTACCTCATGCTAGAAACCTGATCTAAATCCCAAGAGCAGGAATAGAACTTCAAATGAGGAAGGAGTCAAGAGTGAGATGAAAGGAAAGTCAGAAGGGGAGCATGCAAGGACCAGAGGGTAGGTCCTGGACAGTGACAGAAAACTGTCAGAATGTAGAGGACTCAGCTTTATTAAATCGTACGTGTTTGGCTTAGAAGCACCGAATTGTTGGGGTAAAGGCAGTAGTGGGAGCCAACACAAGGAAGCATACGATTACTATGGCTTAAGCACAAAATAGGTGTTGGAAATAGTTACGATGGGAAAGGAAAGTCAGGGTCCTATTGAGAAGAGTTTTGATTGCCCACCCCAGGCGTATGGATTTTGTCCCATTCGCAGTTGGCAGTGGGGCCATCAGAAAGGGCTGGCCAGGCAGCGGTGTTGGAGCAGGTCTTGGGTGAGCTCGTGAGTGACGCTCCCAGACACAAGTTCTAGAGAGGAGCTAGAAGAGAACACCTTTTTCTAATTGGTATAAAGGCACAATATATATTGCACATGGTAGCCCCAGTTGTCATCTGTAGGTTAGGAAAAGGATTCTAGCAACAAATATTTGTTCTTGGATTCAGTTAACATTTATCGAGCACCTCCTATATTCTAGATGCCATTGTAGACCCTAGGGACTCAGTGGTAAATAAAACAGAACATCTCCACCCTCACCCCAGAGAAAGTAAGCAATGATGTTAGAAATCAGAGAACTATTTAGAAAGCTGTTGCCCTTCCCTTGGCCTTTCTCTTTCCAATTCCAGCCACCCTATAAAGCCCAGCTCAGTTCAGTCATCTTCCCCAGAAGTTGCCCCTCTCTCCTTCCCCAGACCTTCTAGTTGAAAACTTTTCTTAAAAACTCTGATACTTAACCTTTTTTTCTGATTACAGAAATAATATATGTTCAATATATGAATTTTAAAACAATATAAGTACATAATATAAAGAGAACATACTCCATAATCTCACTCACTAAATATAACCACTTCCCATTAGTATTAGTATAATGGAAAGTCTAATATATTCCTTCTATACAGCCACCAACATATCACTGTCATCCTCATCCTCATCTTCATCGTTACAAAATGGGCAAATTACTTCCAAAGTTACGGTTTTAGACTTTGTACCTGGAGAGAGCACAGAATTCTTCTGTTTTACAACTTTATTGAGATATATCTCACATACCATAAAGTTTACCCATTTAAAGTGTACAGTTCAGTGGTTTTTAGTAGATTCGCAGAGTTGTGCAAACATCACCACAATCTTAATTCCAGAACATTTCATCACCCTAAAAAGAAATCCTGTAGCCATTAGCTGTCAGTCCACATTCCCATAGCCCTACATCCCCCATGGCCCCAGACAACCGCTAATCTGCTTTCCGTTTCTGTGAATTGGAAATTCTAGACAGTTCACATCAATGGAATCATACAATATGTGGTCTTTTGTGACTGGCTTCTTTCACTTTAGCTTTATATTTTCAGGGTTCATCCGTGTTGCTGCCTGCATTAGTACTCTTATTTCTTTCTTTCTTTTCTTTTTTGTTTTCAGAGTAATACTCCATTCTATTCTTATAGCACATTTTATTTATCCAGTCTTCAGTTGACGGACATTTGGGTTGTTTCCACTTCTTGGCTGTGAGGAATAATGTTGCTCTGAACATTAAAGTGGCTGCTTTATTTTACATCCCACCAGCAGTGTATGAGGATTCCACTTCCTCCACATTTCCATAGGGCTCCTTTGAAAGAAGGAGCTGCCTCTTACCCTGGACTAGAAGGCTCCCAGGTAGGCTGGATGGCTGTGAATTGTCCATTTGTTGTACATTGTATATAAAAGCTTTGTCTTCCAAGTTTATGGTAAAGTTGTGAAAAGCTGCTTTTGAGTGAATCCTTCTCTTTGGGAAAAAATACTTACACAGATTGATATTCTTCACCAGAGGGACACATTTGACTATAGTCTTTCTTTCAGCAATCACATGAATCCAAGGTGGGTTGTTTTTTTTTTTTTTTTTAGTTTGTTTTTTCTTTAAATTCTGAGACAGAGAGAGAGCCCGAATTTAGATATCAAGAATTCTGGACTATTACTGATCCCATAGAATCTGTGCTAATTAAAACATTTTCTTTGAGGGTTAGTTATAGCCTTTAAGGGAAAAACAGGCATATGAAATTTTATATTACTGAAAATTTAACACTCCTGAAAATAACAGAAGTACAATAGATCTGCAAGAGGAAATACCTTCAAAAACAAGCTAAAGGTGAAATATTAGCTCAATTAAAACATGAGAATAGGTTCAGGATTAAATAAAGCATTCACAGAGAATAGCTAAGTTATTAAAAACAGTACATAATTATGTCTATGTCAGCACATCTCTTTAAAACTTTCTCTGATTCTTTTAAACATAATAATTACTCTTTGTCCTTGTAATAACGTATATACTTAAATACTGTTAAGTACTCCTCTGGTAAGCTCTTTGCCATATGCCCCAATTAAGACATCCATCTTTTTTCATATTGCAGTTAAGACGCATGAGAATCAATAACAGCTACTTCAGTGTTAGTTTTAAACCCAAACTTTAGGGGCACATGGGTGGCTCAGTCAATTCAACGTCTGAGTCTTGATTTTGGCTCAGGTCATGATCTCAGGGTCATGAGATCGAGCCCCTCATCGGGCTCTGTGCTCAGCAGGGAGTCTGCTAGAGATTCTCTCTCCCTCTGCCCCTACCCCCAATTGTGTGCGCGCTCTCTCTCCCTAAAATAAATAAATAAACCTTTAAAAAAATAAAAATTAAAAAAGTAAGCCCAAACTTTAGTGAGGGCAAATGTCACAGGAAGTGCGTGGAAATCTCTTAAGACAGATGGTTAGCAACTTCTTCCAAACATATTTATGAAGACGGTAATGTTCCAAGAGTGTCACTTAAATGTTTTTCATGTATTTAAACTCATATCCTTTATTACTGGTGATGAACAGTATAACAAAATTGAAGCGTTAGTCAATTCTTGATGGAATTCAGAAGAAAAAGTAGTAGAGACTAGTGTTTATCTCCTCTCAAACTAAGCAACTGAAAACAATATCCAGACAAAACAGAGTCCTCAATGTTGTACGCAGTTGTCAATTTCTTCCCCTTGGATTCTGAGTTCACCAGCTAAGAGCTAGAAGTTTAGGGCCAACGTGTATGTGTGTAGATATATAGATAAGATATAGATTAGGTAGGTAGGTAAGTAGATAGATAGATAGATAGATAGATAGATAGATAGATAGATAAATAGATAGACAGACAGACAGACAGAGGAAACATACCACTATCATGTTTAGAGTAAGAAATTCAGAATCTCTATTTAAAGTTTTAAATAAAAATTACTGAATCCAAATCTTTTGTCTTGGTGCTCATTATAGAATATGGTTATAGAGAAACTAGTCGTTGGACGAAGACCATAATTCCATTGCCTTATTGTCAGCATTATATCATACCTCAAAATAAGGTATGACTGTGGAACAACAGAATATCATTATGTTGTGTAATTGTTGATCACTTTAGAAATTAGAGATTCAAACCTAGTTTCCTTTCTGGAAACAAGAGGATATAATAAGAGCATGTTAAATTTAAAGGACTCATCTTTAATTTAGTGACCAAAGTGCCTTAAAGTATAGAGTTATTTGATTTTCTTTTTTCATACATGTGTTTTATGTGTTTGTAGCTAAAGAAGTTGAGTAATATTTGACGTTTATGATTATTTCTATTTAGATATCTTTTTCTTCTTTATCATTTCAGTCCATCACTAATGCCTTGAATAGCTACCATTACCAAAAAAAATCACAAAATAATTCAATTTGGATATACAATGTTCAGCATGAAACATATTTTACTTCTTCCTTTTTTTTTCTGAACAATTTTCTTTTAAACATAAGGATATTTAGCAACGCTTTAAACAGTGCTGATCAACTAAGCCAAATTCCAAACAGGTCTAGCTTTTCATTGCAATTACCAAATATTACCATCTCACCGCCAGTTATGGGGTCAGTAGTTATTCAGCACATTTTATGTGGGTGTGTTAATTACACAAATAATTAATAAATACATTCTTATTGAAAAGTATCCAAATAACACATTACCATAGCTAGTAGAACTTTAAAGTTTCCACCCTGCAGAAAATCTTGATCTCTTCTCAGAGGGAGTCACCATTAACAATTGGTACGTATCTTTCCAGATCCTTTTTGACATACATGATCTCTCATGCTTATGATTTCAAAAAATACTATTACTTGAATTTTACTCAGGTTCAAATTCTATTAAGTTCAATTTACCCAGCCTGAGAATAATATTCATATGAGAATCCCAATTTTTTCACCAGATACCCAGAAACTTTTCTCTTACCAGAAGGAAGAAACACAAGCAAAAATAAAACAGTCTAAATCTTGGCAGATGTACCCAGTAGTACTATTCATTTTTTAACATAAAAGCATGCATTTTCTTATATGGCTTGTAGTATTTTTCTCATTACCTTCTCAAATTTTGTTCTGTGCTTTTTAGAAGTGAATCTTCTCTCCTGCCATCACAATAAAGTAGAAAGAGTATGGGATTTGGAGTAGTAAAATCTGGGAACAAGTTCCAACTTGGCACTTACTAGTTGTGAGTCCTTAAGTAAATTATGTGTATTCTCCACCCTTCATTAATGACGAAACCAACCACCTCACTAGGATTGTGTTGAAGAGTTGATAAGTTGCAGTTTTGGTCTGAGGACTTGTGATCCAAATTAGACCCGATAGGCGTGTATCTTTCGGAATGGGCTAGGTTTTGCTGTGGCTTACTGTAACACGTTTATTTCTTGCTCACACGTTATGTCCAATATGAGTCACTGGGGGCTCTGCTAAGAGGGACAGGCCAACAGAGGCTACATCTCCACACGTCCTTCCTGTCACCTTGGCAGGGGGAAGAGACGTGCCAAGATGAATACTTGAAGCAGCCACCTGGATGGGCGCATTTCATTGGTCTGAGCAGGTTGAGTGGCCATGCCTAACTTCCAGGGGAGATAGGAAGAGCATTCCACTGAGGGCACCAAAGATAGAGAGCTGGAAAGTGCCGATTAACATACTAATGACAGCCACAGAAATGTTAGCAAACATTAGAGAGAATGTAAAGCCTTTCTCGGGAAGGGTGAAAAGTCATTCCTGTTATTTCCTGTGATCCCAGAGATAGTCAAGAAAGATTTCCAAGCGAGGAAAACAAGTTTGGGGACAAAAATGAGAGCCTTGTGTGGGTTTCAGGCATGGAAAGGAACACAGGTCAAGGACTTCAATAAGGAAAGAAATTGAGGGAAGAGGTGGTATTAGAGTGAAATGCACTGCGTCTCACATGTGACTAGAGATCGAGCCCCGTGCTTCTGGGTCTGAAGAGGGTTGCAAACTGCAGCCTGAGCGAACTCCCCCTCAGCCCCCTCTGCACATCATCGGATGTGGTATGTCTGCCCCATGCAGATGGGTTCAAAGCCTCTTGACTCCACCTTTGTGCTCAGCTCCTGGTAGTGCTTCTGGTGTCTGGTCTCACTGTTGGCATTATGTTCTTGCTTTTGGCCTTTGTCCAGCTCCTCATGCTTCTTTATCGTGGAAGATCACCTACCGACCCGGGGCTGGTAACATACACCGTGGCCGCCAGGCTTCACAAGCCACTAAAACAATCATAGCAAGGTTTTCTATCCCTCTATTCCCTCAGAACCTCTAAAGAACATCCTGTTTAAAAGTAAGGGAAGTGAACCTCCCTATTATTTAAGAAAAGACATTTCAAATGAAAAAAAGTTTAGATTTCATTATGCCAAGCCTGGTTTTTCCTTACACTTCCTCTGCTTTGCCTTAATTGTAGAAGGGTTCTGAGTTTGCAAGATGCTTAGGATCCTGCCTCTTAATGTTTAGAATTTCTCTTCGGAATATTCCTTCAAGAATATCACCAATTGACATTCAAGTGGTGTGGGTGTGTGTGGGAGTGTGTTCAGGGGAGGGAGAATAAAGGAGGAGGAAATGCAAAGCTTCAAGGAGGGGAAATGAGAAATGGCCTTGTTGCGTCTGATCAAGTGCAAAACTGTGGTCAAAAATGTACATATTTGACTTGGAAACTCTTAGTCCCTTCTTTATTACTACTCAAGGAAAGAAATGGTAAAAAATTAAGTTGTATAAAAGTAAAATTATGTGGCTCATGGAACTGAGGCGGTTCTGTGCAAATGCCCTTGAACACCCAAACCAGCAAGCAGATCCGAGGGAGGAGCAAGGTAGAGGGACAGTTAGGTGTGGTTGCCATGGCAACCTTGTACCAAGTGGGATAAGAGTCATCCCTGACTCCACATTTTCCTTTTCCCTCCTTAACTGGTTCCTGAAGATTTGCAGTATTTGGGCTCTCAGTGCCACCATGCCAGGTCACAGAGAGACACCATAAGCCATAAACCTTCCTTGTCTTCCAGCAAGGGAGGAACAAGTAATTCATGTGCCCAGGATGAACAGGGTACAAGTGTCGAGAGAGTTCAACCAAGAAGATGAAAGTGAGCAAGAGTCATTGGTATGCCGAGCTTCCAGACCAAGCTCTGGTACGCCACAACTCTGAAATGACAGAACCAGAGTTAAGACCACAGAAGACAGATCAGTCTGTGAAGAGCAGAAACAGCAGACCATGAGTTGGTCTTCTGATGCTAAGAACAAACACTGTTATTGGTAAGAGAAACAAAACTTTGTCCAGAGAATAGGAATATGAAGTATTTCTCTAACAGCCTTGGCTCTCTTAACCATAAAATATAAAATGCCTGCCTTTTGCAGGTGGGGACCAGAGGCACAATAAATCCTCTCCAGCTTCTCAGGTGAGTTGTCTGCAACCCTCTCTGAGAGTGAAAACATAGGTGGCCATATTGAAAACAATTGCAAATTCTTGGCTGATACCATTTTTTACCTTAAAAGGAAAAGTAAGAGTTCAGGGTCATTGGCAAAGTTATGAGAAGCTCTCAGTTTTATTTTCACAATGCTAAAATGAATAAATACAGCATATGAAACAAAGTGATAATCAATGGCATTGAATATAATTAGTAAGAATGGGTACAATAGAGTTAGTTTCCATTTATCTGTTATCCTGCATTAATGTTGGTACATCACATAATGACTTTAATAGAGAAGAAAGGGGAGGGAAGAATGAAGGATTGTATGTGGGGAAGAGTCTTTGACTCAGCTCCTCATACTCCAAGGATCATCTATATAGATCCCTGTTTAGCTCCCTATGTAGGGACCCACAGCTTCCATTTATGCTTCTCTTGCTGGCAATTGCCTTCATCAGATAGAATGGTCCAGGTTCCATCTTTCTTGAAGGAAACATGACACGTAAACTGAATGAAATTTTTAGTTTGTTTTTGTTTGGTTGGTTGTATTTTTATCATCGAGGGAGGGTGTAAGAAATCATGTTAGCCTTTTCCTCCTTAACAGAAGTCTCCCTAGACTGTGCCACTTGTTCAAAAGGAATTACCTTCAAGTACTTAACTTTCATGGAAGGTATTTCCTCCACAGTATACTCTAAAATTATGGCTAGATGGTGGAAATGCTCTTGATGGTTCAACATTCTGACACTCTAATCCTGAGGTCCTTGACCTGGGTTCCCTGGACCTATTAATGGAACCAGCTTAGACTGTATGAAAAAACCTGCATGAAGTTATAGAGATGGAGTTTTCTGGAGAGAATTCATTGGTGTTCATCTGGTTCTCGAGTTTGGCAGTGACTCAGAAAGTTTTAAGAATTATCACAGTCCATGGGGCACCTGGGTGGCTTGGTTGGTTAAGCGTCCAACTCTTACTAATTTTGGCTCACGTTGTGATCTCAGTGTTGTGAGGGCTCCATGCTCATCATGGAGCTTGCTTAAGATTCTCTCTCTGCCCCTCTCCTGCCTCTCTCTCTCTCTCTCTCTCTCTCAAAAAAAAAAAAAAAAAAAAAGATTACTGTGATATTTGTGCAGTGCTTAGATAGCCCTCTAGTGACCATGATTACATACTTTTTAACAGAAAACTCTTGTCATTAATTGTTTTCTAGTCTCTCTAAATTATTCCTTTGCTTCATTTCATACCTTTATTCCTAGTAATTGCCCTCTACCTTGTGCTGGAAATCAACCCATTAGAATTTTTCCTAATAAAGCACTGAGTGGGACGCCTCGGTGGCGCAGTCCATTAAGCATCCAACTCTTGGTTTCGGCTCAGGTCGTCATCTCAGGGTCGTGAGATTGAGCCCTACGTCAAGCTCTGAGCTCAGCTTGTAATCTGCTTCAGACTCTCTCTCTCTCTCTCCCCCTCTTTCTCTAAAATAAATAAATCTTCTTAAAAAATAAAGTACTGAAAGAGACAAGATTTAACTTTACCATGTTAATTCAGGCGTGAGCAGTTTTACATCCTGCTTGGACCAAGATCCTCAATAATTGGTTATGAGAACTCTGGTACTATATAATTGCTTATATAAACTCTAACACTAAAACTCGGGAAGTCAGTAATTAGAAAACAAAAGAGCTTTTCCGTTTTAGCATCTCAGGCACCCACTCATTGTGCATGACATCTCATGCAGAGCCACCGAATCGAAGAATTGCAAAAGGAACAAAACCAAAACAGCTTATTGAAGCTGATGAGGCTGGGTTTGTTTTTTTCCCCACATTTGTAAACTTCAGACAATGTACATTCTATTTAATTATGTTTAAAATGGAACTGGAGTCATTTTCCCCCATGATAACATGAAGCAACTAAGTCACTAGATCTGTTTTTTGTGGGTTTTTTTTTTTTTTTCTTCCAAATGGCCCCAGTGTTCAAAGTCAGGACTTTTGAAAGGACTTAACAGAGCATCATGAGACGTGATAGGTGCTTTAGGGTACAATTTTAATGCCAGCAGACTGGAAAACAAACAGCATAACCCAGACAAGGCATGACTTTGTTCTTTAGCATTTGTGTGAAGAGGAAATAAGATCTTTCTGGGATGTGCTCTGGCTCACAGGTGTGGAAGAGAAGATGTCACATTCCTGACTTAACCACATTGTGTGTGGGATTCTGGTTTGGGGGGCAAGGCAAAAAGGTATTGCCTCGCCTCCCACTATAAGAGCTCAACTCCCGTAACTCTCTTGGTGCTTTTGTTTTAGTCTGCTGCAAGTGGACACTACAAAAGCACGAAGCATCCCTAATCCCACGAGCCTGGTGTGCGCTGGCTGACATCACTGTGGTCTCCAGCTCTTTTGCCAGTGGAAGGGAGACACTGACCCCAGGCCTCCAAGCGCTGTTCTTTGCTCTGCCGCTAAACCACTGAGCTGTTGGCACTTTCATTGTTTTATACCAGTAGGAAACCAATTGTGTTGATGTGAGTGTCTTATTCATCAGATATTACAGCCTTCACATTTTTAATGAGCCGAACCTCCTAGTCCACGTCGTGCAACCACAGTGAATCAAGGCAGGAGTGTGGTGATGATGTTTTCTGATTTATTGCAGTTGCTCTTTAAAAGATTTGACAGTATTTCAGATCTCCAGATGCTGCAGTTTGAAAGTCTGTCTGAGGTCGTGTGCTAATCAAAAACAGCAAATCATGTCTGAGTTGGAAAGGACAGCAGAGCAGTGAAGCTAGGCATTAGTGCACGTTTGTTTTTCCTTTTCCTTTTAAATGCATAGGCAAATATAAAGACGCAAGTGAACAAACTATTTAATGAGTACCTAAGGCATCTTTCTGGCGCATGGTGATTGATAAGGGGGCGGGGAAGGGGTGTCCCGTGCAGCAGAGAGTTGGGCGACATTTGCACGTCTCATCCTGTGAGAGTGGCAGTCGTAGCCACCTCCTCCCTGCCGCCCCGCACAGACATGTGTGACTTTAAATAGATGGATTTATTGAAAGTGCCACTGAGAATTGTGAGGAATAAGCTGATGGTCTTGAATTCAACAACCTCATTAGAGCAGAATGGGACCGACCATGGCTTCAATAAAAAGAACTTAGAGAAGAAGATCTAAAACTCAGAGTCAAGGAGAGGTGAAAAATCCCTTGGCAGCTGAGATCCTTGGCAGGCTCAGATCCCACCCTCTTTCCAACAGCTCTTTTGCTTACTCTCAGGGCTTAGCATTTGCAACACTTGGTGACACGCATTTTGAGACTAGAGCGTCAGCAAGTCTTAGTTCGTGTAGTAAAGTGCCGAGCTCGCTGGCTCTGTTGTTATAATAAAGTTGGAAGTAACAACTTGTGAACCCTTTTGTCTCTTTGAGGGTGACCGACTCATTCTCATTTGTCCCAGTTTTAAAACTGAGAGTCCTCCATCCTGGAAACCCCCTCAGTCCTGGCAAACCGGGACAGTTGGTCCCCCTGGTTCCTAGGAAGGCTGTGATTCCCCTAGTGGGTATTTAAACCTGGAACAGACCTCCTGCTGCCATTGTGCCAGAAGACATTGAACCAGTGATTCAAGGAGTAGAACTTTAAAACAAACAAACAACAACAACAACAAAACACTCCGTTTTATAAAATCTATTATTTTCTTACCATCGTGGTCCTATTTTTTTAGGCACTTTCATTTAATGAGCAAATAAATGGAAATACACTTTGAATGAGAGAAAATGCTACCTGAGCACAAAATGCTAGTATTTACTTCTCATGACATGTGTTCCATAATTCTATCTCTCAGAACTCATCTTGGCGATTAGATATAGTAACTTGTGGGGCGCCTGGCGGGCTCATTCAGTGGAGCATGCAACTCTTGATCTCGGGGTTGTGAGTTCAAGCCCAACGTTGGGGCGGAGATTATTTAAAAATAAAATCTTTTTTAAAAAAAGATACAGTAACTTGTTATAGCAGTGTAACTAGTATCAAAATGCTTTAATTGTAATTTTGTGGAGATGTGTATCCATTGACTTTACATGTAGATAGTTTCCCTGACTCAACACTTAGTGATTTGTCCTTGGTCTTTGCCGGCAAGTTGTTCATTGGCACTGTTCACGTGGTGGGGCTGCTACATGGGAAGGAGTTGGTGGAAGGTGAGCTGGCTGTCCAGCATCTGTGTCCCCCAGTATGACCTTGTTGGACCCGCCTGGGGTGGGGGGGAATGCGCTATGGTAACAAATGTGTCGTTCTGTGATGGTGTCAGAATGCGCCCACCAAGAATAGATGTTACTGCTAGATATGATTTCCATTTTCCTCCCTGTGTTCAGCAGAATACTCCTGTAAAAATTCTATGGTTTATGGGGAAAAATAGAGTAAGAGGCAGACAGCTCAAAATGTATTCAACCTGGTAACCATAATGTTTCCATCTATTCAGGCCGCTATAACAGAATACCACAGAATGGTGGCTCTATAAACAACAGAAATTTATTTCTCACAGTTTTGGATGCTGGAAGTCCAAGAGCAAGGCCCCAGCAGATTCATGTCTGATGAGGACCCTCTTCCTCTTCCTTCCATGTCTTCACATGATGAAGGGGTGAGAGAGCTCTCTGGGGTCTCTTTAGTAAGGGCACTAATCCCATTCATGTGAGTCCCACCCTCGTGATCTAATCACCTCCCAAAGACTCCACCTGGAAATACCATCACACTGGGGATTAGGTTTCAACATAAGAATTTGGGGGGCATACAAACATTCAGTGTAGAGCACAGAGCGCTCACGAAAGCAGTAGAAACACTATAAAAATACTAGCATCGCTTACAGGTGAAAGAAGATTGATGAAAGAAAGGGTTGACGATGTAGAATTTTGGATGACAGAGCAAAATGTGCTAAGATCTAGGAGAAGTGTACAAGAAACAGTTAATTCCAAGACAGAGCATGTGGCCAAACCAAGGCAAGAGGAAGCCCGTAGGCAAACAGACAGCACGTACGGTACTGAACACCTCTTCAGCTCCCATACAGCTGTCTTCCTGTCTCTTGCATATGTGCTGCCCTGACTTGGTGGCTCAGAATCTCTCAAATGGCTTTAAATCTCTCTCATGAACCAACCTGACTTCTGGTTTATGCTGACACCATTCTTTATGTACCGGCCGTTTGTAATCTAACTTCGACCACAGAAATTTGTGTCTTAGCTTTGCGGATTTCTGCAATACGATGGTTCGCGGGACACAATGACTTTGTAGGTGATGATATTATATTGAATTCAAAACCCTTAGCATGGAAACTTCTGCTTCAACACTTTGGACAATAATACTAGACAAGTTTTAATTTGAAAGAAAAAAAAATCCACCCAAAATGAAGTCTCAGATCTCCTCTCAGATCTTTTAATTAAAGTCAGACATGAACCCTTGTGTTTCTCTGACTGCTAAATACTTAGAAGTGGTTTTATGATATTTGTGTGTGTTCGTTTTAAGTTGTGAAAAATTCACACACTGCTAGGTTACATAGCTTTGTATTTGGTTTATTTAAATATAGGTTAGTAGGACTGTAATATATAGGGAAGGTTAAAGAGTCAGAATCCTGTTTAATTAACTTATCCCACTTGGCAGCCAGTCTGTTATAAAGGTATGCTGAGCAAATCAAGCTTCCAATACGAAATCCTTGAAAAGAATTAAGTCTCATTTGGTAAAGGCTTTGCTATTCTTAACTTTGTCATTGAAACTATTTGAACAAGCTATTTCAAACCTCACAGTATATGTATTTGTGTGTGTGTGTGTGTGTGTGTGTGTGTGTGTGTGTGTGTGTAGAAGATGGCCTGTGTCTTGTCTTACAAGACCTAGATCAGTACTTTATTGTCTCCCTACGCTTCCCTTGGCCCTCACTGAGACGGGATATACTCCCAGAATTGCCATCCACATGGGTCTAAAATATGACTAGTCTTTTACATAAATCTGATTTAATAAACAGTCACACCATGAAAATACAGCATTCTTTTCAATTACCACTAATTATATATCATACAATGCCTGGTCTTTAATGAGGATTTCAAGAAATGTTCACTGATAATGATGATTATTGAAATGATATGTTAAGTCCGTTTGTGTGAGGAATGCTTTGTTTTGAAATGTTAAACTTATAGCTTTGCCTAAAAATTTTAATTAAAATCTCCACTTTGGCATGAAGCTTAAAATGTGCAAAGTCACTGCAATTAGTGCATTGTGCATCCATATGGATGTTACCAAACGGCTTTCAACTTAAAGGATTTGAGCTATTTTGAATGATGGACCTTCTGTTAAGCTTAAAACCAAGCCTGTCTATCCCTGCATTCATTTTAATTAATATTCTCTTGCTAGTCTCAAAGATGTGTTCTCTTCTGGGGGGTGGGGGATGGTGAGGAAGAAACATGATTATCATAAGTCAGAAATAAGTTACAGAAGTAGGTTTGACTAATTTTCTACTTCCTTCAAGAAGCTTCAATACAACGTCAAAGTAACTAGAAAACACTGATTTCAGATGTTCTAAAAGAAAACCTGTATTTCTAGCCAAATCATAACATAACTCACTTTAAAAAAAATGAAGAAATTAAGCTGTCCCCAGATTTTTTGAATCAGTATAAAGATTAAAACTTACCATTTTGAGTCCGATATTTATATAAAATCTACAGTATAAAATTTGAGTATATGTGTTCTTTATGTACAAATGAGTATATGCACCGTATATGTATGTACTTGTATTTATACATATTTTTACTTCTGAGAGATCTGTACTTGCTCAGTTGCTTTAGGATTTAGCAACCTTATTTCTGGAGTTAATTTTCTTAAGTAGTGAACACTCCTTAAAGATGCATTAAGTACTAAAGATTAAGTTCGTTGTTTTTCTTAGTATTTTAAGCAATATCAAACTCAAAGTGGCACAGCCTAGTAGTTTGGTTTTTTTTTTCCTGGATATTTTCCATGTGAAATCTTATTAATATGGTGCTTGGGGAGGGGAAGCATTCTGGGCTTTGTTTTCCACAATATCAGAATAAATTCTGTAGACAGTTATATGTGTTAGTTAAGGCCCTGATTTTCTAACTGTTCTCAAACATCTCTCCTCAAGCCACTTTCTATATACCTTCAGAAAGCTGTTCACTCTGATGGCCACTGGAATCCTTTGACTTTGCCAATTTAGGCTAATTTTGAATGCTGGTTTAAAAAAGTAGACAGCTAAAATGATCCAAAAAGATCTTCACTGAATTCTTAAGAATAAGGTAAATGTGAAAATTACAAAGCAGAATTGTAATTTACCAGAACATGTGGGTAAAATAATTCATCTGACGTGTGACTAGGAGCATAAAATCAGTAAGTCCACTCTAGAACACCGCCTTTGCAGGCCTGTTTTGTTTTTGACTTCGATTCCAGCATGACAGAAATTCATTCCTCACAGCCACTAGATTTGGCACAAAGATAACCTAATTTTTCCATATTGACTGAATGTTTAATTTTTATTCCCTTTTTTTAAAGCATGTCATTAATTGCATATCTATCTTGAAATGACTCCTTATTTACCAGTGGTTTGGATTCTGCATTTGAAAAGAAGATTGGAATTGGTTTTAGTTTAGATAAGAAACAGATAAAAACTGAACTTGGTCAAATGCTATCCGTTGTTTTTCTCGAAGATAACTTCATGATTTTATAATTCTATACTGTTTTTGCTATTGTGAGGCAGCTTTCTCTCTGTCAAATTTTAATAATTCTTCCCTCTCTATTAGGCATCTTAACAAAGAGTCTCTGAAACAGAAATGAGCGGATTACCCTATAGCCTCACATACATCCTGGTGAATATCCTGTTCACAATTTAGGCGATGAAAGGAAAACCTACAGTTGTTTTAATTTGGAACCAAAATAATCACTTCTCTCCAATGAGGCTTAGAGGGGAAGAAAATGGGCCAGAGTCTTCCTGTAGGGGGGAAAAAAAAAAGATACTTCGCAGAGGGGCAATGCAGCAGGGGGAAAAAATAAAATAAAAAAATAAAACAAGCACAAAACCTTAGAGTGGGTAAATAGGCTAGTGAAAGAAAGGCCATCTGATCGCATTGGCAGCACCCTGAGCTGGGGTCCTCAGCGGCATGGTCCCGCCAGCGTGTAAACTGCACGTGTGTGTGTAGGGGGGGTGTGTGTGTATGTACACACAGAGATTTAATGGGGAGCACAGAGGGAATTAGAAAGAGCCAGGTCCGTTTTTAATTTGGGTCTGTTTGCTTGCATTTAGCACTTAAGGGCTTCTACATTCAGTTTGCTCAAAAGAGTGATGAAGCACTCCTTGCTTATGCCTCAAATCAGAAATGCATGAAGTGCAGCTGCAGAGATAATACATTTTCCCCAAAGGCTTTGGCTGAGCAAATTAGGTGTCAATGGGGTGCCTGCGCAGGCAGTACTCTCTCTAATTAGTCTCTTGAGCCTAGTTGGTGGCGGGTATGAGATGATCTAATCAATTGGTCTGTGTCTGATGGTTGGTGTAAAAATCCTACCAGGCAGACTCTCTCCCACAGGTCACCCACCTGCACAGCGGGACTGCTCATTTTCATTTTTCATCTCCTCCGTCACATGATGCTGACAGTTGGTTTTAAGAAAATTGAATCCAAAAAATATCTAGTTCAGAGGGCACATGGGTCAGAACAAAGTTGCATTATGGGTACCAGCGATCCAATTAATTAATATTTATAGCTGAGAAGCTCTATGTAGATATTTCTGAATAAGGACTTTATCAATAAAATCCAATTTCTTTAAAACATTCGTTTCTAGGGAAAGAACATTGTAAAAGCAGAAAGCAAGATAAAAATGGCATCCGTTAATCTGATGATATATATACCTATGAGTTGATGCACACTTAGTTGAGCTTATGGTCATATTCACTGTTCATTTGTATTGTATATGTGGTCTATTTTAATAATCAATTAAATGTAAGGGAAGGACATCCATTGCTATTATATTTTGCTTCCCTGGGAATGTTGTATCCCCTCACTCCTTCTACCCACCTCCCCACACATCAAACGTATGATTACATTTAGATCTTAAGGAATTTTTCTAGCAGTAAATTGACCTACCTTACATGTAGTCCTTGAAAATTGAAACTAATGCTGAGGCTGCCCAGGGAGGGGGAAGGGGCATCCCGTGCTGCTGATGAACGGTGTCAGGCAGAGTACCTGGCACAATTTGGGCTATAGAGTCATCTCATATAGATGGGAAAGAGGCTACCTCTCATTGGCACCTCCCTTCTTTTTTATTCCTGGCTCCTTCCATTAAATGTCTGAGCCCAAACCTAAGTAAAGGACTTATCCATAATCACCGTGTTCACCATTTATTATCCAATTACTATTATTATGCATTATGCTTTATTATCCAATTCCTGCTTATGCCTTGGGTTAGGTACATACTATTCTTCTAGAGATTACACTTAAAGAAGGCAAAGACAAACACCATCAATGGCTAAAAAAAAAAAGGTTGAATCAACCCAACAGGATAGTGACATGCCACAGATTATGGTGACAACATCGTTTATTATTATGTCAAATCAGATACCCTGAAAATCACATCATTCAAATAGAATGTCATGAGGTTAAAAAAAAAAAAAAAAAGCTTGGCGCACAGGAAGGTGTTAATTCCACCCACCTTTCTTGGCTCGGGGTGTGTCCGTGGATGGCCGGCTCTGCCCCCCACACGGTGCTCTTTCAGCAAGAGCACAGGCGCAGCACTTGCCCTCTGTCAGTGTGCCATGAGGGAACCCTACTTCTAAAAACATACTCCACTCCCAAATGTTCAGATTCCACCTTCTTCCTTTCTATTCATTCAGCAGGGGTTTCCTGAGTATCTGAGCAGGGGCTTGGCTATGCTCTAGGGACACAACAGTCAACAAAACCAGGTTTAATCAAGAACATAATGATGCCACCTGCCTCCTTACTTGCTCCCTCACAGGAAATGTCCCCACACGGGAGGGACATTTGAAGTCACTCGTTCAGGAGGTCAGCCTGGGCAGGTCTGCGTTCTGTGGATTAAAGTGGTAGAATGGAGGAGAGCCAGGTCATGACTACAGTCGGCCCTTGAACAACACGGGTTCCAACGACCCAAGTCTGTACTTACATGCTGATTTTTTTGATAAATAAAGAACAGTACTGTAAATGTATTTTCCCTTATGATTTTCTTAATAACGTTTTCTTTGTTCTAGCTGACTGTATTGTAGGAATATAGTACATGATACATATATAAAATATATGTTAACCAGCTGTTCGTGTTACCAGTAAATCTTCCAGTCAACGGTAGGCAGTTAGTAGTTAAGTTTTTGGGAGTCAAAAGTTCTATGCAGATTTTCAACTGTGCAAGGGGCCAGTGCCCCAATCCCTGCATTGTTCAAGGGTCAACTATATGTCATTTCTGTGTGGCAGTAGGAACTCATGCCTAGGTAAGCACATATCAGGACAAACCCACAGCTCTTCCATTTGTCCAGGGTGGGTGGGCAGGCTTCCTGGAAGAGCTTCAGTCTCTGTTTAAGCAACATGGAAGAGAAAGAGCATTTTTTCATCTGCTTAATAAAAATGTCAGGTTTGGTAGCAGGCTTGGGGACTAGCTGAAGATGCATGTGGACAGGAGTGTTGGAAATGTTGCAGGGACAAGTGCTCTCTGTCTTTGATGTCATGGGCCTCAGGAAAGATGTCAGTGCAGAAGCCAGAATGCATGATTACATGGGAGCCACAGGTAGAGCACAAGATGGATTTACTTCATTTCCCTGGGAGAATGGGGGCTAAGGCAGTTGGTCTCCTTTAGTTATTTTTGCTAGGGTGGTCACTTGTTTAAGAAGAGATCTGGGCAGCCTGGCAGGGGTGAGGGCTGGCCAAGTGAGCCACAAGCAGCAAGTATTTGAGATAATATCTGAGGAGTTTGGACTTAGTGATAACAAAGAGCTTCCACCGAGGCTTCTCCCTCCACCCCCGGCCTCTCCCAGAAACTTAAGGTAAGGGCTTTTTGTCTCAGTCACTGAGGACGGAGAACTCTTAAGAATGGAATGTTACCTCTATCTCATACCACATACAAAAATTAACTCAAAATGGATTGAAGATCTAAATGTAAGAATTAAAACTATAAAACTCTTAGAAGAAAATGTAAATCTTCATAACCTTAAGTTTGACAATGGATTTTTAGATATGACACCAAAACCATAAGCAACAAAAGAAAAAAAATGGATAAATTGGACTTTATCCTAATTAAAATGTGCATCAAAGAACATTATCAACAGAGTGAAGAGACAGTCCACAAAATGGGAGTAAATATTTTTCAAATCAAGGGATTGATTTGGTAACATTGGGGGTTACCAAAATATATAAAAAGTCCTACAACTCAACAACAAAAAGACCAACAACCCAGTTTAAAAGCAGGCAAAGGACTTGGAATACATATTTCTCCAAAGAAGACATACAGATGGCCAACAAGCACACGAAAAGGTGCTCAGCCTAACTAATCATTAGGTAAATGCAAATCAAAACCACAATGAGATACCAGTTCACCCCGCTAGGATGTCTGCAATCCAAAAAAAAAAAAAAAAACAGAAAATAACAAATATTGGCAAGGGTGTTGTGGAGAAATTGGAACCTTTGTGTATCGCTGGTGGTAATATAAAATGGGGCAGCCACTGTGGAAAATAGTTTGCCAGTTCTCCAAAAGTTAAACATAAAATTGCCATATGGCCCAGCAATTCCACTCCTCGGTATTTACCCAAAAGAATCGGAAAACAGGTATTTAAATACTTGCACATGAATGTTCATAGCAGCACTATTCATAATAGCAAAAAGGTGAAAACAATCCAGATATACATCAACTCATGAATGGCTAAACAAAACGTGGTATATCCATTGGCCACAACAAGGGATGAAGTTCTGATACATGCTACAACATGGATGGACGTTACGCTAAGTGAAAGAAGCCAGACACAACAGGTCACATATTGTATGATTCTGTTCGTATGAAATATCCAGAATAGGTAAATACGTAGAGACAGAAAGCAGACTGGTGGATGCCAGGGAGCTGCAGCAAGAGGAGAATGGGACTGCTTCAAGGGTGTAGGATCTCCTTTGGGGGTAGCAAAAATGTTCTGGAACTAGACAGAGGGGGTGTTTGGATAACATTGTGAATATCCTAAATGCCACTAAATTATATGCCTTACAATGGTTAATTTTAGGTTCTGTGAATTTCACCTCAATGAAAAAGAAAGGATGGAAGGTTAACCTTCCAAAAAATCATCCTATTAAGCAGAGGAAATGAGTCGAGAGAAGGGAGGATGCTGTTCTTAACAGCAAGCTGGAACTTTTTGCTTTCTTGGTCAAGGTAGTAGTAGAGTTCTTGGCACGACAGCCTGTGTGACGAGCAGTGGGACAGCTGTGTCTCAACAAAAGGTCAAGTTTCCTTCCCTGCTTGGGAAGATGACAGTGTAGCAGTGTAGACGGGAACAAACAGGCCTAAGCAGGCCTCAGTGACCTTGAGCTTTAAATGGAAATGAGGAGTTCGTTCTGGGCCTGGAGCCTCTGGGCTGTGTGACTTGATCCTGGGAGTGTTTCTTTTCAGCCTTCCTGGCAAGACATTACTTTCCCATCCTAGGGACTCAATGAAAATGCTTAAGGACCAAACAGAAATGTGGAGAGGAAGAGAGAGAACATTCCTTCTTTCCCCTTGACCCGCTCACAGGGAAGTAGTTACCAAGTTTAAGCAGGCACAGGTTAAACTGGAAATGCACAGCCGTATGCAGGACACGAGGCTGGCAATTCAGGTCATGCTGGCCAATTCTCACTCTGCTGAAACTAGGTCTGATAATAGGCAACCAAGGAATTATATACAGCCGGGCTTTTTATAAAGCATGTATGTGATCCCTTTTTCTATTTCATGCCCATAAAAATGAACACGAGGATATGTCCTTTTAATGGTCTGTATGATGCTACAGGCACTTAATTAAGACCAGTATTACTACTAATGATTCGGGGAAGGAAATTTGCTGACTTTCTTCTAAATAATCCAAGAAGAGGTTAGATCATTTAAATTCATGGAGTTAAATTATTTTAAGGGGAGAAAATGGAGTCAGAACATTTGCTTATCATGGTACGAGGACTGTTTTGGTGAAGGAGACCCCTCTGCCTCCCATAAGTGCGCTCGGGGTGGCTGCCGAGAAAATGGATAGACTTACTTTTGGCCTGACCAATTTTGATGTCTCGTGTAATTTAGAAAAAAATGAATGATGTAAGTTGTTTGTTTTTGGTTTTGGGTTTTTTTTGGTGTTTTTGTTTTTGTTTTTGTTTACATATAGCAATTTTCTCTTTTCCTCCTTCCAGGATTAAGTTGTCATCATTCTGGGAAGAAAAAAAAACATTAACGAAGTGGCCAATAATACGAAGGGAATGACGGATCAGTTTCCTTCCCCTCCCTGTGGTGGATTTCACTTACAAGAAAATTGAAGCTGGCAAGACCCTGTTTTCTCTGCAATTTATTTAAAACCTTGCACGCATTTGGATACCTTGTGATTTCCAAGAACTATGTGAAGATTAAGCTTTGCTTACTGATACATGGCATGTATTCTTTTCAGTCTTTTGTGTTTGATTTTGTTTGATTTCCCTCTGCAGTGCAGCGTCTCTGTAAAGGTTTTTATGCTTTCACCAGCCATGTCTTAAATACATTAAGACAACACATTTGGTGTTCACACTTCTTCAGTAATGTCTGTACTTGAAAGCCACATAGTGGCATAAAACAATGTGTGTTTTCTTTAAGAGCAGTGTACATTTTGCAACCACCAGGAAGGAAATTTTTAGCTAAAGCAAACCCCTGTTCTCAGGCTGACTTGACAACTTGGTCCCTAGCTGTGGGGCCCCACTTGTCGCTTACCTTTTGAGGACATCTGCAAATGTGGTTTTTTTCTTGGAAATAACTGCACATGTATATAGGATATTGGAATCTGCTTAGCATTTTCAAGCCACATAGCATGACTGTTTTCCAAGCAGGTTGGAAGTAAAGAAACAAATCTCAAGCATTAAGAACAAAGACAGGGATAAATTGCTTACTTTTCAACCTCTGGAAATTGAGGTGACTTTTTACATGTTTTCTGGGTTTTGTCAACATCTTATATTTTCCATCCACTCTGTTATGCTTCAGGAGCATTTTCTAAGTGGAGGAGAAAAGAATGAGGAACAGAATGCTTACAACTTGGGTGCAAAAGAATTGTATCTGCTGGATGAGCCCCAAAAGCCATCTTGTCTAGTTACCATTTTAAAAAGCAAATTACAGAGTTATCCAGAGTTAAAAATTTGCTCATTTACACCAAAGCACCTTTACATTATACTTTCTAAAACATTCCAAGCTGATTGGAAGACATCATTGGGGACCTTAACTTTAACCAGTCTCCTGGAAAAACTGTTTGAACGCAGGTTGTAGAAACAATGCAGGAGTCTTGCTTTCAAGATGGCAAGGGAAAAAGAAAGGCCCAGCTTCCCTTATTAAGAAGATGAGGGGCCTCAAAGGATGAAGGCGCTTATGTGACAAGGAGGGAAAAGTGGACTGGGCACGCGCTGTGCTTTGATGGGGAGGGCGAGCTGCCTGACGCAGGCCTTCTCCCAGTGGGGCCGGCCTCGCTGCACAACCCCAAATAATACTGAGGCCAACGGGGCAGTTATGGAACTTCATCTAAAGCATGAAACCTAGCCCCTCAGGACACCCAATTCCTGTGGAAATACTTTTCATGTACGTTGTTTTACATTTTCCTGTTGGTCAGAAAGAAGGAGAGATTGAGAACTTGAAATGCATCGCACTTTTTAGGATCAAGACTAGGAATTATGAGCCAGTTTGGCAAAGGCATTCTCTGAAAGTCCCGTGAGGGAAAAGCTTCTTTCTGGTCAAAGCCAGTGTTCCTAGGGAATTGGACCCAGAACTTCTAAGCATTAAAAGGGCACCTTCCCTGGAGTGGGGCATGAATAAATATGTCAAGGTCACAATCCATCCTATTCAGAAGTAGCATTCATTGAAAGCTTCTAGGTGCAAAGCAAAGAATTACTTACTAATTGATTTTAAAGAGAGCAAAAGTTACCCAAGGCTAGAGTGTTTACTGTTTGCTACCTAGAAGTCTTTCCCATTCTTCTCTCGGACATTCCAACCCATTGGAAGTCTTTAGTGATATTTTAATGTGTGCTTAAATTAGGATTCCTTAACATAAATAGGGAGAGAAAATTTTACATACAATCAAGAACAGCCTTGCCTGTGATTGGTTTTGAATTATTTCTTTGGGGGAGAGGCATAACTTTTGTATTTTACTAACTTTAAACCAAGAGCAGCTGATGATTAAATCTTGCTATTTAATAAGCTTTCTAAGTTGAACATTTGAAAATATTTAATATTAAGAGACTTCGATTAGGAATGTTAGTGTCATTCAGAGATATCTGCCCCTGTCATAGGCAGCTTCTCTCGGGAGAGGAAACATAATGCTACTCAGTGTGGAGGGAAATCTGTTTTTTACACAGACATGTGTCTCAGAAGGTCTCATTTAGGAGGTTTGTAGCTCCCCAGTCTTGTCCTCAGTACAGAAAATCCAAAGTTGGGTTTGTCTCTCTCCCCTCTCCTCTCCTATTGGCAATCCGTCTTCCCACCTCCTCTCTCCCCGCCCCCTCCCACGGAGGGCAGCCATGAAAATCATTACAGAATGTGTTCATTAGCAGATTTATTATTCTATTGAGAAAGCACTGGAATGTTTTGTGAGATTATTTTTATATGAAGGACTAGCCTGAATTCATACAGCTGGAATATTAGGAACTCATTAGCATGGTGATGGTATCAGTGCAACGTCAGTGCACGCACAGGATTCTGAAAGAAACTTTGGGACATTGCCATTTTCTTAAAGGAACAGTTTGGTTGACTTAAAGATGCAGGATACATAAGACATGAAAAAATGTCTTTGCAGTGCTCAAAGGAAAAACAAAAAACAGGGGACATAAGGCAGGGGTGGCTGTCCATCCACTGAAAAAAGGGTGAGAAGCTATTTCTACCTCCCAAGAGTAGTAAGAGAAGTTTCCAGGGGAGCCTCCAGGTTTGCAGAGAAAGCAAGACCTCTTGGTATCTTTCCCTCAGTGTGTACATGAAAGCCAGTGTAATTAATACCCTAGGTTATGTGTCTATATAAAATACTCATCTGTGAATAGTACTTACTGGTTTTGTAATCTTTGTTACATAAGAGGATGTTTAGGCTGTACATACTGGGGTAGATTTTTCCCTGCCCCCTATACATAGGAAGATGCTGCATAATTGCACATAACTTCTATCTCTCTTACTGGCTTGTAGGCAGAGGAAACCACGTATGTTACTGCCTTGCAATTTTCTCATATACCAAAAACAACAATAACAAAAAGGTCTCAAGTAAAATAAGCAATCTCCTATTTTCATTCCCCTTCCTACAGCAGCATATTTTAGAGGCACATACAAAATCTACATTCTCTAGTTGGGAGTGGATTTTTTTTCTTTTATCTTTTTTTTTTATTTTTGTATGATACACTAAGATGTGTACTTTCTAGCAGAGGGTCGGTACCTAAGAAATGTGTTAGCATCATTCAGAAAACTATTATACTCCAAAATGAAACATAGTAAGGAGAATGGAATAATACATGTTGCATATTTGTTACCAAGTGTAATTTGTCTGTATTATGAAAGATGTAATGGTTTGTCAGCTGTCACTGTTGTTTTCTTGTAACATGATATGGAATAAAGTATAGCAGAATCTCTGTACATTTTCTTGGTACATCTTCTTGGTGCCCAGTAACACCATAGAGTGTCAAACATTGTCTTAAAAACTCTTAGGCACAGTCATTTTTGGAGTGAAATAAAGCAAACAGGTAAGGCCCTTGGATGTGGGAAGGAATGAGTTAGCTGGAATGTTCCAGGAGTCTGTTAAAAGCTCCCCTCACACACTTTTTTTTAAAGCTTTTATTTTTTTAAGTAATCTCTACACCCAACGTGGGGCTGGAACCTACATCCCTGAGATCATGAGTTGCATGCTCTATCCACTGAGCCAGCCAGGAGCCCCAAGCCCTCCCTTTTTTGATATGGTTTGTCAGATTTGGGTAAAGGGGTAGAGGCTACATAGAACAAGTCTGTGTTTTCTTGGAATTGTTCACAATTCCACCAGCTCCTTAATGACATCCACCACACGTTCCATGCATCTGAACCGATCTGGGTTTGTTTAATGACAATCCTATTTATCTTTTATTGTCTCTTTCTTAATTATCTTGTACATATTCTAAGATGAGGTGAGTAGGTTACCCTCCCCTCAATACAAATCAAAGCTTCAGCTCAGCATGCCCACATTCTGCCAGAAGCATCCTTCCCTGAGCTGAGCATACTTCCCTGAACACCACCTAGTGGGCGCCTGCACTTGGATTGACAGGGCCACCTCGGAAAGCCAGTCACATTTCTGTCATCACCTCCTCCTGGTCGGACCTGTCAGCTTCACAACTGCAAACAACGCCCATCCCCCCTCCCCCATGATTTCATAAATTGCTAATAGTGTTCGTGCCAGGTACAGTTATCAATTTATAGATATGCTATTTGGTGATTTTAAAATGCTTGCCCTTGAAGGGGCACCTGGGTGGCTCAGTCAGTTGAGTGTCTGACTCTTGATTTCAGCTCAGGTCATGATCTCAGGGTCGTGAGATCGAGCCCCGTGTCCGGATCTGTGCTCAGCGGGGAGTCTGCTTGAAATTCTTTCTCCCTCTGCTCTCGCTCTGCTCCTCCCACTCATGAGCTGTCTCACACTCTCTCTCAAATAGAGAAACAAATCTTTTTTGAAAACGCTTACCCTTGAAGGCAAAAACGCATTTCAGGTCCTGCGTTCGGATGACCCAGGACGCCTGGCTTTCCCCTGCAAGACCCTCACTCACCAGCAGCGGTGCCTCAGGTTATCCTTCCCTTGCTCCTCTCCCACAACTGAGTTTGTGAGCCCTTCACAAGCTTAACATTGTCACAGATTTCAGAGTTTCTAAGCCTTTCTCAAGCTTAACCTTCTCACAAAACCAAATGTCCGTGTTCTCAGCCAACGCACATCCCATTCCAGAAGAGCTCGGGCGAGCCTCCACGGCTTCTGCGCCCCACCTGGCCCTGCTGTTCCCCCCACAGCAGCAGGTCAGCCGTGCCAAGGACACGTGCGTTTCTGCACGGCCCTGCCGCCACCAGGGGCTTCTGAGACAGGAGACTGTGTAAAGGCGGACTTCGTGGTAGCCAAGGCAGAGACAATGAGACACGAGGCAAATTTCTCAGTTCGACGGGAGCCAGAAATCACCCTGCGAACCGCGTGGAGTTAGAGAAGTGCCGAAAGAATAAGCGCTTTCTGGGAGGAGTTTCCGGGCGTGGGCCACCGTCCTGCTTCCAGCGGCCGCGGCGGCGCGCGTGCCCACGTGGGGATCACTCGCGCTCCCGCGCTGGAGCCTCGCTGCGCCATTTAATCCTCTGAGCTCTTGATAAAAGACAGAAGGAGCAAGAGGGCTGGTCTCTACAAGACGCCAAAGAATTAGCTTTGAGGAATATCTTGAACGTTTTAAATGTGGCCATCGAGATGACAGTCCCCTGTGGGCTCCGTAATTGCCCAGCGTCCGCTGCTTTTTCCGCAGAGCTGTTGCAGCTCGGCCGGGTTGGAGGATGTGCCGGGCGCTGGCTGGGACGAGCAGTTAGAGTCGGGAGGGCGGCACTCGCAGAGTTGCCATTGGCCCCCAGAGTGAACAGAAAGCAGAGGGGAAGGTGTTGGAGCAACCCTGTGCCACTGGGTTAACACGTACGGTCGCTGCATAATGGCGGGCATTGTCAGTCCCCGCAATGAGGACCCCACAGTGGCCCAGCAGCCTGCTGCTACCAGTGGGTGGTGGCGTTATGGGCATTAGCTTTGAGAAGCTTATACAGCAGAGGGGGCTAGGATAAAGGACACAAATCAGGGGAAAACTGACAAGATTAAAAAAAAATCCAAGGCCTCGTATTTACTGTTCATCCCCCATGCTCTCGGTGTACTATATTGTGTGTGTCGAGTCCTGCTGAGCGAGAGCCAGGCACAATAATAGCTCGGAGCAGCCTTGCAGCCCCACAGCCAGCCTCTGCCATGGTGCTGGCTCTGCTGGGGGAGAATGGGATCCTGATAGAGTTGTCTTTTTTGTCCTTCCCTGTGAGACCACCAATAATTATGGAGGGCACGCTGCAAAGATGGGGTAAGGGTGGCCCACTGGAGTGTATCCTGAGAAGTGACCCAGCAGGGGTCCCGGCGAAGGTGTGCGCAACCGGAGTCCAAGGCGGGCCTGCCTGACAGAGGCACACAATGCTGGGCTCGCCCAGGGACGCGTGTTTGAACCAGCAGTTCAAGGATTTCAAGAAGTAGAAATGAAACTTGGCTTTAGACATCATACCACGGTGGGAAACAATGATCCCTTTTCCTCGCTCCTCCTTCAGCCAAATCAGGTAACTGGGGACCTTGTGTCCTCAGAGAAAGGCTGTAATCCACTCAGATCCTTGGGGAAAGTAGGCACAGGTCCCGTAACCTGATTCTGCCTTACATTTGAGGAATTCCGATCCTCACGTTACGTTCGCTTAGCCCAGTGGTTCACGGCCCTGGCTCTCATTAGACTCATGGGGACATCTTCAAAACACCCCAAACCCAGACCAATTCATCCTAAAATATTCAGAGTGGGGCCCTGGCATTGGTCTGTTTGGGGAGCTCACCAGGTGACTCTGTTGAGCAGACCTACACGAGAACTGCTAGAATCTTCCCTTCCTCCTGTCTGTTGCTGTAGGGGTAGGGTAGGCAAACTTTTTCTGTAAGAGCCAGGGAGCAGGTATGTTCAGCTTCCCAGGCCAGACAGCCTCTGTCACAACTCCTTACTCTGCTGTTGTAGCATGAAAGCAGCCGTGCCCAATACACACACGAGTGGGTTTGGGTTTGGCTGTGTGCCAGTCACACAATCCATGGGCACTGTAGTTTGAATTGCATATAATTTCCACATATCGTGAAATATTTTTCTTTTGATTTTTTTAAACACTATTTGTAAATGCAAAACCCATTTTTAGCTCACAGCCTATATAAAAACATACAGTGGGCAAGAATTTGCCCGGGGTCTGTAGCTTGCTTACCTTGGCTTAGAATACAACCCTGGTAATGGGGGAGGCAAGGAGCACCCCTGACATTTGCTGGGCCCAGGGTAGAGTCCAAATGGAGGCCCACATAGCTTATATCTAAATATTTAAAAATACAAATCCAACTAACAAAATGTCAAATATATTCTGTTCTCTTACCTGGACAAATACGTCTTCATAATAGCCTGGAAGGCCAGGGTTGCACTTAGAATTGCGGAACTTCTCGAAGTTCTTCTCCAAAACGTGTCAGCATGTAGAGCACCCGGTTCAAGCCCCCTCTGCTGCTTTTCACTTCCCACTCCTAGCTCTAGGGGTGTGGATCCCGAGTGAGAGGCTTCACGTGCATGGGTATCAACACCCCTGCTCCCACATCCATACTCTGTCCTACCCTTGGCAAACAGCCCCTCCTTGGCCAACCCTTGGGGACCAGGTGCCTATCCTCAGGGAAGGCGCTTGAGGGGGAAGACTCCATATACCGAGAGAATTCCAGAGTCCCAGACATGTGGAATATATGGAGTAGAAGTGGGGGAGGTAGGTTCCTGTTGAGCATGACACCATGAATTCCTCATTCTGGAGTAGGGGGTGGGAGTGGTCTGCCTGCAGAGCCAGACCCTTTAAAATGGGAACCAGAACAGGAGCCCCTCTTGCCTGGGTTTAAGGGCAGTGCTGTTGGGTGATAAGAGCCTGAGAATTAGTTCCGGTGGGTTTTCAGATTCCTTGTGCATTTCTGTTGACCCACTCTACTCCAAAGCCATAGAAATGGGCCCTATAATGTGAGGCAGAACCACTGTGACAAAAGGGAAAAAAAAAAAATGGTTTTAGTCTCTCTCTTAGAATTAAAGGATCTGGCCTCCTCTCAGTCAGGTCCTGGAACCAGCTGGTACCAGTTCACAAAAACCAAAGGTAAAATATGTAGGAATTTTGTGAGTCAGTTCTTAAATCACTGATAACTTGAAATCAGATGGGAGTATGTACACCACAAAAATGGGCAAACTGTGCAAATCAGGTCCTTTTTTTTTTCTTTCTGTTTTCTTTTTTAAGAGCTGGTTTCCCAACACACCACTGACTCTAGGCCCCTTTCCTTCCAAGCTCGTCTCCCATGTCTCCATGCTCACATCTACCTGCGCCATGCTGAACTTCCCACTGATCCCTGGATATTCCAGACCTTCTCATGGCCCTGTTCTTTTGCAGATACTGTTCCCTCGGATTAGAATGCCTTTTCCTGTTTTTCTAGCAGCCAAATTCCTATTAATACTTTTAATGTTCAAAAAGTCTCTTGCAAAGCATTCCAGAACTCCCCTCAAAATGATTCCTCCTTCCAAGTCCCCACATCACTTTGAAAATGGTAACAATAACAATAACAAGTCTTTTTTCAATCTCTTTATCCTCAAGACTGATGAGAGAGACCAAGGCCCAGTATTTAACAATTTTTTAAATAAATCAGTTAAAAGGATAATACAGATTAAACAAGAGTGGAATGGAATATAGTTTACCTTCCTAAGAAATTGTTTAGAATCCTGCAAACAACATGAACATACCACACGTGTACTCTGTGTGACTCTACACAAAGCCCTGCCCGGATCTGTGGGAGAAAGTGAAACCAAAGAGGGAAGATTTCCGGTTGTCCTCAGGAGCTCACAGAGGCAGGGGTTCCTACACCTGGCTGACCGCCCAAATCCCCTAGGGAGCTTTCTAAACATTCCTACTGAACCCCAGTCTCCGAGGTGCCAGTCTAGGCATGTGTACTTTTCAAAATCTCCTCAAGGGTTTCCGTTGGTCAGCCATGACAGCGAACCACCCTGGAGGGAAGCTGAGGTGCATAACCTTCTAACCAGTCTGTTCGTCTGTCTCAGATTTCCCCTCTACCCTCTCCCCCTGAAGATTCTATTCAAATCGCAAATCATTTGAGAGGCACTCAATTTGAGGGGAGCCTATCGGTAAGTTATTTCCTACATCTTCACAAAGCAAAAAAGGAATGGAATTCCCAGTTCTTTCCCATATTCTGTGAAGTAGTGGGAGCATTACTGAATCTGTGTACCCCTCATATGGATACCAGAGTTCCAACATGTGTTCTGATATGCTCGTCTTACTGACTCCAGAGGAGAGCCACACCCTGGGGGATGGCGCTCAATTACCCTTCGGTTTCTGTGCCTTGTTGTTGTCTGCCAAGCATATCAGAGAATTTATGGTAGGCTGAAGAAAGTAGCATTTTTTTTTCTGCTGTTGGTCATTAACATCCAGGTGAGGTTGCATGCTTTCAGTTGTTACCAAGATTGCAAACCAAACATAGTACTCTATAGGTGTCACTTAAGGATCCCCATTGCTGTTCATCCCATGTCATTGCATGACCAAATTTATTCAAATTTATTCATAAGTTTATTATCAGAATCATGCTATTTTTGTTCATCTCATTTTGTGGGCCGGCAAACAAACCCCAAGAGGACAGGTGCATCTTGACTAAAATGTTGCTGTCTTTGCATGGAAGTCATTGACTGCTGACTGAGGTCCTATCATTAGTGGCTGGGTTGGGCGGAAGGTTCATTTGGAAAGCCTAGAGGAAAGCCTGGTCCCATACTGAGGAGTAGACAGGCAGCTCTTTGCATGCGATGGAAATGGAACTTGGATGTGTGTGTCTCCCACCTTCCCCGCAATATAGAGAGCATCTGGGATGGGATGGGAAGGGGCTTCCACGTGCTGCCTTGTCAGGTACAGGTGCGCTGGAATTGATCTCAGGGTGTATTAAGGGAACTCCCAGGTGAATGCCCAGAAGAGATTAATGAAGTCAGGACACCAGGTATATAGGGACTGGCCTTGACGCTTAGTGTCAGATGAAGTTAAGACATGGTGTCAAATGGAAGTAGAAAACCGGGGGAGAGGAGAGAAAAACTGAGAACACAGTCGTCTGGACAAAGGCTGGAGATGCTGACCAGCACTTACAACTGGGTCTGCACAACCCCTATCATACCACCTCGCTAAAGAACTCCAAGGATTCCCATTCACAGACAATGAAATGTGACTGGTGCCCTCCTTGTTCCAATTACGTATTGCTGGATAACAAATCGCCCCCAAATTTAGTGTCTCCAAACAACAGTCATTTATCATCTCTCACCAGTTTCTTTGGGCAGGAGTTCAGGAGCAGTGCGGCTGAGTGGTTCTGGCTTGTGATTTCTCATGAGGCTGCAGTCAGATGGCGGCTTAGCTGGGGTCATCTTTAAAGCTTCATCACTCACATATCTGGTGCCACAGCTGGGAGGTGAAAGAGCCAGAACAGAGCACACCACTAACTTCACGTGGTTTCTCTCCAAGGTCTCCTAAGCATGAGGCTCAGGTTAGCTGGACATTTTATATGGTGGCTTGGGGCTCCAAACCACATGCACCAAGAGAACCGGGTGGAAGCTGTGTTGCTTTTTATGACCTAGTATTCTCTTTGCTGAAGTGAGTCACTAAGGCCAGCCGACATTTACAGGGAGGAGAGTTAGATTCCACCTTTCGATGGAAAAAAAATGTCAAAAACTTGTGGGCATGTTTTAAAACCTTAACAATCTGGGCGCCTGGGTGGCTCAGTTGGTTAAGCGACTGCCTTCGGCTCAGGTCATGATCCTGGAGTCCCTGGATCGAGTCCCGCATCGGGCTCCCTGCTCGGCGGGGAGCCTGCTTCTCCCTCTGACCCTCCCCCCTCTCATGTGCTCTCTCTCTCTCACTCTCTCTGTCTCAAATAAATAAATAAAATCTTTAAAAAAAAAAAAAAAAAACCTTAACAATCTGCCCTCCAGCCAGAAGTTATTTATATTGATCCCACATGCAAATGCACTCGCCCCCTCCCAAGACCCCCAAACAGCTCACCTGGATGGCATCCATCCAGGTTCAAGGTCCAGCTGCCCATCATCCAATCAGGTTCAGGTGCTGCTCGGTAGGTGCAGATCCCCAATTACAATCTCCCGAATACTGTTCTTGATCTGAAGATCTGTGGACGAAAGTGAAAAGCTATGGCTCCCCCACCCAATATACTTTGGTGAGAGAAGCATAGGATAGCCACTTAGAGACATTTCAGTAGTCTGTGACAATCTGGTAATAAGCCTGTCGCAATTCTGAAATCCAGCCAGGCACTGATTAACCAAGCTCCTTGATTAGAGCTGAGTAGGAATGATTCTTCATGGCACTTGATTCCATGGACTCTAGCTTCCTCCCTCTGAATTATCCTTCATGTTCTAGAAGATGTACCCCATCTTTTTAAAAAAATATTTATTTACTTGAGAGAGAGAGCAGGGGGAGGGGCAGAGAGAGAGGAAAAGAAGCAGACTCCCCACTGAGCAGGGCTCGATCCCAGGAGCCTGAGATCATGACCTGAGGGGAAATCAAGAGTCGGACTCTTAAACAACTGAGCCACCCAGGCGCCCCAAAAATGTACCCCATCTTTATAGCTGAGCAGTTTCTTCAGCCTGCTTCTTTCCCGGAGAATTTTAGGAACCCAAAAGCCTCTTTTCATTTTATACTACCTCTGTCCCTTTTAGCCTGAGCTGACAATGTTTTCATTAGTAAAAGTCTGTTTACGATTTTGTTTCCCACGAATAATACGTTATATGTTAATAAAAAAAATTTTTGTTTCCCCTCAGTCTTGTTGAGATTCACTCCATGAGACAAAAAAACACAGCCACAAATCTCACTGAGATAAGCTTTTCTCTACCTTAGACTAGGGCTATTGTGGGACTGTGCCCTTAAGATTTTTAGAAACATTTCTGTTAATGGAGACATCTCAAAGGCATGCTCTTAAGATCTTTAGAGGGACCCTTGGCTGTTTGAAAGACTCTGTAAGGCACTACCTTAAACTGTGTGAGGTCTTAGCAAAGGAATCTTGAGTCACACCGCTACCTTCATCTTTAGATGGAAATTACATATATTAATTTTAGCCTCATCGGCCATCTGGAGAGGATGAAACTGAAAAATAGTTTTATTTTTTGAACCCCTAAAGTCTTGGCTCTTTTATTTAACATTGGTTTTTTGGTTTGGTTTGGTTCAGTTTGGTTTTTTTACTTCATCTCTCTCCTCTCATATTTTACGGCAGTCAGAAGGATCAGGAAGCACCTTCAACACAGTGCCTGGAAAGCTTCCTGGATCCATTAGGTACATATTCTGTTTTCCATGTTACCACTGGTGTAAATACTGCAACACTTCAGAACAAGGGGCCCCTCTCCCCCAGCTGCCAATAATCTCCTGACCTTCCTTCAGTTCTTCACCCGAAGCCTCTCCAAAGCTCCTCCGATCTCTGCCCTCCACTTCCGTTATGGCAACGCCTCGCCTCTAGGTACCAAAAAATTTCCACTGATCTATTGTGAAACAAATCACCCTCAAAATCGGTCGCCTGAGAACAGCATTCACCTGTTTTCTCTTTCACGGTTTCTGTGGATCCAGCATTCTGGATCAGCCTGTTTGGGTGGTTCTGGCTCAAGATCTCAGATGTTACTGGGTTTGGGGCCAACTCAAAGGCTGCTTTGCTCACATATCTGGCCTGTGGGCTGGGAAGAGGGCATGGCTGGGGCTGGACTGCTGGGTCTCTGTGCTCCTTCTCTGTGGTTTCTCTAGCATGGCGGTATCCCTGCTCCAAGGAAATATACCTCGAGAGAGAGAGCCTGGTGGATGCTGTGTCACCCTTGATGAACTAGCTTTGAAAGCCACAAAGAGTCACTCCTTCTACCTGCTCTTAATTAGAAGCAAGTCACTAAGATCAGCCCAATATTTAAGGAGAGGGGAGTTAGACCTCACCTCTTAATGGGAGGTGTTTCAAGTAATTTGCAGACTTGTTTTAAAACTACTGCATCTCGGGGCGCCTGGGTGGCTCAGTCGTTAAGCGTCTGCCTTCGGCTCAGGTCATGATCCCAGGGTCCTGGGATGGAGCCCCACATCGGGATCTCCGCTCTGCGGGAAGCTTGCTTCTCCCTCTCCCACTCCCCCTGCTTGTGTTCTCTCTCTCGCTGTGTCTCTCTCTGTCAAATAAATAAAATCTTAAAAAAAAAGAATGCATCTCTGGAGTTAAACAACATAGAGGCGCTGTCCTAGTGTGTGTTTGCTTGCTGATCAGGATGAGTTTGGTAGACTGGGAGAAAATCCAAGACTGTGATTTTCTTGGAATTCTGGAAGGTAGATGTCTGTTTTTAAAATTATCTTCAACTGAATGCTATCCCCCAAAAGCACTTGGAAAACCTTGGCCCACCTTATGGCTTTTGAATCTGGAGGTGATAACTGCCTGGAGTTCCACTTGCCTTACAGGAAACCATGTGTTATACAGAGTTTTGTTCTTGTCCCTCTTTAGCTTCCTGCCTCCCAAAGCCAAGCAGCCACTGTTCCAGAAAAAAAAGAACCCTCCTCAAGTAGCCAACAAGCAGCACTCTCTCCATCTCTAGCCTCTAAGACTCGCTAATGCTTGGATTTGACTTAGCCTGAGTAAGTAGCTTTTTCATACTAATTTTTTTAAAACCCTGTTGTGCCAAAGGATTAAATAAGCAATTGTCTAGCTTTAAATGCCTCACTGGGGACTAAAATAACACCTTTCGGGACAGACAATCTAGTTTTCGAACCCACTTCATTTAAGGCAACAAAATCTCTTTTCTGTGTGGAATGCAAGTGTTGTAGCCCTAGCTAAGATAGTATGCAGTCAGTTCGAGGGTGCAGAGATTTTTCTTTGCAGGCTGACAAATCTAAGTATATATACGGGTGTGTGGAGGGGGGTGCAAAAGAGTTATGTTCAACCCTCAGAGATGACTGGAGTCTTCTTTTCTATATTTAGACTGTGTCTTGCAATTCATGAAAATGAATTGCTTGTTCTTTTCCTTCTTAAACCATTCCTCTGCCCTCTACTCTCCTCAGGCTTTATTTATTTATTTTTAAAAATAACTGAGTCACATGTGAGCCATTCCTAAAGCTGAAGACTTATTTTTAACAGCTTGCTCAAACACAAATCCCATTGTTCACATCCTTAGGGACAGTGAGTTACTCCAGAGGAAAAAAAACGTAGAGATTTTGTATACATTTTTTATTCAGTGAATAATTTATATTAAAATAAATTGTGCAGAAAATCTGAAAGATCTTTGAGTAATCCAAAGATTATTGTACTGGGAACCAAAAAAAAAAAAAAAGAAGAAGAAGAAATGATTGAAATCTACAAACCTTTGGAGGGAGCTGTGAGAGGAATTTTCATTCAAAGGTTTTTAATGGTGTCCTTGTTGTTGTTTTGAATGCTAAGTTTCTATCTGTTGTTCCAGGGAGCTCCCTGCATGCCACCTTGTTCATTTCCTCTTCCCCACTGCTAACATGTGTTGTTGGGAATCTAGGAAGTTGTTGTTGTTGTTGTTGTTGTTGTTGTTTTAAGATTTATTTATTTATGAGAGAGAGAGAGAGTGGGGTGGGAGGGGCAGAGAGAGAGTCTCAAGCAGACTCTATGCAGAGCCCGACTCGGTGCTTGACCCCAGGACCCCAAGATCACAACCGGAGCCAAAACTGACTGCGTCAGCCAGGCAGATCCTCTCAGAAGCTTTGATAGAGGCTCAGCTAAGGTAAACCTCCAGGATCATTGGGTATAGACCAGATGAGTGAGGGAAAAAAGTCAGCAAATAGGGCAGAAGAAGAGAGAAAGAGAAAGAGGCAGCAGGATACGATGACAAAATATATTGAATCAAATCAGCTTCCAGCTCTTAGTCTCTTAACTTTAATTACATTTTCCTTCTTGGGTATCAATAACATTGCTGCCAAAACCCTACAGCTATGGGAGACATAAACATTTAAATCTACCAGAGACAGATGGCAACATCAATCTTCATTGTCGCTCTCTTAGAGGATTCCCAGCAGTGCTGCCATCTGCGGTGAATGGGACATTAGAGGTGACTATTTCCCACAAGGGCGCTTTTTAGATTTACCTTCAGGAAGTAAAGATGCTTCATTGTTTTAGGGGGGATTTTGTTGGCTAAGATCGTGGGAATTACAACAGCAATAGAAAGCTAATGCTGGGATAAAAGTTACCAGTTAGCAACCCTACAACTTCCTTTCTGCTCAGCCTCCAATGATGGTAGATGAGATTGACAGCCGGTCACCTCTTTCCAAAAAGTTTGCTCGTGACCATACAGAGTGGCCAGGCTAACAGATTGCCTTAATTTTAGCCAGGGAACGTCCAAAAGTCAAGCCCTACTTTTGAACAAAGAATCTCAAAGACTCTATTTGAATCTCTGATCATACACTTAACCAGAATAGGGCCTTATGCTAGACTGTCCTAATGTCTTAATGTTTTTCTGTTTATGACAACCCTTGGTAAAGTTTGATTATTCTTCACTAAATACATTATAACATACTTTTTAAGGTATGTCTAGAGGTTAGCCTGTTGTATTTAAAAACACTTTTTGTGCTTGGTTTTTAAAATCCAAATCTGTAGGGGCGCCTGGGTGGCACAGCTGGTTAAGCGTTCAACTCTTGGTTTCAGCTCAGGTCGAGATCTCAGGGTCGTGGGATCGAGCCCTGTGTCGGGCTCTCTGCTCAGCGCAGAGTCTGCTTGGGACTCTCTCTCCCTCTGCCTCTGCCCCCACAACTCTCTCTCTCTCTCTCTCTCTCTCTCACTTTCTCTCTCTCAAATAAATAAATAAAATCTTTAAAAGTAAAAAAATCCAAATAAAATCCAAATCTGTATACCTTCTATAATTATTAATACCTTTCATTGCACTGGACATACCAGGGGGTTTTACAGAGCTGTGTCATAACGCTGAATGGGCTTCATGATATTTTCCCTGGTACCTGGGATGTTTACATCTGTTTGAGTGCCAATAAAGGAACAAAACTGGTCCCTGTCTGCCAAAGGAGATAGAACAGAGGAGACATGAGGCACTCAATTCAAGAATCATACTGCAAACTTTAAGAGCCAAAATTGAGGTTCTTGACGCCATTCAAAGAGACTTGTGGAACTGAGAAACAGATCTAGATTTAGAAGAGATGGAGTTCCATAATCTTTGATTAAAACCTCTTCCTCCATGAACATAAATGTTAAAACAAGCAACTTTTAGCAGCCAGGGAGCCCCGACTGAATTTAAACACATGTAAAGAGGGGTTTGAAGGAGGGAACCTAGCACAAAGAGGCATCTGGCATGCAGAGTCTTTGTGTAGAAAGATGGGTGAGGCTCTCTAGAGCTTTCAGCCAATTAAATTGGAATGCCTGTGTCTCACAGAATACCTAGAGTAACTGATAATTCTCAGAGTTTACTCTAAATTTCATTGGCCTTGAGCATCGGTATTTCCACTGCCTCTGTGAGACTCAAGCTCTCAATTTCCACCCCAAACAGTTTCAGGTGCTCTTCCTGCTGCCCATTCATGCCCCTTCACACCCTCCTCCATGAGGTAGCTGAGGAAACCGTTGGAAGCCCTCCTCTGCGGCACGCCGTCCCCTTGTTTCTCCTGCATTCCGTGTGCAGGCCATGCCAGACGTCAGTGGTCTTCTGGTGGCACCCGTTCCCTCTTACCTTGCTCCTCAGCCTGGAATCCTTTGCTCCTGACTAAACCACCGACCAGTTCTTGGTCTCTCTCACATTCAGGCTTTTGCTGTGTGTTCTAGGGCACTTTACTAGAGCATATTAATGCCCCCATTTTATGATAATTCTCCTCTCTGCACGACTCCAAGCTCCGCTTGCTGCCTGCATGAGCACAGGGTCTGGTGCGCAGTCAGCCCAAAAAAAAGATGTGTTGAGTTAGGGCATGTGTAAATACCCATGCCGCTCCCCTCCTTCCATGCAACATGCTGATTAATCTCTGGCCATTCTGCAAGGCTGCCCCAGGAAACCATCCCTGACCTGTCCCTGCTCTGCTTCCCCAGCACCCTATCCATAACCTTTCATTTACTTCATTTTATCTACTTACATTGGGTTACCAGTATTTATGTTACTTATTGACTTACACATTTGCTATTTCTGTGGCCCAAAGGGCCAGATGTCAGCAATTTCCTAGGGTTCAGCCTAATAGAAAAGCAGGGGCACATGGTAGTTCTCTATCAGACCGACCTAGGTTGAATACTGGCTCTGTCGCTTCACTCGCTGTGTGTCCTTGTCAAGCTCCTTAGCTTCTCTGTGCCTCAAGTTTCCTCATGTGTAAAATGGAAATAATCATAGCAACTGCAACAGAGTAGAGGCAAAAAGATTAAAGGAGGTAATGCATATTAACATGCAGCACACAGGGCTTGGGTCATAAAATAAATGTCAGCAACAGTTAGTCAATAGGTCAATGTTTACTGGGAAAGCCCACCATGTGCCAGGGCTAGTGCTAGTTGTTGGAGGTACAAAGGTGGGTAAACTAAAGGCAGGCTTGCCTTTGTGGAGCTCATAGCCATTAGAAGTAGGCTAATGAGTCTAACCAGTGCCACAAATGGGGAGGTACTGAGTGCTCAAGGCCCTGTTTCCCAAGTCTGCTGCTAGGGTGGAATCATCTATTTATATATAGACCTAGTTTCCCAACTTAACTGCAAAAGGCTTTGACTGTCTCGTTCCCTGGTATATGGTGGATGCCACAGCTCAGCAACTAGGATACAGTGGTTACTCAATAAATGTGTGTTGAATAAATCCATGAATGAGTCAACAGTGAATGAATGAATGAATGGTGGTTCCGGCTCTAAGGACATATGGGAGAGAAGCTTCTCAGGTCAGCATTCACAGCCAAAGCAATCAGGAGTTCTCTCTCACAAAATTGAAGTTGTCCAGTGTTTTGCTACAGAGACTATTTTTGGTGGAAATGGCACATAAGTGTTGCTCAGCCAGATCCTGGGTTTTTGACTGGTTATTGTTTATTTTTTAACTATCTTTTCACAAGGTTGTAGCACCAAAAAAAAAAAAAAGAGAGAGAGAAAGAAAATGCTATTGAACATTACTGTTTATGTAAAGTATAATCATATAATCAAAGAGAAAAACAAGAGGTGCTTTTTTCCTAGTTCACCATTCATTCATTCATTCATTCATTCATTTCACAAGCATTCCATGTGCTGGGCACTTGGTACATAGCAAACATTTGGGAGAGAAACAAGCACCCCCCCAGCCCTTTGCTTCAGGGTCTTGTTTCTCTTACCTTTTAGCTGATTTCATTATGAACATCTATTTGTTTATTTAAGAAATACTTGCCAAGAGCCAACTCTGGACCAGGCTTTGTGATGGGCATGAGGACCCAGTGATGAGCAAAAGCCACCTTGGCCTCGGCTTCCATGAAATGTGGGGTCTAACGGGGAGGACAGTGGGAACCGAACAGTCACGTAAATATGTGGTCGAAGTGCAATTAGCACAGCAGAGGAAAAAGAGGGTACAATGAGATGATACAACAGCGGGCTGAGCTGGGAAATCAGGAAAAGCTTCCCGGAGGGAGTGACTTTTTAACGGAGATCTGAACAATGAGACAGGAGCCGGAAAGCTCTAGATGCCAGTGTCAGGAGAGGGGTGGGCTGGGGCCTCAGAGGCAAAGGAGAGCCGGACAGGGGCCAAGGACATTCAGGTTGTATGATGAATTTTTAAGAATGTTAAGGAAAGATGTCATCTGCTCAGATTTACATGTTTCACTGTTTTCCATCAATTAGATTGTAGGTTCTTTGAATTATGAGGCCATGTCATACTCATTTTCATACCTCTGACCGCATCCAGTAGAGGATGCAGGTGGTGCTCAATTGATGCTAATTGGATTTGGGAAAGGAGGCCGGCGACATGACCTTGTACCGGGATGTTAATGATGACCTAGTTCAGTGGATACTTGTATCTCCAAACCATGAGATGTTCCTAGATGTCCCCCAGTGCTTTCCCCTAGGCCATGCAGATGAGAGGTGAAGGGGCATGGCACTGTTTTTCACTTAAGAAATGTTTCTGTTTATATTATTTCTCTCTGAGAGAAAGGATTCTCAGCTATCCTTTTGCCTGGATTCTCATTAGGAGAATTGCTAGTTGGCCACAATCTCAACTGCAAGACTCCCTGAGCATCATTTTGATGATTGGGGGTGAGTGGGGGTGAGGAGTGTATTCTCTCTCCCTGGTATCTTCTACCTCAGTCTGATCAGCAATGCAGAGTTCCATGTCCCCTGACTTCACTCTTTCATATTCTTAAGGCCTTTGCCACCCACAGGCCAGTCAGTGGGATTATGGGCGTCTTTTGGGGACTGTGACTTCTGTGGGACTGACTTTTCTTATATTTGGAGAGCGATGCTCAGCAACTATGGTAAATGCCCCCATATTCTGTGAGAGAAAATTTGAGGTGATCAGCAATACATTGGCCACTTCCATCGTTGGATACTTAGGGAAAAGCACTTTGGAATAGGGATAACAGATAGCAATACATTTCAGAGGCCCTTTTCACACAGTGATGATTTTCTCAAAATGAAACCAGATCTCAAGGATCTTTGTCCCCTCCCGGGAGGCTTTTCTTCCCAGTATGTGGACAGTATGTGAATATGATTATATAAATGCAGCAGGAAGATGTGCTCCTGATCACTCTTTAAATCATTTGGTGCTGGCAATGATCTCATTTGTAAAGCCACCAGAAACCACAGATGATGGCTAAATTATCCACATTTTCTTAAACCGCTTCCAATATCTATCTGTTTGGCTGTTTTCATCCCTTCTTCTCCCTTGTGCTGTTCTGTGATACCGCCTCAGCCTCAGAGATTCAGAGCGGCCGTCTGCTGAACACATGAATACTAAAGAATTGGTTTCCTTAGTAACAATAACCATGAAGCAGCTCTCAGAACTTCCTGCCTTTCTGTCTGTCTGACTTTCTGTTTGTTTTCTGTTGGTTGTATGGAAAAAGAAGCCCAAATCAGGCCTGCCCATAAAAGATGCACATCAATTTTGTGACCCATAAGCGGAAGGGAGGCTCATCTCTGCTGAGGTCACATTCCTTTCCTCAACCCGCTGCCCTGTTCTGTGAGGTTAGGGCTAAGCCAGAACACCTGCAATGGTTCACGATCATCTCAGAATCTTTTTCTTTCTTCGAGTCAAAATTTGGAACGCAGAGCCAGAGTGTAGGACACATAACCGAAATGACTCTTTCTCTGTGGGTCACCAACATGGTACTTCCCAGAAGAGAAGACGTTTTTTCTTTCCACAATATTTTAATTATAAAAGGAAAATGTTAGTTGGGCAGAGAAGGTGTTGCTGATTTTCCGGGATTTCTTTTTTTCAGTGTCTGTTGTGAGAAATTGCCCTGCTTCCTGCCCCAGCTCCCAACTCCGGTCAGGAGGAGGCCACAGGGCCTCCCTCTTCGGAGGGAGCAGAGGGAGATGTGCCGCAGGAAGCTTTAGGCTCCCCATCCTACCACTGGCTTCCGATCTCCTTGTCTAGACTCTTGATGAATTCTGCCATCTTACCTCCTGGGCACATCCTGGGGTACCTGCCCTCTGTGGCTTCATCTCCTGGCTGGCCTAGATTCCTGGCTATGGCTATAGAAGTGTGCGTCTGCCGGGCCGAGCACACGCCTGCCCCTTCCTGTGTCGGCTGTCTTCTCAAGGCAGTGTCCACTCGACACACAAACACAAACAGAGCCCTGCTTAGTGCTAGGCATGATGCCGGACACTGGGTCCAGGAATGAGCAGAAAGACCCAGTCCCTGCCCCCATGAGGATCACAGTCTGAAACAGTAATTTGGGTATAGGGCAATGGTTAGAGTCCATTACAATAGGAGCTATACGCAGGGTAACGAGGACCACTGAAGTTCAGGAAGCCTGTAAAGTTGGAGGCGGAACAGGGAAAAGTTCCTGAAGAGGTTAAGCCTAACCTAGTCTTAAATTTAAAAAAAAAAAAAATAGTAGGAATAGATAAATATGTTGAACACTTACTATAGACTAGGAACTTGACATGTGTTGTACATTCATTATTTAATTCCCACAACTCCTGTGAAGCAGATTCTATTACCATCCCCCACTTTACAAACTGAGGCTCAGGAGTCAGACTTTCGCACAGTCACTGAGCTTGGACGCAGCAGAGCCCGCAGTCAAATCCAGAGCTGTGTGACAGCTAAATCCAAAATTTTAAGCACAAGCTGAGTGGAAGGAAGAATCGCAAGTGGTCCAGTGTGAAAGTAACAGGGGGTTACTTTTGCCAGAACATGAGTGTGGGGTGAAGCATGGAGAGAGGCAGGCAGGGCTGGCTTGGGGAGGCCTTGCTGATGAGCTTGGCCATGGTCCTCAAAGTGAAGGGAGCTGCTTGATTTGCATCTTGGAAAAACCTTTCTGGCCATAGTGAGGAGGATGGCTTTGCAGGCATAGAATTAGGGATAGGGAGGTAGTAGTCAATCAGTAGTCCTGGTAAGAAGTGATGTGGGCCTGAATGTGGGCATCAGCAATAGGAGCACAAAGGAAGGGATCTCCCACCGCTTTTCCCAAGAAGCTCCATCCCCTGGACACCTCCTCCTTCCCACATTGCACCTCCAGCTCAGCCTCCAGGGCTCCTTCGGACATCATATCTTCTAATCGGTCTGGGCTTACCTTACCCTCCCACACCCTACACTGCATCTCATTTTGTTTCCAACTCCCAGAGCCTTGTATAGCAATAATACTTAGCAAAAGAATATTGAATGGAACAATGAATGAGTTGAAATAGTTTCTGATTTCCCACCTGTTTAACAAACCCCCCGGTCCAGACCATTGCAGTCTTGTTGCTGCCCTCATTCAAAGGTAATACAGAAAACTGGATGGATGTTCTGACCGAGCATGAGATATGAGTCATCTGGTTGTCACAATGCAGATACTCATTGACTGATATGTAGAATCATCTCCTCTGTCTTGGATTTGACACTAAGAACACTAAGTGACAAAAGTCGAACAGTATAGACCTCAGACAACTTAGCTAGAAGAGAAAGAAGTGGAACTCAAGAGGTTTCTTCTAGGCAATTTCATATTTACTTATATAGACAGGCAGAGATGGGCCCTTTCTTCATACTTCTCCCAATAAAACAGTGGGCCAAAGCCTGGTAGGATGGTGACAAGTGAAACAGGGCACACACACAAAGAAACGACTAAGATATTCCCATCAGTGGAGGACCTACTGCGTAGCATTTTGAAGGCAACAAAGTTCATAGTTCATAATGTGAATAGCCTCTCTCATCTGGTGGTCTTAATTTCTCCTTGATCTAGAAGAAGTAAAAAATTTAAAAAGTAAACATAACCTGCACACGGTTATTTATAGCAGCTTTACTCCTAAGTCCTAGAACTTGGAAGCAGCCAAAATGTCTTTCAGTAGGTGAACGGATAAGTAAACTGTGGCACAGCCAGACTGGAATATTCTTCAGCACTAAAAAGAAACGAGCTATCGAACCATGAAAAAATAGGGAGGAACTTTAAATGCATATTACTAGGTAAAAGAATTCAGCCCGAGAAGTCTACATACTGTACAATTCCAACTATATGACATTCTGGAAAAGGCAAAACTATGGAGACCGTAAGAAAAATCAGTGGTCGCCAGGCAGGGTGAAGGGGATGAATAGGCAGCATGCAGAGGAGTTTTAGGGTGGTGGAAATAAGCAATATGATATTATAGTGATGGATATATGTCACTATGTATTTGTCCAACCCACAGAGTGAACTGTAATGTACACTGGAATTTGGGTGCTTATGATATATCAGTGCAGGCTCATCCTTGTTTAAAAATGTACCACTCAGAGGAATGATGTTGATAATAGGGGAACTACACATGTGCAGGGCAGGAGGTATATAGAAAATCTCTGAACTTTCTCCTCGATTTTGTTATAAACCTAAAACTTCTCAAAAAGATAAAGCCTTAATTAAAAAAAAAAAAAAGACAAGAAAACACAAAATCAGAACAAACAACTGTGGAGTGACCTTAATTACGTCAGCTTCAATGGACTGAAATGCACATAATATTCTATGGCCCAGCATTTTAGCAAATAACTCAAGGCTTTCTACTTGGTGTACGTGTTCCCAAAAAAAGAATTCTGACAAACTATATACACCCCATGCACATTTTGGATTGCTTTAGAAGAGCAGGACTGAGATGGACAAAGGATTCAGGGGTCCCACTTATGTGGAACCCTGCCCCCTTTTGTATGAATCTGCCAATAAATGCAAGGGTGGGGGGGAATGAATGTAGTTCTCATATACTGTGGCAAGGAAGAGCCTGTGGCCCCTGACTCCCTGACCAAAGGCAACAAATAAGCCACGGCAACTCAAAGAGACACAGGAAAATACAACTAGTTCTTCAAAAACCATACAAGAGCAATTACCATATTTTAGCATATGGTTCCACACTGAATTATTTCACAGTTATAATTAGGTTGTTAATGCGGTACAGAATTGGAAGATACACTAATTTGGTGTACGCTTTATCTAATCTGCTGGAAATGCAACATTTAGAGGGCTTGACTCTTCACAAGCGATTAAAAAGGACTTCTTCAACTTAACTTTAATATCACACTCTTTTTTTTATTGTGTTGGCTTTGTAGTGTGTGTGTGTGTGTGTGTGTGTGTGAGAGAGAGAGAGAGAGAGAGAGACAGAGAGAGAGAGAAAGCAAAAGAGAGACAGAGTTTCCATCCCAGTTATAGGCACAAGCAATAAACCTGTCTCTGATTTGTTTCTACTATTCATCATGTACAATTCTTTTCTTTCTTGCTTGCTTTTTTTTTTTGCCTTCGGTGAATTAAAACTGAATTTTCTTCTCCAGGACACTTCTCTGTTCCAGTCATAGTAAATACCAATTTCATTTCCATCCTATTATTTTTCTAATTAAGCATTTGTCATGCAAAAGAAGATCTAAGGTGCCTCTGCTTTCCATTATGTAAAATATTCAGTTATGATAATAGCTTTGGGATGGCATCTTGAAGGTGTTATGGGAAGAAATCAGGGAAGAAATAAAATAAAATAAACTGTATTTTACCTTGGACTTTTGCCCATTTATTTTCTCCCTGGTTTGCCACAATTACTAATATTGACAATGTCCCATCAATTGTGAAGGATGTACACATAATTAGCATCCTTTAATAAAGAGAATTCTATTAAGTGCCTATCTAAAATTTGTTTTAAGGTTAAATTTTTTCTCTTCTATTCACACTTAGCAAAACCTATAACTTCTATACTTGATGAAATGTGCCTCTGAGTTCAAATTGTTTCAGAACAAAGTAGGAATATGTCAGAAGGACAACTTGGTATTTCTTGGAAATTCTTTCTTCCTTCTTATGACAAATCCCAAGGGGCTAGCCTCTGTCGAAGGAGAATTTATTTTCTAAATCCTTTGAACACAAAGCTTTTCCATTTTCTGTGGCAAGATATTTTTCCCAGACAAACACTAACAATCACATCGTGTATCTATACTTATATCCATACATATACTGTATATATCCACCCATATGTATGTGTGTATATATGATATTATATATATTATGTAGATATACATGGTATTATCTATTGGTTTATAAAATCTTAGACTTTAATTTTCAATTTCCATAGCTGGCACAGAGTATGCTGTGAAATTGGATTTTATAAAGGTGAAACTATTTCTTCACAATTTCTCAAAATGTAGACTGAGAGCTTTCTGGTTTTGGAAGGAACCCTGGTGTACGTTCTGAAATTGCCAACTCCTAAAACACATTGTGTGTGGGGGTGTGTGTGTGTCTGTCTGTCTGTCTGTCTGTCCACGCCACCTGAGTGCTAGTAGTTAAATCTCACTGTGAATAGCTGAGCGCTCAGTATTTTCAAAGCTGCCCTTATGGCGTCCCCCCCCCCCCACCTCCCCTTTACTGGACTGCTGCATCTCCCCCAGCAGCTCCGAGTGTTGCCTGCTGAAGACTTACATATGCCCCCCGTCTTCGGGGAAAGTTGTGGTGGGCTAATAGAGGAGCCACCTCACCCAGGAAGTTGGTGGGGGGAGGCCACAGTTAATGGCTGATTGATAAGTATACCAAAGGCTGGCACCCTGAGCCCAAGAGAGAGCAGTTGGGTGGTGTGGTTAATGCTCCAGAGCACCCTCCAACCATGGCCCAGGCCAAGGTGGCCTCTGCCTGAGTCCACACCCCTCACCTTCCCTCTCCTGCTTCACTCCTGCCCTTAGCGGGGAGGTTTTCCTGAATAACACTTGGTCAAGAAATTGCCTGCACTCAAGTCCCTGTCTCAGGCTGTGTTTCTAGGAAACTTCTTTCAATTTTAGACTTTCAATTTTCTAATCAATAAAATGTAGATAAATCATTCCTGCCTAGTCTCTTCCTCAACGTCGTGGTGGAAATAGTAAATTATATGGAAGAATTTTGTAAACATCTGAAGCCATAAGAATATTTTGCAGGCAACCTGATGTATTATTTATTTTAATATTTCACCTTAGGTTCTATGCAAATATGGTTGATTTCTACCAACTTGTGTTTTTTACACTTTAGGCTAACGTCCACCTTGCTGGTTTTATCATTCCCTAGCAACAGCTGATTTGTAACAGTTGCTGACTTGTCGCTCTCTCTGCACACCTGGGCTCTCCAAGGTGAATGTGTGAAAGAGATGTGAGTCCAGCAAAGGACAGTGTCAGTCTGGGGAGCACACAGGCCTCACCAAAGGCCAACTAAGCAAGAACACAAGATGTGGTTTTGTCAGATCTTCACATGGTTTTAAGCTAAGCCAGGCACCAGATTTTTATGTGGAATCTCCAGATTCTTAAATACCGACAGTACATTTTTAAAAAAACGTTAACACCCTACTATTCAAGTAAACCATGACTGGGGGCCTAACTGGGCTGTGTCCAGATTTAAGCTCCTGAAATAACAGGCCAGGTGATCCCCACTGAGGTCTCAGCTCCCAGCACTGTGCTCAGCACATGGTAGATAAAAGGCCCTGGATGAACAGAACCAGTCAGCAATGCGGGTTTCCAAGGAGTTAAATGAATGACCGCTGGTTTTAGTAAACAGTTCTCCACTTTGTAAAAACTACTTAGCATATGATTCTTTTCCCTAAACAGTATTACAACATATGCAGATTTTTATTCACTTACCAGCCTGCTATTGCACAACTTTTCAAGGACACTTAGTCTGTTTCCTGATCTGTTAAACAAAAATAATTATGCCTGACCTGAAAATAAGCAAAAGCATGAAAAGGGGCTTTAAAACAGGGGCGATCAATCCAGATGTAAGAAATCACTGTTCTCTAAATTCTGCCCTGGGATCTAAATCCCATACTCAGAAATTTGAAGCCGAGGAACAGAGGCTCTCTTATCTTTCTTCTAAGATGGTGTTTCCTTAACTGTAGTCACGACTTTTGCTCTAAAAACTGCATTATTATTTTCTATTACTATTAACTGTCTGATCTTTTTTTTTAAGTCAAATACATTTTTCCCTAACTACCAACTACCTTTGTCAGCTACCGACTCTATCTTTGTCCTAAGCAGTAATATCTATGAATGCACAGGTCTCATGTCCTAGCATTTAATTTTGTACACATACACACACATACATATACACATAAATAGGTGTATGTATACTTTATATATATATATATACACACACACACATCTAAGTGTGTATATGTAAGTTGCAACTATGTCCCATCTAAAATCACCTTGCTTATCACCAATTATATGGTGATATATTCTGCCCCCCCCCTCCGGAATAGTAGAATTTCATAGGAATACTTTTTGCCTCTCTCAGTCTATTAATTTACTCATTGGGCATTTGTCACCCATTGTCTATCTCATGTAAACCTGGAACAGGCAGGAGAAGATTAACATTATTGGTTCCACAAAATTTTAAGCTACTCTAAAAGCTTTGTGAGCCCACGTGGCTAATGAATTTCAGGTAGGAAACTCACACTCCAAATCTCCCGGCTCCAGATTCCTGTGGACTTGGTAACACAACATTCAGGAAACAGAGGGCAAGCCCGAGAGAGCCATATTTGTAAAATGCTTAAGCTTTCCTCTTAGAGTCTGCCCCAGGGGAATCCGGGTCGTGCTACTAGCAAGTTTTACTGCAGCAAAGTCTGGTGGCGCCCTTCTCAACAGCTTTCATGCGGGAAGCTCTCTGGTGCTATGTTCCTAACTAAACCAACCCCCAGCATTGTCATTTCTGCGGTTGGCTTTAGCTATTGAATAAGATAATGGCATTCAAACCAGTGTCCGTTAGGATATGAGATGATGTTAATTACAATCTGCGTGTTTAGGTGGTGCCTCTCTCGGCAAGTACTAAGCGTGTTACAAATGTTATCTCATTTTCATCTTCATGACACCCTTGTGAAGCAAGCATTTTTTTATTGCATTACTACAGAGAGAGCAGCTGAGGCGTGAAGAGGTTAAATGCATTGCCCAGTCTGAGAGCAGATCTGAGATCACAGATCTCAAGCCTGGTTTGTTGTTGTCTAAAGAAAGTATCTGTAATGTATTAGTGTCTGGGTTTCACACCAAATGTAGGGAATGTCTCTGAAAATATTTACATTTAGGTCTGTATACTCATAGGCACGTTAAACTTTGCATTCCGTGTGGAACAATGACATGTGCCTTCTCCAACTAGCAAACAAACATAGGGGTCCAATGCTGGAGTCTGACATACCAAATGCCATCTGCCAGATAACTTATTTAATAAATCTTTATGTACCAGGCACTGTTCCAAGTGCTTTATAAATTTCTAAGTACCGTTACGTTCCTCATTGTACAGGGAAGAAAAGTGAGGAAGCTAGACAACTCACCCAAATGTCCCACAGCTGGTAAGTGGCAGAGCTGAGATTCAAATCCACTCGATCTGGTTCCTGAATTCATGCCTTTAAGGTGAACTTTCTGCAGCCATCAAGCTTTTAACAGTTATTTGTTTGAAAATGTACTATGTCTCTCCCTCATGCCAAAGTTGTTTTTTGTTTTGTTTTGTTTTGCTTTGCTTTGTTTCCCGTCAGTGGTTATCCTCTTAATCCTAATTCTGGGCATAATCTTCTCATGTAGCCAATGATTCAGCCCCCACCCCAACTGTGCTTATATTCTAAATGGATGACTAGCTCATACTCTAGCAGAGTGACTAGAAAAGAGGGCTTTGATCTGTATCAATCATCAATCCATTCCACTCAGAGTCTGTCAAGACACCTCCCACAAGTATAGAAGAAAGGAAATCCTTTTTTTTGTTTGTGCTTTGGAAAAGGAAGAAGAGTGAAATTCTCCCACCAGTTTGTCCCAGGATTGGGATGAGTTTTCACCGTAAGCAAAACTATTTCTCACAGGTGACTTATGCAATATACCTTTTGTTTGGAGAGTGTTTTCATTGTGTTCTATATATTCATTATCTCATCTGATCCTTACACAACAGCCCAGTGAGATAATCAGGGAAGGGATTTTTATAAGCGCCATTTTACGGATGAGAAACTGAGGTTCAGTGTCGTTAAATAAACTTGTCCACAGTCACCCAGCTAATGAGCTACAGGAGCAGAATATGTCCAGTGTCATATGTTAATAAGCCCTATAAATTATCTCATCTCATATGAAGCTTAATAGCTTCTGGTGATATCATTGCTAAAGTTGGGCATTTAAGCCAATAAAAATCAGAATAATTCCTTCTTAGGATTACAGACAGGACACTTGAGAACATTTAGTGATTTCCACATTCAGCTACCTTCTCCTGTTTGAGACAACATGAAATAGACTCTCCAGGGTCCTCAAAAGAAGGGTTCCGTGTGGCTACTCCTTACCAAACCTGGGACTTGTACTTGCTTACTCGATGAGACGCTGCCCATTGCCCGAATGAAGAGAACCTCTAGGTCTGAAGAAGAGCCATCTCCCTTATTTCAGGATGTGTTCTTTGTCCCCTGGTTATAGACACTGTGTGCTGGAGAATTCGTTCACTAAAGGAGGAATGAAAAGGCAATTCACTCAAATGAGTACTATATGGGCTGGGCTTGGACCCTGGAGGTCAAACTGTCAACTTCTACTTTCTCTATTAAATGTCTTCTATAGAAGATTGCTTATTTTTCTCTTCTAGTTTCTGGGACAATTGCAGTGAATTGCCACTTGTTATTTCAGATTTTTAAGACTTAGTTGGCCCATTTATTATTATTATTATTTATTGATATTACTCCAAGGGGTGCCTGGGTGGCTCAGTCATTAAGCGTCTGCCTTCGGCTCAGGTCATGGTCCCAGGGTCCTGGGATCGAGCCCCGCATCGGGCTCCCTGCTTAGCACGAAGCCTGCTTATCCCTCTCCCACTCCCCCTGCTTGTGTTCTTTCTCTCACTGTCTCTCTCTCTGTCAAATAAATAAATGAGTGAATCTTAAAAAAAAATATTACTCCAAATAGGTCATTGTTGCAAGCATTGGCTTCTCTCCTCCTCTGCAGAAGATCTTTACCTCTGCCTGACTAGAATCAGTTGTCTGATGTGAGTTTCTTCGGTTGTCCTTCCTGCCACCTCAGGATTTTCTGGATTTTTCTCCCCAAGTCCATCTCCTTGAGAACTTCACTCCATCAGTCACAAACATCTCCCCCGACATTCCCATGCCACTGTGTGCCTCAGCCTTTCTCTCTTCACTGGAACGTTTCCCTTTATCCACCAAGAGGCTTAAACTTTTCGATTTCGCTGCATCTTCCCATTCTTCATGGCACACTCTTTGCTGGCTTCTAGGACATTAAAGCCTGACTTCTGTCTCTTTGCAGTGTGTTCCATTTACTCTCATTCCTCCCCCTACCCTAAAACATAGGTATTCTCCAAAATTTAGTCCTCAGTATTTTACCCTTTCTCTGGAATTTCTCATTTGGTGGTTTATCCATCACGTTGTTACTACCCTCGTGTCTGATGGAATATTTCATCAAGTTTCCTTTGAAACAACAGATCAATTTTATTTCTAAATAAAAAATGGAATGCTCTAAATAAAAATTTTAGCAAACAGGAAACAGAAAAATATGAAAAGACTAATACACTATAACCAAGTGTATGAGGCTTACTCTAAGAATGGAAGGATATCTCAGTATTAGGGAATTTATTAATATAATTTACCATATTTATAGATTGAAGGAGACAAAACTCATATGATTATTCTACAGATGTTGAAATTTGATAAAATCTTAACATCCCTTCCTACAAGTCTCAATATTAGGAATGAATGGATAGTGTTTCCTTAACATGATAAAATAAATGTCTCTCATCTCAAATGTCAACTTTATCCTTAATGAGAAAACAGTAGAAGTATTCTCATTAGTCAAAAAGAGAACAATTATGCTTAAGAACACCAGTATCATTTAATATTATTCTAAAAGTACTTGCCAACACAATTAGATAAGAGAAAGAAATAAAATATAAAATAGCAAAGGGGAGGAGGTAAATTACAGTTACCAGAACATCTTAGAGAATCAACTGAAAAACTTTTAACAAACAATAAAGGACTTTGGTCTAGATGTATTAGACAATGTATGGGAATACAAGTATTCTCACTTCTTGCTGGTGAGAGTATAATTTGGTACTACTTATATGGAGAACAATTTGGAAAGAGCTATAAAAATTAAAATATGAGTAAACTTTGGCCCAATAATTTCATTTCTAGGAATATATTCTTGTACTTGCACATGTACAAAATGATATAGGTCCAAGGTTTTCTTTTTTTTTTTTTTGCAGCTTTATTTGTAATACATGATGAGAAGCAAATACCCATGAATAGAGAACTAGTTGAATAAATTGTGGTACATCCTACCCAGTAGAATATTATGTAGCCATTAAAAAGAATGAGGTAACTTTATGTGTGTTGAGTATGGAACTACCTCCAAAATACATTAGTAAGTGATGGTAGGAAGGTGTGAAACCATGTGTATGGTAACTTACCATCTGCATGTAAAAAGAAAAGAAATGGGAAAGAGTGCACATGCTTGTGCTTATTTTTAAGTACCTAAGGAGCTTCCGAAAGTTGTTGTCTCTAGGAGTGAAACTGGGAGAATAAGAGAAAGGAGTGAGAGGAAGATTTATTTTTTTGCTATATGATTTTTTGTTATTGATTGGTAGTAAAACAATAAAAAAGCATTAGTAAAATAAAAATGCTTTTAAGAAGATCCAAAAACAAAGGAACAAAAACAACAGTAACACAAAATCCACTGCCTCTTAGAAGAAATAGAAAAGAAATCCATATGGACTCTCTTCAGTGGCTATTGCTGTGTAACAAATCACCCCAAAGCTGCATGGTTTAAAACAACAAAAATGTAACATGTCTTACAATTCTGTGGGTTGACTGGGCTCAGCTGGGCAGTTCTTCTGTTCACAGGGTATAACTGAGATCACTCAGCAGGTGCCCTTGAATGCACAAGATGGTGCCTCAGCTCCAGGACCTTCCTGCATTCCCTCTCAACATTCAGTAATCCTGGAGCTTCTTGACAGCATTGCAGCTGGCTTCCCAGATCACAAAGACAGAAACTGCCTGCCTTTGAAGGCTTGGCTTGCAACTAGCGCAGTGTCACTTCCTCTGTGTTGTACTGCTGGTCAAAGCCAATTCTAGACCAGTTCAGACTCAAGGGGAGGGGAAATAGACTCCCATCACTTAATTCAAGGAATGGCAAGGAATTTGTGGTTATCTTTAACCCCTGCAGACCTCCACATTTGCTCAGCTCAAATCACCACAGCTATCGCAACAGCTATTTGGAATTCTTTAAAGTGTTAAAAAATCTGGGTCAGATCATCTTATGTAACTCCTAATAGTTACTGTTTCTCCAAAAGAACAAAATAGCTCAATATCTGGCCTTAGGTTAACAGAACAGTAATTTTATAGACTCTTAAAATTCAAGAGCTGCTTTAAAAACTGTTTAAAATCCAGGTAGAATTTATATAGGTCTGTTTTATAGATGCAAAGATCAGGTGGCATATCTATAAAATCTAGAGAAAGTAGGTAAGGTGAATTTTAATCAACCTTTCTTTTTCAAAAAGAAAAGCCAATATATTTCTGTAAAGAAGATGAGTGTTTCTGGAAGGCAAAAGCAACCATAAATCAGAGGTGTCAACAAGCTCTATTACTAACAGTAGAGAAGAACCTTGCCCAGGAACTCAGCAGTGCCCTTACTGGCCACCAGGAGTTCCACTGGCTTCTTGGGAAGGCTGATGAAAGAGACGTGGGGCTCAAGATAAGGCTACCAGTCCACCAGAGTTCAGATATGCTGTTGGCTATAATCCAGCCTTCTCATGGGTCCTCAAATATGTCTTACTCCTTCTTACCTCTGAGTTTTTGCACCATTCCTCTTTACTCTCTCGCCTTCCCATGCTTTCCCTTTTGGCTTAGCTAACTCCTCTTCATCCTTTAGCTGATGGGTTTGTATTTCTCATCCATAGTGAAATTTTCTCTGGGCCTACCCACTTCCCAAAATTAGATCAGATGTTCTTGGGGTGATTCCTACTTCTGTTGTATAAATAATTTTGCAGAGCTGCCTCACTCCTTCTCTGGGATCTTAACCCAATATTCAGGGGTGACCCCCCCCCCCAACAACCATGTCTGTACAGAAAGAACAGCTTCCCTGGCTCTGATCAATTAGTCCAGGGGCAGATGCTACACTCAAGATGGACAAAAGACATTCCCTTTTGAACTGAAAGACTTGAGGTTTTGATAACTAAGTCACATTAATGAAGCACATCAGAAAGAAAAATCCATAAACTCCTACCAAAGAGGTAGAGCTAATTTGATTCTTGCTTAATTATCTCCTCCTTGGATCCTGCTAGGCACCTCTGTGACCTTCCCATGTATCCCTCTCCTTGATGAAGCTACCCAGAGTTGTCTGTAACTCCCAACCAAAGACTTAACATAATTTATACCAACTGCAATGAACTTATGTATGCATGTATAATGAGTGGTTTAAGTCTATGTTTGTGTCCGTTTCAGTGCTAGAATGAACGCTCTGTGAAGACAGGATAGATGTCTGCCTTGTTTGGTGTTATACCTTGAACACCGAGCAGAGTGCTTGGCACATGGAAAGTGCTCCATGAACATATATTGAATGGAAATAAATGGTAATATAAAACTGATGAAGCTCTTTGGGAAGAGACTTCACTATGTTTTGAGCAGGAGGCTTAGGGGACCATTGTGGGTTTAGAGTCCATGTGGGTGAGAAATGCTTTGAATGGTAGCTCTTGACTGAATTACTCTGTTAGTCACATAGCTCAACCTTTGGAAGACATCCTATATTATCTGATGGCAGAAAGAGTAAAGCGCAGAGACCCTGTTTACCTTTGGATGCCAAGATGAGCTGACGGAGCTTTCTTACTATAGATGGCAAAAAAATCTTCCTAATTTAGGCAGTGCAGGGGAAGGGAATGGTAGCTCTGTGAAGCAGTGGACCCTGCGGGGCTGTGCGGCCCATCACAGACAGACTGGTGAGAGGGCAGCTTGGCAGCAGGAACGAGGCTGGCCGAGTCTCTGGTGGTCAGTGTGTGAGCACAGAGCGGCCGTGACAGCCGTGTGCAGCAGGGAGCGCCCCTGGAGCTGGATGGAAACGCGGGGCCAGAGGCGATCTCATTTCCTGTCTACAACAGTTCCCTGGAAACAGGGCTGGCAGAGCTGACATTTCAGTATCCATAGTGGTTCTAAAACCACACAGAGTTCTAGGGTTGCCCCCTACTCCCCAAGCTCTTAGCACTTCCAGGCCGGTGTCACAAGGGTAACACCAGCTTAGCTGCATGCTGGGATATTCTAGTAAGAATTCCTGCAGAACACAGGTTTTTAATTCATCACAGAGGTGCGTCTCTTTGTAATTTTTTTTTTTTAGAACATGAACCTGCTAGATAACTTGGTCTGATGTGTGAAAATTGAGTTCAAAAAATGGGAGCTTTTTACTTCTGCACTTAAGCTACCTACTTTCTAATTGCCCTAAAAGATGAAACAACTTTGCATTAGAATATGTCTTTTTTTTTTTTTAAGATTTTATTTATTTATTTGACAGAGAGAGACACAGTGAGAGAGGGAACACAAGCAGGGGGAGTGGGAGAGGGAGAAGCAGGCTTCCCACCGAGTGGAGAGCCCGACACGGGGCTCGATCCCAGGACCCTGGGATCATGACGTGAGCCGAAGGCAGATGCTTAACGACTGAGCCACCCAGGCGCCCCAGAATATGTCTTGATAACAGCCCAATTCTTGATGCAAAACCGTCCCTGAACTTTGGAATGACATCCAACCGAGAGTCAAAGACGAAAGCCTGATTCCCCCTCCCCGCCCCCCCCCCCCCAGTAGTCACAATACAGGAATCTTCAAGCCTCATGACTCACTCCATTCTTCTTGGGGAAGGTTCCAGCTCTACCAGTTCAAGCTTGTCCAATCCTGTCGGAACTGCTTTGCCAATGTACAGGTGTCTCTGTAGGGGTGAAACATTTTGTTCAGTTGCTCTGAGACCACAAAATCTGTTTTAATAGCAATTTTATCCAAAACATTTTTTTTTCAGTATTGGTGAGGGCCTATAGCTTTAAAATTTGTGGTTAACAATTCTTAAAAAGCTTTACTGTAGTTAGCTAAGGAGGAATTATACAGCGCAGTGGTTAAGCCCCTATAGTCTATAGCTAGACAGCCATGGTTCAAATCTCCCTTCACCTGTTCATTAGGGTGTGACTAGTTCTTAATTCTCTCTAAGCCTCGTTTCCCTCTTCTGTGAAGTGAAGATAATAATAGGACATCCCTCAGCAAATGAATGTGAGAACCAGCTAGCACATCGTAAGCACTCAGTAAATGTTATTATTAAAACTATCTTTAACCCTGGAATATAAAATAAAGTTATTTTATAGATTCAGATTTCTTCATATGGCAGGTTTTAAAAGTTGCTACAAATCCTTTTGACACTGTTCCCCTTGAAGAGGCACCCATGTCCCTTCCATTTGAATCTGATCAGGCTTGTGACTGCTTTGACCATTAAAACATGTTGGAAATGACGCTGTGTGGCTTCCAAAGCTAAGTCATGAAAGAACATGCAGCTTCTGCCTCATTTGCTGGAACATTGAGCTGCCATGTACCAAGTGTGACTACCCTAAAGCTTCCATGCTGGAGAGGTGACTTATATCGCTCTGGCTGACAGTCACATCAGAGCCCAGCCATCCCTGCCTTGGGGCCAGGCATTTTGGAAGTGGATTTTCCTGTCCCAACTGTTCCAGCCCTCAACTGCCTGAGTCACCCCCCAGCGTTGGAGTCCTCCCAGCTGAGTCTCCCCATTTCGTGGTATACAGATAAGTCATTACCACTGTTCCTGTCCAAATTCCTGAGTCCATGAATCATAAGCACAATAGAATGGCTATCATTTTATGCCACCACATTTGGGGTGGTTTGTTACATAGCAAGAGTTATATGGCACATTTAGAAAATGATGGATTTAGGGGTAGTCATGGGGGAAAGGGAAAATTTACCCCATGGGAAGATCAAAATCATTAGATCTAATCTTGATCTGTGTGCATACTTTCCAAATATCTGTGAATTTTTAATGATGGCAAAGTTTACTCTCTTCTTTCTAAACTAGGATGCCTGTGTTAATCCGAAGGGCTGGCAGCAAACAGAATGCCATATAAACTCCACAGACTGCGAGGCCCGGAGGGGAAGTACACTAGCCCATGTAGCAGAGACTTCACTTACTTCTGTTCTTGAGAGAGCCGAGGGGAAATGAAAGCTGAAAAGAAAAGCCCTTGGTTTAAACAGACGCGATTGCATTCCAACCTATCAGATCAATAATGCAGAGATTCCTCAAATCAATATGCTGAGGCAGTTTTATCAAATGCACTTGCCTATTGATTAATATTCTGACTTTTAAATGTAAATATCCATACCTCTCTGTTGTGATCAGAATTACAGAATATTAAAGCCAGCAAGATACACAATACCCATTTAGATTATCACCCTAATTTTATAAACAAGGAAACTGAGGCTCAGGGAAGCAAGAAAACTCAGTAAGATAAAAGAAGTGCTTTTTACCCATCACTGAAGAATACTCCAATGTCCAGGCCTTTCTTCTGATGCAGAAAAATGTAAGAATGGCAAGTATATCCCCTAGGGGTGTACCCCATTAAATCAGATCACAAGAAAGCTGTATTTTTAGTCTTTTTTTTTTTTTTTTTTTTTGTCTCCTTACAGAAACACCTTCCTGCACCTAAGACATACCATTATATCTTGGTTCTTATTGTCGGTGGGTATTAGAAATGGCCATCTGACACTGCCCTACGGTGTTTGACATCCTTTATACTAAAACATCCAAATAACTTAGAGCTAGGTTCTTGAGCAGAATTTTGTATCCCCTAATGAACTTTCTTTAATTAGGTTACAAAAGCTAGGGAATTCACCTTGTTTCCCTTGGCATGCTGCTGTGGTAACTGCATTTGAATTCTGGTTGCTCCACTGACAGACTGTGTGAGCAAGGCAATGGCTTTTTTTTTTTAATATTTTATTTATTTGAGAGAGACAGGGGGAAGGGGAGGGGCAGAGGGAGAGGGAGAAGCAGGCTCACTGCTGAGCTCAGGGCTTGGGGCTCAGGGCTCGGGTTCGATGATGCGGGGCTCCATGTGGGGGCTCCATGCGGGGGCTCGATGCCAGGACCCTGAGATCATGACCTGAGCCGAAGTCTAGACACTCAGTGGACTGAGCCACCCAGGCGCCCCTGAGCAAGGCAATGTCTTAAGCTTCCATTTCTGCTTCTTAACTGAAGCTCATCATCTTGCTATCTTCATCAGCATTGTTGTGAAGATTAAGTCAGGTACTATGATGATGACAACTTTCATGGGGAAAAAATGCTTTCTTTCTCTTTTACTTTTTTTCAAGTATTAGGATCTTTTTAGCCTTAGATGTCTAATAAAGTACAAATAGCCGGGTACTGTTCTTTACCCCCGGGCCAGAGAAATGTTGTCAGATCTGAAATGAAATGCCTCATTGCATGTTCATTTGTTCTTAATCATAGTCCCAAAGATGTTATTTTAAGAATTTTTACTAATACTTTAGAAACCATGGATTGGCTTCCATGTTACCTTTGGCCAGAAGATTTCAGGTTAAGGCAAGAAAAAAATAAACAAACAAACGAAAAACAATTTGATTACACTATGGTTTTAAAAGATGCACATTATTCCCCCCCAACAAAAAAATGTCAAGTTGTCCAGAAATGAGAGCAGAAAGGCTTGCTTACGGAGGCACAAGTTTTACTTGTTCTCTTAAAAACTTCTTTCCGCACCAAAATGATTCCAAACTCTGCTCCCCACATCTTAGCCAATCAGAGAGGCCTCTTTCAGCTCATGAAACATATGGTTTTAATTTACAAGGGATCATCTATATTTCTTGCCCAGGCCCTCACAGAAGGACTACATTTTAAATCCAATACAAATGCCTATATGTTTTGCAAAAGTTTTCCCAGAGTATACACTATTTCCAATTGCCTAACGACAACAGACTAATTAAAGCAGAGTCATGAGATGGCTCTTTGCATCTGGTCTTTGGAGAACCTGAGACTTAAGTAATGTATTTAGCAAAGTCTTCTTTTATAGTTTAATCTTTGACTTACAGGACAAATTTGGGTAATTATTATCCTACCTTGTTGATGATAATTCAGGGATGGTGATTTCTCTTTCCTTCTATACTTCTATTTTTTAAATGTGTTTTGTGAGATTTGTGTACAAATAATCCACGATTCATATTTAGACCTACCGAATATACCCATCCATATTAAATTTTGGAGTCTTACCAAGTTCAAAATGTACATTCTAGCAAATTATAGCTGACTCTCAAAAGATAAGTCAGTTTAGGATCTTACTATGAGTCAGCAATAAGTGCCCTGTAAGATAAAGGTCAAGATAATCAAACTTATTGTCTCTTTTGATAAGTTGTTTTAGGAAAAGCAATATAAATTTTTTAAAAAGATGGACCTTTCAAAGAGAGTTTCTAAATTGAGGCTCTGTGTATAAATGAATCCAAAAACTATCCCACCAATGTCAAGTACAGATTTGTGTAAGAATGAAGGAAAAAAGGAACAAAGAAAAGACACTTAGTTTTAGAATTGTTGCAAAAGAATACAGATGTTTGGGAAGACAAGTATTAGCTTATGCAGAAATTCCTGGGTTGGAAATTCAAGAAGGAATAAGGTAGAGATCTAGTGTGAAAGCTCAGGCAGCGTCTCTAACCTCCAGTGTCTCTGCAAAGGCAGTATGATAGACTCCTAGGTGATGCCTCCCAGGTAGGAGGGAATAGCATAGTCTGAGTTTTCTCTATCACTATCATCTCCCTAATCAATCAATATCACTTCACTAGGAATTCAAAGAAAAGAGTGAACTCCTGACAGGTGAGATACAGAGGTGAGAGTCCAATCTTAGAGTTTCAAACTATATTATGTCTTACAGTTTCTAACTATATTAGGTCCAACCCAGCATTTCTCAAACTGCATTCCACAGAGCACGAATGTCAAGCAAAATATTTACATTCTGGGTCCCAGCGGTGATATCCCTATTATCCTGGCATAGAAAACTATGTTAAATACTGAGGAATTACCGTGATCTGCACATCTCAGAAACCACATTTTCTTCTATAATTTTCAGGAGTAGACGTATTCATATTCTGTTACTCAGTGGAAGCCCATAGACTTTGGTCAGACACAGGCCTACTCTGCTACTTACTGGCTATAGACCCTTAGACATGTTGCTTAACTACTTTGAGCATTAGACTCTTCATCTATTAAAAGAAGATAATAATTAGTACCTTACTTCAAAGAGTGGTAAAATTTAAGTGACAAAATGTAGTGTACATTAAGAAAAACAATGCCAGATACATATGATTGATGCTCAAAAATATAGCCTTACCCCGTGTTATATCTGTTATTCAACAAAGATACTTCAAGCCTGCCACCCACAAGCCAGCAACAAAACAACTCACCTAAAAGTTCAAGCTCCGCCAGGTTGCATGTGGAGTATTCATCTAACTGCTTGCGTGTCCATGTGCACTCAAGTGTATGTAATTGGAACTGGATCTCTAGCCCTGGTAATTATCCACATTCAACCTGACATAAGCAGTCTGAAGAAACTTCAGAAGATTTGGGAAAGGCCTGATAAAACAAGATCTTTGATATAAGAAGACTTGACAGAGTCTGAAGCTTGAAGAACCAATATCGAGGAGGAACTGGGTTATGTTTATAGTTCTTGCCTAATTGAAATATTTTTATTACAAAGTTCATAATAGTTCATACTTATTTAGTCATTTTTTATATGTGAATCTCAAACCTTTCCACATCCTGAGAAAATAATATATTTTAGATTAAAGTAAAAATAGGCTGCTCATATTTCTCTTCTACCATTTTGTTATCCATAGCCTGCATTACCTCCCCAAAAGACTTTCCATAACACTAATTGTCATTAGTTCCAACTCTGAACTGTTCCTGATTTTAATAGCTTCCTCTATAACACAAAGGTTTAATAAATGAAATACTGGATTGGTGTAAAATAAATAGAAAATCTAGGGTTTTTTAACTTTGGAAGACAACTCTCAGGAAAAGATTTCTTTTTTAGTTTTATAAGGTCTTTTTTTTTTTACACAATCTGCTGAGAGAGAACTGCAAAAAACTGACTTTTTAAAAAAAATTAAAAGAATGATAACTACTGAGAAGAACATAGAAAGGGCTAAAATAAGCATCTAATGAAATTCAAACCAAACAAGGCCAGTTACTTGAAGTTCGTCCCTTAACATTTCTGGGTCTAGTATTTTTCATTATAAACAGGAGAAAATCAGCTAGTTCCTAGGTGATATCTTTAGTTTCTTCCAGTTCCATGATCTGGCAAAAAATACTTTTTTCTTCTCTCTCTCTTTCTATCTTTCTTTTTTTTTTTTTTTAAGATTTTATTTATTTATTTCACAGAGAGATAGCGAGAGCAGGAACACAAGCAGGGGGAGTGGGAGAGGGAGAAGCAGGCTTCCCGCCGAGCGGGGAGCCCAATGTGGGTCTCGCCGAAGGCAGACGCTTAACGACTGAGCCACCCAGGCGCCCCTCTCTCTTTCTTTTTTAATTCTAATAGCATTTCTGAGCCTCCTCCCTAGTAAACTTCACTGTCCAGTGGAAGGTAAAATAAGCTCAAGAATTTCAATAGAACAACTTTTAAAGCAGGAGAGTGTCACCTACTCTGAGGAACAGAACTGAACACTGCCTTATTCCCTGTGCCCCATCCTGTGGGGGAGAAGAGGGTTTGGAGCAATGGTGTTGGTGGATGCTTAATGCATGTGATGCTTCTTGGTAACTAACACGTTAGAATAAATTCACTTTTCACCCAGCCAAGTCACCAAGAATGACCTTGAGGGAATGGAACCCAAGATAGGTAGGTCTTTACAAGACAGGAATGGTAGAAGGAAGATGTTGGTAAAGTTTCTTGGTAAAGTTTCTAAGTATGGTATGCTATCAGCAGAAGAATGAACATCAGGACAGAAGGCTAGAGAAAAAGTGTCCCTGGAAAACTGGTAGGCCAAGATGCTGGAAGGTAAAATGAACAATTATGGACTATGAGTGCTCAAAGGACCTCAGAGAGCACCTTCTTTTCAATAACAAAATTTTTCATGAATTATTGTCAATACACACACATACACTCACATACGATACCTGTTGTACATTTAGTACCTGTTGCATTTTCTTTTTAAAAAATATTAGGAACCCAGAAGTACTTTAAAACAAATATATATTTTATGAATTTACTACATCCATGACTGTTTGAAAAACAATAATATATGTATCTGAGACAAACAGATGTCATTTTGGTTTAATGGGTAAAGATACGACTACACATTCTTGAGAGACACCAACATGCTTGGTGATGAAATTCACAGTGCCCTGTTAGTATGTGGTACAAGTACCACCCATCTCAAGTGGTGACCTTTAGGTCTAGACTAATGTTCAAGGTTCCCAAGCGACAGCGTGCCCCAGGTTCCATCTTTCACAGCCATTCTGAACCCCCCACCCCGTGTATGTGGGAGAAAATGACCCTTCAAAAGCTCCCTATTGTCTGTATACTGTTCAGCCCAAACTTTTTAGTATGGACTAAAACTTTCTCCTGCCTTCCTTATGATATCTCAGCCACAGTCACTCCTCACCCCCACTCCCTTCAGCAATTTAAGTACTTCAGAGCTTCTGTCTTTTGCACCTTCCACCCACCTCTCTATCGGAACACTTCTCACCCATTTCCACTGGCTGGCTGCCTCGCTGAGCTCATTCAGCTTTGAGATGGACAACAGGCTAACTGATCTACCTTTCTATGCCCCACTGCACTTTGCCCTCCTGTAAGGCTGAGCCATGACTTACACATCTTTGTATTCTACTACCTAATATCGCTTATAGCATAAGAGGTGCTTCGTAAGTGTGTATTAAACAAATGAACAGATAAACAAAAGATAGAAAATAACTGTAGAAAAGTATCCCGAGAGTCTAATCAGAGGCCAACAAATCCTAGGTGGAATTAATAATACAATGGCACTTTATTGATAAAACTGAGTCACCTCGTTAAAGCATCATTAAAAAAAAAAACGTAGGCAGAAAACAAGAAGAATGTAAGCAGGTTGAGATGGATTGTGTTGTTTAGAATTAGGAAGGGAATGTGCAGTTAGCTCTTTCGCTTTCAGACTTCTCTGTATTGTTTGTTAAACTGGCATCCCCAGCTCCGCATACCGGTGGAAGACCACCACGCAGCAGCCCAGCCTGTGGCTCCTAACTGGCCCAGGTCTGACACTCCCAGGAGTGGCCCTTGCGCCATGGGCGTCCCCGGGTTTTGGAAGGCTCCTAATAGCTCCCCAACAGCCCAGGCTGTTCGCCAGCGATGCTTCTGCTCCGGTCCGAGGCACTTCTGCGGTCCCGGGCAGCGAGGACGCTCCCGAAGAAAGGTCGTCGGGTTCTCAAGATTTTCTCTCTAAATGTCTAATAGACATCCTCCCTTTGCTTCTGTTTCTGACTTGATTAAAGAGGAGAAAAAGGACTACTAGAAGGATAATAGTAGCGGACGGCGCATCTGGTTTTACTTTTTTCAATTCCGTCAAAGTTTGTGTTTGTGTTTTGTTGTTGTTCTTCATTTGACAGCGATCCCGTGAACTCCTCCTTGGGGAAATGGCGCGTCCAAAGCCCGCCAAGCCCAGGCTGAGAGCTCTAGGACTTATTAGAGTAATATTTTAAACAAAACCTCGACAGACAGAAACTCAAAGGAAGCCGTGCGCTCCTTAAGTCAAAGGCATCTGTTCTGATCGCTGCGCTCGGTTTGCTGTTTGTAACCAGCGTTAAGAGCAGGATTTTTAAACATGAAAATGGATAAAAGAAAAGAAAAGCTAAGTCCCGGGGTCCGCCGACTCCTATTCATTATCTCCAACAGCATATGGGACCATTCTCCCACTAGTCCTCGCCCTTTCTTCCGCAAAAGGAAAGGCAACCAAGCCTGTCCCGCTTCATAGCAAACCCACTCTTTGTGCCTGAGCGGTGCCTCGGCCACCACTACTACCTCCTCCTCCTCCCGCCCCCTTCTCCTCCCGCCCGCCGCCGACTTTCGCTCAAGGAGGCAGGCAGCGGGCGCCCTTTGCGCCGGGAAGCCAGTGCCGCGATTGGGCGACGGTCCCTGAACCTCCAGTTCCGCGTCGGTTTCAAGGCTCCTCCCTCCTGGTGAAAGACAGACTGCGGGGCGCCTGGAAACCGGTCCGAGGGCGCGCGCGAGAGAGGAGAGCGAGCGAGTTGAGGGATTGACACAAATGGTCAGGCGGCGGCGGCGGAGAAGGAGGCGGAGGCGCAGGGGGGAGTCGAGGCCGCTGGGCTGCGGAGAGTTGCACGCTCTACGGCGCCGCGGCCACTAGCGCTGCGCCGCCAGCCGGGAACCAGCGAGCGAAGGGCCAGGAAGGCGGGACGCGACCCCGGCGCGCCGGAGCCACCCGGGCTCTCCCCGCCGCCCACGCTTCATGAATCGCAAGTTTCCGCGGCGGCGGCGGCTGCGGGACGCGGAGCGGGAGCCGGGGGAGCGGGCTGAGCGCGGCTTGGGCTCGACGGAGGGCACCGGCGCGGAGGAGATCTCCCCGGCCGCAGGGGGAGCCGCCGCCGGCTGCGCCACTGCCAGCCCCAGCCGGGCGGCGCCAAGAAAGGAGCCGAGAAAGTATGGCTGAAGAGGAGGCGCCTAAGAAGTCCCGGGCCGCCGGCGGCCGCGCGAGCTGGGAACTTTATGCCGGGGCGCTCCCGGCTGGACGGGTGGCGGAGGGGAGCGGGGACGCGGGCAGCCGCCGCCGCCGCCGCCCCCCAGCTGATTCTGGACGTTTGGCGCGCCGGCTCCTGCTACTGCTTTGGCTCCTGGAGGCTCCGCTGCTGCTGGGGGTCCGGGGGCAGGCGGTGGGCCAGGGGCCGGGCCAGGGGCCCGGTCCGGGGCAGCAGCCCCCGCCGCCGCCGCCGCCTCAGCAGCAGCAGAGCGGGCAACAGTACAACGGCGAGAGGGGCATCTCCATCCCGGACCACGGCTACTGCCAGCCCATCTCCATACCGCTGTGCACGGACATTGCGTACAACCAGACCATCATGCCCAACCTTTTGGGCCACACGAATCAAGAGGATGCGGGCCTCGAGGTGCACCAGTTCTACCCCTTGGTGAAGGTGCAGTGCTCGGCGGAACTCAAATTCTTCCTGTGCTCCATGTACGCGCCCGTGTGCACCGTGCTGGAGCAGGCTCTGCCGCCCTGCCGCTCCCTGTGTGAGCGCGCGCGCCAGGGCTGCGAGGCGCTCATGAACAAGTTCGGCTTCCAGTGGCCTGACACGCTCAAGTGCGAGAAGTTCCCGGTGCACGGCGCCGGCGAGCTGTGCGTGGGCCAGAACACGTCGGACAAGGGCACCCCGACGCCTTCGTTGCTGCCGGAGTTCTGGACCAGCAACCCTCAGCACGGCGGCGGGGGGCACCGTGGCGGAGGCTTTCCGGGGGGCGCCGGCGCGTCGGAGCGAGGCAAGTTCTCGTGCCCGCGCGCCCTCAAGGTGCCCTCCTACCTCAACTACCACTTCCTGGGCGAGAAAGACTGCGGTGCGCCCTGTGAGCCGACGAAGGTGTACGGGCTCATGTACTTTGGGCCCGAAGAGCTGCGCTTCTCGCGCACCTGGATCGGCATCTGGTCAGTGCTGTGCTGCGCCTCCACGCTCTTCACGGTGCTCACGTACCTGGTGGACATGCGGCGCTTCAGCTATCCGGAGCGGCCCATCATCTTCCTGTCGGGCTGCTACACGGCAGTGGCCGTGGCCTACATCGCCGGCTTCCTGCTGGAGGACCGAGTGGTGTGTAACGACAAGTTCTCCGAGGATGGGGCGCGCACAGTGGCGCAGGGCACCAAGAAGGAGGGCTGTACCATCCTTTTCATGATGCTCTACTTCTTTAGCATGGCCAGCTCCATCTGGTGGGTAATTCTGTCGCTCACCTGGTTCCTGGCAGCGGGCATGAAGTGGGGTCACGAAGCCATCGAGGCTAACTCGCAGTATTTTCACCTGGCCGCCTGGGCTGTGCCGGCCATCAAGACCATCACCATCCTGGCGCTGGGCCAGGTGGATGGCGACGTGCTGAGCGGGGTGTGCTTCGTGGGGCTCAACAATGTGGACGCGCTGCGCGGCTTCGTGCTGGCGCCACTCTTCGTGTACCTGTTCATCGGCACGTCTTTCCTGCTGGCCGGCTTCGTGTCCCTCTTCCGCATTCGCACCATCATGAAGCACGACGGCACCAAGACCGAGAAGCTGGAGAAGCTCATGGTGCGCATCGGCGTCTTCAGCGTGCTTTACACGGTGCCAGCCACTATCGTCATCGCCTGCTACTTCTACGAGCAGGCCTTCCGGGACCAGTGGGAGCGCAGCTGGGTGGCCCAGAGCTGCAAGAGCTATGCCATCCCCTGCCCCCACCTCCAGGCGGGTGGAGGCGCCCCGCCGCACCCGCCCATGAGCCCAGACTTCACAGTCTTCATGATCAAGTACCTTATGACGCTGATCGTGGGCATCACGTCAGGCTTCTGGATCTGGTCCGGCAAGACCCTCAACTCCTGGAGGAAGTTCTATACCAGGCTCACCAACAGCAAACAGGGAGAGACCACCGTCTGAGACCCGGGGGCTCAGCCCATTCCCAGCCGTCGGCTTCGTCCTAGCCATCCCCATAAAGCCGGCCCCGTGGAAGCCTTGCCAAACCTGGCTACTTGAGGCTTCCTCACTAGCCGTTCACTTTTCGCAGGCTCCTTTTTAACAGCACAGCTCCTGCAAAAGCTTCCGTCCCTGGGGGCAAACGGACTGGAGGGCCCGACTACAGCAGGGGGGATAGACAGACCTCTCTCGTTCTCACACTCTGGTACCAGGACTGTACGCTTTTATGATTGTAAATAGCCTGTGTAAGATTTTTGTAAGTATATTTGTATTTAAATGACGACCGATCACGCGTTTTTCTTTTTCTTTCTCTCCCCCCCCCTTCTTTTGGTTTTGTTTAAATTTTAATTATTTAGGGCCGTTTAACCATTTGAGGCTTTTCCTTCTTTCCCTTTTCAAAGTACTGCAGAGGTAAAACGGGAGCTCGCGGTGCTCTCGCTTGTTCTAGCGCGCCCCTCCCTGCGGCGGTCCGGGTGCGTCTGGGGCTGAGCGGCCCGGGTCACTTCCCGCCTCCTCTTTCTACTCCCCCCTTTCCCTTCAGTGCTTGGGGTCAGGTCTCTTTAGATACAGAACTCCACGGAGCTTCCAAATCGGGGGCGGGGGGGGGGGGGTGGGGGCGGAGGCCTCTGCCCATCCCAGGTGTTTTCTTGTGGGGGAGGGGGGCAGATTGTGAAGGCCTTGTCCCTTGGACTATCCGAAACTGAATTTTTCACCGTCCAGAGCCCCATAGCTTCGAGGAGGCCCCCTGGATATGGGCTGTGGCAGTCCCAGCCTCCCTCCACACTGGCCTCCCAATGCCCAGGCACTCCCTCCTTCCACCTAAGTTGGTTAGAGGGTGAGTGGGATAACCAGTGCCAAACTTTTTCATGTCTAATTTTTGGTGGATGAGCTCATTTCATTCTGGTGTCTAAAACCTGGTATGGGTTTGGCCCACGTCACGGAAAGATGTGGTTGCTGAGATTTGGGAAGAGGCAGGAAGCTTTGTGTGGGTTGGGAGAGACTGAAGATGGGGTTTGTAAAATGTTAATTCTAATTGCATACTGATGCCTGGAAAACTGCCTCTAGGACTGAGAGCCCGCATTTAGATTTTACCTTTCTATAAAATGGAAACATTAGGTCACCTGGAAAGCTTTGTTAAGGAGTTGATCTCTGCTTTCCTTAACAGGACAGCAGGACCTACGCTGAATAGGAAAACTTGAAGGAGATTTCGGTGTAATGGACTTCCTCCAAATGAAGTGCTCCTTTCTTCTTTTTAACCAAATAATAATTAGACATATATCAGAAACTTTACAATGTAAAAGTTGTACACTTTCAACATGTTATTATGATGATTATTCAGCAACATATTTTGAGGGAGGAACAATCCACATCACTAAAAATAACCTTGTAAGATGCCAGGAGGTAAAGAAGGTGGAATAATTGATGGGGTTAGCTCCTGAAACAAACAAAATATGGGCATGCATGGTAAAGGGAAAGTGTGTGCAGTTCTCCCGCATTGAATCCTGTGTGCTCCTTTTTGGATTTACAGAAATGTGTCAAATGTAAATCTTTCAAAGCCATTTAAAAATATTCACTTTAGTTCCCTGTGAAAGAGAGGAGGAAAGCAGTCCTTCTGGTTGTATTGTTTTAAATTTTAAGAGTTTATCAAAATGCCAGTACTTAGGACCTAAATTTATCTATGTCTGTCATACCCTAAAATGACAATGGTCTTTGGATTTGGTATGCATTTATTCTGTTCACTATCACAAAATCATCTATATTTATAGAGGAATAGAAGTTTATATATATATATAAAATACCATATTTTTAATTTCACAAATAAACAAATCAAAGTTTTGTACAAAATTATATGTTTTTTGTGCCTGAAAAATAGAGCTGGAGCTGTCTGAACTATCTTTGCATTTTATAGTGTCTCATAGCCAACCCCAAAGTATATAAATTCAGGAATTCAATGAAGAAGTCTGTGCTTACACATTCACACTAGCCCTTAAAGAAGTGTCCTACTTGCGGTGTTGCGACTGATTGCCAAGTTCCTAGACAACATCTGCTTTCATGACAGTAACGATATAAAATAGAAGTTTCCAAATTATTTCTTTACTCAAAGAGCATAATTAAAAAGAGAACTCTAATTTTAATATTAAACCTTTTTTTTTTTTTCCTTTCAAGGGGTAAATTTACATGACTTTTTATAATATGGAGGTTTATTTAAATCATCAGGCACCACCTTGGTCACGATTTTTTTGAGGTACTGTCTTTTATAATCTTCTTGGATATTCCAAAACCATAAATAGGTAATCAATAAATGGTTAACTGATTGTGTGTTTATTAACATTTTAAACAGTAGTTGGGCGTATAAGGTTGTTTTTGTTGTTTGCTTCAGAAGAACCCATTTTTATATTGTTCAAGGAACCTTTTCCAGAGAAATTATCTAGTTGGTCTACTCTTAGTCAGAATTTATATATATATATATATATATATATATGTAATGTGTATCTATCGATATATACATATGTATATATGTATCGGTATCTATAGATACACATACGTAAGTATATACACACAATTTTTATAAAATAGAGGTACAAAGTTTACTTACATATTTTACAATATGGAAATAAGGTTATGAGAAATGGAAAATGCCAGATGAAAAACCTCAAATACCTTTGGAAAACAAGTCTCTTATTCCTTTACAGACTAAAAATATTTATATTAAATCTTCCCATGAAAATATTTTGTGATAAAATGACAAGGAACTAAAATGAAGACCATTGATACAATCGAGTTACTTTTGTGGTTATAACACAATTAATTGTCTTTTAAGTCATCATTATTTATTTTAAGGCAAATGAAAAAATTAAATCTAATTGAAAATACAGCATTCAACTTTAAGTAGCAAGATGCAATTTTATGGTCTTTTTTCTTTGTTTCAATCTACTGTGGTAGATATCTGAGAAGGTTTTATTGTGTAGACGTTTTAAAAAAACAATTCTTAGGCCAAATTAAAACATGTCTCCTCTTTAGGTATTTCAATCAGATAATTTCTGGGGGAAAAAAATTTAAGATTATCAATCTCAATGCAAGAAATAAATATAAGGCATTCTTACTGTGGGTGTCCTTATAATGATGTAACTATAAATTTGATGCAAAGGTTTTATAATGCTGGATTTAAATAGCCTTAAGAGACATTTTTAGGTCATCATCAGGCTTTGTTTTTAGGAAACAACTTATTTAAAATTGTATAGCATAGAGAAAGCCAGTGTATTCTTTTGTTTCTTATCATACTAGTGGCAAAACAAGACTTTCTTGGAAAACCATAAAGGTACCGGGAATACGGTCCCATTAGCATGCTGTTTCCATGACAAACCCTATTTTCAGATGGTTTGGTTTGCCTATTTTTTTTTTAAACTGGCTATCAGTTGGAGTCAATTTTCCCCCTCACGGTGTGCTTGATTCAGCTTTTATAGTAAATGTATACAGAGTATGAAAGCCTTCTGATGCTCTTTAAAAAAAAAAAAAAAGCCATTTTTTTTACTTAAACTTTGTGGGAGCAGAAAGTCATATTTTTAATCTCAGAGCCAGCCAGTGTCAAACATTTGCAAAACAGCTGGACCAGATTTTTCAGTTTGTCTGGGGTAGTCACTTGTCAGCCCAGGTTTACAGTCCTGGTCCTTTTGTCTCCACTGGGCAATGAAGGCTGTAGTTACATCATTCCTAAAGTCCAACATTTAACTAGGAAAGGAGACCTCAGTGAAGAGTTGGTGGCCAATTAAGAAAAAAACTGCCAAAACCACAAACCATTTCAGGACTTGGGTGGCTCCAGATCACTTTCACTGATACCATGTTTTAATCTTTAAAAAATTTTTGTTTTTTTGGAAGATGCCATATTTTCAGGGTGTGTTTGTGTTCAACTCCAGCTACCCTTACCTTCATTGCTTTCTAATCTGTCAGTTGGCTATAGGCCACAATTTATGTAATGGACATGCAATTAACTGAAACCAGTGGTATTACACTGGGTATCTCTGATACATTTCTGCTTATAACACTGTGTAACTGGGGCTTGAGAGCTAAGAATCAAAATGTGGTCATTACATATGTCTTGAGGTGGACGCTAGTGATATTGTTATTGAATACTTCACAGAATATAGTCATTTCAAAGTCTTGCAGGATTAATCTGTAGGATCCAAAATAAGATGCGGAGTACATAGAAGAATTCCCCGGTTACATTACTAAAAAGGAATTGCAATACTACCTTAAATTCGAGGCTTTTATTTTAAGGCCCTGACATTTGAAATGAGGTCTTACAAGGTATGTGCCAAAAAAGGTGAAGTTTTTTTTTTTTTTTTTTTTTTGGTGACTCCTAAGACTTATACCTCTATTTTGAAATGTTGGCATATGCTAATAGCCCTTAGAATTTGAAAAACAGTAGTTGAGCTTCAATCATGATTCAATTTCCTTAAACTTCTTGGGCTTAAATATTTCTGTTCACTTTGGTCATAGCTTTTGACAATGGATTTATTAAGCCATAACAATTATAGTAACAAAATAGCTTATTTGGAACCTAGTGACTAAAAGACAGGTTAAGCTCTAGACCAATTTTCTTAAGTAGTGTCATGATGTGTGGCGACAGCTGTCTCTACCCCATTACAGAACGAAGTTCCTGTCTAAGACTCTCCTGTTGGAGATTTTTGTTTATGAGTTGGTTTGAGACCCAAGTAACAGGTCGAATAAGAGGATTTTTCACAGAAATCTTTCTCATGTAGTGAATTGGCTCAAGTACAATCTATAAGCACATCCCACAATAAACATACAATAAACAGTCTGAGGGTTATCAGTCTTGTAGGTCAAGCAGATTCTTAAATGGCTTGAAGAAAATAAGATATTTTTCAGTGAGATCTCTCTAAACAGATCCTTTTATTTTAAGATGGTGATATTCTAAAGAGGTCTATTTTTGAGTGATAATTCAAATAACACTGCATTTCCTAAAGGAATCATCAATAAACTAGAATGGCGTATTTGTATAACTAATAATTTTAAAAATCAAGTATTGGAATAGCACTAATTTTGCACATTTTACACCCATGCTGTCACCCATGCTATTTTTTTTAAATAAAATTGACTTGAAGACAATAATTTTAAGTTTTAAAATTTATAATATGCATTTCTCATGTGAAGATCTCAAGAAATTTTATTCACAGGACAGACTTTCAAAACATATTCCTAGGAATATAGTGATGAACATGAAAAGGAACCACTCTTGCTGCTTTGAGATAGGTTCTTTGTGGCCTGGATTTCTTTTCTTTCCTTTTTAAAAACCAAGTATCCTCTAATTTGTAGATATCTCCATGTTTCAGATCTCAATACCTGTTTGAATTAAATTTGCAGGGGAATAACTGCAGGATCCCCCCATAGACAAAGTGTGGCCTTCATTTCCTTTCAAGTTGGCAGCGTGTCCTTGCTTAAATGAAGCACTCTGAGACAGATTGTTCTCTTGCCCTTGGAAATGCTCATCTTCACAAACACAGCAGCAAATACCTGGAAGTCATATAGGCTAGTTAAATGCATATTCCAAATGCCAAGTGCTACTTGATTGTTAGAAGAATTTTTTTTCCCTTAAAAGTAGATTTAGAGACTATTCTTGACCTTATCTTTCCAACTCCTGGAAAACACTTTCTTTTTTTAAAGTTAACTTCAATAAATCCTCTGTCAAAAACTCAAAACTCAGATAAGATGACCCATTGTTTAGGCTTGCCCAGGGCTGAGTGGTTTCTTGGGATGTTGGACTTTCAATGGTCAAACCAGGAGAGTTCTATGCAAGCTGAGATGGTGGGTCACCATGATTCATGGATTAAATTGTGCTCCCCAAATACAGTGAAAGCTTCCATGGTGGTCACTGGTCCAGCATTAATAGTATTCCACTGCAGCGCTAGCCTTTTTTAATATCAGATGAAAAGCCAATGAACACAGCCCTTTGTAACTGATCTTCACAGTGAGTACCAATCAACAGAAGCTGAGTGGAACGTGAAGGTATAATGGAACAAACCACATCGATATCTTGGCCATTCTGCCTTCTGCCTCCTAAAGAAATGGTTCATAGACACAAGAATCTCATTGGCCACTGAGCCCTGTTCTTAACTACTCAAGAAATCAGGTTAAGTGGATATTTTTGTTTTAAAAAAGATCTCAGAAGTATTCCCCTGGAGTGAACAGAGTTTTGTTTTGGTTTTGGTTTTGGTTTTTTTTTTTTTTAAAGATTTTATTTATTTATTTGACAGAGAGATAGTGAGAGAAGGAACACAAGCAGGGGGAGTGGGAGAGGGAGAAGTAGGCTTCCCATGGAGCAGGGAGTCTGATGCAGGGCTCAATCCCAGGATCCTGGGATCATGACCTGAGCCGAAGGCGGACGCTTAACGACTGAGCCACCCAGGTGCCCGTTTTTTTTTTTTTTTTTTAAATTAATGTTAAAGTTCATTAGATTGTAAGGAACTGTTAGGCTTTTGCATATGTTTATATTTATTTTGCTTTCCTGTATAATAATACGGTCTCCTGAAATGAGTTTACACACTCAAGTAGGGATTATCCCAAATGGCAATATCTCAACACTTAATTTAATTGTCACACTTTTTCTCAGAAGTAAGTAGGTTTAGCATCCATACTTTTCCCAAGCAAAAAGTATCTACAGAAAGGGAAAAGAAGTAGATAAACGTACAATTCTACCATGGTTATTGGGAATGGTGGAATGCAGCATGTGGAACATGCAGTCTATGGTTTTCACATTTCTATTCATATGAAAACGCCTCAGAGTTGCTCCACACTTTTTATATTGAGTTCATCCTTTTTGGCATCCTCCTCATACATCTATTCCTATCATCCTTCTTGCAGTGCACAAAAAATTTCACTGCCTTTGTTGCTGAAACAGAACACACTATTCTTGCTATCTTTTAACTAAACGCAGTGTAAAGGGATAAAAAAGATGTGCAGATAAGGTAATTATTTCAGGAGGTACCTACACATTAGTTTCTAGAGCTGTGATTCTCAACAGGGGTCAGTTTTGCCCCCAGGAGATATTTGACAATATCTTGGCCACACACAACTTTTATTGTCATGACTGATCTGTGGAGTTATTATGGGTACTTAGTGAGTAGAGGCCAGAGAAGCTACTAAACATTTTACAATACACAGGACAGCCCCTGACAACAAAGGATTATCTGATCCAAAGTGCCAAAGTTGAGAAACCCGGATCTGGAGGAATACTGAAAATGGTGAAATATACATGTTTTAAATAATAAAATATATTAGAATTATAAACTAGAGTTGAGAAAAATATGGATTTATTTGTGTCTACAGCATGTGCTTTGCTTTTGACCTACAAATTTTGTTTCAAATTGATGAATAGCTTGATGATATTGCATAACAGTCAATGTCTTCATCTGCTTGGGCTGCTGTAACAATATACCATAGACTCTTAGTTCTGGGGCTTGGGAAGTTCAAGATCAAGGTACCAGCAGATTCAGCTCCTGATCCTGCTTCCTGGCGTATAGACAGCCAGCTACCTCTGTGTTCCCATGGCTGCCATGGGGGTGGGAGAGATCTCTCTTTTCCTAAGGGCATTAATCCCATCACGAGGGTCCCATAATAATGAGAGACTCTAAACCTCATTATCTCCCCAACGTCCCACCTCCAAATACTATCACACTGGGGATTAGGGTTTCAACATACGAATTTTGAGGGAAGCAAACATTCAACCAATAACAGTCCATAAAATGCCTGCTTTTATTTTTTAAATCTAGCATCATAATTTCAGTGGGAAGAAATCTGTAAATAACATGAAACAGGTCTACTGAAAAATCTTATAAAGATGTCTGTTTAGTACTATTTTTTATACTTCATATCCCACATTTCCATTTTCTTTTACACATTTCCTTGCATCATTGAAGGTGCTAAAGTGCAGAGGAAAAACTCGGGCCTGGGAGCCAGAAAACCCGTGTTCCTGTATTAACTCTGGGCTAATCGGGTTAAGGTACCTTGGGTGAATCTGACCCACAGGGTTTCATGAGCAAATGGAGATACTAATGATATACTCATAATAGATATGAAAGCCTTTTTATAAACAGAGAAGCTCTGTACAAATGTGAAGGGTTTTCACTATCATTCACACTGAGCTAAGTAGGGAAAGAGGTTGAGATATCTTGAAGGCTCCCTCTTACTTTGACTACCTTCCTCCCCACCTCCACCTGCTACCTCTTTTAGAAAAGGATGTCCCAGTCACTGAAGGGATTCAAGGTGACTGGGGGTGGGTGGCTTTCTTTAGTCTTCCTGGTCACCCATCTTCTGGCTTTATCACTACACTTGGGTTCTCCCAGATACGTGGAGCATTTTTCCCAGTTTTTATGAGACTCTGGTTAAATTTAGTGTAAGTCAATCTCTAGTGCATCTACTGTGCCATTTGAATGGGGTTGGGTCCTGGTTAGGAGAAAGAAAGCCCTTCTTCAGGAGGACTCTTTAGGGGAAAAATTCTTTTACACGAATGTTTGAAGGTCAGAGAAGTAGGAGAGCTAAGAATATGTTCCAGACCAAAATGTGGCAAATTCACAGGCAGATGCTGGATTGAGAGTCCTCACAGGAGGGGCAAAGGTGTCCCAGGAGCTGTCTGTCCTTTTGTTCATTGGTGAGTTGGGGTTGATGTGAGAAGCAGCTAGGATGGGAGGTGCTTTATGTCACAGTGGGGTCATTTGGCATTGGAAGGGGGAAAAAGAAAGGGTATAAGGAAAACCAAAGTCAACTACTCTTTCCTGGGGCCAGTCCTCATGGGGGTGAGTACAGTAGAGTAGTTGAATGGAAACATTCCTCAAATAGGGCCATAGCCTTCGATTAGAAATATAACCTTCTTTCTTCTTCCTTTTCAAAAAAAATCAGTTTTTTTGGACATAAAGATGTTGAATGTCATCTTGGAAAGAATGTTAGAGTTGTAAAACCTGGCTTGAATCCCAACTAGCTTGTAGCCTGAGATCCATTTATCTCAAATGATGATAATAATTTTTTACTAATTCATATGACTGTTGGGAGGATCAAAGAAATAAAGTATGTAATGATATTTTTAGCACTGGAGAGTCACCTACAGGTTTTAGTCTTCTTCTCCCCACCAAATATTTGTCTCTCTTCCTCTTCTACCTCTTCTTCATCACCCCTCCTCCTCTCCTCTCTCATCTCCTATGATTCCCTGTCCCTTTCCTTCGTCCTTCTACAACTCACCATTATTGCTGATGGAAATTGAAAAGGCACAATCCAAACTAATGCCGTATTTTTTCTGCATCCTCTTATCAGGCTAAGCATGTCTTACAAGACTTATTCAGATAAAAGATTAAGCTAATGGGCAGCCTTAAGGTTAAATGACACAAAAAATGTTCTGTATATTAATCAACTAATGATATTGCTCTTAAAGCATGAGTGCATTTCTATGCATTCATGCCTGCTTTGTGACATACTATTTCAAATTCAGTTTCTTTATGGCTGCTGACAATTCGGATCTAATTGGTAGGTTGTACACTTGGGTAACGTGGCAAGAGTTCTTGGAGGCCACTCTAAATTATAATAAGAAAGAGACTCATAATTTCCTTTTAGAAATATGCTCCTCTACTGGATTGATAACTAATTGAAGAATTGCAGGAGCCTTAGGTTTTCGTCCTTGTTGACTATATCGCAGAGGGAACTTATTCAATAGCACTTATGAAAATGTTCCTTTGATAATACTGAAGCATACCAAATGAATTTTGATGTGTGAAGTTGAGCAGGGTTGAGGGCTTGTATCAAAGCAGTTGATTGGTCATTTCATTATTTCCTCATATAGAAAGAGCAGCTAGCCATTTTGGTGCCTTGGTCATTCCTGTGGTCTAGTGTATTGATTTTCTATTCCACTGTAACAAATTACCAGAAACTTGAAAAACACAAATGTATTATCTTACAGTTCTATAGGTCAGAAATCTGACTTTGGTCTCACTGGGATAAAATCAAGGTGTTGTATGGCTGTGTTTCTTTCCAGAGGCTTTAAGGGAAAATCCGTTTCCTTGCATTTTCCAGCTTCTAGAGGCTGCCCCCAAGGCTCCATGGCATGCTTCTTCCATCTTCAAAGCCAGAAATATTGGGTCAAGTCTTTTCTCTTACTGTCTGATTCTCTGTCATTGGGAATGGTCCTCTGCTTTTAAGGACTCATATGATTAGATGGATACAGGATAAGGTTCTAAGGATTAGAGCATGGACATCTTTGAGGGCCCATTATTCTATCTGCCACATCTATGTCCAGCTGTTGGAAACAGCTAGAAGATCTTTCTTTTAGAAGTATTCCCACCACAATCTCATTCTTCACAATTCTGTTTTTTAAAAACCGGCTTCCTGAATTTCTTCTGTTCTCCATTTCATTCTCTCAAAGTATGCTTCTGTCAATGGCCAATTCCTCATTGATTTCCCCTCTCCCTTTACCTCAGTTTCTGTTAAGCACTCTGCAGACCAGTGCTAATCCTCTAACTCTATAGATTTCTTTATATTCCAGATGTCATCTTTCTTCCTCTTCCTTGCTATATACATCCTCTCCTTTGCTACCCTTTATGTTACCCTATGTGTCGTTTCAATACATATCCCTCTAGATTCATGTTTTGTGTCTGTCTCAGAAATAGGTCAGAAAGAGATGGCAAATGACTGATGTCAACCATCTTCTCCCAAGTGAACACATATAAGCCCACCACTTTTATTGCAGATATAACTGAATGGTTTTCCTGAGAAACACATCTTTCAAATGATTGCATTTTTGCCCTTTGATGAAGGGCTAGATGTGAGAGATTGTGAACATAGTTCATCTCATCTCCAATTAATCTGATCTGTATTTCTAGCTGTGATTATAGATTTTAATTCTTTATGAAGTTATCATCATGTTTAAAGGGAAATTTTTTTTTCTCATGATCTTTAATTTAAATGTTTTGTAGAAAAAGAAAATCTCAGTTGCCTGGGTTGCATTTTTTACCAATTCAGGTAATGAATACGCCTGCCCTAGTTTAAAATGTTATGTTGACACTTTTGGAAAAGAAATTTTTCTAGCGTTACAAGTGCATTTTTAAAAATGTTCTCTAAAATATAATTTTTAGTCTACACTAGAAATCAACTGCAAGATTTTTTTCGATCCAGACTATTACAGCTAAAAGTATACATTTTCCTCCTATATACATATAAATCTCTCTGAAAAAAAATATGCCTTTTTCAGCAGCTATTTAAGAAGAAGGATTTCAAATATTCATAGGTATCCCCAAATATGCATTACTTGCAAGCACCTAAATTTTCAGGGAATATATAGAGATATAGTAGAATGTCTAGAAATCAGTGATGAGTTAATATCTGCAAAGGGATGTCTAATACCACTATCATTTATTTTCTTTTAAAATTTTAAACTATTCATCCTCTCTATAGTTTTTTTTCCCCAAGTAAGGATAATTCAGTAACAGCCCAGGGGTCACTTGAATACAGTATGGCTATATAAATAGAGAAAACGTGTTTTAATACTGGCTTCATTAGAGCGAAGTTGAATTAACATAGGAGGTGTAGGGTATGTTTGAAGATCTCAGATAAAACAAGTTATAATGAAACCTAATTCAATGTTAACTAAAATGAAAGCAGATGATCTTCAAAATATACAATATTTATCAGAGGTAGCAATGGATGCTAAGAATTTTTAAAATTGAGTATACTTAAGAATCACTCAGGGAGTTTATTAAATATGAGGCTTTCTGGCCTCGCTTTTAGAGACTGATTTTGTTGGCCAGGGAGGTGTTGAGGAACCTCCATTCTGGTAGTTTGGATGTTAGAGGTTTTTGAGGTGCTTTTTTTTTTAAGATTTTATTTATTTATTTATCTATCTATCTATCTATCTATCTGAGAAAGAGAGAGCACACGCCTGAGCTCACACCATGGGGAGGAGCAGAGTGGGAAGGAGAGAGAGAGAGAGAATCTGGAGCAGACTCCCTGCCGAGCCCGGAGCCTGCTTTTTGAAACACTGGGTTAAGTAAAGCTAAGGAAATGAGTAAGGGACCGATAGTGCTCAGTGGAGGAAGACACGGGGCTTAGAGAAGAAACACACTAGCAGACCCAAGTAGGGCCAGGGTGATCTTGGATGAAACTGGTGACAAGATACACAGGAGTGGCAGTGGCAGTAGGACTCTCTGCTCCACCAGCCTCTCCCCTAGGTTTTGATAGGGACAACTCATGTATCTCAAGCTTTAGGAAGTGTTTGGCAAACACAACTGCAAGGCAAGCCCCTAGCCATTCCTCCCACTTGCATACCTCCTCTTGTGAAGATGTTGTGGAAACTTCACTGGACTCTGGACCTCAAAACTATGAGCGCTAGTGGGGGCGCCTGCATGGCTTAGTCGTTCAGCGTCTGCCTTCGGCTCGGGTCATGATCTCCGGGTCCTGGGATGGAGCCCTGCGTCACGTTCCCTGCTCAGCAGTGAGGGGGGGCTGCTTCTCCCTCTGCCTCTGCCTCTGCCCACACCCCCCCACTCGCTTGTGCTCTCTGTTCTCTCTCGTGCTCTCTCTCTCTTCAATAAATAAATAAGTTAAAAAAAAAAACAGCTATGAGAACTAGCTTTTTAGGACTCTCAGTGGAGAACAGACCTGTCCTGCCTGCATTGTCTTTGTCCCCAGAGATCTAATTCAGGAACAGCCAGGTGCCAGGCTGATATGCCCAGCAGGCCCCTCTTCGAGGCCACTGAGCGGTTTGCCCAGGCCTCAGATTCTTTTAATTTTACTTTTTATTAAAAGAATAGGGCCTTAATTTCATAACTAGAGGTTAAAATTTAATTTAGAGTTATCCCTCTAGTTAGAAGGCTTTCAGAATCTAATCAGTTCACCAGCCACTAGGTAGGGAAGGAGAAGGGTATAGATTGTCTCTTGCTTAGAACCGGCTTGCAACAGCAACATGGAGAGGGAGACAGTGTGGCAGGTGGAGGCTTGATGGGCCAGCAGAGGTGGGACTTCAAAAGGCTACTGGTTTCCCCCAGGCTGGGCCTATTCGCTTTCAGTGGGGCAGCCTTTGGCAGAAGCTGAGCACGCAGGCTACTCAGGCAGCTCACCTTCCCATCCTTTCCGATTTTGTTTGTTTAGGTTTTTAACACAACTGACTTCTTAGAAGGCCCTTACCTCCCAGGGAATTCACTAATCAAGGTAATACTCTATTTATTTGCATAAACAAAGCTTTATGAAAGAGAAATTCATTCACTAACTAAGAAATGTGATCCTTTCCACTGTTGTACGTGAGTGCTTCAAAGCACCATTGTTGTTCACATCAATTAATCCAGGTAACTGGGAAATGTGAGTAAGACAGGGCTCAACTATATCCCAACTGATTTTACAAGATTAAAAAAAAAAAAACCCAAGCCCAAGATATCTAAACTTCATGTTGTCTTAAACATGTTAAGAACTTGCTTCCTAGGAAAGAATAATTACAGTACAGGGGAGAGGACAGTCACATCTTTTTAGAATGAAGTAATTTTATTCCATAGTACTTACTGGAGCTTGGAAAGTTTCAAGCAGCCTTTTCCTTTGTGCTGGAAATAGGCTTGGAAGAAATACCTCCCCCAGATATGGTGAATGTCATGTTAGCATCTAGCTAGGGAATACGAAAAACAATGTTTGATAATTTTGTTTATTATTGAAATGGTTTTATAGTCTAAATAAAGATGGGTATTAAACTTCAAAATAAATATTAGATCTAATTAATTAGGAATTAACTATTAATAGTCTTAATACTCAATTCAAAAGACAGTTTATGATTAATTTAAAAAAGTCATTAAGCAGCCATTTCTTCCAAATAAATTGTGTAAATTTCAAGGCTGAGGAAAATGATTTTTTTTAATGAAGTTCTCAAAGTTATAAAAGAAAGTACCTGAATTACCTAGAGATGTTTGAAGTGATCATCAAACAAAGTCTTATGCAGGAAAATATAATTAATCGATCTCCCACACATTCTACCTGCCCAACTAATCCTGTCAGTATTTTTTATTGAGATATAATTTACGTACCATAAAATTCTCCCTTTTAAGAAGTGGAAAGTTCAGTGGGTTTTGTTATTTCACAAAGTTACACAACCTCACAACTACCTAATTCTAGAATATTTTACCATGCTAAATAGAAACCCTTGGGCCCCTGGGTGGCTCAGATGGTTAATCGTCTGCCTTTGCGTCCTGGGATGGAGCCCCGCATCGGGCTCCCAGCTGAGTGTGGAGTCCGCTTCTCTCTCTCTCTTTGCCCCTCCCCCTACACGTTCTCTCTCTCTCTCAAATAAACAAATAAAATCTTTAAAAAGAAACCCTGACCTATTAGCAGACACACCTCATTCCTTCCCACACCACTGTCATTCCCTTAACAACTACTAATCCACCTTCTATTGGTATAGATTTGCTTACCCTGGCTATTTCATATAAATGGAATCCTACATGTGGCTTTTGTGTCTGACTTCTGTCAGCCAGCATGATGATTTCTAGGTTCATCCATGTTTTAGCATGCATCAGTATTTCACTCTTTATTGTGGCTAAATAATAGCATACTGTATGGATATACCACATTTTGCTTATCTATTCATCAGTTAATGGATGCCTTAAGCTCTTATGAATAATGCTGTTGTGAACATTTGTGTACAAGTTTTTGTGTAGGCATATGTTTTTTTTTTTTTAAGTTTTTATTTAAATTCCAGTTAGTTAACATACAGTGTAATATTAGTTTCAGGTGTACAATATAGTGATTCAACACTTCCATACATCATCCTGTGTTCTTCACAAGTGCACTTCTTAGTCTCCATTACCGATTTCACCCATCCCCCACCCACTTCCCCTCTGGTAACCATCAGTATGTTCTCTATAGTTAAGAGTCTGTTTCTTGGTTTGCCTCTCTCTTTTTTCCCCTAGGCTTGTTTGTTTTGTTTCTTAAAGTCCACATATGAGTGAAATCATATAGTATTTGTCTTTCTCTGACTTATTTCGCTTAGCATAATACTCTCTAGCTTCTTCTCAAACGGCAAGACTTCATTCTTTTTGATGGCTGAGTAGTAGTCCATTGTGAGTGTGGGGGTGTGTGTATATATATATATATATATATATACCACATCTTTTTTATCTCTCCATTGGTCGATGGACATTTGGCTGTCTCCATAATTTGGCTATTGTAGACAATGCTGCTACAAACATCTGGATGCACGTACCCCTTCAAATCTGTATTTGGTACCCTTTGGGTTAATACCTAGTAGTGTAATTGCTGGCTGGTAGGGTAGTTTTATTTTTAAATTTTTGAGAAACCTCCATACTGTTTTCCAGAATGGCTGCAGCAGTTTGCATTCCCACCAACAGTGCATGAGGGTTCCCCTTTCTCTGTATCCTTGTCAGTTGTGTGGGTGTAGGTTTTCAATTCTCTTGTGTTTACACTTAAGAGTGGTGCTGGATCATATGGTAACTCTATGTTTAATTTTTTGAGAAGCTACTAAACAGTTTTCCAAAGTGGCTTCAACAATGTTTGAGGGTTCTAATTTCCCCATGTCCTCACCAACACTTGTTATTGTCTTTTTTATTGTAGCCACTTTAAGGAGTGTGAAATGGTATCTCACTGTCGTTTTGATTTGCATTTTGTGTCTTTCAATATTTTGGAACAATTCAGTGGTGAAAAAGGAAAATCATGATGTTTTTCATACCTCTAAATAAACTGAAAAAGGAAAGTGACTCTAGAATTAGTTCATAGCTTACCTGTTTATATATATATCAGTCTATTAATCAAAAGGATGCATATGGCTTATCAAAATGTATCGTATAACATAAATGTAGAAAAATATAAAATATTACTAATAGGTAATAGAACTTACTGTATTAAGCAAGTAGGAAACAGGTAAGGTAATTTGTAATATGCAACAGGTGTATTATAAAGCTTATACACTCACCAGTGGTTGGTTAAAATTTTGTCTCTGAGCTTCCTAGGAGCAAAAGTATAAAGTGATGAACTGTAAAATCCATAATGCTTATAAGACTAAAAACAATTTAGAATCTTTTACTGACTGTTGTAGAGTCACTATCTGTTGTCTGCATGATCCCTCCAATCTCAAGAAGGTCCCGAATCTTGATGCAGTCCCCTTCACTGCTGACTATTCCAGATGATAGAAGAGCTAAAATTAGCCTCTCACTTCCTCCTGCCTGCCAAGTCCTTAGCTATATACCCTGCTTCCCCTGCCCTCCGTTACCACCGAGGAAATTCAAACTCCAGTCTTCCAGGCTAAACTCATGTTCTTTTTTCTTGGTAGGTCCTTCATACCCCCAGACAGAATTAATTTTCCTCTCTGTGTTCCCATAGCACTTTTTAAGTAACCATTGTATAGAATTTATCACGTATGTGTCAGCCTTCCCCAGTGGACAGTGACTAGTTTCACAGGAGGGAAGTGTCTTCATTTTCATACCCTCAGGCTGGGCACAAAGCAGCTACTCAGGAAAGGGTGGTTGTGTCAAATTGATTTCATCAATCATTCCTGACTTCCCACCCTCCCGCGAATACAGGTCAGTTGTTACTGTCCCTCTTTATAAGTGACTCCCAGAATGAAAATATGTTTTTCATATTTTAGTCTATTGGTGTGCAAAATGCCCATCTGCTCTGCAAACCAGGTTTTCCTCAGCTTCCACTTTCTAATCTAAAAGTAAGCCTTTATTTGTATCCCTGATGAATATCATTTTGTTTCCTGCAGGAAAAGATAACTTCATCTTGTCAGGCTAAAATGATAAATTTCAGTTTTAATTCTGTCATCTGTCATATCCACTCTATAAACCAGCTTGATGTCATCTGTGTATGGGAGGATAATATGACATATGTGCATTTGCCTTTTTAATATAATTATGTATTAAGTGCCAAAGGAAAAAACATCCAGTACATCTAATTATTTATAGGAAATTTTTGTTGTTCTTCTAATTCACGATTCTAAAATACCACATTTCTCTCTCCCTCCACCCCCACCAAAGCTTTCAATAGCTGTGGAAAACTATGCAGTCATTTAACATATGTGTTCTCTGCCAGATAGGTCTCCCTGAGCCCCACAGACACATAATGAGCAGTTATGTGTGCCCACTCCTGTGGCATCCTGTACATTCATTAGCTTAGAGCTTACATATTTTAGGTAATAGTTTGTACAGTTACCTCTTTTCCTTACCAGGCTATAGTCTCTGCTTTATTTAGTATCCCAACAGCTTAACACATTGCCTGGCTAAAATTTTATTTGAGTCAAATCTACTTTAGATCAATTACATAATATGTATAAATACTATATTCTTTCATGTGGTCAGTAAGTAAAAAGAGCGGGTGTGATAATCTCATAGTAGCAAGAGACATTATTTCAGGGACGGTCAAGGCAGTCAATAGATGAAATTATTTCTCTGATAGGACGATTTCAGGTTTACCATAAACTAATCAAATAATGAGTTACATTCAGCAAAATTTAAAACCTCTTAAAATAAGGGATCTAATAATTTGTCAGTAAACAAAATGTTAGTTTGGAATGTAATCATTCCAAGGTTTATTTTTATTTGTTGTCCTGAGCTCTCTGCAAAACTCTAGGCTGAAAGGCTGAATCAATGGGATCACCTTAGGCACTACTCAAGGGTTTTCATTCCTGAAGCATTAAAGGGAGCTTATTAGAAGCCACTCACACCCCAAAGGAGGTCCCACAGTGGGAAGTCTAAGGACAGTGTTATGGTGAGAACTCAGTATAATTTGGTTTTTAAAAATTCCACTCTGCAAGACATCCCCATGATATAAATATTCCTAATTAGCACAGAATTTCAGTTCCTTCATACAAAACGCTGCAGTGCAATTTAAGGCTGCTTCAAATTATCTTAACTCGTCCCATTTGGCAAACTAAGCCCAGGTCTTAGGAAATGTGGAGCTGTAGTGTGCAGGAATGTGGGCAGGCCGTGCAAGCTCCCTCCAGATCTGAGAGAGCCTTTTGTTGACCTTACACTGAATCCTTATGTTTGAATATACCATCAGGATGCAACAGCCAGCTACTGGCTAACTGACAAGAGAAACTTCTGGAACACTAGGGCAGAAAAATGTAAGAAGTGGAAAACTACCCAAAGTGAAGTTATTCAAATATGGTTTGCTTCTTAACATACATTCACATAAGCAGCCCTAATGAAAAGTAGGTTTTCTGTTAGCAGATGCTGAAGAGACAAAAATCCTGTCTGCTTTCTTTCCTTTTGGGGAAAGGTTAGTCACTGGATGCCATGAAAAAAGAAAAAAATCTCTAATTCCTGAACCCACCCAATATTTTTAATATCTTGACATCTATATTTATGTTCTGTCAAAAAGTTAATAATATGAAGGATTTATTATAAATCCTGAGCTTTATTTCCTGAGTCAGAAGAGCAGTTATTAAGGATTCACATGCACGAGGCATTGAGTTTGTGCTATGAAACGGTCCTGTTCTCAAGAAATTTACAATTGAAAAGAGATATCATTCCACACAAGAAACATTTTTTCCCCTACTTTCTTCCACTACCATAAAAAAATAAAGTATAAGAATTAAGAAAATGAACAAATATTACATCGGGCTCTCTGCTCGGCGGGGAGTCTGCTTCTCCCTCTCCCACTCCCCTGTTTGTGTTCCCTCTCTCGCTATGTCTCTCTCTGTCAAATAAATAAATAAAATCTTAAAAAAAAAAAAAGAAAATGTGGAAGAGGGAGGGAAAAAATGAGGCAGAAGGTAAAGAGAATGGGGACCAAGAATATAAATAGATTAAGAAATGATTGCATGTGGCAAATGAGATCACACTGTGACTCAAACATGCCTGCAGAGCACAGGCAGAATTCTTTTTTTTTTTTTTAAGATTTATTTATTTATTTATTTGAGGAAGGAGCGCAGAGGGAGAGGGAGAGAGAACCTCAAGCAGACTCCGCACTGAGTGGGTAGCCTGACTCGGGGCTCAATCGTAGGCTCCAAGATCATGACCTGAGTGGAAAACAAGAGTCAGTTGCCCAACTGACTACACCACACAGGCGCCCCCAGAATTCTGTCTTAGTGAAGACCAAGCCACCTCCTGGGATACAACTCACCTAGACTGAGAATCAAATCCCCCCAGCATGGTGGAAGATTAGTGCCAGAGTATGGGGAGTGGGATGTCCAAGGATACTGCCCTTGGATGGATCCCCATGGAATTGTGCCTAAAGCCTCCCAAGAAGACAGCCCGAGGATGAACGCCAAAAGTGTTGTTTTCGTTAAAGTCTATAAAGACACGTAGCATGCTTCCCCACTGCATTGACAAAGTGCACCGTGATGGGGGTGCCCTGTGGTAATGAAGGTCACTGTGACTTGGTGTTGCTTAAAGTGTTGGCTCATTAGCAGCTTTGGCAGTTTGGGTGCATTTGCTTCACTAGAGCTATGATGTTATAGCATCATCAGTGCAGGTTGAAGTGACTGGTTTTGACATTAGACAGAAGTGACCCAGGGCCAATGGGGGCAGCAGAGGGATGGCAGGAGTGCCTCCATAGAAACTCCATGGGATGCCGCAAGCTTCACAAGTTCATCTCAGAAAGAGGAAAATGCTGGGCATCGTTTAAGAACTGTGAGGATCATGTTCTTGAGCACATGTGATATACTTTTCAGAGCTCTTGAAATTAGTGGGTGAAGGTGTATTTTAGAAATGAACTAAAAGAGGGGTGCCTAGGTGGCTCAGTTGGTTGGACATCTAACTCTTGACTTCGGCTCAGGTCATGATCTCAGGGTCATGAGATGGAGCCCCACCTTGAGCTCCACACTCAGCGTGGAGCCTGCTTAGGATTCTCTCTCTCCCTCTGCCCCTCCCCACACTCACGCGTGCACGCACTCTTTCTCTCTCTCAAAAAACAAAACAAAGCCAAACAAAACACTAAAGCAGTAACCATAGTGAAGTCCAGGGTGCAGGTTATGAATAGGGTGACATGTAATTTGTCATCTAAACAGGAATGATTTTGAGAATGAAGGGTGTGCTGCTAATAAGACAGCAAATGTAAAATAAGAAAGTATGGTCACACTATGAGGAACTGTCCTTTTCAACTCTGTTAGTTTTGTAATGTTTGCAGTTTTATCCTGAGCATATATTTTTTAAATCAGAAAAATATATGAAATTATGTAACATACATCCAGATGAGGAAAGGGGAAGAAGGTCTCACAGAGTGACAGGGCAAAGATGGAAGCATGATGTTTGCATTGTTATGGTAACCTTAGTACCACCCCCAACCCTGCATTGTAGTCTAGAAAATTGTCTGCAAATTATTCATCATTCACTGGCAACCCCAAAGCAGCTTACCTTGCTTAGCATTGTCCCACTGTCCCAGCAGTTCGGGTATGCCCCACTTTAGTTACTGGGTTTTACTCTCTGCTGTGTCTTCTCTCTGGGATAGTAGGCTTTCAAAGTCCAAAGGGACATTTTTATGTTAAAAGCCTGGGGGTAAAGTTTAGAAACACAATGCATCTCATCACAGCGGCCACAAAAGTCCTGTCAAGATGCTGATGGTAGAAAATTTCTTTATAGAGTACCCTTGAGATCGAGATCCTAATTTACTTTGTTCCATATTCACAAAGAGAAGTTGACTTCTTTTTTTAAATGAAGTTGAGGTTTTGTCTTTCGTGAATTCTAACATGTAGCTAGAAGCTTCTAGCGCAAAGCATACTTTTTTTGGTTTTAAGCTCTAAGTGACTTTACAACTTCTGAAATAGAACTCTCCTCTGTCCATAGGGCTGGTTCAGATAGAATATGTGGTCAGTCTTTTGCCATCGTCCCAGCCCACTTCCTTGAACAGCTACCTTTATGAGACAGATGAGATTTAGAAACTCGGCTCCTTGGAGCCCACGGTGATGCAAATAAAGCTGGAGTGGATGCCAGTATATGAGAGAAGGGGGGCCACCAGTCCACTGACTGAGTCTGATCACTCTACAAAAGTTGGTATCACCTGCAAAAGAGAAGGCCTGGCAGGAGAGGTAGCTAACTGTCTTGTCTGATTTAAGATCTCTGCCAAAAGTCTCCCTAAAAGTTACCTTTATTAACCTTCCTGGTATTGGAAGATCTCCAAGGGCTGCATTTTTGTGTTCTGTTCACAGGACTATCCCTACAGCCTGTAACAGTGACTGACATATAATAGAAGCTATATGCCATATAAAAATAGTTTAATAAAAGAGTATTTCTTCATCTTTAAAATCTTTAAAATGCACGTTATTAGTTGTACCTGTACCCAGGATTGACATTCAGCTGGACATTCCATTTTGATATATAATTTCAGTGTCACAGGATGGTGAGGATTGCATGAGTTCAAACATGTAAAGCACTTACCGTAGAACCTAACACATAGCAAGTGGTCAATAAATCTTAGCTGCCATCAGTTGGAAGGCGGGGAGGTTGACATCCAGGGAGCCTGGCGAACAATGAAGAAGCCTGGTAGTGGGCACCCCTGAGTCGGAGAAGATATCACAGTGGTTCATGCCGAGTCCCACCTGATTTGGGGGAAGAACAGTTGCCAAGGGTGCTGTCGTCCTTGCCTCCTGGGCCCAGGCTTGACCTTGACTGCCAGGATAGGGGATTACAGGAGACAGAGTGCGTTCCGAGGGGCACTGGTGATGGTAGAGGCAGAAGGGCAATGAGGTGGGAACTGAAGTCAAATGCATCCTCCACCCCCACCTGCCAGGAGCTGGTTTACAACCCAACCATTAGTTTGCTATCCTTGACTAATACACTGTATATTCAGGTCTCTATTCTCTATTAAAATGCAAATGTCCTTGGGGCAGGAGGTCATACATTAACCTACCACCAGTAAATGGCATTGCTTGGGGATACTGTTCTCCCAGGAATGAGATGGCAGAATTCTGAGAGAACGGGCCACAGGGCAGATAGGTTTGATAATGCGGCACCGAGATCACCTGAGCACGGGACAATGCCCAGGAGAGTGGTAGCCCCATCCTGCCGAGGAGGACCACTGTGAGTGGGGAGCTGCTGGGGAGTAAGGTGGAGGGTGCAGGATGTGAACAGAACATGTAGGAGGGCCCTCTTACCAAAACAATAATCTATTGTTTACCCAGCAATAAATCTTGTTGCAAAGATGAGAAATACAGCATTATTTTCAGAAGGTTTTCAACTTAATTGCTCTGGGTTGGTTTTTTTTTCCCTAATAGATTTATCAATTTAGGATACAGTGCATGGTACTCTTTGGTTAGGCTACATGTATGTAAGAATGAAGGCAGTTGTAGAAGGTGAAGGTGGGTTGGAATTTATGCTATTTGTGTATTTGGTAATAATAATTCTTACACTTCACATTTGTATAATGCAATATATATATAGTCTATATAATCTATTTAGTCACAATAATTCTGTGAGCTATGGAGGACATGTAATATTAACTCTATTTAATACATGAAGAAACTAAGGCACAAAGAATTAAGATACAAGAATAGTGGTAGAAGCCTCTGGGGATAGGGATTCAAACCATGGTTTTCTGACTTTAGATTCAGGGATTTTTTTTTAAATCATCACTTGGCTACCTCTCAACCACAAATTAATTGGTGGCATCTGTCAAGCTGAAAAACAAAATCATTTTCAGTATTTTTTCTTTTTGCCATTAGATAGAAGAACCTCCGGGTCCTACCAGTTTGCTCTCTATTAAGTATACTAATTGAAGAATAAACTAGTTCTGTTCTCTAAAGCAGCAGTTCTAGAGGATACACATGATCCATCTGGGCATGGGAAGAAAATATTAGGACTTTCAGTTTCATATTTTGGGATGTGTTTAAATGAACACACCACTACAATATAGCTTAATAAATATATACATAAACATACACACACATATATAGCATGCTTTCTTTTTTCTTTTTCTTTTCTTTTAAACACTGAATTGCAGTCTCACAAAAGCTTGGAAATCATGGTTCTTAACTGGTACCACTTTCTGTAAAATGTCTGCCCTGTTTAAGCACACTTCTTTTGTTTCACCTTGAGCTTAGGGCAACAGAGTATGGCAACCAGGCTGCTGTACCCAGAATAACAGAAGCTTTGAGTGAGAGTCTAGAGGGATCAATTCGCCTAACCCCTGCATTTGACAGAGGAAGAAACTGAGGCTTACAGGGGTTAAGGGATTTGCCCAAGCTGACAAGTTAAGGTTGAGCCCAACAATATGGGAAACGGATGGAAAATCCAGTTAATGCTTAGCTAGCCATGGTAATGTGTCATGGGGCTGGCTTGCAGAAATTAAATCCGTTAATAATCCCCAAACCTTATTTTAGCCAGAAGTTTTAAATGCCTCACCTATCAAACCTATTGCTAAAGATAATAATGTAATGGCTTCATTTTTCTTGGGCCCCCAAGAATGTCTGCATTAAGCAAAAATGTCCCTCATATGCTGCTCACTAGGTACCTGGTTACATACAAATATAAATAGTGATTTAATTATACACAGTAATTGGTAAAAACACTTGTATTGACACAAATATACTCCTCATCCCTGACTTGTTCTAAGAATGGAACCAAAGTACAGTATTCCCCATTAGGTAAGTAAGTACTCAAAATCCACTGAATTTTGAAGTACTATAAGCCTGCTTCTGAAGGGACCACCATCTCTTTGGAATTTAAGACCAGAACAATGCTGGACTATTGTCATAGGCTAAATTCCAGTGTGTATTCAATTCTGTTCTGAACTCACAATTTTCTCCCATTGATCTGGCCATATATTTAATCACCAGTGCGAAAGGGTTTTATTTACTGAAATATGGAAGATAAGATTAGTCTCCATTACTTTTTAATTTTGTAAAAATGTCCAGATCATTACTGAATGACTTCCTCCCTCTTGTGAACTTTAAAATAATTTTGCCCTTTCAAAAGCAAAACAAAATACCTCTAAATTACAATCACCAACCTGCTAGTATCTTTACTAGGAAGCTTATGAAATTTATAGTTTGGTTTAAGGAGAATTGACTTCCTTATACTGTTGTCTCATTTTTTTCCCCCAAATAGGTGTTATTTAATTTAATTTATTTTAATTTGGGGGAATTTAATTCCCCCAAATAGGTTTTCAATTTTTATTTATTCAATCATTTTATGATTGCATATGGCATTTTTTCCATTCTATTGTATTTTCTAACTGTGCATCATAGATTACTGTGAACATTTTTTTTTTTTACAAATTTTGTAATCTGTCACTTCACTGAATTTTCTTATTACTTATAGTAGTTTTTTAGTTGATTCTCTCGGGTTTTCCACATAGATGTCCATCTCTTATATGAATAATGACTATTTTACCTCCTTTTTTGAGATTTGTATACATTTTGTTCTCTTATGTAACTGTATCAACTACGACCAGAGCAATTATATAACTATGCTTCAATTATTGAGCACTAAGAAGTTTTTCCCATTACACCAAAGCTGCAGTGAACATCTGCACAGAATTTGAGTAGTTTGGGTCATTTCCTTAGGATAGATTCCCACAAGTGTGATTTGTTGGTAAAAGCCATAATAATCTTAAAGAATTTTAGTACATTTTACCATATTTCTTTCCCAAAAGGCTCTATCAGTGATCACACTCACCCTCCTCCACTGTCCACAGTCTGGAGGCTCCTGGCACAGATGCCTGCTTCCCGTACCCTCCTTTGTGCACCTTCCCTTTGCTGCCCACTCGGGGGGTACCTGGGAATTCCAGATCAAACCTCCCCACATCAAATAAAGATCAGACACAAGAACATAAAAATTGCAACTCGAATAACCGAATAATCAACGTGGAGATGACATTTCAATGATTTGGAGATGATTTGCTTACTCAACCTGCAAATCATCCTCGCCTCCCCTTTTCCCTCATTCCTCCTATTCTGAAGACCACTGAGCGCAGTAGTTTCCACCACCTCAACTTCTCTTCTCCCCATTCTTTATTCTCCAACCACACCGTTACTGGTCTAGTTCAGTGGCTCATCCTCTCTCATGGGGACCACTGTAATCCCATCTAAATGAGCTGACCACTCCCACAGAACCCTTGCTCCACTTCTACTCAAAGCCCTTCAGTGGCAGGAAAACTCCTGAGGAGAGTCACCATCTACCTGTTCAGTTTCTCCTTTTAACCTCCCACTTACATACTACCTTTGAGCCATACCAGAGTATTTGCAGTTCCCCGACAACTTGCAGTTCCAAGCCTCTGTGTTTGCATGTGCCATTCCAACGACTGGCGTGCCCTCCACAGCCCCACATACCCCCAACCCCATTCACCCAGAAAAATCCTTTTTATCCTTTAAGATCCAACTCAAAGGGCTCCCGTCTGGTAAAACATTGCCCATTCCACTCCTCACCCCCCACCCTAGAACTATTATAGGAAGGCTTACCCATTGATGGAGTATGGCAATATTTCTTGTTGTGTCCAGTTACTGGGGTTCTTATATAAGTGAAACAAGGTTGATACAAATTGGTAGAGACTGGCTTTCCCCCCTTTTTGGTGATTTATATTTGTTTAATGTGACTTCAAGTTTATTCAGTACAAATCTATTATCTCCACCAGCAGTGTAAACACAAGAATCAACACTGCAGAAGGGGCCTCCATATGAGCCAGGAGAAGGATGCTTACAAGGTAAGAATCACTCTATGCCTCCCTGCTTCCTTGTGCCTCAGTACAAGTCAGCCTTGCTGACTGTTAACGATCACCTTAGGCCCTGAAGCACAGTGATGAGAGACCTCCAGTGACTTGCAACTTCAGACAAAGCTTTTCGCCCCCCCCCCCACTTTTTTTTATGGTAGGGGAGAAATCCAGAAATCCTGTGAGCTAGTTTGATAGGTAAAGTCTTAGAGCTGGAAGTGGGGTGCAGAGGGTTAGCATGTCATTCAATTCAGTTCTTTGCTTATAGAAAGACAAGAGGAACAAACCAGTACCTCCTATTTCTAAAGGCCCGTGGGAATGAAAAATCCTTTGTTCATCCAAGCCAGCTTCTGTCAGCCCTCATCAGCAAGGAGTCTCTGGTTCTCACTTCCTATCCTGCCTGCTCTGTATCTCCTTATCTATCTCTTCCAACTCCATTTCCCTCCTCTAGGGTGACTCACTTATCTCTGGTTCCCTGGAACTGCTAGGCAGCAAGTGTCTTCCCTGAACAGCACCAGTCACATGCTTCTAACTTATACCAGGAGAGCCTCCCTCTGATTCATGTTCTGCAAAAGTCAGGGCGGGGGGGGGGGGGCGCAGGGGTGACGGGGAGGTGGGGAGCAAGGAGAACCTCACAGATAAGCACATACAGCACCCACAATTCAACAAGGAAAAACAGAAGAGGTGCTCCCATCACACACCTGGGGGATGAATTTTGCTTTACAGCACAGCTGCCCTTCTGCAAACTCTTCTAAGGCATGCCAATTTATTCCAAATTCCACCACAAGTGTCTGTGAATGTCTAGTGAGATGTTCAAAGCAAGTTAACCATCTACAAGTTGGAGGAAGGCTCTTTTTTGTGGATTCATTGAGAAACATGGACAAAACTGCTAACATATGTTTCTGTTGCTAGACCTTAGTCTTATCACAGTTTGAAACTGTAGAAAATCAATTACGTGCTTTGAATTACTCCCTTCCCTGGCACAAAAGCATTTCTTCATTCTTTCGGGATAGTGAATACTTTGCAACATCTACCACTAAAAGCCTGTTAGGATTCTCTGCTAAATTAATGTAGTACAAATAAACCAAACAGAAGGCCAGTAGAATGCCAAACATCTCCCTCTCTCCTCTGTTGTGGCTTCCTTGCAGCTTCGGACCTTTCTGCCTTGCTGATGCAACATCTGGACAGCATTCAGGGTTGTTTCTCAAGGACACAAGCGTGCACCTCCGGTGAATTTCAACTTTCAACATCTCTCTGGCTCTAATCTATATTTAATGTTTCGTGACTGGTAGTCAAAGAAGCTTCAGCTAAATATCAGGTTGGAATGAAAATGATCCTTGGGAGAACATTTGCTTCCAATGTGCGCCAGCAAAGTGTCTGTGACAGAAGCTTTCCCTGGAGATCTGTTGCCCATTCTCTTGCAGTAATAATAATTACGCCTTATGATTGCTGTGCCCACATAATCAAAGATCGCTTCATCAAATGTGATCCCGAGGGGAAGCTGCCTCTGCTCCTAACTGGATGTCAGTCACAGAGAGCAGCACCCCTAGGGATCCCCAATCTTTCTTTTGCCCTTTTCAGTACTGTGTTGTTAGCATTGTGTTTCTTCATATTCTTCTCAATGCAAATGATGTGTAAATCATGCCCTCCAGAAGGTGCATGTGGTGAGGGGGAGAGGGTGGAGAGAGAGGGGGGGCTGGTGTATTCTTCTCCCTCGGCTCCCTTCCCCAACCTACCACAGGGATTTCTCGCATGGAACATAATTACATCTGTGCCATATGGGCTCATTTATATTCTATTACAGGTTAAGCTAATACGACTCAGAAATATGCTAAAAATACCTCAAAGTATTCTAGAGCTGTCAAAACACTTGTCATTTCTTGCTCACCCGTTTGATTGCTAGTGTTTTTGTTTTTGTTGGGAGATTCAGAGAGCTAAGAAAGCATGCTGGCATGCTGGTGTCCAGTCTATAAATATAGTTTAATTTCCTGTATTATTGCAATCTTTGGGCTTGCAAAGAAAAGATCTTTCTTTATAGACCTGGAATGGCCCCAAGACATGGGCACTGAAGCCCCTATACTTGTAGATTTTAATTTCCCAAGAGGTAGAAAATACAGATTTCAGATGTGTGGTTTTGTCAGCTTTAGAATATTTCTTGTCTTTGTTTGATGTAATTATTCATTGTGATAGAGAAACACCTGCAGTGGGCTGACACACCAAAAAAACGTGCTGCTTGAGTTATAGGAATTGGTTTGGATGTCAGGCAAATCTTGTTGAGATCTTACATGTAGCATGATAATGAGAAGTACAATCTGTAATGAGTAATGAGTTCAATAATGATTTACAGGGGCATGTTGGGTTGTTTGTATACAATGGCTAAAGTCCACCAACCCGTTAATTTCTACCATCAGTTTGGAAAATTGGTAGGTCATGCTTGTGTAGACTCTTAACCTAATGGTTTGATTATGTAATTAATTTTTTCATTACCACTATCTTAACATGTTAGTGGAATTTTTAAAAATTAATCTTGGGAACAGAAGAGCAAGCACAAATACTGTACTCGCCCATGCTTGACAAGTAACATTTCCAAAGCTTATAGGGTGCTAATCACAGTATCAGCCATCAGTTGAATACACAGACCATTTAACTGAGAACTGAACTCCCACAAAAGCATACCTTTCTAATTTGATAATAACTGTTCTATACTATCTGGTATAGTATAGAATAACTGTTCTTTTTTTAAAAAAAAAGATTTTATTTATTTATTTATTTGACAGAGAGAGACACAGCTAGAGAGGGAACACAAGCAGGGGGAGTGGGAGAAGGAGAAGCAGGCCCCCCGCCGAGCAGGGAGCCCAATGCGGGGCTCGATCCCAGCACCCTGGGATCATGACCTGAGCCGAAGGCAGACGCTTAACGACTGAGCCACCCAGGCGCCCTGGCATAACTGTTCTTTACTATCTGGTTCCAATCTCAACTATGCTACTCACTAGCTTGTTATCTTGGCAAATCCCATAATTTTTCCAGTTCCCCCCATCTGTAAAATGAACATAGGAATAGTAGCTTTCCCCCATGGGATTATTGGAGGTATTAAATGAGATAATATATGTAAAATCCTAGGCACAGTGTATGGCACATAATAATCACTTAGTAAATATTTGTTGTTATTATTGTTGTTGATTTCTAGTTTTATTATAAACAGCATCTTTATAATTATATGGCTCTTTTAGGTAAAAATTAAGTTTTTGCCCAAATCATGTTAGTTGCACGAACTTCCATTTCTCTTAGATCATATAGGCCAGAGGTTCTTGGCATTTTGGGATTTTACAACCAAGTTCTTGCTCCATTTAGAATCATTAGAAATTTTATGAACTGGCATGGGAAGAAACAGAAAAATTCAATGTTAATGCACTGAAGACAAGATTTTCTACTTAACATATAATTTTTAAATATTTGTACATTTAGGATTGCTCAGAATACAAAGTGAACTCATGCAATTGCAATGTCACATTTAAATCAGAAGGAATTGTAGTTTATACTGGGCAAATGGTTGAGCCAGTAACTATAACTATAACCAAGTTTTTAGTTTTTGCTTCTTTCAATTCTTTTCTTTAAATTATTTTATTTAAATTCAGTTAGCCAACATATAGTGCATACTTAGTTTCTGATGACTTTTTTCAATTCTTAATGTAGAATTATTTGAACACTTTGAAGGGGTGTGTGTATAGGGTGTGTGTGTGTGTGTGTGTGTGTGTGTGTGTGTGTGAAGGGGAGAATCTATGTTGTAGATACTTGCACACAAGAGAACTAATTTTGGGGTTTCATTTAAGTGTCCCTATTCAGCCTCATGACCTTGGGTAAGTTATGTGCCTTCCTAGTCTGCAAGATTGGGCTCTAGATTCTCAGGTCTTCCTTCCTTGTATGCTGTTTATATTACTATTAAGAGTACAATGAAAAAAAGTGGAATTGATATGAGAAGGGCTGTGAGATGCCTGGACACTTCAAACCTGGGTTTTTGAATGGAAGGTCTAATATAAATGATATAGAAATAGGACTTTTCTCTTTCACTTGTCTTGGTTTGTGGTGAGGGATAGAAGCAATGGCAAAGTGACACATGGACAGTCTTTCACAGGTGATCATCCTCGTCTCCCTCCCTGGCCAGGCTGTAGGTCTAGGTTTTTGGACAGGATGCCAAAGATTTAAAGGATTCAGTAGCCAGGGAAATAGCAATGTGATTCTAGACCTTCATGATTTATGAAATTTCATGATTAGAACTGATATTTTTCAGTTTTTAGAAAATGCTTTTTCCCTCTCAAAATTACCCCCAGAGACTTTTCTGCAGAAAAGATAAGGCATACAAACTTTTTTTTTTTTAAGATTAATTTATTTATTATTTGAGGCGAGGACCAGAGGGAGAGGGAGAGAGAGACTTAAGCAGACTCCGCACTGAGTGCAAAGCCCCACACGGGGCTCCATCTCAGGACCCTGAGATCACGACCTGAGCGGAAACCAAGAGTCAAACGCTTAACCAGCTGTGCCACCCAGGGGCCCCAGGCACACAAACTTTTAATGGTGAAGTTCAGTCATCTTTTCTTTAGTTTTTTCTTTCAACTGTATTGTAAATTGCTTTAAAGTAAAAATAAAAGTTTTCCTCTTTAAACTTACATATTAAAAATAAAATAAATCTTTAAAATGGTAAACAAGATTTGTTTCTCAGGCTGAGTCAGTATGAGATTAATGTTTTTCAGAATGTCATTTGGTTTGACATTTGGTCTTTTCTTATAATATCTTCCCTAACCTATTCCCCCATTGTCCACATGAGACCACAGAGGGTGTTAGAGATAAGGATTGGTAGAAATCTATTTTACTAAGAGCCAAAAGGAAGTCTTTTTCTTTTCCCCTGTAGTTTTTCTTAATAGATCAGGAAACACTCTTTGGGAAAAGCTGGAAGTAAAAGTGAAACAATATTAAGACAACCACTAGGCTCACAAACACATTCATTTGCTCCTGTGGGGAGTGTGTGTTTGCTTTTACTTTAAGCCAGAATTCATTATAAACTTAAAATTAACTGCATTCTCTCTAAAAAATGTCCAGCCAGTGCAACCACTCTGGAAAACAGTATGGAGATTCCTCAAAAAGTTGAAAATAGAGCTACCATATGATCCAGCAATTGCACTACTGGGTATTTACCCCAAAGATACAAATGCAGGGATCCGAAGGGGTACGTGCACCCTGATGTTTATAGCAGCAATGTCCACAATAGCCAAACTGTGGAAAGAGCCAAGATGTCCATCGACAGATGAATGGATAAAGAAGATATGGTATATACATACAATGGAATATTATGCAGCCATCAAAAGGAATGAGATCTTGCCATTTGCAATGACATGGATGGAACTGGAGGGTGTTATGCTGAGCGAAAGAAGTCAATCAGAGAAAGACATGTATCATATGACCTCACTGATATGAGGAATTCTTAATCTCAGGAAACAAACTGAGGGTTGCTAGAGTGGGGGGTGGGGTGGGAGGGATGGGGTGGCTGGGTGATAGACACTGGGGAGGGTATGTGCTATGGTGAGTGCTGTGAATTGTGCAAGACTGTTGAATCACAGATCTGTACCTCTGAAACAAATAATGCAATATATGTTAAGAAAAAAAAAAAGAAGATAGCAGGAGGGGAAGAATGAAGGGGGGGAAATTGGACGGGGAGACGAACCAAGAGAGACCATGGACTCTGAAAAACAAACTGAGGGTTCTAGAGGGGAGGGGGGTGGGAGGATGGGTTAGCCTGGTGATGGGTACTGAGGAGGGCACGTTCTGCATGGAGCACTGGGTGTTATGCACAAACAATGAATCATGGAACACTACATCAAAAACTAATGATGTAATGTATGGTGATTAACATAACAATAAAAATTAAAATAAGTAAAAAATAAAAAATAAATAATAAATAAAAAATGTCCTGCCAGAATGTGTCTTAATAAGGGACGAAGACCCCCTCGCTCCCATTAAAAGCCTTGTTCTCCCAACTTAACCTTGAAAGGCAGCAGAAGTAACCTAAATTGTAACCATTCTGGCTCTCCATGCCAGATCTAGATGCTTAAAGCTTTCAAAACATAGCTACTCTGTTCCTGTGTCTTCTGTAAAAGACATTTGTCCTATCTAGAAGGAAAGATCATTTCAAATTTGAGCATCCATTTATAGAACTTCTGGACAGAAAAGCAAATTCCCAGAGTCCCAATTGACTGAAAAAAAAAATTCTATCATATAAAAAATTCCTCTGAAGAAAGAAAACTCAAAACTTTAGTCACAAAATTGTGTCATATTTCACATAACCTATGTAAACTATCCTCTAGAAGACAGTGGGAAATCTGAGAGTCATGGCTAATTTTTTTTTTAATTTTGGAAAATGCTCCTAGGAAATTTAATGCATTAGAATTATAATGTTTACTCCATTTTGTTGTTTTTTATTAATACACCTTTTTCTTGTATTTTGTAGGAAATTTAGAAAATCACAAGAGATATAAAGAAAAAAATAAATTTCACAGAGATAACCCCCTTGACATGTTGCTTTATCTCTTTCTAGTCTTTTCTCTATTCATAAAGATATATTTTAAAGTAATGAGATTGTGCTGCATATAAAATTATGTATCTTGGATTTGCCCCCTTAGCATTCTTTCATCATTTCCTCATGTCTTTAAATATTCTTCCAAAATTCTATTTTTAACAACTGCATATTTCATCGCACAGTTGTTCCATAACTTTGTTTACCTTAATTTTTCATTGGAGATATTTCCTTCTTAGTGATTTTAATATGCAGTGAATGATCCTTCCAATGTCTTGGGTTCTCAAACTCCTGACCTCTTTTTCCCTAGTGGTGTTGTCCTTCTGTTCGATAGCCACCCATTCCCATGGGCAGCCCCTGCTAAAGCATGTCACTCTCACTCTCTCAATTTCATGTATCCCACCCTAACCAACATCTCCTGACTTTCTGGATCACCCCCTCTAGTATTCTGACTATAGTTCTTTGACTCCACTGGGACCTCCAATTCTACCACCTCTTCACTACCTCTTACTCCCTTCCTGTCCTGGCTCCCCTTCACCCAGCTGAATTTCATCCACAACAGTCATTCAACTGTGTGCACACCTTCAATTTCATCCTCCATTCCTCCGTCATGTTTGTTTGGAGAAACCACAATGCTGCTTAAATCCAGTTCTTTGCCTACTCTGTACCTGCACTTGGGTAACTTACGGCTGGAGAACACACAACCAAGCTCATTGCTCTCACTTTAAATTCATAAGCACAAACGCAGTGAACCCTGAGTGCTCAAAGTAACCGTTCTCTACCTCTCTAGTCCATTTGTTCCCCTACTTGTTGACTATTTGCTACCTTCTTCTCTCCCCTCAAACCTCCAATACCTCCTCCCCTAATCTTTATCATCTTGGCTGATGATGTTGCATCCTGCTTTCCTGAGAGAGAATAGAACTTCCACTGACCCTTACAATCACTTCTCCCCCAACACTCCCATTTGCCCTCCCATATGCCACTGCCCCGCCTGCTCTCAAAGATGAGTATCCATGCTCCTGACTAAAGCCAGCCCTTCCACCTGTGCACCCAGTCCCATCCCTTCTCACCCACTTGTTTTAGCAGTTCAACCTTCTCTCTCTTATATCCTCAAAATGTTCATTCTCTCCTGGATCATTTCCTGTAGCACAGAAACATGCTGTTATTCTCCCATCTGTCCCTATAAACCATCACCCATTTCTTTGGGCTCTTTACAGCATAATTTGTTGAAAGAGAAGTCTCTACTTGACATTTCTTTTTTTTAAATAAATATTTTATTTATTTATTTATTTATTTATTTATTTATTTATTTGAGGGAGAAAGCAAGGGGGGGAGGAGCGGGGGGGGGGGGTGGGAAGAACCCCAAGCAGACTCAGCGCTGAGCATGGAGTCCAATGCAGGGCTTGATCTTAGGACCCTAAGATCATGACCTGAGCCAAAACCAAGAGTCGAATGCTTAACTGACTAAGCCACCCAGGTGCCCCTCTACTTGACATTTCTGATTCTTTTCCTTCCACTCTCTCCTAAATCCTCTCCAATCACGTTTTTCTATTACTTCACTGAAGCTGCTCTTGTCAAGATCACGAATGACTTCCCCACTGCTAAAGCCAATGGTCAGTTCTCACTTTTCATATATTTGACCTTTCTTCATTTGGTTTCTGGGATATCACACTCTCTGGGATTTCCTCCTACCTTTTTAATTGTTTCTTCTCAGTCTCATTGGTTTTTCCTCTCCCACCTGATCCCGTAAATTTGGGGGTCTCCAGTGTCTTGGGCCTTAGTCCTCCTCTCTTCTCTGCCTATACTTATTTCCATGGTGATTGCATCTAAACTTATGACTTTAAATACCACTTAAATGCCTAAGACTCTTGAGTTCATCTCTTTATCCCAGACCTATCTTCTGATATCCAGGCTCACATGTAGTGACCTATCATATCTTCCTTTGGTTGTCTCAAATTGAACATGTCCAAAACCAAATACCTGATTTGGCCCCTACACTAGCACCGCCTATAGCTGTCTCCATCTCAGTTGATGGCAACACAATTTTCCTGGGGCCAAGGCCACAACTTTGGCATCAACCTTGATCTTTATCTTTTCTCACACTCTCCATCCAATTCATCAGAACATTTCTTCTTCTATCTTCATCATATACCCAGAACTTGACCATTTCTCAGTACCACCTCTGTTACCACCTTGGTCTGAGCCACTGTTACCAGTTTCCTAACCTATTTTGCTGTTTCCATCCTTGCCCCTCCCACCATCTATTCTCAGCATAGCAGCCAGAGTGAACCTTTTAAATCTAAATCTAATCAGATTATGTCTCTGCTTAGAATCTTCTAAAGATTCTCCAGTTCACTCGGAGTGAAAGCCAAAGTCGGGGCACCTGGGTGGCTCAGTGGGTTAAGTTTCTATCTTTGGCTCAGGTCATGATCCTAGGGTCCTGGGATTGAGCCCCATGTGGGGCTCTCTGCTCAGCGGGAGCCTGCTTCTCCCTTTTCCTCTGCCTGCCGCTCCCGCTGCTTGTGCTCTCTCTCTCTCTCTGTCAAATAAATAAATAAAAATCTTTAAAAAAAATAAAAATAAAAAATAAAAAAAAGAGTGAAAGCCAAAGTCTTTGCAGTGGTCTACTAGGCCCTGTGTGTCCTGACCTCAGTTTCCTATCTGAGCCCTCTCCTTCTCCTCTCCCCTGAATTCACTACACTCCAGCCACATTGGTCTCCTTGCTGTTCCTCAAACACTCCAGGCAAATTCCCATCTCAGGGCCTTTGCGCTGGCTGTTACGTCAGCCTGAAAAGCTCTTCTATTCTTTATGTGTATGTTACCTTCTCAGTAAAGCCTGCCTTGGTCACCCTATTTTATAATGCACCCCCAACATCTCCTGTTCTGATCCTCCTTATCGTGTCTTCTCATTCTTCTTTTCCTCCATCATTTGGAAAAGCTTCTCGTATCACATGGGAAGATTTTTTTTTATTTTAAGATTTTCTTTATTTGTTCGAGAGCGAGAGAGAGGGAGGAGAGCGCACTAGCAGGGGGAGGGGCAGAGGGCGAGGGAGAGAGAGAATCTCAAGAAGACTCCACACTGAGTGCAGGCCTGATGTGGGGCTCCATCTCATGACCCTGAGATCATGACCTGAGCTAAAATCGAGAGTCAGACACCTAACCTACTAAGCCACCCAGGTGCCCCTCACATGGGAAGCTTCTAACAAGCTATGCAATTATTTTATTAAGTTTGTGTTTATTATGAGCGTTCTTGTCTGAAATGTAAGCTCTCACAGTGTCAGTGTCTTCATTTTGTTCACTTAGATATAGTAAGTGCCAAGAAAAATGTCTGACACATAGTAGGTGTTCCATAAATACTTGTTGAAAACCTTTAACACATAAGCCTATTCATATAGAAAAGGCAAACATTTTAAAGGCATGTTAATCTCCTTACTTTAGTCACTATTTGCTTTGCAGAACCTGCTATCTAAAGTCAAGTGTAATTTCTAACTTTGGTTTATAATGCCTGAGCTGAAGCTTCACTTTTTCTATCCTTTGGAGAAGTTGACTTTCAAAACTGTTTTGATGATAGATAAAATGAGAAAGAATAGCAAGGTACTGAAAAGTAAAGTGAAGAATTATGACAACCATCTGGATATTTCAGCTACATGAACTCCAGTGGTGAACCCCTGTCATCCCGTGAAATAGATAGCTCCCAGCAGAAACACTTTAATTTGTCAATTGGAGCATGGAGGACGGTGAGTTGGAATGAGCATGGTGGGGGGTTGGCTGTGAAAAGGAAATGGAAAGTAAAATGGAAGGAAAATAGATGTGCTAGAAAAGGCATCAAGTACCTAACCCTTGTAAATGACCATGCCTATAGTTACACGTTGGAAATGCCTATGTTTTTTCTGACTGAGAAAATTGTGATGTGTGCTTACAGCATAGAAAGGATGACATTTCTCTTTTCCTCAGATCTGAAATATTGTGTTGGTTTTTAACTTACATGGAGAACCGAACTGTAAGAAGTTTGCTTAAACTTCTCCCCCACCCCACGTTCCAGAGCCTGAGCTCATGCTACTACTAATCTGCTGGGAAAAGCAGATTGAAAAGGATTTAAAGAGACCCTTTTCAGATATGAAGGCATGCGAATCCAGCCAGGGAGACAGGCGTTTACAGCCACTAAACAAACACCTGCATTAGTCAAGGAGCACTCAGAAATAGGGCTCGACCTACCTGGGGAGGATTTTGCTAAGGAAAGCTTGTTCTCACAGAAGAGGGAAGCAAAATTGCCTCATAGGAAACCAGTTGTTTATGTGCACGCAGCTCCAGCCACCTAAAATCATTTTCTCCTTATCTGCTTTAATCAGAGTTTCCTATTAGTTTTTTCCCCAGTTGCTTTCCAGTGTTGACAACAACCACTTTATCGTGGGTGGGCGAGGGTTGGATGGGGCAGGCGTGGGGAATGGGCAAAATGAATAGTAACCACTCTCGTTCCTTACTATTGCTATGTTTTACTTGTTGGGGGGAAATAAAGGAAAGTTAAACAAGTGTTTTACCAAGGCCACAGCCAGGTTGCTCAGGCCTCAGAAGGGCAGTAGGTAACCAGGAGGCACAGAGCATAGGTTTTTCAGAACAGAGCAAAGTGATCAGTGAGGAAGGAGAGGTAGAGAATGCTAGGATGTGTGTATATTGGGGGACACTGCAATTTTCAATAGCATGCACAGACAAAGCTTTATGGAGAAGGAAACTTTTAAGCCAAGATCTAAAGGGAGTGAGGTCTTAATCATGGGAAGGAAAACATTCCAAGCAGAGGGAACAACAAAGAACCTGAAATGGAAACATGCTTAATGGGTTTGCAGAACATCATGGATGTTGTGTGGCTGGAATTGAGTGACCCTGCTTTATTTCTCCCTGATGCTCATCACCACCTGACATGCGATATATTTTCATACTGATTTGTTTATTCTTTGTAACCCCAGCACCTAGAATAGTGCCTGGCACATAGTAGGCACTGTGCTTTGCTACCCAGATTCCCCTTCAGGAACAAAGACTGCTGGGCGTACTGCCAAAAGACAGTTCCTACCTGTCAGCCTCAATCTGTAAGGAGATGGCCTACAACCAAGAACATCGCTCAAAGTCACCCCTCCTTCCTGTTGACAAAGACTGATCAATGCAAGAGTGTAAAGTCCTGGATGCCATGCCCCAGTGTGGGACAATTCTGAAGGGCCACCCAAGTTCTAGAACTTTCCGTAGGTTTGGCTGAAGCCTTCCTCGAGTCTGTATCAGAGCTCTACTTTTCTTTCTGCCCAATTCTAATTTCTTCCTCTCCTTTCCACAAATGTTGATTTCGGGTGCACTCCCTGTTTGACATCCTGCATGCTAAGCTCTGTCTCATAGTCTGCTTACCAGGGAATCCTACCTGAGAAGGTGTCAGGGGTGGTACTGAGAAAACAGATGCTTGAATTTTGGAGGAGAAACACCTGCCAACTGACAGGCACTGAGGACTCCAACACTGATGGAATGTGGTATGTCCCTCACAGTAGGTAGCAGTGCAATTGTTAAGCCTTTTATTGATGGTAAACCAGGATGATATACTACTGAAAAGAAATGTGATAGTGATACATTATATAGGCATCTGAGAAGTATGGGAGCAATTATATCTATAAGGACTTTGGAATTGAGTGGTGGCTCCTGCTGAGCTCAATTAACGCTCTCGGAAAAGATTTTTGTAAAATGCTGAGGGTGATTACTCAGCAATGAAAAGTCAAGTTTGAAGACCAAGGGGCTTCCTTGGTAGCATACAAAAAATTGTCCATTGCCTGTAGGGGGAAGGCATAAAAAGTTGAGGAACAGGACTAAGACTTAAATGTAAGAGAAAACAAGCTCCAGAGAATATAAACTCCCAACCAAGGAGGATTGTCTTCTATCCCAAGGTCAGCTTTGTTGTGAGAAAGTGGACCCTAACACATGGGATGGGACTTCTAGCTTAAAGCCCCTGAAAATCTTGAATCCATAGCTACAGTGCATTCTGGTAAATATCTAACAACTAGCTCTTCAATACATTCATCAGATATACTTTAAAGTTTATTCCATGCAATTATTATTTTCTTCATTACTTCCTTTGTCTGGACAGTCAAGAAAACAATTAAGACCTGATTTAAACTGTTCATTAATTTCCATGGGGTAAGTACTCCCACTATGGCCAATTTCAAGGTGACATTTCACTGAACATGCTACTCATTAGCACCCTGTTATATATATTTTCGCCATACAGACACAATGGATGCAAACATCCTTGAGAGCGTAAGTAATAGTAAAATGTAGTAAATCACTAGAGAATGAGTTTTCAGTATGTATGACCTTTGTTTTATTTTTAATTTGATTTTAAGTTTTATAATTTTATTTATAATAATGGGTATTTTTACAACTGGCTCACAAAATTCCTGAAAATTGAACAATTGGCTCTTGAGATGGGGAACTAACCAGTAAAGAATTCTAATTTACTTAAATAGCAATCAGAGGATCTGGTGTGAAATCAAGTCTCCAAAATTTACTAGGATCTAACACATTAAGATTATGCAATTTCGTTACATAGTCAATGAATCTATCAAGGAGAATGGTACGATTAATCTCTTAGGCTACCATTCTGCCAACTTTGGTTTGGAAATAACTGAGTTTTAAACTGTGCATATCGTTTTTTAGAATCTGTCATCTTTTTACATATGCAAGAATCAATTCAATTCCCTTAAACGAAAGAATACAACCATTATTCTCTTCACCTAAATTTTGCCAACAACAGTGCCTTCTTAGCAACAGGATCTCTGCAGTTGGTTAGGGATTATTTTATAACATGACAAAAGATTGCAATATAAAATTTGTTCCAATTAACATTCTTAAAATGTTTGCCTGCTGGAGGAAGAACTTTTCTTTAAAGTGCTGTGGATTTTCTTTTGACATGTTGTAGTATAGTGAAACCTCCTGTTTCAGCTTAATGGAGTTGGCCCTAAATAGAGTGGGATGGAGCCAGGAAATTTGGTATAAGACAGAAACTAGCATGGCTATACTCTTAGGTTGCAAAAATAAATCTTGAACAATAAAAACATTGGGGTTATTTATTATTGTCTCATTTTTTAAAAAAGATTTTATTTGAGAGAGAGAGAGAGAATGAGCTGGAGAGAGGGGCAGAGGGAGAAGCAGACTCCCTGCCAAGCAGAGAGCCCAGGCCAGGCAGAGAAGATGCTTAACCAACTGAGCCACCCAGGCGCCCCATTGTCTCATGTTTTATTGGAACTTTTCTTCCCTGGCCTATAGAATTATGTGGTCACTTATTCATTCATTACTTAACAAATATTTGCTACAGATACAAAAACAGTTTAAAATAACTTATTAAGTGTCGACCTAAATAAAGAGGTAAACTGAGGCAAGCTCAAGTTACCAGAAATTGAGCTTATTCGGCACGAACAGAAAAATTGCTATTCACGAAAGAAGAAAAGCAGTAAGCTACAGAAATTCCCAGTGAAATTTGAGGGCAGACTGTATTTATGGGCAAAGAGTGCAAAACCAGCAGATGCAAGCCGGAAGCTCATTGGCTGGAGCATGGGGGAAGATGTGTTTGGCGGCTGCTCATTGGTCAGGAAACAAGTTCCGGTTTTCCGTAAATCAGGCATTTACTGGGTATCAGCCTCTGGGTTCTTAAGTTTCATATGCTTGAGGGCGCCTCTGAGGTTCTCCGTTTCCTATCTTCCTGGTTCCGTTTTAGACAGAAATCCTTTGGTGCTAGAAATATAGTGTCTGCTTCGTGGCTTCATAGTGCAGAGCTTTTAGCCCTCACTAACGGGGCCAGGGCCAAAGACTAGTCAGCTGTGGGCCATTTTCCACTTTGTGAGGGAGATGAGGGGCTCCGCACCTGAGGGAAGCCCTTCCAGCTGCCCCTCGTCCCATGGAAGCCGGACGGGAAGGAATTTGGCATCCATCCTCACCACTCGGGTAAGTGAACATTTCCAAAGAATTTTTTACTTTCCTTTGCTACCTTGTTCTTCCCACCACTGAGGGGTTTTCAGCACTTCAGGAAGGTACTCTGAGGAGCGAATTTAGAGAAAGTGAAGGACAGAAGGTTCTGCGGGGCTTGTTTTCACGGGTGAAGGGGCGATTTTGTCTCGCCCAAGTGTGAAGTGAAAAACACTGAAGCAAAACGGTAAACCAGGTGGTATAGTTGGACAGCTTCCCCGTTTTTTTCAGAGTTGGCATTTCATGCTACAGTTTTATTATTTTTTTAAAATATTTTTATTGAGGTATAATTGACAGAACAATGTACTGGTTTCAGGTGTACAACATAATGATTCAGTATTCGTATATATTGCAAAATGATCACGACTGAAAGGCTGTTTAATAATCCATTCCTATATATAGTTACAAAATTTTTTTTCTTGTGATGAAAACTTTTAAGTTTTATTCTCTTAGCAACTTTCGAATATACAATATAGTATTATTAACTATAGTCACCATGCTATAACCTTACATGCTGAAGTATCTATTTTATAACTGGAAATTTGTGCCTTTCGACTCCTTTTATCCATTTCGCACCTCCACCCCCACCCCCCTGCCTCTGGCCACCACCCATCTGTTCTCTGCGCCTATGTGTTCAGTTCTGTTTTGTTTTGTTTTTTAAGATTCTGATGGCATCGTATAGTATTTGCAGTTCTCTGTCTTAACTTACTGTGAACACTTGGGTCATTTCCATTATCTGGGCTGTTGTAAATAATGCAGCAATGAACATGGGGGTGCATATATCCTTTTGAATTAGTTTTTTTTTCCCCTTTGGATAAATACCCAGAAGTGGAACTGCTGGATCATATGGTGTTTTTCTTTTTAATTTTTTGAGGAACCTCCATACTGTATTCCATAGTGGTTGCATCAATTTGCATTCCAACCAACAGTGCACAAGGATTCCTTTTCTTCACATCCTCGCCAACACTTGTTATCTTATCTTTTTGTTGTTAGCCATTCTGATGTGAGGCAGTATCTCATTGTGGTTTTGATTTGCACTTCCCTGATGATTAGTGATATTGAGCACCTTTTCATGTACTTGTTGGCCATTTGCATGTCATCTTTGGAAAAATGTCTATTCATATGTTCCCATTTTTTAATCAGATTGGGTTGTTTTTTTTTTTGCTATTGCGTTGTATGAGTTCTTTATATATTTTAGATTTTTTATATTTTTTTCCAAAGATTTTATTTATTTTTATTTTAAGGAGAGTGCGGGCACATGAGCAGGGGGAGGGGCCGAGGGAGAGAGGGAGAGAGGAAGGATCTCAAGCAGACTCCGGGCTAAGTGCAGAGGCCGACATGGGGCTCCATCCCGTGACCCTGAGATCATGACCTGAGCTGAAACCGAGAGTTGGATGCTTAACCGACTGAGCCACCCAGGTGCCCCATATTTTGGACTTTTAAAATGTATTAAATTTACAAAATGTCAGTCTTTTTCTAGTGTCTACAAAATCTACAAATCTAAAAATACTAATAAACATGGCAAGTCATGGGCTAATAGAGTCATTGGCTCTCCATTATTATGAATGATTAAAAACTGATTTTATTAAACTAAGCAAGGAGTAAAGGGAAAGAGATGTTAAGAACTAATATTTCTTATTACCAATGTCATACCCACTTAAGACCCTTTGCAGTTACTATTCCCTTTGCCTGCAGTGCTTTTGTACCAGATCATCTTTGCATAATTAGCTCCACTTAGGTCACAGCTCAAAGGGTACCTTTCCAGGGAGGCCTTCCCTGACAACCTGATAGAAAGTAGCTCTTATAGCATCCTTCTTTAATTTCTTTGTAGCCATTAGATTTTTCTAAAATGTATTTGTTCATTTTATTTGTTTGCTTGCTAATTTTTTTGGTCTCTTCCCTCAACCAAGTGGAAGGAAGTCAGAGCTCTTGTGTACTTTGTTCATTGCTGCTTCCTATGGGTGTGTGGCCCATGGTAAGAGCTCTGTGATTAGTTTTTTAACAAATATATGTGAATGGGTAATATTTTTTTTTTTTTTTTTTTTTTTTTTTTTTTTTTTTTTTTTTTTAAAGATTTTATTTATTTATTCATTAGAGACAGAGAGAGAGAGAGAGAGAGAGGCAGAGGGAGAAGCAGGCTCCCAAGGAGCAGGGAGCCCGATGCGGGGCTCGATCCCAGGACCCCGGGATCATGACCTGAGCCGAAGGCAGACGCTTAACCATCTGAGCCACCCAGGTGCCCCAATGTGAATGGGTAATATTTAATTGCTTTGGGTTTCTGTAGTATATTCTTCATTGGGAATCCCATGATGGATTCCAACATTTAGATGATATATGCTTGGCTTATGTACTTAACCTTCCAAATGCTAAGCTAGCTATTTACTGATTGTCACAGTCCATTTAGAAACATTAAGGGATTTGTTACTATGATCAGGTTTGTTTTAGACTTTTATAGATCAAGATTTTCATTGAATAGTGTACCTCTGTCTTTTCAAAACACAGACTTTGCATCTTCTGTCTTACAGTGTTATCACCTTGTTTGGACTGATAATTTAAAATTAGAGACTTTGTCTTACATAGCTGTTTATCTTGTATATAGCGTAACTTTCGTATTTATGGGCTGAGTAAATGATAGGAGATATAAGTGATTATGAGATGTGTGACTTAAGCCTACAGGGAAGTGTTACTTTTGTATCCAAATAAATGAGTTTGAGCTAAGAAGTTCAGGAAGTGATTAAAACTTAGTCTAATCTAAAATAGACAAATTATAATTAATAATATCACTGGTAAATCTGCTTGAATTAGGCAAATCCTAATTATGTCCCACCTCATAGTCACTACTCAAATGTGATATTGCAAAGGGCAGACTATGTGCACATATTAGCAGAAAGTCTATGTTCTCTGGTGTTGCCCACCTGGAATATTTCTAAATACCCTGGAAGAAAACTCATGTTTCCCACAATCCGCTCTTGTTTTCTTGACCAGGCATCTTATTGTGGATGAATACAATAATCATTCCAAAAATAATTTATCCATCCAATGTTCCTGACTTTGCTTTGTTCATGGGCCTGTCTTAACTTCCCCAAACATAGCTAATATCAAACAATAACATTTAACGAACTCTACCAAGGAACTTGGGTGTAACAAAATGGCCACAGCCAACACTTGTTCGTTCTTACCTGTTCCTACTTTGTGATGGTCGTTTACCTTCTGCTGTAGACATGTCTTTTCTACATCTCTCAAATCTCTCCTTTCTCTGATCCAACAAAAGGAACTCCAAGCCCTCAATCTTTTCTCTCAATTTCAAGCACATTTCAATCAATATCTTTATGAAGATGTCTGATAGATTGAATTATTGGACTCAATTCTTCATCATTTCCTGTATTCATATCCTTTGTCTTATAGTTTAGTTTTGCATTCTCTCCACTAAAGGTAGTGCATACTTCCTTGACTTTGGGTTCGGCTATGTGTTTTACTTTGGTTAGTAGTATGTTAGCAGCTGTGATGCAAAATGCAGCTGGAAAAGTGCTTATGTGGTTGGGTTTGCCCCTTGATGTGCCTTTGCCATCATGTGTCCTGAATAGCCCACTGGGACTAAGGAGGGTGAAAGACATGTGGGAAAGACCTAGATCTGCAGACCTGCAATGTGAAACAAAATCAGCCCAGCCGACTCACAGATCTGTGAAAATAATTTTTTTCAGTCACTGCATTTTGAGGTTGTTTGTTATGCACCATTGTTGTGGCAAAAGCTAATTTATACAAGATGTTACTCTTTCCATGGTAAAGTAAAATATTTGCATCTTTATGCAAAGTAGTTTGGCTACTTATACTCTCCCCTGTCCCCATTTCAGAGTAGCATTTTAACTTTACCTTTGCATAATCAAAATGCATTTAAAATGCTTTCTCAAAATAAAAAGTTTTCACGTAAAGATGTTTTTTCCCCTCTAACTGTAGAACAGAGAACCAAAAACTACTTTTAAATGACCACTTTTCTATCTCTGAAAAAAAGTAAAATAAAGGGGCGCCTGGGTGGCTCAGTCGTTAAGCGTCTGCCTTCGGCTCAGGTCATGATCCCAGGATCCTGGGATCGAGTCCCACGTCGGGCTCCCCGCTCAGCGGGAAGCCTGCTTCTCCCTCTCTCACTCCCCCTGCTTGTGTTCCCTCTCTCACTGTGTCTCTCTCTGTCAAATAAATAAAATCTTTAAAAAAAAAAAAAAAAAGTAAAATAAAAGCTCTATGCTCCAGATGAAAATCCAGATTTATCAAAGACAAATTAATTGATTGGTTTTTGTTTTTGTTTTTTTCATGAAATATTTCTCTACAAATGTCCCCTTCATTTTTTTTTTTTATAAGATTTTATTTATTTATTTGATAGAGAGAGACACAGTGAGAGAGGGCACACAGGCAGGGGGAGTGGGAGAGGGAGAAGAAGGCTTCCCGCCGAGCAGAGAGCCCGATGCAGGGTTCGATCCCAGGACCCCGGGACCATGACCCGAGCCGAAGGCAGACACCCAACGACCGAGCCACCCAGGCACCCCGTGCTTGTTGAATTTCTTTGTAATTAATGCAGATATTATAGTAATTCATATGAGAAGGAAAAAGGTGAGGATTGGGATGACCTTAGAGAAGGTAAGGAAAAAGGTGAGGATTGGGATGACCTTAGAGAAGGTTCAGAGAAGTGATGTTGGTGGTGATCCTGAAACACTGGATAGGATTTGAGTTGACAGAGAAGAGATGGGGAAATATTTTAAGTAGGGCATGAAGTGAATGATATATGATGACTAGAAAGCACAAGGCTCATTCATAACCAATTAAAACATAATTTATTTTACAAATATTTTTACATATAATTTTAAAGAAACTTTTGTTGTAAAAAACGAAGGTACCGTATTATTGAACTCAAAGACCAGCTAATATTAATAGAATTTCTTTAGGGTATTGAAGAAAGTAAAAGTACAGTGGGGATTTGTAAAAAAAAAAAAAAAAAAACCATTTTCTTATTAGTATGTTGAAAACTGGTAAATAGACACTTTCCAACCCCAATTCTGTTTTAATCCGATTGCCCCCAATTCCCCTAAAAATGCCAGTGAGATTTGCTTTGATCTGTATTCTGTATGTCATTATTCCTCATTTCTCAGACTTATCTTGAAGCACATTTGAATCAGATGGGTTCAATATATTCTATCCATTTGTCTTTAGGCCCTAGTAGCAGGTGCTCAAAATATTTTCTGTTACTATTTTTTTATTAATATTTATATTACTAGTAATAACTAATGACATTGATTCATTATGTCAGTTGTTCTGTGAGGTTGGTGCCAAATTTAAGTCTATTTTTCAGTTGAGGAAATTGAGGCACAGAGAGATTAAATGATTAAAAGATGAAGTACCAAGTCACACCAGGAGTAAGTAGCCGCACCATGACTCAAGTTCAGATATGCCTAACACCAGCACCACGCTGTTTTGAATCAACCTGATGGTTTGGAAAACCATATAGAACCTACCACATGTCATCCATACTTCCTATTTTAGTCCATGGCCAAATATCACTGTACTATAAGATAATGCATTATATATTATATAAATTTGTGTGTGTGAATATGTAGATACAGGGTGATTTGCCTTTCTCACTTCCTGATGATAAAACCTGAAAAATAATTGCTGCTGTGACACACAAATTGCATGTATATATATTTTTTTCATTTTTACAGACCCTGGAATGCTCATTTATCCCTCTTTAGCTTGGGAGTTACAACATGCTCATAGCTAGCAAGAGCGAGCCTGCTGCTGACGCCTTAAAGTCAGTGCTTAAAGAATCTCATAAAAAATAGAAATTTCCACCTTTATTCAAGCTTGTCAGGAAATCTCCCCATAGCTCTTTGTATCTGAAAATGCATTATAGCTTGTTTAAAGCACTGTGGGAAACAATTTTACATTTCTTCAGTTGCACATAAAATCACCTTATGAGCTGCCAAATGAAAACTGGGAAAGCTCAGTGAATGGGGATGCCTTCTTCAAAACCTCCTTGTGAAATGGAACTGCCACGATCCCTGTTTAAAACCCAGAGATTGGCAGAATAGATTTAAAAAATGATCCAACTACTTTCTGTCTACAACAGACACACTTTATATTAAAGATATAAATAATCTGAAAGCAAAAAGGATGGAAAGAATATACTATACAAGCAATAACCAATAGAGAGCTGGAGTGATATACTAATTTCAGAAAAAAATAGAGTTTAAGACAAAAGTTGTCACTAGAGAGAAAAAAGATCATTTTATAATGATAAAAGAGTCAATTTATGGTCAATCTATCAGGAAGACATAGCAGTTGTAAACATATTTGTGTCTTAGAATCTGAAGTACATAAAGCAAAAACTGACAGAATGGAAGGGAGAAGTAGACAGTTCCGCAATCATAGTTGGGGTCTTCAATATCCCACTTTCAGTAAAAGATGGAAGAGGCAGAAGAGCGATATGGAAATGGAAGACTTGAGCAACACTATAAACACTATAAACCAGACATCTATAGAACACTTCAGTCAACAGTAGCAGAATACACATTTTTCTCAAATTCACATGGAACAGTCTCTAGGATCAACCATATGTTAGCCATGGACAAGTCTCAATACATGAAAGAGAACTAAGTCATACAAAATATATTTTCTGACCACAACAAAATTGAATTAGAAAAAAAATACCAGAAGGAAATTTGGAAAATTCACAATTATGTGGAAGTTACAAAAACAAAACAAAACCAAAACCAAAAACCAAACACTTCTGGATAACTAAGGGGTCAAAGAAGAAATCACAAGGGAAAGTTGGAAGGTTAGAAAATACTTCGAGAACATATGTATCATATCAAAAACTGTGGGATATAGCTACATGGGTGCTTAGAAGAAATTTTATAGCTCTAAAAACCTATATTTAAAAAGAAAGATCTCAAGTCAATAACCAACCTTCTACCTTAAGAAACTAGAAAAAGAAGAGTAAAAAAAAAAAAAAGTAAACTCAAAGCAAGCAGAAGGAAGGAAGAAAAAGAGATGATTTTCCAAATGTTAAGGTACTTCGTGATTCTTCTATAAACTCTTAGTGAAATTTTTCATTTGAAGAGCTTATTGTAATTTATAAGTAGAGAGACCATTTAAACTTTTATTTTATTGTTATAAAAGTCACACTAGTTCACTGTAGAAGGATTGGAAATTTCCTAGAAGTATTTTAAAAAATCACAAAAGTATTTTTAAAAAATCACCATTAACATTTTGGTACATTCCCTTCCAGTCTTTATTTTAAGCCCATATGCATAAAACCTATATAGTGGACAGGAAATACATACATATCTCTCTTTATTTTTTCACTCAAATTTGATTATAAGTTTCCCTGTATTAAAAACATTTCTTTGAGATATATTCATTGACTGTATGATAAGGTGCAAACTGCTTCATTTATTGAACCATTTCTCTATTTTGGACTTTTGGAATTGCTTCTATTTTTTTCTTAGAACAAAGTTATAGGTGTGAGATTACTAAATCAAAGATTAAACTGCTTTAAAGTTTTCACCTGTTGTGATTTGCTTTTCAGAAAGGAAGTGCTAATTTACATTACCACCAGCAGTGCATTAGAATGCCTGTGGAGATATTTTCTGAATCCTAATGGAATCATGTATTTTGACAAATACTAATATAGAATCAAAAGTTTAAAATATTTAAAGTCAAGACCATTCCAGAAAATTTAGAACATTATTTAAAAAATCAATAAAGAAATTACTGTTTTCCTTTTCACAAATGACCAAAATACTACTAACTTGAGTTAATTTTTTTTTTTTTGCTACATCTAATCATAAAATCTAGAGGTGGAATTTAGAAGTCCTCGCGTTCAACTACTTAAATTTACAGACTTAGTTAATTCAGGGCTAGAGGGATAAAGTGAGTAGCTCAAGTCACACAGTTATGCTCATGACTTAGAGTCCAGCACACTTTGTTTTTTAAACAATTTAATATCTTAAAAATACAAGTAATATGTGAATATAATCCTAGGAAAATTCAAACATTACAGATACAGAGATGTAGATCTCTCTCTCTCTCTCTTTCTCTCTAAGAAAAAGTGAATACCTCCTTCCCCCCATCCTCAGTTCCATTCTACTTCTCAGAGGTTTGGTGGGGATCCTTCCAGACACTTTCCAAATTCTTAAACTTTAAGTTAAAATTTTTATTTTAGTATATCTTCAACTTGCTTTTTTCTTTTCTCTTTTTCACTTAACCATATATTCTAGAGATCTTTTCATATTAGCACATATCTACCTATATTTTTAACTGCTACCTAGTGGTATACTATGGACATATCATAATTTACCTAAATATCCTTTTAATGTTATTTGTTGTAATCTCTTGCTTTCTCGAATGATGCTACAATGAACATCTTTGGACATACACTTTCATGCAAATGTGCATGTGTTTCTGTAGGATAGATTTTCAATATCAATTGCTGGGTATGCATATACTGCCGAACTGTCATCCAAATAGGCTATACTATCTCTATTAGTATGATAGGCAGAATATGCCCCCTTTCAAAAAGGTCCACTTTCTAATTCTGAGAACCTGTGACTATGTTACCTTAGCTGGTAAAAGGAACTTTGTAGATGTGATTAAGATTAAGAACTTTGAAATACGGAGATTAATCTGATGACCAGAATCCTTAAATAAGCAGTGAATCTTTCCCAGCTGTGGTCAGAAAGGGTCATGTGACTATAGAAGAATGCTCAGAGAGATACAACATTGCTGGCTTTAATGGTGAATGAAGGAAGCCAGGTATGCTGGTATCTTTTAGAAGCTGAAAAGGCAAGGAAATGGATTCCCTCCTAGAGCCTCTTTCAGAAGGTAATACAGCCCAGGTGACACGTTGATGTTAGCCCACTGAAATCTGTATTGGACTTCTGACCTACAGAACTGTAAGATAATAACTTTGTGTTTTTTTAAAATTTTTTATTGTTATGTTAATCACCATACATTACATCATTAGTTTTAGAAGTAGTGTTCCATGATTAATTGTTTATGCATAACACCCAGTGCTCCATCCAGAACGTGCCCTCTTTAATACCCATCACCTGGCTAACCCATCCTCCCACCTCCCTCCCCTCTAGAACCCTCAGTTTTGTGTTGTTTTTTAAGTAACTAAGGTTGTCACAGTTTGTTACTACAGCAATGGAAAACAAATATGATTCATTTAAGAGAATACCCGTTTCTTGAAATTCTTAATGTTAGATATTTATCAATATTTTTAACTTTTGCAACTCTGATAGTCAAAAGTGGTGAACCACTGTGCTTTCATTTGAATTTTCCAGATTCCTGATGAGGCTCAGCTTCTTTTTTCTTTTTTAAGATTTTATTTATTTATTTGACAGAGAGAGACACAGCAAGAGAGGGAACACAAGCAGGGGGAGTGGGAGAGGGAGAGGCAGACTCCCTGCCGAGCAGGGAGCCTCATGTGGGGCTCGATGTGGGGCTCGATCCCAGGATCCCGGGATCATGACCTGAGCCGAAGGCAGAAGCTTAACAACTGAGCCACCTAGGCACCCCGAGGCTCAGCTTCTTTTCATATGTTCTCGACCCTTTGAATTTCTTTTGTGACTTGGCAGGAAATAACCTAGGTTCATTCTTCTGTTGTACTGTTTGACATTCTGGTTGGTTTGTAGGTTCTCTGTCACATTTTTTATATTCTGCATTTAGTAACTTATAGCCTTTACTTGTTATGTGTGTGCCAAATATTTTTTTTCCCAATTTGTCACTTGTTATTTTGCTTTCTTGCCACTTATTCTACTTTATTGCAGTTGCTTGATCTGCCTCGTGATTTCTTAGCTCATCCCTCAGTGTTGTCTATGGTAAACACTGCCTGCACATGCCATACACTAGGATGTTGAAATGGGAACTGTCTATGCTGGTGTACTTCTCCAGGTTTGAAGAGATTAAAATATGGGTTTCCCCTGCTATCTGAAAGTAGAGCATTCCTTTGAAAACTTTTCTAAGCTGAGAAGGCATAAAGCAAAGAAGCAATTACCATTAATTTATATGGAAAAATCTTTGAGCGTTCCTAAATCCAAAACATAACCTTCTGTTCAGCTTTTCTAATACTTAAGGACACATGTTGCTAACTGGCACATAAAATAAATTGAGATAAAGCACAAATGCTCACAGACACTGTTCAAAGCTGTGGTGGCTTGATGCTGAAATGCGGAGTATAGTTCCCAGGGAAGGAGCTTGGTGGGACCCCTCGCTGCTCGCTGCTCCAGGTGTGTGCTGCCTCTGTCACAGCTCCACTGCAAAACAAACACTGAATGCTAATTTTTGCTTTCCTCCTTTTTTTCATTAAGGCAAAAGTCCTTTTCGGATTTCCTTTGATTGGTGAAAACAGGTATTAATGTAGGTCTTTTGTAAAAGTGAATTGGTGTAATGAACTTTCGAAAAGTGGGGGATACCTGTACTGCCTAATTCTGTGGAGGAGGTTGCTCTCTTAAGAAAAGAATCCCCAGATGCTGTAAAATCAATGAACTGAGAAATTGAAAGATTGAGTCAGATGATATGTTTTTTTCCTTCAGATGCTACATGAGCTATTGTACTGAACAAAGAAGTGTCCAGTTGAGCATTTGGCCCATGTGTCTTTAGGGCCTGCTCTATTCTGTACTCACCCTATTCTGTTCTCACTAAACCAAAATTTTAAAAAGGAAATGTCTTGGGGACCTAGGAGAGTCAGGTACCTTTAAAATAAAATATGGGGCTAGAAAGATTAAAAGCTAATATTTATTGATGAATTACTATGTGCCAAGCTTGCCATTTAGTCCTCACAGCAATTCCATAAGGTAGGTATTATTATCCCATCATACAGATGAGAAAACTGAGGTTCATTCAAAGAGGCAACTTGCCCATGGTAGTATTAAAGGGTAGATCCCAGACTTGAGCCATAACTATTTGATTCAAAAGCCTTAACCACTGTTAACTTATGCCAGATACCACATCTGAAAACTAGTCTTAGCCATCCTACAATAAAAACTCTCCAATAATTTGAATTAGTAAAGCATTCTGAATTATATCTTATTACTTTTGATGATGTATAGTAACTAGAAATCAGGCTACAAAGTGTCCAGTAGGAGATTAAAAAAAATTTGATTGAGTAGGCAGCAGTGATTTATAGTCATTGATTTATCAGTTGATTACCTGTTGGTTGCTTCTGAAATAGGGATGCTTGTAAAGTGGCTTTCCTCATTCCTCTGCAGTCTTATTCATTCTATAATTTGCAAAATCAATCTTCTATTCAGAAATAATAAATACAGGAACTTCATTATAGTTCCTAACTGATTTATCTCAAACGCTGGATTTGTGGAATCTAGACTAATGAGTTAGGCCTTGCATTCCTGGTTTCTCTTTATGTGCCTATGGTGGGGGCAGAAGGGGGAAAAGAAAGCATTCAACTGCTAGTGTGCAGGGAGAGTGCACTAATTGGTTCTGGAAAGAAATCTATTTTGGGGACTTTTACAGGTGGTTTAGAAGCTGTCAGAAAACCCAGGGGCAGCAAGAGAGCCATGAGGCTGGTCTTACCCTCAGTCCTCCTGCCCCGAGGGGGGCTCCAGGACAAGCTCACACAGAGCCATCTCAGCACCCCAGGCCTGTGCCTTCCTGCCGCTCATCTCACAAAATCTGAGTCTATGCTCACAGAAAAGGTTGAATCAGCCTCTTCAGTAAAAATTCCTTTTCTGGTATCTTCCCAGAAGAAATTAACTACTTCGTTGCTGAGAACAACATCAGGCACATTTTGAAATAATGGAAAAGTGTGTGTGTGTGTGTGTGTGTGTGTGTGTGTGTGTGTTCTTTGTTGTTTTAAATTTTAAAAGCCACACCTAATCAGGGGTGAGGATTTTTTTTAACCCTATTTTCTGTAGTCCTAGCCTTTGCATTTTTCAATTTCAATAGTAACCTACTTCCTAAAGTTACTGTTATTAAAGATGTCCATTGTGTAGTAGACACAGGTTGTGTACCAGAATTCCTTCCTGTAAGGAACCGCTGACCTCCAGTCTGTGCCCCCAGTGCTCCCAGAGATGGAATCAGGAGCCTCACTGTCTTTGAGAATGAGCCCTGACCCTGGCCAGTCATTGCTTCAAGAAAGGGCTTGATCCCTCACTGGCTTGGAAGCAAACTGTCACAGCCCTCCCTGGGGTTTTTGTGAGAACCAACAGAAAATTCTGTCTCCTATTCTGGCAGATCATTCTCTCAGGAAGATCTGAAGTTCACTTGCCATTGGCCATATTTTTTAACTAGGTGAGGGAGGCAGCTGTCTGGGATGAAAAAGAATGAGGACAAAACATGGAAGGAGGCAGAATCAGTGGAGAAACTGAGGACATTGCCTGAGCCCCCATATCCAGCTACCTCTTGGGTCACTTCTACTTACAGGTACATGGTGATATGAGCCAAACCGCCTTTTTTAGCTTATACTAGTTCTGCTCAGTTCTGTCTTTTTTTTTTTTTTAAAGAGAGAGAGAGAGCGCGCGTGGGATCAAGCAGGAGTGAGGGGTTGGTGCAAAAGGATAGGGGGAGAGAGAGAATCTTAAGCAGGCTCCATGCCCAGCATGGAGCCCGACTCAGGGCTTGAACTTAAGACTGACCTAAGCCGAAATCAAGAGTCGGATGCTTAACCAAGCCACCCAGGTGCCCTCAGTTCTGTCATTTTAACTAAAGATTGTGAGTAAAACTTTCTTCCATGTATCTTCAAACACCTCTTGCTCTCCTCCCACTTTTACAAAATAGGATCGCTCTATGCATATTGCTTTACACCTAGCCTTTTCACTTTATGTGTCATTAGTACTTCTCCAGGTACTATATTTAGACCAACTTCATTCTTTTTAAAACAGCAGGGCATGACACAGGAATGCATAGGTCAATTTATTTTTAAACTGTTCATTGACGGGTGGACATTTTGTTTATTCCCCAGTTTTTGATATTACAACCTAGCCTGCAGTGTACATCTTTGCAACAATATCTTTAGGCATTTGGGTAAATATTGTTACAAGATAAATTCATGGCAGTGGCATTTTTGGGTCAAAAATTTCATAGAATTTTTCATAGAAATTGCCAAACTGCCCTCCAGGAAAGTTGTGTCAATATTAGGCTCACAGCAACAGCATATATGAAAGAAAGGTCCCCTTTTCCACACCCTAACCAAGGTGTGGGATATTATTACTTTTAAAATCTTTGGCATTCTTTGAGATAAATACATATCTCATTGTTTTAAGATGTGTTTCTTTAAATATTAGTGGATTGAAACTTTCCTTCTACTTAATGGTTATGTGTGTTTTTTTTTTATCTTGGACATGCTTGTACATACCCCTTCCCTATTTTTCTGCTGGGGTCTTCATGTTTTTCCTGGTAATTTGTAACAATTTATTGTCTATCAAGTTTATCAATTCACTGCCTGTCATATAGCCTGTCATTTTTTCCTAATTTGTCTCACTTAAAAAAATTCTTATGTGTGATGACTTCTGCCAGATTTAAATTTTAATTTTCACATAGCCAAATATATAAATATTTTCCTCTTTTGTTTTAAAAACTCAATAATGTTATAAATCTACTAACATTTATTCCCAAATATTGTAATAGTTACCTATAAGAATTTAATCTTGTTGGTGAGAACATTGTGTGCTAACATCTTTAGGCTACTAGATGTAGTTAGGAATAATTTTGTGAGGAAATTACTGTATATCTCTTTTAAAACTGTTCTATTACAGTGCATGCAGTGATTTTGACTCTGGACAAGTTTGCAGCCCACTCTCAAGTAATGATTGGCAAGAGTTGAGATGAGGGTTAAGGGATTGGGTTCTATTCTATCTCTGCGTTCATCTTGGTGAATGATCTTGAGTGTATCATGTAATCCCTCTGGGTTTCATTTTCTCCATCTTGAAAGGAGTGCACTGAATGAGATAAGCTCTGCAAACCTCTCTAGCACTAAACTGTCAAAAGTCTATGAATTCTTTGCACATGTTTTATTTAATAGAGCCAAGATTTGAATCCAGAGTCTGAAGTCTGTGTCTTAAAACTATTACATTGTCTCTTGAGCAACGCTCTATGTCTCTCACTGAAGGGAAAGAAAGAGGTGTCAAAGTCTGTGTCTGAGAGGGCAAGTGAGGGGAGAATAGAACTGGTGAGAAATGAGAATACAGAAAAGGATGAAGGGAGAAGAATTGTCCTTGGGGTAGTATGTGGTGATTCTAGAGGTGGAGATCAAGGAAGACCAGAGGTGGGAGGAAGGTTGGAGGAAAATAAGACTATCAGGGGAGCACGGGAGAAAGGGAGTGGAAATAGACTGCTTGTTTCTAAGAAAATTTACTTTTTGTTGGCCATGTGTCTGTCAGGGTTATGTACATCAAATGCTAAGCCAAATTACAGGGCATCTTAGTTTACTTCTCAAAGAACCGACATACTCAAGCTGCTTAATACATCTGCCCGTGATGAAATATAAAACTTTATAATAGAGAGTGGGGAAATGAAACATATGAAAGAGATATATTGTTTGTTCGCTTGCTTTGCCTTTTAGAGAAATCCATGGAAAAATTCACAAGAACTGAGGAGAATGAAGAACCAGACAGAATTAAGGGAGGAAAATTTGGGGGAAAAATATCTATGTGTTCTTTAGAAAGCAGTGAGTAAACTTATCAATCAAAAAATACTGTTAACTAACTAGAATTTAAATAAAAAATTGAAAAAATAAAATAGTTTCCAATAAAAAACAAAAACAAAAACAATGAGACCAAAAGGATCAAAAGCCTATGCTCAACGAACATTGGGACTGTTCCTCTTATTTACTATGGATCTTCCAAATGTGTCCAGCTGGGAAAATTTTTATAATATTGTTTTTGGACTATGTTGGTGAAGATGGTGAGATTTTCTCTTTGTAACATATGGACCCAAATTCCTGGAGGTGGTAGAACCAGTGTACTAGGCTAATTTAAGCTTTTGAATTTTTGCTGATCTGATGGGTGAAATTTATAAGGCTATTGTTTTAATCTGAGCTTTTTTATCTGATTAAAATTGAGGTTGACATCTTTTAATGTTAATTGAACATTCTATTCTTCTGTGAATGCATCTTTATATCCCTTGCTTATTTTTCTGTTAGGTTGTTTGCCTTTTTCTTATTGATTTATACGCATTCTTTATATATTCTGGTTATAAATACTTGGTCAGTCCTATGTGTTGCATGTAACTGTGTAAGTCTGTAGTTTATATTTTATCTTTATAGTAAATTTCATCATACAAAAAGCTTTCATTTTAATGTAGTCACATTTGTCAGGTTTTTTTTTTTTTTTTACTATGGTTTGCACTTTTTGTGTCTTACTTACAAAGTTATTCACTACCCCCATAGTCATAAAAACATTCCTTGTTTTTCCTAAAAGTTTAGAAATTTTGCTTTTCTTTAGGCATTATTCCATTTGGAATTGCTTTTTACATACAGTTTGAGATAAGGAGTTCACTGTATTTCTTCATATTAACCAATTATACCAATATAATTTATTAAATCACCTGTCTTTCCTACACTAAATTGGAGATTTTGTAGGATTTTTACATAGACAATTAGTATGGTATTGGAGTAAAGATAGATACATGGATCAGTGCAGTAGATTACTTAATAGAGACTTTCTACTCAATAGAGAGTCTCTATATAGTCAGTTGATTTGGGATAAAGTAGTTAAGGCAATTTAATGGAGAAATGATCATCTCTTCAGTAAATGGTGCTGGAACAATTGGGTAGCTTTATGCAAAAATAAAATAAAATACACCTTAACCCTTAACTCATATCATATACAAAATTTAACTCAAAGTGGATCATAGTCCAAAATGTAAGCATTAAAACTATAAAACTTCTAAAAGAAAATATAGGAAAAAATCTTAGTGACCTTGGATTTGGTAAAAGACTTCTTAAATATGACACTGAAAGTCCAAACCTCAAAATAAGAAGTCAATAAATTAAAAACTTTTGTTTTTCTTTTCTTTTTAAAAATTTATTTATTTGAAAGAGGGGAGGGCCAGAGGGCGAGGAAGAGAGAGAATCTCAGGCAGACTCCCCACTGAGCTTGGAGCCCAACATGGGGCTTGATCTCATGGCCCTGGGATTGTGACCCAAGCCAAAATCAAGAGTCAGACACAACTGACTGAGCCAACAGGTGCCCCAAAAACTTTTGCTTTTCAAAACAACACCATTATGAAAATGAAAGTCAAGCCACAGCCTAGAAGCAAATACTTGCAAAATATGTATCTTATAACTAATTAGCAAGATAAACAACCCAATAAAAATTTGTAGGATTTAAACAGACACTTCACTAAAGAAGAAATATGGATGCAAAAAAACATGAAAAGATGCTCAACATCATTAACCATTAGGAAATGCAAATCACTTTGCACCCATTAGAGTGGCTGAAATTCCAAAATTGATACAACCTGACTGTACCAAGTGTTGTGGAGGATGTGCAGTAACCAGCGATCTTCTACAGTGCTGGTGGGAATGTAAAATGGTACAACTGTTTTGGAAAACACCATGGCAGTTTCTTAAAAAGTTAAACATGCACTTATCTGTGACCTAAGAGAAAAGAAAGCACATGTTTATACAAAGATTTATACATAAGTGTTTGAGCAACTTTATTAATAAAAATTAAATATTAGAAACATCTCAAGTGACCATCAACAGGTGAATGGATTTAAAAAAACCTCTGGTATATCCACATGATGAATTTAAATGAATGAAGGAATATCTGGGAATTCCGGGGAAGATGGTGGAGTAGGAGGATTCTAGGCTCACCTTGTCCCATGGATACACCTAGATAACATCCACATCAGTGTAAATAACCCAGAAAAGGACCTGAAGACTGGCAGAACAGGTTCTCTGCAGCTAAATTTAGAGAAGAGGCCACATTGAAGAAGGTAGGAAGGGCAGAGACACAATTGGGAGCCAAACTGACCTGTGAGACTGTCCGCAGGGAGGGAGGATACAGCAGAGTACACAGAGAGGAGAGGAGCAGACCCCACATCAAGCACTCCAGGCACAGGGGACCCAGGCTGGGAAGACGAATCTCCATAATATCTGGCTTTGAAAACCAGAGGAACCTAACTTCATGAGTTCTTACAATCAGTGGGGCTTAACACCTGGAACTTTAAAAAACAGCAACTTCAGCTCTGGCAGAGCTGGAGAGCAGGAGGAAACTGAGTCCCTGCCCTTAAAGACACAGCACAACAAACAGCCCTGCTGAGACACAGCATAGAAGCAGCAGTTTGAAAAATGCCTGGGGTATGTGGGAGGGAGATTTGTTTACTAATCTCAGAGTTGTGCTGGAAGGGCAGGGATCTTTGGAGAATTCCCTAGGAATAGAGGAGCTGGTGGGTGCCATTTCCCTCTCTCGGCCCCTCCAGCCTAGATACATGGACAGCTGTTGGAACCAGCGGACTGCAAACACTCTTTACCTAGCTTGCTAACAGTGTACCTTACCCCCATGCTCTTTTGTGGACCCGCTCCCTCCATCCTGGCCTGGGCAGCAGTTTTCCAGTCGCTGCAGGTCCCCTCCTGCAGCAGATTAGTGCAAACTTCACTAACAGTGCACACCCCACACCCAAGTTCTCTTGCAGACCCACCCTCTCCAAGACACCCTTGGTAGGAGTCCATCCAGAGCAGTGCCACAAGCCTGGCAGTATGCACGCAGCCCCAACAAGGGCCAGAACTGCAGGCCCTGCCTGTCAATGAAAGCTTCTCAGGAGACAACACAGGGAGAGCGTCCTGCAATTTGGTGCTGTTACACTTCTGGCAAATGCCTGATCTGACTCAACTCAAGCCCAAGGCAGCCCCAGACTGGTCCACTAATGACATAGGGAGCAAAACTGCCTGCAGCAGGCAGAGAGACATTGCAGATGACTGGACTGAAGACAAACACAGTTTAGCCACAATAGTAGGGTGCATATAGTAGGGTGCAACATACATAGGAGATACCCCTGAAGTGCCAGGTTCTAGTGAACAGGGAACATTGTGCTGCAGGACATTACAGGGCCTCTTCTTCATAAGGCCATTACTTTTAAGAGTAGGGGATCGAGTTGACTTTCCTACACATAGAAATAGACAAAGAATTAGACAAAATGAGGAGATACAGGAATATGTCTTAAATGAAAGGACAAAACCACAGCAAGAGAGCTAACTAAAATATAAGTAATATGCCTGATAAAGAATTTAAAGTAATGGTCATAAAGATATTCACTGGGCTTGGGAAAAGAGTGGAGGACCTCAGTGAGACCCTCAACAAAAGAGATAGAAACACCAAAAAGAACCAGAGATAAATAACTCAATAACTGAAATTAAAATTACACTGGAGGGAATAAATAGTAGACTAGAGGAAGCAGGAGAATGGATCAGTGACCTGGAGGACAGAGTAATGAAAAGCAACCAAGCTGAACAGGAGAGAGAAAAAATAATAAAGAATGAGAATAGATTAAGAGAACTCAGTGGCACCACCAAGCATAATAACATTTGCATTATAGGGATCCCAGAAGGAGAAGAGAGAGAAAAGGGGGCAGAAAATGTTTTTGAAGAAATAGTAGCTGAAAACTTCCTGAATCTGGGAAATGAAGCAGATATCCAGCTCCAGGAGGCATAGGGATCCAACAAAATCAAACCAGGGAGGTCCACACCAAGACACATAATAGTTTAAGTGGCAAAAAGTAGTGATAAAGAGATAATTTTAAAAGCAGCAAGAGAAAACAGTTACATACAAAGGAAATCCCGTAAGACTATCAGCTGATTTTTCAGCAGAAACTCTGCAGGCCAGAAGAGTATGGCATGATATATTCAAATGCTGAAAGAAAAAAAACCTGCTGACAAGAATACTCTATCCAGCAAGGCTTGCATTCAGAATAGAAAGAGAGATAAAGAGTTTCTACAAATGAAAGTTAAAGGAATTCATGACCACTAAACCAGCCCTGGAAGAAATGTTAAAAGGGATTCTTTCAATGGAAAGGAAAGACCATAAGCAGGAGTAAGAAAAGTAGGAAACACAAAAGCAGTAAAATGAAGTATAGCTATAAAAATCAGTCCAGGGATTCACAAAATGAAAGGATATAAATTATGACACCATATACCTAAAATGTGGAGGGATAAAACTAAAGAATGGGTTCAAACTTAAGTGACCATCAACTTAATATAGATTGCTATATGCATAAGATATTGTATACAAACCTAATGGTAAGCACAAATCAAAAAACAGTGATAGAAATGCAAAAAATAAAGAGAAAGGAATTCAAGTATATCGCTAAAGAAAGCCAGCGAACTATGAGAGAAGAGAGCAAGAGAATAAAGGAACAGAGAACTACAAATGTAGCCGTAAAACAAGTAACAAAATGGCAATACATACCTATCAACAATTACTTTGCATATAAATGGACTAAACACTCCAATCAAAAGACATAGGATGAAGGAATTAATACAAAAGCAAGACCTGTCTATATGCTGCCTACAAGAGACTCATTTCAGACCTAAAGACACATGCAGATTGAAAGTGAAGCGATGAAAAAGCATCCATCAGACAAATGGAAGTGAAGAGCCTGGTTGCAATATTTATTTATTTACATAGGAGGCAATATTTATTTATTTAAAGTTCTTAAATTACTTATTTAGAGACTTTAAAACAAAGACTGTAGCAAGAGACAAAGAAGGACACTATATAATCGTAAATGGAACAATCCAACAAGGAGATATAACATTTGTAAATATTTGTGCACCCAACATGGAAGCACTCAAATACACAAAGCAGCTAATAAGAAAAACAAAGGAAGTAATCAATAGTAATACAATAATAGTAGGGGACATTAAAACCCCCTTTACACCAATGGATGGATCATCCAGACAGAAAATTAACAAGGAAATAGTGGCTTTGAATGACACATTGGACCAGATGGATCTAATAGATATATTTACAACATTCCATCCTAAAACAGCAGAATGCACATTCTTTTTAAGTGCACATGGAACATTCTCCAGAATACATCACATATTAGGCCACAGAACAAGTCTCAACAAATTCAAAAGGAATGAATTCATACCATGCATCTTTTCCAATTACAATGCTATGAAACTGGAAATCAACCACAAGAAAAAACTGGGGAAGATGACAAATACAATAGAACAGATCAATGAAACCAGGGGCTGGTTCTTTGAAAAAAATCAAGAAAATTGATAAACCTCTAGCTAGACTTGTCAAGGAAAAAAGAGAAAGGACTCAAACAAAATGACAAATGAGAGAGGGGAAATAACAAGCAACACTACAGAAATACAAACAATTATGAGAATATTATGAAAAATTATATGCCAACAAATTGGACAACCTAGAAGAAATGGATAATTCCTAGAAACATGTAACCTCCCAAAACTGAGTAAGGAAGATATAGAACATTTGAACAGACTAATTATCAGCAGTGAAATTGATTCAGTAATCAAAAAACTCCCAACAAACAAATGTCTAGGACCAGATGGCTTCTTAGGTGAATTCTACGAAACACTTAAATAAGAGTTAATACTTGTTCTTCTCAAACTAGTCCAAAATATAAAAGAGGAAGGAAAGCTTCCAAACTCATTCTGTGAGGCCAGCATTACCCTGATACCAAAACCAGATAAAGATACTACAAGAAAAGAGAACTACAGGTCAATATCTCTGATGAACATAGATGAAAAATCTTCAACAAAATATTAGCAAACTGAATCCAACAATACCTTAAAGAAGTCATTCACCATGATCAAGTAGGATTTATTCCCAGTATGCAAGGGTGGTTCGATATTCACAAATCAATCAGTATGATATATCACATCAACAAGAGAAAGGATAAAAACTATATGATCGATCCGGACTACATGTGCCAGGAAAACAGAGCCGGAAGGTGAGCACGGGTCGAGCCCTGCAGTTGCAGGGGGTGAATTTGGAGGAGCGAGACACCACCCCCGTGAGAACCTGGAGGCGAGGTGACCAAAGCCACATAATGTCAGTAGTTTGTTCATCCGTCCATGCCAAATGGATCGTGGGGAAGGTGATTGGAAGAGCAATGCAAAAAACAGCTAAAGTGAGAGTGACCAGGCTTGTTTTGGATCCCTATTTATTAAAGTATTTTAATAAGCGTAAAACCTACTTTGCTCACGATGCTCTTCAGCAGTGCACAGTTGGGGATATTGTGCTTCTCAAAGCTCTACCTGTTCCACGAACAAAGCACGTGAAACATGAACTGGCTGAGATCATTTTCAAAGTTGGACAGGTTATAGACCCAGTGACTGGAAAACCCTGTGCAGGAACTACCTACCTGGAAAGCCCAGTCAGCTTGGAAATCACCTGCCTAACCAAAAATCTGGAAGAACTCAATAGCTCTTCAGCACAGTGAAGGAGGATTGGAAGAAGGAGCCAAAGGGAAAGATTTATAAGTTTGCTTTATGGAAAAACGAAATTTTTCTAAGTTTCATTACAAAGTGTCCAATTTCTCTTCCAGTATTTATGGAATAGCTAAAAGTAAATGAAGTAAAGGCCTTGTTAAATCCTCATAAAAGTTTAAGGTAAAAAAAAAAAAAACAACTATATGATCCATTTCGATAGATGCAGAAAAAAATCTGACAAAGTACATTTCATGATAAAAACCCTCAACAAAGTAGGTTTAGAGGGAATGTACATCAACATAATAAATATCTGAAATAAATTGGAAAAAATGGAATTATCTGTAATAAAAAGGAATAAAATATTGATACATGCAGTAACATGGATGAATCTCAAAATAATTATACTAACTGAAAGAAGCCAGATGAAAGAGAGTAGAGATCCCTTTCTATAAAATCCTATAAACAGAACTGTCATGACTGAAAGCAAGTTAGTGGGTTGTCTGAGGAGGGAGGAATTATAAATGGACCTGAGGAGGGGCGCCTGGGTGGCTCAGTTGCTTAAGCGACTGCCTTCGGCTCAGGTCATGATCCTGGAGTCCCGGGATCGAGTCCCACATCGGGCTCCCTGCTCGGCGGGGAGTCTGCTTCTCCCTCTGACCCTCCCCCCCCCCATGCTCTCTCTTTCTCTCATTCTCTCTCTCTAATAATAAATAAATAAAATCTTTAAAAAAATAAATAAATAAATAAATAAATGGACCTGAGGAAACTTTTGGGAGTGATGGTTGTGCTCATTATACTGATTGTGATGATGATTTCATGGATGTTTACTTATGACAACATTTATTAAATTATATACTTAAGTATATGCAGCTTACACAATAAAGTTGTAAAAATGGATATATTCAGAGTTTCTTTTGATGTCAGATAATGTACTAATAATGAAGACATCAACTTCTTTTAAATCAAAGACTTTTTCAAATTTCCATGCTTTTTTAAAGCTTTTAATGGACAGCTCAGTTACTTGTGTATAAAGAAAATACTTCTTAATTGTAGCGTGTATATACCAGTGTTCTCATATCATATATCGCTGGCATTAAAATTTTTGATTAACCCTGGAATGACTTTGCTGAGATCACCCAGAGTGGTGAGAAATTAATCTCTTAGGCATAGAAAGGAATGTTGGGTGTGTGGGATATAAATTTTTTTAAACCTGGAAAATAAAAAGCACTTAAGATTCTTTGCCTAAGATATAAACTTAGAATAATTTAACTCTGGTATTGTCTGCAAAAAAGAAAAAAAGGTGTTTTTATTTTCTTAAAAAATAAAACTTCTCAACTTTGATAATCAGATATAGTAAACATCAGAGATTTTAAACATGACCTCTCCCATTCTGTTCTTGAACTGATTATTTGTAAACATCTAGGCCATCATGCATAAGGACACACATTTTGTGTCTTCTGCTGGTACTGCCCTTTCTCCAAACATTTTCAAAATTTCTCTTTAGTAGAGTCATGTCTGAGCCAGAAGGAAAATTGGTCTCTTCGCTATAGTTATAAATCACCCAAAATGTTATTACAAACTTAAATAATCTACTCTATCTACCAGATCTGGTTCCACATCATATCAGACTGTTTTCAAAATCCCCACAAATTAATTTCCCCAAACAAATATTTATAACAGTATTTTGAAAAAAATTCTACTCTTACTTGACTAGTAGGTTGCTTTACCAGTACCCTGGTACAAGGACATGTCTTTTTAGCTTTGACAATAAAGAAATAAGATTTTATTTTTTTACATTTGAAATTAATACGTTAGTTCTTCATGGAGAAATCAAGGCCTAAGATACATATACAATAATACCATGTTAATAAAAATAGAAGTCAGCCACATTCTAAGGTCATTTCCATTAACGGCCATAATTTAAAAATAAGAAAATTAATTTTTCTTGATCCATATTACAGAAATCTTAAAAATGGTTTTTCTCTAGAGAATATTATTTAAGAGAACAATGTCACTTTCAGATCTGTTCCGAAATTCAAACTCATTTTGTAGCAGAATTACAGAATAATGTTTTAATTAAATTTGTTTCTCAAAAAACTGTTAGATTTCCATTTCTTTGGGACATACTTCCACCAGTTAGCTGTTCAGTTTTCCAGATTAAACTTTATTCATTGCTGTTGAAAATATTAGGGATATTAGAAATATTAGATTATATTCATTATTTTTTCATCTTATCAGAAAGACATGGCATCTTGCTAGACTAAATGGATATGTTTAAAGGCATGCAATCTTGGCATCCCCACAATGATTTTAAGGAAGGCACTCAAGGTACCAGTGATCTCATTAACAGGCATATCTTGCCCCTCTTTAAAAAGAAGAGCTGAGCAAGTTAAAACTGACACTAAAAAGAATACTTAAACCATTTGGGGTCACTATGTAGAAGGGTTCAGTATGTTCAGGGCCCTGTTTAGATAACCTGTTTGCCTTCATAGATTATAAGGTTTAGCAGCAGAATCCAGGCCAAGGAATATCTCAGCTGAGGCTTTCCAGAAGAGTATTCTTTAAAGCAATGACTAGGCCTTTAACATAGCTGACTGAAGGCACTCCATTTGCAGAGTAGATGGTTATGTAACAAGAATATTTGTTTCCATGGTGAGGTTCTAACACAAAGATTAATAAGAATACTACAATGACAAGTATTGCAGAAACCCCAAAATATGGATCACCTTGTTTGCGAGACATTATTTAATATCTCTGTGCCCTCTTCATTTGGAGCATGAGTGACCATAACTGTAGATCTTAACAAGGACAAGAGTTCCTAATGGAGGCGCTAAGGTGACTGGCTCAAATGCATAAGCAGCCCAGTTGGCAATCTCACCAGCTCCCATTGAGAGCAGTCCGGCCCACAGCCTTTCTTTATAGTGATATTGTAATAGCATTTATTACATAAATAGCATTTATTACATAAGTCCGTGGCCCGACTTGTGGTGAGCATAGCATAATGTATAAACTTGTTGAATCACTGTGTTGTACACCTGAAACTAATGTAACATTGTGTTACATTATATATGTACTCAAAAATATTTTCAAAATAAAACAAATAATTAAAAACAAAACAAAACAAAAAGATTTGCATGGCCATGTTGATCTGCTTTCAGAGATCCTCTTCTGATAAGTTGCAGGAGACCTTGTTTTTGTTGGTTTTATTTCAAAATGCAGTTTTCTCTAATAAAAATACTGATGCTCATAGACAATCCCAGACTCATATAAAAGTCATATAATCCATGCTTCTGGATATAGCATTTGCTCCTAAAGTAGCTCCTGTGCATCACATTGATTATAAAGGAAGAAAAACTGTTGATACTGGAAAGAATGTGGTTCAGTCTTCAAATCAGACTTTCACATTCCCATACAGGCTTTAGGCACCACCACAGCCTCTTCATGCCCCTGTCTTCATCTATGTCCTGTGGGAAGTAGGCATGGCCAAGGCTGCTGCTGGGCTCCTCTCCATGGAGAAGTGCCAAGCTGTCCCTTCTAGGATGATCCTTGACCACTTTTGCTGCCACTGCTATGATGAGATCCTGTCTTAGTGGCACCTAATTCTGGACCTGTAATAATAGATATCAGCAATATATCTATATCTATATCAAGTATATTTTTTAAATTACAGTTGAGACACAGCGTTACATTTGTTACATAGTGATTTGACATCTCTTCATGTTCTGCTATGCTTACAATTGTAGCTACCATCGGTCGCCATACAATGCTGCTACAATACAATTGACTATATTCCCTATGCTGTACCTTTCATCCCCATGACTTACTCATTGCATAACTGGAAGCCTGTGTCTCCCACTCCCCTTCACCCAGTTTGCCCATCCTCCAACCACTCTACCCTCTGGCAACTACCAGTTTGTTCTCTGTATTTATGGGTCTGTTTGTGCTTTTTTGTTTGTTCATTTGTTTTGTTTTTTAGACTCCACATATAAATGAAATATGGTATTTGTCTTTCTCTTTGACTTATTTCACTTAGCGTAATACCCACTAAGTCCATTCATGTTGTCACAAATGGCAAGATCTCATTTTTTTTATAGCTTAGTAATATTCCATTTACATATATACCACATCTTCTTTATCCAGTCATCTATTGATGGACATTTAGGTTGCTTCCATATATTACCTATTGTAAATAATGCTGCAGTAAACACAGGGGTGCCTATATCTTTTCAAATTAGTGTTTTTGTTTTCTTTGGGTAAATATCCAGCAGTAGAACTACTAGATCGTATGGTATTTCTACTTTTAATTTTTTGAGGAAGCGCCATACTGGTTTTCACAGTGGCATTAATTTACATTCCCATCAACAGTGCACCAAGGTTTCTTTTTCTCCACATTCTCACCAACACTTGTTATTTCTTGTCTTTTTGATACTAGTCTGACAGGAATAACATGCTATCTCATTGTGGTTTTGATTTGCATTTCCCTGATAATTAGCAATGTTGAGCATCTTTTCATGTGTCTGTTGCTTATTTGCATAGCTTCTCTAGAAAAATGTTCAGATCTTCTGCCCATTTTTTAATCAAATTTGGTTTTTTGGTGTTGAGTTAAGTTGTTTATATATTTTGGATATTAACTTCTTATCAGATATATCATTTGCAAATATCTTCTCCCATTCAGTAAGTTGCCTTCTCATTTTGTGGATGGTTACTTTTGCTTGCAAAAGCTTTTTTTTTTTTTTTTTATGTAGTCCCAATAGTTTATTCTTGCTTTTGTTTCCCTTGCTTGAGGAGACATATTTAGGAAAATGTTGCTAAGGCATATCTCAGAGAGGTTACTGCCTATGTTTTCTTCTAGGAGTTTTATGGTTTCAGGTCTCACATTTAGGTCTTTAATCCATTTGTAGTTCATTTTTGTGTATGGTGTAGGAAAGTGGTCCAGTTTCATTCTTTTGCATGTAGCTGTCTAGCTTTCCCAGCACCATTTATTGACGAGACTGTCTTTTCCCCATTGTTTATTCTTGCCTCCTTTGTCATAGATTAATTGACCATGTAACTGTGGGTTTATTTCTGGGCTCTTTCTTCTGTTCCATTGATTTATGTATCTGTTTTTGTACCACTACAATACTGTTTTGATTATTATTGCTATGTAGTAAATCTTGAAATCTAGAATTATGATACCTTTAGCTTTGTTCTTCTTTTTCAAGATTTGCTTTGAGTATTTGACGTTTTTTATGATTCCATACAAATTTTGGAATTATTTTTTCTAGTTCTGTGAAAAAATGCTATTGGTATTTTGATAGGGATTTCACTGAATGTGTAGATTACTTTGGGGAGTATGGACATCTTAACAATATTAATTCTTCCAGTCCATGAGTATATCTTTCCATTTGTGTCATCTTCAATTTTTTATATCACTGTTTTATAGTTTTCAGAGTACAGGTCTTTCACCTCCTGGATTAAGTTTATTTATAGGTATTTTATTCTTTTTGTTGCAATTGTAAAGGGAATTGTTTTCTTAATTTCTCTTAATACTTTAATGAATAAATGAAACTTAAAAATAAATAAATAAATAAATAAAAGGAGAAGGATTCTCACCAAGCATGTAGCCTCTCAAACTGATTACTTAAAAAATGGTCTGAGGATACGTCGGTGGCTCAGTTGATTAAGTGTCCAACTCTTGATCTCAGCTCAGGTCTTGATCTGAGGATCATCAGTTCAAGCCCTATGTTGGGCTACACACTGGGTGTGGAGCCTTCTTAAGAAAAAAAAAAGTGGTCTGAATTTGTGTATTTATGTGTATAACTCAGTGGGTCCAGTAAGGTCTGATTTTAATATGCTTAGGCTAGAAAATCCCAACCCAGGAGACAGTAAATGGAGAATCATCACAGAATACTTTCTTTAGGACACTGCTTTCAGAGTTGTTCATTTCTAATGGTGAGTATAAGGAAATAAGGGCCATTGGTCACTTTTTTTGAGTATCTATGCTTGACAAACGTCTAGGTACACTTGATAGTCTTTTCCTTTTCTCTCTCCCCTCCTTAACTTCCTCAAGTAATGTTTGGTGCCATCACATAAAAGAAAGTTGTCTCTGAGAGGAAAAAACAACAAAAAATCTTCATGAGATGCTCCTCCACTCAGAAACACTTTCAAGAAGAATTGAAAGGAGATCATTTGCTTCTTATTTTTCTAGAGACTTGTTTCCCCACCCCTATGTGTGTGTGGTATGTGCGTGTGTGGTCAGTACAAGTCCTCTGTATGCTGTATAGAGCTTTGCTTCACACGTAGACACAGACCGAAAGGACCACATTCCTGAATGAGGGGGTAGATTAAGGTCCACACTATTTAACCCCTTGGCTTTTTCTTGGTAGGGAAGTGGCAGGGAAAAGCTTCAGGTTGTGTACCAGCATAGACAATAGAAGCACCTTTTGTTTTTTTTTAATTTTATTTTATTATGTTAGTCACCATACGATACATCATTAGTTTTTGATATAGTGATCCACAATTCATTGTTTTCATTTAACACCCAGTGCTAATGGAAGCACCTTTTGCTGACATTGTTCTCTCGAAGCTTACAATTGCAAAATGAAACTTGTTGTTTCTAATCCAGAAAGACAGCTGGAACTTTCATCTGTCTGCTGTCAAATGCATTGTTAATGTCATATTGGATCATATGATAATAGTGGGATAAATCTAATGGGTTATCTCAACCACACTGCAGACAGTAGAGTGAAGTGAAGTGGGCTAGGTAACAACCCAGAGAAGAACAAGAGGACTGAGTTCATGAGCCATGTTCAGTTACAGGATTGCATTTGGTTTGCTGTTTAGTTCACCATGTTGTCCCTACCAAGGGACCTTTTGGAGTATGAACCAAGCTTATTCCACTCATTAGAATTAACTTTGTCAGTTTATTTATTTATTTTCCATGTAAAACACACCTATGAGGAAATAATGTTCATTACTTGCCATCACTGAGAGGGTCTGTCCCCATAATCAATTCTATTCCCTGGTGTCATTCTCAGGGATGGGTGAGTAGGTGGCGAAGGCAATAGTTTTCTCTTACTTTGTTTCTTCCAAAAAACTTAAGAAGAGATCTGCCATACTGGCTGTTCATTGACCTAAGATTTGTTGCTCTTTACCTGACAGAGCTAACCTGGGTCATTCCTCTCAAGAGAGAGTTGGTAAGAAGGAAACACTGATGAGTTTGTGGATGCGCATCCTGGGTTCACATCCAGGCTCTGACTTTGCCAGTTTCTGAACTTTCTGGGCTTCATGTCCTCATTTGTAAACTTCCGGGTTCAGAGAGTAAGAATCAAGTGAGATAATGGAAAATACTTCATATGTAGGAAAAGAGATGTACAAACATAAGACTTTATTATCTACCCACTACACCAAGGGTTCCCAATTTGTCTGATCATGAGAGGTGTCTTGGAAGCATATTAAAAATACAGAATTCTGGGGCCCTGCCCAGACCTACTGAATTAGAATCTCTGGAGGCAAGGCCTGGATTTCTGCAGTTTTATAGCGTCCTGAATAACTCTGATGCTCACTCAGGTTTGGGTATCACATTGCCAGGGTTTGAACTTCTTGAAGATGGGAACTGTGTATCTTAGTATTTTAAAATCTCTACACCTAGCACATAGTATTTATATAACCCAATAATGACCGAATTTATTAAGGGCACACTGTGCCAGACACCATGCTAGCCAATGAGGAGACACAGCACAATCCTGGTCTGTGCTGAACTTACATGCTGTAATCATTGGTGATGTGGATGTTGCAAGGCAAGTAGGATAGCTTCAGTACACTGTGCTGATGAGTGTCTGAGAACTAGAGTCATTGAAGGGTTTTAAGCAGTCCTTTGATATGATCTGATGCTGTTGGACTTGTCAGTCTTGCCTTTATGTTTGATGTCCGAGAGCATTCTATTTTCACTGCTTTGTTGTGGGCAATATTTCCTATAGAAAGTAAAAGCTTTAAAGAAAATATTTGATGGATTTTCCCATTGTTCAAATTTCTTGATTCCTCCTGGTGAGTTTCCCTGGATATATGCAGTATGTTCATTTTTATACAAACAACGTGTTGGGGGCAAGTGCTAGTGGAATTTTGAAATCTAACACTACAGGTGCTGAATAGGAGCTACTGAAGGACATGCCATGAAAGGGGAGAATGAGGAAATAGATCCTCTGGGGAGTCTTACTCCAAGATGAAATAAACTTTTAAAACAGAAAGAGGCTACAGGAAGGAAAGTTAAAATTCCAGTATCTGTCTTGGGATGTGAAGAACAGCAAGTGTTCTTGACTCAACCCAAACATGGCCGACTGACCCCAGAGTCTGGCTGACCCTAGCATAGCTGGCTCACCCAAGTTTTGCCCATCCCTTCAACCAAATTTGAACCCTGTGTAAGCCCTGAAGTCATTTGGGAGATCATTTGAAAATATTTTCCTCTCTTTGTCTCCTTGGTTTGGACTAAGAATGCTCTGAAGAGAGCCATGTGGAACCACAGGGGAGAGAGCTCATTTTTCTATATGTATTTGTGCTTTTATGACCCTTTTCCTGCAAGTGTTGGGCAAGGAAGGAATGATGGAGCATTGACTCCTTGATTCTTGCAGCGTGGTGTGAGCAAACGCAGTTTCCCATTGAGGCAATGTGGTGGGAGAGGAAGCCCTGGATTCAAACTTAAAAGCCATAGTTCTGGTGTCCTGCTCTAAACAGCCCTTCAAAGCATGCTGCTGAATGAAGGAAGGATGGACAAATGAAGGAATGCCGGCTGGGCCTGGCCATTTCACCAAACATGAGGCTAAACTCAGCAACCTCAGGAACCAAGGACCAGGGATTACCACTTTGGGAGTGTAAATGTATCCCAGATGCGTGTGTGAGAAGTGAATATCCAAGCTGTGGCCCCTGCTAGGTGTTCACAGTCTGAGGACCATTGAACGATAAACTTAGAATTCCATACGTAATTCATAAGAGGAGAGGTCTCATATCGGATTCCACATGAAGAAGGAGTAAGGACTCCGGCTGAGCTTTGAAGGGTGAAGAGGGTTTGGACAGACAGAAGAGAGGAGAAAAATGCATCTAATGTAGCAGGTAGAGAAAAGGCACAGAAGTGGTTTACATCCTAATGGTGGTGTTTGTGACACCGTGAGCTGATTGAGATGACTGAAGGAGGATTGGGGATGGAGGGGGAGCAGTGTGGGCCTGGAGGAGGCAAGAGAACAAGGTCTTGGTGTAGCAGGAGCACAAGAAAGAACAAGGTGCCACATGAAGATTTTAAGTTGAAGAGCATTGTCCTGGGTGACTTGTCTGGCAGAGTGGGCCCCTCCACACCCACCTCTTGGCTGACTCGCTCTTTTGCACAGCCACTAAGCCTGGATGGAAATCCAGTGAACATTTCTGTTGCTCTCCCAGGTGATCAGATCTGCAGATATGTGGGGCAAGTTCCCTTGCGCACTCCCTTGTCTGAAAATTAACCAACATGATGGAGACTAGATCACACGCTTTCAAAACAAACCAAGTACTTCTTCTCTCTAATATGATTTACCAGATGACAGATGATCCCAATCCCTGTAATTACTTGGATACTTTAATTGACTTTCAGTGGCAGTAATAAGTAACTGGAGTTCAGGCTTGTAGAATTTCCTTCCTAATTGTCACTGTTAAACCACTCATTATAGAGATAAATAACACACCACTTGATTTAAACCGTTTCCTCCATCCATGTAAATTCCAGTGGCAGAGCCCCAGCATTTGCAGGCTCCTAGGGGAGCCGTTTAGGGGTGAGGAACACAGGCAGTACACCTAGAGGGCTACCCAAGCTGGTTGGCTGTTTCCTTTAAATTAGCAAGCCACAAGTTTCCAACACTGACGCACTTCCTAGTGCTTTGGATTTAAAAAGCTGTAGAAAGGATAATTGACCACAGCTTGTCAGCACAAGAGATTTACTGTCATTAGTGCAAACTCAGATGAATTACTTTAATATCATGGAATAAAAAAACGGTCAGATACTTTCCTCTCTCAGTAAGTTAAGGGTACTTAAACAGCTTTTCACAGTTTACTTCTGTATTTGGTGTAAAGGAAGGAGGAAATCATAAAGGGCTGTGAGTGGGAGTGGAGGGGAGGAATGGGATTAACTTGGCAGAGGTAGGAAAAGGTAGATTTCAGATTCTCAAATCAAATCCAAGTGAACAGATTTTTTCAGGGTTTGCTTGTTTTTAGGGTGGTATAAAAGCTAAATAAACATTTAAGTTCCCAATATTGATTTCTACTTTCCAGTGTAGTATTAATTTAGGTAATTCTGTTACAACTTGGGTTTTTCTGTTTGACTCAGTTGTAGAGAGAAAAAAACTGCAAATATTGCAGGGTAGTTCTTAAAGCCTTACACCATAGACACCAGTTTGGGAGACCTGAATTGTTTCATTCAGGGCCATGCAAATATGGCCCTCTAACTTGTTCTATTTTGTTTTGCTTTTCAATCATCTATTCTAAGGATTGTGTAAAAGAGCACCAGTGCCCAGGCACAAAGAATGCCTAGGACTGGAGCAATTTATTTTCATTTTGCTTCCCTATGGTTCTTTTTGCAAAACTCTTTGCCTCCTAACTCTTAGAACCACTGGCAAGCCACCACTGGCAATTGTTTCATTTTGATTTTTGGGAGGAGGGCTCCATTCCTGTCTGATCATTGAAACTAGACTTGCTTTGCTGTCTCCTGCTTCCACTAAGATCTAAACACGTGGGCCTGGTTCCTGTGGTTATTATAACTGGAATGGAACTAATCTCACTCATTTCTGTGTGGCTCAGCACTGTGGGTTAATATCTGTGAATGTTGTTGCCAATTACTGTTGCTGGATTAGTTGGTGGTAAGCACTATTTGTTCTTTCCCCTCTTTATTTCTCAAACACATTATAATATACCTGAGAGGTGAAAGTAATAGAAACTCCCTCTGAAAGGAGAGAAGAAGTCTGTAAAAATCCAGCAGCATTTGTAATTACTGCATATTTGATTATTTCCCTTTCACCTCTGAGTCTTGTGAGAATCACACAGGGAAATGAACATAAAATAACCTCGCTAGTAGCTATATTGTTAAAAACATAAACAATAGCATCAACAAACAATAGCACTATGAACCCTGGCCATCATGCTATAGGTCTGAAAGCAAGTGAGCTGGACTTCTCAGGATCCAGGAGAGGTGGAAATTCCAGAAACTTGGGCCTGCAGGGTCTTTACCCAACTCTGGTTTCTACTATTTTGAGTGAGTTGTAGCTTTGACTACATCCCATTAATCTAGTGATGGCTTGCCTCTAAATTGCTTTGAAAGAGTCATGGTTTGAGTTTCCTAATTCCATATTCAAAATTAAAAATTTAGCAGAGTCCCCAACCCCCTGGCCATTTGTCCAGACTTTGTGTGTTTGTGTAACACAGAAAAAGACATAAAACTTATTTTTAAAGAAAAAAAGTCATGTAAGATGGATAAAGTTAGGGTGGAGAGAGATTTGCAGAAGTAACTTCAAAGTTGTCTAAACTGAGTTATAAAATACTCTTCCATCCCTACAAGATGGGTGGTAATGGAACTACCTTTATCATTGCAAAATGTGTGTGAAATGGTGGCACGAAAAAAGAAAATGGCAAGAAATAGCAGTGTACCTGACTGGGTTATATTAGTGTGTGATGATTCCTTGTTGTAGCCAGGGGTCTTTCATGTTCTCCAACACAGATTGGATTCGGGCCTGACCAGGATGACAACATTACCTCTTGAATGGGTAGCCATCACTTTTAAATAAAATCTACGTGCTCTGTCTCTGCTGGGGGTGCAGCTTTAACTGACCCATCATATGCCTGGCAGAGTGTCTGAGCCCAAAGCAGGTTGGAAATAAGGCAGCACATCAGATTGAAGGTGCTTGTAGAAGGGTTGGGAGGTACAGATTGGATGCTGGTCATGCCTGTGGCCAGGAGTGTGCAAAATGGACTTAGTCCATTTCCAAGACCAGAATGCAGGGGAAAAAAACCTTTTATGTATAAATACGACAACCTGACACTCAGAAAGGCTTAGCATCTCTTTCCAGGGATGGCTTGGCCCATATGCTGGGTTATACAGGGTGTTTGAAATTTGCCAGAAAGAGAGACAGAGAGATTGAGAGATTGAACGGCGGGTGGGGGTGGGGTGGGAGGGGGAGGAAGGACCAAGGGAAGAAAGAGAAAAAAACCAAAGGTTGGATTTAGTTTCTGTGCCTGTTTTGTTTTTTGTAGTAGAACACTAATTAACCTATATTAAATGTTTTACCTGGATGTGAACTAATGAGTAAATGCATTTCTGGATGAGGTAGGCATATGGTATGTGGGCATGCTTCCCTGAATGTCAACTGCCTTGTGGAACTCTTCCTTTTCACCTCCACTCCCCCTGACAGCTCAGCTCATCTTTCTGATAATAGAGAGACCATCAATCACCAGCAGCCTGCCCATAAGTATTGGGGAAGGTGGAGGGAGGTGGCAGATATGAAGTCACTAGGAAGACAAGACTGTGTGTGGAGTGACACAAATGGGAAAACTCCAGGTCTTTTCTACAGTCATGATTTCCTCAAATGCTCACCATGTCACTGGGCATGGATGAACACAGGGGATTTTAGTCTCTACAGTAGGTCCTCGAGATTCTGTGGTATAGATTTTGATGGTTGACTTTAACATATTTCATTTGGCATTAATATTTGTATATCCCCTATTATTACATGTTTCCCCCCAAACTTAAATAGTTTTACTTTTAGTCTCTTTCCAAGCAATTTATAAAATGCAAAAGGTAGGGGTGCCTGGATGGCTCAGTCAGTTAAGTGTCTGACTCTTGGATTCAGATCAGGTCCTGATCACATGGCTCTAGGGATTGAGCCCTGAGTCAGGCTCCTCGCTCAGCGAGAGTCCACTTGGACATCCTCTTCCTCTGCCCCTCCCCCTGTTCGTGCTCTCTTTGTCTCAAATAAATAAATAAATAAATATTTTTAAAAATAAATAAAATGCGAAAGGTATAAAAAAGTAAGTGGAAATAACCTCTAATCTTACCACCCAGTGATAACCCATGTAATACTTTCATAAGTGTCTTTCTAGATATTTTTTCTATGCATGTATACACACAGACACATACAAACATAAATATGTAGATGTTCTTTCAGAAATCTTTTTTCATTTAGAAACACGTCATGGCCAAATTCCTATGCCCATAACTATGTTTTATGTCATTCTCTCCAATGACTTCTTGGTGTTAATTATTTTCATTATTGTGAAGTACTTGTGGGTACATCTTTACATATTTTATGACATCTTTAGGATAAATTTCTAGAAGTGGACTTGTTGATTAGAAGATTATGAGTGTTTGAAATTTGGCTATGTGTTCTCATGTTGTCTTCTGAAAGGTCATATTAATGGGAGGTATCATGGATGAATCCATGGTAGTTTTTTTTTTAAGTAATGCTTATATATTTATTTCCTGCCTTTCTACAGTACAGAAAAAATATCTAATTACTATGTAATACTCTTTTAGAAGGAAAAGTCATACTATAGTCAGATGACTATTTTGTCAAATTAATTGTCCTTTTATGGTTCCTGGGTTTTAGTTATTATTTGCTATTAAAAAGTAATATAAGTGGTCATTTCTTCAAGTTTCTTTGTGATTTTCAGTTGTCATTTTGTAATTTCAAGCTAATCATTCTGTGTGGGCATGATGATGTTTGGGTAGTTTGTAGGGAGACATATATGTTAGATTTGCTTTGGAGTTTAAATTGAAGAACAGCTAGGTAATTCCTATGCACAGTGTAATATGAATGCAAGACAGAGGCACTGGGTGTCTCATCCCCATTCAGTCTGAAAACTGACTAGCAGCAGGCAGCATAAATATTCAGGCCATGCACATGTGAAGGCATATACCATGAAGACACATGGCAGATAGAGGTTCAAAGGTTCTTAGCCCGTTGCTAAGGAAACATGTCCGTAGTCTTATGAATAAACAGAAGATAGGTGAACTGAGAGTGTCACGTGTGGATGGGAGAAGAGGTAGAGAAAGAGTTATTGTAACAGAAAAGTATGGAACACATTGGAGTAGGTTGGGGAAAATTGGGGACAGAAACCACCTTATCTAGGCTTTTTAGACATCAGCAAAATAATCAGATTAAGGCAAAGAATGTAGCCTCACTGGCAAAACTGAAACTCAGACACAAAATAAACAGTTGTATAAATTCAACCAGTTGGTTTTTAGTGATTTCAGTGCATGTGTATGTGTATGGCTGTGAGTTTGCATAGAGTTCATTGTTCAGTAGTGGGAAGACATATATCACACAGCCCGGTACGTTATATCGTGAAGCTCAGTTCTTTAAATATGAAATCACAGCCAGCCCCTCTGGGTGCAAACATAAGGCGTGAGAACTAGCCCAGCACCACTGCCGTTATCATCTGGTATCTGGGCCCTTCATTAATACTTACGGAGCCATAGATTAAGCATAGACCCCTCCATAACGCAAGGAACCAACTCTGCACTCAAAATAGTTTAATCTTGGCTTTTAATGTGAAAGCAAAAATTTTTAAATGTTTGCAAATCCAAAAAAAAAACGTGCCTTAAGATAGGCTACATGGCGTTAAAAAGTTCATTTCTCCTGAATTGAGAACCCATGTCCTGTTCTAAAATAATCCTGCAGATAATTTTGGCTCTTCTCCCTTCTGAATGGTCCTTTAAAAAAAAAAAAAGATTTATTTATTCATTTGAGAAAGAGGGAGAGAGCGCACGTGTGCGCACAAGCTGGAGGGGCAGAGGGAGAGAGAATAACAAGCGGACTCTGCGCTGAGCACAGAGCTCCACACAAGGGCTTGATCTTAGGACCCCAAGACCACAATCTTGGCAGAAACCAAGAGTTGGATGCTCAACCGACTGCACCACCTAGGCACCCCTGAATGGTCCTTTTTTGAACTGCATCCCATAGGGATAATTTTCTTTGTCTCTCATTCTGTCTTGTTTTCTTATGGAGAAGGGAGGAAGGGATTAAAAAAAAATCCTATAATTAGCTGAGCACCTAATATGTGTCAGGCACTATACTAATTACTTTTTTTTTTTAAGATTTTATTTATTTATTTGACAGAGAGAGAGACAGTGAGAGAGGGAACACAAGTAGGGGGAGTGGGAGAGGGAGAAGCAGGCCCCCTGCCAAGCAGGGAGCCCAATGCGGGGCTCTATCCCAGGACCCTGAGATCATGACCTGAGCCAAAGGCAGACGCCCAATGACTGAGCAACCCAGGTGCCCCACTATACTTACTACTGTTACACACGTCAAATCATTCAATGCCATAGCCTTGTAAGATAGATCGTATCATCCAGCTCCAGAGTGGCTAAGTTGTCTGAAGTTGTACTAATTTGATAGAGAAGGATTCATACTCAGATTTGCATGACACCAAAGCTTTGTGATTTTTTCCCTGAGCTACATGTGAAAGTAGCAGAGTTCTTGGGATTCCTTGTTTATTCTTGGCATCATAGAAGTCATTATTACAGAAACATGGCCCAGGGGCACCTAGGTGGCTCAGTCATTTGGGCATCCAACTCTTCATGTTAACTTGAGTCTTGATCTTGGGGTTGTGGGTTCAGGCCCCACGTTAAGCTCCACGCTGAACATGGAGCCTACTTAAAAAAAAAAAAGAGGGGGGGTGCCTGGGTGGCTCAGATGATTAAGCGTCTGCCTTCGGCTCAGGTCATGGTCTCAGGGTCCTGGGATCGAGCCCCGCATCAGGCTCCCTGCTCAGCGGGGAGTCTGCTTCTCCCTCTCTCTCTGCTGTTGCCCCTGCTTGTGCTCTCTCTCTCTGTCAAAAATAGATAAAATCTTTAAAAAAAAAAAAAAAAGAGGGGTGCCTGGGTGGCTTCATCAGTTAAGCATCCGACTCTTGATTTCGGCTCGGGTCATGATCTCAGGGCCATGAGACTGAGCTACGAGTGGGGCTCTGTGCTCCAGCAGGGAGTCTGCTGAAGATTCTCTCTCTTCTCTCCCTCTGCCCCTCCCTCTGCTTGCTTGCTCTCTTTCCCTAAAATAAGTAAATCTAAAAAAAATATGGCCCAGAGTCTTTCTAACAGTATGTATGTAATTCACACATTGTTGTAAAATGCATTTCTTATTCACCTATTTGTGTCCTCTTCTGTGCTCTGCATCATAAGGGCTGCAAGAGAAGTAAGATGTCTTAGTTTTAGCCCTGTGAGAGCTTCTAGAGCTTCTAGTCCAAATTGCATCAATTAGCTGCCCTCAAAAACAACATTAGGCAATATACATTCATAGCCAGACCAGATGAGGTGACACAAAAGAGGATTCTGTGTAAATATTAGCTGTTTTCCCACAGAACAATGGCAAGCAGAATTGGGATACCAGTTGTTCTTCATGGTAGCCACAGTTTAGTGAATAGGGCCCCCAAAATGTGAAATAGTCCAAATATATGTTCAGGTAATTCTCAACATATTTCAAGAGAAATCTTATGCTTTCAATAACCTGGAAGAAAAAATTGAGCAGAGAATGCTTTACTAGTTTAAAATTTTTCTTTTGAAGTTACTTGCCCTAATTTGAAATTTAAGCAGTATAATAATGATGATAATGATAGTGATGACTAAATTTATTGAGCACTCACTCTAAACTCTGTGCTAACACTTTGCTTGTATTACCTCATTTGGTCTTCATAACCATCCTATGAGGTATGTACCCATTTTACATATGAGGAAACTGAGACCTGGAAAAGTTGACTAATTCTCTTATAGTCTCTGACAGAAAATTGTAGAGCCTGAACTCAAACACAGGTCTGTTTGATTACTCCATATATACTTTTCTTTAAACAAAGGAAGCAAATTGTGCTAACAATAACATTTGATTTTCATGTCTGCCTAGTAATGGACCTAGCTATGCACACAGGCTGCATGTAATGTGAGGGTTCCTGCTGAGTTGTGTCTGTCCACATTGGACCCGTCACTCTCCGTGGTTCTTTTCAGGCCTGTCAGGATATTCCCTGCTTCTTCTTTAATTCATAAATCTCACCATTTGTGTTCTTCCTCAGCTAGTCTGGCTCTGAGTCTGCATTGCTTAATCCTGTATCAGGGGCAGAAAAGTAAAATAAAGAGTCAAGGGATTAATTCTAGAAAGCTGCTATGGGGAAGTGCAGGATATAAGAGAGGAAAAGGTCCTAGGCATGGTTGGGGTTAAGGAGGGATCTTCTGTAAACTACCATTTATGTCTTACCCCATTGACTAGTGATCCTTTTGGAAATCATTTAGAAGTTGAACCTCAAGATATTGGCCATCAAGCAAGTGAGCTGCTCAGTTTAAGAAACCATCCCTGAATGTTCACTTTAGGTTAGGAGGAGAAAGTAAAAAGAGGAGAGGTTGTTAGATTGCAGAAGGCAGCACTTTGTTAATGGACACTTGGAAGGGCATGAGATGGGTGCCAGACATACAATTATTCTAGAGAGGTGAGTATTATTGTCCTTAATTAACAGGTAAAGTTGAGGCTCTGAGAGTCTAAGTTACTTATCTCAAGTACCATAAACAGCCATAGGTACAACAGGCTATTTCAAGTCCTGTACTCTTTCTAGAATCCTGCTGAAAACCAGAGACTGGCTTTCTGAGGCCTCTTTCAGCTCCAAAATTCAATGACTTTATGGGTTCTCTATTTTTTAGAGAGAGCCTCAACTTTACCTGTTAAGATTCTAGAAGCTTTGTTTAGAGTTTTCAAGTAAAAATCAATTTCTGGAGTACTTGCCATGTGCAAGGAGCTTTGTAGGGGCTATATAGATAGACTTGACAGTTCCTGATTCATAAGGAACCTAAAGCAGTTAATAAATTCTAGTATAAGTCAACCTGTATTATTAATTCATTCTAATGCAAATCAACCAATATAAAAATAAAACAAAGGGTTGGGGACACAGGCAAAGAAGACAAAGCACAATCAAAGAGCATGCTTTGATTTCTTCTTCTTACTTCATTTGACAAACTCTTTCTGACACTTTTGCATCCACTCAAACACTTCTTGAGCACCTAGTTCAAGCTCAGCACCATGATAAGAACACAAACATGGTATGGACTCAGAGAGAAAGAAATAGAATGACAATCCAGAGTAGCTGATCTTCCTATAAGTGGGATCCAAATACTTGAGGTGCTCACACAGGAGATGACTTTGGTCTGGATCTTGCTGGCTGGGGGCATTTCACATGACAGAGAGGAGCCAACAATCATCTTGTTGGAAGAAGAGCAAGAATTCCAGTACAATGTGAGTATAAGGCACATGGGAGGAGTTAGGGCTGGAGAAAGAACAAGGAACAAGTTTCTGGAGAAGCTTAGAGGTTGTGCTAGGGATTTTGGATTTTCCTAAAAGTTGCCAAAACCCCATGGAGATGTTTTGGCCAGGAGGTGACATGGTTTGTTTTTTTCAGCCCTCATCTGCCTTCCGTATGAAGGACTGGCTGGTTGTGGAAGATATTGGGGTGGCCTCTTCCCAGCTGTTTTGAAGGGAGTATCATTTCATTGAACTTGTAAACTCAGATTGCTTTGCTCCTCATTTACCCATAAAAGGCCATAAGGTCTAGACTGTCTCTAGTCAGCTCTGGCCTCTTTTAGCATCAGTTTGGATTATCCTTTCCCACAGCTAACTTACCCTCTGGGGTTCTTTTCTGAGGCAAGCTTCTCGATCTAAACTTTTATCTGGAACAGGCATTTGGGATCATCTCCAGGTCTTCTAAATGGGTTGGAACAAAAAGGAACAAGCAGTGGTAGGGAGAGAAACAGGCCTCCGGAGGGCTTCTCTGCCTCTGACGATTGAAACCCCTTCCAGGATGAAAGAAGGAAAACATTAAAGACCAGATATGCTTTCAAAAATAGAGAACCCATAAAGTCATTGAATTTTGGAGCTGAAAGAGGCCTCAGAAAGCCAGTCTCTGGTTTTCAGCAGGATTCTAGAAAGAGCACAGGACTTGAAATAGCCTGTTGTACCTATGGCTGTTTATGGTACTTGAGATAAGTAACTTAGACTCTCAGAGCCTCAACTTTACCTGTTAATTAAGGACAATAATACTCACCTCTCTAAACAAAATTAAATATTATATGCAAAAAAGGTAAAACCATGTATAACATAGCTGTGATTTCAGAAACTGAGACACAGGCAAGTTAAGTGGGCATATAGAAGGATAGTCCTTTCACTGTAGTGAGTGGATATCTTCACAGCCCTGACCTATGAAACCCCAGTCTGGCCTTCCTAAGTCTGTAAGCATTACCAAGCTGACACAACACTTTTAGTGAGAATGGCAAAATCTCTTTGCGTGCCCTGTGTTCTCATGTTCCCTAAATTTTGAACATTTCTTGCTTTAAAGTAGCTGATGGCATTGAACCCTGATTGTACGTCTGTCTTTGTTTTAGCAGTAAAGGCTTAGGGTGGGGATTTTACCTAGCAGTTCACAGTCTGTCTCAGGGGATGCCTTAGCATCTCAGCGTCTATATGTCACCTGAAAGCCCTCTGTGTTTTTTTTCTGGAATGAGTCCCAGTGCTTACCTCACACAGGTATATTAGCACTTCAGTTTCACTCGGTTGTCAGAAAAGATGGTTGCCTAGTTGTTGACTCATGAGAAATTGGGCAGCAAAATAGATGATTCTCTTCACAGTTTTGCCCCTTTGCACATTAGCCTGGTCTTCTTTTCCTGCTTCTATGCAGACCTACTTTTTCTTTCTCAAGCCATGACGTGTTTGACAGGAAATGTGTTCTTTAGTAAGCCCAGTGGCTTGATTACATCAAAGCAGGAGATACCCAAGACTCCAGTGAAAAGGATTGATTGCAAGAATAGGACAGTTATCACATACTCAGAATGGCTTTTTAATAAAAACTCATTGAGAACAATTAATTTTTTCCTGATGATTTTATTTGCTGCCTTGACTGTGTTTACAAAGCTCCTGTTGCTGGCCATGGCTACTAGAGTTGGTCACTGACGACTGGACCTTCTACAGTGGAGTCCCGGTTTTGATTACCTAAGATCAGGAGAATCATTCCTCAAATCTCTAGTTGTCTGTGACTGCTTCCTTTCAACCCTGCTTTGCTGCCTTTCCTGTCATGATGACAGTAACAAAAACAGCACTAATAATAACTAAAAATTGCATTAGTGCTTGCTTTGTGCATGAAGCTTTCCTAAGCATTATACCTATGTTTAATTAACTAGTTCGATGTCTCCACACAGCAGATTTTATAATCTCAAGGAATCTAGGGACAGGAACTGTGAGTCAGAGATATGATAGGGGCCACTGTCAGACTGTAGGGACTTTAGAAACAAACAGTTGTTGTCAACAGAGGCAGATTTTGACATGTCTGGAAATGTTTTTGATTGTCTCAACTGGGGGGTGCCACAGGCATCTAGTGGGTAGAGGCAAGGGATATGGTTAAACATCCTATAATGCACAGGCCAACCCCCCACAACAAAATGTTATCCAGCCTAAAATGTCATGAATGTGGAGGTTGAGAAACTTTGGAGCCACATGATTTAAGCACTCTTGTGCAGATTACATAAATTTCAATCCTGCTTCTGCACCTTACTAGTTGTGGATCTTGGGCAAGTAGCTTATCCTGTTGAGGCCTCAGTTTTCTCATCTTTAAAATAGGAATGACAGTAGTAATATTATGTTATGGGGTTGATGTCATGATTAAATGTATTACGTTTAATTCATTAATACATGTAAAATGCTTAGCTTAGCATCTGGCACATAATAGATGCTCCATATAGTAGCTGCTGTTTTTATTAGATAGAGCCCTTCTAGTCTTAGGGAGACAAACTAGCTTCTCTTTAGTCTTGAGAGGATACCTTCAGTTCATGCCATCCAAGGGAATAGTTTGTTTTTCCATCTCAATCCTAAAAAAAATTCCTATCTAGCTCACTAGGAAGGTCAGGAAAAGTTATCTTTGATTTCTTCCATGGAAGGTGTCTTTTTCATGTTTTTTTTTTTTTTTTTTAACAAAAGAAAGCCACAGTTCTCTGTCCTGCCCTTGCATTTTGTTGCTTCTCTGTTTCCATGCCTACCTTCTAAGGTCTAGTCTGTCCACCTGTTCCTGCTACATCATTACACCATGTGCATTGCTGAGAAGGGAGCGTGCTGTGGTTCATCCAAGTCTACATTGCTCTCCAGAATGGGCGTTCTCAGTACATAGAGAAGGAAAACTATGCCTGCTTAATCCTCAGGTAGAATTATGGGCTGATATCAGTGGAATCATCTAGGAACTGAGACAGAGAGGGGTTCGCTAATTTACCTGACTTATCCAAAAAGTGAGTGAGCGAGTTAGGAATACATCTAGCCTCTAGTCTCCCTCTTCCATGCTTTTGCATTACCCCCCTAGGGGAATGTTAGTGAACTATGCCTACATTTAGGGTCTTCAGAGTGTCCTGCAATTATTTACTTTGTTTTTGTGGTAGGAAACTCACTCTGAACCTAAGTTGGTACATGATTTTGATTCAGGCCCACTGGGCATTTCTGAGCTGGTAGAGTAGGGATACCAGAAGATTCTACCAGAAGAGGGAGAGCATATTCTGAAGGAAATAGGAAGCTTGAAAAGTGTGACCTGGTAATGAAATTTCAGGGTTGTGGGGATAGGGAGCCGTCCCAAGAACAGAATGGTGTCTGTCACTTTGTGTCTATGAAGATGAATCTTTTCTGAGACCCAGTGAGTTTAAATGGGAGTCCTGTGGTAAGCAAGGATTTAAAGATTTGTTTTAGGAAAATTTTATAAAATTTTGTGCCCAAGGAGCATAGCTATGTGTCTACCTAACAGAATGTGAAATGAAACAAAACACTGAATGGTTTGGCATGTATGGGGTTCTGATGCATCGGCTGAGGGGAAACATCTGTTCTGGGAGATTTTGGCAGAGTGCCATTAGGTGCCTGGGGAAAGATGATGGAGAAGTAGGAATGCCTGCTAGAGTGGACATGAGACCCTTACTGCAGACTCAGTAGATATTCCTAATGTTTCTGCAGGGAAGGGCCTGTGAATTTGGATTTGTAATGTTAGTCTGTTGGTATGTATAGGCCTGAGGAAATGGATGGTATCTGAAATTTCACTAAGATTTTGGTACCTCAAAATGCTAACAAATATGGTGATTTGTTACACTTTTTTTTCAGTCCTTCAAATTGGCATTTTCCCCTGGTATGCATTATGGATTATTACTTTCAAAAGTCTGCAACACATTGTTAGAATAAATATGCTTATAGAACAGCCTGAACCCTAGGAGAATGGTCCCATCATGTCATTTATCAGTTACCTCAGTATCAGATGAGGCATTCACAGCAATCAAAACACATTAATTTTAAATGATGTTCTATGTTTTAGACAACTACTATATCCATATTGAAGTAGTTTAAATATAAATGAGGCCCATAGAAATGTCAGGTAAAATACAACTGCCAAAATTATAAGATCATTGGCAAATGTTTGAATGGCAGCCAGTGCTGGGCCTTAAATGTTGAGAAGGAGCTTCTCAAAAGTAATTCAAGCTGTAAAAGCAAAGATACATTTTGGAATCCTATCCACTTGGAATTCATTTATACAGCGTGTTGACTACCTATGGCTACTGGGCATAGACTAGGTCGTAGGTGATAGGAATACTGTGAAGCTATCTGGAGGAGATTGGTAAAGAGAACTAATGTCTCATTTATTTACTACTGCTTAGCAAAACCATCCCAAGATGTAGGAACTTAAAACAGCAATTTTATTATCTCTTAGAATTCTGTGAGTTGACTAGGCTCAGCTGGTCAGTTCTTCTCTCAGAGTCTCTTATGTGGTAAGAGAAGGTGGCTTGAACTGAATCACCCAAGATGATTCCACTCACCTCAGACATTGGCAGGATTGGCTGGAAGGCTGACACATCTTTCTTTCTATCTCCATATTCATCTCACTGTGCTGCTAACTTGGGCTTCTGAAACCTGAATCTCAAGAGGTCAAAAGCAAAAGCTGCTAGGTCTTCTGAAGGCTTAGACCCAGACTGGCATAGTGTCACTGTCATCGTTCTCTATTGGTTAAAGCAAATCATAGGGTCAGCCCAGATTCAAAAGACATACTATACAATGCTGTGAGTACTGGGAAGTATGTTTCATTGGTGGCCATCTTTGGAGACTGGCTGTCACAGATAGCCAGGGTAATACCAGTGACAAAAAGATAGGGAAAGTGAGTTCTGAGCTTAGACGAAAAGAGCTGATTCATAAGTAGATTAAAGCATGTTAAGTAGCATATATAGAAGCATCAGTTACTCCCAAAGTACAGAAAGTAATACCCACAGATGAATAGGGATTTTTTTTAATCCTGAAAAACATACTATGTGGCAAAGAATTGGATGAAGGTGACCTTGGGTTTCTCATGCTGAATATGTACTTCAGGTAAGGATGGCATTATGTTATTATATGAAAAGAGAAACAGGACTTTATTCATTTGGAAGTTAAGAGGTAGAAGCCAGAGGAGAGGGAGACATTTTAAAGTAAAGCTTGAAAGAGAGGCTGTGGAATTCATACTGAATGCTCTTCATTTTCTTGGGGTAGTTAGAAGAATGATTATTTACTTAGGGTTGAGAACAGCAGAGTTAAGTTTGGCATGTGCTGTGGAAAATGGAAAATGTTTCCAAATAAAGGGATCTGGTATGCTGAGAAGCACAGGGCCCAGCTGATACTGGACTTAGAAGCATGTGGCAAGGCCCATTGGCAGAGGCATATGGTTTTTTTCTACAGCACATTTACAGTCTGGGACAGAGACAGTTGAATAGTTAGGTCTTCATAAAGAAGCAGGTTGTGATGTTGGAGGTATGTTCCTCTTTCCTTTCTTCAGGGAAAACTATATGGAGATAGCTTGAGGATCTTGCAGGCATTACTTTTCAGGACCTCCATGCATCTGCTGTCTCCAAGGGGAGTTTTCCTGCCTGGCACAGCTTCCTCCCCAAGGGTGACTTCTTTCCAATAAACTCTGCATGCAAAACAAGGCGCATAGGACTCATTGTAGTTGAGTTCAAGTTCAAGATGGAAAAGATACTTGAGAAGAAAATTTATTTCTGTACTATCTTCATATCAATAATTACAAAATTAAAATTTTTTTCCTTATATAAATAATGCATGATTATAGAAAATTATAAAATATAGATGATCATAAAGAAGAAAACTTAAAATTACCTTAATCCCACGTCTCAGAAATAATTGTGTCAATAATTGTGTCAATAAAAAATTCCATTTTTTTCCCTTATGTATATACAAAATTGTGATAAGAAAGTATAGGGCAGTGATTACATTCAGGACCAGCTACATCATTTTGGGGGCCCAGTGTGAAATTAAAATGTGGGGCTCCTCATCCAAATATTAAGAATTTCAAGATGTTCACAAAAGAGCATTCAACCAATTGTGGGGCCCTTCTAAGTGTGGGGCCCTATGAATGATACAGGTTGCATGTCCATGAAGCCAGCCCTGCTTATCCCCTAATCTCAAGCATAAACAATTTACTGCTGTAGAGCTTTCTCCTTCCTTCCCCTCTCCTAGCCTCAAGGGCGGCTTTGGGGCTGCCAGAGTATTTGCAGCTACAGGTGTAGCTAAGTCAGTCCAAGGGACCCTCCTCAGGTTTCATCCTCAGCAACATGTACAAATGAGTAGTTTGTTTTCAGATATTTTCCATTTTCTCCTTTCAGTACATGTTAACCTCTCTTCAGCCTCATCTCCAAGGAAGCCTGGCCCTTGAAACCTCCTGGAATTTGCCCTGCTAGGTTTTGGGATTATTTGGAAACTGCGATTCCTTTTTCCCTCCCAATTTCTACCCTTTGGAATGGGAATGCCTTACATATGTCTGTCCTACCATTGTATTTTGGAAGCAGATAACTTGTTTTCTAAGTTTCACCGGTGCACAGATGTAGAGTAATATGGCTCCAGTATGGACCATGCCAAGTCTCACCCATACCTGATTGAGTTGATTTAGGAGGTAAGATTGGGACTTTTTGAGTTGATTTCATTTAGATGAGATTTTAGACTTAGAGTTGATGCTGGAATAGGTTAAGACTTTTAAAAATTTGGGGAAGGTGATGCCTGGGTGGTTCAGTTGGTTAAGCGGCTGCCTTCGGCTCAGGTCATGATCCCAGAGTCCTAGGATCGAGTCCCACATCGGGCTCACTGCTCCCTGCTGAGCGGTGAGCCTGCTTCTCCCTCTCACTCTGCCTACTCCCCCCCTCCCCCCCCCCCCCACTGCTTGTGCTCTCTCTCTCTCTCTCTGGCAAATGAATAAAATCTTAAAAAAAAAAAAAGATTTGGGGAGGAAGTGAATGTATTTTGCTCATGGGACAGATTAAGTTTTGAGGAGGCTAGAGGGTATATTGTACTAAGTTGAATTGTGTCTCCCTAAAAGATATACTCCAGTCTTAGCCCTGGGCGCCTGTGAATGTGACCTTATTTGGCAATAAGGTCTTTGCAGGTGTGATCAAGTTAAGATGAGGTCATACTGGCTTAAGTGGACCCTAATCTAATGATCGATGTTCTTATAGGAGGGAGGCTGGACACAGAGACACACAGGGAGAAGTCTATGGGATGATGGGGTGAGACAGAGATTGGAGTGATACACTCCAAACTAAGGAGCACCAAGGACTGTTATCCTTGAGAAGATAGGAGAGAGATGTGAACAGAATTTCCAGAAGGAAGCAACCTTATCAACACCTTGATTTCAGAATTCTAGGCTTCAGAACAGTGAGAAAATAAATCTAGAAGATTTTAAACAGAAGGGGACACGGTTTCACGTATGATATTTGACAATTATCATTATAGCTAAGCATGGAAAATGGATTTTAGGGGGTCAAGAATGTCAGTAAGGAGGGCGCCTGGGTGGCTCAGTTGGTTAAGCGACTGCCTTCGGCTCAGGTCATGATCCTGGAGTCCCTGGATCGAGTCCCGCATCGGGCTCCCTGCTCGGCGGGGAGTCTGCTTCTCCCTCTGACCCTCCCCCCTCTCATGTGCTTGCTCTCTCTCATTCTCTCTCTCTCAAATAAATAAATAAAAAATCTTTAAAAAAAAAAAAAAGAAAAAAAGAATGTCAGTAAGGAGACAAGTCACTCCCTTATTTCTTCACTGGTTCAGACAAGAGATAATTGGTGACTCAGAAGCGGGTGGTCGTGACAGAAATGGTGACAAGTAGTTGGACCCAAATACATTTAGAAGATAGGGGTGACAGGACTTGCTAGTAGTTTGGAACAGGGTGAAGGAAAGAGAGGCACCAAGAATGGCTCTAAGGATCCTGGTGGAGCCCTGGGTAGATGTGGGTTCTTTTTTGGGTGAGGAGACTTGGAGAAGAGCAGGTTCTGAGGAGTTCCCAAGATTGAGTTCTTATTCAGAGCTCACATTGAAATGTCAAGTAGTAAAGTCCTTTCCTTAGTCCAGAGGGCAGCTAGGTGTCCAAAAACCTCAAAAGTCACCGTGGGAGAGAGTCTGCCTGAAAATGAAGTCTACAGAGAGACAGAGAACAATCTGATGACATTCTTTGAATTCCTGGATTTAGCCCATGCTTAAAGTCTGTGCCACTGCTTTAAGTTTTCATTACTCAACTCACAAACTTCTCCCATTTTTTACTGCTTAAATTTATTAAGTGAGGTTTCCATCATTTGCCTCCAAAAGAGGCCTGTATACAATAAGAACTCAGCAGATAGTGTAACAGAACTGATGACATAGCAAGGTCCTTTATAAATTGATTAGGCTTCTTAAAACTAAGCATCTATTTTCACCTGTTGCGTTGGTGGGGGGCAATTTGAAGTTATATAAGAGAGGATATGACATTAAAATATTATTTATTAAGCACATTTTTTAAAAAAACTCAGTTATTTCATAAAAACAAGACTGAGGTATGTTGGTCCTCTGCTCTCCTTCCTTCCCCAAACTCTCTCCCCATGACACTGCACAACTCCCTCCCCTCCCAGGGTCCCAGGGAAGCAGTGGATGTCCCAGCGCAAGTGCCTCTCTTAACTCAGTCTTTAGTTGCAAACCTCTGAGGCTTCAGAGTTAGATCTCATCTGTGGGCAGCTGGCTTGTGCTTTTGCCCCAGATCCTGTAAGCTGCATCCCTGAAGCTTACAGCCCTTCCCCGCATGCATGGGAAGAGCAGTGTGGCACTTATTTCTGAGGCACTGCTGGAAGGGAAGAGCAGGGCCAGGTTGGAAGTATTGTTAGCTTTGCCTTATTAATAAAATAAGGTTAATGATTTATTCATAGCTGAGACAGTGCCGCTGTGCTCTGGAGGACAGCACAGAACGGTTACATTCTAGACAAGCAGCTGCTGTGGAAGAGATGCGAGCCATCTGAGAAATGGTCTTGGACTGTTTCTGTGAGGCTGTGAGCAGATTTATCTGACTACATCAGAGCTCAGAGGCAATTATTTGTATACTGTGGGTGTTGTAGGATAAATGCTGGTAATGGAGGTCCCTGGAAGGATGCCCCCTGCTTTTCCATTTCTCATCTAATGAGTATTTGTTCACCTTCTTTCTTTATCCTCTCTTTCTTGGTATCCGGAAGATGCCTGAGTTTGTAATTTGAGATGTGTTAGCTGGGGAATATCAATATAATGCACATCTGAATGTGACCCCCATCAAAGGGAGCTCATCCCAAGAAGCAGAAGAGAGAAATGGTATTTAGGCTTTTCTGGTGCTGGCCTAAGCATACACTATTTTTAAAGACTAAATCTTTTAAAATTATATTTCTTCTTTCCCAAATGGACTGCAGAATTTTTTTATAAATAATTAGAAAAGAGATTTAATACGCTGCAGAATCCTGGTAAATAACTGGTATGTGTATATGTATTTATATATATTTTTATTTTTTTTTTTTTTTTTTTTTTTTTTTTTTATAATTTTTGCTATCTTTTTTTTTTTTTTTTTTTTTTTTTTTTTTTAAAGATTTTATTTATTTATTCATGAGAGACAGAGAGAGAGAGAGAGAGAGAGGCAGAGGGAGAAGCAGACTCCCAAGGAGCAGGGAGCCCGATGTGGGACTCGATCCCAGGACCCTGAGATCATGACCTGAGCCGAAGGCAGACGCTTAACCATCTGAGCCACCCAGGCGCCCCATGTATTTATATATATTTTTAAATGCTAATTACTGTCATTGGTTAAGGATGGAGTAGATTACTATTAGTTCAAGTATGTTGGATGATTCATTGGTTGATGTGGTTCAGAGGGCAAAGTGACGCAGGATTTGACAATTTGCAGAAAAACAAAAGCAAGTGTACTCACTTCCTAGCAAATCAAACCAGGCTTGGACAGAATGGACAAAAGTCAGATTTATTTACTGTCATTTTGCTGCTTTTGCTCTGTTGGGCCCCCATCCGAGCTTCCATGTCTTTCCCGGAGACTTCAGATTTACATCAAATGTCAGAGAGGAGAGTGGCAAGTTTTCCCCTGACTTAGAGGGGAGAAACAAGGCCATAGGAGGTATTGAAGAAAATCTCATTGTTGGTGTATATGCTTCCACACAGCAAGGCTTCCTGAGGGACTCCCCTCGCCTCTGCTCAGCTTCCTTGAGACAAGATCAAATGTTTCAAAGTATTTCTACCTTTACTAATTTTTAATGCCTCTACCAGACTGAGACTTGCCCACTGGAAAAAAAAAATCTATGTTCATGGAAGCAGCCAAAAATAAAAGTGATCCTCTAACAGTAGCACATTTAACTTCTTCGTAACTATTAGCAGGAGCCAAAGAGTATAGCTTTTGCCCAATATATTAAGCCTTAGAAATGTCTTAGGGTAATGATCATGCTGGAAATCAGAATATGTTTAAATATAATTCACAAAACTCAGAGTCTCCTTACAGAAGAATCAAAGAGGCTATCACCCAGATCCTTTGCTGTAACTTCTCCAGCTCCAGATCCCACCCTGCCCATTCCTTTTCTTTGCTCCTTTGCCCAGTTTCCCCCCAAAAGCCACCCACGAGGGTCCATGCAGGAGCCAGGAATGTAACCCTAGTATTTGGTTTCCCAGGCCATCAGGAGATGATACTGCCTATCAGCCAAAAAATAAAGCTTTCTGACTGCAGTTGCAGAAATTACAGCTAATTATACGCTCCATGCTTCCTGCAAAAGATATATATTTTAAGCTGCTGGGCTGACTTTCTCCCTTGGCTGTATTTAAAGGTTAGTTTCTGACCTGCTTCCTGGTTTAATGGAATAGTTTAAATATTACAAATCATTACTTGGTTCTAATGAATTATATCTCCCCTGGCACCTCACAAAATCCTTATCATGCCAGAGGAAATAGTTGGAAGGAATAGGGCAGTCTCCATGATAATAAACAGAATAACATGCCATAGGGTTATAGATTTCAGGATCCCCCAGCTTAGCTTCTTGGGTGGTTGAAAGCATCTGGCCCTTGGCCTCACACTCCCGGCACCTGAGGCATGTGGCTACGCAGCATGAACACCCTCTTGCCTGCCTCGCATGATTGTTCACTCTGCTTAATTGTCAGCTCCTGCTAAGAACACGTACCATCTCATTTTCCCAGAGATTGTGGAAGTGTTGAGCTTTGCTTGTGGCCAAGTTGGGTAGCTGAATGTGCAGCGTTTCCTTCTTATTTGATAGGCAAATGCTGGGGGGGTCTGAACCTATCTGCACATAGAGGTCTTTTATTGAATTCCAGTTTCCAATTCTAGTGCAAATCGGGACCAAAACAGTTTCTCTTTGTGTGTAATTGTGTAGGCAGATAGTCTTATCCAACTTTGTCTGTTTACACGTATTGCCGTTCTTATTAAATAGAAGAAAGTAACCAAAACACAGTTATGCAACAATAAAAGTGATATTCTAGGCTTGAAATAAAAGATCACATGAAAAGCCCTTCTCCCTCCCTAGGAGCAAGAGGGAAGAGATTCAAGTCTCTTTATTCCAGTGAAGTAAAGAATAGCAAGGTAAGACTGTGGAGAGGTCTCTCAGCATTGACAACTAAATTGCAAATTTCCATGTCTTTAGCTGTTTGACAAAAACACCCATGGGGAAAGTGAAAAATCCAACCACTTGTACAGATGATTTGTTTCTGTTGTTCTGAATGCCCTGATTTCCCCCTCAGTGACTAGAAGATTTGAAAACAAAGTGAGTAACCATTGAAGTATCAACCATGCATCAGATCTCAGATCTCTTGTTATGTGGAATTCACTCATACTATATTGCACTATGAATAATGTAACTTCTGAAATAGCTGATAATACATAATTATTTTTATAAAGGAAGCCCTGTGAATATATAGGTTTAAGCTGCTGAGTTGATGTGACTCAGAGGCCCAACTTATTCCATGACGTATTAAAAAATCTCATACCACCCTATGCAGCTAATTCCACCTTAGAAACAAATTTGTTTTTTTCCTCAGGAGGGTCCCCATTAAAATTTAAAAGTCCCTGGAAGAGGTAATTCACCTTAGGAAAGGCCAATTTATCAGACTGTTTTCTAAGATGATGGGTAAGACCAAAATGAACTCAGTGTATATGCCTTGAGGGAGAAGATAGTAAATGTGGAAATGTCCAACAGGGGCTGAAGGAGTTCCAAAGCAAGCCTGCCCATCTTTGTGGTGTGCACAATGTCAGGAGCTGTTCTCTTATAAGCCATTAGCTAAAAGGAGAAATGACCTCCCACTGGACAGATGTTGATTATTCCCAAATAGAGAGGCAAATACCCACATGGAAAAGTAAAGTTCTTCTGTGTGTGTATATGTATATAATACTACACTAGTAAAATTAGTATTTGGAGACTTTTATTTTTAAGGTTTTTATTTCTTAGAACACCAAAATGGAAAAGCAGGGCCCTTAGAGTCACTTTCTTTGAGGAAAGTTAAATGAAACCAAAACTCTACTAGGGATAGATTTGAGGGTAGATGCAAAAAAACCCCCAAAAACAAAAAACAAAAAAAAAAAAATGCAATTTTCAAGGAAGATCACATCTAAAAAGATGAATGTCATGAAACTTGGTTTTTTGTTTTGTCCAAAGCAGAGAAAAGCACAGGAAACTGGGGAAATCTCAGCTGATTTTTCCGGGGGGGGAAACAAAATGTCTCACAAATTCTAGTTTGCTTTTTATTGATTGATTGATTGATTGGGGGGGGTGGCAGAGGGAGAGAGATAATCTTAAGCACGCTCCACACCCAGCACATGAGCCCGAGATCATGACCTGAGCCGAAATCAAGAGTTGGATGCTTAACTGACTGAGCTACCCAGGCGCCCTGACAAATTCTAGTTTGCTTTAAAAGGAGACACATCTAGGGGCGCCTGCGTGGCTCAGTTGGAGACACATGTAATGGGTGTGACACAGATAACTGCAGAAGGAAGATTTTAACATAATATCTCTTTCAGCAAGATAGTTTATCACACTCAACAGAAATGACAGCAAAAGGAAAAAGTATGGGAAACCATTCTGGGGTGAGCAAAGGGTGACAAAAGAATGGGAAAATCCAGCTTCACCAAATATTTATTCATGCTTATATAAACCTCAGTTAGCTATCTTCAAATGCTAAGTCTCTGCTGAAGAGAAGGAGCATTTGGAAATATGACTTGGAAGTTGGTTGGTGTCAGTTATTTTGCTGCATTGTTGATTAATGTAATTGAAGTATATACTACAGAAACAGAAAAGGAAATGTGACTTCTTCAGGGACCCATTAATTTCTTAAGGATAAAATGTTTGAAGGTTCAAAGACTTTGTTGAAGCTTATTTTAAATTTAAAATTTCTATTGCCAAGGGATTGATTACCATTCTTACATTAGCTTTGTCAAACACCAAGTTGATTCCAGTTCTTTCCAAGTTTTGTGGCACTTAACTATTTTCAGAGCATTTTTTTTTTTTAAAGAGAAGGCTGTCTTACAAGTTCTCCCAAGGACAAACTTGCTTTCCCTTTACAAGAACAGCAAGATGAAAATTTCTGAAATCTTAAAAAGAGCAATTCCCACTCTCCCCTTCTTTGGGACCTTGAAAGTCATTCCTGCAAGTCAGGTACAGCACCTCTTCATTCAAACACATTCCCATATTAGTTTCTGTTTGGTTTCCCTTTGACTTTAAGACATCAACTTATTTAAGTGTCTTTGTGCTTTTGAAGCTTAGTAATGTTGTTTAGGGACTGCTCAGTAAGATTATTTAAGCTTTTTCCATCCCTCCACTCCAATGACTATACACAGTTCTTTGTATAATTCTCTGCTGTCTTCCTCTGATCACTGTTTAAGGCGCTCTCATAAACACCCTTCGAAAGTGAGCCAAGATGTCCCAAGCACCAGTTATTAGTTATGCTGTCCCAATAGTGAACTTGTTAGTTCAAGAAGTCAGACAGCAGCATTTCCGGCTCCTTGGAAACCCAGCCAAAAAAGAAAACTGTCATTTCACACAAGACCAAGAACAGGAAATATGCCATCAGGAAATCAGGGTTAAGGTGGCAGTACCATCCACCCAGATGAAAGTGGTCTGAGAGGACCATGAGGCTGCATTAGAAACAATAGCATTGTGACCTAAGGCTTTGCCACAGGAAACCAGTAATGAGATTGCTGACACCGTAAGACCATTTCAACAGAAAATCTTTCTTCCTACAAGAAGAAAGGTGTTTTCTCCTCACCAATTTTGCCTTTCCCTACCTTTCCAGTCCTGGTGCTACTGCAAGATGTTGGGAGTGTGAAGTTCAGTCAGCAGGGGATGCTCTGTTGGACTGTACCTCCTTTAGGGCTGTCTCTAAGTACATTGGGAAGTGTGGACAGACCTAAAGTTTCAGACCTTGAGAACTGCCCATCCATAGCCGTACCAAGGCTTGATTCCATGTAGCCCTGAGAAATCTGGCCTCCGCTAACAGGGACACAGGACCACCTGCTTCTAAATCCTCCAATCCCAAAGAATTGGCAGGAGAAGCTGGACTGAAATGGCTTTAATGGGCTCCCAATCTCTAGTGACATTTGTATATTAACTAGCTCTCTTACCCCTTGACTGAAAATAGGGAGTTGTGAATGAGTGGGATGTGTGTGTGTGTGTATGTGTGTGTGTGTGTGTGTGTAACTAGGTAAAACCAGTGGTGAAGACATTTGGGGACTGAGATGTGTGGGGAGCAGTTTCCTGTCATGTTAGAGCAGGAGTAGGGCTGATCCACTGTTGTACAGACAGCCGAATGCCTAAAGATGGATCCTTAGTACAGGCAGTGGATGATGATAATGATGATGATATGGATTGAAGAAGAAGGGAGAATGTGATGTAGAGGCACAAAACCAGAGGCTGCTACGAGACCATTGATGCTAAAAAAATATCCCCAGTGGGTGTCTGGTGGGCAGCATGGAGAAACACTTAAGGGGGCTGGGCTTTGCCAACATGGTTAAGCTAAAAGCCCCCTCCTGGATATCACATTCTAGTCTGGTGAGCACAGGAAAGAGGCTGAGCTGGCTCTCCCATGGGGAATTCAGAGGTTCTGTGTTTTTGCATCATTTTCAAACTTTACAGGCCAGTTTCCTCTATAGCTAAGAGCGTGGGGACAACCTTGGTATTCTCTACTCTCAAGGAGCCTTCCTCTGTGAGGAGCTCAAGAATAGAGCTGGTGAGTGACCTCTGCTCAGTGTTTCTGATTAACAGTAAGAGGGTAGATGCATTGGTGGGGACCTATCTCCCCCACACACACACTTTTTCTTCAATATTCAACAAACACGGATTTACATCCTCATCCTAGGGTCAGGGACTGTCCTAGGCATTCAGGATACATAGGAGAAAGTGGTCTCTGCCAGGAGTTGGGGATGTAGGTTGTATTATCACCATATGGCAGATGGCAAAACAGGGTCAGAGAAATTAAGTGGCTCAGAACCAGGGTATCATAAAGGATTTCAGTAAATGACCAATTTGAGAATTTGAAGGCTGGATTTCAGATGGTTTTCACAGTCATTTCTCCTTCAGGAGAGGCTGCACAGAAACAAACCTATGATACTAATCTCCCCCACTCTCACCTCCATTAAAAGGATGGAGAATCTGAGCTGGAGTGGTTGTGACTGGCTGGATCATATTGATTTGTTCAACCCCCAGTCACTCATTTTTCAATACCATCCTAGACCACTGAGTCATGGTGATGGCACATAAGATTGTGACTACAGCAATAACAGCTACTACTTCTATCAATACCATATCTGCTGATACTGTATTCATCTAGGTGTCACTTTCACTACGGAGTGCTATATAAACATCAACCCTGCAGGTGTCATTTTTACCACTGCAGTGTAGTTGTTGAGAGCATGAGCTTGTGAGTCAACCAGACCTGGATTTGAGTCACTATTGTCGTATTTTACCCATGAGGAAACTGAAGCATATAGGACTGTTATTGACTGAGATCACATAGCTTGTAAATATCATAGCTTGTAAATAGAAAAACCATGCCAGAATTTGACCTGTTCCTATCTTACTCCAGAACTGACATAGTTTGGGATGCTATCTACCCATTATTAATCCCAGCATTTATTGATAATAGGAACTATTTGTCAGACACTTACTGTGAATCAAGCCCTATACATACATTGTCTCATTGAATTATCTTCAATTATTCTTTATAATTACCTCCATTTTATGGAAGAGAGAAGGAAGCCTAAATATACCTTGCCCAGCATTTTACAGTTAGAAAGTAGTAGAACTCAACTGGATCCCAGGAGTGTCGACTCTGAAGCCCATTTTCTTAACCACTATGTATGCTGTTCAGACAAAAGATTTGGAAAGGACTGATGGATTGGTGTCATATTCAAAATTTCCTTTCATCATTGGGTAGAAGTTTCCAACACTGCCTTCTTGGATACAGAAAAACTGTGAGTATCCAGTGAGAATGCCAGGTTAGCAGCACAGGTGAAACAAATATACACAAACACAGCCCTCATTAAATCCCCTTTGAGGTAAAAGGGTCCTTTCAGATCGTGTAGTCCAACTTCTTTGTTAGTTCAGAAAGTTGATGTTTTCATGTTCCTGCCAGATGGAGGAGATCTCATAGTTTTAGCCCTGGATTACCTAAAATGTGTTTCTTTCTAAAATTTGATTTATTTTAAAGAGCAAAGCTACCCAATATCAGATTTGGGTTGTTAACACTGATAAATGTGGTACTATTTTTAATTAGACTTGACTTCCAAACCATGCAGATTAACTGTGGGTAGTGGGATTAATGGATTTTTTTTAAACTGTGCTTTTCTGTGTTTTCTAAGTTTTCCATTTTTTAAAATATATGATTGCCCCACAATTAGAAAAGGAATGCTATTTTTAAAGAGAAAAGATCAATCAGATTTTACTGGTATTAAACAGTGAAGTGGAAACAGCATAGATCTCAGTTAAACAAACCTGGCTATTGAATCCCTGCTCTGTTCCTTACGATTTGTGTGGTGTTAGCCTCTTCTTAACCTCTCTGAACCTCCTATCTCCATGGGTCAATGGATGTTTTCACCTACCTTCCAAGACTGTGTGAGGCTTAAATGAGATACTGGTGTAAATCACTGTTAAATCTCTTCCCTTTCCCTTGTATTCCTTTCATCAGTTAAAAATACAACTTGCAGGGGGCAAGGGCAGCTGGGTGGAAGGGGAATGTTATATTGAAGTTCCTAAAAGCATTTGGCAAATGATGAATTACATAGTCCTTAGGTTCTTTCTACAGTGTCTTGGGGATCGCAGTTAACGAACTTATAAACATAAAACAGACAAAAAGAAAATTGGACAAGAAAGAGGAGGAGGTAGAAGAGATACAGTAAGGAAACATTTCAAGAGTCTATAGCTTTGTAATTTAAGTTCTCATCTGCATCTCATTATCTTAATAATCCAAAACAACAGCCCTTCAATGCCTCACACAGAGGGAGGATGGGAAATAATTTCCTTGGACAGGGTCCCCGGCCTCTCTATCACATTAGATATTATTTCCAAATGTTGAGTGTCAAGGGAGTGTTTCACATTCTCCTACCCGTTAAACCGTTTGGCTCCCTTTGGGAAAAGGATGAGTTTAGCAATCCACAGAGCAGCCTCCTAGAAGAGACTTCTCTGGAATTCCAGAGCTCCAACAGGAATATGGTGCAGCATGTGGAGCCTCCACGAGAAGCAGTTTATCCAAATATGCATCCTCCTCTTAGAGCCTATAGACAGAACTCCACTCAGTGGGGCCATGTAGGATTTATTTCATTTTTTTTTTCTCCTGGGAAATTCAATGTATTTTAAAAACTGTTTATTTTGAAATACTTCAAACTTAAAAGGAGTACAGTAATAGTACAAGGGATCTTGTATACCTTTCACATAAATTCCTTAAATGTTAACATTTTAGTGCAGTTGCTTTATTATCTCTCTAATTATGTGTAATTATTTTTTTTCACCTTTGGGCAATTTTTTAAAATATTTTTTTATTATGTTATCACCATACATTACATCATTAGTTTTTGATGTAGTGTTCCATGATTCATTGTTTGCATATAACACCCAGTGCTCCATGCAGTACATGCCCGCTTTAATACCCATCACCAGGCTAACCCATCCCCCCATGCCCCTCCCCTCTAGAACCCTCAGTTTGTTTCTCAGAGTCCATAATCCCTCATGGTTCGTCTCCCCCTCCGATTTCCCCCCCTTCATTTTTCCCTTCCTGCTATCTTCTTCTTCTTTTTTTTTTTAACATATAATGTATTATTTGTTTCAGAGGTACAGGTCTGTGATTCAACAGTCTTACACAATTCACAGCGCTCACCATAGCACGTACCCTCCCCAAAGTCTATCACCCAGCCACCCCATCTCTCCCACCCCCCACCACTCCAGCAACCCTCAGTTTATTTCCTGAGATTAAGAATTCCTCATATCAGTGAGGTCATATGATACATGTCTTTCTCTGATTAACTTATTTCGCTCAGCATAATACCCTCCAGTTTCATCCACATCGTTGCAAATGGCAAGATTTCATTCCTTTTGATAGCTGCATAATATTCCATTGTATATATATACCACATCTTCTTATTCATTCACCTGTCGATGGACATCTTGGTTCTTTCCATAGTTTGGCTATTGTGGACATTGCTGCTATAAACATCGGGGTGCACGTACCCCTTCGGAGCCCTACATTTGTATCTTTGGGGTAAATACCCAGTAGTGCAATTGCTGGGTCGTATGGTAGCTCTATTTTCAACTTTTTGAGGAACCTCCATATTGTTTTCCAGAGTGGCTGCACCAGCTTGCATTCCCCTACCAACAGTGTAGGAGGGTTCCCCTTTCTCTGCATCCCCGCCAACACCTGTCATTTCCTGACTTGTTAACTTTAGCCATTCTGACTGGTGTGAGGTGGTATCTCACTGAGGTTTTGATTTGGATTTCCCTGATGCCGAGTGATGTTGAGCACTTTTTCATGTGTCTGTTGGCCATTTGGATGTCTTCTTTGGAAAAATGTCTGTTTATGTCTTCTGCCCATTTCTTGATTGGATCATTTGTTCTTTGGGTGTTGAGTTTAATAACTTCTTTATAGATTTTGGATACTAGCCCTTTATCTGATACGTCATTTGCAAATATCTTCTCCCATTCTGTCGGTTGTCTTTTGGTTTTGTGGACTGTTTCTTTTGCTGTGCAAAAGCTTTTTATCTTGATGAGGTCCCAATAGTTCATTTTTGCCCTTGCTTCCCTTGCCTTTGGCGATGTTTCTAGGAAGAAGTTGCTGCGGCTGAGGTCGAAGAGGTTGCTGCCTGTATTCTCCTTTAGGATTTTGATGGACTCCTGTCTCACATTTAGATCTTTAAACCATTTTGAGTCTATTTTTGTGTGTGGTTTAAGGAAATGGTCCAGTTTCATTCTTCTGCATGTGGCTGTCCAATTTTCCCAACACCATTTGTTGAAGAGACTTTCTTTTTTCCATTGGACATTCTTTCCTGCTTTGTCGAAGATTAGTTGACCATAGAGTTGAGGGTCCATTTCTGGGCTGTCTATTCTGTTCCATTGATCTATGTGTCTGTTTTTGTGCCAGTATCATACTGTCTTGATGATGACAGCTTTGTAATAGAGCTGGAAGTCCAGAATTGTGATGCCACCAGCTTTGCTTTTCTTTTTCAACATTCCTCTGGCAATTCAGGGTCTTTTCTGGTTCCATACAAATTTTAGGATTATTTGTTCCATTTCTTTGAAAAAAGTGGATGGTATTTTGATAGGGATTGCATTGAATATGTAGATTGGACATTGACATCTTCACAATATTTGTTCCTCCAATCCATGAGCATGGAATGTTTTTCCATTTCTTTGTGTCTTCCTCAATTTCTTTCATGAGTATTTTATAGTTTTCTGAGTACAGATTCTTTGCCTCTTTGGTTAGATTTATTCCTAGGTATCTTATGGTTTTGGGTGCAATTGTAAATGGGATCGACTCCTTCATTTCTCTTTCTTCTGTCTTGTTGGTGTATAGGAATGCTACTGACTTCTGTGCATTGATTTTATATCCTGCCACTTTACTGAATTCGTGTATGAGTTCTAGCAGTTTTGGGGTGGAGTCTTTTGGGTTTTCCACATAAAGTATCATATCATCTGCAAAGAGTGACACTTTGACTTCTTCCTTGATGATTTGGATGCCTTTGATTTCTTTTTGTTGTCTGATTGCTGTGGCTAGGACTTCTAATACTATGTCGAATAGCAGTGGTGATAGTGGACATCCCTGCCATGTTCCTGACCTTAGGGGGAAAGCTCTCAGTTTTTCCCCATTGAGAATGATATTCGCTGTGGGTTTTTCATAGATGGCTTTTATGATATTGAGGTATGTACCCTCTATGCCTATACTCTGAAGAGTTTTGATCAAGAAAGGATGCTGTACTTTGTCAAATGCTTTTTCTGCATCTATTGAGAGGATCATATGGTTCTTGTTCTTTCTTTTATTAATGTATTGTATCACATTGATTGATTTGTGGATGTTGAACCAACCTCGCAGCCCAGGGATAAATCCCACTTCATCGTGGTGAATAATCCTTTTAATGTACTGTTGTATCCTACTGGCTAGTATTTTGGTGAGAATTTTTGCATCCATGTTCATCAGGGATATTGGTCTGTAATTCTCCTTTTTGATGGGGTCTTTGTCTGGTTTTGGGATCAAGGTAATGCTGGCCTCATAAAACGAGTTTGGAAGTTTTCCTTCCATTTCTATTTTTTGGAACAGTTTCAGAAGAATAGGTATTAATTCTTCTTGAAATGTTTGGTAGAATTCCCCTGGGAAGCCATCTGGCTGGGCTTTTGTTTGTTGGGAGATTTTTGATTACTGCTTCAATTTCCTTAGTGGTTATGGGTCTGTTCAGGTTTTCTATTTCTTCCTGGTTCAGTTTTGGTAGTTGATACATCTCTAGGAATGCATCCATTTCTTCTAGATTATCTAATTTGCTGGGAATTAGTTGCTCATAATATGTTCTTATAATTGTATTTCTTTGGTGTTGGTTGTGATCTCTCCTCTTTCATTCATGATTTTATTTGGGTCATTTCTCTTTTCTTTTTGATAAGTCTGGCCAGGGGTTTATCAATCTTGTTAATTCTTTCAAAGAACCAGCTCCTAGTTTCGTTGATCTGTTCTACTGTTCTTTTGGTTTCTATTTCATTGATTTCTGCTCTGATCTTTATTATTTCTCTTCTCCTGCTGGGTTTAGGCTTTATTTGCTGTTCTTTCTCCAGCTCCTTTAGGTGTAGGGTTAGGTTGTATATTTGAGACCTTTCTTGTTTCTTGAGAAAGGCTTGTATTGCTATATACTTTCCTCTTAGGACTGCCTTTGCTGCATCCCAAAGATTTTGAACAGTTGTGTTTTCATTTTCATTGGTTTCCATGAATTTTTTAAATTCTTCTTTAATTTCCTGGTTGACCCATTCGTTCTTTAGTAGGATGCTCTTTAGCCTCCATGTATTTGAGTTCTTTCCAACTTTCCTCTTGTGATTGAGTTCCAGTTTCAAAGCATTGTGGTCTGAAAATAGGCAGGGAATGATCCCAGTCTTTTGGTATTGGTTGAGACCTGATTTGTGACCTAGGATGTGATCTGTTCTGGAGAATGTTCCATGGGCACTAGAGAAGAATGTGTATTCTGTTGCTTTGGGATGGAATGTTCTGAATATATCTGTGAAGTCCATTTGGTCCAGTGTGTCATTTAAAGTCTTTATTTCCTTGTTGATCTTTTGCTTAGATGATCTGTCCATTTCAGTGAGGGGGGTGTTAAAATCCCCCACTATTATTGTATTGTTGTCGATGTGTTTCTTTGCTTTTGTTATTAATTGCCTTATATAATTGGCTGCTCCCATGTTAGGGGCATAGATAGTTACAGTTATTAGATCTTCTTGTTGGATAGACCCTTTAAGTATGATAGAGTGTCCTTCCTCATCTCTTATTATATCTTTGGTTTAAAATCTAATTTGTCTGATATAAGGATTGCCACCCCAGCTTTCTTTTGGTGTCCATTAGCATGGTAAATGGTTTTCCACCCCCTCACTTTCAATCTGGAGGTGTCTTCGGGTCTAAAATGAGTCTCTTGCAGACAGCATATGGGTCTTGTTTTTTTATCTAATCTGATAGCCTGTGTCTTTTGATTGGGGCTTAGCCCATTTACATTCAGAGTAAGTATTGAAAGATATGAATTCAGTGCCATTGTATTGCCTGTAAAGTGACTGTTACTGTATATTGTCTGTGTTCCTTTCTGGTCTATGTTACTTTTAGGCTCTCTCTTTACTTAGAGGACCCCTTTCAGTATTTCTTGTAGGGCTGGTTTTGTGTTTGCAAATTCCTTTAGTTTTTGTTTGTTCTGGAAGCTTTTTATCTCTTCTATTTTCAATGACAGCCTAGTTGGATATAGTATTCTTGGCTGCATATTTTTCTCATTTAGTGCTCTGAAGATATCATGCCAGTCCTTTCTGGCCTGCCAGGCCTCTGTGGATAGGTCTGTTGCCAATCTAATGTTTCTGCCATTGTTACAGATGTCTTGTCCCGAGCTGCTTTCAGGATTTTCTCTTTGTCTCTGAGACTTGTAAGTTTTACCTTTAGATGTCAGGGTGTTGACCTATTTTTATTGATTTTGAGGGGGGTTCTCTGTGCCTCCTGGATTTTGATGCCTGTTTCCTTCCCCAAATTAGGGAAGTTCTCTGCTATAATTTGCTCCAATATACCTTCTGCCCCCCTCTCTCTTTCTTCTTCTTCTGGGATCCCAATTATTCTAATATTGTTTCGTCTTATGGTATCGCTTATCTCTCGAATTCTGCCCTCGTGATCCAGTAGTTGTTTATCTCTTTTTTCTCAGCTTCTTTATTTCCCATCATTTGGTCTTCTATATCACTAATTCACTCTTCTGCCTCATTTATCCTAGCAGTTAGAACCTCCATTTTTGATTGCACCTCATTATTAGCCTTTTTGATTTTGACTTGGTTAGATTTTAGTTCTTTTATTTCTCCAGAAAGGGTTTCTCTGATATCTTCCATGCTTTTTTCAAGCCCAGCTAGTATCTTTAAAATCATAATTCTGAACTCTAGTTCGGACATCTTACTAATGTCCGTATTGATTAGGTCCCTGGCAGTCGGTACTGCCTCTTGTTCTTTTTTTTTGAGGTGATTTTTTCCGTCTTGTCATTTTGTCCAGAGGAGAATAGATGAATGAGAGAACAAAATGCTAACAGGGTAAGAATGACCCCTGAAAAATATACACTAAACAAATCAGAAGAGACCTGAAACTGGGGGAAAAGAAAGGGAAAGAAAGAAAAAAAAAGAAAAAGATAAAAACAAACAAACAAAAAACAAAACAGAATATGATCAAATATGATCAGGCTGGTGCATAGATCAGTGCCACACACTAGATTTGGGGTGTATTTTGGTCTGTTAGAAGAAAGTGCCTCCCAAAATTTTAAAGAAAGAAAAACATATGTACAGAAGTAAGGGTGAATATGATGAAGGGATGGAATATGACTGTAAAGATGAAAATTATAAAAGATTTTATAAAAGGAATTGATAAGATAAGAAGTTGGTTGAAAAAAGAAAGAAGAGGATTTAAAAAAAAAAGGTGGGGGAGAGAATGTGATCAGGAAGGAGACTAGAACAAAGCCATACACTAGAGATTTAGGGTATATTTTGGGCTGTTAGAAGAAACTGTATCCCAAAATTTTAATGAGAGAACAACTTATATATATATACCAAAAATAAGGTCTCCTACTCCTCTGCCATCTTGCTCCTCCCCCCCATAATTATGTGTAATTATTATCGTTACTATTTTCTAAAACCATTTGAGAACAAGTTGCAGATATGATGCTTCTCTGCACCTAAATACTTGTGTCCTTTCTAAAAACAAGGGCATTTTCTTACATAAACACATTAAAATTATTTTGATCTTGAAATTAACACCACTACAACACTATTATCTACACCTCAGACCTTATTCAAATGTCATCATTGTCCCAGTGATCAACTTTCTGACAATAGGATCTGATCCAGAAGCAGGCATTGTTTTTGGTCTCTTCAGTTTTTTTCAATCTTGAACTCTTCCTCAGTCCTTTCAGGTCTTCTAGGACTTGACATTTGTTAAGAGTAAAGGCCATTGATTTTGTAGAATTGGCCCATAATTTGGATTTGTCTAATGTTTCCTCATAACTATTTTCAGGTTGTGCATAATTGGCAGGAATATTATAAAAGATATGTTAGCTCTTTCTCAATGTATATACCATGAGGCACCTGATGTCAACTTGTCCTGTTATTACCATCCTAACTGGGATGCTATTGTTCTCTTTGTCATTAATACAAATCTTGTATGGAGACATATTGAGACTATTTAAATATTGTGTTTCTCCTTAAACTTCTACCCACTGGTTTTATCTTTAAAAATAGTTTAGAACTTGCCCCTTTTTTGTAACTTTTGGCTAAAAATCACAAAGGTTTACTATTAGTTACAGTTCTTCTCCCTAGAAAGCCATGTGTAAGAAGGGTGCACTTTAAGGCAATGAGGCAGCTCCATGACAGGGCCAAGATTCCTGAAGACCAGACTTGTTCTCTCTAGGTGTCTCTGAAGCTCACTTTGTCTTTAACAATTCCTTCTATTCCCACTGGGAGAGAACTCTTTCAAACAGTCCTCCAAACTGGCATTGGGATGAGATGGCCCCCTGCCAATCTCCAGAGAACCTCCTGTACCATCTTACTCCTGTCCCTCAGACTGCAGTCTGGAGGTTTCTTCTGAGAGCTTTTTGTGGAGCTTTTGTTTTTTCATGTCTGTGAATCTCTTTATGATGGCTTCTTACTGTTTACTTTGGAAATTGTTAACTTTTGCCTCTGGCAGGGCCCTAAGCTCTGAGCCCTGCATCTGAACTGGTAGACTAGAGTGGTGACCAGTTGGGAGGTCATCAGAAGGGCAAGAAGCCACCATGTGAGAGCTCAGTCTCTCTGTTCCTCAGAAGACCTTGTGAAAATGCACACAGCTTGGGAGTTGTCCCTTAAGCTCTGCAGACACCTGTCCAGGAGGAGTTCCTGCCCTGATTGTATGTCTTCCCACCACAGTCCCATGGCTGCTCACTCTGCTCCTTCTCCCTCCAATTCATATCCCCTGGGAGAGCCCACCATTGCGTCTGACAGAACACATTTGTGGGGTCAGCCTTTTCCTTTCAAATCCTGCCTTCTGATTTAGAAACAAATGGGGGAAATTTTTAAAAGAAAAATATTAGCATTCTTTTCTGTCTGCCCAGATCTGGTGGCGATTTGCAGCTGCCACAGTCTGCAGTACCTGCCATGGTCATTTAGATGGCCTGGGCTGGAACTGCTGAATTCAGTGCTGGTGCTGGCAGCCACTCCAGGGGAAGCCAAATGCATTCTCTTTTCTTTTTTTCTCTTCTCTTCTCTCTCTCTCTCTCTTTTTTTTCCAAATCCATGATATGAATTGAAATACAAGGAGGAGTTGGGTTTCCCCCCCATATAACAGACTTACTGAGATATAGTCCACATACCATACAGTTTGCCAGTGATCAAAGTATACAATTTAGTGGTATTAGTATATTCACAGAGTTGTGCAACCATCACTACTATCAATTTTAGAGTATTTATATCACCTCCAAAAAGAAACTCCATACCCATTAGCAATAACTCTCCAGGGGTAATTTTAAAAATGCCACACTCTTTCTCTTGAGCAATAGTTGTCCATCATTCTTTCTTGGGCTTAACTATTCAGTAACTGTCTTCCACCAGATGAGTTGTGCCTGGAGTGAGCTCTCTTAGAACACTTAATTAATTGATGGAAGCCATATAGTTAGGTTTCCTTGTTCCCTGGAGAATAGTGAGTGGGTTATTCTTAGGAAAAAACCTGATTATGGGAATCATCTTTTCTGGGATTTATGGTTTTAGTAGCACTTTCATATATACAGTATTACTTCATTCTCCCAAACAACAGTTAGAAGTAAAAATAACAATAGAATTCACTTATAAAGTGCTTCTTCTGTATCTGGCAGTTCTAAGTGGTTCACATACATGTATTAACTTATCTAATCCTCAACCACCAGATGAGACAGGGCTCTGTTAAAATTAGCCAGAAATGCAGAGAGGTTAGATGATGACAAGCCCAAGTTTTAGAGCTAGTAAGGGCAGGGCTGAGATGCCAGCATATGCAGTTTGATTCCAATCTGAACTCTAAGCACCACTTTAATTGCCTCCAATATTCCCATTTCAGAAGCAAGCACCGAGGCTTTGAGAAGTTATCCATTATGAGAGGAACTAGTTAGGACTTGAATACAAATAGTTGGACCCCAAGCCCAGTGTTATGAGGCAGCATACCTCCATCGATGACTTAGTTCAATATCTTGCCAGATACACAGAATCAAGTTATTCAGTTAAACCAACACCCTTACCTCAGCAAAAAAGGGGAGGGGGATAGAAAATATTCCTTATTGAAGCTTAATATCATCAGATATATTGTTATTGTGACATTATTAGCATGTAGAACAATTACCAAAATATGAGGTTGGATATACTTTTGGTGGACCAGAAGTATTTCTAAAACCAATCTCAGGGTCAATTTTCCCTTCTCTACTTTTGCCTTCCTTTGCAACATCTCTTGATTTCTCTTTCTCAGTATTTCCTATTCACAAATAGGGAATGAAGCACATGGATTTAATAACCAAGGCAGTGATTCATGTATATTTTCATCTAATCAGAAAGCAGTGGCAGGCCCAAGAACTCATTTTGGTTGTGTATCATTTTAAAAGAGTTGACACACATGTCCTTTAGAGAGAAAATAATAAAATTTAAAAAGCAAAAGCCAGCTTGGACCTGCCAGCTGCAATGATTGGTTACACAGAAGAGATCCATGGAATTCTGAAGTCATTTGGGTTTTGTTATGTGTGCTGCAATAGCACCAACTGTGATCTCTACCACTTTAAATGGTTTAATGACTTCTGGATAAGTCTTCAGAGTTAAATGGTTAAATCACCAAATGCTCCATAAAATAATTATGCAAACAATTTTCTGGCTAATTATCTAACATGAACAGAAGCACACAGCTGCTAAGATATATAATTGCTGTTTCATCAGGGCTGGCTGTTGTATTTACATAATTCCTTCACTGATCTCGGTGTGGTTTGGTAGGAGGCCACTAACATATCTCATGAAATGAACAAGTTAAAGTAACAGCTCTGGTCTCAGCTAGTGACTTACTTTGATTTTTTTTAAGGGAATGGATTAGGGCCTTCAAATTAATCCATAATGGACAAGCATATAAGTATGTACATTTGTGTAGTGTACCTAAGTCTTGGACATGTATATTTCAATTGTCTAGTGTGGGTAAAGATTAATATTTTAACTTATTGGATATATAATATATAGAAAATCACATGTGTCATAATTATACAGTTTACAAATGAACAATCTTATGTAACCAGTTTTCAAAGTAAAAAAAAGGTGGCATAGCTTCGGGACCCCAGAAGCCCCCTTTGTAACCCCCTTCCAATTCCTACTCCTTCCAAAGGTAGTTACTATCTTGACTTCTATCAGCAGAGATTAATTGCACCTGTTTTATACTAAATTTGAATGAAATCATACAGTGCATGTCCTTTTGTGCCTAGCTACTTTCATGTAATACCATGTTTGTAAAATTCATCTGTACTGTTGCAATTTATCCATTCTCATTGCTGTATGGTATCCCATTGGTTGAATACACTATAGTCTATTTATCATTCTACTGTTGATAAATGTTTTGATAGTTTCTAGTTTGGGGATATTATGAATAAAGCTGCTATTAAACATTGTGCATATATCTTGGTAAATACATGCACACATTTCATTTAGGTCTATAGTATGTATGTGGGGAATTTCTGGGTTATAGTGTATCTTTAACTTTAGTAGATACTGCCAAACAGTTTCCTTGAACAGTTGTACCAATTTTCACTCATACCAGCACTAGAGAAAAGCACTATGGATGAATGTTTTGAAGAATTCTGATTGATGCATGCTAACTTCTAAAGGGCAGTGCAGAGTAGGACTCTAGCAATATGTCCTCAGGAGGAAAGGATAGGGTTGGAGGAAGTGGTCATATTCAAGGTCTTCTTGTAGATGGGAAAAGTCTCTGTGGAAGTTTATCATCCAGTCCCCTTCTGTAGCACACAGCATGGTCCTAGAGAATCTCCCCAGGCCTTTCTCCCTTTTCTCTTCAGTCCATGTGGCTCATGCTCAAGGGCCTCTCAGGTCTGAAGCCCCATTCTGGAGGCTTGGGGATGCCCTGCCTCTTAATATGGCTGCCTTTGCTGGGGTATACATAAAGTTAACAGTGGTATCTAGTCCCTCTGAAGCAAGGAGAAGGAAGGATGAGAAGTGAAGAGCAGGCAAAAAGAAATCGGAGAACAGCATGAAAATCTGACTTGAGTCCAGCTATCTGGTTGTGTAACTTTAAGCAAGTCGCTCAAATTATCTCACAGCTTTGGTTGCCTCAGCTGCAAAAAATGAAGACAACAGTTTTTTGGTTTTTGGTTTTTTTTAAAGATTTTATTTATTTATTTGACAGAGAGAGACATAGCGAGAGAGGGAACACAAGCAGGGGGAGTGGGAGAGGGAGAAGCAGGCTTCCTGCGGAGCAGGGAGCCCAATGTGGGGCTCGATCCCAAGACCCTGGGATCATGACCTGAGCTGAAGGCAGACACTAACGACTGAGCCACCCAGGCGCCCCAAGACAACAGTTCTTAATTCACTAGATTTATTTGATGATCAGGTGAATTAAAACAATGTATGTAGAAATGCTTTGGAAACTTTAAAAAACAAACCTTGGGTATCTTTTTTTAGGCTATTATTAATAATCAAAGTGTTACTTTAAAGTAGAAATGTATCTCTAAGAAGTGGTATTTGTTCCATTTTTCTATTCAAATTATAACATTCACATTAACAGGCAAAGAAATAATCTTCTCAGCAATGTTAACAGGAGTAACTGTTGGAATGTTGGAAATAATGGCATTTCCTAGGATGACCCAGGATTCATTGCTTCACTCATCCAGACCTCCATCCAGACTCGCATCCATGAATTAATTAGTTTAACAAACATATATTTATTGAGGACTCCTTTAGGGCAGTTCTAGGCAGAGATTCATAACAGCATTCAAAGATAGACTTCAAGGGGTCTCTGAATCTCCTGATTTTGTATGGAAGGGAATGTGGTAGTGACTTCTGACATCAGATTCTCACAGAACTCTCTCAAACACCCCTCTCTAAAAAAAAAAGGTTAAGAAGCACTGTTTTAGGGAATGTGTGGAATAAAGGAATATGAAACTTTATGAAATAATATGTGATTATCTATATAGGAACTGTAAATTACAAGCTCCCCAGTAGCAACAATAGATACCACAGAATTAACAATAATATTTTCAAAATGTTGAGGGGAAATAAATATTATCTTAGAATAATATACTAAGCTTGATTATTATTCAAGTGTTGGGTGAAATAAAAACAAAAAGCATTTTCAGAGAAACAAAGATTGGGAGAGTTTACCAACTTTAGACCCTTGCCAAAATAACTATTAATGAATATCCTTCAGGAAATAGGAATTTTAAGTCCTAAGTAAAAAAGCAAGAAGGAATGATGAGCAAAGAAATTTGTAAACATGTTTATAAATCTAAAGAAGCACTGTTTTTATTTAAAGATCAGTTAGGGACTTGTTCAAATAATAAAAAACTAAAATGCTAGGCGACAATAACATGTACAAAGAGGGTGGAAGAGCCTGAAATTATAAACTTCACGTTCATGGTATTATTTGGGAGGAAGATAGAGATAGATTTATTCTAGACTTTGAGCAGGTATGTCTTTTAAGATTTAAAAGTAACACTAAACGACCAGGAAAAGAAAACAAGTACATACAAAAGAAAGGATTAAGAAACACTAGAGTAATCTAGTAAGCAGGGAGGAGAAAAAAATAAGCGAAGAAAAGACAATAAATAGAAAAAACAAAATATATTAGAAAAAGTTTAGATGTATTAGTAATCTCATTAAATGTAGACTAATCAGATTAAGTTAGTCAGATCATGTTTAAGAAACACAACCCAGGGGCGCCTGGGTGGCTCAGATGGTTAAGCATCTGCCTTCAGCTCGGGTCATGATCCCAGGGTCCTGGGATCGAGCCCCACATTGGGCTCCTGGCTCAGCAGGGAGCCTGCTTCTCCCTCTCCCTCTGCCTCTCCCCCTGCTCATGCTCTCTCTCTCTCTTTCTGTGTCTCAAATGAATTAAAAAAAAAAAAATCTTAAAAAAAAAAAAGAAACACGACCCATGTATGTGCTCTTTACAAGAAATGCCTAAAACATAAGGATGATTATAGATTGAAAGGGATGGAAGAAGATAAAACAGGTGAAGACTAATATTGCTGGAGAAGCAATATTTAGGCAAAAAACCATCATTTGGAATAAAGAAGGTCGCAATTTAATGACCGAAGAGCAATTCACAAGGAAGCAAGGGCAGTGCTGAATCTGTATGTTCTAAACAAGACAGGCTTCTAATTTACAAAATAAATTTGAAAAATTTGTCTTAAAGGGAGATATTTTTGCATGCTTCTTTGATGAATTGATGAAAATGTAAAAATTGGTAAAGATACAGATATTTTGGACAGCACAGGTAACAGACCAGCTTAAAGGAGTCATATATAGAGCCTATATTCCTCAAAAAAGGATTCACTTTCTTTTCAAGTATACTTTGAAAACACTGACCACAAAAGAAGTCCAAGGAATACCAAAGAGTCAGTAACACAGAGCACATCTCTTTCTACAATGCAATAATATTAGACATCAACAACAACAAAAGAGCCCCCCAAACCCATATATTTGGAAATGAAAATGATCTTATAAATATTCATGAATCAGAGAAGAAATAATGATGGAACTTATGAAATATTTAGAACTGAATGACCACAAAACACTACCTAGAAAAACTTGTGGGATGCCAGCATGGCCTTAAATTTGCATCATTAAAACAATGTGGTAACTGTGATGATAGAGCTAGACAAGGCTATTGTGTAGGAGGAGAAGAGGATCAGAGGAAGTTTCTGAAGGAGGAATATCTGATATGAGACTTAAAATATAGGAAATAAGAAGTGGAGGAGAACATTCTTGAAAAATATTCAGTGGTAAATTATACAAAGAAGGAACTATTGTGCCTGAAGATAGTTACACTGCTTTTTTGGAGCTTTGTTTTAGGTATACCTTCTTGAGTTTTGTTATATAACATATTCCTTTAAAATAAAAACGGAAGATGATTAAAGTGATAAACCTTTAATTGGATGGCTGTTTATAGCACAGGATAATTGAAAGTTACAAGGAGTACATTTTCATACAACATTATATGGTACTCCGTAACCAGGGGTAGGAAATGGTTGCTGGAAAAAGAGACTGAAGGAATTGGGATAATTGAGATCAAAATTGTATATTGGGGTCCTAATTCCTGCAAGGGAAAAATAGCTTTTACTGAGATGTGTTCCTGCAGATACTGGATGGATAAAGAAATGTTTGAAGGCACTGGACAGTGACCAGAAGTAGGCAGAAACACTGACCAGTTACAGAAGGGAGTTTGTCCCCTGAGGAGATTCCCAGGTTGCATGCTGCATGGAGTGCTAGAACTCAAGCAAAAAAAACCCCACAGGTTTTGTTTGTTTTTGTTTATTGGCCTGAAGGGACAGAGAACAGAGTGTGGGGTAGACAGAATTGCTGGAAATTGAGGGTGGAGATCCCAGAAAGGATGAAGCCATGGTGAGGAAGGACTTAAATTCTGCAAATAAACTCCTTTTAAATCCTTAACTGACTTCTGAGCAGTACAAGCATGAGTGGGATTCCAAATATCCCAATGAGAAAGTGACATCTAGGTAGCTGAAAGAGCTGAGGGAAGATTGTAGCAGCTGGAACCACAGGGGGAAACAGTTTGGAGTTTGAGTCATGAAGTTAAAAGCACGTGGTAAACTCTTTGCACTTTTCATTGAAATACCAGAGAGACCTTAAGAGTAAAGAATACATAACGGAACTATCGGGTTCACTCCAGAACTAAGGGAAAATGAAATATAGATACAATAAAGGATAAAACCAGGCCTCCAGAAGTTAATGGTGACCTGTTAGTAATTTGACTGCTTGCTTGAACAAAATTGATGGATGCTCTTCAGGGGAAGATTACAGAAGAGCCTGTATAATTTATCATTTCAATAATTAAAAATTACTAGACATGCAAATTTTTTATTGTGATGTATAGTCAAGAGGAAAAATCAATTAGATGGGCAAGTGATCCAGATATTAGAATTATAAGATAGGAATTTCAGGAGAGGTTTAAAGACTTTTAGTCTTTTTAAGGAGCCAAATTGAAATCCTAAAACTGAAAAATTCATTATCTGGCATTTTAAAAAGTCATTACATGGAATTAACAATATATAAAGAAATCAGAAAAAATATCAGGGAACTTGAAGGCAGATCAATAGAAATTATCGAAAATGAAATGCAGAAAGAAATAAGATTGGGAAAAAAATCAACAGAGTCTCAATGACATGTGGGTCAGTATTAGGTGACCTCATGTAGGTTTAAATTGATTTCCAGAAGGAGATGAAAGAATAGAGAGAGAAAAAATAGTTAAAGAAATAATGGTTCAATATTTTTAAAGTTGATTAAAAATAAGCCCAGCATCCCATGGATCAAGGATGTTGAATGAATCCCAGTAGATTAATATTAAGAACCCCAGAAGGATAAATATAAAGATAACCACATCTAGGAACATCATAGACAAGCTGCTGAAAACCAATGATAAAGAAAATATCTTTTTTTAAAAAAAGATTTTATTTATTTATTTGACAGAGAGAGAGAGACCGCTAGAGAGGGAACACGAGCAGGGGGAGTGGGAGAGGGAGAAGCAGGCTTCCCACTGAGTAGGGAGCCCAATGCGGGGCTCAATCCCAGGACCCTAGAATCATGACCTGAGCCGAAGGCAGACACTTAACGACTTCAGCCACCCAGGCATCCCAAGAAAAACATCTTAACAAAGGGAAAAAGACGCATTAAATGTAGAGGACAATGATTACAATAACTGCTGTCTTCAAAAGCAATGGAAGCCAGAAAACAATGGAATGACATCTTTTAAAACTCAATCATCTAGAATTTTATATTTAGTGAAATAGCTTTAAAAATTAAAGTGAAATAGAGACATTTTTTAGACAGGTAAAAGCTGAAAACATTTGCACCAGCAAAATTGACTACAAAAAATGCTAATGGTTCTAAATGTCTAAAAATTTTTAAAAGTGTTTTTTAATCTAAAAAATGCTAAAAGTTCTTCAAAGTGGAAATGAGGTAAGTTGGAAATTTACATCTATAGGAAGAAAGAATATGAGTAATGGTAAATATGTGGGGAATTATAAAATACTATTTTTCTTTTTTAAATAATTTTTATAAACTAACTGATAATTAAAGCAAATAATTTATTACAGAAGGTTATAACATATGTAGCAGTAAAATATATGAAAAGACTAGCACAAAAAAAAGGGCCAGGCTAAAATGGAATTGTACTCAAAAGTCTTTACATTATCCATGAAGTAGTACAATATTAATTCAATATAGAGTGATAGGTTAAACATGTATATTATAATTTTTGGAAAAAGATATAAAGAGGTATAGATAAAAAAGTCATAGATAAAAAAGAGGAGAATATGGGATGAAATACTAAAAATTACTTGATTACCACAAAACACAGGAATGGAGAAACAAAAGAAGGGGGGCAAATAAAGATCGTTGACTTAACTCCAACTATATCAATAATTAGATGAACTGTAAATGGATTAAACACTACAATTAAAAGACGGAGATTGTCGGACTGGGAAAAACAAAACAATATAGCAACCAAGACCCAAATACATGCTGTTCAGAGGAGAGATACTTTAAATATACACATACAGGTTGAAAGTTAAAGGATGGAAAAAGATAATGTGCATACTAAGTATAAGAAGGTTGGCAACCATATTAATACCAAATAAAGTTGACTTCAACAAGATAGAGTGTTACCAGAGGTAAAGGTCATTTCATATTGATAAAAATAACCAATTCATCCAGAGACCCAACGATGGTAAATATGTAAGCATCTACTAATTAAACTGCATATAAAATTGAGTAGCAAAGTTGTTCCCTATTTTTTTGTAGGAGAGCTCCTATCCTTTCTGTAGCTGTTGTATACCCAGGAATGATGTGAGGATAGAGATGTTTTAAATAGTGTTTACAGGGAGTATAATTGTACATGCAACGTAGCTAAATGGTATGTTTCTTTCTGCTGTGAAACTATATTTGGATTTCATGTGGTAATTGTTTATTCTTTTTTAACTTGAAAATGAAAAATACTACTGTTTTTATGGATGTAACCCCAAGTTCATGAACTATATTTAGGGATCTCCTTTGTAAAGTTCTCTAGGCAGGAGTTGTGACTTTAAAAATAAGCTGGGTCAACAGCCCAGGGTAGTCTATGTCACGGTCATAATGTACCCTGGGGTGAAGCCATTCCTTTGGTGTTTCTGGATGTTAGGCTACAGAAGGTTCCACAGATTGCTGAATTCCTGGCATAAACGTGAGATAGCAGTCAGTATGCAGTCATGACGCTCTACCATAATAACGATCACACACGATGACAACACATTGAGTTGTCCCACTATTCAGCATTTACCGAAGTTTCATTTGCCATGGACTTGTTTGGGATGCAGAATTAATATCAACTTATAGGAAGATGCTCATATTGACCCAACAAAATGAACAATAGACCTTTAGGAAAGAGAGAATCAGAGATTTGTTGTATTCAAAAGGATCCCTGTCAGTCATCTCAACCAGCAATTTCTAAATTTAATGAACATAAAAATTACCAGCAGAGGTTGTGAAAGTGCAGATTCTAGGTCCTTTCCCCAGAGATTCAAATTTATGGTCTGGGATGGGACCCAAGGATCTAAACTTTTAACAAATTCTCTGTGGAAGTAGACCTCAGACTGTACTTTGAGAAATACTGATCTAGTTTCAACAGATCATATATGACAAATGTCTTCTAGCATCTGCTTGAACGCCAGCCATGGGGAGCTCACCACCTCACAAAGCAGCCCATTCCATTTTAGCAAGTTCACCCTTATTCTGAGCCTAAGTCTGCCTCTGCCTCCTGTATCTTTAGGCTCTTTCCTCTGGAGCTACCCAGAGTAAGTGAAATATTTCTCCTATTATGATGGCCCTTTATGTCTTCTAATATAGTTATTGGGTCTCCTTAATAAATCCTTTTCTTTTCCATGTTATATACTATCAGTTACTTCCACAGTTTCTAAAATGGTGTGATATTTAGACATATCACCCATCTTTATGTTTGTAGCTTGTGTCTTAAACATAGTTCAATTTACACTCATAATTACAAAGTGCAGTGAGGGTCATTACCTTTCCTGGTTTACTTTCATAGGTTTTTTGTTTGTTTGTTTGTTTTTAAAAATCTTTAACAGGTAGTATAATTTTGCTAACTTTGTCCTCTTAAAAAGATGCCTTGGCTATTCTGGGACCTTTGCATTTCATATAAATTCGTAATCAGCTTCTCAAGTTGTCCAAAAGAGCCTGATGGAATTTGTTTGGTTTGCATCGAATCTAGAAATCAATTCAGATAAAATTGACATTTTAATAATATTGATTCCTACAATTCATGAGTACATTATATCTCTCCAGTTATTTAAGTCTTCTTCAGTCTCCTTCTGCCATGTTTCATGTTTTGTGAAGTTGATCCCTAAGTATTCATATTTTGATGTTATTGAAAATTTTAAAATTAAAGTTCTATTGTTTTCTGCTAATACATTGACATATAATTAATTTATATATATTCTATCTTGTAAAATGTTCTAAACTCGCTTATTTTAGTTTTTTTGTAGATTCCATAGGTCTATTTAGATTATAATGTCACCTGTGAATAAAGACAGCTTTAGTTCTTCCTTTCCAATCTGGGTGCCTTTAATTTTTTTTCTTTGCTTTATTTAACTGACAGGAACAACAGGAACTTCTGGTACAATACCAAATAGAAGTAGGGAGAATGGACATCCATGCCCTTTTTCCAACCTTAGAGGGAAAACAATTCAGACTTTCACCATGTTACTTGTAGATTTTTTATAGATGCACTTTATAAGGTTGAGAAAGTGCCCATCTAGTCCTACTTGCTGAGTTGGTTTGGCTTGGTTTCAAATCAGGAATGGAGTAGGAATCAACATTTTTTTCTAAAGGGACAAACAATATTTTAGGCTTTCTGGGACATATATTATCTCTGTCATATATTCTTCATTTATTCTATTTTTGTTTTTTGGTTTTTGTACAACCCCTTTAAAATATTAAAAAAAACATTTTTTTAGCTTGTGGGACATGAACCATAGTTTGCTGATCCCCGATATACAAGTTTGTTATGCCTACAATTCTCACAACTCACAGTAGAGGACAGTGGTATCAAATTGCCACGCCTCCACATCCCTAGTTTTGGGGTACCAGAGAAATGGAATGAATTGACAACCTAATCTTAGTCTTTAATTATATTACTTTTCATTAAAATATTCCCATAAAGAGACAGTAATCTCTGTTTGCCTATGTTGACTATTATTTATTTTTATTATGTTCAGTTAGCCACCATGTAGTACATCATTAGTTTTTGATGTGGTCTTCAGTGATTCATTAGTTGCATATAACACCCTGTGCTCATCACCACACGTGCCCTCCTTAATACCCATCACCCGGCTACCCCATCCCTCCACCCCCTCCCCTCTGAAACCCTCTGTTTGTTTCCCAGAGTCCATAGTCTGGTTTGTCTCCCTCTCTCCTGTCTCCCTCTCTGATTTCCCCCCCTTCAGTTTTCCCTCCCTTCCCCTATGGTCTTCCGTGCTATTCCTTATGTTCCACATATGAGTGAAACCATATGACAATTGTCTTTCTCTGCTTGACTTATTTCACTTAGCATAATCCCCTCCAGTTCCATCCATGTCCATGTGAATGGTGGGTATTCATTCTTTCTGATGGCTGAGTAATAGTCCATTGTATATATGGACCACATCTTCTTTATCCATTCGTCTGTTGAAGGACATCTTGACTCCTTCCACAATTTGGCTGTTGTGGACATTGCTGCTAGCCTATGTTGACTTAATAGTAGTGAGAGATATTACTAATGAGAAAGGACATAAATAATAAGTAATTAAAAATTAGAATGCCTTCACCTTTTTTTCAACTTTTAAAAAATATATATTTATTTATTTATTTTAGAGAGAGAGCCAGAGAGAAAGTGCAGGGCAGGGGAGGGGAGGGGCAGAGGGAGAGGAGAGAGAAAGAATTTCAAGCATACTCCCCGCTGAGTGCAGAGCCTGATGCAGGGCTCGATTTCATGACCCTGAGATCAAGACCTGAGCTAAAATCAAGAGTCTGATGCCCAGTAGACTGAACCACCCAGGCACCCCAGAATGCCTTCACCTTTTTGCTCATCTACAAAATTTCTAGTCATCAAAGAGTAACACATTTTGTTCTCTGTTGTTCTAATGGGCCAGTCACTAATGCACTCAATTCTTTCAGCCCCTTTGCACTTGCAAATCTGAATGTTTTAAGACTGGCCTGTACTCACAAAGCAACTAAAGAAAGTTGAGAGTCTTCTAAGATCTCTTGGTCTTCTAATTTCTGTCTTTTGTGTTCTTCAGGGGAGACTTTCTTCTCTATATCCATTTCTTACATAATTAGAAAGAAAAAAATCATACAGAACATAAAATTTACATTTTCCCCTATGATTTCATATTTGAAAAAAATACTTTGAGCAGAGCTAGTTTGACCTCTGCAAATATTGTTACCAGAATAGGAAGGTTTTTAAAATACAGTTTCCTTCTTTTGAAATTAATATTATTTTTTAAATTATCATTCCTTAGGTTTGAGTTTCTTTCCTTTTGGTGTGCAGGTCTATGAATTTTAACACATGTATAGATTATGTAGCCACTGCCATAAACGCATACAGAACAGTTCCATCACCCCCCCCCAAAGCTCTTCATGCTGTCCCTTTATAGTCACGCTTTCTCCCACCCTTAACCATGATCTATTCTCCATCGTAGTTTTGTCTTTCAAAAATGTCATATAAATGGAATCATACAATATATAACCTTTTTGAAATAGTTTCTTTTACTCAGTGTGCTGTCTTTGAGGTTCATATGACTTGTATGTATCAATAGTCTATTTTTTTTTATTGCTAAGTAGTATTCCTTTGTACAGATTTACAACAATTTGTTTAGGCATTTATCTGTTGGAAGGTAGAACATTTGGGTGATTTTCTGGCGTTGTCTGTTATTAGTAAAGCAGATACGAGCTTTTTTATGAGGGTCTTTGTGTGGATGTAAGTTTTCATTTCTCTCAGTACCCCGGAGTAAAAGAGCTGAGTCATATGTTAACTTTATAAGAAACTGCCAAGCCGCCTTCCTGAGTGATTATATAATTTTGCATTCCCACCAGCAATGTATCAAAGTCTCATTTGCTCTGTATCCCTTGTCAGCACTTGCTATTCCAAGTATTTATATTTTAGCCATTCTAACAGGTGTGTAGTAGTATTGAGTCATGATCTGAATTTGGATTTTCTTAATGGATAATAATGTTTAACATCTTTTCATGTGCTTATTTATCATTCTTTTATCTTTTAGTGAAGTGTTTATTAAACTCCTTCACCCATTTTTAATTTGTTTCTATTATCTTTTTTATTGAGTTTTGAGTTCTTTATATATGCTGGATGCAAATCTTTTGTCAGATATGTGATTTGCAAATATTTTCTCCCAGCCTGCAGTTTGTCTTTTTATTCTCTTGACAGTGTCTTTGACGCAGTGAAAGTTCTAAATTTTGGTGAAGAATAATTTATCACATTTTTATTATATGGGTGGTATTTTTGGTGTCATTTCTAAGAACTATCATCTACCTCCAGGTCATGAAGATTTTCTCTTATATTTTCTTCTCAAAGTTTAGTAGCTTTATGTTTCCCGTTTAAATCCATGATCCATTTTGCATAAGGTGTGAAGTTTGGGTCAAGTTCATGTTTTTACATATGAAAGGTCAATTGTCCCAAACACATTTGTTGAAAAGATCATCATTTCTCCATTGAATTGCTTTTGTCAGAAATCAAACAGCCATATTTGTATATGTCTGTTTTTGGACTCTATTTTGTTCCATTGATCCGTTTGTGTCTATCTCCTTGCCAATTCCGAACTGTCCTGATTTCTATAGCTTTATAGTAATAGTAAAGTATAGTAAAGTCCTAAAAATCTGACACCAAAGAGCTACAACTTTATTCTTCTTTTTCAAAATTATTTTAGTTCTTCTAATTCCTTTTCTTTCCCTTATAAATTTTAGAATCCGCTTGTCTATATCTACAAAATAATTCTGGGATTTTTAAAAAATATATTTTATTTATTTGTTTTAGATAGGGAGAGAGTGCGCACGTGCCGGGTGGGGCAGGGGTAGAGGGAAAGGGAGAGAGAGAAAAATCTCAAGCAGACTCTGCCCGAGCATGAAGCCCGACTCGGGGCTTGATCTCATGACCCTGAGATCATGACCTGAGCCAAAACCCAAAAATTGGATGCTTAACTGACTGAGCCACACAGTCTGCATTTTGACAAGATACCCTGCTGATCTGTGTAGATTAGAGTTTGAGAAACCCTGGTATGGTGCGAGGAGAGGGGATAAAACACACATTACTGTCATCACAAAATGTGAGGCATACCAAAAGAGCTCAACTAAATTTTGCCAAAGCTGCATTCCATTAATCCTCTTTAGAAGTTTAATAATTTGTGTAATATTATTAACATTTTCAGATTTCTTCAGGGAGCATGAGTTTGTTAAAAGGTTAATACATTTTACTTATCTTTTCCCTTTGACCCTTCAGACCCATTTTTGGATTTCTAAATTATCTCTTGATTATGCCAACAACCTCCCATGAGTATTAGTGGGTTGTAATTATTTTGTTAAAAAAAAACAAAACCTTTCCAGCCACAAACAGAAATTCGTAATTACCTGACTCAGTAGTGTGAGTTGTTAATGGAATATTAGCTATTTGAGTAAAAAGGTACTGCACACAAATAATTAAACAAGATAGAGAACACCCAGGCAAGAATCTCTACTTCTTTTCCACAGTAGTGGCTCTGTGGCTCTCTATCTAGATGCTGGCATTCTTTTTGTAAATGATTGACTTTTCTACATCTGAGTACTGATAAATCTATAACCAGCTCTTGTGTTAATATTGTGCCAAGATGAAAAACAGAATAATAATGACACAGCAGGGATTACAACATTGAAAGATAAATTGAGAATTCAGCATATTGAAAGGGGATTTATTATCTATTTCTTTTGTGATCTGACTTAGAGTCCAGAAATTGTGGTGTCCTTCGAGTTTCTTCATTTATGAAGTTTGGATTAGTTAGTGATTTTCAAACTATTTTATAGCCATGCAACCCTTTGTGCAAAGGAAATGGGACAGGCAGCCCTATATATGAAAAGATAAAACAAGGGCAGCTTGGGGAAAGCTGAATTGGAGAGCCAGGTTTCAGACTCTGGGCAAGTTGCTGTCTGCAGTGTTGCCTGTCTCTGAAGATGGGGCAGCTCAGTAAGCAGTGCTTAAAAATCAATGGGTTGAAGCCAACTTGTATTTACTGAAATAATTTTATTTTTATTCTTGATAAAAACTGATTTATAAATTACATCTCTGAGGGGAGTCTCTGTTAAAGTAAATGGGTCTTGGCATTTTCTGGGTTGACATCAAGTGTATCAAATCCCATCCATTTTTTGTGAGCAATACATTTTCCATTCATTCCCTGCTTGTGGTTCTCACAGCTGCCGCCCTAGCTCAGGCAAACATAACTCCTGCCTGGACAATTATGACAGCCTCCCAAAGAATCTCCCTCCACCTCCAATCCTTTGGGGGAAAAGCCAAGTTTTATACATACCAAACAGGCAAGGAATCCTGCAGTTTGCTCCTGGGTTTGTTATAAATCTCTACTGCCAGTGGAGAGTAGAGTCCAAAATCCCTGGCTTGGCATGAAGGGTTCTCCTCTATGTGGCCTCTACTTAGCTTTCTATATCATGTTTCCCTTGGTAAACCCCACAATCCAGTCAACAAGAGTTACTCTCTATAATTTACATGCCATTCAGTGCCTTTCTCACTATTCCTTTCCCCATCATGTCTTACCTATCCTCTTTGTATGTCTAAGTAATACCCACCTTTCAAATAGAGCTCAAATGCTGTCTTCTCCCTGAGGTCCTTCCTGGGTCTCTCTGTCCTTCCCAAAGTCCTACCCAAATTAGTAATCACCCTATTATTTAATATATGTATGGACCCCACTCTGAGTACTTACCCATTCCAATCTGTGTTATAGCTGTATACATTAAGCTCACGTTATTTTATTATCAGCTTTCTGTTTTCTCTCCTATTGGCTATTTAGAGCATAAGCTATGTCTTGTTCAATTCTGAATCTCTCATGATGTCCAACACATGGCAGATGCATAGCAGATATTTGATGTACAAAATACAGTCTGCTATAATATGATTACTGTCTCTCTGAGAAAATTGTGTTATAAAAGCAGTTGTTTCAATGGTAAAAGGGGGTTATAGCTGTCAAATTTAAGATCATAATGAAATTATTTTTCCTACAAGAATTTTAAGAATAAGGCTTTTTAATAACTTCTAAGTGTATTTTGTTACTGCAAGTGGATATAATATATTGGGTAACCATTACTTACTAAAACAACCTACATGCTTTTTCACCTCTCTTTAACCCACCCATTAGTTTCTTGATCTTTATCACCTTTGATCCTGAACTTGTGCTTTTACTTATAATACAGTTCCAAACTAATCATAGTGAACCAAATCTAGGGAAGATAATTGAAAGACTAAGATGCAACAGAAAAGTCAGTTACCCAAATTAATTATGAGTCTCTTTGCTTTGTATGGAGAAATATAAATTATGATGCATTGTCCCCTGCAAGGAATGTTGACAAAGGGAGAGCATTTATTCTCCACTCCACACCCTGTATTTCCATTGGCTTCTGCCCTCTCTTCCCTGGGTACTGTCAGGGACCTTTCTTTACTTGCCTAATTCCCTCTTCCCCATAGGAGAAAGAGAGCTGATTGGTCAGAACCCATGTCATTTATGGGCTGTAGTTTTTGTGGTAGGCAAAGTCTCTCCCCACTTTAGCTCAGGAGCTCCTTTCTGCTCTCAGGTCCACAGCTGATTGGGTAAATGGATTTGGAGCCTGCTGAGTCACCAGTCAGGTAAATCTGATGGCCTGGATTCAAGACAGTATTAGAGCAATTCCATGTTGGCCTCAGGTCCACATTTTCTTCTCTAATCCAGATATTACCAACCCCTGGATTTTGAGGCATGTTGAATGTTTACCCTGCCAGTTTCAAGATTGTCACTTGGTTCTCTTTGGTTTATTATTTTTATATCTGTTCTTTGTCCATCAGAGCATATAAAAGGAGACTAATGAGTCTTGGGCTCTCTAGCCTCTGACACAAAACCTCTCTTGCATTTGTAAAATATTTTGTAATTTATGAGGCGTGTTTTCTTCTGGTAGCTCACTTGATTCTCACAACCCTGAGAGCTACAGTTGATCTTCCCAGCCTTGCCCATGATCTTTTCAGTGGCAGAGGATGAGTTCTTCTCACATGGTAAAAAAAATGTTCTCTATACTCAATCTTGAAATTGGCCTTTAGCAGTGAGTTGAACAAAATTTCTTCTATTCTATTTCCTGTGAGCCAGGGCTAGGAATTCTCTTCAGCAACACTCTTAAGTAGAGCTTCCCTATGAACTGGGGGGAAAAGTGCATAAATAGAGGAAGATGCCTATGAAATGAACTTGAGAGGAAGTGATGGGAAAAATTATTGTGACTGTAAGTGATTAGCTTGGAAATGCAGCTATGGCAGAAATGCCGGACAAGAAAGAGAATTTTGTTTGTTTGTTTGTATTTTAAGAAAGAGAATTTGAAAGAGCAAGCCTTCATTCTCTTGGTCCTCTAAGTGACCAAGATAGTCTAGTTGTGAAATCTGTAATAATCTATAGTATACTCAGGTAGTGAGGAGGAGTTGAGGCATCAGGAGAACTAGGAGATCATTTGAAGAAGAAGATGACACTTAGTGATACTGGAAAGCAGTTAAATATCATTAATGACCCTTAATTTGAATAGGAACAAGGCTATCTCTTGTACCCTTGATTTTTCCCCAAGTTAGTGCATACTGCTAGGTTTATCCAAGATGGGCAGAAATGGAATTGCTGATTGAGCCAGGATCCCATTTATATTCCAAAAGCAAAAAAGTCCTTTCTGAAATTGCTACTTGGCAACCTGAACTTACACCTTCACCATTGGGTGCCACTCATGTGATCTTTAGACAGGACCCCAAAGTAGAAGTACATCAATGAGCATGTGTCTTCTAAAGTTGGACTCTCAAGCTCTGCCCCTCCCAGTTCCAAGTGGGTGCCACTTGGCATGTTTACCCTGGATCTTGCCAGACTAACCTACAGGGTTTTATTGGGTTGCTCAGTGTGGATTTCTCACATAACATCTTAGGAAAGAAGAAAAGAAAAGGAAAATGTATTGAGTGTATATCATTTTTTAGGCAGGATGCTAGATAATTTTAAAAAGTTATCACATTTATCTTCCTTTACAGGAAGACATGACATTAAGTGGCATCTTACATTTATAAAATAGCCCACAGTTTATATTTCACAAAGATCATCTCGTTTAATCTTCCCAGTGATCCTGTTGTGAGGAGGGCATGATCCCCATTTTAGAAATGGAAAAGCGAAGACTCAAAATGGTTAACCAATATGCCCAGGTTACAAGGAGAACTTTGAAAGAGCTAATACCTGTACCCAGATCAATATCTATCCCACCAAGGCCATAAAGTCCTGGTTTGTAGGACTTGTTCTGAAGGTATGGAAAGAATGTAGGCTTTGGAATCATGCAGATGTGGGTTCAAATCCTGGCTCTGTAATATCCTAGCTCTGGGTCCATAAGGAAATCTCTTAACCTTAACCTCATGGAGTTCCAATTTTTCGATTAAAATGGGGAAAATAGTAATTAGCTGATAAAATTGCTGAAAATTTAAATGAGATCAATTGTACTTTATGCTTAAAGCTTAATGGTTTTTAACAAATGCTCTTCTGTTAATATTCTAGATCAGGTAATCACCAGTGAGGTAGTAGATAAAAGAAAGTCTAGGGTCAGATCTGGGGTATATGATCAGAAATGTGAGCATGTGTTTATCAAAAGGAAGAATATCCTTTAAAATTTGAAAGTCACTATTCTAGAATATATTAATCTCAAAATGGTTGGTCATTTTACTGTGTACTTTCCTCATGAAAGACACCATATTGGTTGCTAAAGGGGATATAAAGACATGGTCCTGCTTCAGAGAGTGAGCTTTGGTCTGTTGTGAACATCTCTTCTCCCTCTAAGGACCACTGTGGCATGAGATGCAGATTCTCAGATACTACGTTACTCACATGTCCCTAAGCAGTCCCTCCACCCTTGTGTGGTTTCTTAAGGAGTTTGCTTACACCTACAGGGCCAAAGCAATAAAGGATATAGCTTAAAAGTTATAAGAAGACTTTACAACTGTCCACCAGTGGTATCCTTGGCAATCCCTTAGAACATGCTTGGGAGTAGGTCTGGGTGTCTCTCAGCTCTTACGTTCTCCAAAGTCAGCCATGCCTTATTGCTCTAACAGAGTTTTCTCCTTAGTGGGTCATGAAGCCAATGTAGTAGGTCTTGATCAACATTTTTTAAATTAAAAAGACCTTACCAGATTAGAAAATATCAAAATGCATCATATTTATCCTTAGTATTTTCTTTTCCATTAAACATTAGCTTGTGTAAGATATTTTCTAGTGTGGGTGGCCATCAAAAATGTTTTAAAAACATGTTCTAGGGGCCACCTGGGTGGCTCAGTTGGTAAGCGACTGCCTTCGGCTCAGGTCATGATCCCAGGGTCCTGGGATCGAGCCCCGCATCGGGCTCCCTGCTCGGCGGGAGACCTACTCCTCCCTCTCCCACTCCCCCTGCTTGTGTTCCCTCTCTCGCTGTCTCTCTCTGTGTCAAATAAATAAATAAAATCTTTAAAAAATAAAAATAAAAAAATAAAAACATGTTCTAAAAAAACAAGATCTTGCATAAGTGCCAACAATGCTCATAAATAGGTGACAAGGGTTAGACTTTTGGTTTAAGTCTAGCACTTTTGAGGCATTTAAGTCTAGCACTTCTAGGCATTTCCACTAAAATGTATGTAGCTGCCTTTAGATAAATGTTCTTCCTTTCTGTTATGGCTGCATGAACCATTCAGCTGGATTTTCTCCTGATGTCATTTCTACCACCACCAGAGCACCTCCCCCCTCCTGTTTCCATAGGAGAATCTCTTTGACAAAGCCCCCAGATCTAGTCCCTTACAGGCTGGAGTATCCCAGCTGTTATGCTCTACATCTCCTGAAAGTGGGTACATGATCAATTCACCACCAGGAATAATCCAGTCTCACTCAAAGCTGCCCAGAAATCAATATAGAGACCAAAGTGTAGGGCATATTTTTGTTTTCACTGTTGTCGTACTCCCCAAGCCACCATCTGCTGTGTTGTCTCTGCCTTGCATGGATGCCTGGGAACACCCTCTCCCTTGGGATTCCCTCCTCCATCTTTTTTTTACCTATTTCTCCTTGGGGAGCTCAGTTTCATTCCACCATTCCTTATACCCAAACCAGCTAGTCCCATTTCAAGCTGTGACCATTCAGATCCAAATTAGCAGATTCTTTTCACCTGGATCCTCCCATTCTTCAGAGTTCTCTTGAGACTAAAACCTTTATCTGATACCATTCACTCCTTTAATGAGATGTTATAATTAAAAGGGACAACAATGGGAAGGGACAAAGAGGATGAAGTGGGCAGAGCATCCCATCCTGCCATACTGGTTTTATCTCATTAGACTGAGTCTCTGTTCTCTGCACCATATTGGACAGTGTGTGAGCTGACACTGAGATTTCTAAGGAACCTATGCATTTATCCCACTGAATTATATTTCAATAAAGGATATTTGATAATCCAGTCAAGAAATGGGCAGAAGACATGAACAGTTTTCCAAAGAAGACATCCAAATGGCCAACAGACAAATGAAAAAGTGCTCAACATCACTTGGCATCAGGGAAATCCAAATCAAAACCTCAATGAGATACCACCTCACACCAGTCAGAATGGCTAAAATTAACAAGTCAGGAAACGACAGATGTTGGCAAGGATGTAGAGAAAGGGGAACCCTCCTACACTATTGGTGGGAATGCAAGCTGGTGCAGCCACTCTGGAAAACAGTATGGAGATTCCTCAAAAAGTTGAAAATAGAGCTACCATATGACCCAGCAATTGCACTACTTCGTATTTACTCCAAAGATACAAATGTAGTGATCCGAAGGGGTACGTGCACTCAATGTTTATAGCAGCAGTGTCCACAATAGCCAAACTGTGGAAAGAGCCAAGATGTCCATCAACAGATGAATGGATAAAGAAGATGTGGTGTATATATACAATGGAATATTATGCAGCCATCAAAAAAACCACGAAATCGTGCCATTTGCAACAACGTGGATGGAACTAGAGGGTATTATGCTAAGTGAAATAAGTCAATCAGAGAAAGACAGGTATCATATGATCTCACTGATACGAGGAATTCTTAATCTTAGGAAACAAACTGAGGATTGCTGGAGTGGTAGGGGGGTGGGAGGGGTGGGATGGCTGGGTGATGGACATTGGGGAGGGTATATGCTATGATGGGCACTGTGAATTGTGTAAGACTGTTGAATCACAGACCTGTACCTCTGAAACAAATAATACATTATATGTTTAAAAAAAAAAAAAGATAGTAGGAAGGGAAAAATGAAGGGGGGGAAATGGAGGGGGAGATGCACCATGGAGACTATGGACTCTGAGAAATAAACTGAGGGTTTTAGAGGGGAGGGGGGTGGGGGGATGGGTTAGCCTGGTGATGGGTATTAAGGAGGGCACGTATTGATTGGAGCACTGGGTGTTATACGCAAACAATGAATCATGGAACACTACATCAAAAACTAATGATGTAATGTATGGTGACTAACATAACATAATACAGTAAAATTAAAAAAATAAAAAAATAAAGGATATTTGAAAAGGGGCACCTGGGTGGCTTAGTCGGTTAAGTGTCTGCCTTTGGCTCAGGTCATGATCCCAGGGTCCTGGGATTGAGCCCTGCATCGGGCTCCCTGCTCAGCGGGGAGTCTGCTTTTCCCTCTCCCTCTGCCTGCCGCTCTGCCTACTTGTGCTCTCTCTCTCTGTCAAATAAATAAAATCTTTAAAAAAAAGAAAAGGGATATTTAAAATACAGTTACACATTAGTCCCTTCCCAGTATTCTGTAGTTCTCTAATTGTTCAGAGAAGGAAGTGTTGTTGAGGATTGGAATAATGACAGAAGGCCTTTATGGAATAGATGGGGTTTGAACTGAAGCTGGAAGGGTGGGCAGAACTTAGAGAAGTAAAGCAATGTAAATAGGACTTTGTAAGCAACTATGACAAACAAAGATAGCAGAAAGGAATCAGGAGACTCTATGAATTAGTGTACCAACCAGGCTGGTGGGATGGAGAGCTCTATTGGTACTCTGTTAACCCCAGAGGGAAAACCTTGATGATTTTTGAGCAAATGAAATTCGTGTTTTAGGGAGATTAACATTACAGTTTGTGGAGCAGATTTGGTGCAAAGAAACATCCAGCAAAGGTAGATCACAAGGACCCCCTATAGTAATCCAGGCTTGAGGCAACCAGGGCCCCAATTAAAGTGATGCAGTAGGAACTGAGAGGGAAGCAGAAATATGAGGGCTTTTACAAGATAGTTTGTCACCAACTTAGAGAAATCTAATCAGCAACATTTTATTTATGCGCTTAGTCTTGAACCAGTTAATTTGCTCTTCAGATGTATCTTTCCTGAATATGTAAACTCTCTCATTAAGATACAAGCCATATGCCTGCTTTGAAGCTAAGCCAGACCCCACCTAACGCTGGCCTTTACCTTTTTTTTCTCATTGGTAATCAGCTCACTGAAGCAGATGTTACTTCCTGACTCCAGAGATGCCAACAGCCTCAGAAGGAAATGGATTATAGAATTGGGGTCTGCACTCAGCATGATCCAAATATGGAAATCAAACTGAGGCCTTCTTAGGCTCCATGCTTGGCAAGGAGAATGAAAAAGGGCTTAATGTTGGGCCTCAAAAGACACAGTGGTTACCAGAGCCATAGTGCGCCCGTTTTCTTGCCTATGGAACGTCTTGCCAGTAATCACAATTAACGCTAATGGCATACTTTCGATTTACCTTCATGGATTAATATTTATTGGCTATGTACCAGGCATTCAACAAGGCTTTGGGGATAAAAGAAACAAAGGGCACAGTTCTTGCCTTTGATAAAGTTTCCAGCTGAGTAGAAGAGACCTATAAACAAGTAAATACCATTACAATGGGGTGTTCTGCTCTCTGCTTGTCCTCCATGCACCAAAAATTGTAATGATCTGATGCTGTAGAGGTAGATAGTTTGGGATTAAAGTCTTCCCACTGCATACATTTTGGTTATCACTTGGAAGGTCAAGAAGGCACATATAAACACCTTATACTAAACCTTTTATTTGAATAAAAGCAAGAAAGAAAACTCAAATCAACAAGTCCTCCATAAAACCTGGGAGTTTTCCCCATAATTATTTAGCCTTTTCCCCTGGGCCTTTATTTAACCAGTTGTGGTTACACCGTCTGGCCTTCTTTTATAGAAGCCTTGAACTTCACAATGTGGAGGCCCCTATTCTCAGTCCCTAGAATGAGTCAGATTGCTGTGGAGAATTCCAACCAACGGCAATAGGAACTGGAAGAAAGATAGCCAGAACTCTTAGTGAAATCCTTCTGTGGGAATTGCAGAAATAGAGTCTAGTGAGGTTTTGGTCTAGGAAGTTTAGGAAAAATGAAAAGCTTGTTAGTGAACATTTAATCTTCTCTGTGAATTATAATGATTTCTTTATAGACAGAATCCTGTCCCTCAATAGGTATTGTTTCCCAGTTACAAATAGACGTCATCTTAGGAAAAGGTCAGTCAATCCAGGACCACCAAGTAAAGAACAGATTTTGTTGTTAGTTACTTAATTTCTGTTTTTCTGTAATAAACTGTTGGTCTTTGCTAAAAATTAGAACCATATATGATTAAGGGGCTTTTTGTTTCACAGTAATTTTTTTTTTTTTTTTAGTTTAAATGAGGTGGTTTCTAGAGTTGGAGGATATACAAGGCTGAGGTTAGAAAAAGCTAACAAAGAGATGTTGACTAGAAATAAATGTTGTAATTATATTGGCTTTAAGGATTATTTCAAACCTTAGGAAGAGAAGAAGGTATTGAGAACCCCTCCCTTTTTTTTTAAACAGAAACTGTATATACCATGTCTCTAAATAGTTTCAGGTTAGTTTCTTTAGAAAGTATACCGCCTCCTTTCCCCCCTCATATCCTCATTAGGCTTAGCTTAATAATAATATGAGGGGCCAAAAAAGCTTTTAAAGCTGATTTCCTTTGGTTTGTAATTCCTTGCCGGAACTGGGGGACTGAGTGGCCATGCCTTCTGCAGTCTTCTGACTATTTGTGAAAGTGTAAAATGAAACTAAGTGCACATGTACACACACAGACACATACACACACACAAAATGAGAGAGAGCATGTAAGAGTGAGCCCAGTATGAGTGCACTACAGAAAAATATGTTTATAGTAACTTAATTTTACTAAAACTGGAAGTGGTAGGAGGGGTAATAAATCCCATTAGTAGATTGTTTTCTTGTCCTCAGTAGGAGGTGCCTGCTGATCTATACCACTTCCCAGAGAAGTCCTGTACTGCACTTGGGTGTGGCGGACACAAGACCTAGATCTCCTTTTGGTCAAGGACAAGCCAAAGTCTGTACATGGAGGCTGGAAATGTTGAGATGAAATCACAGGGATTTTGTGTTCTGTGCTTTTAAAGTGAACATAAAAAATTTGACAGCTATGTTTCACTCCACTGGAGTCACTCACATCCACACCCATTCCAAAAGTCACTTAGGGGGTACGCAGCAATGCAAATAGTGAATTATCCAGTTCAGCTATTAGCCAGTTGCTAGAAGTGGTCTTCTGCAAATTCAGGTGATTACTTAACATATTGAGTAAGGCAAAATTCCAAAGTTTTTCTTCTTGCTGATGTATGACTTTTTCTCTTGTTTATCAAAAGATCCTAAAAAGTTGTATGAATCACAAAGGTACATGAAAACATCAGTACAACACATGCTGAGGCAAAGTTGCCCAGTGTTTGAATTATTCTCTGGTAATGATGTTTCCATGTAGTTTAACATTTTAAAGCATAAGTTATCAGCCTTCCAGCAAGTCTAACCTGGCTCTGCTTACAGGAGCCATTCCTTTATTCAAATTAAAACACAAAGGGCATAATTTCCCATCCATTAGGAGGAAAGTGGGCTTTTGACATTCCTTGTAACTACCCAAAGCAACTAAAGAAAAGGCCAAAGAGTCATTCATTCAGAAAATACTTTTTGAGTACTTACAACATTTTAGGCATTACTAGTTGCTGGTGAAACGTACAACTCTTGCCCTCATAAAGCTTGAACTCTAGACCTCTACAAATCTGGGATGCTCACCCAATAGGAGGACGAGATTCTAATTATGCATAAGGATTTGGAAGAAAATGAGGTCTGCACTAAAAGGGTGACCAAGGAAGTAAAAGAGTCTGGGAATTATGTGATATGAAGAGCAGTTGAGAGATACTGGAATGTTTAGGGACATTGCAAGTATTATTCTCTTTGGCTCTAGACCAACAGGTGGTAGATTTCTGTTGAATAGAGAAAGGGTGTAACATTTAGAAACATCTCAGAATAAAATGAGCTGCTTTGGAAGGTGGCAGGCGTCCTACCCCTATGTGTTGAGGTAGCCACCATATTAAACACCACTGCTCAGTGGTCTTGTGGAGGCATTTTTGCATCAGACAAAGGTTTGTACCAGATGACTTCTAATCAGTCTTCTGAGATTCATCATTCCATAAACCTGATAGCCAGTGACCATAGAAGCAACCAGGTCCATTTAACAATTCATTCTTCAGCCTGCACATTTTAAGTCCAGTCAAACAGAGAACTGGGAGAAACTCTCTGTCCCTTTGTTCTAGATGGAACAACACAATATAGAAATAGAAACTGCTCTGTCCTCTTACCAAGACTCATTCTTACAGATCGTCTCCCTAGAGAAATGGTCACTGACCAGTGGTTTTGTGGAGGGGACCTTCAAAATCATGTAGTAATTTGTCATCAACAGAGTACAGACGATGAAGTATCACTCTTTCAGTTCAGTTCATTTTCTACGATGTGCAGATCCTAAATGGTAGATTTTGAATCACCTTCTGAAGAGCAAAAGGATGGGAATATTTGACTGTGGCTCACATGGTAGGCCTAGGACATGGTTTCATTCAGTCCAGTTCTTCCAGTATTTATTTAATTCTATACTGTGCCAGCTCCAGTCTTCTGAGTTGCCTGGCTCTAAGATTCTGACCAGAAAAATCCTAAACTTCTTTCCTTATATTTGCAATTCTCCTCCTTTTCTGTTTCTTCCAACTCAAGCTTTCAGGTTCCGTGACTGTTTATATAATCAGACACTTTGTTTCAGAAACAGCATAACTACTGCCTTTGTGAGGAAATGCCCTACAAATGCTCAACACTTTTCAAGTCTCTACTTTTTTTTTTAAGTGGAAAGAACAGTTAAAGAGATTAGGGGGGTGGGTCTGGCGTACAACACCTTGAACAACTTTTCAGGGTATTTTCTTTGGAGGATGTGATTACAGCTGTTCAAACTTAAAATTATTTACATTGAACAATAACCTTGATTTTAAAAAGTCATATGACTACATATAAACTAAAAAAATGGGAAGGAATCAAACTTGGTGTTTTTCATGGTCATATATTGCCCATTGGCTGTGGCTTCTCAAGGGTGCTTTTTGGGGCCTTGGGTTGGTGGGAAAAGATAAACGAAGACTGAAGAATGAGAATTTTGCCTAGTGAGTCATATTGGGTTGCAGCTGAATCTGGAAACAGCAGGTAGTCATCAGAAAGGTTTATATGAAATCTAATGAATCAGAAAGAGAAAGCAAGAGGAAATGGTTTCTTTTCATACAGGGCCAGATTCTCATCTGATGTAAGTCTTGGAGAATTAGCCAACATATGGAAATTATCCCCATGTGGTTATATGGGATAGCAGTTTGAGGAATCATTAAAGGAAAAGGGATATTTAGCTTTGTGAAGAGAAGATATGGGTGGGACAGATAGCTCTTTTCAAATATTTGGAAGGTCAGCATGTGGAGGAGGGAGTATTATGTGTTGTTACAAGGGCAAAACAGTCAATGGATAGATATTGGAGAGACAGGCTGTGGTTTAATAGTCTCTTGTCTCCCACTAGGGCAGCAGAGCATGGCAACTTCCTCATAGCAAGATGGGCTTATGTGAGGGGACAGAAAGATGTTTCTGGAGCCATCCCCTAGGAATTGATACGGGAACTGAGGAGATGGACCCAGCTCTGGGACTGACAGCAAAGTATCAGCCTACCAGGCATGGCTTGATTCCAAATGCAGTTCAGACAAATAGGCAGCCAGGAAGAATGGGAGACATCTGGACTTTGGAGTCTGGAAGGCCTCAGTTGAAATCCTAGCCATGTCATTTATTGTCTGTGTAATCTTAGGAGAGTTGCTTGGCTTCTCTGAGTTGCAGCTTCCTGATCTGTATAAAGAAGAAAACATCACCTGTACTAATGGACAGCTGTCGTTTATGTCTACTCAGATTTCCCTCTCCCTGTTCTATTAAAAGCAACTTGATTTCTCCCAAGTCAAGTAGAGTCATGGTGTTAATCAAGGTGGCCTGACTACCCCATGGGCAGTCAAATTTTGCCTCCCTGGAATTTTAATCCTGAGTGGGGTAACCCAAAGGTGGAAAATATTTATAGCTGATTGCTTCTGAGGATGGTATTATGAAGGGACTGTCCATCGGTTCCTGCTGCCCACATTTCCTGAGCCACCAGGTTTCTGTCCTTTTGGGGGCCAGATTGTTCATCATCTTCTTGAATTATGTGAGCTACCCTATGTTCTTCCGGTAGATTGTGTTTTTGTATACGTTAGCTGAATCAGTTCCTGTGATTTATAGAAACAAAGAACTATATCTGTACACCCACCTTAATAAGGGTTGCTGGGAGGATTAACTGAGAAAATACATATGAAGCCCCTGATACTATCTTCGAGTCTGACACGTAATAGGTGTTGAATAAGTGGTAGGTAGCTATTGTAACTCATCAGGTACTGCGGGCCCAAGGTGAAGTGGAGGACAAGTCCAACAACTGGGGAAAGCCACATTCTGAAGTTAAGGTACACAGAATCAGAGCGTATCCCTCTGCCCTTCCTCAACTATCAGGCTGACTCCTACTCATCTTTCAAGATTCAGTTTAAGGATCAGGTATGTCTCAAAGCCTTCTATCCCACCCTCATCACCCTAGCCCCTCGTCATCCCCTATATGCCTCAGCACCCTCTGTTCCAGCAGTCAGCACACTGGGTTTCACAGCTGATTCTTTACCTCATTTCAACTGTGAGGTCAAGGCAGAGACCAGAGCTTGTTCACTCTGTATCTCCAGTGCCTAGCCCAAGGCCTGGCAGAGAGAGGAGGGAGGGAAATGTACCAAAGGCAGAAGACCCTATACTATACTTTTGAGTTTTAATTGTTGTGCATGTGTATGTTGGAGGTGATTTGTTCTTACGGTTGGAGATCCAGTTTATGCAAATGTGTCAAAATGGGGTAGGTAGGAAACCTTTTAACAACATATTAGTTTTGCTGGTTTTGCTGCCAAGGAATACAAGTGGAGCCCAGAGAGTGATCTAACTGGAGAGGCTGATGAAAAGATATTGGGGGATCAGATTAACTGAATATTACAGACCAATACTTTAATTTCCTGCTCTAGATAGCTCCAGTCCTAGATGATTCTCATGGTGTTTCCCCAAGGATCAAAGGTTACGTGATAGTCCACATAAACTACACTTAAATATGCCTAGTCTAGTCTTATAAAAACTGTCCTAAATCAAAATGTTTATTGCACGAGCCTAAAGAGAACAGAACATACTACCTAATTATTTCCCCTTCATTAGTTAAGGAATGACATATTAAATGCTTTAATCTCCATAGGCCATAATTCTATGACTAACTTTAAAACCAAACAAGAAAAGAAACCACCCACTAGCCTGGCCTTATTCAACCCTGGTTTATTTCCTCTGGCTGTCATTTTGGGCATCTCCTGTGATGAAGAACATTGATGATCTCTGACCATGTTGTACACCATAACCAGAAACACTTAGGTGAATTGTATTTACTCTTACTAGTTAAATGAAACGTAGATCTTATACTAGAGGAAAATGTGGTTCTCCTTATACTTTGAATTATGAGCTCCTAGAGTAGAGGCTGTAGTGTAATAAGAAGTTGGGGCATCAGTGTTGTTATCCTCAGACATCATGCCAAGCCTCACTGTTGTTCATGCCTCAGAGAGGGAGCAGGTGTGAAGCTTGCAGGGCAATGGTAGGAAGAAAGGTCTCCTTGCCTGGGCGCACACTCAAGAGTGCCTGCCTTCAGCAGAAGTACTGGGCATGGGCTCATCAAGTGCAAAGGAGAGGAGATGTGGAATGCTCACATTTCTTCCATAAACAGGTTTGTTCCAGGGTTCTAGGAATTACAGGATTTCATCTCTGTCCCACATGACACCTTCAGGAGCCAAGCAGTTGTTTGCTGGAAGGAAGCAAGACTGTTTAGCTAGGAGAGGAGACTTGGGGATGGTTTATGAGATGGGGAAGACATATAAGACTCATCAGGCTTCTTTTCCCTGGTTACATGAGGCAGAAATCCAGGGCGGACATATTTCAACTCAATTTTTTAGAGACCTTTCTATAAGATAAAGCTGTTCCAAGAGGGGAAGGGCTGCCTCAGGAGGGATTGTGGTCCCTGTCCCTGGAGGGCTTCACCCAGAGACTGGGAGCCCATCTCAGGGAGAAGTTGCGAGACTATGGAAACCTAGTGGGTGACTAGACTAGACAGCCATAGGGATTTCTTTTCTCCCTCAAAAATCTGAGAAAACAACTTAAAAGAATCTGAGAGCATATCAGAAAAGGAGAAGGATTAATTCTCTTTTGCTTAAGACAGGTTTTGTGGGGTCTTCATGAGTATGCTAGGGGTGGTCATTAACCAAAGAAAGCCCCCTAAACAAAAAGTATACACATTGCCAGAGTAAGCTGGCAAGAGCCTGGAGATACACTCCCAGATTCACAGAACATTTGACCTCTCCTGGATAACATCTAGAACTATTTTTATTAGTCATTCACAATTGCCTGCTATACACGGACCGCTGTTGTAGGTACTGGGAGAGTTATAAGATGTTTATGGCCCAAGGAAAGTGAAATATATGGAGAAAAACATTTTCACTAACCAAAAACTCAAGATCAACATTGAGAAATTTTGAAAATATTCAAATATGAAAGAAGAGAGAGCAATTGAAGAGGATTCCAGCTGTAATTTAGAAGGCTGGGATCCCTCCAATCCATGTCATGCCCATATTTTAGTGTTCCATGGTGTGGGCCTGTAATGTGACCACCCACATCACCTTTTCATCGTCTGTCAGCCAGCCCTGTCAGGGTTTGAGGTGGGGTGGAAGAAGGAGGAACTCTGTTCTTGGTGGAGGCTTTTCCTTTCACTCAACAATATTTTAGTTGGTGAAAACAGCTCATGCAAACTACTGGCCTACCTTCCCTGATCTTGCTTTGTTGATATTTTGTCTCTACTTCCCCTCCCACTGGCAGAGAGGCAGGAGAAGTGAATGAGGGGAGACAGAAGAAGAGAAAACATCTCTATCTTTCCCCACTTTAGACTGTACCACTAATTCTTATTGTCCAGGTGATGTTAAACATCACAATATCAAATGAAGCCAGGGGAAGTGCCCACATGATGCTGCTTCCAGGCCCAATGGGCTTCTACCTAGTTGTGTTAAATATATGCACACACACAGACACATACATATACACATATTTTGCACTCAGGTTTCAGAGAAATAATGACTTCATTCTTATTTGAACAAAATACCAAGGGACATATTTCCAATTTGAAAATTACTGGTTAATTTTGTAGACTTTTAGTTCAGACATAGAAAAATACCAAGTCTACGGGGCTTATATGCCAGAGAAGGGCATGAGAAGGAAGGTGTAAGCCAGGAGGAACTCTTGACAAACAATTTCAATGGAGCTTTGTATTTTCAAAGCAGTTTTGAATCATGAAGTAGCTCACCCTGCTATCCCTAGAAAGTAGGTCAGTACAATATTTTCACAGGTGAAGAAATGGAGATACAATGTTTGGGTGGCTTACCCAACTCATACAACTTGGGTAGGAACACCAACTTCTTAATTTCCATCTGGACACGTCGACTAGGCTACCTTCTTCCCAGAAAAAAAATTTACCATTTATCAACTTTTATTTTATATTTTTATATGTTAACAAGGCTAAAACACCACTGGTATAGACCAAGAAGTCTTAAGACGATAGCACTGCAAGGGATAGTTTGAAGCTTGTGATTATTCCCCAATCTATTGTACAGGTCAGCTGCTCTGTTCCGGGGATATGGTAGTAGCTGGAGATTTAGGAGACCTGGATTCTAGGAGTAAGCTGCATGACTTTGCAAAACTCATTTTAAATCTCCAAGCCTTGCTTTTTACCCCCAAAATGAAGACAATATTTTTGAAAGTTTTTCATTTGAAAAATGTAGAAAACACAAAATAGTTAAACCACCCATAATTTAACTGTACTTTTTGAAGTATATACAAAAAGAAGTGATAGTGTCTCTTCTCTCATCGTAATTGAATGTATAGTGCAACATCTAGTGGGTTCTCTCAAAGGGGGAAATCTATTTTTATTTAATGAGTCACCTCTATTTAGCTGTTAACTTATATTCTAAAATAAGCTTTTTAAATCCCACACCTTACTCTTGTAAGTGAATTGAAAGTTGAAAACTATGAAGTATGTGAAAGAAAGATGGTATCATCTGGTACATAGAATAAAGATGAACTTTTTGTTTGTATATGTGTCTGTATTATGTTTGTTTTATTTTGTTTTAAATTGCTTATGTACTAGAAGTGGAGTAAAATTTGGAATTTTTACTAAGAAAATGGAAGCTGAATTTTCTATCTCTGATATACTATCTACAAATTTAAAATAAAATGGAGCAATAAAGTTCTTACCTATGTATTAGGGCCAGCAAGTCTGCTTATAAGAGGAATATGTGTGTCATGGCCTGAATTTTCCAAATTCCTCGTATGAGCTAATTAACATTGATTAATCAGACCATTTTCCACCTCATTTTGCCTGGGCAAACAACAGAATTTGCCTTACTGCCATGACTTAGGGAAAGCATTGAGGCTTCATAGGACCCTCTCTTAAAGACAGAGTTGGGATATCTGGTTTGCAATCTCCAAAAAAACCAATGCAATCCTTTTTCTTGTCCAAGGGCTGAAAGACAGAGGTTCAAGAGTAGGTGGCCTCTGCTACTACCCACTATTCTGATGAGAGTACAAAACCATAGGCTGCCTGTTAGATCTCTGAGGTCATGTCCCCCAAATGGACCCCCACCAGCAGGCCTCTGGACATGAGGCAGCCGTCTGCTAATGGTGATGGTCATTCTCAACCTTTATTCCTCCATATCATTCCTAGTGGATATTGTTCACACACATAACTCATGGTTACAAACATACAAAAGCTATGGGAAGTGGCATCTTCACTTTGTCCCTGTCAAGAAAACACATGGGAATGCGAATGAGGGAAAATGACATTAACATAGGGATCACCTTTAATTTTTTCAGATGTGCAAAACTTTGGCACTTTGTTCCCAAGTGATTGTGACCCACCAGTGTGGCCCAGTGCGACAGCTCAGGACCAGTGGCCAAGGTTAACTATTCAGGTCTCTTTCACATCTGAATTCTCAAATCAGTGGAAAACACAAAGATCCCAGCTATAATCAGGCAGCAATTCCTCATAGGATTTTGATCAACCACAGTAATTTTGTATGGAAATAGCCAGAAGGCTGGCTCAGAACTAGGCCTTCTCTCCCACACGTACAAGACAATATTTCCTAACATGTGGCCTGGAGAAAATTTTCCTCTGCTTCCTCCACAAATTTTGGAAGACTTACTCGTGCTTAAAGTTGCATTTGTATGAGATGGTTACAAACAATGTGGAAACCCAGTTCTACATCATATAAAAGTGAGTCCAGGGAGAGGTCCACAGAGAGCAGGACCCAAGGAAGCTAACAAGGCCAAATGTCAAATATTTGAATATCAAATTTCCCCATCCTGCTCACACTTTTACCCCCTTTTTTGGTTCTAGGTCACTGATTAAAGGTTTTGACAGATAGTCTTTTCTATTTAAACTCATCCAGACACAGTGCTATCATATGCCTCTGAAAGTTCCCAGTGCTGTGCTCACCCTGAAAGAAGGAAAGAGTGAAGCTCTTTGCACAGAACTCCCTCCACCCCAAATATATCTTTTCACGATTGGTGAACTTTTACACCTTTTCTGTTGAACAACTGATCTCACGTGCACTCAAATGTTTGTAGGTGGGAGGGAAATGTCACTAAATGCTGCTGCCTGCTGAGCTCTTGATTTGCACGGATGGGAGCACTGTAATGGTCCATGGAAGCCAATCTTCACACAAAAGGTTATACTCAACATTACTCTCACTCTGGAAAGGAGTTCTATATTCAGTCTTGTGTTCATGAAACATGAAAGCACATGTCGTAAAAATGTTCTGCATATAAATGAAATAATGCAAAGCAATTATTACACTTGTGAATGCAACAATATGATTTTGAAATGTAAAGTGTTAATAATGAATAAAATGTGTTTTTACTTGTTCAAAATGATTTAACTCTTAAATGCAATGTATGCAACTAAAACAAGGAAGGATGCCACATTGAAGGACCCTGTAAAAGGCAGAAACGTAAACACAACAGAGACAAAGCCAGAAACCCAAAAGTCAAGTTCCCTGTGTTATCTATGCAGACTGGCTGTCAATATTGTTCAAATTAGCGGGTTAATTGCCAAATCTCCAGTTTACTTCAGGCTGTGTAGATGAAGTTGGTGTCAGAATTAAATGCTTCATAAATGGCTCTTTTGATGTTATCTTCAAATTCATCTCCTTTCCTAAGTAGGGCTATTAAAGTAGCTTCTACAGTGGCAGCAATCTTTCCAACTAAAGGAAAATAGCTTAAATGCTTAATGGGCCCAATTCTCTGTGGACCCCTGAGGCAAAGATGCTGGGAGTAAGTATTTAGCAAGTTGGGGGGGGGGGGAGAGTAGTTGGGGGGGCAGAGGTGGTGGGGGGAGTAGATTGAGCTTCTCCCCACTCCCACCTTCAGGGTGCTTTGTATTGGTAATGGAGACTGAATAATCAACTTCATTCATGACCTTAGAGCTCTCAACCTGTTAGGCCAACTCATGTTCTTCCTCCCTTGCCTACACACCTCTCCCTCTCAGTCCCTGTCTTTCCAACATGTTCACCTAGAAACATCAAAGATATCACCCAGGAAGCATTCCCCTTCCCTCTACCATGCTCATAAACCATTGTCCATATACATACATCCCCTCTTCCTTCTCATGTCTAGGTAACCCCTTCCATCTGGGCTTTGGATCCATCCCCTCCCTTCTCTCCTTTATAGTCAGCTGATCCTTTAACCAGAGAGTTCCCAAACTGACATTCACCAGAGTGGGCTTGTCACATTAAATACAGAATAAACAGGTAATATTTTAGTATAAGTATGTTCCAAATATTGCGTGGAATACACTCGTACTGAAAAAGTATTTGTGGTTTACCTGAAATTCGAATGTAACTAGGCATCCTGTATCTTCATTTGCTAAATCTGGCAACCATACACCAGAGTTCGTTCTTGACCATCCACTGTATTAAATAGTACTCCCCCCTTCAGATAGTTTCTATCACCTTTTTTTTACTTTATTTGTCTGCATATATTATCACCACTGAGTGTATTATATACTTATATGTTTGTTTATTGTCTGTATTCCGCTCTCTCCTCACTAGAATGTAGCTTCCATAGCAACAGGGATTTTCAGATTCTTTGCTGCATCCCTCTTGCCTAAAACAGGGCTTAGTACAAGGTGTGTCCAATAAATGTTTGTTGAATAAATACATGCTTGAGTCGCTCTCCTTTTAAAATAATTGTCACTCAACCCCACAATCACCCTAGATCTACTCCATCTCTCTCCTTGACTGCAGAACCAGATTTTGTAAGAGGTCTTAAAACTCATTGTCCCTGTGACTTTATCTCTTGGTTCCTTCTCTTCCCACTCCAGTCTGGCTCCACTCTTACTTCACCAAAATAGCTTTGGCTAAGGTCACCAATTACTTCCATGTTATTAACTCACATTAACGTTTTTTACCCCCATCTAATCTCTCAACAAGATTTGATGCTATTGACCACTCTGTGCTTCCTGAAATAAGCCCCTTATTTCACTGGCACTGTACCTTCCTGGCTTCCCTCTGCCTCCAAAATCACTTCCTCTTAGTGTCCATTGCCAGTCGATCCTTCCCTACCTGGCCATTAAAATTTGGAGTTAGTCTAGGCCCTCTTCTCATTCTATGTTCTCTCCCCCAGGTAACTTCACCTAAGCCCAGGGCTTCAGTGACCATTTATCTGCTAATGACTTCTAAGTTTGTACATCCAGCCCAAAACTCTTCTCTCTTTGTTCCAGACCTATATATCCAGTTGCCTAGTTGGCATCTCCATAAGATGTCTCAAAGTTATCTCAAAGTCATTTGTCTAAGACTGAATTTAAGACATCCTCTGCTTATCCTACTGCTGTCCTCTTCTGTTGTTCACATAATGCGTGAATGACACCTCCATGCATCTAATGTCACAAGCCTGAAAACTAGCTGTCATCCTTGACTCCTATAAATCTTACCTCCCACATAGCTCTTGAATCCATGCATTCGTTTTTATTTCCGTAGTCACCTAGTACAAAGTATTACCTCTTGCTAGAGCACCGTGGTGGCTTCTTAACGAAAGGAGCTACATTTACTGACTCAGACCTCCTTCTAATCCACTCTCCACATTTACATCTAAAGTTACTTTTCTTAGCCCAGTGATGGGTATTAAGGAGGGCACATACTGCATGGAGTACTGGGTGTTATACGAAAACAATGGATCGTGGATCACCACATCAAAAACTAATGATGTATTGTATGGTGACTAACATAACATAATAAAATTTGAAAAATTAAAAATAAAGTTACTTTTCTACTTGTTGAAAATTCTTCATTAGTTTCATAGGAGGCTCCGACTTCTCTTTCCAGTCTTTTTTTTTTTTTTTTTTAATTTAATTCCAGTATAGTTAACATACAGTGTTAACATTAGTTTCAGGTATACAATATTGTGATTCAACAGTTCTATACATCACCAGTGCTCATCACTACAAGTGTACTCCTTAATTCCCATCACCTATTTCACCCATCCTCCACCCCCCCTCCCTTCTGCGAACCATCAGTTCTCTATAGTTAAGAGCCTGTTTCTTGGTTTCTTTCTCTCTCTCCTTTCTCTCTTTCCAGTCTTATCTCATGCTGCTATCTTCCTCATTCTCTCAACTGCAGCAGTGCTGGCAAGGAATGAGATTCTTAAGTGCAACTCTGTATTCAGGAGCGCTAGATGAGAAACTGATTACAAAATAACAAGTTTAAAATGTGAATTATTAACAATGTTTCACATGAAATCAGCCATCTGCCAAAAACATCGTATAAAATTTAGGGCTAAAATGTCCTTCACACATCATCTGGTCTAATTTTCTCCCTCTGAATGAGGAAATGAGGGTTCAGAGAATAGGTAATCACCAGAATCACACAGCTATTTAATAGCAGAGATAAGAGTGCGTGCATCCAGAATCACACTTCTTGCCCAACTGAAGAGAAAATAACTGAGAAAGAAAGTGACCTCAGAATTACCATAGTTCCAAAGGCATGGAGGAGCCAGTCAGAATGAGGCTGAGGCAGGGGCACCTGGGTGATATAGTTGGTTGGGCATCCAGCTCTTGGTTTCAGCTCAGTTTGTGATCTCAGGGTCCTGGGATAGAGCCCTGCGTCATTCTCTGCACTTAGTGTGGAGTCCACTTGGGATTCTTTCTCCCTTTCCCTCTGCCCCTCCCACTCATGCTCTCTCTCTCAAATAAATAAATAAATCTTTAAAAAAAAAAAAATAAAGGCTGAGGCCGTTGAAGGGAGCTAAAACTAATCCACTAGTCAACCATAAAACTGCCCACAAGAGAACTAGTGAGCCTTCAGACATAAGGATCAGGAACTTTCTCAATGAATTTTTCAAGTATGTCTAAAAGGCCTAAAAAAATAATAAAAATTAAAAAAATAAAAGGCCTACTATAGACAATTTCCAGCATAATAGTCAATGGATGTGGATGACACCAGGGTTGGGGGCTTGGCAGACCAACTGCTCATTCATATAAAGAAACACAGACATCCTGACCATACTACCCACTGAGAGCCACCTTTTATGAATTGACCATAGAAGCCATCGGTTACCACCCGGGCTTTTCACAAGGAACCCTTTCCCCCTTTGATGAGTCCTTGAAGAAACTAAGAATTGTCCACTTGGTGTCCACAGAAGTTACAGAGTGAGAGCAACAGATTCAAGGCACCATTATTTCCTGACAATTAGGCAAAGGTATCATTTTAGAGATCCCTAGTCTATTTCCTTTCAAAGGAAATTGCAAGCTACTGAGCACAATTCATACTTTGAAACTAAAGTTGTCATACAATAGCCAAGGGAAGCTTTCTGGAGGACTCCACTATTAAGATCAAGGGAGGCTGAGTAAATACCCTGTATGTGCTTATCACTATGGGCACTGAAGTGTAAATGAGTGTGAAAGTTGCCTTTTGGTGTCAGAAGACCTGACAAGATTTTTTTCCAAATGGGATTGGAATTATTAGTAAATTTGTTGAGCTAAGAGGCACTCTTTATCAGCTGTAAGTATTTTTAATTGGTTTCTAGGGAACACCTGTGTTAGGGTTATAAGCATCAAAGGTGATAAACAACTTAATTATCCTTCCAGAACCATTAGGAAAAAGTATCACTGTTGGTGAGCTTTCTTTGATGCCTTCTTTTGAAATGCCATCCTGCTACTATTGTGGGGCTATTTGTAGTTTATTTCCCAGAGCTTTGATTTTCCCTTCATAAATAGAAAAGGCAGTTAGAAGTAGATTAATGAAATTAATAACATTTGCACGGATCAGATATATCTCAGGTTACTATTGGGATAGCTTCTCCATGGAGAAGCAGCAAGTTAGAGGCAATCAGAAAACCTTGAGAGAAAATTTTTTTTTAAGCAGGCTCCACAACCAGCATGGAACCCAACACAGGGCTTGAGCTCATGACCCCAAGACCAAGACCTGAGCTGATATCAAGAGTTGGATGCTTAACCAACTGAGCCACTCAGGCACCCCAACTTTGAGAGAATTTTGATGGATAGAGGCAAAAAGTATATGAGGAATAGAAAGGTATGGGTTATGGCACTGATTTCTTTATCATGATGATTTCCGAGAAAAAGGATTGCCAACCTGGGGCGGCTGTTATAGAAGGGAAGGGAAGAGTTTTGTATTTTGTTTATTTCCAATCACTGTCTTTGAATTTTATTCATGAAGACAAGTGGAGACATGAAGCAGAGTGTCGTAGCCTATGCATTTGTTAGGTCAGACTCTCTGCTCTTAGTACCTTTCTTTCCCAAGATTCCACCTTGGATCATAACGATTTTTTCACTTTCTAGACTTTATTCAAATACAGTGTCTCTCAGAGGGGTTTTAAAAAATCACTAATATAACAGAGAATAATAACCTTTCTGTAGGGAACAAGGAATAATCAGAAGTGGGATTTGAGTATAGGCCGAAGATGGACTTCACTGAATTCACTTTTGCTCAGGACTAACACTGAGTTACTTAGCATTTTGGTCCTGCCTCCTTCTCTTATTTTATTGTCACATGAAAAAAAATTTCTGGCTGTCACTTTCAACTCTTTGAACTAAGGTTATGTGGTTAGTCTTACCTGGCAGAAATGAATGAGAAACTGTTTTGAGCACCTCAAGAAGTAAGGTACTATAGACATTCAGGGGAATATACTATAATCCTTTTTAAATACTTCATGTTTTTAAAATGTCAGCTGGGATAAAAATCAGAGTTGGAAAGGGATCACAGGAAGCTATTCCTGTCCTTTTACAAATGAGGAAATGGAGGCTTCTCTGGAAAAAAGCTATGAGCCCAGACTCCTGGAGAATTACCCCATAGCCTCTCACTTGATTCTGCTGAGAGAAATCTCACACTGTGGTTGGGACTAGAATCATGTTAAATAACTGTCTCCACATGACATCTTTGGTATTGGATAGAATTAAAGGGAAACACTGCGGCCACCATCCTTTCAGCCCTGCACCAAATTGGCAATCTACCAAGTAGGCCAAACATTAATTTCCCGAAAACATTTTGAAGAATGGAATGTTAAATCACAATAAAAATGTCAGTTGGACATTAAAAATCAGAGCTTTAAAAAAAAAAGATTTTCAAAGACCTCAAACCGAGAGTGGAGCGACTGAGTCGTCTCTTGGTCTGACTTGATTCAAAAGACGTGGGACCTTCTCTTAACACTGGAGGGTCTATTAACCTGAGGCTCTTGACTGTGAGCTTACAGCAGGGCTTGTCTCCCTTCACACTTCTCTATACCACCATCCATTTCCCCTGCTCCTTTTCCGTTGTACAACTGGTCAGCTTTAAATTCTCTCTGAATGTTGGTGAGAATTATTTGTTAAAGAATAAAAGGTCCAGTTGTATTCATTATATAGTGCAAGCTTTGATAAGAGAGTATGTGTGCATGTGTGTTCCAATTTTATGATTTCACATTTGATATGTGGTATGTTTTGGCTCCAGAGAGGCATTTAAAAAATCCTGGTTATCTCAAACCAAATTGCCTCAGTCTGCAGACAAAGGGTTGAGCAGTAACTTTCATGCATTCTGCAAACCCCAACACCTCTGCTTTGTTTCCTGTTTTACCACAGCCCCATTTCTGAGATCTTTTCTAGAGGAGGAAGATGAGAAAAATCCTTCCTCCAGAGTTCCAGTCTAGAGAAAGACATCTCCCTGCTCTGGGTTCTATTATTGTCAACAGAGAACCTGAGCAAAGACTATGAGTTTTGCAGTATTTAATTGGCAACCACTCCATGGCCAGTCTATATTTGATTCTTTACCAATTTCTGTCAGCTGGTGTTGATGGTAGTCATTGACAAAGTTTGGGTTATGGAAATGTAATTACCCACAACCTCTTTGGTATTGAGTAGGAATCATGGTGTAGAAAACATGATGATTTTTAGAGAACAAAACCCATGTTTGAGAATTCTGCATTTCCAGTATATCTCTCAAGCTTTCCACAAGTCCTTCTCATACCCTAAATACAACAAAGAGATGTAACACAAGTTCTTTAGTAACTATGGCTCTGTCTGACAATGACTTTACACCCTTAGAATATTTGCCCTGATTTATTTATGAAGTTGTATAAAATAATCCTATCTACTGTTACTAAAACTATAAGAATTAATAGAAAAATAGTATCTTCTTCCCAGCCAAGCTTGGACTAGGGCTTCAACTTGAACCCCAATACCTGCAGGTGAAGCTGCAACCCAGGTGATTTCTGGCTGTGGAGATCTTTCATCTTTATATCCTATTTCTCAGGCACCCCCTTCTCATTTTTGTCCCTGAATGGCTAATAGCATCCTCATGGTAGCTTCTGATCAGTGTCTGACCTCTGTAAATAGTTCCTCTCACTAACATTACCCCACCTCCATTACTAAAACTCTGGATCTTGCCAGATCATCTGTCTGAGCAAAACTTTAATATTCTGTGTTCCTTTTCTTCAAGATCTTATAGATAACCAGTAAGAGATTTAATACACCAGAATATGATAAGGTTACTTAGCCAATTTAGCATAGCCCTTAAGAGTATGTACTTTAAAGTCAAACTGTAATACCTAAAACATTGTATTGTAAATAATTATGGTCTAATCAAGCAGAATATTATTATTAGTTATTGTCACCAACAGCAGCAGCGGCTTATAACTGGTATGATCATCACCCTCCCCAGGTATTATAATTTTTCTACGGGCCTTCAGTGAGTTTACCCAATAAAATGAGGAATGTGAAATTTTCTCAGTCATCTAGCTGGCCAAGGACGGGGAACATGGTCTTGCTGAGATGTTGTCAAACCTTCTAATCCTTCTGCTGTCCTGGACTGAAAACACCCAGCCCTGATCAGTCACAGCTGCAGGCAGGGCTGGGGCAGCACACAGCAGACAAATAACTGGCTGGGTGGTTTGGGTTAGAGATGGCCACTTTGAGGATCTCACTTCCCCTCCTCTCAGGAGCCATATGAGCAGTGCAACCCTGAACTTCTCAGGTTCCAAAGCTGAGATTCATAACATATGTTTGAGCTCAGTGTAGGATGAGCAGATAAGAAGACAAGGATTTTCCTTCCTCTAATTTAAGCCCAGAAGTCTTAATATTCCACACAACAGAGTTTAAGATAAATGAAGAACCCTTTTTAATGCTTGTGGAAGAGCTGGCCATATGCACACCCCTTCCCTAATCCTCAAGAGTGGCACAAGAATTGGCATCTCCTGAACCACTTGTAAGTGAAGCTAAGCAGAGTGGCAATAACATTCCTACTGGTTCAGACTGATCGTGGGGCTGCCTTTCCCATTTCTGGTGCAGTAACTGGCGACTTGTCTGTCTGCAAGGATGCTAACGTTGAGCCATGAGTCAAGTTTGAATGTTTTCCTGACTTTGGCTACTACGTTGTTGTGCTGGCTCTAAAATAGAACATACTTCTCAAGTGAGTTAATGCCTACTTACCACTTTGTTGTAATGTTTAATTATCATAAATGACCCTTAATTGTTTAATTATTAGACCAAAGGGTAGATAAGAACTTGCTGCAAGCAAAATAAAAGACCAAGCGTCTCTCTGTATAAAAAGGCATATAACATATGCATATATACCATACATGTACCTACATAACTAGAAGTATTTTATATGAGTCTTTATGTATAAATCTATTTTTGCATATTTTTAGATACACCAGTTTGTGCTGAGTTTGATTCAGTGGTCATATAGGTGGACTACAAAGAGAGATGCTGCCCAGAGAAAGAAATGGTTTGGTTGGCTCAAAAGGTGAATTCCCTTTAATAACACTGTTACTAAGGACTGTTACTAAAGACTACCCCGCCAAGCAATGTTGGTCCTATCCCCTTGTTGCTTTTTCTCTTTGAGAAAATAATTCACACTGCGGTGAGAGCCTAGAGTGACTACATTGCACATAGTGCCAATTCAAGGTGGAGAGAAGGTGGCCCCATGTGCATAAGATTTCTTAGCTAGAGTCTAGTACTTACCTAAAGAAAGGACTGATCCTTTGAGGAAATAGGAGGAAAGGAATATTCACTTAAGTTCTCTCTGATTTGTGATGAACAACACCTGCCAGTCTTAAAGGACTACTGACCTCCCTTTTCACAAGATGAAAAGATATGAGACCTGAAAAATTCAAAGCAGTTCAAGGAATGTGCTCTTCTTACAACTAAATCTTTTCAGAGAAGCTGTTCCTTGTGGACCATTTCTCAGATGCACTCACAGAAGGCACTGGGAAGTGATTCCAGCTTTCAGTGTCGAATAGTAATAGCTCCTTTTAATTGAGCGCTTACTGTATGCCAGGTGCTGAGCTACATGTTTTACTGGTATTTATCTATTTATTTCTTACAATGACTCTATTAGGTGCATCCTATTTCTATCTGCATTTTATAGTTAAGGAGACTAGGTATGAAAGGGTAAGTAACAAGTCCACTGTCACACAACCAGGAAGTAGCAGAAGCAGGTTTGAACACAGGCAGCCAGACTCCAGATCCCATCACTTTAACCCCATCACTATACCAGTACAGGTTGCACTGGTTTGGGAATGGTGCTGAAGCTTTCAAAAACTCAGAATAATTAGGAAAAATCAATTAGTTCCCACTGATTTTGAGTGTTCTCTGTTGCTGATGGGAAGTCTTGAAAAATGTCAATAGAGAAAATGAAAACAGCAATAGCGTCAACGGTTCTGGTGAAACCAGTGTCTCGCTGTGACTCAGCCCTTAGGAACAAGTCAAGACTCCTGTTTTCCCTTGCTTGGCACTGACTACTGCAGTAGAGGCAGGAGGCACAGTGGAGGTTAACTCTTGGGTAAGTGTGTTTAACAGCTCCCACTCCTGGGGCTCATTAACCACAAAGGAGGCAGACTTCACAGAAATGGTTACAAGTCACCCAGGGAAGAACTGGCTAATGACACTAGTCTCACATTCCCAAGCCCAGAGGTAAATTACACGTTCCCTTCAGAGGACTCTTTTAGTGCTGCTACAAAACTATTAGGGCTGTTAGAAAAAAGACAGTTGAATCTTTATATTTTCTTAGCTGCCTTGTACCATCATATGTGTACTTGATATTTTGAAAAGAGGCTTGAGATGTCATGAAACCCCCAGGAAGATTATATAATAATCCTTTTTCACAAAGTCCTCCCTAATTGTCTTCCTAATGTCTGAGGTTACTCTACTCATTCGAAAATTACTTCATTTAGCAAAGGACATTTTATAAAATACATGACCTGCAAAGCTAGCCTTACCCCGAGGGGGAAAGGGAAGATGCTCCTTCATATGTTTGGGGAGGACTTTTTATGTATTCCTTCAACAAAGTTACATGGAGCAGCTGCTATGTCTGTGTAACTCCTAGAGGCTGAGGGAAATACAGGGATAGATGGCATGGTCCTTTTCTTGAAAAAGACTTTGGAGTAATGTGTGCAGTGATCAGAAGTAATGAGCTAAATACAAATAGCGGAACAGGACTTGCTGTCATATAGACATGGTTGATGTGTTGCTACCAGTTTGTCTGGACCATCCTCATTTGTTACCACCACTCACATCTCTTCTATGCTGAAAACAAACAAGCAAACTGAGGAAGATAAAATCGAAGATAGAACACCACAGAAAATGTTTTAAAGACCAACTTATCTTAGAGCCCTAACTTCAATACTCATTTTGATATATGAACAAGTCTTATAGGAGCATGTTTACAAAGGCAAAAGTCATGAGAAAGAATTTCTAGAAAAGAGAGAAAAGATGAATTGTCTCTATAGTACACCAAAACCACCACCACAACAACAAAAACAACCCAAAAAGCAAACACTTTCTGGGTAAGTAAGTTAGACTGTGTGTCCATATCTCCCACTTACTGCTATATTACCTCTATAAAGCACAGCCTCTCTGAGCTTCAGTTTTCTTCATGTAAGACTAACAGTACCTGGCCTGATGGGAGAATAAAAGGAGACGTAGCTATAACATACTCCATAACCAGATTCTTTTTGGAGGGAAAACTTGAGTGAGTTCATAGACCTCTAACCTTTAATTACTCTTTTTTTTTTTTTTTAGCGATTTTCTTTGTTTGAGATGGCATGGAAATAGAGAGTATACTTCTGTAATGCTAAGTGATTTCTTACCCAAGGAAGCTGAAAACACTGTTGTATCAGACACCTTGCATACACTACTTCCAGTTCTTTCTGTCTTTCCTGTCTGAAACTCCAGCCACTACTGGAGTGACTAGTTCTACATGGTTTCAGGCTCAACCTGATGGGGATATGCTGTCTACCCTTATTTTGTGCCTCCTGCCAAAGGTTAGTGAAGAAATTCAGAATGCCACAGGACCCTGCTAGGCACCCAGGCAAATACAACCTGGAAATGCAATAGAGGTAGCACCCACCATGGGATGAAAATTTGACCAGTGGTAACAGGAACCCATAAATTGATTTATTTCCCCTTTCTCGCTCTAGAGAGATTGTCCTAAGAAGCAGTTATATGGCTTCTCAAAGGATGGCCTTGCAACATCAAGCAATAAGTTGATCATAGCAATAGCCAGTTTGATCAGCATTCTTGTATTTTCCTCCATTCTTCTCTGCTTCATACTCCATAGTCTATATTCTGGATTATACTCCTTAATAAAGTTGTGCAATTTAAGACTTTGGTTCAAGCTTGCTTTCTGGGGAACCAGGGCTAAGACAGTTGATACCAGAGTGGCTCCAGAAAGCAGCCCTTCAGGAGGGTATTTTGGATCTGGGTTAGAAAGACCCTAATGCCATCAGAAGATATAATGATGTAACCCCTGGCATGTAGTGGCATTATAATAGCTAAGACTTTTCCTTGTGGGTAACTGGGCTGAGATGCATGTGGTAAATGAGGTGGCCATGGTAGTTAAAAGCATGGAAACAATGATAATGATATAAATTATGAAATAGACATGCCTGCTGTTAACTGCACTGGAAGACTTAGAAAATAAAAGATAACCTCAGGGAAACCAACCGTCAACTCAAACTAAACTGTGAAAGCCATAAATCCTCTATAGCAGCTTCAGTGGAAATGGTCATCTCCCAGAAACATAGGGAAGGCCATGCTGAAAATCAAAACTGTAAGGGTGGCAAAACCACAAAGGAGAGGGAATATGCAGCCTCAAGAAATCTCCTATATCAAAGTCAGGACCTTGGCAGGAAAAGAGAGAAAGGAAGTATTTAGATGGATCAGCCTGAGAATTTTGAGCTCCGACTGAACCCTCAGAGACCCTTACTAGAGGACAGAAGTGGCTGCCTGCCTAGAGACTATACAAGGACTTCCCCTAAAGCAAGTGCTTCATAAAGTGGTAATTTTTTTCCTTAAGATATGCCCCCAGCATCCTTCATAGGCTCTAAACTGTTGACCAAGGTGAAGTCTCAACCTAGCCCAAGCTCTACTCCTGGAGGGAATAGCTTATATACAAAAACAGTTGCAGAGATTTGCTAATATGATCTGGTAAGAATAGGGACTACACATGAGGGTCTTCAACTGGAGTGAGGAGATCAGAATATAAGGGTAGAGGAGAATTTACTGATATGGGATACCCATCCATGATTGAGATTTAATATCCTACAGAGAACCCCTGGAAGCAGTCCTAATAGTCTGTTAAGATGTGTCTTGAAGCGTGGTGAAGAGAATACTATCAACCAATGTGGTAGAAAATCATAGCCCATCACCCAGTTTCCAGATCTAAATCCGTTCATGGACCCAGAGTTCAGTAAGTAGTGGGAAACTCAGTATCCCTTGAGGAAGGACTTTTCAGTATAACCATAAGCATATACAGGATACTTCTCTGATTCTTCCCCCAAATGGCCCATGGCCATTTGTTACAGTAACTCTTGCACTGTTTAAAGGGGAAAACTCAGGCTCTTTAAAGTCTATAAGATGAAGAATCATGGCTGAAATGATACCAAGGGACATGAAGTGCCATCAAGGATCTCCAGTTAGAGTGGAAGCTCATCTGAGCTACATTATCACAATGGAGTTTTGGCCCAAGGTTGTCTCACAGTGGGCACAAAGTATTCACATACCAGTCTTGAGGTTATTTCTTATATTCTGAGTGTGTCATTGGGATAAATATATTAGCTGATTGAACCCTCACACTAGTTCCCACCTCAGTGGTATAAGGTTTATTATGGTAGAAACTGCCTCTCTCCCTGACCAAGATTGTAAATCGAAAGCAACACTGCATCCTGGGTAGAATTACAGAGGTTGGTGGCATTATCAGACTTGAAGGATACAAATGTGATGGTCACCATCATATCCCTGGTTCAGTATACCTGTATAATCCTGAGGCGTCATGATGAATGATATAGAACTATCGTAAATTTAACCAGGCGGTCGCCCCAATCACATCTGCTATGCCACATGTGTTATCTTTTTTTGCAAGTGGATTAAAAGGGTCTCTGGTACTAGGTATGAGACCGTGAATCTGGTGAATGTGTTGTTCTCAATGCCCATAAGGAGGAAAGATCAAAGGCAGCTTATATTCACACTGTAGGAACAGCAACTCCCTTGTGAAATTTATTTTCTGTCCCTACAAACTTAAGGTCCTGGTTTCCACTGTGGGGTGGAAAAATGGGAAGGACACTTCTACCAAGTACACAGAAAAGTTTCCACTGAACTTGAACTACCCCTTATGGACTCTTCATGCCAGTGAGCCAGCAGCGAAGAGGGGAGTTATCGTATAGGCAGTTGTAGGCAACCCTGATGACAATGTGGAGTTAGAACTGCAGCTACAGAATATGGCCACGGAGGAGTATGCCCAGTATCAGGAAAACTGCCTTAGTGGCAGCTTTCTTGATTATGCATACTCATTCCCTCCCTCACTCCTCTTGCCCCCACTCCCACTCCCTGCAAACTGGGAAAATAGTAATACAGAAGCCTTTGCCTCAGGCTACCCTTTCAGGAGAACCCACGTTCAGGCTGTTGTCCCGCTGGTAGGTTCAAATGTACTCACTTGCTGGGAAAGAATGTTTATGCCAGGCACTTTACATATTTCATTCTATTTAATCATCATGATGATCTTGAGAGGTAGGATAATTATTTCTATTTTCCAGATAAAGAGACAGTTTCCGATCAGTTAAGCATTTTGCCGAAGAACATACAGCTTATGAGTAGTAGAGCCAAGTTTTGGCCCAGGGAAGTGTCTAACTCTGAAGTTCAAGTTCTTTCCTCTACATTTTAATGCCTAGATCAGTGATGATAAAAATGAGGACTCAGAAAGAAGACAATTCCTTCTATCACTTTTTTAACCACCTTTGCACTACTAGTGGTTTGGTTTCACTTAAGGTTTAATTGTTCCTTTTAATATACAATTTATTATATAGTGTACTTCAATACAGGCAAATATTGTAGGAATGTTAAAGAAAATGGTAGGGTTCCATTGTTCTGAAACATGTGATGGAGGAAATCAGAGCACTCTTTTTACCAAGATCTAAGAAGTGAATACAGAGATAAAGTAAAAAGTCAGCTCATTAAAATTTCTTCTCCTTGAGGAAATAATTTGTTTCTAAATAAATTCAGCACGATACAAAACATGAGAGAAGAAGAAAAATGTGAAACCTTATCATATAATTTTAAGTTTGATATGTCACCAAATAAAGTAAATGGCGGTAGGGTGGAAAGAAATATAATCCATAAAGGAAGTAAGAAAGGTTAAAAAGTCAGCAGTAATTAAATGGTGGCTGAAGCTGAATGGAAATTGATCTGTATTAGCTGAAGGCCATTCCTGTCTTTTAGAGTGTTATACACCAGTCTATTTCGATATAAAAGTATGTCATTTCTGAGCCAAGGTCACTAATTCAAGACAGCAGTGGATTCCCAGTACATACATTCTAATATTCCACACCTGCTGGCAGGTATTGAAATAGATAAGATACTTGAATAAGGCTGTGTGGGACTATGAGCCGTAAGAGCTTCATTGCTTTGCTGGCTGTGGAAGCCGAAAGCACATTGACTCAATTCAGTGCAAATAGAGGTGAAAGTGGCAGCTCGAGCTTTTAGCTGACGTGGCCTCTGATGGATGGTCATCTATCCCCAGGGTTATATCTGCTCAATAGGGACTTAGATAACAGCAGGAGGCTGGAGAAATTTGTGCTCTACTTAGATTCTGTTCTGGTGTTGCTACTGAATGTTAGGCTTTCTTATGTAACACGTCTAATAGGAAACAAAATTGCATGATGTTTATAATTTTTATTATGAATGCTAACATTATAAACCATCAGTCATTATTATTGAAGATGATGACAGTGCCAGGCCCTTTATTCAGTGCCTACTATATTCTGGTTCTTTTTTATATAAATTTCTGTATTTAGAACCCTGGAAGGTAGATGTTATTGTTCTCACTTTCTACATGAGGAAACTGAAGCTCAGAGGGAATAAGTAAATTGCCTAAAATGAAGGCTGAGATTGTAAATCAACCAAGGCTCTTCTCTGCTTTTTCCATTATACAACATGGGTGCTGATTTATTTCCAGGAGTCTAAATAAGCAAGGGCAGACTTTAATAAAATCCTTTATGTTCCCAGAGGATGTGTTACAGAATAGAATTAAAGCACATTTTGGAGTGATGAGAAAATATGGCCATGGGTGAGTCAATAATAGCAGCAACAAAAATAGAGCTGATTCACTATATTTGGGCCATAATCTTTATCAAGTAATGTGAAAGATGCATAGTCAACCCTAGAAGGCCATTCATTCATTGAACACATATGTTGAGTGAGTTCTAGTTCAAGTACATCTGTTGTACTAGATGCTAGAGCTGTGAAAAATAAAAAAATAATACAAGGATAATTGGCATTTTTAGAAGGAGTTCTCATGCTTTAGTATTACTCATAAAATCAGAATGGCATTATGCTTGTGGTAATTCCTCTAATTTTTAGCAGTCTAATACATATGGTAGTCTGGGGCAGGTATTTCAATCTGAATGAAATTTGTAGATCTACATTTTGATTCTAAAAGTAATTCTTAGTTCAGAGCACCATGGAAGAGACTGCCAGTTTATCACCAAACCTATTTTCTCTTCTTCCTGAGTACATAGTTAGTTACTACATAGTTAGACTAGATTTCCCAGTGTCCTTTGCAGTTGGATATGACCGTATGACTGAGTTTTAGCCAATGGAAAGTGAGTGGAGGGATGGACACCAATTCCCCTCCTGGTCTAAAGACATATCCACAGCTTTTTTCCATGCTTCTTCCTCTTTCCCCATCTTAATGCAGATGGGTCTAGTGACTGTAAGGCCATGTATTAAAGATAGTAGAGCCATAACATAGAAAGAACCTGAAATCCTGGGTGAATATGGAAGACCACCCTCCCAGGATTCCTACATTATACCTTTATGTGAGTGAAAAATAAAGTTAAGACACTAAAATTTGAGGGTTTATTATACTTAGTACCACTCTAATACAAATGCTAACATGTATTCAACAGATATTTGAGTACTATTACATATTTAATTCCCTCTTACCTAGGAATAATTCAACTGGCACATAATATGATTGTATTATTATATATAGGTTTCTCAATTTCAGTAATCAGTAATGTATGAGATATTTTTCATCACATTCCTGACTTTTTCTCTTATTTTGACCTTTTGTTCAGACTTTTGTCCTCCATAGGATTTGCTGGCAAACAAGGTGATGAAGTTTTTTTTTAATGGCAGAGAGAAATGTAAAGTTGAGAATTTAAAGTTGATGGCTAATGATAGAGAAATTCTGTGGCCTAGGAAGAGACTGGCAGTATTTCATTTGGCTACCTGAAACTAATGGAAAGAACATATGTATCCTAGAGAAGCATAGTGGAGACTGGCCTGAGGGAGCATAATGTGAGATCCCCTGACTGAATCCTGAGCATCTCGAAGGAAATGGCTTCATTCTGTCCATTCATTTGGAGATTGGACACAAAGCTGAACCACATCACCCTGTGAGAGGCAAGAGTATGCATGACCTCTTGACCCCTATTAGTCTGGGGGCAGCTAGGTGTTGACAGAAAAGACATAGATTTTAGTATCAAACCCTAATTTGATTCCTTACTCCTTGCTTGCTGCAGGTGCTTTTAAACCTCACCAGTAAACAGGGAGTGATAACATGCACCTCTCGAAAACACTGTGAGGTTTAGAGGCAATGTTTTCAAAGTGTTAACAAACAAAATACCTCAATATATGGTAGCTAGTATTAGATTTATTATTAATTGTGCTTATTATGTTTGTAAAGAGCACACAAAGAAAGCTTAGAAAAAGCTTTTTCATCAATGTACAATATACAACAACTAAATGTTTGGGCTATTGACTTTAAGGTTTCCTTTCTCATTAAGTTCATCTTATTCTGTATCGTTCAATAATTAAGGCAAAATCCTGGCAATTATTTCTAGTAATCTTTTGAAAATGTAACTCAATAAAAAAACTTCTCAAGTGCTTTTAATGCACAACACATAACATTGTTTTCTATATATGTTTAATCCTGTATTCTATTTGGCTCTTGATGATTATTTGTATCCCTCTGTTGTCACCAAGATAAGAACTACCTTATCTCAGAAGAATGGAGACCTTTTTTTTTTTTAATTTAATTTAATTTTATTATGTTATGTTAGTCACCATACAGTGCATCATTAGTTTTTGATGTAGTGTTCCATGATTCATTGTTTTTGTATAAAACCCAGTGCTCCATGCAGTACGTGCCCTCCTTAATACCCATCACCGGGCTAATCCATCCCCCCACCCTCCTCCCCTCTAAAACCCTCAGTTTGTTTTCTCGGAGTCCATAGTCTCTCATGGTTCCTCTCCCCCTCCGATTTCCCCCCCTTCATTTTTCCCTTCCTTCTCCTAATGTCCTCCATGCTATTCCTTATGTTCCACAAATAAGTGAAACCATATGATAATTGACTTTCTCTGCTTGACTTACTTCACTTAGCATAATCTCCTCCAGTCCCATCCATGTTGATGTAAAAGTTGGGTATTCATCCTTTCTGATGGCTGACTAATATTTCATTATATATATGGACCACATCTTCTTTATCCATTCATCTGTTGAAGGGCATATCGGCTCTTTCCACAGTTTGGCTATTGTGGACATTGCTGCTGTGAACATTGGGGTGCTCATGGCCCTTCTTTTCACTACATCTGTGTCTTTGGGGTAAATACCTAGTAGTGCAATTGCTGGGTCATAGGGTAGCTCTATTTTTAAGTTTTTGAGGCACCTCCACACTGTTTTCCGAAGTGGCTGTACCAACTTGCATTCCCACCAACAGTGTAAGAGGGTTCCCCTCTCTCCACAACCTCTCCAACTTTTGTTGTTTCTTGCCTTGTCAGTTTTTGCCATTCTAACTGGTGTAAGGTGGTATCTCAGTGTGGTTTTGATTTGAATTTCCCTGATGGCTAATGATGATGAACATTTTTTCATGTGTCTGTTAGCCATTTATATGTCTTCTTTTGAAAAGTGCCTGTTCATGTTTTCTGCCCATTTTTGGACTTGATTATTTGTTTTTTGGGTGTTGAGTTTGAGAAGTTCTTTATAGATCTTGGATATCAGCCCTTTGTCTGTAGGGTCATTTGCAAATATCTTCTCCCATTCTGTGGGTTGCCTCTTTGTTTTGTTGACTGTTTCCTTTGCTGTGCAGAAGCTTTTTATCTTGACAAAGTCCCAGAAGTTCATTTTCGCTTTTGTTTCACTTGCCTTTGGAGATGTATCTTGAAAGAAGTTGCTGTGGCCAATGTCGAAGAGGTTACTGCCTATGTTCTCCTCTAGGATTTTGATGGATTCCTATCTCACATTGAGGACCTTTTTTTGTTTTAAAGAACTACTTTAAGAACCATTGAGAGAGAAATGTATTTGTTACTGTCACTGCTAAAACTTTATGCAGTTCTCAGTTCACAGAGGGAGTGAATGAACCTCATATAAAAGATTTAGGTGCAATGAATGGAGGTTAATTTATATCACGTGCATATTTAATGCTCTGGAATTGTAGAGTAACACTAGCCAAATTAGTCAAAGAAGGGGCAAAGAATAAAGAAGGGCCTTTATTTTTATTCTCCACATGTCACAAAGTGAATATATTCTAATAGTCCCATGACTTGGAGTTTGCCACAGACAGGGAGGACAGCATGTTTGGTTTGGGTATGGTGTAATTTTAGAATGCACACTTTCTTGCATTGTGTAATTTTAGAGTGAAAGCGTTCTTAAAGCTAGAACTGTCCAGTCTTGCAGATGCTTTAAGCTCTTATTAATCAAGGCTTATTCCTTTATCACCCTCAATGCTTATGCCACAGCAACCTTATCATGAACTGTCAACCATGGTTACCATTAACTGCTAGTATTGAGGGGACGAGGCACTCTTACCTTGCCCAGCAGCCTGGATCTTACCCCTGACCAGTTGAAGAAGAACAATGGAGGCATGAAGGTTTGTAATGCACAGGCAATAAATCATATTAGCAATAACACAAGTGCAGTGGTTTCTCACCCCCCCTCCCCCACCTTCAACTGCTCTGGAAAGGCACTTTTGCTGTACATCTCTTTGGAGAGCACTGGTGATCTGAAGAAATGCTTCCTCTTGAAAGAACCCTTGTTATTCACAGTGGAATACTCTTGAATTTTGCAGATCGTCAAACGCACACAAAAAGTTTTTTTTTTAATAGTTGAGGAAATAAGCCTAAAGAAAATGTGTACCTAATCCTATTAGCTGACTTAATATAGAATTATTAAAAGCCTTGATATACAGGATTTAACACAGTCTTTCTAGCAGGGTGTGATGTAATCTGTTTTTGTTCCTCAGCTAGCAGATGGCTTACCTTTAAGTAATTTCCAATATGTTAAGAGATCAAAAGCCATCCTCTCTCCACCGAGGCAGTAATCGTTCTTCTCTGCTGGGGGTTGCTTGGTCCTGTGGTAGGGATATGCAAAGGCTCCTGGCATTTCCAAAGATAGAAGGGCGACATTTCTTCAGACTTTGAAGTTAATAATCCTTCAGAAGTTAAAAAACTGAGGGATTTTTCAAAACCCTTTTAATGTTCTATATGCCATGTGCAAAAGTAAATATCTGTAAGAAATCACTGAGGGCTGGTGTGAAGCTTAGAGGAGTGCTCTACAATCTCCCAAGTCATGGACTGGTGCAATCTGTCGCTGCTGAGGGTGTGAATAGGTTGTGCTTCCATCAAGTAGCACTGTTTGGAGGATGTGATGTCTGTGTTGAATGTTTTAAGAATGATGCTAGAAATAAATTGAGTGAAATTCATTGCCTGAGCTGCCATTGATGAACCCAAGCAGTGGCATTATGACAGGCCTATCCCTGCCATCAAGACATGACTCTTTCTAAGCCTGCGAGGCTTTCAACTGCTTCCTCATGCATTTGTCTCGTTGTTGGAAATGATCTATTGGTGAAGAAAGCGGGTAAATTTGCATTCAGGATTCTGTTTGATCTTCACTACTAGAGAGAAAAGTGTTTTGTATCTCAACAGTTTAATATGCTTCTAATGGACCCAGAGCCAGTCATTTTTTGCAAAATTTATTTCATGTTTTCCTGGTGTGCTGAGTGATAGAACCCTGCTGAATTTTGAGTGCAGACAAACCTGTGTCTCAAAGTTTGTTACCACCTTTGCTTAAGGCACTTGCTTTTGATACAGAGAGGTTTCATTTTGTTCTTTGGACCAGTTATTTTCATGCTACTTAAAATGAGAGAAAAGTCTCAGTAAGAAAATATATTTCTAGCCACACAGGGAGCCCTAAGATTAATCTCCTCTTGGAGATAAAATGGATTGTTTTAACTTAAATGGCAGGCCCCTCTCCTAACCCCTTTTTCCTTTTCACCATTTTGGTTTATGCATTTGCTGGCTAGAATGTTGACAGGCAGTTGATGGATGAATGAACATCTAAGAGTCATCAAGAGGGATAGAAGGAGAAAATATGAAATAGAATTCCAGAGGCATGTGCAAGAGGCTTGCAGGCATCAAATTTCATTTGGAAAGGAAGTCAGGGCAAATGGCACGGAACAAGAAAAATTATGGGAACTTCAAATGCCCCAATATCATTTTACCACAACACAGAAAATCACACATATATACAGACTACCCATTTTCCCAAAACAGACTCACCAAAGTGTTTGGAGCTATAGGTAATATCTGTTTTCTGTTCTGACCAACAACCAAGAAGGAGCAATATTATTCCTCAAAGTCCTCGGAAGATTCTTCCAACTATTCTACAAGGTATTCCCCTTTTGAGAATTTTCTGTTATTTTAAGTACCCGGAAATAACTGATCTAAAGAATAAAATGAAACCTCTTCATATTAAAGGCAAGAGCTGGTAAGAGTTAGGTGAATGATTTATAATGACTCTTATACAAATCTGCCAGTGTTCATTGTGCTCATTCCTTCTTTCCAGAATGATTTCAACACCATTGCTCCCAATACTCTCTGGAATCTCTTTTCTTGTCCTTGGAAACTATTGCTGTGTCTCTGCTTTCTTCTCTTCAGGATTAAAGGACCCGTAGTTTCTTTAACCACACTTTATTTAAGGCCTCTTACTTCCTGTGGGTCTCTCCTAGGTTCACTACACTCGTTGTGAATGAGGGTATAGGATGTGGTCATTCAAGTACAAGGCTGAGGCTATGGCAAGCTATCAGTTTATCCTTTCTTCGGTCATGTATCTAAAGATAGTCTGACTTTGAATGGAATGTATAAAACCTAAACATTAATGCCTGAGGAGTTTGGGAAAAGGTGAAATTTGGAAAGTCAGTGATTCTGTCAGCTTGGATAATAATTGCCCATCCTCTGAGATGAGAGAGGTAAAGTAGTCAACTCTCACTGGACAGGGTAAGTGAGATTGGGAGAGGAGTGGAAGGGTAGTCATGTAAAACAAAAAATCAAGCATAGAAACAAAACTAGAGTTATTGCTCAGTTATTCAGCATTGTCATAAGTGTTGTTAAGGAGCAGCATGATCTACAACTTGCTCACTCTCAAAAATTGCTTAACGCTGAAAGAATAGTTGCTTAGTTCTTCTCCTACCCCCATCCAAAAGAGAGGACTCAAGGCTTAAAATTTCTGGGCTTCCTGTTGGGAGAGAGAAATGAGTAATAGGCTGAGTGGGAGGACTCTGTCCCTTCTGCTTCCATTCCTTGCAACCAGAGCTGATCTCCTATCCCCTTCTGTTTGTCTTCAAGGAAGTTACAATTAGCAATAATTAGCCAGGGCCTAATTACTCACCTCCCCTCCCCCGTGGGTATATGCCCCCACATCCCTGCTGCACCTGAATCATAGTTAATCCATGAATCCATAAATCAATAGTGGATAATGTCAAATTGATTGTATGTTTGTTGGATAATGAAGCATCTAGTTTTGAAACATGGGATAATTTTAGATCATGCACTAATGTGACACTCAGCTCACAAGAAAACTGTGATAATTCTCAAAGAGTTCTGGTTCTTGGAAGGAAAATATTGCATAAACACAAGGCTAGCTCTCTTTTTGGCCCTCAAGGCATAAAAATATTCTATCTCAAGCCAGGGTACAGAAACATATCCTCTCCAAGTGATATTATCTTGTAGAGTGCTGATAATTACCAACCTCCTTCCTCCATCTTCCTGTATCACAGGCCAGGGAATGGGTTAATTTTCTACACTCTGGAGTCAGACTATGGATTCCTATTCTTGTTCTTTTGTTAAAAATACTGGGAAAAAACCCTACCTGTAGTGAATGCAGAATCACAGTGCTAAGAAGGACCTTTGGAGGTCAATAAATTCATCTCTCTGCCTTTCTGTAGGACTGTGCCCCTTGCCACCCAGTTGAGAACTCCTGGGATTTTGAGGCAGTGTAGGATGAATATGGGATATCTTCTGACTCCAGCACACAGTCAAAAACTCAGCCCAGCAGTGAATGCACAGCACTTTCTGTCTTCCCACTGTGCCCTGAGTAAAGACTTTTTACTTCATACATCATTCACAACTTGCTACAGGGATTTCACAAAGCCAGTACATACCCTTTACACAAAGAAAAGAAGAAAAAGAACAGGTCTAAGGAAAAAGGAAAGAAACAAAGATGTGTCTGTTAAATGTAGCATTATCAACATGGAAATTAACAAGGCACAGTGTAGTTGGGGATATTAATTAAACAAATGGAGTTTCTCATTCTATTCATACATTTGAATAAATCTAGAGAATTTCAGAGTCAAACATAGTAAGGCAGTTTCATTTTCTTGCTGGGCTCTTGTGCCCTGAGGAGCAAGGCAAAAGTAGATGGAAAATGGAAGCTGTCCTTCCCCTAGAGAGATCTGGTAAACAGATGCTAAGTTAGTCCCATCTGGCTCACAGAATCCCAGGGTCCTAGAGGAGGATGCCACACAGAGATGTGAGAGATACTGTCAGTGCTGGGTGTGCTGCCCCCAGTGACCGAAGGAAGAGGGCCCAAAGCACAGGAGAGGGAGGGACACCTTCATTTGAGTCTTTGAATGTCCCAAGCCAGGATTTCCCACAAAAAGGTGAAAGAACAACTTATTTATTGCTAATGCCTGAGGGATTTTTCTTTTTCCACAAGATGATGTCTATGAGCGTGAAGATTATTTTCTGAGTAATTAACACTTCTACTAAATTGTAATTGAAACCCCTATTCCAATATTATTCTAATATACTATATCATATCATATATCATATCATTATATACTGGTTGGGCATCATAGTAAATTAATGGGCAGATTTGCATGGAAGAAGTCGAGATTTAGTCAGAAAAATTAATCACAGAGTTACTAGTTTCCAAGTAGTAAATTAAGACATTTTCATTGTCTTTTCCTCTTGAGAAATAAAAAATGTTGATTTCTGAAGCTTAATGAGCAAAACCTGGGGCTGCAAGCCTGGCTTTGTTATTACTGAGTCATCTTAGGCACCAGTAGCTCACACTGCTCTTTTCTCCACTAACGTTCACCCATGTCCTTTTCCCTAAGGCTTCGTGAAGAAATGAGGGACAGGTTGTTTTCCATGTTTTGGTCCTGGACCTAAAAGCCCACCAAGTCCATGTCCACTGAGCTGTAGACAGAGCCCAGACTCACCATTCAAGTTACTAAAAACCAGGTGCTGAGTGTATAGGGTCCCAGGACATGTCTGCCCTGTCACCTGTCTTTAGCCTACCAGGCCTGGGAGCTCTTCCCACACCACACTGCACAGACCTACAAAGAACCTAGGTAATTGTATATGACATCCACTTACTCACCAAGTTCTGCCTTTTTCTTGACCCTTTGGTTTCCTGATCCCCATTTTTTCTTGATTTTTTCCTCTGGTCTCCCACATCCTCTCCTGACTCTGGGTTTGGCGTATCTATTCTGATTCCTCTTTCTGGATTATTAGAAAGTAATCCACAGGCTCCCCTCACCAACTCTAGCTTGATCAACTCCCCTGACTTTGGAATTCTCACAGTTCTGAACAGAGCTCCCTCCAATAGACCAGCCCTGTGGGGTCCTATTGGCTCTGATCCCATTTGGCTAGAAAGGGAATTGGGGTTTTCTGGCCTATACTGAACAGTTAGGGGAGTAGAATGGAAACCTCTCAGAGAACTCTGACTTCAGCTTCCCTTCTTCACACAAGAGGTCAGTCCTATAACAGCAAACTGAAGACTAGAAGATCTTTGGGGGAGAACTAAACTCATTCATTCAGTCACTTATTCAATAAACATTTGTTGTTTCCACTGTGTGCCAAGCACTGTACTAGACTTAAGATGCTGGTAGGTTCTCCATGTTTGTGCTGCTCAAGAGTATATGGCAAATGCTTATCCCATATGAACAGACTTGGAATAAAATCACTGTGGAATGTTGCAATTTTAGTTGGCCCACCAGTAATCAAAGTGCCTGATTATTGTCATGACCTAGACCAATTAGGTAGTGTGATTTATAATAGGACCCACATATTTGGGCTCTCTGCACTGAGTTTCCCTAAGAGGAAACAGAAGCATCACAGCAAGGAATAAAAATTCCATGACAAGATGAGAGTAGTAGAGTGTGTGCACATAAAATTGGGTTTTGAGCATCTGGTAGCTTGGAAAGGTGACAGATCATGTAAGGCTTAGAAACGAATAGGATTCCAATGATTTCACTACGGAAACACTACAATAGTTTATTTTCAGTGGTACTGCAGGTAGAGACCAACTTAATGGTAGTTCTTCATAAAAGCAATGTAGATTGCTTAGTTTGGAAACTGAAGAGAGAAATACTTTAGATAAAAAGACTTATAGGGTTTTTATGGGTAGCTTCATTCAGTCAGCCATTATTCCCTCAGAAGTCTTTAATAACTCTCTGTACCTTTAATAAAAAGTTTCCTTATCAAAGATATTGTTACTTTAAAAAGACTAACTTTTTAAATGTTAGACTTTTAAATACTAACTTGAAAGATACAGAGAAGATATTGAAAATCAATTGAAGAACCATAGGCGTGTTGCCTTACTGTGATTGCTAGAGATTTGGAAGAATTCCTGCCCGAATTGTGCTAGATTTATAAAGATTTCCATAATAGTGTTTGGATTCAGACCATCTCTTGTTCAAAGCATGGAAACAGGCAGGAGAAGGACATGACTAGGACAGCAGGTTTTTTTTAACTTTGACAGCGGAGTGGTTCTCCAGGGGTCACTGACTACCATTTTCCCCTACATATGTCACTAAGGGAAATGTTGGAGTCTTGGAAGGTGAGCAGAGGGCTGTCCAACTTCCTGGGATATGAGAGGAGGAAAATACCACTGAAACCCAGCTGTTCTCCGTTAGTGTTCCCATCAGTGCTCCCAAACTAGACTAACAGGAGCAGGTGTTTGTAATGTGTGCCATGTTCTGACATCGGGGTCTCCTTTATAGGATCACTAATCCCATTCATGAGGGCTCTGCCCACATGAGCTAATCACCTCCCAAAGGTCCCACCTCCAAATATCATCACATTGGGGATTAGGTTTCAATTATGAATTTGGAGAGGATGCAAACATTCAGTCTATAGCAGTGTATTTTTCTTCAATGAACACCCTCCCAAAAGATGGAGGCAATAAAAATCTGTAACAGCAGAAATAATAAACATGTAATAGAAGAAAAGATCTTGCTTATAATAGTTCAAAAACCTAAGAATATACCCATAAGAAATTTTCAAGACATATGTGAAAACAAGAATTTTAAGTAAATGAAGATATATAGAATGTTCATAGAGGAGAAAACTTCCTGTAGTTCAACAGCTCAGTCATGCCTGCAGAAACTTGGCTGCAAGTGTGAATCAGCCATCTGTGGTCCATCCCATCATGGGAGAGCAATGCCAGCTCTAGGGTTCAGAGCAGGTCAGACTCAGACTACAGAAGAATTTCACATTCAACAGAGTTGGAGGCAGAACTGTAAAATAGAGTTATTACCTGGCTTTCTGCTTGATAAGACATAAAGGGAAAGTAAAATTCCCTGATCAGAGTCTGTGTCTTAATTTGTATAAAATTCTAGCTCATTATATTTTTAAAAAGAATCAAAGTGCAGTATTGTCCAGAAGGGAAAAATGGCTCCAACTTTAGCAGAATCTAAGACAAATGCCATGCCCTACTAGACAGCAAGACAATCATAAAACTCTAGTGGTTAAAACAGTGTGGAATCATCACTAGAATAGAGAGATCAATGGGAAACAATAAAGAGTTAAATATATCTACATAAATGAGATCACATTTAACACTTGGCAGAACATTATTTATTTTATCATCAATTTAACTGTATTTACTAAGATAGGCACAAATTACAAGGTGTCAGGCATACTGTTTCTATTTTTGCTTCATCCCCAAATTATGGGGTTGGAATAATGGGTTCAGTTGAAAGAGAAATACACTGATTGCCACACTGCCTTATTTAATCTAATATTCACTCTGGTATCAATAAAATATTCTAGTTTTTTCTATTTTTATTTATAAAAATTAGATTTAACTAATAGTGCATAGGATTTCTAAGAAAGATAAAAGTTAATCTTGTAACACTATATTCCCACCAAATTGGCAAAAATTAAGTCTGATAATAGCAAATATAGGTGATGTTATGAAATAATGACAACTTTCTTACATTCCGTGTGGAAGTGTAAATTGATACAATTACTTCGACTTTTCTAGTTACATTAAATATATTCATAACCCATGACCAGCAGTCCCACCCCTAAGTGTATACTCTTTTGTATAAGTGTGCCAGGAAAAATGTACAAGAATGTCTAAAGCAACATTATTTCCAAAATATACAAACTACTTACATTCCCATCAACAGCAGAAGGGATAAAACCATTACTCTGTAGCATACAATGGAACATTTTACAGCAATGAAAATAAATGACTGTCAGCCACATGCAACTGCATGATATCAAGTGATAGAAGCTAGACACAAAAGAATACTTACAGTATGAATCTATATAAAACTCAAAAACAGGCATCATCACTACACTCTAGTGTTTAGGGGTACATAATTAGGTGGCAGAAGTATTAAGAAAAGAGAAGTGGTGATAATCAGAAAAGTCAGAAAAGGGGTAACCTTTGAGGGAAGGAAGGAGATTGGGATTGGGAAGGAATACATGGGAGCTTCTGGGAAATTGATAATGGTTTCTTTTTCTTTCTTTCTTTCTTTTTTTTTTTTTTGAGTATAGTTGACATACAATGTTACATTAGTTCCAGGTATATAACATAGTGATAGGACAAGTTTATACATTATGCTATATTCATCACAAGTGTAGCTACCATCTGTCACCCACCATACACGCTACTACAATACTATTGATTATTTTCCTTATGCTGTGCCTTTTATTCCCATGATTTATTCATTCCATAACTGGAAACCTGTATCTCCCCTTCACCCATTTTGCCCATTCCCTATCCCCTATCCCCTCTGGAAACCCATCAGTTTGTTCTCTGTAGGGACATTGGTCATGGTCTCTTGCTCTGGTTTATAGTCACACAGGTGACACTTACTAAATACATATTTAGATTTTATTACTTTTATACGTGTGTGATATAAATAGTTAAAAAATAAGTCAAACATTTTGGGTACTTTTTCTTGGGGCTCAAGGACACATGTCTCTGGACCATGACTTTTTTTTCCCTGTGGTTGGGCTTCCCCTGAGGCCCAGAACTCCTCATAATTCAGGCTCACTGCATATAGCACTCCATGTTAGGAAATAAATAACTCTTGGTCCTGAGATACTTTGCAGTTCACATGAAGCTGAGCTAACTCAGCATTCTCTATTTTAGAAATTTGGATTTATTTCTCCTCATGGGATATAGCATGAGTCTGTAATTGACTTTTTTTTCTTACTATACTTTTAAAATGAATCCAGGCTGTTTTGAAGTGTATTTTTGATCTAGTGAAATACAGAGTAATATCTATTAGATATTCTGAGTGTCATCTGTTTGTTATCATTTAGTAATGTGATATGCCTTGTATGTCCACTTTGGGGCTTTTAAAAAAATTTCTGTATTCACCACCATTGCAAAATCAATCAAATGTGAGCAAAAGCAAAGGCAACTTGAATGACCCAAAACCAAGATTTGAGCTGCCAAAACAAGCAGTAAAAATTTTTACTAGCTCTAGTGATTTTCAGAAAGATAACATTTATAAACTTTATTTCAAGTAAGTTTCTGAAAGATCTGGAAACATGATTATCAGAATGCAGATTGTACAGAACTTTATGTCCCCTGATTATTCACAGATGCAAATTATCATGCAATTGGAAGCATACTGATATATATTGCAAAGATGTTCTGACATTAGTAATATGCTGCCTTTATTACTTTAGGTCAGTCTGTTCATTCTTTCCAAAGAAAGAACCTTACAGTTTGTATTCTTCCACAGATGGGAAATGATCCGGTAAGAATTATTCAAATACACCCAACCTGTTAACCACACTTCCTTCCAGAGAATGAAATTTTTGTAGGGAGACAGGCAAAAAGCAGTCACTTTTTTCTTTATATATTTTGGAATTATTTGATTTTGATTAAAAGTATTTCATAATTATATTTCCCTTCACATTTAAATTTCCTGTTAAAATCAAGATAAAAAAATGAAATTGATCAGCTATCCCCATTGCACCTCCTCCTTTGCATGGCTGGCTCCATTTTATTCTTCACGTGTCAGTTTATTTATTTATTTTTTTTGAGATTTTATTTATTTATTTGAGAGAGAGAGAGAGCGCACACAAGAGGGGAGAGCGGGAGAGGGAGAAGCAGGCTTCCCGCTGAGCGGGGAGCCCGATGCAGGACTCGATTCCGGGACTCCAGGATCATGACCTGAGCCAAAGGCAGTCGCCCAACCAGCTGAGCCACCCAGGCGCCCTCACGTGTCAGTTTAAAAGCTATCTCTTTGTCTCTGAAGCAGGTTCTTCCTGTTATTTTCCCTTGTGGTAACTTTTTCTTCCATTGTGTAGCATTTATTACATTTTTAATCATATTTATTTTAATGTTTATCTTGTCATCTGCCCCATTGACTCAAATCCCCGTCAGGGTAGCTACAGAGTCTATTTTATTCACCACTTTATAGCCAATGCCTACTCAGGTATTTGGTGAATGGATGAATAGATGAATGGATGAATGAATGAAAATTATCAGATTGAAACTACCAGATGAAAACTACCATCTTATTCTTTTGGACAAACTATGACATTGTAATCCCAGGTACGAATTCATCCTTGCATTATTTTGCTGAATACTTGCTTATAGTACCAAAGAGAGTGCAACACTGGCGATCAACATTATGGGCTCCACTTGGCTGTCAAATAAACCCACTGAGTTAAAGCAGATTCCATCCTAGGTCAGAGATGCCATTCTCCTTTCCTAACTCCATCATCTTACACACCAACACTCACTGTCATCTTTCTCCTCCAAAAAGCAACATAATGAAGATAAATAGGCATTTTACAGACAGGTAATCTCATGATAACAGATCCCTGTTATTTACACCAGCAAAGCCATTTCCATGGCGTCAGAACTTGCCTGCTCCTATGGGGGTTGGATTCTGCCAGTCCATGATCTATAAAGGTGTAGGGTTCATTAGGGCTCTGAGAACAGCTGTCCATGACTGCTGGGGATCAGGTTACAGGATCTCATTAACTCGTTCTCCTTGCCTGCTTCAAGTCTTTTCTTAGGACCAAGACCTATTATTTCAACTTGCTTGGTATCAAGAGGGCCAGAGACTGAGATTTGTTTTACCTACTTCTGGTCAATATCATTTTAAAGTGTATGCTAAGAAAATAACATTTATTGCAAATGTTGCTATAAAATATAGAATTGTTTCATATCTCTGAGCAACTAATTTTTGTTTAAAATTTCCTACTTATCCAGTTAAGAATGACACAGTTAAAATCTTTGCTAATCTGCAATAGTCTGTTAAATATGAAGAAATTAATAAAACTCCAAGGAAGTTGTATTGTTTTATGTTGCCTTTTTTTTTTTAAAGATTTTATTTATTTATTTGACAGAGAGAGACACAGCGAGAGAGGGAACACAAGCAGGGGGAGTGGGAGAGGGAGAAGCAGGCTTTCTGCTGAGCAGGGAGCCCGATGTGGGGCTCGATCCCAGGACCCTGGGACCATGACCTGAGCCGAAGGCAGACACTTAACGACTGAGCCACCCAGGTGCCCCTTATGTTGCCTTTTTAAAAAAGATTTTATTTATTTATTTTAGATGGGGGAGGGGCAGAGGGGCAGGGACAAGCAGAGCCCTGCACTGAGTGTGGAGCCTGAAGGCGGGGCTTGATCCCAAGACCCTGAAATCATGACTTGAGCCAAAATCAAGAGTCAGATGCTTAACTGACCGAGCCACCCAGGTGCTCCGATGTTGCCTTTTTTTTTTTTTTTTTAAGTTTTGTAACTTCTCTGAGGAATGAAAATGGCCTGAGTGTTATTAGAAGCATGTGGATCTACTTGAGGTTCACTCAGCATAACAGGTTTAGCTCAGAGTAGACCAGCATTTTAGTTCTTCAGAGTATGAATTGTAAGGGCATACTCGTCTTCTGCAAGAGTCTGCTATGGACAAGTGAAGGGTGACTGGAGAATGTTCTAGGACAAGGGGAAAATATGTTTATCAAGGCCTTGAGTAAGAGAAAACATGGAGGGATGGAGAAATAAAAAGAATGCCATGTGCTGCAGAATATGAGGGAGGAATGGAGTTAGAAAAGGGGCAATGTAAGTAGAGGCCAGATTATGCATGGCTTTATAGAGTATGTTAAGGATGTGGCTCTTTAACTCCAAAACAAAGGAAGGAATTTTGAATGGCTTTAACCACATATGAAGGTAGGAAGATAGGAATGTGGTCAGATTTGGTTTTTGGAAAGAGACATAGACTGGATGTGAGGGGTTAGTAAAAGTGAGGTTGGGATGCTATTTCAGTGCTATGGTAAGAAATCATGTCTGGGTTGTGATATTGACTGTGTAGATGAAGGAGAATGGGAATGAAAGGATTGAGGATCCATTTAAGACATAACCATCTGTATTACTTGTTAATGAATTGGGTATGTAGTACAAGGAAGGAGGAAGTATCAAGAATGACTTCCACAGAGTTTTTCAGCAACTGGGTGAATAGTAATACCATTCACTGAGAGAGATCACACTGGAGAGAACCACATGTGAAAGAAAAGATAATGAATTTAGGCTTACACATAATGAGTTTGAGGACCATAGATCCAAGAGAAGATGTTGCATAAGCAGTTAGATATCCACTTAGGGCTCAGAAGGGAGGTCTGTCTTTAGCACTGGCAATTCAAGTTATGGGAAGGGATGAGATGGTGTAGCAAAAGAGTATAAAATGAAAAAAGAGGGCATGACACCTCTAACCAACTCTAACATTTAGTGGTTGGAGGAGGAGAACTGGCAAAGACACTGATTAAGAGCAGCCAGAGAGGTACAAGGAAAACCTGAAGAATGAGGAAGGGAAGGAGGGGAATAGAAGCCAAGGGAAGAGTGTATTTCAAGATGGAGGGAGTGATCAGTGGCAAAGGGATGAGTGTTAATGCTGTGAGCACGAAATAAAATGAGAACTGAAAATTTTCTGCTGGATTTAGCAGTATTATGATCACAGGTAACTCTAGAAAGAGCCATTTTGTTAGAGAGGAGGAACAAGGGCCAAAATGAAATGGGTCTTTAATGAAAAGTGAGGAAATGTGAGGATACAGAGTCTTGACAAATTTCATTGTGAAGAGAAAAGGGAGAGATGGTAGATGAAAGGAAGAACATTAAATAGGATTTCTTATTAAACAGGAGAGGCCAGAGGGTACTTAAATACTGGTGGCAAAAGCACCATTAAGAGGGAGGGATTAAATAAACAGGAAAGAGAAAGGTTCACTTGTTATATTGTCTAAGGATGTATGCTGCTGCTGGTACCATCCTGTGCTAATTGTAGACTCCCCATATACCTTTCTTCTTGGCTATTGGCTAAGACTACAGAAAAGAGTCCCTCTATCTGCCAAGCATTGCCTCCAAGTTCAGCCTCCTCAACCAGCAAGGCCAAGCCTCTTGCTGATCCTTCAAACTTTAGTGGGCTTTTGTTCCTGAGTTCAGTTCAGTCCAGCTCTCCTTTGCTCCATGACCACAGCCACAACCAATGCCTTAGCCACAGATTCTGAGATCTCTTCCTGCATCACAGCTCTAGGCTTCACTTGCTCAGGATGGGAAGTGAAAGGAATAAATACTAAACTCACAAAATATCAGTGCGTGACTGTTCATCGGTTAAGTGGCTGAAAATATTTGCCATGTATCACGGTAAGGGCCCATAATCAATTGCTTACTCCATCTTAAAGAACACCCAACTTCAAGGACAACATACAATTGTAAGTCAGATGTTGTGTACTCGAGATTCCATCCCAAGTCAGGGCCTTTCCTATATATGCTTCATGGTTTTTCCTTTCAGACTTCTTTCTAGCTAGGTTTCCATTAAATTCAATATGGCTGTCATTCCCCACGGAAATCTAATCCCATCTGTTTTACGTTTCTTTCTGGACCTTTTAATGTCCTAACTTACTTCTTTGGAGAAAATATTGAAAGCTGAAAGTAGTAGATAAAGATTTGTGTTCAGGAAACAAGCTGTCAGCACAGATGTATGGTATAATTTTTACCAAAATTTCAATATTACCTTAATGTGTATTCAGGGAAAAAGCTATAAATATAGTGTTCACTCTAAATGGGATCATAAAACAATTGAATATTTTCATAGCTATGTACCCAGACATTGGTTTGAGGCAGTTTTACACTATTATTTCTGATTATTCTGTGTTTACTATTGGTGTTTTAAAATGAAAGGAAGAGAGAAAAGAAGGAAGGGAGCAAGGGGAGAAGAATAAAGAATTCTGCTTCACTTTCCCCCCTAAAAAGCTAACAAGCACATAGGCATCTGGTTTAAAAAGTCCAGAATCCTGTGATATTTCCTTTGGTTTCATCTCTGCTCACCTCATGCTAAGAGGTAGCACAATACAGTGATATGATCATGGATTTTGGAGACAGAAAGATCTGGGCTCAAATACCAGCTCCATTGTTCACCATCTGTGAGACCTTGGACAATTTTCTAACTCTCTGAGCCTCAGTTTCTTCATGAAATATTTAACAATGTGAACCTTGCTGGGTCACTGTGAGGATCATATAAGATTAAGTGTGCAAAGTGAATTACGTATCAATAAATGGCAGCTATTGTTGCAAAATGGACTGAGACCTAACAAATGCATGCTGGTCTATTTCCTTCATGAGAGAAGAGCCTAATTGGAGTGAGAGCCACCTGCAGACAGAGCCATTCATAATAAATGGAGTCATTCATACTCAAGTTGTGACTCTCGTAATGGAGGGGGCCAAATGCTCCTTAGCATGATGATGTCAGCATTACGATTTCCCATGAAATATGCTCTCTTCATATGAGACTAGTCGGTGAGGTTTTGGGGTGGGGCTGGAGGGAGTGTGTGGTGAGTGAAAATGAAAGCTTGGGCCAGAAGAAGCCGGCCACAATTCTTGCTAGTAGAAAAATTGAATCAAGACACTTTCTGTCTCTTCGGTGTGTAAATTCAGAGCATGCTCATTCCTCTTTGGAGTCTGCAAAGCCTGAAAAGCTTGAGTTCATGACACCAGAAAGAACATAGGGGAGGAAACTCCAGTGAAGAGCAGTAGAGATTCCTGAAGGGTGGATGTGAACACTGGACTGGGGGTCTAGAAGGAGCTATAAAATAACAGAAGAAATTGGGGAGAGTGAAAAGGGATTAGAAAATAGGGATAATCCGTGTGGAGTATACCTTCTTCCTGGAGGTCTGAATCCATAAGTGCCCATTGCACCCTTTTATGGTAGCAGGGAAACAAAATCTGGTGTTTCCAGGTGATATTACTCAGTGAGGACTTTCTGACCTTTTCTAAAAGGAATGTGCATTCTTTCTTTGAATTCTGGTGTTTGTATTTGGTCTGGAGAAGACTTTTGACAGGAAAGGTCATGATTTTCCAATCACCCTGTAAGGGTTTCCTGGCCACCCCACCAAACATCCATGTTCCCACACATTGTTGATCTCCACAGAGGGACCATGAGCCCCTTGTGGCTGAAACTACTTCACCAAGCAAGATGGAATTTCCCTATTTCCTCCCACAACCCACCATGAGAGAGAAAAGGATGGGGCTCTATCAAGTCCGGGATTTTATATTGAGAGTTCTTCCTTGATGTGCTTTGTGAACCTTTCTGTCCAACCAAGTATTATATTCCAGCTATGCTGTTTGACATGGCTGTTCTACTCCTGCCCACCTTTACTTCCTACTCCCAGCAGCCTGCCTTCTTTAATCCCAACCCTTGGTGACTCTTCTCATTTCCACACAAGATCCCTACTTTTTCCATTTCTTGTTAGCTAGGTATAAATCTGCTTTTATTTATTACATTTCAACTAAATACACACATACCTATTATATACTTGTTTCTTCTCATCCTCCCCCTGGGGAGAGATTTGGGGTTCAGTGATGATTCATGGTGTGTGTGTGTATCTTGGCATACACACACACACACACACACACACACACACTATCCCTGTAGAAATAGAGACCAAAGTAGCAGGGAGTAGACTACAGCAGTGGGTATTGAGAACATGTGAGGGAAGGTAAGAGAGAAGAGATTTTTCATTGATGTAGAGTCTTTGAAGTGATAGATGGGTAAAGAGAAATTTTAAGTTATTTTGTTGTGTGATACACTCTTTAAGTCCCATGCCACTCATTCAAGAATACCTTCAGAAGTCATCCACATAACTCTTCTAAGTCTCCTAAAATTATATTTGAGTTTTTATCTGGTTGTATTGTAGTAGAATGAGATCTCAAGGGGGTTCTTCCATATTTGTGTTAAAGTTAGGTATAGGCCAAGATAGCTGGGTCAGAGGCCAAGACAATTCAGCGCCAAAGGACAGTGATGAAAATAATTCAGGACCAAAGCCCAGAAAAGAGTGATTTAAAGGGGCTTGGGACCCTCTGATGGCCAGACCACTTGTGGATTAAAGATCCTAACTACTAAATGAGGGAAAGCATGGTGCCTGACAGGCCTTCTAGAGCTATAGTTTGCTGTAAATCCCTTAAATTGTTAGCACCAATCCTAGATTTATTTCACTAATCCATCTTCTGGATCAGAGACTTCACCAGGACTGATCCTAAATCATAATCAGGAGTGTGAGGCCAAGATTTTCAGCTTCCTTTTAGACATCCCACTTGGTGGCCTTTCTCAGACTTGGCATATCCAGAACTGAACCCTTCCAAATCCCTTGTAGCTTTGTTTAGGTGACCAGTCCCTAGGTAACCAGGAAGGAAACACTGATTCCTCCTCTCCCTCACTCTCTACCTCCGAGTAGGCAATCAGTTCAGTTGTTCCTACTCCCAAGAGCTTACTCTATAATACCCTTTTCTCTTGAGCATATCCCCCTATTTCACATCCTCACCACTGGCTTCCTAACTAGTTTTTCAACTGCAATCTTAATTGCCTATTTTACACCTGCATTGTCCGCAGAATGATCTTTCTAAAATACTTCAATGGCTCCTTTTTGTCTACAGGATCCAGTCTAAACTTATTAACAAGTTTCATAATTTATAGCCTGCACTATACTACAGTCCTTTGCTTCTGGCCTCATGTTCCATTACCTTTCCTCAGTGCTCCTTTTGAGATAACAGTGTTATCTCACACTCCATGTTCTTCCACATCTCCAAGCTGTGATTTCTACCCAGAATGTTCTTTGCTCACGTTGTTTGCCTCCAAGATTTGACTCAAATACTACTTTCTCTGAATCCTTCTTTGATTTCTCTCTACTGAAGTCAGTTTCTGTCTCCTCAGTAACCCCATAGCATTTTGACTGTGAAGTGGTACAGGACAAGGACTATATGTTATTTTTTTTGGATACTTGTATGTAAAAATAGTACCTACCACATAGATGTTACTCACTATTTATTGAGTGATTAAATTTGATACTGTATCCGAGACACCATGGAATTGTTTCTACATGATAATAAGTTATTAAAATAATTAAAAACTAAACAGAGAGCAAGCTAGGAATAAAAAGATACTTCCTTAACCTGATAGATTAAAAGCTAAAAAGTCTATAACTGATATTATGCTTACTGGTGAAATATTGAGTACTTTCCCCCTGAGGTCAAGAATAAGACAAGAATGTACACTATTACCATTGCTCTTCAATATTTCACTGGATACCTAGTCAGTGCAATGGGGAAAGAAAAAGAAATCATAATATATGTAAAAATACATTAAGCTATATGTTGGAGATTAGTGTACTTTATACACTACATATATTTTTATCAAATATATGTATTAATCAAATATATATGTGTATATATATTTATATATGTACATATACATACATAAAACAACCCTAAACTAAACAGAGGCAATGGAGCTATCTTCAAATATTAACTTCATTATTCTTTTTGAACTGGGCTTCTAGCTATAGTTTAATGTCCAGTCAGGCATTTATACTTCCTCTTTTCCAGATTGCTCACTATAGCCTCCAGTACAGTATGTGGTAGTGCCAGAAACAGGGCAGCTGGGCTGATTCCTTATGGAGAGAGACTGGTGAAAAAGCTGCTTTTTTTCTCCTAATTTCCTACTAAGACAAGTGCTTTTTCCCTCTGTTTTTCTCATTGAGATATAATTTGCATACCAGAAAATTTACCCTTTTAAAGTGTATAATAGTTTTAAATAAATTCACAAGGTTGTGAAGCCATCACCACTGTCCAATCCCAGAACATTTCATCACCTCAAAAAGCAGCACTGTACCCACCAGCAGTCCTCCCCATCCTCCACTCACCCACCCAGCCCTTGGAAAGCATTAAACTATTTTCTCTGTCTCTCAATTTGTCTATTCTAACATCTCATACAAATGAAATTATACAATTTATGGACTTTTATGAAAGACAGCTGATTTTAAAGAAAGATTAATAACATTGTGAAGTGGAGTTTATAACAGATATAGAAGTTAAAGGAATGACAATAGTAGCATAAAGATCTAGTGTGGGGGTGCAGGAGCCTGAATATGGTCCCACAAAGATGTCCACATTCTAATCTCTGGGATTTGTGAATATGTTACATTGCACAGCAAAAGAGAATTAAGGTCACATCCTGGATTATTTGTATAGACTCAATCTATTCATATAAACTCTTAAAAGTGGAAGAGTGAGACAGAATGGGTCAGAGAGATGTGATGGGAAAAGGTCTCAACTCACTGGTGGTTGCTGGCCTTGAAAACAGAGGAAGAGGTCTACAAGCCAAGGAAGGTAGTAGCCTCTAGAATGGAATAGTCCTCAGTTTACAGTGAGTGAGAAAATGAGAATCCTAATCCTATAACATTGAGTAACTGAATTCTGCCAATAACCTGAATGAGTAGGTAATGGATTCTCCCCCAGGGCCTTCAGAAAGGAACAGAGCCTTGCCAATATTTTGGTTTTAGCTCAGTGAGATCTGTGTCAGAGTTCTGGCTTACAGAACCAGAAGGTAATAAATCTGCATTGCTTTAGCCTCCAAACTTGTGGTAATTTGTTATGGCATCAATAGAAAACTAATATCAAGTGTTGGAGAGAATATGTAGCAACTGGAAGTGTCATAGATTCTAGTAGGAGTGTAAAATGGTACAACCACTTTAGAAAACAGTGTGACAATTTTTTATATAGTTAAATATAAACTTACCATGTGACTCAGCAAATCAACTCTTAGGCATTTAACCAGAAGAGAAAACATGCCCACAGAAATTCTTTTATGTGAGTGTTCATAGCAGTTTTATTCATAATAACCTCAAACTAAAAACACCTTAAATATCCATCAACAGATAAATGGTTATTTATACATTTTGATATACTCCTACAAAGGAGTATTACTTAACAAAAAAAAAAAAAAAAGGGAGAACTACTAGTGCAAGCAACAACATGAATGAATCTCAAAAATATTTAGCTGAGCAAAAGAAGCCAGACAAAAGAGGACATACTGGGTTCTCCCCACCCCACCCCATTTATGTAAAGATGCAGAATAAATGAAACTGATCTGTAGCAATAGAAATTAGAATTCCTAGGGCAGGAGGTGGAGTAGAATTGACTGCAAAGGGGCATGAGGAAACTCTGTGGGGTGTTGGAAATGTTCCATCTTGATTAGGAGGGTAAGTTACATAGTTATGTACAATAAAACAAAACTCTTCAAACTGCATTAAAATGTGTACATTTTATTGTATATAAACTATACATAGAGTTGATAATAAAGTGAAACATGCTAGATGACATTGTACTTGACATAAAAACTTGGCTGCATATAGGCAGACAGACAGAGGTGTTAATCCTAACTCTGACATTAACCTATGTTACTTGGAACAAAACGCTTAACTTCTCTGAACTCCTGTATTCTCATCTGTAAAGTAATGTATTAGACCAAATCAGAGGTTCTCAACCCTGGTTACACATTAGTGTCACTTGAGAAGCTTTTAAAAAGTACTGATAATTGGGTTACATGCCCAAGATTGTCATTTTAATTGTCCTTGATGTTGGGCTCGAGTACTGGCATTTTTTTTTTTTTTTCAGAAACTTCTTAACTGATTCTAATATGCATTGGTGTGAGAATCAGAGCTTTAGAAAGTTCAGAGAAGGAGAAGTCTGTAATTTTGTTTCCATGGAAATTGGCCACCAGTCTCTAAGAATAGCATCATTGATTATCAGACTATGGCTTAGAAAATGTTGGAAAAGATGCCTAGAAAGATATAATAAGTGGCATACATTTTGCCAAAATACCAGATGGAGAGTCATTTTCTATGAAGAACAAATATTCAGTAACCAGTCCCAGCTCTCTCCACCATTATCCCAGACTAAATGGATATAAAAGATATATTATCTGGTTTATAGAAAGCACCTTTATAGATAAAAATAATCAGAATATACTTGAATTTTCAAATTTTGAATTTGCACTAGTTCGAATTTCCATTTTTATGTACCATTTTATAGACCTAACTGGTTAGGAAGCTCTTTCTTGATGGTCTATTCAAGAAGCAATTTACTTGGGGGGATGGGTTAGCCCAATGATGGGTATTAAGGAGGGCATGTATTGCATGGAGCACCGGGTGTTATATGCAAACAATGAATCATGGAACACTACATCAAAAACTAATGATGTAATGTATGGTGACTAACATAACATAATAAAATAAAATTAATTTTAAAAAAGCAATTTAATTTCTGGGTTCTTAAAATGATTGAGGCATCTATAGAAGAACCTTCTATGCTAGTTCTCAGTGAATCACCCAAGAAAACTCATGAGTCTCTCTCACATTTTGAAGCTAGTCAAAAGGCAATCCAATTTGGTAATTCAGAAAGTAATCATTCTCTTTGTAGATTATCCAGATGCCCTGTCTCCCTTATTTTTTGATTGGCCACCATAGGTCTATTTCTCCATTGGAAGAGAGGTGTGGACACTTGAGGGAAGCTAGGTCAGAGTTAAACAAATCTGTTTGCTTGGCAAATAGCTCCATTTGTGGGAAGAAATGGAAATGGTTTTTTAAATAGTAGTTTTAGAATTACCCTAAAATCATTTATGACAGGCTCTCCACATCTTGATGCTAGTGTGTGTGTGTGTGTGTGTGTGTGTGTGTGTGTGTGTCGGGGTGGGGGAGGGGAGAGATGTTTATGATAAACAGTAGACTCTTTCAACAGTTCAAACCTGAAACATGGGACTAATTTTATTTTTCAAAGCTGTTATTTGCCAAAGTAGGTTTTTTAAAATTTAATTTGCTACCTCTTAGTCATGGAGTAGCTATGAGTACAAGTCAATGTCATTCTTTTAAAAATTATCCCAGTGGGGGCAATCGGGTTCTTGGGAAAGAAAACCCACACTGGTACAATAACATATGGTCTAACAAATTCACAATTGAGTGACTTTTCTTGCAGCTGTGGTTCAAATTATAGGCATTTCAGATGCTTAATGGTGACTTTAACTTACTGTGAGGAAGTGTATGCTGAGCATCTGGAAGGACATGCTTTTACTTTAATCATTTTGATTTAGGTGACAGTAATTACAAGTATCATCATGGTCTGTGGAGAAAACATTGGTTTTACTGTTACCTGCCAGGACTTGTTTCCATCTTCCACCAGGGCATTTTTTTTTCTTAGACCAAGAGGGGTTAAATATCACACACACACACACACACACACACACGCACACACACACGAGTTAAATTACCATTCTGAAAGTTCCTTTGCTACTTAAGTGTCTGGCATAAGCATGAATTCATCATAATTCAAATTGGTGAATTTACTTAGCCAACCTGATAACATGTTAAAAGATTAAGAATAGCGGTATTTAAGGTACCTTAAAAAAGCAGCATTCATCTGTCCTGGAGATTTTATAGCTAAATAGGTGTCGCAACTTGAAAGTCATTGGAGTAACATAAATTATTTCTGTCTCTGACTATGCAGGTAGTTTTGTGAAAGACTCCACTAGGTATCCTGCCAAGGAGGTATTAAGTATGGAATGGGGCAAGTGCCTTGCTCTTAGCTCTTAGGTTATTCTGTTAACTGTTTTAAAGGCACAGAATTAGAAAGATTAGAATATTCATTTAACTCTAAATCCAAAGAGGAGATTTAAACTCAAGATCAAAATATCTCAGAACCAAAAGACTCTTCAGACTAGAGGGAAGATCCTGAAGATAAGAATAAACATACTTCAATATGGAGACATAATTAAGCTTGTGTGACACATGGTAGGTAATCAATGAGTATTTATTGAATGAATAAATGAGAATTCCAACCAATTAAAACTTCACAGAAGTTGTATAACAGTCCTATAATTTAAAAGTATCTTACAGATATGAGCACCTTAATGGTTTAAAAAATAGGTAGAATCCCCTAAAGATAGTTTACAAATATGAGCATCTTAATGGTTTAAAAAACAGGTAAAATACCCTAAAGATCGTTCTCTATTGAAAAGATTCAACTGTGTTTCTCTGCAGAGAAACACAGAGGGTTCTCTGAATCTCATTCTGGGCTCTCTGAATCTCATTCTTCAGTTGTAATATGAGGACCATAACATATCTTCTTTCTAAATTACCAGGTTGTGGTGAAGATAGCGGTGCTTCATAAACTAAAGAAAGTTGAAAAATGCAGTGTTCTCCATATTATCTTATTTATATTTTCCCATAAAAGATGCTTCATTTTCCTCTGTCCTGTACCACATACATACTGATAAATGTATTTGAGAGCCAGACACTGTGTTTCTTCTGGACCTTACGAATAACAATGTTTTCAGTAATGGGGTCATTCGGAGAGGTTGTACTCAATTATTTCAGAGATGATCAAGCCAAGTCCTGTTCATTTGGGGTTGTTCTCTCTAGGGTTATCTGCTTTGAAGCAATTTCTCTCTTTGTTAGAAGCTCCTTCCAAGGAGAGATAGCAGAAATTAAAGGACTTAATGTCAGAGTTAAAAAGGGCATTAGAGACACCAGTCCAGAACCTCCTGTTATTCTTAAGCATAAGGTCAAGTAGAGAAAAGTTCCTTAGTTATAAGAGAACACATCTGCATATAACAATGCTGGGTGTTCCCCAGGTCCCTGTCCAGTATTGTTTTTATTATTCTAGTGTAATTAATTTGACCAGCAAAAATGCTTTTGGCATAGAGGAGTTTAAGACCTTAAAGTAGGGATAATCATTTCCCCCTGTCCTTCCTATCTTCTTCTTTGCCTTGACATTTGAGAAGTGACATTGGTTGAGAAGTTCCAGAACCTACAGTGAAGATATTTAAAGCTAGGGACACTTGGCATCCTTTTGGTTCTCTCCTTTAGTTTTATTATTGTAGAATCCGTAAAACACAGATTCTATTAAAAGAAACTCTCCATACTAGGTGATGTTAATGTCTCGGTTATTAAAAAACATTGGCAACTTCAGTATACTCAAACATACTCAAATTAGAGTATATTCTGGATTGTTAAATTATGGAATACGTACTTAAGAAGATTTATGTTCTAGAAATTGGAACTAAATATTCCTCAGGTAAAGTATCATGGTGGCAGTCTCCAAGCATAAATTCTTCCCTATCCAGTTAGTCTACTAATCATGCTAATTCCATTCACCTTGCCAGAGTGGGGTTAGGAAAGCATGTGACCTAATTCTAGCCAATGATTGATGGGGAAATGTCTGCTAGGAGGAACTAGGGTTTCTGGGTTTCTGGGAAGGATTTCCTTGCTCCCAAAATTTCACAGAGAAGACATGGCTCCTTTTCTTCCTGTGAACAGAAGATGCAGCCATCTTGATGTCTACCTGATGAAGGAATTCACATGCAAGCATTGCAGAGCTAAGGGAGGTGTCAGAGAGGTATAGATAAAGCCCCAAGAAACCTGCTAACTTGTAGCTGAAAGCATCCTAATTAAAAATTTGAGTGACAGAAACTCTTAACTTAATAATTGATAACCCACCCTCAGGAGCCCCTGGGTGGTGTAGTCAGTTGAGCATCGGACTCTTGGTTTCAGCTTAGGTTGTAATCTTAGGATCATGTGATCGAGCCCTGTGTGGGCTCTTCTCTCTCCCTTTCCCTCTGCCCCTCCTGCTCATGCTCTGGCTCTCTCTCTCTCTCTAACACAGATAAATAAATCTTGAAAAAAATAATAATTGATAGCCTACCCTTACACTCTCACTTCTGTGAAAATGCTTCAAAACCTATAGTTTTGCTGATATATAGCCACTCCTTGTAAATTTCTCTGGAAGGCAATGTGGATCTCAGAGCAGGGAAATAATAATTATTATTACTAAAAGTCTTTATTAGTAGTAAAAGACTCTTCCTGGATAATCTGCTTGTTTCAGGTGGGTTGGATAAAGGATAAAATTAACCAGGTATAAGGGGGTGGGAATCAATCAGCAAGTCTTTACTGGGTATCTACTAGTGCCCAACATTCTACCAGGGATTTAATCAAGAGTCGGTAAATTACTTGCATTATTTTCATGAGAAAGACTGCTCTTATTCAATTATCCATTTCTAATGGAAGTATTCTTAATTTCCAGCCTGATAGCTCTTATGCTATTAGTACCTAGTGCAGAGAAATGTGCTTGAAGAATTTGTGTTGACTTTTCTTTGCTAGCCAACATGAAGGCAGCCAGACCCTGCCAAAGTCAGCACTAAAACTATTTCTCATGAGTAATAACAATAATACTCTTTTCCTTTATAACATCTTTAATCCAAGAATCTTAAGCCTATATAAACATTTGCCCAACAATACACTCAAAATCTCAGTATTTGGTTGATAGGGAAATTCAACTAGATGGAAGAACACAGAAATAGAAGTAGAACCCAGAATCTTGACTCATAATGGTCTTTAAGTCTATTGTCCCCACCTAACCATTCGAGGAAAATAAAAAATTACAGAGCCTTCAGCAGGATAAACAACTAAGATTTTTCCAGCCCCAGTTGATGATTCATTATTTCTCTTTCCATGCCTTTTAAAATTATTTTTAATCTTTAATTTTATCTTTGACAATGGGAATTCTGAATGCCAAAAGAGGGGGGGATTGAGCTGATTATGACTATCATGGTATCCTGGGTCTGCAAAAAAAACTTGGCAATATTTGAGGAGTGAGGTTAGTTTGGATATTTACAGAGCTTCCTGTTGGACTAAAGTACTGTCAAAACAATCTTTCTCTTGCTTCTTAAGTAATTTTCTTTCTAAATTGAAAGGGAAAAGAAAATTATGGAATTGAATTTTGGAGGAATAAAAAATAATGATGCGTTAAACTTCCTAAATTCTGAGTTTTCAAAGCTTATGAAAAGAGCTTTGAATTCCATTATTTGGATTTAGGATAAGTCAGCAGAAGCTAGGTGAAGATTAAGAAAATTCATAATGAAACTAAGATTTCATGACATTATATTCAACTGATATAAACTCTCTTTGAACACAAAGAAATGAAAATTAATAAGCTGATTATAAATGAAGCATTTCCTAATAAAGTAGACCCACCAGGGTCTCAGCTTGGCAACATTTTGATTAATCCATTTTTGGTTGATCAATGATTACTCTGTCTTGATCCATAAAGGCTTTGAATTGAAGTATCTTCTCGGAAAGTAATAATATTGCATTAGAAAATAATTCTATTTAACTCATTCTATTTATATTTCTTTCCAGTTTAGGACTATGTTAGCTGGGGGTCTGATTCCATCCAGCACACAGCCAGTCAGCTGAGAAATCCACTTGATAGTAAAGATCTTACTAAAATATCCCCACATTTCCCTGAAGCTAAGTTCACAAAGAGAGTACAGCAGAAGATGCAGATTTTCCTTTCATGTACATTTTGAGCCTCCCATCAATAACTCTCAATCATCCTTGTCAGGAACCTCCACTGAAGTGATGTCATACACCATGTAAAAGGATACATTAAAGCTGAAGTTTAACATGGAAACCCAAGATACCACAGGAAACAGATCTAGATTTAAATAGGTGGTACAATTTATATTTTAGTGGAGTGCTACATTTTTTTTTTTAAAGATTTTATTTATTTATTTGACAGAGAGAGACACAGCGAGAGAGGGAACACAAGCAGGGGGAGTGGGAGAGGGAGAAGCAGGCTTCCTGCGGAGTAGGGAGCCCGACGCGGGGCTCGATCCTAGGACCTGGAATCATGACCTGAGCTGAAGGCAGACGCTTAACGACTGAGCCACCCAGGCGCCCAGTGGAGTGCTGAATTTTTGTATTATTGAAGGTATACCCTTTTTTTGTTTTGTTTTGCTTTGTTTTTACATAAGGCAAGATCTGTCCATCCATCTATCTGTGGTTGTTAAACTTGCTCTGGAATAACAACTGATAGGTAATTTCTAATTTTCAAAGAACTTTATTATTATTTAACACATGGCTCATCTCATAAGTGCCATATGAAATAACTTGGACAGACATTATTTTCCCCACTATTGGTCACTTGCTCTAGGTGGTTCAGCTCCTAAATTGGTATTAGAATCCAATCTCCTGATTTTTCATCCACTGAACTTCTCTCTCTGCCACTTTTACTTTCTTACAATTCTGAAATATGTATGGATTAGCCCTTATAACCTAACTCATTTCTATTAGAATATTGTCAGTATCATCTTTATTTTCTTGTACTATCACCATGAGAACTGAATCACCACATAAATCCCCATTTCTAGGTATCATTTTTTCTTTAGTGTTGCTATAAATTATTTGGTGCATTTATCCTGTATCCCAAAGGTTGATGAACTTCATTATGGAGCATATCTCTCCCACACTTAAAAACCATTGAAGATACAAACAACTGCATGTCATTATTGTTACCCTATTGGACCAAGTCTGCATGACAAAATCCCTTTTAAAATCTTGAAAGCTTTCTAAAATTTCTATACGCTACTCCACTCAGAGAGGGGAAATAATAAGAAATATTCATATTATACTCAGCTATTCGAAATGGTTGAGCCAATTTTACTACTCTACCATGGAAGAAATCCAAAGACCAACAAACCCAGGTCCTTTGTAAATCTCTTCATTATTATGCTCTCTGCCATAACAAAGTACTGTATTTGTCATCAAAATCACTTTAATGCCCTGTTCATACTGGTCTTGAAAGAAACAAATACTTCTTTGTATATGAATTTTTCACATGGTTGCCCTGATGAAACATATGCCATTGGAGGACAAATATATTGATGCAAGTGAAAAAGAGCAAATTAATTCCAGGAACCTAGTTAGAGATAAAAGATGCCATTTCCTTATTTTCTGAAATGCAACTTATATAAAATGTCACACTGGGCTTTATTTCTGGAGGAAGAGGGTGCTGCAATTTCATAACTGACAATTTTTTTAACTTGACATTTTGTCTGATACAAAAATGCTGCACGGAGTTGTGGGCAACTTCTTCCTACTGCTTCTGGCTAGGTCATTCAGTAAATCTTAATGTTATTACTGAAGATGAATGAGCCACCCAAGGTTTACCACTTGATTCCAAAAATCTCTGTAATGTTATGGTACAAATGCAAAGAGCCAAATTTTGAAATTTTCTGGATCAGCAGGAATATCCTTTTCCTGGGAGGACTTATAGTGCTTCCTTTTTCTGGTTGAGTTGTGATTCTTATAAACCCTCCTTGAACATTTTGGTATCCTTGCCAGAAGTTGGAAAATAAGAGGAAGATATTGTCAACCTTTCTTAATTATAAAAATCATCAGGAAGTACATATTTCATTGAGTAATTACTTGTCGTAACACCTGACCCAATAAAAGCGAGAATTTTACACATAAGATAATTTCACTCTCAGTCAGCACATCTGAGCCATTTTGCTTCCACTTTTCAGACTGAAGCTGAAGTAAAACTGTTCCTGAAATAACTGAATTAAAAGTGAAAATTAAAACAAGTTTTAGCAGTTATTCAGGGCACAGTCTGAATGAATTCAAATTTGTGTGTTTTTATTTTCATTGAATTTAATTGTAATGGTTTGAAAACCTAAACATAGCCTTGGATATTTCCATGGTATCTGGCAGAAATAGCTTGCTGACCTTGAAATTCTGATGTAACATTCATTCTTTGAAAACAGAACACACCTCTTCCATCACCATGTTGCTCAGTTCCTAATGTATACAGGACAATTCATAAATAATGGATGAATAAATAGGAATGGAATTTTGACTGTTTGATAAATGATGCCTTCCTTCTCTTTGGAGACATGACCATTCATTCTGATACAGAGCACTCTTGAAAAAATAATTTGATATTGATGCTAACAGTCAAGTGCAAGTTTGAAGAAATAGGTGAAGGATGTAAATAAGTGCTAGACAGAATTTAATTAAATTGATGGTCATTTCCTAGTCCTACTTCAGAATTTGTCTCTATATCAATTCTCTCTAAGGAAAAAAAACAGGAAATTAATAGAAAAAACAACTGCTTTAACCTCATTTTCAAAAAACCTACACTCTAACCCTTCTCTGGAATTTGAAAATTCACCTTGAAATACTTTGGTCCATAGCATTTTGGAGTTGAAGCAGCACTACACTGCATCTCAAAGTAGAAGGGGTTTTGTAGGTTTGCAACAGATTTCTACATCACCAACAAAAAGTCTATCTTGGGTAATATTTGCCCAGTGTATCTGACTCTCCCCATATGCAGAATCCCATTGTTTTCAAAGAAATTTTAACTAAAAGTAGAATGTAACAACCCAGATCCCATTCAACACATAAAAGAAAGGAATATACTTTCCCTTCACTTTGACTTCCTATTGACAGATATTAACCAAGTAAAAGACAAATTATATAATGTTAAAGTAAGAAAATGGAAGAATCTGATGAATCTTGGGTGTCAAAACTCAAGCATGGTCAGCCACAGAAATGAGTCTTCCAATCCAAATCATGTTTGTGGTTGGTTTTTGTCAAGTAAGGACAAAGAGAGAGGAATAAAATATAAATAGCTGCAATATATAAAAAGAGATAGACTATACTATATGACTAAAGTTACTAATTATAGAATAATATGTGAGTGACAAGATGATTTTGCTTTATAGATAGAATTAGATATGGAACTTGTCATTGCTGGTAGGAGGAGAGGTTGGAGAGACTCAGCAAAGGGATACTAGGAGAGATAGAAGAATGTATTGAATTTATTGAATTCCTACTACAAGTCTACTACAGATATATTAATAGTTTAAGCACAAATTATTCAGAGGTATAATTTTTTATAGACAGTTCACCTTAAGCTTTGTACCATTTCTGCTTTTTAAATGGTATTTTGAATGGGTCATCATGTTGGTAGCTCTGTAGATGAATTAATCTAGTCATTCAGGCCACTTGCCTCTGGATGGCTAGAAATCATTTTTAGATTAGAAATTGTCTGGAGTTAATGGAAATACCTCCAGGTCAAAGGAATTAGGTTCCCTTCCCTGTCTTGTCTTTAATGCACTACAGGGCCTTTGGTGGTTAGTGTACAATTTCAGCCTACACTAGAGCACTAGAGTCTGACTCATGCACAACAACTCACATTTGAAAATTGGTTATTTTAGGGAAACAGTCAAACAACTTGCAATCAAGTAAATATTAATTTATTCAAATGCCTTATCATAAAACCCTAACAGGTGTAAGATTTGACTCCTGATATGTTAGCAGGGCTCTGAGATTTTTCTCCTCTCTGCTAATGTTTGTTAATTGTCCTCTAATAAAACTCTAAATTTATATCTTTTTATTCCTAAAATGCATCATTCCTTATGTAGGAATTATCACGAGGAAATAATCTATATAAATTCAGGCTATAAAAGTGTTCACCATAGTGTTATTTCTAATAGCTCCAATTTTAAGTCATCATAAATATCCATAAACATATTTTTTTTTAAAGATTTTATTTTTCAACAGAGAGAGAGACAGCTAGAGAGGGAACACAAGCAGGGGGAGTGGGAGAGGGAGAAGCAGGCTTCCCGCAGCGCAGGGAGCCCGATGTGGGGCTCGATCCCAGGACCCTGGGATCATGACCTGAGCCGAAGGCAGACGCTTAACGACTGAGCCACCCAGGCGCCCCAAACATATTTTGAAAATAAATTGAGGTTAGAATAACATATAGTGAGAAAGTTTTTTTTTTTTTTTTTTAAAGATTTTATTTATTTATTTGAGAAAGAGAGAGAGCTCAAGCAGGGGGTGGGGAGGTGCAGAGGGAGAGGGAGAAGCAGACTCCTCACTGAGCAGGAAGCCCAACATGGGGCTTGATCCCAGAACCCTGGGATCATGACCTGAGCCAAAGGCAGACACTTAGCCAACTGAGCCACCCAGGCACCCCAGGAAAGAATACTTTAAAAGAATGAAAAGAATGCCAGTGAAAACGGCAGAATGGGAAACTCCAAGGGCCCATCCCTCAACAGAAACCTTGAAAAGCCTGGCTGAAACTGTCAGAATCAACTTTGTCAGAACTGTGGAAGATAATCAAAGATTTACAGCAGCCAATTAAATGCTTAAGTAGGGGGCAACTGAAACCCAGTGGGAAGGTTTTGTGGTGTTTTAACTTACCTTGGCCCCACCCCACCTTCCCTGGCACAACAACAGTCTTGAGGACAACAGCTCACATCCCTGGTGTGGATTCCTAGTGCTGACAGAAACAGAGAACTTTATTCCCAGAGAGTCAGTCACTTTATATGTAAATGGATTAAACTCTCCAATTAAAAGACAGAGGTTGGCAGAATGGGTTAAATTAAATGATCCAACTATATGCTGTCTACAAGAGACTCACTTTAGATCCAAAGACACAAACAGATTGAAAGTAAAGGGATGGAAAAAATATACTCCATGCGACTAGTAAGCAAAAGAAAACTGGGGTTGCTATACTGATATCAGATAAAATAGATTTTAGGTCAAAAATTATTACATGACACAAGGACATTATATATTGACAAAAGGGCCAACACAAAAAGAAGATGTAACAATTATATATACACCTAATAGAGCCCTAACATAGATGAAGCAAAAATTGACAGAACTGAAGAGAGAAATAAGTAGTTCTATACTAATAGTTGGAGACTTACATATGCCACTTACAATAATGGATAAAACAACTAGACTTAAGATTAATAAGGAAATAGAGGACTGAAACACTATTATAGACCAACTAGACCTAACAGACATATACAGAACATTGCATTCAACAAGAGTAGAACATATATTCTTCTCAAGTGCACTTGCAACATTCTCCAAATGAATATATGTTAGTCCATAAAATGAATTTCAACAAATTTTAAAAGATTGAAATTATACAAAGTATTTTCTCAAATGACAATGGAACAAAACCAGAAATCAATAACTTAAGAAAAACTAATTCACAAATAAATGGAAATTAAACAACACATTTTTTGAGAGAGAGTGCACGTTCATGTGCAATCAAGTGGAGGGGAGGGGCAGAGGGAGAGAGAGAATCTCAACCAGGCTCCATGCCCACTGCAGAGCCCGAGATCTGGGGCTCGATCTCATGACCCTAAGATCATGAGCTGAGCCAAAATAAAGAGTAGGTCACTTAACTGACGAAGCTACCCAGGGACCCTGGAAATTAAACAGCACAGTCTTAAACAACCAATGGGTCAAAGAAGAAACTACATGGAAATAAAATACTTAGTTGAATGAAAATAAAATGAATTCATGGACTCTGAAGGATTAAATAAAACCATTAAAACTAATGCCAAAGTGTATTCATTGACATGGAAAGATGTTTATATTATATCAAGTTTAAAAAGAAAAAGGCCAGCTGAAAAAATATAGTTGTGTATAGAGGAAGCCCTTTAAAATACCCCATATACATTCACACAAATAGAAAAGCATCTGAACAGATCATAGCAAAATGTCTATTATCTTTAGTTGATTACTTGTGATATTATGTTTTTCTTTCTATCTGTGTTTTCTAATTTTCCCCAATGCATATATATTATTTGAGTGAATTTTAAGTGAAATTTAATGAAAAATTAAATTTAATGAAAAATAAGTGCTATTATGAGCACTTCTGTTATTTCTGTTACTACTTTTTAAAACCTAAAGTCACCAAAACAAGCAGATGAAGAGGAAATAGAGATTATTTAAAACTTAACAAAATATTGTATGTGTATAACAGGCAAATTTCAACAAAATGATTATATAAGGTAGACTTTTGAAGAATTTTCAGTCAGAACATTTAGCTACTGCTCTGATTTCTCTTTGATGTGATTTATAGTCGGATAACTTAGACTTCAAGAAGAAAGTAAACATACCCTAGTATTAAGAAACACTACATCAGGTGAGTGATTATTTCACTGCTACCAGTATTTGGAGCAGGCATTTCAGGATAATTGATCCTCTCTGGAAAAGAAAGGAATTTCCTCTCTGACAATCTGGGGCTCTTTAGGGCTCTCAGCAATGCTTGCTTTGTTTTACATTGTTGGAAATCCAGTTTTGCATTAAATTAGTTCCAAGGATAGAAATGTTATGGGAATGAAACATCCAAATACATTTTCTCTCTGGAAATGTCTTTATTCTAATATAAGGAAACTTTTATTATCTCAAAGTCATCTGTAAATGTGGTAAGGAAAAACTCAAGTCTTAAAATGTAAATCAAATGCTAAAATACGAACTTAACTGGCAATGGAAAAGCAAGAAGAGGCTTCTTTTGTCTTTTTATTTCTGACCTTCATACCAAATATGGATCATCTTATGAAATAATTAAGCTTGAGAACTGTTCCTGCCCCATCACAGAACAGAGAACAGGGGAACTGATATCACTCTTTTCACTATTTTCTATAATATAAGATGCTACTTAGTGGACAAGTCAAAAAAACCCAAATTAAAAAAATAAAGATTAATCTATATTCACAAAACATTTTAAATTTCTCACAAGGGATCAGTTCCACATGCTGCCCTTACATTTCTAAGCCCTCCATCCTGTTTCTCACTAACTTTGTTCTCAAGGAATAGGACCTCACCTCTCTCTAAATCCCTTACCCACTATGCTGCCTTTTCTAGTTTTCCTAAACATTTAGCTAAGTGATGGACCTTCACCATTTTTGTATGTGAATCCTCTTAGCCACAAACAGGAATTTCTTATTTGTATTAACTGTAATTTAGAACTATTTTATTACAAATAGAAGTGACATTGCATATTGAATATGAAGAGAAGAAAAAAGTCAGTTTGTGACATCTCAGAACTAACTATAGGGAGAAGTTGCAAAGTTCCTCCCAGATATGGGACCCCAAGAAGCCAGATAAAAGTGATCTGGCTTTCTCCTAATATCCAGAGGTTATAAGGATTCTCACTTACACTGTTGGAGGAAGAGCTTCCTAACTGCAATTTTTTTTTTTTTTTTTTTTTGCTTGTCTTTATCCCCTTTCATTAAATTGTGGATATTTTCACAGTCGGAAACATTTCCTCAAACATATTCCAGTGTGTTACGTGTATTAGACTCAATGAATTTTGTGAATTCATGTTTTTAATGATTTCCTGCCGAGTTGGGAATCAAACAGGCACAGGGAGCAGAATCCAGCCATGCTCCTTTCTGATTATCAGTGCAGTATCAGCTGGCGAGGGCAATAACAAAATCAGAGCACCACCCCACCCTGGCCCCGCCCACTCTGGGGCTGATGCTGGTGTTTTATCCCCTATAGACCTACAGCTCTTTAATACTCAACCCACTGAGTTTCTACCACAGAGACAGTTTTTGTAATAAGATTGATTTTTATGATCTTAGAAATCATAAGTAATATAAGGGTTTTTTGTTGTTGTTTTTCATTTTTAAGTAACAAAAACCAGTTAAAAGTAGAATGTAGAAAAATAGTGTTTCTACTGGGTATTTACCCCAAAGATACAAATGTCGCGATCTGAAGGGATACGTCTACCCCAGTGTTTATAGCAGCAATGTCCACAATAGCCAAACTATGGAAAGAGCCAAGATGTCCATCAACAGATGAATGGATAAAGAAGATGTGGTGTATATATACAATGGAATATTATGCAGCCATCAAAAAACCCCAAAATCTTGCCATTTGCAACGAGGTGGATGGAACTAGAGGGTATTATGCTAAGCGAAATAAGTCAATCAGAGAAAGACAAGTATTATATGATCTCACTGATGTGAGGAATTCTTAATCTCAGGAAACAAACTGAGGGTCGCTGGAGTGGTGGGGGTTGGGAGGGATGGGGTGGCTGGGTGATAGACATTGGGGAGGGTATGTGCTATGGTGAGCACTGTGAATTGTGTAAGACTGATGAATCACAGACCTGTACCTCTGAAACAAATAATACACATTATATGTTAAAAAAAAAAAAAAAAGATAGTAGGAAGGGAAAAATGAAGGGGGGGAGATTGGAGGGGGAGATGAACCATGAGAGACTATGGACTCTGAGAAATAAACTGGGGGTTCTAGAGGGGAGAGGGGTGGGAGGATAGGTTGGCCTGGTGATGGGTATTAAGGAGGGCACGTATTGAATGGAGCACTGGGTGTTATACGCAAACAATGAATCATGGAACACTACATTAAAAACTAATGATGTAATATATGGTGACTAACATAACATAATAAAATAAAATTTAAAAAAATAGTGTTTGGGGACAATAACAAATATTTAATATCAATTAAACATTGATGATGGAGTATTCAGTATATTTTCCCTTCAGTTGAATCTGTTGTTCTAAACTAGAATTCAGAGGTAAAGCAGGTATAGAAGGAGTGTGGATGACACATAATAATACTGTACATTATTTGGTTGATAGTGTTAAATTCATGATAAATTAAGCAAATTAGTCCTACTAAGCATAGGTTTGAGTGCCATTATGTGATTCTGTTTCTTAATTCTCTATTCTATTCCATTGGTTATTTTGCCTATTCCTGTGATAATTCCACACTGTTTTAACTTCTAGAGTTCTATAGTGTGCCTTAATATCTAGCAGACTGTGGACCTTGTATTGTCTTTGGCAGATGCCAGAATTAGAGCTACTTATCCTTTCTGGACTATATACACTTTGATTTTTTTATAGATACAGTGAAATGGAAATTATACACCAGGACACAGACACTAGTCAGAGAGTTTCAATTTCCCTTTATTTTTTTATCAAGTAGAATTCTATCAGGTAATATCCATATATTGTCTGCTGTTCTTCCAACCTCCATTAAATGTGAGATTCTTCAACAATCTGAACTGTTCTAAGTCTCAGAGCTGGCACTAATCTCTCATTAATCTCAGAGACGTCCATGTTGAGGGGAATAGCAGAAGGGTTGTTCACACTGCAGCCAGATTTCTGAAGGCATGACTGAGCTATTGAACTACAGGGAATTTTCTCATCTATGGACATAGTATATATCTTTATTTACTAAAAAAAAACCTTTATATTCAAAAGTGTATAAAATTTCTTACAGGTTTGTTACTATATACATCATATTTTCCTATTTTGAGTGAGATATTTTCTCCATTTAATAACTGGTTATTGATTATGCATAGGAAAGTTCTTGTTTTTTTTGTTTTGTTTTGTTTTATTGCAGTAGTCTTTGGGGATGATTTTATTGAAGAAAAGTTTATCTGCAGGAAAGTATATAGTTTATTATAGTTTCACAAATTCAGTACAGCACCAGGTGAAGAAAAGATGCCTTCTTTGTGCTCCCTTCCCACCACTGCCTCCACCCCAACGGTAACCAATACCCTAACTTCTAACACCGTGGAATAATTTTACATGTTTTTGAATTTCATTTAAATGGACTCAGACATTATGAACTCTTTCGTGTCTGGCTTCTTTCATCTCACATTATGTTTGCAAGATTCATCCTTATTGTGTGTAGTTGACATTTGTACATTCTTATTGCTGAGTAATATTTCTTTTTGCTAATATACCACAACTTATTTATCTACCCTATTTTTATGATCACTGGGTAGTTCAGGGCTATTACAAATAGTACTTCTATAAACATTCTATAAACATGTCTTGTACATTGGAAGTTGCTTATGCATTTTTGGTTACATACCTAGAAATAGAACAGCTTAGTCATAAATTTAATAGGTACTGCCAAACATATGTTTACAGTGGTTAAACCAATTTATAGTTCTACCATCAATGTATCAGAGTTCCAGTTTAATTTAGTACATAATCCATCAGCATTCCAGAGTTCCAGTTGTTCTGCATCCCTGCCAATACTTGGTATTCTGTATCCTTTTCATTTTAGCCATTTAGTGTACTAGTGTGTAGTACTATCACACCATGGCTTTAATTTTGTTCTTTTCTGATGACTAATGAAGCCAGACATGTTTCTAAGTGTGTATTAAAACTTTGTCTACTCCAAGTTTATGATGATGCTCAAGCTATTGATTTTAGGTGCCATTCCTATATCTGGCCACTTTATTAAACCTTCTTATTGGTCCCAATAATTATGAGATTCTTCTTTTTTTTTTTTAGGTAGGTAGGTAATCATATCATCTGAAATTATTGACTATTTTAGGTCTTGCTTTTCATATTAGTCAGGAAGTAACCAAAACACATGACTTAAATTAGCTTGAATAATATAAGAATATATTATTTTATGTACCAGGAAATGCCAAGATAGAGTAGCAGCAGGTACAGCATGTCAAGTTCCAGCTCTGCTTTTATGAAAGTCCCTTTGCTTTATTACCCTCCTATGTTGACTTTTCCCTCAAGCTGATGGCCAAGTGTTACAGCAAGTCCTCGTTTGCTAAGAAATTTATAGAAAATTTTTCATCATAATTGAATGTTAAATATTACCAAATGCTTTTTCTACACCTATTGAGTTAATACTGTTTTATTTCTTTAAAGTGTTGATTAATATATCAAAGTATTTTCTGGTTTTGAGCCATCCTTGAATTCCTCAGCAAAACATATTACTGATATTTTGTTCTTTTAATCTACAGGATTCAATTTGCTAATATTTTATATAACATTCTGGATTCTTTGTTTATAATAGAATGGGCCTATAATTTTCTTTTCTTGTGTGGTCCTCAGCTTAATCTGGCATCAGGATTAAGTTGAGTGGCATAATTCTTCATATTTTTCTAGGTCTTGGAGCAATTCAATACATTAAAATTTACAGTTGATCCTCATTACTTGTGTATTCTGTATTTGTGAATTTACCTACAGACTAGAATTGATCTGTAACCCCAAAATCAATACTTGCAGTGCTTTCATAGTCATTTGCAAACAGAAAGAGAGGTGAAGAATTTGAGTCACCCTATATGCATCTTTGTAGCGGAAGTTGAACAAGGCAATGCTCTGCCTTCTTGTCTTAGTTCTAATACTCTGACCAAGTGTCTTTTTTGTAGCCTACATCGTGCCATGTTTTTTGCATTTTTGTGCTTTTTTTGTGTGGGTGATTAAGCGTAGTGCTGGCATGCTGTCTAGTGTTCATAGCACAAGAAGGCTGTGGTGTGCCTTCTGGGGAAAATCTGTGTGTTAAATAAGTTTTGTTCAGGTCTAAGTTTTTGTGCTGTTGGCCATGAGTTCAATGTTAATGAATTAATAATAAGTATTAAGGTGTCTTTAAACAGAAAGATACATAAAACAAAATTATATATTGATCAGTTGATGAAAATGTTGTGGCCAGAGGCTCACAGGAACCTAATCCTGTATTTCCCCTTGGAGCAGTGGTTCAGAATTCACTAATTCAGTTAGTAGTAAGTTTATAGAGCATAACTACCAAAATAGTAAGAATTGACTGTATGTATTGTTTGAAGAATTGACAGCAGTCACCCTAGTGCCTTTTGTAAAGATGTATCAATAACTACCATTTTGATTTATTTTCTGGTCTTGGTCTATTCAAGTATTCTACTATAATTTCTTAAAAAGTATCTATTTCATTGATATTCCCATTGATTGTTGTTTCTTCTTATAGTATTTATTACGCTGTGTACATTCCATTTTTGTTCCTAATCTTGTTAATTTGGGTATTTCTTTTTCTTTGACTCCTGTCAATGTCTGTCTTTTGGTGTTTGACTATGAGTATTTTCAAATAATGAGATTTAATTGTGTAATTATCTTTGCCATTTGTTTTTGGTTTTCTTAACATCTTCTCTTATCTTTAATAATTCCTTCCTTCTATTTTCTTTCTTTAAGTTTAAAATTTAGTCAATTCCTTTTCATAACTTCTTATATCCTAAAATAAAGTTATAATTAAGACTTTAAAATTTTTCTTAATTATCTCTTTGGCTGCATCCCCTAAGATTTGATATAAAATGTTTTTGCTGCTGTTCAGTTACAAAATATTTTGTAGCTTAATTTTTATTTTCTTGAACCCAAGAGTTATTTAGAAGTGTTTTCCAGGGTACAGATAATTTTTTTTACATTCAGTTAATTCATTAATTTCTAACTTTATTGCATTGTTACCAGTGAATGTGGCTATATATGGTAAGCTATTGGAATTTATATTTCTTATTTCTACTAATACATGATTAATCTTGTATTAGTGAATCATTGTGTATGATTCTGTATGTATTTGGAAGAATATGCAAAGTTAAACAGAAATCGATCAACTCAAGCTTGTTGATTATGCCATTGCCATTTTCTTTATTCTTACTTATTGTCTTCTTGATCTGCCAATCTCTGAAGAAAGGGAGATAGAATTTTCCTTTATAATCATGGGTTTGTCAATTTATCCTTATATTTCTACAAGTTATTTTATTTACATACAATTCTCATACCATAAAGTATACAATTCAGAGAGTATTAGGATATTTAGACACTTATGCAATTCTTTTTTTTTCTTTTTTTTATTTTAATTAGAGCACACGTGGGGGGGGAGGGGCAGAGGGAGAGTGAGAAGCAGGCTCCCCACTGAGTAGAGAGACCAACACAGAGCTCAATCCCAGAACTCCCGATCACAACCTGAGCTGAAGGCAGATGCTTAACTGACTGAGCCACCCAGGCATCCCAATACTTGTGCAATTCTAATTCTAGACTATTTCTACCCAAAAGAAAACCCATACTCATTAGTAGTCACTGTCCATGCCCTCCCCTCTCACCAGACCCTGATAATGCACTGATCTACTCTATTTCTATAAATGGAGAATACAGTATATTTTATAGGACTTTTTTTTTTAAGATTTATTTACTTGAGAGAGAGAGAGAGCAAGCAGGGGGAGGGGCAGAGGGAGAGAGAGACAAGCAGACTCTGCACTGAGCACAGAGCCCGATTCGGGGCTTGATCCCAGGACCCAGAAATCATGATCTGAGCCAAAATCAAGAGTTGGACACTGAACCGAATGAGCCACCTGTATTTGGACTTTTGTGTCTGGCTTCTTTCACTTAGCCTAATGTTTCCAAGGACCATCTATGTTGTAACATATATCCATACTTCATTCTTTTTATTGCCAGATAATATTTCATTGTATGGATATACCACATTCATCAGTTGATGGACACTTGGTGTTGTTTCTACTTTTTAGCTGTAATGAATAGGCTTTTATGAATCTTCATGTACATGTTTTTGTATGGACATATGTTTTCATTTCTCTTGGGTAGATATGTAGGAGGGGAATTGCTGGGTCACATGGTAGCTGTACATGTAACATTTTGAGTAAATACCAAACTTTTCCAAAGTGACTGTACCATTTCACATTCCTATCATCAATAAATGAGGGTTCTAATGATAGCCATTCTAGTGGGTATTATAGCCATTCAAGTGGTATCTCATTGTATTTTTAATTTACATTTCCCTAATGATTAATAATATCGATCATATTTTTATGTGCTTGTTGGCCATTTGTCTATCTTTGGAGAAATGGCTATTTAAATATTTGCCTAACTCTAAATGATCTGTCTTTTTATTGTTGCGTTTTTAGAAGTATTTGTGCATTCTAAATACCAACCCCTTATCAGGTATATGATTTACAAATATTTTCTCCCATTCTGTAAGTTGTCTTTTCACTTTCTTGATAGTGCCCTTAAAACACATTTTTTTTTTCATTTTGCTAAGGTCCAGTCTACTTAGTTCTACTAATTTTTGCTTTATATTTGAAAATTTTTTATTAAGCAAAAAATGTCCATGGCTGTTATATTTTATTAATAGTTCACTTTTTAAAAATCAACTTGAAATGTTCATTTTCATCCTTTAGAAGCCTATTTTCATCAATTCTGTGTACAATGATATTTGACTCTATATGTAAAAATGTACATTTTCACATTAAAAAAGACACTGATGACAGTTCCATCAGTGAGGCCTGATGGAAATAGTACCCATTTATTTTAAAAGTATACTCACAAACTTGCTTGATCATAATTAAATATAATCTATGCTAATATCAAATGGCACAATTGCTTCAATATTTATCAGATACAAAACTTATGTAATTATAGTATCTGTACTTATCAGTGCTAATGAATAAAATTATAGACAGCGTTCCTTATTAATTGCATCTCATTGACTATAAAGTCCAAGCACAAAAAAACACACTCTATATTAAAGCATATGATTTTTCAACTACTCTTAAACAGAAAAGTCCAAAATTGACATTTCTATTCTAAATGCTACATAAAAAATAGATTCATCAACCAACAAAAGTCATCTATAACAGCCTGATCCTGCAGAAGCCTGATAGTTTAGAGATGGAATTAATGTGGTCTTGACCACACACTTGAACCTCCAGGGAAACTCAAGGCTCTCTCCTGCTGTTATCCACACTAGTCCTAAGAAAGATGAGTAAATGAAGCCTTAGAAATGATGCTCAGAGAATTTAAATGGGACATTATGCCTTCATCTTTTATCTCTTAGAACAGTTTAGTTGTGGATTTCTGGATTCCTTATATACCAGATACAGACCATGTGAAAGCAGGAGTGCTCGGAATTCTTGCTGAGACATCAAAGATTTCCCTCAGCTATTGCTGTGATGGTTAGTTTTATGTGTCAGCTTGGCTAAGCAGTTGTACCCAGTTATTCAAACACTATTCTTAGTGTTATGGAAAAGGTATTTTAACCACATCTACAATCCGTTGACTTTAAGTAAAGGAAATTATCTTCAATAATGTGGATGTGCCTCATCCAATAAATTGAAAGGCCTTAAAAGCAACAGTAAGCTTTCATTGAGGAAGAAGAAATTCTGCCTCAAGAACTGCAGCATCAGCTCCTACGTGAGAAATATTCAGCATTCCAGTCTGCCTTTCAGTTGAACTTGCCAGTCCCCAAAATCACAGAGGCCAATTCCTTGAAATAAATCTCTTTAGACACACACACACACACACACACACACACACACACGTTTTACTGGTTTGTTTCTCTGGAAAACCTTGACTGATACTCTGACCTGTTTTCTGAAACAAGTTGCTCTAGCATTACGCTGAACATGAAGCTTCTCAAAAAGGGCTTGAAATAATACTGTTGTACACCCAGAGACAGACTTCACTATTTTCAAAATTTCCCCACCTACCTGAAAATACTAACTCTGCCCCTTACCCAGAAAGGGTTGCCAGGCCTACCTGTATGATGGTTTGCCCTTCTTCAATCTCCCATTTCTAAGACCCAGAAGTGGCCACTTCCTTCAAGGCAGTTAGGAACTTCCTTTTTGTCTTATTATAAGCTCTGTACCTATATCTTATAATAAAAATTGACATTCAGATTTCCAAACTCGAGGATTTTGGAATTTGGAAATCTGTTTTCTCTTCCACAAAAGTCTGACCTTTAAAATTATTGTCTTAGGCGCCTGCGTGGCTCAGTTGGTTAAGTGACTGCCTTCGGCTCAGGTCATGATCCCAGAGTCCTGGGATCGAGTCCCGCATCGGGCTCCCGGCTCAGCGGGGAGCCTGCTTCTCCCTCTGACCCTCTCCCTTCTCATGCTGTTTCTCTCTCGCTCGCTCTCTAATAAATAAATAAAATCTTAAAATAAAATAAAATAAAATAAAATAAAATAAAATAAATAAAAAATAAAATGAAATAAAATTATTGTCTTATGAGAGACTCAGAAAAGCCGAATTTGAGGCCGGGCAGTGACTATTGTTCTAGAATGCATATATTCTGGCTCCAAAGCCCTGAATTACCCTGTCGATTCAATGGAAGGGAAATCACGTGCCATAATGATTTAAAGGGAATTAAAAATTCTTTTACTTAATATTTTAACCATACACAATTGATTCTTATTGGTTAAATTTCCTTGTGGTTCAGTTGGCCTAAACTTCATTCAGCAGCTTACAGTAACCAGCTGTGGTAAATTATATTATTTCTTCACCATTCTTTCTTCCCTCCTCAGCCCAGACATATTTTTAGCAGAGACACTTCCCAGTGTCACTAGCTTGGAGTTTGGCCAGGTGACTTGTTTTGGCCAATAAAATGTAAGAGGACATAATGGGAACTACATTCAACCAGACTTCTAATGTGTATATGTGGTTTGGTTTGCCCTCTTGTATTCTTGCCATCCACCATGAAAATGTATTGTCCCAGGGAGCCGGTTTCTTCAGAGTTCCAGAATGAGGAGACATATGGAATAGACCTGAATCCAGCCCATATCCTGGTACCAAGCCCAGCCAAACCCCACCCAGCCAAGTCCAACGGAGTCATACCCTATCCACAGACCTATGAGCAAGAAACCAATGTTTGTTGTTATAAGTCAACTGAAATTTGGGGGGTTGTTTGTTACATAGCATTATTGCAGTAAAAAGCTGACTAATAGAATAGTTTTATAGTAAATTATTTTTGCACGTTCTGTATTTTATGTGGTACATAATAGGTTTCATTTAACTTATATATCTGATTATCCAGTTTAATCAAGTCTCTATATGAATTAGCAAAGAAAAATGTTTGTACTGTATAGTTTTTACAACCACACTTGGGTAATGTAGTGGAAATATATCTGCATCTTCCCATTAGGTCAGAAATGTTTCAGTTGGTTTCTACTAGCAAGTCAGGAACCTAGCAAGGTCTTTACACATGCAGGACTTAGTGTACATGTTAGCGTACAGCCCCTCTTGACAGGCTTTATGTTGACCAAGAATAACATACCATCCAGTGGGAGCATAAGTACAACTTCCTCGTGACCAGCTATTCACTTATATAACTTCAGTATGAGGACAACATCCCATCAATGTGATGGGAAAATAAACTAGGGATGATTTTGATATTCACATATTTCCATGGGTATCTATCTCTTCCATCATATGTTGACATCTGTGATGGCCTTTCTAAATAACTCAGGGCATCAGAGGGTTGTTCTCTCCCACAAGCCAAGATAACTTTGGCAAACACATCTGTATAATATGTGCACTGGGCACATTTCCTTGTTGAATTATTCAATTAAATCTGATAATGAGAGCACATTGACACAGTTAAACACTCAGGTGAATAAAGGATTCACTTTGAAGTGCAAAAATTTCTGGAGTCATCTGTGTGTTAACAAGTGATGAGTCTCACTATCATCATCCAGGGAGGAAGAAACTTTAGAAAATATACACTAGAGTTGAGCATGCTGGAGGCTTTCTCTGGCATGATTTCAAGGAGATGAAAGGTGCAGGCAGTTTCCAGTGTTCATTTGAACCATCAGTGTTTTTAGAATAAATGTAATGAATTTTAAGAGACAGAAAAATAAGACTTAGTTCTTAAGTGAATCTTACTCCTCTGAACTCCAATGGTACATAAAGAGATGAATACAAGCATAGGTATCAATATATCTGATTTCTGATCCTCCATCGGCAAAGCCCCTCACGCATAACCTTACAAAAATGTTGGTTTTTTATTCATCTCAGTTCTCACTCTGTAAAATGGAAGAAAATTGACTGGTCCCCCATTGTTACCATAGTGCATATTACAAAGCACCAATAAAACTTTTTGCAAATAAAAGGACCATTCAAAAATACAAATTTGGGTAATGGCTGTTACTTAGATATGGTGTCTACATTATGAAATACCTGCCAGTCACACTGGCTGTCTCTATAACAAGGGCATCATTACTAACAGTGGTTTGGCACTTGAAAATGCCTGCTTATATGTTTATTAGACTGCCCTGTCTCTCCATTTAGTCTGTACACCTTTCCAAATAAGGACCATTTCTTAGCTCTCCTTTGATCTTTATTACTTAGCACAGTACAGAGAGTGCAAGATAGGTGATCACTGATTATATAATAAAAGCAATTAATAGTTGCCATTTACTGATCCTCTTCCATGTACCAGACCCTGTACCAGGCATTTTACATACACTATCTCTAATTCATACAGTTGTACAATAACTCTAAAAGAAAAAAATCTCCCCATTTTACAGATGAAGAAACTGAAGTTTGGAGAGGCTATGAGGCTAAGCCAAGGCTATACTGCTAGTTTAAAAAGAATGATTATACATATAATGAGTAAAATGTCTAAAGTAATTAGATGGCCATGATTAACAGTTTAGAAAAGCAAGAGCTAAAATAAAGTATCACTAGTAGTTGTTAATTGCTGATGTATTTCAGTATCATCATCAACTGTTTAGTGTCTACTAGGATCATGGTGCTGCCTTGGGTGTTACTTAACCTCTGAACTAAAGACTTTGCATCAGCGTCTCGAGAAGAAATTAAACATGTATGAATGTTCTTTTCTTAACATGGAGATCAGTTCAATCACATAAGATGTCTGTCTGGTCTAAATCTTTCTTTCCAAATCATTATATCTAACTTACGAAGGGGGAACTTTTTAGTCCGTTTTATGCTCATGTGCCATTGAAATCATGTCTATGCAGTCATATTTGTGTTTTACACATTTCTTGCCCTCATGTTAGCTCAAGAAGAAAATGTAAAAGCAAGACCAGAAAGAGAATTTGGGAGCAAATGATACAACAAAATTTTGAAACACTTGACCTGTATAAATACAGTAATTAAGTCATTCCGTTAAGAGGTTAGAAAATGAATTGGACTCTGAGAAACAAACTGAGGGTTTTAGAGGGGAGGGGGTTGGGGGGATGGATTAGCCCGGTGATGAGTATTAAGGAGGGCACGTACTGCATGGCGCACTGGGTGTTATACGAAAACAATGAATCGTGGATCACTACATCAAAAACTAATGATGTAGTGTATGGTGACTAACATAACATAAAATAAAAAAAATTTAAAAAACAGCTAATGATATATTGTATGGTGACTAACATAACATAATAAAATAAAATTTAAAAAAAATTTAAATTAAAAAAAAGAAAATGAATTGGTTTTTTTCCTCAAATTGTGAAAATCCTACCCCTAAATTTATATAAGTTGGTTGTTTTTTCTCTACTGACCTCCTCATGATTGTAATCTGATAATGGGAATGAGTCATTTAGATGAGTTTCCTCTTCAGAATATCTCATTCGTGATCGGGAAAGGACCATTTAGCTAACCACTCTCTTTTTGCCTCTCAGGAAATTCGAGCCCAGACAGATGAAGTGGCCAGCTTGCAGTCAGTCGGCTGGCCAGTGTCAGAGCTGCAATTAGAAGCCAGACTTTCTTTCCATTACCCCAACCCCAGATTTCCAAATTGTACTTTTTAAAATGCACTGTCTTTTCTCATGTAATAATTAAGAAATATCATATAAGCTGCAGGAACATATTTTTCTTCAGTCTTGAATTAGCCAGTGACTTGAGTAGTAAGCCTTCAAAAATACATAGTAAATCTAATTTTTAAAAATCAGCTCTGCTTATCCACAGCTGCAGGAGTACCAGGTAGCCCTTTCTTGTTTATGAAGACCCTCACATTTGTGTTATATTTAGGCCTTACTGTGAGCTGTTATTGTGATCTTGACTTTGTAGATGAGGAAACTGTTAACCAAAGAGACTAAATCACCCAGTGGTGGGGTTGGGGCGATATGGCACCACCAGAACTCTAAAGGGCTTTATAAACTTGACTTTGTTGCTTCTTCCATTTCAACACATTTCCTAATTCTTCTAATGGATGAGTTGCCCAGTGGGTTCAGTCCTCCCTTTTAGAGTAGACAGTTTTGGCAAGGAGGTGGCTGCCTGGCCAGGGACTACATTCTCAGCCCTACACCCATTTGGGTGGGGCCCTGTGATGAGCGCTCATCAGTGGAATCTGAGCAGAAGTGTTATGTGTCAGAAGCATATAGTTCTTCTGTGATCTCTCTTTCCCCATCCATTGGTTTGTGTTAGTATCCAGGACATCCTTGAAAGGCACATTTTGAAGATGGCAGAGCTGCTGAGCCTGGGTCCCTGAATAACAACTGTCCCTTCCACCCTCTGCTCTGTTAACCAGTAATATCTACTGTATTGGACTATTACATGAGCAAAAAAATTATTTTTATGAAAGCCAGTGAAGTTGTGGGGTTCTTCTGTTACAGTAGCTAGCAGTACCCTAACTAAAATGAATATATTTTTTTAATCAGAGAATAGAATTCAGATTTCTGTTATTCCCTGTGAAATCCCTATAAACACTTGTTCGCTAACTCACGAACTTGTATTTTGCTACATTTCCCAATAACCTCCTTTGTGTCCCTTGTTTTTCCTCTACTTTAAGGTTATGATAATTACTATCCTGTATTTTTATTGATGGTATCCAAACAAAAGTGTCATAAAATCACCTTTATGGCATACTTATTTGCAGAATAAATAGATACCTAGCAAAAAAAAAATTTAATGACTTCCCTCTTTTAAACTCTTCAAAGCACTCTCCATCTTCAAAAATATTTTTGAGGAAAATTTACATCTCTGGGAAAAGAGTGGTGGTCTGGAATTAATCAGAGAGGATTTATTGTCTCCTAAGAGTATAGCTCACACAAGGGCTTCCCTGCTGGTTGGCAACCCTCAGAGCCTTAACACTGAGGATAGTCCCTCAGGAACACTACAGGACCTGTTGTCTGGGCACTGGTCCCAAAATGTGGCCTAAAACACATGCCAAGAGCTCAGATCTCTTGTATTTCCCCACCACACAGAGGGTCTGAGGCCTTCACTCCTTACACATCCTTGATGTGGTTTCTCCAGGGGTGAGAAGTGGGAAAAACAATGCTTTTGAGAAAGGTATCTAGACAAATTATTTTGACAACTCCCTCCTCCACCCTAAGCTTTATACATTTGCTCTCCGTGCAATGTCAAGGTGTTGTTTCTCTTAATATTTCAAGTCTCAAATCTGAATCTAAATCTCAGAAGAAGGAAAGTTTTGCCAATTAAGCAGTCCCCATAGCAAATGATAAATGCTCCAGCCGCTTTTTGGAAAAAATCCTGAAAGTAGAGTTTGGTTACTAGAGTAAATCTCCATAGAAAAAGAAATAAATCTCTGTGACATCTGCTAATGTACACCATTTCCCTTAAACACCTCTTCCTGTATAGTTTCCACACCTCCTTCCCCCCTTTTTCCAATGCTTCTTTGTTTTGTGTTTTTTGGCCTTTAGGGGATGACTTAGGCAGCACATGGTACCAGGAAACCAAGGGTATTGCATCCAGCTGTGTGAAAGCATATTGCTGAATTAAAGTCCCTGGTCTAGGATCTGAAATAAAAATCAGTGTAAGCAAAAAGGTGGAAGCTTTTTGTTTAATGCCTTACTCATTCGTGGCATCAACAAGCATTTGCCATTCACTTATGGTGTTAGTATGGTTTAGAAATACCATAATAAAGAGAAATAAAAATAAAAGATATATGGCCTTTGTTTCCCTAGCCAGATGCAAATTATATGCTTAAGGACCCCCCGAAAACTATACAGTAAAAACTTTAAGTAAAACCTAAAGAATAAGAGATTCAAGTAATTAGAAGAGATCCACATGTTGGAACACATGATGCACATATGTCAGGGAAAGTGTGCTCTTGTTTTATTTGTTTGTTTGTTTGTTTTGGGGGAGGATTAACTGGTAGATTATCAGGATATTTGGCACGTAACATCTGAAGAGACACCCTTGGGCTACATGCCCCATGAGTCAGACTAATTATAGCCCAGAGTTCAGATTTGTTCTCCTCGTTTTTAGAGGTGGGTGGAGACCCTAGGGAGGATCTAGTGGAGGTCCACAGAGGTGACAGAGGCCTGCAAAAGAGAGCTCTGAAGGAGTTCATGGAAGCAACAGTAGGCCCCTCATAGCTGAATTCATGTTCAGCTCCACCATGGATCAAAGAGTGTTCCTAAAAAGAGTCCCAAAGGGACTGTCCAGACTGAACTTCCACTATGGGACTTCTACTCTTTTCTGGCTATTTTGATGTCAACGTGGACCAATCCAGAGCTGCCCACATGAGTCACCTTGAACTCCACCTGCTTTGCATTATTGCCTCTTGATTCTCTTCCCTGGAGGTTCTTCAGACATCTGGACTGCATTGTGGCATGACACACTTCTCATTTCCCCCACAAACATCCATGATTGAAGGCAGATGACACCCAACCTTAAGCTCACCTTTAGGAATCTGTGCTAAGCCTGGTTTAGCACAGCTAGGTTATAGTATGGATATTATTCCTATCTTCTAACCCTATGGGTCATGGATTATTTTCTAGAACTCCAGCTGTTGTACATTGCCAGGGAGATCAGAACCAGATTTAAATGGTGTTTAAGTTAAACATCTAGATAATTAGACCCTGAACCCAACTATTAAAAAGAAAAGACACACCTTTAGAAGTCCTTAAGAATGACATAGACACTCATCTGTTTTGGATGTTTAAATGCAATTCTCCATAAAAGATGATTTCTTGATGTTTCCTCCAACAATGTAACTATATATTCCAAACTTATGGGTGCTGGCATTTCTCCTTTTACTTCCTTCTTTGTCCATGTGTTTGGGATCATGGGATTGCAAGGGAGGTGGAAAATCTGCAAATAAACTATAGCTACTATATGGCTTTTTTTGTGGGGCTGGAAATGTCCCAGTAATTTTTAAATCTGATTAACTCGTGCTTCATTTAAATGCATTTTACTGGTTTGAGGTAGAATTCATTGGCTTGATTCTTTTGGCATCTTCTTCAGTGTCTTCTATCATCCTCATCATCATCACCATTATGATCACTAAACTGGATTGAGCTCTCCCTCTGTGATGGGTTCTGTGCTAAGTACTTTACATATATCATCTCTTAGAAATCTCACAATGACTCTTTTTGGTAGATAGTATTCGTGTCCCCATCTTTCATATGAGGAAACTGAGACTGAGGGGGGCTATGTGCCTTGCCCACTGGTAATGATGGTATCTGTTTATTGGTCTAATGAATGGCATCTGATAAAGAATCCCTTTTCTGACTTGGGGCTTCATATTTGTCGAGTGATTTTTACATTTCTTACATTCATTTCAAGTGAATGAAATGCCCTTAGCCCTTTCTGTGTCTTTCTCTATGTTACTTTCTCCTCCCTGCTCTTAAGGCCTACTAGCCTTTCCTCTCCTTTTGCTCTCTTCTCTCTATCACGGTTTTATCCTCATCACCCTGTGTGGGGTTTCTAGACATCTTTCCTTCTATGCTTCTCTTCTTTCTGCCTATACAAAGTGTAGAGCACATGACATGGGTGCAGTGGAGCACTCTCTCACACAGGCCCACATTAGAGGGGCTTTTATGGATTTTCTTTATTTTTCTCTGTTTTCAATTTCATTGATTTTTTAAAGTAAACTCTACCCCCAATGTGGAATTCAAACTCATGACCTCGAGATCAAGAGTTACGTGCTCTACCCAGTGAGCCCGCCAGGTGCCCCTAGAGGGTCTTTTATTTACAAGAAGTCTTAAGGGCTTTAATGACAAAGAGAGAACTTTTCGCTGCTCTCAGAAGCTATTGGGCAAGTTTCCAAACTCCCAATGAAGTAATTTATTTCACAGGAAAAAAATATCCAACTATCTGGAGCATTTTATGCATCTGACACCATCACATTAGTAGCATCAGATTACATATTCAGTAAGGACCTCTGCCACATGCTGTTGCAATTAACCACATGGGAATGTACAGGCCAGGACCCCTCATAATTATTCAATCAGTGCCATAGTACAACATACAGAGCAGTGAGAACTAAAAATGCCCTTGGAACAGAATGCTATATCTCATTAGGAAATGAAATTGTGACTTTCCTGGGAGTGGACAGTTCTGGCAGGAAGAGATGGCCCAGATTTCTAGTTATCACCAGTTAACCACTACAGTCCTGCAGCTCTATGTTTAGGTCTTTGATAAAGAACCTCCCAAGGAAACTTCAAGATGGTTTTGACTGAAGCATGGCATAAAACAGTGCCTGTATATTTTGGATGCCTGATCAGCCATGAGAATCCAGTTGAGGAATGAGTATAAGGAATTCATTAGTCCTTAACCCAGATATTGCATTGAGATTAAGGGAGGTTGGTCAAATTGGAAATGTCTATGGTACCTTCCTCAAGACTCCTAAAATAGCACCTAAGAACTCTGCTTCTAGAACTTTCTCCCTACTTCCAACTTTTCAAGAGACCCCCTAACCCCTCAGGCTCCTCCCATGCTGCTAAGGGCTCCCAGCCATGTCTTTCTTCCCTGCCCAGAGTTCCAGATCTGGACCTACTTTTCTCTCTGTCTCCTACCACCTGCACCTGTTGAGGGCCTCATTCCTAACATGTACTTCTGACTTAGTTTTGGAACTGCTGCTAATTAACTAGTGAAACAGAAATTTGACAGCATTATCTTTCCTATCTTCTAATTACAATGGTATAAATTGACTAATAACTCTGCTTAGTGGTATAATACTAGAAAGTAGAAAAATACAACAATAATTTAGAAATCCTGTAATGGAGTCCTCTGTCCTGTCTCGTGATCAGCTAAAGGCTTTGCATAGCTCTCAAAATATGTATGATTTTAGTACTGCAGCAAAAGTCTGTTCTGTGCAACCATTATATAATCAATGCCAGTTGTCAAATTGTAGGTTCGGGAACAGGCATTGGTCATGAAGTGGTACAAGAATGACTGGGCCACTGTCTGCAATTAATACCCTCAGACTCCACACCACTACCACCTGAGAAGATTAGAATGAAACATACTCTTTCCTACTTGTCAGTAGATGTTCAAGTATCTTAGTAAGGGTATTATTTATATTATTTCCACCTACCTGTTGTATATTATGGAAATAGTGCTATATATTCATGAAACCTCTTTTCTTTTTTCTTCTAGGCCCAAAACGAAACCACATTTTCCAGCCTCCTCTGAAGTTGGTTGAAGCCATATGACTGAGTTATGGCCAATAGAATGTGAGCAGATACGATGTAAGGTAACTGCTAGACCTAGCCCCTAAACCTCCTGTGTATACCACCCCTTTCCTTTCTTATCCTCATTGGACTGTGATATGAGCAAGAAATGAACTCTCCTTATCTCAGACATGCCCCCCAAATACCAGCGGGTTGTTACAACAGTTATCCTGTTTAACAAATGTATTTCCTTTGTGTTCAGGAAGGTTCATTGAGTACCAGCGAGATAATTGGTGCGGTCAATGCCAGAGCACAAATTTAAAAAATTAATTACCATGGGATTTGTTTGGCTTCAAGGTAAATGCCAATTACACCCTCAATTTGAAGTAGATTTTTAGCATATTGGTCTTGAGAAATATGTTTTTCTTACCATCTTCCTGTTTTCCTTCCTGAATAATAATAATGCCAAACATTCCTTGTGGGGCTGTGTTCTTTCCACCCACCTTTGTGGCCTGATGGGACCCCACTGCTCTGTGTAGGACATTCTACATCTACTCAGTGGTTTTCATCAGAGTGAATTCAAAGAAAAGGAATGTGGTGATGCAGGCAGTACAGTAATTTCAGCCCCTCGGGTTCCTTGGCCTTTCACACAGAGCATATGTCTTCAGCCAAAGCACTTAGGATTCAGACCCTGTATGAGTGTACAGCATATGGGAGGGAGGGAATGACTTAAAACAGATGAGGGTTTTAAGTTCAGCCTGTGCTCAACAGTTAAATTTAATTTAGAGACTTCCCAAAACCTTCCTGAAGTTACAAAAGGGCCATGAGAAATCAGCTTCTTTCTTTTGTGGTTGCAGATTTAATTCTGCAGTTCATGAAGCTGCGTCAAAGTGCTTGCATAACAGTGCAAGCTGCCGCTGATGGAAATGAGGACGGGTTTTTCTTTGTTGTTAAATACCTACAGTGATGCCACAAACATTCAGCCCCCACTATTATGTTAGATGTGTGAGCCGTGATCCCTGCCCCGAAGGAATTCAAAGATATGTGGTGAAACATCCATTGAAAATGCCTTAGAAAGGAAAATGCTAATGGTGGACCTGGTGCTTCAGAGGTTAAGCTTGAAAAAGCTCTTGCCTAGAAGGAAAGACTTGAGAGTCTCAGAGAAATACCCGGGTAGAATTACAGGACTGAGAGGGGTGCTCAAGGTTGGAGACACTTTCTGCTGAGATCACATTCCTTGCCTCTGTGTGGTCAGCGCAAGCCTTTTTCAGCACCACAGAAAATCTGCCTGTTCCTAAATTGCTCCTCACAACTCAAATGTCAGTTTAGGATCATATTCTGAGAGACAGCAAGTTCTAGCACCCTGAACCCCTTTATACCTACTTGGTGTGCTGTACTATTTTTTTCCTTTAATACCAAATAGTCTAAACTTGGAAGCTAGAAATATGGTTCCCATCCCATAATTAATTGGTTAGTAATGTGACCTGGAACAAGTCCCTTTTTCTCATTTGCATCTGTGAACTGGAGAATCTGTTATAGGAAGGCACACAACAAATGTGTTGATCTGAAATCCCCTAACTCCTTTATTATTTATAAAAACATTTAAAATGGAAAAATCTCTACAGATAGCATTCTCTAACCTAGGAGTACATCAAAATCACCGGGGAAGATTGCCTTTCTTTGTTAAGGTGTAACTTAACACAGCTATTTGTTTTTGGTTACCTTTTCTTTAAGATAGAACTTACATGCAATAAAATACACAGATCTTAAGTGCACAGTCAATATATATTGACAAATACATGCACCCATATAACTATCACTCCAGCCTAGACATAGCACTGCCATTACCCCAGAAGTTTCCCTTGTGGCTCCTTCCCAGTTAACCACCCCACCCCACCCCTAACACTCACAGTCAAATACTCTTTAATTTCTGTCACCATCTAAATGGAATCAAATGTATATATTCCTTAATATGTGGCTTCTTTCACTCATAATGTCTTTGAAAATCAGTAATTCTTTCTTTTTTATTGTTAGTAGCATTCCGTTGGATGAATATACCTGCTATGGACTGAATTGTGTCTCTCAAAGTTCATATGTTGAAATGCTAACACCCAATGTGATAGTATTTGGAGAAAGGGTCTTTAGGAGGTAATTCAAGTTAAATGAGGTCAGAAGGGTGGAGTCCTCATCTAATAAGACTGGTGTCCTTATAAGAAGAGGAAGAAAGAGATCTCTCTCTCTCTGAGTGCAAGCACCAAGGAAAGGCCATGTGAGGATAAAGTCAGAATGTAGCTGTTTACAAGCCAGGATTTAATGACCAGGACTTAATTGGTCAGAACCTTGATTTTGGATTTCCCAGCCTCCCAAACTGTGGGAAATACATTTCTGTTGTTTAAGTCACCCAGTCTATGGTATTTTGTTATTTGGAAAAATTTCAGCAAGTACTTATTCAAATATATTTGTCTCATTCTTTCCTCACCTTTCAGGACTCCAATTATATGTATGTTAGACCTCTTGATATTTTCTCACAGGTTATTGACAGTTCTTTTTTTAAATCTTACTCTGTTTCAGTTTGAAAAATTTTCTATTGACCTATCTTGAAGTTTCCTAATTCTTAAGTAATATCCAAACTTCTATTAGCATACTCAATGAATTTATTTATTATATATATATGTATTATATATATATATATAATTTTTCAGCTGAAGAATTTCCATTTGGTTCTTTTTTAATAGTTTTCTTTTCTTTCCTAGTTTACCCTACCTATCATCCTTAATGTCTGTATTCCTTGTAAATTCTTTAATACATTCATAAGATTTTAAGTGTTTGTTGACTAATTCTTAAAACAGTCATTGCTGTGTCTGCTTCTATTTGCTATGTTTTCTCTTGATTTTAGTTCACACTTTCCTCCCTCCATCCTTTCCTCCTTATTGCATTCTGAACATTATGTAAAACAAAATTTTGGAGACCAAATATCATATTATTCTGTATTGCTTATTTCTCTTTTCTCTGTATGATAGTTTTATTGTGGTTACAGTAAGGTAAAGTATTAATAGTTTAGATTTCTCCTACAGTCAATTTAGGTGTGGCTGGGTCACAGCTTTAATTAGATTGACTTTATCTGTGATTAACATAACACCCTGAATTGATTTAAGTTTGTAATTTCCATCTGGCTATTTGTACATTAGAATTTTATTAAAAGACATGACTGTCTCTGTATACTTGAAAAGAAATAAGTTCCCAAAATTCTTCTGATCACAGTTTCAGTCAGAACAAGAACATCAACCACAGTGTAAACATACTGAATATCCACCATGTTATAGACATTAATTATGTCCTGGGAATGCAAAAAGCTATATGGACATTCTTTGCCTTAAAGGACATTTAAAATCTTATTGTAGAAATAGGCCAGATACCTAAAAACTCATATAATGTGGTAAAAATAGATCTTGCAATATGCTGAATGAGTGAGACTAGCAATGACTATAGCTCTGTGAAAGAAATATTCACAAAGAGCTCTGGTGATTAGAAGAGACTTCATGTGGGAGATAAGACTTTAAATGGATCCAAAAGAAAGTATAGGGTAATTGAGGCAGGGTCAGGGATGAGAGAGAGGATGCCATGAACAAAACATGGTGCATATTTAAGAAGAGGAGAGAAGATTATAAAGTTTGGAAAATGTCATATTTTGGAGGATCTAAGAGTTTGGTTTTACATGGGCATTAATGTAAAGCCAAAGACCAGTTGTTAATGTGGTAGCCATATAATCAGAACCATACTTTGAAATAATCACTCTTACAGAAAACTGAATAGTGGCAATACCTATTTGCCCTCACACCCCTTTTTTTTTTGCCTTTTCCCTGCTCTGTATCATAGAGGGGCTAATCCCACAGGCTGGATTTGGCATGTAAGATTGGAGAATGGATGTAAAAGAAAGCCAGAATTTTTTCCCCTCTTTCTTTTTCTTAGACTTCTCCCACACAGCTGGATCACTTCCTTGGCATCTCTTCTTACCTCCCACTAGGTGACCCTGGCCTCTGAGTCGTGATAGCATTGCTCTCCCTTTTTCTCTCAGGTTGGGGACCTTAGTAGCTTCCTGATATCACCAATCACTGAGTTACTTCACTGAGCCTTAGTAAACGTCTCATCCTCTTCAGTTGCTGCTCTAATGAAGTACCTGCATTAAATTCCTTCTATTTTATTTTTTTTTAAAGATTTTATTTTTTTAAGTAGTCTCTACACACAATGTGGGGCTTGAGCTCACAACCCTGAGATCAAGAGTCACATGCTCCACTGACTAAGCCAGCTGATCACCCCCTTTCTATTTTAATATAGCCATAGTGGTTTGTTTTCCTGATTGGATCTGGTTAGATCTGGGGATATAATTATAAGTAACTTATACTTTATGTATAAGTTAAAAACTTCAGAGTTTTGAAAATTTTAAGACGTACTACTTTGCAATAAGAATAAAGCAAAATTTTCAGGCTCCCTGCTCAGCGGGAAACCTGCTTCTCCCTCTCCCACTCTCTCTGCTTGTGTTCCCTCTCTAGCTGTCTCTCTCTCTGTCAAACAAATAAAATCTTTAAAAAAAAAAATAAAGCAAAAATTTTTAAGAAAATTAACATAAATGCAGTGTATAAAGTGAATTGACACTGTATAGTAACTTAACACAATTTAAATAAAAATAAAGTGAATTGAAATTAGGAAATATTAGATAGAACTTACATAAGCCCTATATATAAATAGTTCTATAAGTTGTAATTGAAGAGAAAATGATAATGAATGGCTATACCAAGGACAGAAGGAGCCACGAGAGCAGTGATTCCAAACCGGGGGAGGGTGTAAGAACTACTTGGGGAGTTTTTTAAAAAAATACACATGTTGGGTATCACCCCAGACCAACTGAATCAAATATCTGAGGCTGGGTTCAGCCATGACTACTTTGAAATGACTTCATGAATGGTATTTGTCCACTCCATCCTTATCCGTTATCCTCCCATTAGCACAGAGAAGCTTTAGACATGAGGGAACCACTAGGGAGAAGAGCAGGTCACTAGGAGAAAGGCCCAGAAGAACTAGAGGTAAACGATTAGGGAGTCAAAGGGGGAAAAATCAAAAATACTAAGCAAAATAACATGTAAAAATTTATGTCTGGAGATTAACATTTAATAGAAAGATTTTATAAAGGTATTTCATGTTTATCCTAACACATTATTAGGTCTACAAAAGCCAAATTCTCAAATATATTAATGTAGCAGAGAACTTGGGGGAAAAATGTTTTAAAGGCAAAGATTTTGGGGCACCTGGGTGGCTCAGTTGGTTAAGCGACTGCCTTCGGCTCAGGTCATGATCCCGGAGTCCTGGAAGCGAGTCCCGCATCGGGCTCCCTGCTCGGCAGGGAGTCTGCTTCTCCCTCTGACCCTCCCCCCTCTCATGTGCTTTCTCTCTCTCTCTCTCTCAAATAAATAAATAAAATCTTTAAAAAAAAAAAAAGACAAAGATTTTGTCTATCTGAATGCTATCTAAAAATACCAAATGAAAGAAAGGGACTCCGTTTATAGCAGTGTGATTTTCTAAACCATAAGAACTATGAGGAAGATCCAATAAACAACAGCATTTTAAATGCCAAATTAGAATGAATAAATAAATGACCTTCCCAAGGGAAAACTGGCTCCTTTGAAATTTTAGCAAATAGAGTTATAATTGCCAGATTTCCTTATTTATGGAAAACTAAGCTTCATTAATATTGAACTTGCCAGTTATCTACATGAGCAACAGAGATCTTCATGAAAAGGGAGATTCAATAATTAGCATTTAACTCTTCATTAAAACATACGAATAGCAAGAAAAAAATCAACATAGTCTTGAATTCCACAAACATAAAAATTATCTTTTATTATCAGAACACCATTTATGGGAAGTTCAATAGACATTTTATGAAAAGCATCTAACGAGTGAGCCCTATGTTTAATTGATGTGAAAAGCTTTATTATATTTAATAAGACACTGTAAACCCCATCCACAAACCCAACAAAAAATACCAGAATCTCTAAGCCAGACAAAGAAGCTATCTAATGAGTAGGTATTCTCCATAGGGACTGACCCAGCGTTGAGCAAACCTCTAAGAAATCCACACTACAGCTCTCACGGTCTGGCCTCCCACCCCCAAGGTCATTATGAGGAACAGCTTCTCTCCCAATTAAACATGCATTGAGGCTCTGGCCCTCTGTGCCATACACAACAGATACCCTGTGCAGGTACAGTGCCAGTGTGCATTAGGAGGATGCTCCCATTGTGAAAGCCTCAAAATTGGGCTTGTAGGGGATAAAACAGTGGTGGGAGAGACAAATTGGAACCCGAATGACTCTGCAGTGCTTTGGGGAGGTGAGAATGAAGGAAACCGGAAATTTAGGTTAATCTAAGAAAATGGTTCCCAAACTTGGTGAGATGCCCAAATGCCTATTGGTCTGTTTAATTCTAACATATAAAGTTAGGATCTGCTTTACTAGCAGAAAATATGACTATGTTATAGAAATACATTTTATGTGTACCTATAAATATACATGTATATAAATACATATACTTGATACAAAATGATTATTGTCATCTGTCTGACGAAAAAAGTTGTACACTAAGCACGAGGAACTATTTCTCAGTTTTCTTAACATTTCTCGGCTTGTTCATTTTGTCATCTGCTAGTGTTCACAACCAGGCAAGACCTCACAAGTGCCAGTGGTTTGAGAAATTATTTGTGAGAGAAAAACATAAAATCAAGGAGATCCTTCATTAATTTACATTTTGGGGAAAAGACTGCTGCAATTATATTTTAATGAAAATTAGCTTGGTCCACCATGAGAAACACCCAGAATTTGTTAAGACCCTTAGACTGTAAACAACTGAAACCTACTTGAGCTGGCTGAAATACAAAATGGGGAAATTACTAGAAGGATATAAGGGTACCTTTTGGGATACAAGGGCAGGGATGAAATAAAGATTCACAAATTTCTGGAACCAAAAACTGCAAAGCCAGGAGGAATCTCTCCATCTGTTACCACTGTTTCCTCTGCCTATCTCATTCTTCCCTCCCTCTCTCTCTGACTCTCTCTCTCTCCCCCATCAATACACACACACACACATACACACGCACTACATTCACAAAGCAGTAGTATATTGTAAACTTCACAACTCCCAAGGCTATCAGAGATAGTATCTGTTGTTTGCTACAAGGGTAAGTGTGTGCCTGGCTCACTACACTCACGTTTTCAATCATTTTCTGAATTCTACTTTGGGACTGCCTTCCAATGGACCCCTGAGAAACAATGGAGTGTACATCATTTTCTTCATTATCATCAAATCCTTGATCCTTTATGCAAATTGCTTTTATTAAAAAATGCTTCAACTATGCATGTTTTAGGTTATGACAGTGGCAACAGGAACAGGCTAAGGTCTTGTTCTTATGCATTTGTTAGGAAGGTACAAACCAGATGCAGATTTCAGCTCTGTTAGCATATAGGATTCCAGATTGCCTTGCAGGGTAGCTAAGGGAGCTGCTCTCCTCCCCACAGTGATGGTAGATCCTCAGAACAGCAGCTCATAGCCCCCAGCATCCCCTAATACAGGGCTTCCCACACTTGGACTTTCCTATCAGCAGACAAAAAGCTACTATGTCCTCAGGACAGGACTAAGAAGCCAGGTGAGTGATGTCTAATGCCTGGAGGAGGGAGCCAGGCAGCCACAGAGCTGGCTCAGCCTGCAGAGCCGAGGGCGAAGGATTACACTGCTTCTGTGGCTCCAGACTTGTCCATATTCACAAAATTTCAAGTGAAAGAGTGACCCGATGTTGAACACTGTAATCCATCCAGTTGGCAATGTCACATCCAACTTACCTGTGAGCACTGAGCTCCTAAGCAGAATTGGCAACTGTCATGCACTGTAGCTGAGGAAATTTCCAGTCATCCGTGAGACCTGTGACTTTTCTATACTTCCAGAGGAAGTTGCCTTGCTTTGCTGGGGGGTTTATTTTGGCTGGGGGAGAAAATGATAAAAAGATGATTGAAGTGTGGAAACTAACAAGTGGCTGTTTTGTACAGAAGGGAAGTAACTTAGGTTATATTTCAGGTATGTGTCTGGTGACTCTTGACTAGATGGTATAACAGGTCAATGTAGCAAGATACCTTTGAGTAGAATTGAAAGATTCTAGATGCTCTTATTCATGTATATATGCTCTATGATACAGATGTTGACTTGACTGGTGTCACAGTGCCATGTCCCTTGTCACATTTCCTGAATGTCCCAGGTTATAAATACCATTGGGGGGTTTCCGACTTAGATCCTGGTGGGTCAGAATCCTGATTCTCTTTCTAACTGCAGAGCCTCTGCAGGCTAGCTTCATGCCCAGGCACACAGAGGTGTGATGTAACAGGCAGGAAAAATCCCACAGGCCTAAAAAACACTTCCACATCGTCTGTCACATGCCTGAAGTTCCTGCATATCTCTCTTCCTTTGTGGTAATGCTTCTGGAACCTCACCCTTTCTGTCCCCACTACCACTGGGCTATCACAATCACTTCTCAGCTCAGTCTCTGCTTCCAGTCTTTCCCAGACTAATCTATTCCAGAACATGCTGTTAGAGGCACCTCTTCAAACACATTTCTGGTATGGAACACCCTTGCTTAAGAACCATCATCTTCTGGTGACCTGGTAGGTACCAGTTTATGCACAGAACTTTCTCTGACTGGTATTCAAAGCCCTTGTCATTGTGACAGTAGCATAGCTCTACAGTGTTTGCCCTCATTGCTCCCCTTCACTTATAGGTACACTCCAAATAATCTTTATTATTTTATTTCTAGAGTACATTCTATATTTGCCTGTATACCTTTGTTTCTCTTGCTTCCTTGGCCTCACCCTCACTCCAAATTCTCTGCCATTTGAACTCCCCAATAGATCCTTCAAGGCCAATCTCGAGAATGGGATTTCCTGAGGGCTAGTAATATAATGTATGTTGTACCCTTTGTAAACAATTAAAATATGTATAGCTGTAAGAATGCAAAACATTATTTACAAATACTCTAATCTGGGAAGTTGTATTCATTTGCTAGAGATGTCTTAACACAGTACCACAAATGGAGTGACTTAAACAACAGATATTTATTGTCTCACAGTTCTGGAAGCTAGAAGTCCTAATCTAGCAAGGCCGTTCTGTGTTTGAAGGCATTAGGGAAGGATCAGTTCCAGGCTTCTCTTCTAGCTTCTGGTAATTTGTTGACTTGTGGCAACATAACTCCAGTCTTCACATGGCAGTCTCAGTGTGTCTATCTCTTTGTGCACATATCCCCCTTTTTCTAAAGATACCAGTCCTATTGGATTAGGGCCCCCAATGACCTCATTTTAATTTGATAACCTCTCTAAAGATCCTACTTCCAAATAAGGTCACATTCTAAGGTACCAGGGGTTAGAATTCCAACACATCTTTTTTTGCAAGACATAATTAAACATATAATAAATGTTGACAAATGATGCAACTTCGATCAATGTTTTGGCCAAAAGAAAGGTCTTAGCTTGTGGGAGAACATCCTTTTATCACCAAAACCAGAATCATAAAAATGCAGGCAGAAAACTCTGTTGACCCAGCAGTCAACAATGCCAGGGAGCTTCTGCTTTACAGCACCTGCAGATCAGTTTATATGCTCACCACATCTCAAAATGTGAAGGATTATCCTTCTCTGCCTACAGATTCAAGAGGACAAAGCCTTCTGCTGAGAAAGGAACAATGTAAGAGAATAGACCATTGAAAAGCTATAAAGAAGACCAAAAAAGTCTTAGCATCACCCCTGTATACTTTGAGTATACTCAGTGGTACTCACAAAACAATATCACATTCAGGTGGCCTAACACTGTGGGTCTCAACCTGGCCGCACATTAGAATCAAATGCTGATATCTTACCCCTCCACCTGCTCAGACACTGATTTAAGAGTGTGGGATAGATCTGGGTTTGGGATGAAGCCAGGCTTAGAACCACTGATATAGGCCCTAGATGCTAGGGTAAGATAGTCCTAAATACTTCATTATTTAGAACAGTGCCCACCTATGGCTATGAGTAAAAAATGAAGTTTATACTCCCTTTGTAGCATTTGGATAAATTAGTCAAGAGGAAGCATCCACGGTAATTTTTCTCAGCGTCCTTGATAGCACATTGTCCAAGTTGTTGAGGCCATGATGTATTCCTTAGGATTTCTGAGATAATCATGAGGCCCTAGGTTGTAAAAATAAATTCCTTACTGGTTGAGCTTTCCAGTCAACATAGTGCAGTTTCTTGTCTCTTTTTTTTTTTTTTTTTAAAGATTTTATTTATTTATTTGACAGAGAGAGAGATAGCTAGAGCAGGAACACAAGCAGGGGGAGTGGGAGAGGGAGAGGCAGGCTTCCCGCCGAGCAGGGAGCCCGATGTGGGACTCGATCCCAGGACCCCAGGATCATGACCTGAGCCGAAGGCAGACGCTTAACGACTGAGCCACCCAGGTGCCCCAATATCTTCTTTGTCTCTTAAGAACTAACTGAATGAAACCAATAGAAATCGGTGCACCGAACATTCTTCTCTTAGTAAAAATCCTCAAATTGTTCATTGAATACACTGAGGAATTAGAAGCTTATAAGAGGGAGAGATTATATCAAGTTACTTTAAAACTGAAAGTGTTTATTTTGCTTTATGGGAAGGGAATGAGGGAATTCTTGAGCATCTAACCAAATAAATTATCTCAGAACCAGTGGCCCACACCAGAAAAACTACATTTTTGGTTATTGGTAACTTTGTTATTTGGTAAAACCTTGTGAAGTTTAGGGGTGCCTGTGTGGCACAGTCAGTTAAGCCTCCGACTCTTGATTTCGGCTCAGATCATGATCTCAGGGTTGTGGGATTAAGCCCTGTTGAGCATGGAGTCTGCTTGAGATTCTCTCCCTCTGCCCTTAACCCCCACTTATGCGCGCACGCTCTCTCTTTCTCTCTCTCTCTCAGATAAATAAATAAATCTTAAAAACAAAACAAAAAAACCTTATGAAGTTTATAAACTCATCCTGAGGTAACGATTATTAAATTTTCCCATAAACTGCATTCAACTCTGGTGCTTGTCAAAAGTACAAATGACCAGGCCCTGTCTTTCTAATCCCAAGATTTAGGTATTGATCCCCTTCACTGGGCTGTAAGCGCTTGAGAACGAGGACCATGCTTTATCCTTCTCTCACCCAGAGTAACAAGTATGAGGTCAAGCATGTAAAAGGTACTCAGGGAGTTTTGATATAAATGTAGTCACTCTATTCCTTTCCGTTCTTGCTAGAACAGGGAAAGGGAAGAAATGGGAGTGAGCCTACTGAGTCAGCATTTGGTATTCTGGACCTGTCCTAAAAAGTAAGAGTGCAGACAATCAAGAGTGGTATTTCCAAATCAGTCAATTAATCAGTCACAGGTGACTGGACAGTGAAAAACATAGAAACACCTCCTCTGGAGAAACCTAGCAAACTAGCACTACTTTAATTGTTTTATATATGCATGTATTGGTGTTCTATTATAAAATGTTTTTCATAATAGGAGAAAATATATGATATTATAGTTTCTTTCTAGACACTTCTACTTCATCTACATATATTAGCAAATTGATTAGTAAACTCCTAGTTGGCAATGTGTTGGTGTTTTTGTTATATGTTTCTCACAACTCACAAGAGACACAAAGTAAAGAAATTGATTCTCTTCTCTGGCCGTAGCACCTGGTGACCCAGAATATGTTCCCATGAATCTGACACTGAAATCTCATAAAAGGATGCCTCTTGCACATTCAAATATTAGGTTAACTGAGGGTATAGACAGCTAAGCAAGTATTTAATATGCCTGGAGAACTGTACCTCAGTCCCATTCTGTTGGGTCCCTTCTGGTTCCTTTAGAGACATTCTGCAGTGTTCATAAAATGGAGTTAGGTTTTGCAACAATTAAAGACTATCTTGTTGACAACTCAGCAACAATCTATGATTCTTTAAAATGTGTTTATAAACTGAATTCATGAGATAACCAAGATTTTTATAGAATGTTATATTGATGTAAAGAAAATTTTTGAGGATTTGAACCTCTTAGTCATTTAGAAATAGGTTCTACTACTTATGAATTAAAATTAAGAATTAAAAAAAATAAGATTCAAAGTTCCCTCTAATAGTTTGTACCAAGAAACCATTTCTGAGGAGCCAAGACACTGTATATATTTAAAAATTATTTCAAAAGAACTTAAAGATCAAATTGTTTACTAAATCCAAATTGCTTCTTTCCTTCTCCTGTGCCCTTTTGTACTCACCAGAATTTATAAATTTCTGCTATAATTTAATTTTCCATCATAACTTTTGAGGTTGTTAATATGTAAAGATCTGACATTCTGCTTGCATACAGCATAAACTGAATCACATTGAGAAATTCTCCACTGTTTTTTAACTACTCAATGCATTTTTAATGGAAAAATATTTTATTGATATCTAAGTTCAGAGATAGTTCATTTATTATAGAGCTTAAGTTCAATAAACTCTAATACTGTGGGTATAAAAGTTTCAATCTTTTTATTCAATCATGGCTAAAGTAATATTTAAGACATTTACCTGACTTCTCTATTTTCAGCATCAACGTGCTGAATTATCTTTTCATAATTAATAATATGCTAAAGACATGTCATCAAGCCAAGAGTTGATGTTGTTGCCTGACTCAGGGCAAAAAATCTGTATAGAAAGTTTCAGAACAAAATAATAGCAAAACACAGATACTATTTCGTATTAACTTTTTTTTAAGTATAGTTTTTTTATTTTAATTCCAATATAATTAATATACAGTGTTATATTAGTTTCAGGTATACAGTGTAGTGATTTGATAATTCTGTGTATTGCACAATGCTCATCATGATAAGTATACTCTTAATCCCCTTCACCTATTTAGCCCATCCCCCCACCCACCTCCCCTCTGGTAACCATCAGTTTGTTCTCTGCAGTTAGAGTCTGGTTGTCTCTTTTGTTCTTTGTTCCTTTTGTTGTTGTTGTTTCTTAAATTCCACATACGAGTGAAATCATATGGTATGTGTCTCTCTCTGACTTACTTATTTCACTTAGCATTATACCTCATATTACATTTTTTTCAAATGTACTGCTCTGGTGGTCATGAAACGTTAATTTTTCATCACCACAAACGCAACCATCATAGAAACTATATTTTGCCATTTTGGGCTATTTCCTAAAATGCATGGTGATTATAGGGATTGATGGAAACCTATTCCCACTTCATTCTTTCATCCTTCTCCTGAGGGAAAAGGCTGCTGTAGACCATGGGCAAAAGAGCCTCAGGCTTTGTGGCAACCTTGGTGGAGAGAATTTTGACCTCCAGGCAGCATGAATGACTGCAGATAATCAGACGCTCTCCTGCTTACCACAAAGTAATGGATTCTGGGAGAGTTTGGCTCAGAAACATATCTGGACCCTAGAGAGGAAAATCACATGTGGTCTGCTGTAAATATCCTGCCCTTGCTGGAATAGATATTGTTGAAAACACCTGAAAGTACAAACCTTACATTAAAAATGACTACACGTCACAGTGTTTAAAAATTTTTAGTTATAACCATGTCACTAAATTCTTAATGATACCTTAGAAGAATCAAGAAAAAGTTTGTGTGAGGATCACAGTTTGTCCTGGAGTCAGAGTAGAAAGTAAATTTTTAAATATTTGAGACCCTTATTGAAATAGATGCATTCACTCACACAGCCTCATCTTCCAGTTTGAGGAAACTCACAGGTGGCTTTTTATATACCTTCGGAGTTCTTGTTTCTCTTTTGGGCCCTTCCTTTGTTGGATGATGATTTTTTTTAAATCAAGAGTGAGAAGAATGAAATCTGTGATGTTCATTTACCCCTTTACATCTTTCCAAACTATCAGTAAGTAAGTGAGTGAATCTCTTCCTCTATGGAAATTGATACAAGTTACAGAGACAGAAATAAAGAAATCAGCATAAAACAAGGTCAGAGAGGTAAGTGCATTGTATCACAGCCACTGGGATTTACATTTTATTACTTACTGGAAAAGGGAAAACTCATGACAAATGGATTCTTTATCCCATGCAAAAGGAAAATGTGATGTGTGAGCATGTTATAGAAGAGAATTGTCTAATGTCCTAAATTCTTCCCTGCATATATTAAGGGTCTTGACACACCTGAGCTAAACAGTTTATCCCTGTGGGAGCATCCGTTCTATGAATTTTTGTTCTCTCACTCCTATCACAGAACCAGAACAATAACAACAATAGTATACAGTCACCTGGTTGGATTATTTTTCCTTAGCAATTCTTAAAGAGTCCTTTAACTCAGTACTCTATGAGGGCAAGAAAATTGTATTTAAATGGACACTGAATCACCTCTATGGATGAACAATATATAGTTTATATAGTTTCCTAATAGTTCATAGATAGATGATAGGTAGGTAGATAAATATATGTATGTGTGTGTATGTATATATATATATATATATATACATATATATGTGTGTGTGTGTGTGTGTGTATATATGTAGGTATATATACTATATACATATGTAGGTATATATATGTATATATACTATATATGTAGGTATATATACTAGAGAGAGAGAGAGAGAGAGAAAACTGTCACAACTAGGCAATTAAGGATAAGATTTAGGCATAACTGTTGATTGCCCTAATGTTAATTCTCAATCTTGCTACACTTATGGAGTGCTGAAGCCCTTAGTCCAGGGGTTCTTTTTTTTTCAACTGAGATATAATTGACATACAACATTATATTACTTTCAAATGTACAACATAATGATTCAAGATTTGTATGTGTTGCAAAACGATCACCACAGTAAGTCTAGTTAGCATCTATCACCACACGTAGTTACGAATTCTTTCTTGTGATGACAATTTTTAAGGTCTACTCTCTTAGCAACATTCAGGTATATAATACAGTATTATTAACTAAGTTACCATTCTGTATATTATATCCCCAGGGTTTATTTATTTTATAACTAAGAGTTTGTATCTTTTTGTCCACAACCCCCACCCAAGAGGTCTGTAGATAGAATACAGGGGTCCATCAACTTAGACGGGGAAAACATTATGTCTTCATTTTTACTAATCTCTAATGAAGTTTAGCATTTCCTTTAATTATAATAGTAGGCAGCAAGCTACAGTAGTATTAACATACCTGTGACTTTGTTACCAATATGGTAAAAATCACACATATTTCATATCACATTATAGGTATTGCAGTTATCTTGAAATATTGTTTACTGTCAGCATTACTCTAAAATCATGTTAGTTATTAGGTCCATCACTAAATTTTGTTATTTTCTATATTAATAAAGAAGTACATATATTACTGTTTACAAATATTTAGTTTAATAACTGTATTCCTTTTTTTTTTTTTAAAGATTTTATTTATTTATTTGAGAGAGAGAGAATGAGAGAGAGAGCACATGAGAGGGGGGAGGGTCAGAGGGAGAAGCAGACTCCCTGCCAAGCAGGGAGCCCAATGTGGGACTCGATCCAGGGACTCCAGGATCATGACCTGAGCCGAAGGCAGTCGCCCAACCAACTGAGCCACCCAGACGCCCCAATATCTGTATTCCTAAATAATTAATTTTGATTGAAAACCCTATGTATTTTTGATGCATTTTAAGATGTCCTTAGAAGGGGTCCATAGGCTTCACCAGACTGCCAGAAGGGTCCATTGCACAAAAAAAGTTCAGAATCCCTGCCTGAAGTGGCATTGACTCACATTGTTGTCTTTATTTGGCAAAGTGGATGGTTTTATCTCTAACACACTTTGTTCTTTCTGTGCCCCAAACATTTATTCAACAAACATTTATTGATCCTTTATGTATGTGTGTCAGGCACTGTTCTAGATGCTAAAGATTCAGAAGTGAGTAATATAAACAAGGCCCTTGCCTTTAAGGAGCATAATTCTAGTGGGAAGACACAGCGAATAGAAAAGTAAATAAACCCAGTAGTTTCAAATTGAGAAAAGTTACATAAAGGAAATAAACAATATTAAGTAGTACAGAGTGAGGGTGTCGGGAAGCTCTTCTTCAAAGAGGTGGGGGAAATGTATTCCAGGCAGAAGAGAGAGCAAATGCAAATGCACCAGGGCTGCAAAATTCCAATGTATTTTTCCTTTTTTACTATTGTTAATGACCATGCTATGTTAATAGAAATGGGTTTTGGCCTTCTGGCAACCATTCACCCTCCTTCTTTAACAGTTCCCCATTCTGTTTTGAGTATTTGTTCTCCTCCCCTCTGGGTTCACAGTAGTAATGGCAGAACTGACTCCACATCCGTAGATGTCACGTGGCATCCACCAGTCAGAACCATTCAGGTTCCGCTGGCCACAGTGATTGGTTCAGGGAAAGACATCAGAGATGGTGAGATGCCATGAAACTTTTAGTGAAACTTCTGTAGTTTAAGTTGAGCATAATGAGAGGAAATAGTTACTATAACCTCCTTGAAACCCCATGAAGCCCAATGATGAGTCTAACACATGACAGAGAACAGAGCTAAGCTCAGAGGTAGAGAGACTGGGTCCTGGTGTCCCTGCTAAGTAAAACCTTGCCTGAAACCAGATTTGCCTGGAATGGCTAGTTACATTAGCAAATAAATTTCCTCTTGACTTGAATCAGTTTGGGTTGGGTTTTCAGTCATAATAGAAATAATCCTGATACCTGATAATCACTGAAAACAAATTCATTCACAGACTTTTTAAGCAGTTTTGCCACATTACATTGCCCTTGCTCAGCCTTTAGCCATAATAATATTCATCCTGAAATGGATTTGTCAATATATTACATTAGAGGAGAATTATTTTCTCTCCCCATCCTTACCCCTCATTTTATTTATTTATTTATTTTGCAGTATTCTTCTGGATTTAAAGATCAAATAGCCAAGTTCACTCCATACTAACTTACTGTTTTGCATATTTGAAGATAATTTCTTAAACATAATCACTACAATCCCTCACTATGATTCAGAACACTGAACTAAAAGACCAATATAGCCTTTGTAAAGGCCAGACAGGAAATAACTAGTAGCTGACTTCATGAGTCTAGTGCCAAGAAACAAATTTCAAATAATACCTTGTATTTAAACTGTATGATATTTATATTCCAAAGGGCAATAAGCAAAATTCTGGTAATATAACCCCCCCACACACAAACACCCGTGATCACAAATGTACATGAAACAAAGTTTCTTTGATAGTTTAGTGAATGGAACTTATGCCACTCCAAAGCCTTTTAATTCAGCAACACACTTAGGGTTGCACAATTTGTCTGTCTAGCTGATACCTTGTCTAAATGGGAAATGTGCTTCTCCCTTTTGCTAAAAATATTTGGGTAGCCTGTGTAAAGTGAATTGCTCTTCCCCATTTAATCTTTCTCTCAGGGGACTATTAAGGTTAGATTATTAGGAGCTTGGAAGTTTTAATACCAAACCAGGCAGCTAAGACCACCTTCAAAATCTGTCTCCACTCACTTGTCAGGACACTTGTCAGGACATCTCTGGAAATCCACTTAACTTCTCCTGAGACTTGGCTTCTCCAGCAGGAGCTCAAAAACGTTAGGGGCCAAAGCCACTAGCCTCCTAGGGTTAGTGTAAAAAGTAAAAATAATGGTCAACTTAATGAAGGGATTTAAAATAATTATAGAAAGGGGAAAAGTTGTGCTATTTAATTTTGATCCATTTTTGTAGACTTTTAAAATACTCCAAATTGTTTCAGATCAGTAATTTTATTTAAGAAATAGAGTTTTCTCTTCCAGCCAGTCAGCAAGGCTAGACAGCTATGTGACTATCTTTTCTTCTTTCCTGCTCCCGATGGAGGACTCGGAGCCCTCAGGGCCATCGTTTCTGGCAGAAATGAGGCATTCCAAGCCTTTTGGGGACATTGTGTATGTCCCTCATTTTGTGCAGGGTGAGTTCATTACTGAAAAGTGTGTGCTATGGGTAGGAAATAAAAACAACAGGCCCCAAATAGCCTAGGGCTGAATTCATTACCTGTGGACTAGCTGCTAATGATTTGGGGAGCACACTGGTGCTTAATATTTTATCTGTTTAGCACCAATGTAAGGGCTAGCCTACCTCAAGCAAGCCCCAAACTGAGAATTTAGTGTCTGAAATTTCTGTTCTGGAGCAAGGCACATCAGAAAAGAAGAAAGATTTTTCTCTTTGGTTTCTGCTGCTTCTGAAGCAAGCCCAAGACTTCTGGAGCTCATGTTCTCTCCCGGGCACAGCCACCCTGTGAGAACTAGGAGTGGGCCTCCAAGGAAGGGGTTCAGGCTGTCCATGCAGAACCTGACAGATGCAGAGGTCCCATCCATCCTGTGGTACTTTGTTTCCACACTGCCAAGAAAGTGGCAGAAGAGCAAGAATTTGGGTTTGAACTCAGAGTACTTTTGTCATGAATCCCTCCAATATTTTGAAGATGTGAGAGGCACTCAGGTAACATTCACAATAGGAGAAAAGAGGAAAGGGCTCCAGGAGAGGGAACTGGATTATCTCTAATATTGTTCCTAATATCCTAATATTCAGTTAAGCCACAGTTGGTGGAGTAGAATTCAAACCCAGGCTGCATGCCTCCAGAGTCTGCGCTTTTAACAGCCATGCTGTAACCCAAATGTGGGCCACAAGTGTGGCTATGAGTCTTCCTGAACAAAGCTGAAAAGGAGGCCAGATAAGCCCCAAGTGCTGATGAAAGGACAATATACTAGATGCTCAGAACATACATCTACACATGTACACACACATACACACACACACACACACACACACACACACACTTTCCCCATCTGGAAGGATTGAGCTCTCCTTCTCCTGGAGTAGAAGTTTGGGTGGGACAGGGGGAAGGGGTGGGAGACAATCGAGGCCTTCCACCACAGCCAGCCTTACAGCAGCAAATCATGTAGGGCTATTTGTTAAAGGATTCTTCAAAGCAGGCCAGAGCTGGAACACCAACCCACGATTCTAAAAATGATTCTTCAAGGACAGGGGAAATCCAGGAAGAAGCAAATAGCCATTTCTCTGATGATCTGGTTTAATCCAGAGATAAAAATCTAGGATGTCAAATGGGATAAAATAACTGCTATTCAGGTAGTCCTCCATAAATATTATTTCTTATACGCAAGCTTACACAAATGCTGGGAAGCAGATAGTTTGAGCCTAGAAAGAAGGAAATTTTGTGTTGCCAATTAAGAGAAAATCTATATGGTCCATTAAAGATATTAAGGGAGATTAAGGGAGATGCCCACCAGTCTGCAGAAAGGGCCATCCAGTCAACTTACATGGTTCACATATCTGCTTCTCATCCTAGGTTTTAGTTTTAAAAATAGACTCAATCTGTAAAAACAAGTTTAAATTTCAAAAGGTACTGAAGTCATATGTTTTAATGTGATATAGTCAATGTGTAATTTTTAAAAAACAGAATGTAAGGCTGGCACTGAGATTACACGTGGCAAAACTTCACCGAGAGGGAAAATAAAATGCAAGTGACTGCTTTGTTGCCATTTGTTTTTAACTTTAATATTGCCTGTATTGCAACTTCTCCCACTATAGTACTGAACCAAAATAAGGCCCTTCAGTTGAATAAAATGAGTGATTGCGTTTTTTTTAAGCATAGGATGAACCACATATCTGGCACCTTACAATTCAGTGTGAGATTTTTCTGAAAAGTGAGATCCACAGATTAATAACTATTCTCATTTATCTCACCACCTACTTCCTCAGCCTCCAAATCAGGGAAACTGTGACTTTCTGGCCAAGTCTAAGTGTTGTATCCAATCACCTCATATGCCAGGGTGTTCACCAGCCATGTTTCGTGAAGATTCTATAGTGTGGACCCAGGAGATAGATTGATAATTTTGCTGATGAATGTCTCATGCTGTTCTTAAAGGAGAACATTTTTTGCTCTCACTGCAAATGGCTATAAATTCAGCCCAGCCTCATCTGCGTCTTCAGGTGGACTTCATCAGTTGTAGGCATCTTATCAGCAAGAAACAGCCTCTCCTAATGGCTTGATAAATATTCTAGCCTCCCCAGAATCGGTTATCGAGAGATTCAAATCATGGTCAGTACTTAGAGCAGCTATTACTACAGATTTAATGCCAGTTACCCTTTGTACTTATCTCTGAAACCAGAGAGGCTGAATAGCTCTTTTTATGTTTCCACTCCTGGTCACTAAAAGCTGAGTTCATTCAAAATTTCCTCCTGCCTAGAGAGCTCACATGCCTGTAATAAAAGTTGAAGAAGAGATTTGTGTGAATATAAAATAAAATGTATGTTTTCTCTGACATTCATTCCCTCCCCCCAACCCTGCCCCAAATTTGGCCTAAGGGCAAAGGCATGTAAGTCTGAAATGGTGGGGCAGGGTGAAAGGTAAAAACAAACCTCACTGCCTTTAAATTAGTTAGTGTAAGACAAAATGGTTCCAGGGTGATGTGGGGTTTTTCTTCTGCTTCTTTGTTTTAATGAAAATGATTTACAGGGTCTGAAATCTGAAGAACCTACGGCTTGGGATTTATGAAAGTGTGCCAGTTCTCGATGGAAAACAAGCACTTGCTCCTGTGTGGTCCCAACAACATACCTTTGATAAAAGTAATTATAACATCTCAATTGTTAAGAAGATTAAGGGGAGTTACTAAATAAAGCCCTCACTATCCTTCATGGGAACTGGGCATAAAGAACAGGGTCTGTAGTTAGTAATACTCTATTGTATACTTGAAAGTCGCTAAGATAATAGATCTTAAACATTTTTATCACAAGGAAAAACATTTGTAACTGTGGTGATAGATATTAATTAGACTTATTATGATGATCATTTTGCAATTTATACATATATTGAATCATTACATTGTATAGCTGAAACTAATGTTATAGGTCAATTGTATCTCAATTTTTTAAAAATCGGCACATGAGAAAAGATCTTGAAATTCTTATAGGGAAAAATAGAGTGTAGGACAACATGGTGCCTTCTCAAAAAAGCTAAAAGGTATCTATGTTCATAAGAGGACTTCGCAAAAAGTACAAATCCACAGACACTTTTAACAGCTCTTAAAAGGGTCATCACTCATCTCTCTATGTTTTATGGTTAATCGGATCTTCTATTCAGGGAGGCAGTGTTCTACAGAATGCCAGCCTTACAGCTTGAATTTTGTAGAACTCACACTTGTATATAGCACTCTTCAGTTGCGAGAGGTCTTCCTTTTGTGTTCTTATAGTTGATTCTCACAGTAAGCTTTGGTATAGGGAAAGTATGAGTATCCCCATTTCACTGATAAGACAATTGAGGTTCAGACAAAGTTAAGCAATTCATCCAAGGAAATGAAATTACTTAGTTATGGAGCACATTTTGTGGTAATATGCCTAGGTTACAAAATTCTGGCTCTTCCCACTCTGCCATACTGTTCACCAAGGATACCAGGACTAGGAGGTGATAGGTGTGGGAAGGGGGCTAGCCATGAATGAGAGGAGTAGATTGACCCATCAGAAGCCATTTCTGAGGCACACACTTGTAGTCTAGCCAGAACTTTGATTCATTTTCCTAATTGTCATTTTTATACAAGAGGAAATAACAAAAAATATCTAGTTTTATCACTTGTTAAAATACCCCTTTTACAGTTACTCATTTCCTGTCTTTAAAGGTCATGTTCTTTCCATAGTAAGCAACTTCATTCCTTTGATGTCCTATCAGTATCTGAGGATGATCTTCCCTAGGAAAATTTCAGTATCTGTCAGACTATCCAAACTCCAGTGGTAAGAGGAGAGGGGCAATGACTGAAGCAAGATCTGTGTTCTGCTCTGGGTCGTGGGTTTCTAGTCTCATCATCCCTTCCCAAGCCGAGAGACAAGCCCCTTTTCTGCTGTGAAGCAGTGCTAAGAATTAGGTCCTACCTACCTCTTGTGTTGAGCACTGGGTGTTATATGTAAGTGATGAATCACTAAATTCTACTCCTGAAGCCAATATTACACTATATGTTACCTAACTAGAATTTAAATAAAAATTTGAAGAAAAAAAAAAAAAAAAGAATTACATCCAACCTAAGGTAGCCTATGAGGAGAAAAAGTTGCCCATACCATCTTTGGACAGAGAGTGAGCTCAAGATTTGGAAATGGCCCCAGAACTCACAGTACCATGAAAAATTACTTGCTTAAGAGCTCTTGGTTAAAAAAAGCAGGGAGGGAGGTTAAGTTCCCCTCAAGTAACTTTTTTTTTCTGTAAGTGGAAAAGCTTGCTGAATCTGTGACCTCAAGGTTGACATTGTATAATTGTAGTACTGAATAGATGTCCAAAAATAAGATTTTCCTCTGGTTTTTCAACACCTTTCAGTTCCATACTCATGAGGTGAGATGCCATTCACTGCTGTCTTTCAACCTCTATCACCTTTTGCGCAGAGTAGAAGAAAATCATGTTGGGTTCTTCTTTCACACACAGAGATTAAATGGTCAGATAGCGCATATGGGGCCACATTCCAAATCCTTCTGAGGCCATTTAGAAGCATTTCATCATTGCAACTGTTGTTTCAGTTTTTCATCTGCTCACAGCTCAGCCCCACCAACAAGCCTAAGCCTGCCCCCTTTCTTTCCCTCTGAAGGCTTTTCTTCCCAACAAGCTAGGAATCTCCTCACCTCCTCTTACACACTAAGAAACTAAGAAAAGAACGTGTCCTAACTCAGTGAGCTGCAAGTTTGTTTTTTTCTTGGCATTCAGATTCTCATCCCAAATGAAGATTTATTCATAAACGTTTTATTGCTTCTTAACTCCACAGGATACTTTAGTCCATTTTTATTATCTCTCATTTCTCATCCAGCACGAAGTTTTTCTCATTGATACATATTCCTCTGGTGCAGCCCTTTTGTCTGCTTTTCGAAGTAGATGTCAAAAAACAACGTTGTTTAGGGCGCCTGGGTGGCTCAGTTGGTTAAGCGACTGCCTTCGGCTCAGGTCATGATCCTGGAGTCCCTGGATCGAGTCCCACATCGGGCTCCCTGCTCGGCAGGGAGTCTGCTTCTCCCTCTGACCCTCCCCCCTCTCATGTGCTGTCTCTCTCATTCTCTCTCTCTCAAGTAAATAAATAAAATCTTAAAAAAAAAAAAAAAAAAAAAAAAAACAACATTGTTTAACAGACAATTCTGGAGCGGAGTTATGTCAGCTAGGCTCTTAGTTTCTGTTTCTGACTGTCTTCTCTAAATCATCCAAGTGTACTATCAGAAGGCCTGGCTGAAACTCCAGCTTCTCTAGCTCACCCCTTTAGATGCTTCCTTGGCAGGATCTCATGCAGGAAAGAACACCAATGGAGACAAGTCCACACCATGGTGACCTCCTCAAAGATAGTGGCTTTCTGACTCAGGCTTGAAATATTTACTGTCAGTGGTGCATGGAAAGGTAAGGTTACTGAAAGTGGCTTTTAAAAAAGCCGAATCAATCACCCAGGTAACTGGGCAAACAGTCAAGTAAAAAAAAAAAGGCAAAAAACCCACTTAAACATAAACCAGTGCCACCCACCTGTGAATGGCCACAAAAAGCCCGAAGCAGTGTTGAAACAAAAATTTTGAATGGCTCTAAGAGTCAAAAAAAAAAAAAAAAAATGCAAAAAGGGAGCCATACCTCAGGGCTCAGAGAGGAAGTTCCTTTGGTCTGCCCTGCTCTGATCCTAAATGTCTGGAAATGATTCCTGTGCTTTTGTCAGGATTATTTGTAATGAACCAGTTTAGACAAGGCAGGAACCAACCCAAATCTGTTTTACAAACCCACTCTAGCCTTGCGTCCTTCATGGAATGCAGGCCGTGCTAATTTACTTCCCCAGAGTCTGAAGAGGGCCTGGAGGCAGATGATTCTGGGATCTTCTTTTGGTCTTAAAAAAGTACTCTAAGGCATCAAGCGAATTAAAGTTTGACCCAGGTAAAATTAGTAAGGAGAAGCTCTTGTATATTTCTAACCCCAGTCACTCTACCATAAATTCACCTTGTGGCTAAATAATTTGTGATATTAATCACTTTTTCCTCCCACTACCAAGTAAGTAGGCCCTGCTTTACCTTGCCCCAGGGGAAGTCCATTTTATAATCAATAAGCAGAAAGTCTACAAGGCTAAACATTTAGCAGAAGCCTAAATGTTTAGAACCTAAGTTGGCTGGAGAGGTAAAGGGAAGAGAAGGAGTTCATGAGTAGAAACAAAGCTTTGAAGAAGCCTGGGAAGAGATCAAAATAAAGGGATTTCTCCGTGTCCAGAAGTAAGAGAGTGGGAGACAGAGAAGTTGGCTGATCACAGAGGAGCAAGAACTTGAATCAGCTTTCTGGCAACACCACTGGGAGGAGTCCAGAGAGGCGTGACCATTAGATTGATCTAAGAACAGGCATGTTCTCTGATGTTGCTTGCCCATCCTTGTTCATAGACTGAGATGATCAAATCTACTCTGCCTGTGGTGTCTTCATTAGACTTGCTGGGGATTTTCATGCAGCACATCCCTGCTATGTGGACAGATTGCAAGGCCAGAACTGAGATCAGAGAAGAAAAGCCTCAAGATTTATTTATTCATTTTTATTCTCTTAGTTGATCAACTAATTGCCCTACAAAATATTAGTTTGAACCATGTAAAACTGCTGCTGTTCAACCATTTTGTTGACTCACAGAAATGGCAATTTCATGTGGTTGGCCAATTAATGAAAAGGTAGTCTATCCACATGGTAGGTGCTGATCCTGTTGGATCAATAGGGACAGCTGCTTGTCCAAGGATTTCCCTACGTAAAGGTCTCCCACAGAAACCCGAGCTGTTCCCCTGTCATACACAGAGTGCCTACTGTTGAGATTCCTAGCAGAGGCAAAGTGAGCGAGGGTTTGAAGGAGTAGGGTGGCTATAAGTGGGGAGCAAGAAGAATCACAAGTTAAGAGACAAATCTACTTTGGCAGCCTCTTGTTTTCTCTTTGGGAGGCTTGGCTTTCCCAAATAGGGCACATTTTCCCCTTTTTTTTTTTGGCTTTTCATCTTCAAATCAATCCTTGTGTTTGTAAGTATCAATTTTGGTTTTTCATCTTCAAATCAATCCTTGTGTTTGTAACAACAATGAAAAATAAACTAACAATGGTCCCTAAGCTGCAGTAAAAGCAATGAAATAATATCCTTCCATTGATGTGAAGAGATGAAAAGGCTCTGACTTAGAATGTTTTTAACAGCAAACCATTTAAAAAATATTAAGAGGTCAAAGTTGAATGTGCATCCATTAGATAGCAAGGAGTGATAGAAGGATAGACAAATCTCCAAACTTGAGCACAGATCTCTGCCAACAAAGGAAAATTCAAGAGTCCATTTAACTTGGGTATATTTTATTTTGGAACTGTCAACCAGCTCCAGTGCCCCTTCTTCCATGAAGCCTTACTATATTTCTCCAGCCACAATGGGTTTCTGCCTTTTCATGAAATTGTGTGTTATAAAATAAGATTCTTCGTAGGGTTATTCGAATACCACCCATCTATGAAAACCTACCATATTCAAGGCACTATCTTGCAGGCCATAGAAAAAATTAGAAAATACAGTCCTGCTCTTAAGATTCTTAGAGTATAGTAGGCAGTTGGTTTAGTGGACAGTTATTTTGACCTGTGCCAAATGTCTTGGCATGTCTTATGTTCTTTACTAATCTGCAAGTTCCTTATGGACAAACTTTATGTCCACTTCTCTCTCTGGCCCCCCTCAGGCAGTGCCCAGCTCTGTACTTAGCATATACCAATATAGTAAGGGCTCCATAAATGCTTGATTGAGTCCCCAGATTTGGGGGCTAACTTCAAAACTTGATGGATGGATGAGCAGCACCTGTTCTGTACTGTGTCTTTCCTCACACCCATTTGTTTCTCTTTCTGGCCAGCCTCTGGCAAACTCCTGCAGTGAAGTTCAAATAATTGTGCTCTTGCCCCTTTATTCATTCAGTCTTCCTAAACTCACATGTAAGATAGGCACACGAAACCTGAAGACTGCTCTGGTACAAGGATACCAATAAGCACAATCATTCAGTTTTCTCCCCCTCTTTTCCTTCCCTGCTGACTACCAGGACAGGTGGTCTGCTTTTCCTTTAAATACGTTTTCTTTAAGACAGTTGTGGAAATCTTTTTTCATTGTAAGTTCTCTGGATGACTGTTTTGCTTCTTTTCTCTTTATGGTGTGGTTTATTCCTTTCTTAACATGATCTGATCTGTGAAAGAGTACTTCCATTCATGAAGAATTTCATGTGCTGGTTAAATTAGATTTATTTCTTTTTAATTTTATTTTATTATGTTATGTTAGTCACCATACAATACCTCATTAGTTTTTGATGTAGTGATCCACGATTCATTGTTTTCGTATAACACCCAGTGCTCCCTGCAGTATGTGCCCTCCTTAATACCCATCACCGGGCTAACCCATCCCCCTACCCCCCTCCCCTCTAAAACCCTCAGTTTGTTTCTTGGAATCCATAGTGTCTCATGGTTCGTCTCCCCCTCCAATTCCCCACCCCCCTTCATTTTCCCCTTCCTTCTTCTAATGCCCTCCATGCTATTCCTTATGTTCCACAAATAAGTGAAAGCTCTATAAACATTGGCAGGTGCATCAAGCCAAGAGTTAGAATTATAGTGAGAAAGCCCACTGTCTTATTTTGGGTTCCCCCAAAAGCAGACTCAGAGATAAGGATTTGGGTGCAAGGATTTGGAAGGTGACCCCAGGAAACATGGAGAGGGAATGAGAAATGAAGGAAGGAAAGAAAGTCAACAGAGTGTGTTGATAGATGCCCTGTTTATATGGGGCTCAGGCTTGCTAAGGACCTCATGAGACACCACATAGATGCACTTAGTTTGACTCACCTAGGGGTGAGGAGGCTGGGGAATGCACCCACCAACTCCATTCCACCCCCTTTGATTAAAGACTGCCCCTGGACATTAATCCCTGTTTTGTCCAACATGCTTCTGAAGCTAGAAAAAGCAGAGAGATACGGGAACTTGAGGTAAGAAGTCTTAGCTTATACAGGAAGCTGAACACTGAAGCTGCAGATGACCTCCAGAGGGACTGAGGGCATAGGGCCAGTGCTGCACTCACTGATGTATAATGGAACTTCATATCCAGCAGGCCCCACCGTCTGGAGACTGAAAGACTGTTGTACCTGGGAATGCATGAGGGCATCAGGCTGAGAGTGGGACTAAAATACAGCTCACATTCTGTTCGCAGACTGCATACTCCAGCATGGGACTGCATCCACCTGAAAGAAGGGAAGTTCTTTTTCAAATTTGCATAAAAGTAGCAAATGGGCTGGTAGAGACCCCGATTACACTACCTTATTATTACAAGGGATGCCAAAACAGTATCAGTATTGTATTAGTATTTTTAGGGTCTGATATTATATGCCAGTTTCCTTGATGTGGAAAAGAGGTAACACCAGGATAAGAAGGCAGTAAAAAGCAGCCAGATTTTGCACTAGGAAATACCCATTTGGGGATATGCAGGTGATTCTTTTTTTTTTTTTTTTTTTTTTTAAGATTTAAAGGAAGGAGGAGGGAAATCCTCAAGCAGACTCCCTGCTGAGGGCAGAGCCCACTGCTGGGCTTTATTCCAGGACCTTGAAATCATGGCTTGAGCCAAAATCAAGAGTCAGACACTTAACCAATGGAGCCACCCAGGCACCCCTATACAAGCGATTCTTAATGCAAGTATTACTTTTGCTACCACCTCATTCATAGCAATTCTCTGAGATCCTTTGCAGCAATAATTAATGTATGCTTTATTATGAGCTTTTTATTCTATTCCCAGAGAAGATCTTAACTTTTTGCCTAATAGAAGAAGGTGGCCCTCTCACATTGTGCTTTGTGCTGTCTTTGCTTGTCACTGGAACTTGCCACATGGCTGTGCCTGACCCAGAGGGCATTTTCACTTGATTAGAGTCGTCTTTCCAAACCATCTTATGCGTGAATTTTGTAGACTCCTCAGTGCTCCTCATTGGAGGGACTGGCCTATGAGTGATGTGGCTGGTTATTTCACAGTTTGGAATTTCAGTGTTGTGGCTCCTGCTTCCCACATTTACAATAGACACGTTGACTTTGCTGAGTATATTTCCTGCACTTGCCTGTGCTTCTGGGCAAGGACTTTTAAAGTTCTTTTCTGTTCCACAAACTGTGGTTTGCATGTTTTCCATCTGACTGCTTAATGGCAGGATGCCTTTCTCCGCCTCACGAACAAATTGAATTTTCTGATCGTAAGTTATTTACTTGGTCTTTGAAATCCTATAACTTGTCCCAGTTATTCATACTGACTGAATAACTCCTGCAGCATGAAAGAACCCAGGGGTAGTCTCACATAACCAAACTCAAGTCAAGGACCCTTTAAGTTCTGACGGCTACAGGACCTTATGAAGACCTCACTGGAGGCTTTTCTACCTGAGCAATTGTTAACTTCCTATAATCAGAGAAAGTTAGGTCTGGATAAGGCCTTGGAGATCATCCCAAAGTGGCATCTAATGCCTGTAGCTTGTAGACTACAGTATCTCGTTGTGACTTGATGTAGAGAATTTTTTTTTAAGATTTATTTATTTATTTATTTGAGAGAGAGAAAGTGTGTGCATGAGCGGGGGGAGGGGGAGAGGGACAGAGAATCTCAAGCAGACTCCATGCTGAGTGCAGAGCCTGACAAGGGGCTCAATCCCAGGACCCTGAGATCATGACCTGAGACAAAACCAAGAGTCAGATGCTTAACCGAGTGAGCTACCCAGGCACCCCAAGAAAAATTATTTTGAAAAAGGCTAAAATACATTTACTTTCTCATGGCTTTACTTGAAAAGGGAAGAGACATATGGATCATGAAGAGCAGCAATTCCCTGATGGATATCCTGGCATAACCTTGAGATTGTCTTTTGTTACTTTATTCCTAATTGTTGATAGCTGTGATCATGGCCTTAGCTCTAACTCTGGATGCTCTGCCAATACAGTAGGTAAGGGATGGCAGTTGGCACAGAAATGCACATTGAACACAGGAAAATTTAGTCTCATGCACCAAACAAATTCTATTTCCTATAAATGGGAAACAGAGATGACAGTTTCATATTCTGACAATAGGTACTGGGAACTACTATGTTGGCAAATGAAATCATCAAGGAGCTCTTAAATTCCAGGTGCTTGCTTTTATATTTACTTAAGTTAATGATTAAAATAGATGGACAAGCCCATTTGACTTTCTGCATATAAGGAACAATTTTGTTTGCTATCATAAAGGTTCTTTTATCAATATTGCCATTTATGTTCCTGACTTGAAATTTGATCTTTCAACTCCTGTAACAACTTCTTAGGCTTTAAGGATTCATTCACAGTGATTTTTTTTTTTTTTTTAATAATGGAATAGTGGCTTTGGGAGTCAGACAAACCTGAGTTTAAATCCCACTGACTAGCTCTGTGACCTTGGTCAAGTTACTTCATAACTTGCCCCCATCTGAAAAACTTGGGCATAGAAATGTTGAGAGAATTAAATGATAAATGTATTTTAAAAACTAATATAGTATCTGAAATATAACAGATCTAGGTTTTACCAAATTATCTATCTATCCATCTTTCTATCTTTATGTCTCCCAACTTTCTTTTATGACTATATTAAGAACTCTAGCAAAGCACTCAATATTTCTCTGAGTTAAAAAAGGAGTGTCTATGAAGATTGCTAATATTTTACATCTTTTTTTCAAGCAGTATTTTGTCCCTTGTAATCCAGATGCTGAGGTTTATATTTTTGAGAATTGTGAGTAGTCCTGTTTCTGCCAGCATGCCTTCTAGTGCTAGATTCTTCATGAGCACAAGAGTTCAGCAGGATTTCAGATTTGTTTGTTGGTTTGTTTCTGGGTTTTTTGGGGTTTTTTTGGTTTGGTTGTTTTTTGTTTTTTGTTTTTTTTAGGATTTCAGATTTTGATAAGTCAAATGAATCATTGCTTTTAGCTCCAGACTACTCCTTTCCTTTATCACGAGGACAAGTGAAAATAAGAGGACTTTCTAATTTGCCTCTGTAGCATTTATGGGTGTCAGTTCTCTTAGTGGACTCCTTGATTTAACAGGTATCACCCCTATGTTGTCTTGTATTATCTGATTCTCTCACCTCTCGTGGCTCTTCTCTGTCCTTCCAGCCTTGGTACAGAAACTGGTAAATCCAGTTCATCATCAGCCTCCACCCAATCAACTGTGATTCAGTGGCAAACACTCTTGGCCAGCATCTGGAGAAATTGGAGAAGTTGTTTGAGGGGTTTATTTTAATTTCTTTCTAATGAAATCATTTTGGAGCTCTCCATATCATTGAAGAGAAAATGCAGATTTTCATCTTGTGAATGCTAACAGTTGTTGAACATATCTAAAGAGTGGAAAGTGAGAAGTTCCTTTGTTAAATCCTATGTGTTGTGTCTGCAGACATATGTTTGCCTTTTCTGTCTGTCCCCCATGTGTAGAGACACACATGAGGCCAGCCCACTATGGAATTTACTGTGTGGAAGGCCCAGCTTCTCATCACTGCTTCAGAAACTGGGTCCGTCTGGAGTTCAGGAAAATGTTGTATATGCCATAGAATCCTCTGGTAAGTGTGGACAAGTGGTCTGTGGACCCCTTCTCAGACTAATCTTTTTAAAAAGAATATAGCACATAATATGTCAAGGGAAACCAAATATATTAAAATGCAGTTATCAAAGTATTTTATTATGCTATATACACTTCTTCACTAATGCATAAAATAACAGGTCTAGTAATTACTGTAATTCCAAGTAATGATGAGCTTAATAATTGGAGATATCTAAAACAATGGTGAAATGACATGAAAATATCCATGCTTTTTACTGGTGACAAAGTCCTAAGTATTACTAATATTATTGTGGTTTGTTTTCTACATTTATCAATAAAGGAATGCTAAATTTCAGAGATTAGCAGAAATAAAGATGCCATTTTTTTTTTCCCATCCAAGTTTATGGATCTCCCTGAATTCTTCTTCACCAACCCCTTGGATTTCATGGCCACAGTTTAAGAATCCAAGGACCTTAACTCCCAGTATGTGAACCAAACTCTCTGGTTAGAGATTCTCACAGTCTGGCTTCTCTCATTGCCAAAGTTGCAAGGATTCAAGAGTCAATTCCTTGCCAGTGGTGAGAAGCAAAATTTGAACATTCAAAACCAAAGCTGTACTTAAGAGAAGGGCCTTTTGTCTTTGCTGACAATGGAAGGGATTCACAGTGAAAAGATCATTGTGTACCTTGGATGTTTGGTTAATGTGCCTTTGAAGGCTCTGGGACATACCACCAGGAGAATTCATCCCCCTGCAGACTTTAATGTCACTGCATAGCAAATACTGAAGGGAAAAAGGCAGATCAATGTATTTAGTCCATGAAAGAGAAACACTCTCCCAGTTTATGTCTCCACAGCAGTGAAGTTCGTCATGCTAGATCATGCTGTAGACGAGCCTTGAAAGAGAAGCCTGGGATGCTTGTCCAGGGCACTGTCTGGGTGTTCCCAGCATTACCTTCTGTCTGTTTGTTCTCTATCCCCATCCCTCCTCCTTCTCAGCCTGGCTCCAAGTCAGCTCTGAACTAGAGCCCCAAAGAACTAAAGGCAGACTTCCTCTATGAAACCCTCCTGAGGCCATCCTAGGGCTCTGCCACTGGGTGATGGGAGTCACACTGATGGGCACGGGGACAGTCACTGCCACCTTCCTCCCTCCTCTTTTCTCCTCAGCTTCTGCCAGGTCCTGACAGCTCTGGAAGCCAAGGCCTTTCTTTGACTCCCATGCAGGTCTCCATGCTGTGCACTGCTGCCAAGCCATGGGGCCAGCTCTAAGAATGTGTTTTTAATATTCATTGTTCACTCTGTTACCGATGTGTGCACTGCAATTATTGTAATTCTTTGCACATGTGTTGTTATGAAATGGGTGCCTTTCAAGCTATGCCAGGTTACTTTTTTTTCCTTTCTGAAACCCAAATATATTATTTCTACCTATGTTTCAGTTAGTTTGCCATGCTTCTTTATTTTATTTCAAAGATGAGTCTGGGCGGCGAAAAGAGTGGTGTGTGCACAAAGCAAGGTCTGCCTACTTTCCTTGTGATAGAACAGTTGCTTTTGATTTAGGCTTATGTGGTTTCTACCTCACTCTCTTGTTTTCTTCTTTCCATGCTCACGAGCAAGCCGACTTTCAGACATACACATCCCATGTGCACTGCTGCTGGAGTTAGGGGAAGGCACACGTGTAGTGTGCAAAACAGACGTGCACACATGTGCATGCAAACAGCTTTTGGTTGGAAGGTTTCTTGGACATTAGGGGTGTTTTGTCCTCCTTTTAGTGGTAGGGAGGAAAAGAAGGTCTAGAAAAGTCATTTTCTTTCTTTTTTTAACTTTTAATTGGGCCTTTTCTGGCACAGTGTAGAAAATTCAGCTGGGCACAAAAAGGATTATGTGCCTTCATTAATTCAGATTGTCTTATTTTTGTTTTTAATTTTTTATCAAAGAAAAATAGCAAATGTGAAACTAGATTTTAAAATCTCATATTTTTAAGCTTCTTAGGATAATAACAAAACCTTAGTTTTTAAGTAAATTAAGAATAACTAGTTTTGCCTTTGAGAACTTACTCTTGAGATTCACAGAGGCTAAATTAAGAATAAAACAGTGGAGGTGTCCACCTGGCAAACATCACCAGCTATCCCCACATGCATCTTCCTTTCTTTAGAGATTCTCAAGCCACTCTCTGTTTTTGCCGGGAAGAGAAATCTGACCCTTGTCTGCTAAGCATTTTACTTTCATTGTTAACTATATCCATTTGTTAACATGAAACATTATTATTTTTAAGGTAGCATGGAAACAGGACCGCTTGCTGCATAATGGTGCTGTAACTCTTGTTGCCAAGAAGGAATCAAAGAAATGGGACAGTAGCTAATGTGGGAAATCGTACCAGCAAGAAAGAAACATGAAGAGTGATAGAAACAGAGACAGAGAGAGGAAAAGTAGGAAAAGGGAGAGGGAAGGAGGGGGCAGGAGGAAAGATACTGAAAGATAAAAACAGAGACCTATGCAGAAAAGCTAAAATTTCCATGAAAAGATTTATAAAAGGATGGTATCACTGTTGCTAGGGAGCTGGGAGGAGAGCAGACAGATATGCCATCCACTAAAGATTTTTAATATAAACCTGCCTTTGTTTGCATCATCTCTCCAGTGAGGAGACTGGATAAAGAGGAAAAGAAATATGGTGAAGCTGTCTTCTTAGACACACAATTTTAAGAGCACACTCTGTAAGCTGCTGTGTTGAGGGCATGCCTGAGGTCAAAGGGCACAGCCTCACTCCCCAGAATTCCAGGGCCAAGGTTGCACCCATCTAGTTATGGGGAATGGCCCCACTCCCGTGTATATGATGGCTCTTAGATGTATAACCCCGATGTGGCAGGTTCTGCCTTCCCTTAAATGAATAAATGTATCTTAATCAGCTGTTAGGTCTTACTGTTGCCCAGGATTCGGGTTGAGGAAAGGAATCTGGTGCTGGGGCAAACCAGCAGTGGCTCCTCATGGTACTGCTCCCAGTGAGAAACAGAGGAAGTGGCATGGGAGGTCAGTGCTACTCCAGAATCACCTTAGCACCTGCCTGTATTAGGTAGGGTTTTCCAGAGAAAAAGAACAAATAGAATATATATATGTATATGACAGATTTATTTTTTATTTTAAGTGATTGGCTAATGCCCTTGTGGGGGCAGGCAAGTCTAAAATCTGCAAGACAGTCTGTCAGGCTGAAAATTTTGATAGGCGTCAGTGTTAAGTCTTGAGTCCAAAGGCAGTCTGGAGGCAGGATTCCCTCCTCTTCTGGAGACCTCAGCCTTTTTTCTTAAGGCTTTCAACTGGTTGGATGAGGCCTACCCACATTATGGAGGATAGTCTGTTACTCAAAGTCTACTGACTTAAATGTTAATCACATCTAAAAAATATTTTCATAGTAACATTGATGGTGTTTGTACCATAGCCTAGCTAGGTTGGTGCATAAAATTCACAATCATACAGCTCTATGAAATAACTAAGGTGAATAATGTTCATCCCTCACCAAACCAACATATTACAGATTCTGAGATATGAGGTAGGCATATGTCCACATTGCAGCCAGGGTGATAGAAGCTAGGACCTTTAGTTAGTATAGTTGTTGCTTTGTTCTAACCTGAGAAAATTCCTTGCAGAATTATATCTTTGAAAGGAGCCTTCTCTAAGGAATCTATCCCTATCTTGAACTTTCTGTCTCTAATCCAGACACTCTTTACTCCATACAACCCCTTATTCAACTCCCTCATTTGGATGCCCCAGCCACCATCACTGGCAATTCACCCTACCACACCCCTTGGTCTGTCCTCTATCTGCACTCTGAAACAGTGTCTTATATTCTGGCCTGATGTTCACTGAGCTATCCCTGCTCAGTTGTGGGCTCCAGAAGGGCTGAAAGAGTCAACTCTACTCCTGTGAGGGAAAGCAAATATAGGTGCTCCAGTTCTTGTTCAGTCTCCTCAAAAGTGAAAGCTTTGGCTTGCTTACCTTACAAGTAGGGTTGTCAGATTTAGAAGAAAAAAAAAATTAAATTTGAATTTTAGATAACCAATAAATGATTTTTAGTATAAATATATCCATACTTGGGACATAAACACTCAGAAGTTTTTCATTATTAATCTGAAATTGATGCCCAGTTACATTTGAATTTTAGATCAAGAACAAATAATTTTTTGGTAACAGTATGTCCCATGTAATATTTGGGACATACTTACACACAAAAAAAATTATTCCTTGTTGATCTGAAATTCAAATTTAACCAGGCAATTTGTATTTTATCTGTCAATCCTGCAAGATGACTTAAAACATAAAGACACTGCTCCAACTCATGCAGTATTTTTTCTCAGAGACAACATAGGCTGGTTTCCTATCTAGGAACACATTTTTCCGAAAGCAAGCCTGTCAGTCTCGCTCCTCTATAGCAGTAGCTTCTGACCACCTCTCTTCCCAGTGCCAGCTGCCTTGGAGGGGTTGGGGCCACTCCAGCTTTATTTCTCCTTCTAATCAGGGTATGGTGGAAGGAATATTCAATTTGTCCTGTTCAGGTTGACATATTTTCAGAAAAGGAATCACTGACATCCCCAGTCACGTAGACTCAAGACCCTAGAGCCAACCTCAGTTCTCTCTTCCCTTCTGTCCTCCCTGCCAGGGCTTTATTCGCAGTGTCTTTTGTATCTTCTCCCTTTTATCTCAGACATCCCTCTAATCCACCTTCAATATTGTTCACAGAGGTGACAACATGAACCTCTGACTTTTTCTTCCTGCCCATAGCACCTGTCTTCTACAGTCCATCCACCACACTCCATGACCTGACGTTCAATATCATTGTGAACGCTCAGACACTCCCAAGGCTCAGAAACATTCTGTTTCCAGATTGTCTGCCAAATGAAGTCCTATATTTTGGCCTACATCAAGTCCAGATATCAAGGCCATATATCAAATCCCTCAAGTAACTGACTTTAACCCAATTGTCATACGCTTTTTCTGAAAAAAAATCAGGGAGTAGATTTTTTAGCCTTCGAAGGCTATATAGTTTCTGTCACAATTATGCAACTCTGCTGTTTTTGCATGAAAGCAGTGAATGGGCTTGGCTGAGTTCCAGTACAACTTTGTTTATAAAACAGGTTGGGGGTACAGATTTGGCCCATTCCTTCTCTAGCTGACAAACCAAACCTGTTCTCCAAGCCTCGGCTCAAGTGTTCTTTTCTCTGTGAAGCTCTCCCTGATTCACCCAGTTGGAAGTAACTCCTTCACTTCATATACACAACGCTTTATGTGTTTTTATGACTATGCCCACATTCTGCCTTGAATGGAGTCCATGCCTTCGCTCTTTGTTGGCATACTTGACATCCCCTGCAGAGGTCACCATAGTTCATTACACAGGGGAGATGTTCAGTTAGAAAGTAGTGGTAGGTAGAATGATGGAAAGCCATGAGAGAGTGAGTCTAAAGGAAGGGCAGGGGCTTGATCAACTACAGCCTCCTGCTTCTCCTCAGATAAGTCTGAGTACCCCTGAAGACTGTGGATCAACATGAAATGCCTTTTGGAGAAGCCCAACTTCCAGGCCAGCCATTTAAACACACAGAAGCCTGTGCCTCAAAAATAAATTAGCTAAGCATTCAGTTCCCCAACCAGGAAGGTTGGTATTGCAAATTCATTTATACTGAAACCATTTTCCTTTTTGAAACACACCCAAGTTCTAAAAGAAATAGCTTCACCTGATCTGGACTGTGAACACATTCCTCCAAAATCCATCCCTTGAGAGAACTTTGTGACCTGCTTCAGCTCAAAATGTACATGACTCCAAAGCATCTGAACTTTTCATAGCAGGGCTAGAAACAGCCAGGCCCTGTGTGCCTCAGAGAAAGTGTTTCAGAGCTGGGAAGAATGAACTGAGGAAAAGAGCAATAACGCAAGCATTTTTTTCCAGCAAAATAACTAGGAAAGTTAAAAATTATTTTTTAAAGTTAGCTATCCTTGAAAATTGCAAGCAAATTTATTTCTCTAGTTCTTTGTCAATTTTTGGACTTAGAAGTGGTTTATTTATATTACTACATACTTGATTTTGTCTCTGTAATCATTTTAGGTGCATGTCATCTCCTCTTAATTAATCTGCAGGTTTCTCAAGAGGAGGATACATCTTTTCTTTTCTTGCATACCTCCTAAAGCATCTTAATACCAGGACCACAGCAAACACTCAGTAAGCATGCAATCAGTAAATGAATATATGGGATGTAGTAACCTGCTAAAGTCCTTGGTGGGGGGAATTCAATTATTCAAATTAATTTTTTTTAAAAGAATTCTTCTCTTGTAATCCTGATCCCACCTCTTTTCCACCACCAATTAGTACCTCTATTTTAAGTCCTTTGAAATTTTCGTAACAATAAGAAAGAAAAATTTTGCTTACAGCTATGTTTTATTAGATTTAAGTCTTCTTTGATGGCAGGACACAACACACCGACACTTGGATAGATGAAAAGCAGAACTTTTTGTTACTTGCCAAATGAGAGCAGGCTGTCAGGCAGGACCACACAGAGCTTACACCCAAGAGTGGGGGCAGTTTATGTGTGGCAAACAGAGTGGGATTAACTAAGTTGAGCAAACTCCCTGTGAATTAGCTGATTTGAATAATTTCACAGGTTTCAGGACTAGGGGTTATTTCTAGCTGTCTGGTACTTGACCCAGGGGCAATTAGGCCTGCTGCATAGATGCCAGGAGTATAAGAGTTCCATAAGGGAAGTCACTGGAATGTGGACTTGAGCTGCCCAAAAGGGGGAACTGATTGACCTGTAAGCCAGGCCTCAAAACTGGATCAAGACACATTTTTTCAAAACGATATTGCGGGGGTGACTGGGTGGCTCAGTCAGTTAAACATCTGCCTCAGCTCAGGTCATGATCTCAGGGTCCTGGAATTGATCCCCAAGTCGGGCTCTCTGCTCAGTGGGGAGTCTGCTTCTCCTTCTCCCTCTGTGTTCTCTCTCTTGCTCTTCCTCAAATAAATAAATAAAATATGTTTAAAAATAAATAAAAATCTTTTTAAAAAACTATATACTATAACACCCTCATCTATAGTTCATAAAAGCAGGGGACTCCCTCTATTATTCTTGTCATTGTACCCCAATGCCTAGCATGTTGAAAGTACTCACAATTAGTAAATTGAATGACTCCAGATTTTCACTTCTACAGCAGGGCAGAAGGTTGGGCTACTAAGACTGCAAGCCTGGATTCAACACTTTCATTAGATATTGAGACTTGCACTACAGGAAAAAAATATAGTTAATTCTACTAGTCAGGGAAAAAAAGGTGATAAGGTCAGTATTGCTCTGTCAAGGGATTATATCCATAATCTGGAATGTTGTCATTTTATAGGAATGACAGACACAAATGATCAATGTTTATTGTATGATCAAATCTGAGAGCAAAATGACATTTGGGGGTAAGAGAAGCAGGAATGAGAGAAGCAGAAACTGGCCAAAAGCCAGCTAAATTGGAGTGGTTCTACTGTGGGATAGAATATAGCAAAGCTTTGAAAACCAAGTAGCAAAGAAAGGTAAGAAATGAGATGAAATAACAAACTCATGAGCTCTGGAAAGAGAGAAAGTCACTGATTTTTTTAAGATCACATGACACTAAGAGCATTTGGAGGGGTAATCATAGCCTGTTGGCAAAAAAGAACTGAAGGAAAATACATCTAGATTTAATATACATAAAATAAATAGGAAATAATGTCTTGGAACTTTAAAAGTAAATCATTAGCCCAATGAATGCAAGAAAACAGACTTAAAGAAATGTATTACAGCACTACAGTGTTTCTATGGGAATTAACAAAAAAATGAGTGCTTAATAAAAAACTCTAGAAAGCATTAGAAAACTCCAAGTTAAGCAAAATTAAGAGGTTTCTTCATAACAGGACCAAGCAAATTCTTTGTTATGTTAACAAATGTTGGGAACCTCTAAGAAGAAAGTGTGGTGGGAGGGTCCCAGCCACAGAACCCTCCCTTCCTTTCATGGAACAGCACATGTGACTCATACTCCATAGAACACTCTTTGATAAAGCCCATGCTAACATGATTTTTTTCCCCATCTGTGTTATTTTCATAGCAACACAAGTTATTTTATTCTGTCAGAGAACTTAAGCAACTACATTCCAGGACACAAACACCATCCTACCTCTTAGAAACTAACTAAGAAATTCTCCTCATGTCTAATATAGGTATTTATGTCCTTTGAGAAAATATATCTTGGAACATTTTTGAGACCGACTAAATATATATGGTAATATCAACTCTTCTCAGGGCTGAAAAAATAAAAATAAAAAAGATTTGAGGCAGGATATGGTGAGCAATGAGAGAACATCACACCGATCCTAATGTTAACCACTGTCCCATAATGTTCCTGTTCATCTACTTAATTAAATGCCTAAAAAAAAAAATCAACTTAAAGCCTGCAGCCAAAGAGCAAGCTAAAAATAACATTAGCAACTAGAATTTCAATTTCTACAAGTCTTTGCAAAATTTGGCAGTGACTTCGAATAAGCATCTGATTAGGACATCAAACAGTATCAAATATCAGCATTTAGCTACTTAGCTTGACATGTCAAGCAGAGGCAAAAGCTGTCATCAGCATTCCAGGAACAGTAGACTGTGCTAGGCAGGTCTGTGCCCAGCAATTTACCCAGTGATTCTGAGATAAATAGTCTGTCTCTCTTTTTTTGCTATAAACTTCCTTGCAAAATTTTGTGATTTTCATATCCTAATGAGGCAGTTGTTTATTGACATTTTAAATGATGTAAGGTCACTTCATAACTTTCAAGAAACTACTGACATTATTTGTAATTCTTTATTAAACACATAGCCATGGAAGCTACTCTGAAATCGCTGATGTTACAAGGAAGATAGCCCAGAGGAAGTTGGTGGCTTTCAGTAACACCTCCAACAATGGCTTCTTTCATTGAAATATTGATTGAGTACATGCCATGTGCTAGGTCCTTTGTCGCCTGGCCTGCTCAGCTCTGTCATTATAACTAAATGACCAAGACAGCCTAGTCAATCAGGGAGCTTTTGATTTATTTTCAGTGGCAAAAAGAATAGACTGAAGGTCACATAGCCACAGGTATCAAGCAGGCATCCTGGGCTCATGTACTGCCATTGGCTAAATGAGCTCAAACCTAGGAAACCACACCTAAAAAACTCAGGTACACCCATATATCAGGGAGCAAAATTACAAACACCATTCCCAAAGGGGCAAAGAAAATGAAGATTCTTTATTGTCCTATAACTATGGTGACAAACGTGGGACAATTCCAGTTTACACCTTTTGTCCCAGTGTCTTAACTGGTCTAACGTCTCCCTCAAATTTTTGATTTTTTTAATGAAGAATTATTATTCATAGCTGCACTGGGAGCTCTCTACTTTGTATTTTCAGCTTCTGATATTGTTGTCTAGTAGTATAGGAGATGTATGAACAGATTTTGTTTTTACTTTAACCTCCCTTTCAAAGCCAGCATGTGTGGTACTTGCTGGTAAACACAGTGCCCTCAGGCAAGAGAGAGCTCGTGAAGCTAATTCCTCCCAGTTTGGGTGGTACTAGGAGACTCAACAGCACTGCCTCTACTGGCCATTGTTGGGTCTGCCAGTTGTGCTGCAACCTACACTCACACCCACACCCTTCAAAATGCATGAAGCCACTAGCCATCAGTTGGCTGGATCAGTAGAAATGTGAGACTTTATTGTTTAGTTGGGAAATGTGCAAGAGAGCTGGAGGCCGGGCTATCTTGTCATAAAGCTTATAGAGAGCAGCCTGAATATTCTCATTACATGGTTTTGTTATTTATTATTTGGTTCATGTACCTTTATCAGCAGCAATTATTATTTGGTAATGTTGTTTTGCAACAAACTCAGCAGGAAAGAGCTCAAAAAATCAAAAGCACATGTTAAGCAAAAAACTTAAGTTCTGAATTTCAGTTTCACAACAAAGTTGATGATGAATGTGGAACTTGCGAAAAATGTTTATCAACACAATTTACCATCTACTATGAGGGCTAAGTGACACCACTGACCACATGAAAACCAGAAGACAAAAATCTTCTGAAAAAGTTCCAGCATTTATCCCACAAGTTAGAAGTTAATTTAATATATCCAAAAATGACCAAATGTGTGCCTACAGAAAGGGCATTTACATATCAGTCAGTGAAGCATGACTTTTCATTTACCTCAGATGATTGTTTTTCTTCATTAACTTCACCCACTTTGGATTCCAAGTTTGCTTTTGGACATATGAAAAGTGAAATAACTGTTCACGTGTTGGCTCCATTAGCAGAAGAACTGCACAAACAGTTCAGTGAAGCCAGTTTTATACCAGTGTCCTAGATAAGGAGAAAACTGGTTCCAGTAAAGGTTTGTTTTTCTTTATTCAATTCATGAAATCAAAATACATCTTCTGGATATTCATTCTGACATTGTGAATGCATATTATAGGCTCAGGTAAGAAGTTCAACATTAAAGCTTTTGTGATATGTAAACACAAATTTTACTGGAGTACAGTTGCGAGAAAAACAATATTCTTACTAAATTAAGAAACCTTTGGAGCAGATATGTACTTGAAGTTACATCCTAGAAAGCTGCTGTATTCCACTAATCAAAATAGTAACTGTCTTTGTCAAGATATATAAATATACACTGATACAAGCACATGCATGAAGTTAAAGTAACTGATATAAAACTTCATGAGGAAGCTGGTATTCAACATCTTTATGGAAATAACACTTTCTTTGCTGCCTGCCATCCAGGTCTGCCAATGGTAAGAATAGAAATGGAAACCCACATACTGTAAGTCTAAAGTTTTATAAGTTATAAATCAAGCTAGCAAACTGCTAAATAAAATAGGTTTGATCCTAACATCACAAATACACTTTCGGTAATGACCTGAAAAGCCAGGTTATCATTTAGAATCCCCAGAGTCCTTGAAATCCCTGTCTGCAATTGGCAATATGAGGGAAACACCTCAGCCCATCCTGAGCTCTTCTTCCTTCAGCTCCCTCTGGCACAGCAAGGGACTCATACAAACAGGTGAGGAGATACCAGATTAGCCATTATGTTGAAGCTCTGTCATTAGCTCTGGCCACACCTAAACAGCTGTCCCTTGCCCAAATCTTAGGCCATGGAGGGTCCATACTGGTAGTGAGATCCACCCTTGAGAGGAGGTACCCGAGGAAGATGCCTGCCCATCTCTGGGAGCAGGTCTGGGCCATCTGGGCAAGAAATTCTGGGGCCTTAGCCACTTGGGCATTTGAGATGGCATGTCTTCCTGGCCCCTCAGATTGGATGGAGTTAGGCTGGAAAGGGGTCAGAACTGAGCCCTCTAAAGTGTAGGGCCCTGGGCAGCAGTCTGTATTGCTCAGATTCAGTCTAAGAGTAGTACTGACTTAACTAATCTTGGATGTTGTCTCTTCATCTTGTACGTGAAATTCTAGTAAATTTAGTAGACATTCCTAATCTAGTCAAACCCTTCACATGTTCTTCAAACCAATGAAATTTGGGATCCTCAACATTTTCTGTGTCAACAAAATAACATGTGGATTTAGCAGATTCAATGAAGACCCTTTTTTTCCTTGTCACACTGGATGTCTAGATGCTGTTTGGATTGGGTTTAGAAGATGGGGAAGTATAGATGTTTCTTGGTCTGAGTCTCTTAACAGTAGAGATGTAGAAGGGAAAGTGAGATCATGAAGAGACTTGCTGTTGGACTGCAGAGCACCGCCAGTTGCCATGGTGGTGGCATTAGCTGGATTTGGGGCAGTCGAGGTATCTTAGGAGGAGTTACTTGAAAGTAACCAACAGTTGTTTGATTTGAATAAATCTGCATGGGTAGGAGCGGTCAGAAGTAGCAGCCCTTGTCTGAGCCTAGCCACCATTGTTCTGCGCATGTCTGCTCAGTCCATGCACGGTGCATCTCACTGTACGTGGAGTAAGTGGAAAACTGCTGGCTTGGGGCAGGCGCAGGCAAGGTCAAAAATGTTTGAGGTTTTAAAGAACCATTTTGAAAATCAACTTAAATGCCTAAAAACAGTATTGAAATATACACACATACACACACACACACATTCACACACATTCTAGCATATTGTCAATGCTGAAATATTTTAAAACTAGTTACAGACAACGTACAATGTCAAATAGGCAATACTAACTTAGTGTGGCTGAAATAGAACTCATGATTCCATATTAAAGATGCTTCTTCATGGAATTTCCCAACTCATTAAATTATACCATCAACATCATCCATGCATGTGCTTAAGTAAAATGTCTAGATGTTAGTCGTGATTTCTTGATTTCTTACTTTCAATTTTTTAGAAGTTTTTTTTGAAGGCTTTATTTATTCAAGAGAAGAGAGAGAGAGAGCATGATCAGGGGAGAGGCAGAAGGAGAGGGAGAAGCAGACTCCCCACTGAGCAGGAAGCCCAACACGGGGCTCAATCCCAGGACCCTGAGATCATGACCTGAGCTGAAGGCCACTCAGGTGCCCCGAGTTCTCACTTCTCAGAATCTATCCATTAGCAAGTCATTTTGATTCAACCTCTAGCTTATATCTTAAAAGCCTTCTTCTCTTCTCCATTAGCACCACCTTCGTCTAAATGACCTGATTTAGGTCTATTAAAGAAAATGAAGTGATATGGCAAGGAGTCTAATTCCAGTTCCTAGTGGTCACTGTTCTTCTTTTCTAGATGTCTGAGCTAGCCTCTGGACATGAAGTCTCCATGGTCTGTCTCCTGATTAATTCTTTGACCTCATTTCAAACAGCCTCCACCCTGCCAACTATGCTCCAGCCACACTAGATAACTTTTTGGTCCGTGAAATTACAAACTCATTCTTGCCTTGGGGCTCTGCACCAGCTGTCTGGCTGTCTCCTCTGTCCAAACAGTTCTCCCCCTTATCTTAGCATGGCTGCCTATTTCTTGTCATTCAGACCTCAGCCTAAATGTCACCTTCTCAGAAGAGCCTCCCTGACCATGCATTCTAACTTGGATCCACCCTGTCATGCTTTACTACATCTGCCTATTTTGATTGTCTGCATTACAAATGTTTAGGTGTATGTGTCATTTCCTCCTAGCTAGGATATAAGCCCCACTGACAGCAGAAGTCTTGTTTATGTTGTGCACCTTTGTATCTCTACAATGGCAAACAACACCTGGTACCTACAGGTACCCAATAAATGTTTGTCAAATGAATGGATAAATAGACGTTTCAGAATAGAGCCTGATATTTTGATTAAAAACTATCAAAATTATTCTGCCTGACTGGAGTTTTGGTATCAAATGCCATCTAAATAAATGAGTTACAATCTGAGGACTCAACACTTCTTTTAGAGATAGGAATTAATTGTATGATATTTGTAGTAGGATATAATCAAGATCCACTTTAAAAAATATTGGGTGTATTATTTGTTACATTTGTGCATCACTGAATTATTTACACCCTAATTGCCTAATTGTACTGGGTAGTCCTGGAACTTATCTATTTAACTTTCCTAAAGTCCATCCATCAATTAACCACCCTCTGCACATGAAGCTCTTGACCTAATCAGAATCTCTTGTGATATTCCTGTATAGAAACTCATCAGGATTCTGAGGGAAAAAAAATTATTGCCTTAGACAAGAACTCTTCGGGTGCTATAATCTTTTGTGTTAATTTCCGTTCCTAAAAAAGGAAAATGTACCTCAGTTTGCAATTAGAGGGCAACAGGGACTAGAGTGACAGAGACAGGGAACAGAGGCTGATTGTACATGTGTGAAGTGCCCATTGACTAATAACATGAAGTATTAACTGGTTCTATGTTCCTTTCTTCTTCTTCACTCCTATGATTATAAGTTTTAGTTCCATGAGATATAAGTCTGCATTAACTCCAGGAGAAATTTATCAGTTCAGAACTTAAACTGAAGCAATGGTGTGTTGGTAAATGTTCAACAAATGGCTCTCTAGAAAAAGAGCCCTGATTTGTGGTGTTTGTTGGTTTCTGTAGTGTAAATAACCCCAGGATGGCTGATTTCAAGCTACCAATGAGACTTCACTTAAAGTGGACTTAGGTAGAGATACTAATAACTAGTTTTCATGAGCTAGTAGTATGACCTGGCTCTAGCACACCACTGAATCAAAGATACAAATTCTGTTTCAAGTTCATAAAGTTTGATGCACATATAAGACAGAAAACAAATGATAGTAGATAAAATCAGGCTGTGGTCAATTTCATATTCTATCCCAAGATATTAAAAAGAAGCAACTTTAGGGGTGCCTGGGTGGCTCAGACAGTTAAGTGTGCAACTCTAGATTTTGACTCAGGTCATGATCTCAGGGTCATTAGATTGAGCCCCATGTCAGGCTCTGTGCTCAGTGAATCTGCCTGAGATTCTCTCTCTCCCTCTCCCTCAGCGCTTCCCCCGACTCGTGCATGCACATATGTACTCTCTCTCTCTCTCTAATAAATAAGTAAATAAATAAAATCTTTTTTTAAAAAAGAAAAAACTTTAAGCAGGACAGAGAGGAAAAGGAAGTTTAGAAAGAAGTGATATTTGGGGCACCTAGCTGGCTCAGTGAACATGTGACTCTTGATCTTGGGATTGTGAGTTTGAGCCCCACGTTCGATGTAAAGATTTCTTAAAATCTTTAAAAAAAAAAGAAAGAAGTGATGCTTTTTGTTCTCCCTGGCTTCACTGAGATATAATTGACATATTGTTTAAGGTTAAGGTGTACAACATAATTGTTTAAGTTTAAGGTGTTCAATGTGGTTTTGTTTGCATTTCCTGTTGATTAGTGATGATGAACATCTTTTCATGTACCTGTTGGCCATTTGTATGACTTCTTTAAAAAAATGTCTACTTAGGTCCTTGGTACTTGGGTCCTTGGCCCATGTTTAAATTGAATTGTTTGGTTTTTTGCTATTGAGTTATATGACCTCTTTATATATTTCAGATATTAATCCCTTCTCAGATATATGTTTTGCAACTATATTTTCTTCCATTTCACAAGTTGTCTTTTCATTTTGTTGATCATTTCTTTTGTTGTGTAGAAGCTTTTTAGCTTGATGTAGTTTCTCTTTAATTTTTACTTTTGTTGCTAGTGCTTTTGATGTCACATCCAAAAAATTGTTGTCAAGATTGATGTCAAGATTTTCCTTATGTTTTCTTCTAGGAGTTTTATGGTTTCAGGTCTTACATTTAAGTCTTTAATCTATTTTGAGTTAATTTTTGTGAGTGGTGTAATATAGTGTTCTAATTTCATTAGTTTGCATGTGGATATCCAGTTTTTCCAACATCATTTATTGAAGAAACTATCTTTTCCCCATTGAGTATTCTTGGCTTCCTTGTCAAATATTAGTTGACTGTATATGTGAGAACTTATTTCTGGGCTCTCAGTTCTGTTCCATTGGTCTATGTGTCTATTTTTATGCTAGTACCATACTGTGCTAAGTGTCATGCCTCCAGCTTGGTTCTTCTTTCTCAGGATTGCTTTGGCTATTCAGGGTTTTTTGTGGTTCCATATGAATTTCAGGATAGTTTTTTCTATTTCTATGAAAAATGCCATTGGCAGTTTGATAAAGATTGCATTGAATCCATAGATGACTTTGGGTTGTATGATCATTTTAACAAAATTCTTCCATTAAAACAGGATATCTTTCCATTTATTTGTGCCTTCTTCATTTGCTTTCACCAAAATCTTACAGTTTTCAATGTATAGATCTTTCACCTCCTTGGTTAAATTTATTCCTAAGTATATTATTATTTTGATACTATTGTAAATGGGATTGTTTTCTTTTTTTTTTTCTTACCTTAGGTAGTTCGTTGTTAGTGTATAGAAGCACAACTGATTTTTGTGTGTTGACTTAGAATCTTGCAACTTGACTGAATTCATTTAGTAGTTCTAACAGTGTTTTGGTGGAGCCTTTAAGATTATCTATATTTAAGATCACATCATCTGCAAACAGACAGTTTTACTTCTTCCTTTCTGATTTGAATGCCTTTTATTTTTCTTGCCTAATTGCTCTAGGACCTTCAGTAGTGTATTGAATAGGAGTGGTGAGAATCTTGTCTTTTTCCTGATCTTAGAGGAAAAGCTTTCAACCTTTCACCATTGAGTATGATGTTAGCTCTTGTCATAAATGTCCTTTATTATGTTGAGGCATGTTCTTTCTATACCCAATTTGTTGAGAGTGTTTATCGTGAAAGGACATCGTATTTGTCAAATGCTTTTTCTGCATTTATTGAGATCATATGATTTTTAGCTTTCATTCTGTTAGTGTGGTATATCACATTTACTGATTTGCATATGTTGAACCCTCCTTGTGTCCCAGAGATAAATCCCATTTGATCATGTTTATTATCCTTTTAATGTGCTGTTGAATTCAGTTTGCTAGTATTATATTGAGAATTTTTGCATTTATATTAATCAGCAATATTGGCCTATAGTTTTTCTTTTCTTATATTGTCCTTATCTGGCTTTGGTATCAGAGTAATGCTAGTTTCTTAAAATGAGTTTGGGACTGTTTCTTTTCAGTTTTTGAAAGAGTTTGAGAAAGATTGTATTAGTTCTTTAAGTGTTTAGTTGAATTAATCAGTGGAGCCATTTGGTCCCGGGCTTTTATTTGTTGTAAAAATTTTCGTCACTGATTCAGTCTCCTTACTCATTATTGGTCTGTTCAGATTTTCTGTTTCTTCATGATACAGTCTTAGTAAGTTGTATGTTTCTAGCAATTTATCCATTTCTTTTAGGTTATCCGGTTTTGCGGGATGTAATGGTTCATAGTGTCTCATGATCCTTCCTATTTCTGTGGTATCAATTATAAGGTCTATTCTTTCGTTTTAGACATTATTTATTTGAGTCTTCTCTTTTGTTCTTAGTCTAGTAAAGGTTTGTCATTTTGCTTATCTTTTTCCAAAAACCAATCTTAGTTTCATTGATCTTTTTTATGATTCTTCTGCTCTATTTTGTTTATTTCTGTTCTGATCTTTTTAATTTTTTTCTTTCTACTAACTTTGAACTTTGTTCTTAGTTTCTGGAGGTACAAGGTTAGGTTGTTAATTTGAGATCTTTCTTGTTTCTTAATGTAGGGCTTTATTACTATAACTGTTCTATTTAGAACTGCTTTGCTGTATCCCATAAGTTTTGGTATGTTGTATTTCCATATTTGTTTGTTTCAAGAGATTGTTTTATTTCCATTTTGATTTCTTCTTTGACCCATTGTTTGTTGAGGAGTGTGCTGTTTAATTTCCACATATCTGTGAATTTTCCCACTTTCTTCCTGTTACTGATTTCTATTTCATACCCTTTGTGGTCAGAAAACATACTTGGCAAAATTTCAGTCTCTTTTAATTTGCAAAGACTTTTCTGGCTTAAGATGATCTAACCTGGAGAATGTTCCATGTGCAGTTGAGAAGAATGTGTATTTTGCTACTTGTGGTTGGAATGTTCTGTATTTTTCTGTTAGGTACATTTGGTCTAAAGTAGTTCAAGTCCCATGTTTCCTTACTAATATTCTGTCTAAATAATCAGATCACTTTCTTATTTGAATGTGGGGCATGAAAGAAATTGAGGAAGATACAAAGAAATGGAAAAATCTATGAGCCATGCTCATGGATTGGAAGAACAAATATTGTTAAAATTTCTATGCTACCCAGAGCAATCTACACATTCAGTGCAGTCCCTATAAAAATACCGTCGATATTTTTCACAGAGCTGGAACAAATAATCCTAAAATTTGTATGGAACCAGAAAAGACCCCAAATAGCCAGAGGAATGTTGAAAAAGAAAGCCAATGCTGGTGACATCACAATGCCTGACTTCAAGCTACATTACAAAGCTGTGATCATCAAGACAGCATGGTACTAGTAAAAAAGCAGATACATAGATCAATGGAACAGAATAGAGAATCCAGAAATGGACCCTCAACTCTATGGTCAACTAATCTTCAACAAAGCAGGAAAGAATCTCCAATGGAAAAAAGACAGTCTGTTCAACAAATGGTGTTGGAAAACTGGACAGCCGCATGCAGAAGAAGGGTACAGGTCTGTGATTCATCAGTCTTACACAATTCACAGCGCTCACCATAGCACATACCCTCCTCAATGTCCATCACCCAGACACCCCATCCCTCCCACCCCCCTCCACTCCAGCAACTCTCAGTTTGTTTCCTGAGATTAAGAGTCTCTTATGGTTTGTCTCCCTCTCTGGTTTCGTCTTGCTTCATTTTTCCCTCCCTTCCCCTATGATCCTCTGTCTTGTTTCTTAAATTCCTCATGTCAGTGAGATCATATGATAATTGTCTTTCTCTGATTGACTTATTTCGCTTAGCATAATCCCCTCTAGTTCCATCCACGCCGTTGCAAATGGCAAGATTTCATTTTTTGATGGCTGCATAATATTCCATTGTATATATATACCACATCTTCTTTATCCATTCATCTGTTGATGGACATCTAGGCTCTTTCCATAGTTTGGCTATTGTGGACACTGCTGCTATAAACATAGGGGTGCATGTGTTCCTTCGGATCACTACATTTGTATCTTTGGGGTAAATACCCAGTTGTGCAATGGCTAGGTCGTAGGGTAGCTCTATTTTCAACTTTTTGAGGAACCTCCATACTGTTTTCCAGAGTGACTGCACCAGCTTGCATTCCTACCAACGGTGTAGGAGGGTTCTCCTTTCTCTGCATCCTCGCCAACATCTGTTGTGTCCTAACTTGTTATTTTTGGCCATTCTGACTAGTGTGAGGTGGTATTGCATTGAGGTTTTGATTTGGATTTCCCTGATGCCAGGTGATGCTGAGCACTTTTTCATGTGTCTGTTGGCCATTTGGATGAATCCTTTGCAGAAATATCTGTTCATGTCTTCTGCCCATTTCTTGACTGAAGTTTTTGTGTTTTGGGTGTTGAGTTTGATAAGTTCTTTATAGATTTTGGATACTAGCCCTTTATCTGATATGTCATTTGCAAATATCTTCTCCCATTCTGTCGGTTGTCCTTTGGTTTTGTTGACTGTTTCCTTTGCTGTGCAAAAACTTTTTATATTGATGAAGTCCCAAGAATTCATACAAAAACAGACTCTTTTTTAATTTTGTTTTATTATGTTATGTTAGTCACCATTCATTACATCATTAGTTTTTGATGTAGTGTTCCATGATTCATTGTTTGCGTATAACACCCAGTGCTCCATTCAATATGTGCCCTCCTTAATACCCATCACTGGGCTAACCCATCCCCCCACCCCCCTCCCCTCTAAAACTCTCAGTTTGTTTCTCAGAGTCCATAGTCTCTCATGGTGTGTCTCCCCCTCCGATTTCCCCCCCTTCATTTTTCCCTTCCTAGTACCCTCTTTTTTTTTTTAACATATAATGTATTATTTGTTTCAGAGGTACAGGTCTGTGATTCATCAGTCTCACACAATTCACAGTGCTCACCATAGCACATACCCTCCCCGATGTCTATCACCCAGCCACCCCATCCCTCCCAACCCCCACCACTCCAGCAACCCTCAGTTTGTTTCCTAAGATTAAGAATTCCTCATATCAGTGAGATAATATGATACTTGTCTTTCTCTGATTGACTTATTTCATTTAGCGTAATACCCTCTAGTTCCATCCACCTCGTTGCAAATGGCAAGATTTCTTTTTTTTTTTTGATGGCTGCATAATATTCCATTGTATATATATACACCACATTTTCTTTATCCATCCGTTGATGGACATCTGGGCTCTTTCCATAGTTTGGCTATTGTGGATATTGCTGCTATAAACATTGGGGTGCACGTAACCCTTTGGATCACTACATTTGTATCTTTGGGGTAAATACCCAGTAATGCAATTGTTGGGTTGTAGGGTAGCTCTATTTTCAACTTTTTGAGGAACCTTCCTATTGTTTTCCAGAGTGGCTGCACCAGCTTGCATTCCCACCAACAGTGTAGGAGGGTTCCCCTTTCTCCGCATCCTCGCCAACATCTATCGTTTCCTGACTGGTTAATTTTAGCCATTCTGACTGGTGTGAGGTGGTATCTCACTGAGGTTTTGATTTGGATTTCCCTGATGCCGAGTGATGTTGAGCACTTTTTCATGTGTCTGTTGGCCATTTGGATGTCTCCTTTGCAGAATGTCTGTTCTTGTCTCCTGCCCATTTCTTGATTGGATTATTTGTTCTTTGGGTGTTGAGTTTGGTAAGTTCTTTATAGATTTTGGATACTAGCCCTTTATCTGATATGTCATTTGCGAATATCTTCTCCCATTCCATAGGTTGCCTTTTAGTTTTGTTGACCGTTTCCTTTGCTGTGCAAAAACTTTTTATCTTGATGAAGTCGCAATAGTTCATTTTTGCTTTTGTTTCCTTTTGCCTTTGGAGACGAATCTAGCAAGAAGTTGCTGCTGCCGAGGTCGAAGAGTTTGCTGCCTGTGTTTTCCTCTAGAATTTTGATGGATTCCTGTCTCACACTGAGGTCTTTCACCCATTTTGAGTCTATTTTTGTGTGTGGTGTAAGGAAATGGTCCAATTTCATTCTTCTGCATGTGGCTGTCCAATTTTCCAACACCATTTGTTGAAGAGACTGTCTTTTTTCCATTGGACATTCTTTCCTGCTTTGTTGAAGATTAGTTGACCATATAGTTGAGGGTTCATTTCTGGGCTCTCTATTCTCAAAAACAGACTCTTAACTATAGGGAACAAACTGGTGGTTACCAGAGGGGAGGTGGCTGGGGGGATGGGTGAAATAGGTGAAGAGGATTAAGAGTACACTTATCACGATGAACACAGAATAATGTATATGATTGTTGTATCACTATATAGTACACTTGAAACTAATATAATACTGTATATCAATTATACTGGAATTAAAAAAATAAATAAATTTTTAAAAGTCCTCAAAACCAATGGTTGGACATAGCACTTTAAGGGATTAAGACTCAGGCCCTAATCACAAGAGTACAGGCTATAATAGATATTAGATTATTATGTTCTGTTTTTGAAAGTCTAGATAGTGTCTCCAAAACATCTGAACCAATGCATATCTTTATTTTCACTGATTTCATCTATTTCTACTAATTTCACCAGTGAAAGCCCATTTATAACACTTATTATACCAATTAGCCAAAGATCTGGTGTTGGTTAGAAGTACTAAGAGCTAAGGTACTTGTAGTAGTGACATCTGGAGCATAGATTTTCTGATATAATGTTATCCAAACACCCTAGAAGGTTTAATTCTGAATTAGGACAACTAATTATCCCTAGAGTGAAGCTTAAATTAACACATGAGCATGTGCACGCGTGCGCCACACACGCACACACACACACACACACACACACACACACACACACAATCATCATATCCCTGGTGCTTTGAAATGGAAGTAGAAGCATTATTAAATCAGATAATGAGAATAGTATAAACCTTCAGAGACTCCTAAGCAAGGCCAGCTTCATGTGTGTGTGACCTATGCAGTCATACATGTCCCCTAGGATCACAGGTGCCCTCAATTTGGTTTCGTGCTCTCCATCTTGAAATTTTTAAAAAATTGAACAAGGGATATCACATATTAATTTTGAACCGTCTCCTGTAAATTATGGAGCCTATCCTATTTTTAAGGGACTTTCACTCTGTAAGAGAATTTCCTATGAAACTTGTGGCCCGTTTTCTCTTTGAAAAAAGTCAACAGAGCCAGCATCTTGCTTTCCATTTTTTCATTTTCACCTCTAGGCCTGGACAAACATAAGGGCCAAGGAGTAAATGGTTTTTAAAGGGCACTGTAGTATTGAAAACCTTGACAGAAGTTCCATTAGAGGGTTCAGGCTCGTTCTTATCATTCTGGAATTGCCTCACCCACTTCCTGCCTAATGCCTGATTAAATGCCAGCATTTCAGTCAGGTGTCTTCTTGTCATTTCTTTTGCCCCTAAACCTATCTCTTTCAATTATATAGAGGTTTGCTTTTTCTTTCTGATTTTTTAAAATTCCTGTCTATTTTTTAGATTAAAGTTTAGGGGTAGTATTATTAAAGAATAATGCCAAGCAGAGATAGGAAGGTCTCCAGCAGATCTTTATTAATCCAGGGCAAGTCCTTTTTGAAAAAAAGAAATAGAAGGAAGATTTGTAAAGAGTAAAGGCTGGCATTGGCAGATCCCCTCTGCTTTCCTGCCACACCCTATGGTAAGGGAGAATCCTGGGGGATATGAGGATAAGTTAGTTCTTGGGAGATCCAGGTCCAGGACCAGCTACATAATTTGCAGGACCCAGTGCAAAATGAAAATGTGGGGCCTCTTGTTCAAAAATTATTAATATTTTTAAGACCCTGACAGCAGAACATTAAGCCACTGTGATATCCTTCTGAGAAAGATGGGGGCCTGTGTACAGGTCATATATCCATGAAGCTGACCCTGCCCTAGTCATTCATTCAATAAATTTATAGTGTTCCTACCATGATGCACATTTTCTTGTCCTGAAAACTTTGTAGAATAAAAAAAAAAAAAAAAAAAAAAAAAGCCAGTTCCTTAGACAACCCCTTAGGGCAAACCAGAGCCCAGTTCTCTGGGCTCAACCAGTGAGTCCCCCATGACTTATATGTCCTTGTGAGGTGGTTTCAGGCAACAGACTGAAAGCAAATTGGAAGGAGGGCACTGGTTTGGGTTGAAGTTGGGTTCACCAGGAAGCAGACTCTGAAATAGATCTTAGTATGCAGATGTTTATTAGGGAGTGCCCTTGGCATTAATACCCATGGAAGGGAGGGTAAGGAAGCAGGATTAAGTAGAGGGAGAAGCTTGGCTGCAATGCAGGCTGAACAATAGCTTTAGCCTACCTCATGGAGAAGCTATAGAGCTAGAATGACCCTTCAGCGTTGTCCTGAGATGGAAGGAAATGGCCAGCCTTTATACTCCTACGTGGGTCAGCTGCTGGAAGGGGGCTGGCACAAAAAGGGCCCGACCTTGGGAGAGGTGGCTTCAGAGCTAAGGTAAACCCTACAGGGCAAGACAGCTAATGCTGTGCATCAACAGCGCTCCCAGCTGCTGGGGCACGAAGGCCTTCCTTAAAGAGGGATCTGAGTAGTTGCATCAGTGTCCACTCCAGTGTGTATATGGGAATTCCCCCAGATTGGAGAGTTCAAGATTGGCCTTTTTAGATGTCACTGGGTACAAATTTCATAGTCACACATGGAAAAATGTCACTCTCCTTCTATCTACAACTAGGAGAACCAATCATCCTGGTTTGCCCAAGATTTTCCAGGTTTTAGCAGTGAAAATCCCACAGCCTAGGGCAAATTGGAACAGTTGGTCACCATATCTCAACTTAATTTAACTTTTTTGATTTTAAATCCAGAGCCCTTATTTTCAATTGAGAGCAGAAAATTGAATCTGGGATTTCCTCAGTCCACTGAGAAATTTTAGCTGTAAATTTAAAGCACAGTCTATTCAGGAGTTTTCATTCTCCTCTTTCCTGGTGCTGATTCTAAACTCCCAGGGGTGTAGGCAACTGCTGTGAAGAGTATTTGGGGCAAGAAGTGGCTGATTTTAGCCTCTGCAGTCTCAATCTTCTGCAGGCCTCCCACTCCAGGTGGAACTCATCCATGGTTCCCGGGTGTCTTTGGCTCTGTTCTTTTGCCCCTCCTGTGTGTGTGTGTGTGTGTATGATGTCTGCAATCTCTGAAAAACTTCTAGATCTATACAGTTGTGCCCTCTTCAGCCTTCTCATCCTAACCCCCATGAACATCATCTTTTCACCCTGACCCAGCTCTTCCCTGTCCTTCTTGTGGGCTCAGGGAAGATCAAGAGCAAAGGGAAGTGTGTCACTTTACGAGGCTTCAGGAAAGACTCTGGGCTGTCAGTAGCACTCTGCTCTAATGTGCTTCATAGCTATTATTGTCTCCAATGCTGTCCATGTGCCACGAGGAACAGTGGCAAGGCTGTCCACTCCCAGAGTTCCAGGTAGGCCTAATAGGACCCAGCCTCTCACTCTCGGAGAAAACTTTGCTTTGATTAGCTTCCTGTCCCTGGTAGGGACACAGGTTTTATTTACTCTAGCATGCCCAACTTTTATCTATCTTCTCACCCTAGTTTTCCAGACTCACACTAACATACTGCTAAAGAATATAATTTCTCCAGCAAAAGTGGGAGTAAGAGGGAAGAGTTTTTTATGTGATCAAAGTTAAGTTGCTATCCGTTTAAAATGCTGATATCAGCTTTAAAAACTCATTATATCTATAAGATGGTTTATGTAAGCCTCATGGTAACCACAAAGCAAAAACCAACAATAGATATGCAAAAGATAAAGAAAAGGGAATCAAAGCATATCATTATGGAAAATCATCAATTAGTTCACAGTGGAAGATAGTAACAAAGGAAAAAAGAAACAAAGGAAAAAAACAGCCAGAAAATAATTAATAAGATGGCATTAGTAAGTCCTTACCTATCGATAATAATTACTTAAAATGTAAAAAAATTAAATTTTCCAATTGAAAGGCATAGAGTAGCTGAATGGATATATAAACAAAATCTAACTATATGCTGCCTACAAGAGATTCACTTCAGCTTAAGGACACACATAGGCTAAAAGTAAAAGATAGGAAAAGATATTTAATTCAAATGGAAACCAAAAGAGAACAGGAGTAGCTAAATTTATATCAGACAAATAGACTTTAAGTCAAAAGCTATAATGAGAAACAAAGAAAAGTCATTATACAATGAGAAAGCTCAATTCATCAAGAGTATATAGTAACTGTCAATATATATGTGCCCAACATTGGAGCACCTAAATATATTAAGTAAATACTAATAGATCCGAAGAGAGAAATAGACAACAATGTAACAATAGTGGGGAAATTCAATGCCCTACTTTCTTTTTCTTAAATTTAATTTTTTAATTTAAATTCATTAGCCAAAAAAAAAGTTCAATTAGCCAACACAAAGTACATCATTAGTTTCAGATGGAGTGTTCAACAATTCATCAGTTGTGTATAACACCCAGTGCTCATCACATCACATGCCCTCCCTTTATGCCCATTACCCAGTTACCCCATCCCCCTACCCACCTCCCCTTCAGCAACCCTCAGTTTGTTTACCATAGTTAAGAGTCTCTCATGGCTTGTCTCCCTCTGATTTCTTCCCACTCAGTTTTCTCTCCCTTCCCTTATGATCCTCTGCACTGTTTCTTATATCCCACATATGAATGAAACCATATAACTGTCTTTCTCTGATTGACTTATTTCACTTAGCATAATACCCTCCATTCTATCCACGTCAATGTAAATGGTAAGTATTCATCATTTCTGATGGCTGAGTAATATTCCATTGTATATAGATACACCACATCTTCTTTATCCACTCATCTGTTGAAGGACATCTCAGCTCCTTCCACAATTTGGCTATTGTGTACATTGCTACTATGAACATTGGGGTGCAGGTACCCCTTCATTTCACTACATCTGTATCTTTGGGGTAAATACCTAGTAGTGCAATTGCTGGGTCCTAGGGTAGCTCTATTTTCAACTTTTTGAGGAACCTCCATACTGTCTTCCAGAGTGCTGCACCAGTTTGCATTCCCACCAACATTGTAAGAGGGTTCCCCTTTCTCAGCATCCTCCCCAACATTTGTTGTTTCCTGTCTTGTTAATTTTAGCCATTCTGACTGGTGTGAGGTGGTATCTCATTGAGATTTTGATTTGGATTTCCCTGATGCCAAGTGATGTTGAGCACTTTTTCATGTGTCTGTTGGCCATTTGGATGTCTCCTTTGCAGAAATGTCTGTTCATGTCTTCTGCCCATTTCTTGACTGAAGTTTTTGTGTTTTGGGTGTTAAGTTTGATAAGTTCTTTATAGATTTTGGATACTAGCCCTTTATCTGATATGTCATTTGTGAATATCTTCTCCCATTCCATAGGTTGCCTTTTAGTTTTGTTGACCGTTTCCTTTGCTGTGCAAAAACTTTTTATCTTGATGAAGTCGCAATAGTTCATTTTTGCTTTTGTTTCCTTTTGCCTTTGGAGACGAGTCTAGCAAGAAGTTGCTGCTGCCGAGGTCGAAGAGTTTGCTGCCTGTGTTCTCCTCTAGGATTTTGATGAATTCCTGTCTCACATTTAGGTCTTTCATCCATTTTGAGTTTATCTTTATGTATGGTGTAAAAGAATGGTCCAGTTTCATTCTTCTGCATGTGGCTGTCCAATTTTCCAACACCATTTGTTGAAGAGACTGTCTTTTCCATTAGATATTCTTTCCTGCTTTGTTGAAGATTAGTTGACCATGGAGTTGAGGGTCCATTTCTGGATTCTCTATTCTGTTCCCTTGATCTATTTGTCTGTTTTTGTGCCAGTACCATACTGTCTTGATGATCACAGCTTTGTAATAGAGCTTGAAGTCTGGAATTGCGATGCCACTGGCTTTGGTTTTCTTTTTCAACATTCCTTTGGCTATTCAGGTTCTTTTCTGGTTCCATACAAATTTTAGGATTATTTGTTCCAGCTCTGTGAAAAAAGTTGATGGTATTTTGATAGGAATTGCATTGAATGTGTAGATTGCTTTGGGTAGCATAGACATTTTAACAATATTTGTTCTTCCAATCCATGAGCATGGAATGTTTTTCCATTTGTTTGTGTCTTCCTCTCAGTTTCTTTCATAAGTATTCTATAGTTTTCAGAGTATAGATCCTTTACATCTTTGGTTAGGTTTATTCCTAGGTGTCTTATGGTTTTTGGTGCAGTTGCTTTTTGTTTTTTGTTTTTTAAGATTTTATTTATTTATTTGAAAGAGACACAGCAAGAGAAGGATCACAAGCAGGGGGAGTGGGAGAGGGAGAAGCAGGCTTCCTACTGAGCAGAGAATCCTATCTGATGCAGGGCTCAATCCCAGGACCCTGGGATCATGACCTGAGCCAAAGGCAGACGCTTAACAACTGAGCCACCCAGGAACCCCTTTTTGGTGCAATTGTAAATGGGATCAATTCCTTGATTTCTCTTTCTTCTGCCTCATTGTTTTTGTTTTGTTTTGTTTTGTTTTTTGAGAGAGAGAGAATGAGAGAGAGAGCACATGAGAGGGGGGAGGGTCAGAGGGAGAAGCAGACTCCCCGTCGAGCAGGGAGCCCGATGCGGGACTCGATCCAGGGACTCCAGGATCATGACCTAAGCCGAAGGCAGTCGCCCAACCAACTGAGCCACCCAGGCACCCTCTTCTGCCTCATTGTTAGTGTATAGAAATGCAATTGACTTCTGTGCATTGATTTTATATCCTGCAACTTTGCTGTGTTCCTGTATCAGTTGTAGCAGTTTTGGGGTGGAGCCTTTTGGGGTTTTTACATAGAATATCCTGTAATCCGCTAAGAGTGAAAGTTTGACTTCTTTTTATTTCTTTTATTCTTTTTGTCTGATTTTTGAGGCTAGGACTTCCAGTACTATGTTGAACAACAATGGTGAGAATGGATATCCCTGTAGTGTTCCTGACTTTAGGGGGAAAGCTCTCATTTTTTTCCTCATTAAGGATGATATTGGCTGTGGTTTTCTCGTATATGGCTTTTATGATCACGGCTTAGGTCATGATCCCAGGGTCCTGGGATCGATCCCCACATTGGGCTCCTTGCTCAGCGGGGAGCCTGTTTCTCCCCTGCCTGCCACTCCCCCTGCTTCTGCTTGCTCTCTCCCTCTTGCTCTCTCTGTGTTTCAAATAAATAAATAAAATCTTAAAAAAAAAATCTAGTTTGTCTGGTATAAGGATTGCTACCTGAGCTTTCTTTTGATGTCCATTGGCATTATAAATGGTTCTCCATCCCCTCACTTTCAATCTGGAAGTCTAAAATGAGTCTCTTGTAAGCAGCATATCGATGGGTCTTTTTTTTTTTTTTTTTTTTTTTAGTGTATTCTGATACCCTGTGTCTTTTAATTGGAGCATTTAGTCCATTTCCATTCAGAGTAATTATTGAAAGATACGAAGTTAGTGCCATTGTATTACCTGTAAAGTCGCTGTTCCTGTAGATTGTCTCTTTTCCTTTTTGGTCTTTGTTTCTTTTGAGCTTTCTCTCTGCTCAAAGGATCCTCTTTAATATTTCTTGCAGGGCTGGTTTAGTATTCACAAATTCCTTTAGTTTTTGTTTGTCCTGGAAAGTCTTTCTCTCTCCTTCTATTCTGAATGATAGCCATGCTGGATAAAGGATTCTTGGCTGCATGTCTTTCCCATTTGGCACATTGAGTATATCATGCCAGTCCTTTCTGGCCTGCCAGGTCTCTGTGGATAAGTCTGCTGCCAGCCTTATGTTTCTACCCTTGTAGGTTAAGGACCTCTTTTCCTGAGCTGCTTTTAGGATTTTCTCTTTATCTTTGAAACTGGCAAGTTTCACTATTATATGTCGAGGTGTTGACCTGTTTTTATTGATTTTGAGGGGTTCTCTGTGTCTCCTGGACTTGAATGCCTATTTCCTTCTCCAGATTTGGAAGTTCTCAGCTGTAATTTGTTCAAATAAAACTTCTGCCCTTCTCTCCCTCTCTTCATCTCCTGGAACGCCTATTATCCAGGTATTATTTCACCTTATGGAAGAGCTGAGTTCTCTAAGTCTCCCTTCATGATCCAGTAGTTTTCTTTCTCTCCAGCTTCCTTATATTCCATCATTTTATCTTCTATATCACTGACTCTGTCTTCTGCCTCATTCATCCTCATTTTTAAAGCCTCCATTTGGGACTGCATCTCAGTAATTGCATTTAATTTCAGCCTGACTGGATTTTAGTTCTTTTATTTCTACAGTAAGGGGTTCTCTTGTGTCTTCTATGCTTTTTTCAAGCCTAGCTAGTAACTTTAGAATCATTGTTTTAAATTCTAGTTCAGCCATCTTATTTATGTCTGTATTGATTAAATCCCTGGCAGTGAGTACTACCTCCTGTTCTTTCTTTTGGGGTGAATTTCTCCGTCTCATCATTTTTGTCCAGAAAAGAAAGGAGGAAAGAAAAAGAAACAACAACAAAAACTTCAGGAAGTGTTTCTGGTGTGTGATGTGTACATTTTGCTGTTGTGTTTTGGCTGCTCTTTCCCACTGGTCCTTCCTCTACAGAATGGCTCCTTGCTTGTAATAGAGAGTGTTTGGACCTTTAATAGTTGTGCTTGGTTTGTCAGAATAAGCCTATAAAAGAAAAAAGAAAAGAAAAGACCAAAAAACAAGCAAAAAAAAAAAAGCCTGATCCAAGACAAGAGAAAAGAAAAAAGAAAAGACCAAAAAGAAGCAAAAAAAAAAAAGCCTGATCCAAGGCAAGAGAAAAGGAAAAGGAACAGAATTGCAAACATAAATACAGTAAACTAAAAGCCTGATTCTAAAAATAAGAAAGAAATAAGGAAAAAACAATAGGGAAAGAATCAAAGAGAAAAAAAAAATAAGCCTGATCCAAAAAATTAAGAGAAGGAAACAAACAAACCAACAAATAAACAAAAATTATAAGCCTGATAGCAAAATAAGATAAAGAGAAAAGAAAAAAAAAAGGAATATATATAAAGATAAAGAATAAAACATAAGAAATAGAAAAATAAAAAATTTTAAAATTAGGAAAAGAGAAAAAAGAAGCAAGCCTGGTCCTGTTTCCACTGGAAGCTGATGTTTTGGAGCATTCTTTAATCAGTAGACTTGGTAAATGTGGGGGCCTGGGCCTTTGTTGGTCTTCTGAGGGAGAGGCCTACTGGGCTGGCTCACAAACTGACCTGACCTTGTAAAGATGCCTCTGCCAGGCGTGTCAGGACGGGGGTTAGTGTAGGGGACTCCAGCCTCCACTGGAGGCGCTGTGTTTCTCTCTGAAGTCTGACTTTGCTGGAACTCCTGGCCACCATCAAAATACAAACAGAGTAAGAGGTCATCTTTTTCCCATTGTGTATTCTTATCTGCTTTGTCATAGATTAATTGACCATGTAATCATAGGTTTATTTCTGGACTCTCTATTCTGTTCCATTGATCAATATCTTTTTTTTGTGCCACTACCATACTGTTTTGATTGGTACAGCTTTGTTTTATATCTTGAAATCTGGGATTGTGATACCTCCAGCTTTGTTCTTCCTTTTCCAGATTTCCTTGGCTATTTGGAGTCTTTTGTGGTTCCATACAAATTGTAGGATTATTTGCTTTAGTTCTATGAAAAATGCTATTGGTATTTTGATAGAGATTGCATTAAATCTGTAGATTGCTTTGTGTAGTATGGACATTTTAAGAATAGTTGTTCTCCCAATCCATGAGCATGGGATATCTTTCCATTGTTTGTGTCGTCTTCAGTTTCTTTCATCAGTGTGTTATAGTTTTCAGAGTATAGGTCTTTCACCTCCTTGGTTAAGTTTATTCCTCAGTATTTTATTATTTCCAGTGCAATTGTAAATGGGATTGTCTCCTTAATTTTCCTTTCTACTACTTAATTATTAGTGTATAGAAATACAACATATTGGGGCGCCTGGGTGGCTCAGATGATTAAGCATCTGCCTTTGACTCGGGTCATGATCCCGGGGTCCTGGGATAGAGCCCTGCGTCGGGCTCCTTGCTGAGCAGGGAGCCTGCTTCTCCCTCTTCCTCTGCCTGCTGCTGCCCCTGCCTGTACTCTCTCTCTGTCAAATAAAAACATTTAAAAACCTTTAAAAAAAAATACAACATATTTTTGTGTATTAATTTTGTATCCTGAAACTTTACTGAATTCATTTATCAGTTCTAGTAGTTTTTGGTGGAATCTTTAGGGTTTTCTATATATACTACCATGTTATCTGCAATAGTGAAAGTTTTACCTTTCCTTACCAGTTTGGATGCCCTTTATTTATTCTTCTTGAGTGATTGTTGTAGTTAGGACTTCCCAGTGCTATGCTGAATAAAAGTGGTGAAAGTGCATGTCCTTGTCTTATTCCTGACCTTAGGGGAACATCTCTCAGTTCTTTACCATTGAGTGTGATGTTAACTGTGGATTTTTTCATATATGGCCTTTATTATGTTGAGGTATAGTCCCTCAAATCTACTTTGTTGAGGGTTTTTTTTTTTTGTGAATGAATGTCATACCTTGTCAAATGTTTTTTCTGCATCTATTGAAATGGTCATATTGTTTCTATTCTTTCTCTTATTTTTTAAAAAGATTTTATTTATTTGAGAGAGAGAGAGCAGGGTGAGGAGGGGCAGAGGGAGAGGGAGAAGCAGACTCCCCACTGAGCAGGGAGCCTGATGCAGGGCTCCATCCCAGGACCCTAGGATCATGACCTGAGCTGAAGGTAGATGCTTAACGACTCAGCCACCCAGACACCCCATATCTCTTCTCATATTGATATGATGTATCCTGTTGACTGATTTATTAATATCAAACCACTCTTGCACCCTGATAATAAATCTCACTTGATTATGGTGAATTATTTTTTAATGTATTGTTGGATTTAGCTTGCTAATATTTTGTTGAGGATTTTTACATCAGTGTTCATTGGAGATATTGGCCTGTAGTTCTCTTTTTTGTAGTGTCTTTATCAGGGTAATTCTGGCCTCATAGAATGAATTTGGAAGGTTTCCTTCCCCTTCTATTTTTTGTAATAGTTTGAGAAGAATAGGTATTAACTCTTCCTTAAATGTTTGGTAGAATTCACCTGGGAAGTTGTCTGGTCCTGCACTTTTGTTTGTTGGAGTCTTTTTGATTACTGATTCCATTTCCTTGCTAGTAATGTGTCTGTTAAAAATTTCTATTTCTTCCTGATTGAGATTTGGGAAGTTATAGGTTCTAAGGATTCTTGTTGTCAATATAAAGGTAAGAATTCTTTATCTAAAATATTGGTCATCTAACTCAAATGAACATTTTATGAAGGTGTAGTTGGATCACCTGAAAGAACAAGGAGCTAGGACTTAGCAGACTTAAAGAACAATTTAGATCCAGAACAAGTCAAGAATGTCTTGTGTCACTACCTCTATTCAACATTGTACTGGAGAGTCTAGCAAGACATTTAAGCAAGAAAATGGAGTAAAGGGTACCCAAGTTGAAAAGCAAAAAGTAAAACTATTTTTGTGTGCAGATGCAGATAATCTTGTATATAGAAAATCCTAAGGAAACCATTAAATTGAAAAACTATTAGAACTAATAAACAAGTTCAACAGGGTTACAGAATACAAGATCAATATACAAAACCAATTATATTTTTATTTCCTTGCAATGAACAATCCAAAATTAAAATTAAGGAAACAATTCCATTTATAATAATATCAAAAAGAATAAAATACTTAGGAATAAATTTAACAAAGGAAGTGCAAAGCTTACAGTCTGAAAACTCCAAAATATTGTTGAAAGAAATGAAAGAACACCTAAATAAATGGAAAGACATCCTATGTTCAGGGATTAGAAGACTTAATATTGTTAAGAGATGGCAACATTCCCCAAACTTATCTGCAGATTTAATGTAATTCCTGTCAAAATCCCAACTGATATCTGATCCTAAAAGTGATATCGAAATGCAAGGGTCCCAGAATATTCCAAAGAATCTTAAAAATTAAGAACAAAATTGAAGAACAAGCTCTCACTTCCTGATTTGGGAAAGAGGGAAGAGTATTGGTAGGGAGGATAGAATCCAAATATTCCTTCTACACTTGTGGTCATGGATTTTAAGTGAGTCCAGTCAATGCAGTTGTGTTTACCCAAATACCTCCAGGAAGTAAAGGGTGTTTATAAGGGAGTATTAAGGGTAGTGGGGATAAAAACAAACAAAAAATAAGAACAATAAATATAATCGGTAAATAAGCTACAGGTAAATATTTGACTTCCTTTTATCTACTAAATCTTGTCCCATGCCTTTTTTTTTTCTTGTTTATGTTAGAAAAAAAATATCCATCTCACTTATTAATCCCAACTGGATGTAATGGCATCTCCAACAATAATCCTTCTCTCTCCCACCTTTCATTCTTTATCTTGTTCTACTCTCAGGTAGGATCTCTATAAATGTAATACCCTCCAATCACACAGAGTGTTTGCCCAATGATTTTATTAGATCTGGTTCTTTCTAACAGAGTACCCTTTCATTGGCATGTCAGATATGAGTCCTGTCCAAGCCTTATTGACCCTCCAAGAAGCTGTCTCAATCACAGTCCTTACCTGTCAAAGTCATACTCTTTGATGGCCATACTCTGTGGACACCTGGTGGAGAGGTGAATACTGTGCTTGACCCCTTCACCTCCTGATTTCTCCACAGCATTACAAGGACCTTCCTCCTCCATTCTCCTAAGATAAAATGAGTCTTCCACATTATCCAATTTTGTCCTCGTATTTTTCCTTCTCAGTTTCTATTAATTCCCATTTCCAGCTTCTTAGTCCTCTGACAAATACAGGTGACTTCAAATAAAAGCCAGTAGTGTGGAGAAATAGACAGGTGGTGTCATGAATATGTACATTCCATGATGTTGTATGGTGGAGAAAAGCAAATCCATAGCTTCAGATTTCTGTGTTTAGCGAATTGCTTAACATGCAGGGAACATTAACTATAAAACCCAAGTATAAATCAAGCCATGTTGACTAAAGACCCTAAGCCAAAAATAAATTATATATGTATATGCATGTGTGTGTGTATATATGTACCTTTGATTATACAGCAAGATGTTTCAACATAGCGATTATTAAAAGAAAACCAGCCTCTCAACCACATGAAATGAAATCTCCATGCAGTGATAAAATATTGCAAACAAATGTGAAGGCTCTGAAATATAGAAAATAAAAGAAAACCAAGAATTCCATTAAATATGTAGCTACATTCATACTCAACCACACCCATACTTCAATTAGATTTTGGAAAACTCTCTGGCTTATTTCTTTTGACTTCATGTTAGCTCCTATGTCTTTTCTTAATGTTCAGAAGCTTTTAAAAAATACCAATTCCCTCACTAAGCATTGAATTTGTAGTAGATCATTCTGCATTTTAATTTCAGTCACATGAAACACCCCACTGAAGAATCTGAGCCAGTCATTTTATCCCCACATCTCAGCTCCACATAAGAACAAAGTCTTAGGTTGTATTCTTATCATTAAATAAATAAAGTAAGGCATACATGTTCATCACTAAATTTTTAAAAATATGATTTGCAGTGTAGCGTATTCACAACAGATGTCCTTATACATAGGCTATCGATGCTTGGCTAATTTAGTGACTTTTACATTACAGGTGTCCAATAAATAGATACAGAATTGATTTTACCTCCTCTACCCTATTCCTCAGTGCCTAAAACTTCTTTAATAAGTCACAGTGCTTACCTAGAGGCAAGGCTAAAAATCTGAGTACTCCTGGAGATGTAAAACACTGACTTAAATTCATACTGAGATATAAATGCCTTTTGCTAAACTAGATGTTAAGTGAGAGAGATCACTAGGTTTAGAGCTTAAACTAGATGTTAAGTGAGAGAGATCACGAGGTTTGGTCCAAGGATGGGAGTGCCTCATTCTTCCCATATTGATAATCTTTCAAAGGTTGACTCTATTTTGTAGGTACATATTTGAATTGTGAATTGTTCTCAAAAAGTAGTTACCAACTTCTTTCCATCCAAAAATACCAAAAGGAAAATTTTTAAGTAAAAAAAATAGGAAATATATGCTTTCCACTACTTGTGAAACACAAAGAGTTTACATCAATAGGAAAAGACAAACTCCCTAACTGAAAAATAAATATGACATGATCAGGCAAAGATGAAATACTTAATATTACCAATATGTAAGGATTCAAGGATTGTAAATTCTAGTCAAAATGTAAAAATAGTATATCCTTTCCAAAGGATAGTCAAGCAATATTTATGAAACGCCTTATGAATATTCATTTTTAACCCAGTAATCCCACCTCTAGGGCTCCTAAGAAAGTATTCAAAATGTGCATAAAAATTTATATTCAAGGAAGATCATTTCAAGCTTATTTTTTTTTAAAGATTTTTTTATTTATTTATTTGAGAGAGAGAATGAGAGAGAGAGAGAGCATGAGAGGGGGGAGGGTCAGAGTGAGAAGCAGACTCCCTGCTGAGCAGGGAGCCCAATGCGGGACTCGATCCCGGGACTCCAGGACCATGACCTGAGCCGAAGGCAGTCGCCCAACCAACTGAGCCACCCAGGTGCCCCTCAAGCTTATTTTTGAGTCATAAATAGAAAAGCTGAAATTTCCAAAAATAGAAAAGCAATAACTTTTCCAAAGATAGAAAAGCAATAATTATGAAATGAAATTTTCTTTAACCATTGAAGATCATTTCATAGACGAATATTGACATGAGAAAATGTCTGCTTATATTGCTAATTTTAAAAAACATGTTATAAATTGTACAATATATTTCCATTTATATATAAAAAGAATCTGAAAGGATATAGACAATGCTGTGATTATATCTGGTTGACAGAAATATAGGTGATTTTATTAATCTCCTTTGTGCTCTTTTATAGATTTTTTAAATTTCTATAGTAAATGTGTTACTTTTTTTTTTTTAAGATTTTATTTATTTATTTTACAGAGACAGAGACAGCGAGAGCAGGAACACAAGCAGGGGGAATGGGAGAGGGAGAAGCAGGCTCCCCGCTGAGCAGGGAGCCCAATGTGGGACTCGATCCCAGGACTCTGGGATCATGACCTGAGCCAAAGGCAGCCGCTTAATGACTGAGCCACCCAGACGCCCAATGTGTTACTTTTATAGTTTAAAAAATAGCAAGAAATTTTCCAGGAAAAAATATTTTCACCAAAACTCAAAAATGACTACCCTCAATCTTGGAGGTCTTTTGGGGAGTTTGCTCCAAGAGTTGAGTTGGTTCCAAACCCAATACTATTTCAACTGCTTATTATTTTTTTGATCTTACAGTGAAAGGCCCACCTTTTATTTGCCAGGGACACTAAGTGGGGCCGGATGGCTTGCCCCTCAGAGGAGTTGTTCTCAACCTGGCTGCCCATCAGAGTTGCTAAGAGTGCTTTAAAATAACACATGCTCAGGCTTCACCACCCAGAGATCTTTTTCTGTAGGTTTGGAATAGATAGGGCTTGGAAATGGGGTGTGTGTGTATATGCATGTATGTGTGGGGGATGTGTGTGTGATTTTTCTAAAATTTATTGTCATTTGTGATTTTTCTAAAATTCTAATGTACCACATGACTTAGGTCTTAATTTTTTGATAGTCCTGTTTTGTATGACTTGACTTACTCTATTTGTACTTTAGTTAGCCCAACTAGATTGTAACTCCAGCTATAACAGACAAGACTTTTTTATGCAAACAACATATTTTGTTATCTCAAAGTAGGAATGGGTTTAGCAGATAACTTTTTCCTGTAGGTATTTGTCACCAGAAAATAGGGCTACAGACAAATTGATTATTTTAAAATATAGTTATTATTTTTGGAAGATTTTTTATGTTCTGCTTTATTTTTTTTTAAAGATTTTATTTATTTATTTGAGAGAGAGAGAATGAGAGAGAGAGAGAGAGCACATGAGAGGGGGGAGGGTCAGAGGGAGAAGCAGGCTCCCCGCCGAGCAGGGAGCCCGATGCGGGACTCGATCCAGGGACTCCAGGATCATGACCTGAGCTGAAGGCAGTCGCTTAACCAACTGAGCCACCCAGGCGCCCTGTTCTGCTTTATAAATAACTATACCATAGAACACATTTCCTCATTTAGGTACCTTGCCATACTGTGTATTTGGAAAAATAAATACAGAATTAGCATTGTTCCTTGAGAGGCATTCATTTTACATATATACTTCACAGAGAGTTTAAGGTGGTTTGGCCAAAATGAGCATGTTTATAACTGCCTTAGAAACTTCTAAGCCAAAACTATTCTGATAATACTACATAAGTGAAACAGTAGGACCTTGACTGTACCCTGAAGAGGATTCAAAACACTTCTGTAGAAAAGCTCAGTCCTATTAAGGAGTCTTTACTTAAGAAGGGAGTTGGGGTGGTCTTCTATATAGGCATATTCTCTAACATTAATAGGTTTCTCAGCTTCAACAAAAGGATGTTAATCCCATCCTTAGAATTGATGGCTAAGACATAAGGCTTTGAGGGCAATCAGCTATATAGACCAGATGCACTCCAAGGAGTTGTCATAAAATATAATCTCAAGTTTACTGCAGTGCAATATTTTTTTCAAAAGGTCAGTTAGATAAACAATATTTGGATGAAATGGCTTAAATGTCATGTCTAGACATTCAAAAATAGATCCTTGGATCAAGACAGACATGCAAAGACAAGGACCTTTTCAGAATTTTTTGCACTAAATCATGCTTTAGGGGAGCATCAGTAGCTTATATTGAGAATCTCCATAAGGAACAACCTTGGAAATGCATTTCTGTACTTATTATATGGACGTTGCTTACTAAATCAGCAAGAGATTTTCTTCTCAAGTACTTTTAATTGTTTTAATAGTATAACTTACTTATAAAGACAACATATTCTCACTGAGTTAAATTCAAACAATGTAATATAAATTATAAAAAAGAAAACAAACCTAACCAACCCTCCAAAATAGCACTACCCCAATAATTACCACTTAGATATGAATATATACATATGTCTTATCATGGGTAATATCAACACATATATAGATATATAGGTAGATAGATATACACACATATTATTATGCTTATACATGCTATTTTCAACCTGATTTTTTTCATTCAAAATATCTTAATAACTATCAATGTACATCAGCCTTCTCAGTGACTATATATTGTATGGTTATCCCCAAATTTATTGAGTAAATATCCTATTACTAGCATTACCAATTGGTTCTAATTTTTCAGATTAGTATAAGTAGCACCATGTTGAACACCCTTACATGTACTTCTATCTTTGTGCATTCATCTGATTATCTCCCTTAAGGTGGATTCTAAAAGTGATATTTCTATTATCACACTTCCTGATTTGGGGAAGAGGGAAGAGTATTGACAGTAAAGAAGGAATGTCCCATGAAGAGGATGAAATCCTCTTCAGAGTACCATTAATGTCCTACTGTTTTACTTATGTAGCATCATCAAAATAGTTTTAGTTTAGAAGATTCTGAGAAAGCTGTGAAGAATATATACATATTGATACACGTGGCTAAATGTAACCTCTCCTACCAACAGCTCTAAGAGTGACTATTCCCTCTACCTACTGCCACCATTTTGTCAAGTTTTTGTCACTTTTTTCATACTACTAAGTAAGTAAATTTTCAAAATGTATACTGCTATTCCTATTTCTTCATTATTTACCCTTCCATGTCCTTAGTCCATTTTTCTATTTAGTCCATGTTTATCTTTCTCTCAATGATTTATAAAACCCTTTATATAGTAGAGATTGTAACACTTTGCCACACAAGTTGCAAGGTTTTTTGTTATTGTTGTTATTGTTGATGGTTGTCAGTTTCTGTATTAAATAGTTTGTCGTTTGCTAATTGGGAAATGGGAGACACAATATGCCGCTCACTCTGTAAATTGCAGTTTTTCCCTTATCCCTTAAGACCCAACTTGAATCCCACATCTTTTCCTAAAGCCTAGACTCCTTTCCATCCTAACATCGTCTCTCCCTCTGCCTAACTTCCATCTCATTATTCTGTACAATTTATTTGGTAATTTATCTCATAGTGCCTGGTAACATACCTATGTATTGTCAGTCACATTCAAGAATTATTTGCCCAAGCCAGCAACCAGCTCCTTGACAGGAGGTAAGTATTCACTCCGTGCCCTCAAAGCAGTTGCTCAATAAATAATAAAGGATTATTTAAAGCAATGAATGGGGGAAAAGTAGGTGACAGAAATCATCTTGAATTTCCCAGGCTTGAATAAGAGCTTGGCTGAAGCATTCAGCCAAAGAGGTTACGAAGATCCATTGTACTTCTTGCCTCAATATTCTGACTCAAGGTAAAGCTCATTCCAGTCATGTCAACCCTTGAGACATATCTATTGTCTTCATTAAAAAAGCATTGATATATCCCAGTTTACTCAAAACAGTCACACCTTATGCCTGCTCTACTTGTGTAATTCTTAAGTTTCCCCTTTTCATTCCCAAAAGTTTTGGGTGATTAAGTATATGCTTACCCTATCTCTTGCTGGCTCGTGTTTCTTATTTATTTCTTAAGCTAAAAATCTACCACAAAATTTAAAAGACTTGGTAGATGAAGATCAAATTTTCAAGTAGGATGGCTCCCTCTTCTTTGTTTAATTAATTAAATTTATATGAGAGCCTAACCTTGAAGGATTAAAGGAAACATTCAATATGCACATAAAAACAGTTGCTATTTATATGAGGTTTTTAAGAGAACATAAAGTGTGTTTTTTTATTGTGTTTATGTTTTCTTCAACTAAATTGAGAACTTTCTGGAGTAACATTATTCTTACTTTTTGTACCCCCTTCATCATAGCACTTAAAACAGTACTCTGTACTCAGTAGGCATACAGTAAATTCTGCTGCAAAACCACTGGGGGCCTGAAGGTTTTAATTTGCTTTTTGATTAAGGGTGTCCTTCCTTTTGACTCCCACCATGTCATCACAGACATGTGGGGGGATAATATTCATTAGAGTGCTGAATGGGAAGTGGTATCATGAAAACCCATTTGAATTATAAGATTCACTTTTATGTCTTTGGCTCAATTGTTCATGGATACAGCTCATCTGAATTAGATGTGTCTGAAAATTCAATTTCCCCAAATGGAAACATCTGGATCCTTTTTTCTTCCTTTAATCTTTTGTCCTGGTGACTCTGCCAGACAGTCCATATCCCTTGTTGGTTTGGCAGGAAATATATAAGGGCATAGTTAGAAGTGGGGGTAGCTGGTGCAAATGTTTCCTTGTCTGCTTTTTCAGTCTATGTGGTCACTTTCCTCCTCTAGATATTAGAATCACAGATTTTTATCAAAGTGAAGACTTAGAAGAAAAGTTAATGTAACTTCATCTTTTATGGCAGAAAGAATTTGGATTGAGACAAAATAAAAGTGGCTGCTCAGATACACATATAATGATGGCAGAGCTGTACTAGAACTCTTTTTTTTCCCTAATTCCCAACCTGGAGCACTTTTCACTATGCCAAGTGCTAGATACCATCTGAATATTAGCTATTGCCTCATTTCAATATGTGTAACTGGTACTGGGCTGATTTTAACTATAGAAAAAAAAATTTTTATTTAAAATAAATTTGAGGGGCACCTGGGTGGCTAAGTCGGTTAAGCCTCTACTTCAGCTCAGGTCACGATCCCACGGTCATGGGGTTGAACCCTGCATCGGGCTCCCTGCTGGGCAGGGAGTCTGCTTTTCCCTCTCCCTTCCCCCCTCCCCCCCACTCATGCGCTCTGTCTCTCGCAAATAAATAAATAAAATCTTTAAACAAGTAAAATGAAATAAATTCGAATGTTATAAGATGCAAGAAATATAAAACAAAATTCCCTGATATCTTTGGTAAATGCTGAGGGATAACATTAACTTACTTTTTGGATGGAAGATTTCAGTCAAACTCAGACAGACATGTTTGTATATGTTCATAAACTGGAACAGAATCAGAAAAAAATAGGCTCTAACAGGGGAGATCATGGCCCTGATTGTGAACCACCATGTACATCTTATCCCTGCCCCAGAATTCTTTTCATAGAAAAAGAAAAGTTCCGGGAACAAACACTGAGGGAGAAGTAGACATATATTTGACCTGTGATTTTAGTTTTTACTTAGGAAAAGCAGAGAATGAGATCTTATTATAATTATATCTGTAGGGGATAGAGACAGCCCATTTAGATAAGCCGACTATCTAGTTTTCTAAACTGAACAGAATGGTTTTGATTCTTTGGGCAAGCTGTGACCTCATGCAGTGGAGAGGCTACAAAATACTACTGACCAAGACAGGCAATTTTTATAGAAGTTATCATATGTCTGAGAATACTAAAAAGATATTTAAAAGTCTATTTAATCCTATCTTGGACATAAATTCTTATCTTTCCTTCTCCCCAAAAATGTTCAAATTGACATTTCACAAATGATAAAATTATGTGAAAATACATTTTGTTCAAGTATAGTTTTTTTAAATCTTTACTGAATTAGCTACTCTTAGGTGTAAGTTGATCTTCCTCCCATCTCTACTTGCCTTAAGGCTCAGATATGATGCTGGGGTTGTGAAGGAGAATCATGTAACATAAAGGGAATATAACTTAGAGTGAAACAAAAGCCCCTTCCATCCAGTCAGAGAGTGAGGGCAGGGAGAGTAATATGGAGTGGGGGGTTGGAGGAGGTAGTAGGAGAAAGGAGAGGCAAGAAGTGGTGGGACACATAAGTCCAGGTGTCCCTTCTCCAGTGTTTGACCTGGAGAATGGAGGAGAAGGAATAATAGATAAGGGGGGGGTGGGGGCGGGGAGGCTGAAAGCAGAGTTGCACCTGTTCTGCTCCCCACTTGGTTCCCTGGAAGGAATCTACCAAGCAGGGTGTTTTATGCCAGCATGGGGCAGGCCTACCAGTGTAGAGAGTAAAATAGTCTGGCCAGAGGAAAGAGCCACCTCCCTTTCTCTCAGGTGGATAACCCAAAACATTCCACATACTCCCATAGAGGAAGGATGGCAAATGGATGAGTTGAGATCTAGAAAGCCTGCCATGAGGCCCATCATGGTAAGAGCTGAAGGAACCCTGCGCAGAGTTTGCAGAGTCAACTTCCAAGGCCCAGGAACTAGATGGAGCATGTGGAGGATGCTCAGCAAGGTCTTCATGAAGAACCTAGGTGGGGCCAACATAGCATAGAGGAGCCACTTGGTTCTACCCAAACCGGGAAGTAAGGAAAAAAGAACATGTGTGTGTTCATTAGCCACAGATTTCATAGTGGACACTTGAAGGACACTCAGCAATATTTATATCTGACAACAGAGTGAGTTTAATTTTGTAATCACTCAACATACAATTATTCAGTATTTGGTAGCATGAAGTTTATGGTCTTAGAAAAAAGTGAAGATAGGCTAAAAGTCCTAGCTGTTGCAAGGTTACAAGGCCACCATCTACTGGTAATTTGCTCAAATTTCAGACACGTGATTCTTGAAATACACTGACAATTTAAGAAGGAAGCATCAAGTGCAATTCATACAAAGAGCATCACAGTTTCTCAGTATTACTTGAAATTCCTGTTGGTGTTCATCTGTGAATTGAGAGTTTCGAGAGAAGTGTACAGATATCTAAAACAAAGATTTTTATTTCCAAGTTGTTTTCAGTACTATACATGTTTCTTTATCTTGGAGACATTTAGTTTAGTGTGTCAGTGAAACAACATATGTAGGGGTTGGGTTGTCAAAATATTTTGAGAGGAAAAACTGTATGGACTGATTGCCATCCAAGAATTTTAATGAAAAGATAACTGAAGAGTTGTAGTCCAACCCAGCGCTGTCCAGTATGTAATTTTAATTTTTTTTTTAATTTAAAAACATGGGTAATTTAAATTTTTTACTCACCACATTTAAAAAGTAAAAAGAAACAGGTGAAATTAATCTCAATAATATATTTTATTAAACCCAGTGTATCCAAATATGTATCATTTCAACATATAATAATCAGTATAAAAATTACTAATGAGGTATTTCACATTCTTTTTCTCATACTAAGTCTTCAAAATCCAGTATGTATTTTACACTTACAGTATATCTCAGTATGGATGCTAATTTTTCAGTGGTTCAAGTGAAATGTAGTCCTACCAAAATAATAGAAAAATGTTACACTGCTTCTATTTTTGAATTTAAAATAGTTAAAATTTTTGAATAACTAAATTTTCAGTTCCAGTTTCAATCACATTTGCCACATTTCAAATGTTCAATAGCTACAAGTGGCTAGCGGCTACCCTATTAGAAGGCATGTCCAAGCTGACATTTAGCACAGGTGCACAATTGATGTATATTTAATGAATGATTACATAACCTGCCTGAATTCCACAGATTACTGATTGCTATTTTCATATTTTTTCACTGAACAATTATTTAAGACCAATTGGATATGGGAGAGGGAAAGAGAGGGGAACCAAGAGTTTGGGAGGAAGCCATAAAGAGAATTAAGGTTCCATTGACAGAAGGGGGGACAGTGAGAAGGAAGACTTGGTTTAAGAGGGAAAATAATGAATGTCAGAGCTCTGAAAATGTCCCTTCCACAAGGAATAAAACTCTCAGTGGTAATCACCAGCAACCGCAGAATTTGCCATCAGAACTGCTTATATCTCTTGGCCCACACTGTCCAATGGCTGCCAGTATCCTGGCCTATCTGTTCTGGAATCAAAGTCAACCTCAGCTGTGCTGTGCTGTGTGGTTCTGCTTGCCTGAGCCATTATTATCAGGATGTTGGTATAGACTTCACAACCACCTATTTTATTATAGCTACTCTGAACCATAAATTTCAACTTCTGCCCACTCTGTTCTTGCTAGTGCCCTCCTACTACCTTTGAGCATGAGCTCCTGCCTTTGACCTTTTTCCAGCCTATGCCCCTGAATCTTGTAATGCCCAGCCCAGTCCATCTACTTGGACTCCAAATCATGCTTGTGTCACCAGTTTACCTCGATACTCAACATCTGTGGTAGGCGGCTTCTTAAGATGGCCCCCAATGATCTCTGCCTCCCAATATCAATACCCTATGTAATCCCCTCCGTTAAGTGTCAGCTGGACTTATTCTAACCAATAGAATACGACTGAAGTGATGGGATATAATTTCTGATATTAGGTAACAAAAATTCTTTGGCTTCTATCTTGGGCCCTCTTTCTTACTCTTTTACTCACTTATTCTGAAGAAAGCTAGCTGCAGTGTGGCAAGCCGTCCTATAAAGAGGCCCACATGGCAAAGAACTGGGGGAGTCCAACAATCTGTGAGGATCAGAATCCTGCCAACAACTGCATGAGTGAACTTAGAAGCAGAACATTCTCCAGTCAAGCCTTCACCTGAGACTTGAGCTCCAGTCCAGGCAACACTTCGCAGCTTTGTGAGATGCCTTGAGGCATGTAGCTAAACTGCATCCTAACCCACAGAAACGTTTTAAACTGCTAAGTTTTGGGGTGATTTGTTAAGCAGAATTAGATATCTAAAACAGCATGAAACCCTAATTTAGCTTATAGAAAACTCATGTTAACTATCCTATCTCTGATGAATTTTAAGTCATTACAAGATATTCAAAGTAGAATGTCTACAAGATATTTGATAATAATAGGCCTGGGGAAGGGAGAATGGTAAATCCTCAGCATCAATCTGTAAAGGAAGTCATGACAATATGTCAACCGTCTTTGAAGACACTGAATTTAAATAAGAAGCATTTGTCAGATGGATAAGGGAATAATTTCTTTTCGTACAAGTCTCACTTAGTAGAAAGTAGGGACCTCAGGAAAAATATTTGGGGAAATATACAAATGTACCCATGGCCTTACCTCTTTAATTCTACCCAGACTCAAATCAGAATCCCCAGGAACAAGGTCCAATCATGTACATTTTTCTAAGTTTCAAGAGCATGGAACTTTTTTTTTTTTTAATTTTTTTATTGTTATGTTAATCCCCATACATTACATCATTAGTTTTAGATATAGTGTTCCATGATTCATTGTTTGTGCATAACACCCAGTGCTCCATGCAGAACGTGCCCTCCTCAATACCCATCACCAGGCTAACCCATCCTCCCACCCCCCTCCCCTCTAGAACCCTCAGTTTGTTTTTCAGAGTCCATCGTCTCTCATGGTTCTTCTCCCCCTCCAATTCCCCCCCTTCATTCTTCCCCTCCTGCTACATTCTTCTTCTTCTTTTTTTCTTTCTTAACATATATTGCATTATTTGTTTCAGAGGTACAGATCTGAGATTCAACAGTCTTGCACAATTCACAGCACTTACCAGAACACATACCCTCCCCAGTGTCCATCACCCAGTCACCCCATCCCTCCCACCCCACCCCCCACTCCAGCAACCCTCAGTTTGTTTCCTGAGATTAAGAATTCCTCATATCAGTGAGGTCATATGATACATGTCTTTCTCTGTTTGACTTATTTCGCTCAGCATAATACCCTCCAGTTCCATCCACGTCGTTGCAAATGGCAAGATCTCATTCCTTTTGATGGCTGCATAATATTCCATTGTATATATATACCACATCTTCTTTATCCATTCATCTGTTGATGGACATCTTGGCTCTTTCCACAGTTTGGCTATTGTGGACATTGCTGCTATAAACATCGGGGTGCACGTACCCTTTCGGGTCCCTACTTTTGTATCTTTGGGGTAAATACCCAGGAGTGCAATTGCTGGATCATATGGTAGCTCTATTTTCAACTTTTTGAGGAACCTCCATACTGTTTTCCAGAGTGGCTGCACCAGCTTGCATTCCCACCAACAGTGTAGGAAGGTTCCCCTTTCTCCGCATCCCCGCCAACATCTGCCATTTCCTGACTTGTTAATTTTAGCCATTCTGACTGGTGTGAGGTGGTATCTCATTGAGGTTTTGATTTGGATTTCCCTGATGCCGAGCGATATTGAACACTTTTTCATGTGTCTGTTGGCCGTTTGGATGTCTTCTTTGGAAAAATGTCTGTTCATGTCTTCTGCCCATTTCTTGATTGGATTCTTTGTTCTTTTGGCGTTGAGTTTGTTGAGTTCTTTATAGATTTTGGATACTAGCCCTTTATCTGATATGTCATTTGCAAATATCTTCTCCCATTCTGTCAGTTGTCTTTTGGTTTTGTTGACTGTTTCCTTTGCTTTGCAAAAGCTTTTTATCTTGATGAAGTCCCAATAGTTCATTTTTGCCCTTGCTTCCCTTGCCTTTGGTGATGTTTCTAGGAAGAAGTTGCTGCGGCTGAGGTCGAAGAGGTTGCTGCCTGTGTTCTCCTCAAGGATTTTGATGGACTCCTGTCTCACAGTGAGGTCTTTCAACCATTTGGAGTCTATTTTTGTGTGTGGTGTAAGGAAATGGTCCAGTTTCCTTCTTCTGCATGTGGCTGTCCAATTTTCCCAACACCATTTGTTGAAGAGACTGTCTTTTTTCCATTGGACATTCTTTCCTGCTTTGTCAAAGATTAGTTGACCATATAGTTGAGGGTCCATTTCTGGGCTCTCTATTCTGTTCCATTGATCTATGTGTCTGTTTTTGTGCCAGTACCATACTGTCTTGATGATGACAGCTTTGTAGTAGAGCTGGAAGTCTGGAATTGTGATGCCGCCAGCTTTGCTTTTCTTTTTCAACATTCCTCTGGCTATGCGGGGTCTTTTCTGGTTCCATACAAATTTTAGGATTATTTGTTCCATTTCTTTGAAGAAAGTGGATGGTATTTTGATGGGGATTGCATTGAATGTGTAGATTGCTCTAGGTAGGATTGACACCTTCACAATATTTGTTCTTCCAATCCATGAGCATGGAACGTTTTTCCATTTCTTTGTGTCTTCCTCAATTTCTTTCATGAGTATTTTATAGTTTTCTGAGTACAGATTCTTTGCCTCTTTGGTTAGATTTATTCCTAGGTATCTTATGGTTTTGGGTGCAATTGTAAATGGGATCGACTCCTTAATTTCTTTTTCTTCTGACTTGTTGTTGGTGTATAGGAATGCCACTGACTTCTGTGCATTGATTTTATATCCTGCCACTTTACTGAATTCCTGTATGAGTTCTAGCAGTTTTGGGGTGGAGTCTTTGGGATTTTCCACATAAAGTATCATATCATCTGCAAAGAGTGAGAGTTTGACTTCTTCTTTGCCAATTTGGATGCCTTTGATTTCTTTTTGTTGTCTGATTGCTGTGGCTAGGACTTCCAATACTATGTTGAATAGCAGTGGTGATAGTGGACATCCCTGCCATGTTCCTGACCTTAGGGGGAAAGCTCTCAGTTTTTCCCCATTGAGAATGATATTCGCTGTAGGTTTTTCATAGATGGCTTTTATGATATTGAGGTATGTACCCTCTATCCCTATACTCTGAAGAGTTTTGATCAAGAAAGGATGCTGTACTTTGTCAAACGCTTTTTCTGCATCTATTGAGAGGATCATATGATTCTTGTTCTTTCTTTTGTTAAGGTATTGTATCACGTTGATTGATTTGCAGATGTTGAACCAACCTTGCAGCCCAGGGATAAATCCGACTTGGTCGTGGTGAATAATCCTTTTAATGTACTGTTGGATCCTATTGGCTAGTATTTTGGTGAGAATTTTTGCATCCATGTTCATCAGGGATATTGGTCTGTAATTCTCCTTTTTGATGGGGTCTTTGTCTGGTTTTGGGATCAAGGTAATGCTGGCCTCATAAAATGAGTTTGGAAGTTTTCCTTCCATTTCTATTTTTTGGAACAGTTTCAGAAGGATAGGTATTAATTCTTCTTTAAATGTTTGGTAGAATTCCCCTGGGAAGCCATCTGGCCCTGGGCTTTTGTGTTTTGGGAGATTTTTGATGACTGCTTCTATTTCCTTAGTGGTTATAGGTCTGTTCAGGTTTTCTATTTCTTCCTGGTTCAGTTTTGGTAGTTGATACGTCTCTAGGAATGCATCCATTACTTCCAGGTTATCTAATTTGCTGGCATAGAGTTGCTCATAATATGTTCTTATAATTGTTTGTATTTTTGGTGTTGGTTGTGATTTCTCCTCTTTCATTCATGATTTTGTTGATTTGGGTTATTTCTCTTTTCTTTTTGATAAGTCTGGCCAGGGGTTTATCAATCTTGTTAATTCTTTCAAAGAACCAGCTCCTAGTTTCGTTGATCTGTTCTACTGTTCTTTTGGTTTCTATTTCATTGATTTCTGCTCTGATCTTTATTATTTCTCTTCTCCTGTTGGGTTTAGGCTTTATTTGCTGTTCTTTCTCCAGCTCCTTTAGGTGTAGGGTTAGGTTGTGTACTTGAGACCTTTCTTGTTTCTTGAGAAAGGCTTGTATTGCTATATACTTTCCTCTTAGGACTGCCTTTGCTGTATCCCAAGAGCATGGAACTTTAAAACACATTAGTCTCGCACAGAATTCCATACAGGCTAGGTTTATTAGAGATTTAATACAACCAAGTTTTCCAGAAAACCTCCATTTATAGCACAACCATCTCACCAGCAAGCCAATGTCAATGGCAGAGAAGTGAACCACAGAAGCTGATAGCATAATACACCTTCTTTTGTATTAAAAGTATCTTCTGCCAATGATCAGTGACTTACAAACACAAAGTTCTTTCAATATCTCAACTGGTATCTTACTACGGCAATGAAAAACTTGAAATTTCATTATGACAGAATTGAGGATTTGCAAACTATTTCTAGATGCCTAATAGAAATTATAGAAATTATGTGTTTATCCAGGATAAGACTATAGGCTAGCAAAAATGTCAAGTGTCTTTGGTCAGATATTGTATCATATTATTATTGGCATATGCTCATTAGTTATTAGCCTATAATGATTATTATTAGCCTATGTTAATTCATAGAAAGATGGATAGTTAATAACACAACTACCTGTATCAGAACCAGTATTGATTTTGTGGTTGTTCTTGGACCTAATACAAAGTGACAGCCAAACTAAAGTGAATCACTTGAGTATCCTTAGACACTTCTGAATTTTGTTACTAGCAATGAGTAAAGTAGAAACATCGAGAGTATTAGACTCAGACAACACTGTGTTCTACCATCTGTACAGTTAGGTTCCATTGACAGAAGAGGCGATACTGAGAAGGAAGACTTGGTTCAAGAGGGAAGCTGATGAAAACTTCAGCTTTTTCATCTGTCATATGGGGATAATGCTGACTGCTGGGAAATGAAATGAGAAAATGTGCTAGCCTAATGCTTAGTTAGCAAAGAGCACAAAGCTGGCACGTAGTAGTTCAACAATCGTCATTCTATCTTTACTGCTTCTTAGCAACTCAACCATGATAAACATTTATACAGTAGCATAATATCATTGCAAATCTTGATGAACATAGATCATTGGTTATATCTTAGATCAATATTGAAACAAATATACGTTCTTAGATGTGCATTTTTTCTAAATATAGAGTCCATAGGGAAAAAATCATATAAAGGGTCTCTGATTATTTTTAAAACTTGGGAATAACTGACTTAACCTTAATATGTCCTGGTATACCTTAATCCTTCTCAATGTCTTTTCTGGTAGAAATGACAAAAAGCAGTTTATTACCTTTTATATTCTTCATTCATATCCTTCATGTTTGTGTATATGTGCATATATAAATATAACCCAAAGGGGACCATTATAAATGTTCTTCTGTGCAGCTTGATTTTTACTTATAATAATAAGTAGTAATAAATTGCAGACATATTTCCAAGTTAGTACATATATTTGTAACTTAATCTTTTTAATATCCTAACATTTAACTAGTCTCCTATTGAGGCACATTTAGGTGTTTCAGAATTTTTACTATTATAAATAACCCTTACCTGTGAGTCTCTGTACATACATATTTATACATTTGGGTATTTCTGTAGGATTGCATAAATTATGGCAGTAACAACAGCAACAAAAATACCCTACCAAGAGTGATTTTTAAAATGAGTTTTCTCACCTAATAAGATATTGAAAGGCAAGCAATTACTAGCATTTTTCTCTCAACCCTTCCACTCTCCCATCCATGTCTGCACACCAGCATTCCAGCAAGGAGGAAGTAGCAGGGACCAAAAGCTGTCTCCTGGAAGGGTAGTATGCCAGCAGACTTTCTCTAATGAGTCTTTGCTCTTAACTGTGTTACATGCCCATCCGTAGACCAATCATAGGTAAAGGGGACCAGCCATGATTCATTCCCTGGGTCTGGGGACTAATGCCCATCATTTCTGAGCTCACCATTAGATTAACCTCTTGGAAAATCAGAAGGCTTAAGGAAAAACTTCAGGAAAGAAAAGGGGAATGGAAAGTGGCTATTGTGTAGGCTGTGAGCAATATCTTCCACAAGGATATATTCTAAAGGAAAATGCTGAACAAAAGGATATATGGCACTACACTTAAATTTTGATACAAATTGCCAAATTACCTTCCAAAAATATTACATCAGATAAGAACTCCATTAACATGTATGAAATGGCTGGTTTGTCCATGCTCAACAACCCTGGTCTTCTAAATTTTTCTAAATCTTTGCTAATCTAATAGGCAGAAAACAAACAAGATAGATGATAGATAGATAGATAGATAGATAGATAGATAGATAGATAGATAGATAGATTCCCAATAGTTTATTTTGTACATATTATTAATGAAGTTGAGCATTTCTTAATGCATTTATTGACCATTTGAATTTCTTTTTCTATGAGTTGCCTGTGTAATACTCTATCCATTTTTCTTTTAGGTTGTTTTTCTTTTTTGCTTTAATCTCTTCAATATATTAAGAACATTAACCCTTTTACAGATATATTTCCCAGTTTATATCTTGACTTTCACCTTTAAATGGCCTCCTTTTCCATTCATATGCTTTTAATTTGTGTTAAGTCAAATTTATTCGTCCTTCCTTTTATATCCTAAGTTTTAACAACATGCTAAGGAAGAACATCCTTGCTTCAAGATTATAAAAATATTCTCTCCTTGCAATGCAATTTCCTTACTATTCTTTTTTTCCTCTATAGTTTCTGGACTTTATTTTTACATTTATTTTTCAAGATATAATTTGTTCAGATTTTCAAGATCAAAAGAAAGAACTGAATGGATTAGTTATTGAGATTTTGTGAAATATGTATTTTAATTTGGGAAGCATCTTCACAAATCTGCATCTTCCTATTCAGAAACATAATATCATTAGAAAATGTGGTGAGGATATTAGTGGAAGAGAATTAAATTCTGCCTTGACAGAGTCAACCCTTTTCTCTTTAAGGTGCCAAAAAAGGCAAAGTAAAGAAAACAGTACTTTATTATTAGCTGAAGCTTTGGCCCTATGCCATATTCAGACCTCAGGTAAGCTAATTTGGACCAAGTAAGGATCTTCTTTTTTTAAGGTAGATCACTGTGAGTGGCCTGCATTAAAGAATAATCTGTTCTGTGTGTACCACATGTCACCATTCCCCTTCATCTTTATCCCACCATCCTCCTCCACCCTCACCACCAACCTAACAAACTCCACATGCCAAAATTTGGCACTGCAGTGGGATGAAATGCCACTCCCATCAGCATTAAAAAAAGAGGTTCCAGAGATATACATAGGAAGAGAAAACATATTTGTCCCATCATTAAAAGTAATATTTAAAGCAAAGTCAACTAAAGTGGTATCTCACCTTAGTGGGATACCCTCTCTCTCAAGGAGAGAGTCCAATGAAAGAAAATGGTCATGCTTGATGGGGAAAGAAGGAAGAATTGGAGCCACTCTATGTTCTAACCAAAATGTGGACAAAGATCAAATTTTAAGCTATTCAAAGCTCCATGTCTAGAAAAATGACCTAATCATTTGATTCCCACTAAAAGTGACCTAACATTTGATTTCTACTAACTGTAGTAATAATACCCCTGCATTTTACTGTGCATGTCTTTGTGTGTACTTTTGTTTTGCCTGACTGAATTTTATATAAATGGAGTCACATTGTATATACTCTTCTGTGACTTTTTTTATTCTTATCATTATGCTTTTGATTTTTATCCATGTTGTAGGGAATAGGATTTCCCTGATACCAAGCGATGTTGAGCACTTTTTCATGTGTCTGTTGGCCATTTGGATGTCTTCTTTGGAAAAATGTCTGTTCATGTCTTCTGCCCATTTCTTGGAATAGGAAGAGTTTGTGTTGTTCATTTTCCCTCCTATAAAGTATTCTTTTATAAAAAGGCACCCCAATTTATTTACTCTTTCTACTGCTCATAGGTATTTGGACTTACTTTCTTTTCTTTTTTTTTTTTTTTTCTTATTACAAATAAGGCTGCCCTGAACATTCCTGCATATCTATACTGATGAACATACTCAGGAATTTCTCTGGGATGCATGCACATGACAGTAGAATTGCTATAAGCAGAATATATATATGCATATTGAATTTGTCCATGTAGTGTTAGATGTTTTCCAAAGTGGTTGTGCTAATTTACATGGCCACCAGTAATATATTTATGTTCCCATCATTCCACATCCTTTCCAAAATACAGTATTGTTTGAGTATGTTTGCCATTAGATGATGTGAAATGGTGTCTCTAATTAACCTAATTGGTGCTTCCTCTTTTTAAAAACTACCTCTTCATTGTCTTTTCCCTTTTTTCCTTTTTTTTGTTGTCTTAGCATTGAAATTTTTCGATTTGTAGAAATTCTTTATATATTCTGAATATTAATTCTTTTTTGCTGTGTTACCAAAAAAACTTCTCTCAATTCATAGCTTGTCTTTTCAATATTTTTTCAGTGCCTTTGAGAAAAAGAAGTGTTTCGTTTTCTGCTGATCAAATTTATAATCTTTGACTCCAAAAAATGGCTTACAATTTTGAGTCTTACTCAGGAAATTCTTCCCTATTCTGAGATCATAAAATTTTTCCCTTATATTTTAAGTTTTTGCCTTTTACATTTGAGAATTTTATTCATTTAGAATTGATTTTTTTGTGTGTGCAGAGCAAGAGGTATAAATCCATTTTAACTTTTGTACACATGAATAACATATTGGCCTGGCACTAGAGTTACCAGATTTAGCAAATAAAAAAATATATGTGGATAACCAGTTTAATTTGAATTTCAGGTAAAAATGAATAATATTTTACTATAGGTATGTCCCATGCAATATTTTGGACACACTTACTAAAAAATTGTTGTTTATCTGAAAAGCAAATTTAACTGAGCATCCTGTATTCTATCTGGCAATTCTACTTGATACCATTTAATGAATAATCCATTCTTTATCTATTGATCTGCAATGGCATTTCTGTCTTTTTTCAGATTTCTGTATGTGTGGATGCTTCTGTATTTTGTATTCTGTTCCAATGTCTGTATATTTCTTTTTTTTAATTTTATTTCATTATGTTATGTTAATCACCATACATTACATCATTAGTTTTTGATGTAGTGTTCCATGACTCATTGTTTGCATACAACACCCAGTGCTCCATTCAATACATGCCCTCTTTAATACCCATCACCAGGCTAGCCCATCCCCCACCCCTCTCCCCTCTAGAACCCTCAGTTTGTTTCTCAGAGTCCATAGTCTCTCATGGTTCGTCTCCCCATCCGATTTTCCCCCCTTCATTTTTCCCTTCCTACTATCTTCTTTTTTTTTTTTTTAACATATAATGTATTATTTGTTTCAGAGGTACAGGTCTGTGATTCAACAGTCTTACACAATTCACAGTGCTCACCATAGCACATACCCTCCCCAATGTCTATCACCCAGCCACCCCATCCCTCCCAGCCCCACCACTCCAACAACCCTCAGTTTGTTTCCTGAGGTTAAGAATTCCTCATATCAGTGAGATCATATGATACATGTCTTTCTCTGATTGACTTATTTCACTTAGCATAATACCCTATAGTTCCATCCACGTTGTTGCAAATGGCACGATTTTGTGGGGTTTTTTTTAATGGCGCATAATGTTCAATTGTACATATATACCACATCTTCTTTATCCATTCATCTGTTGATGGACATCTTGGCTCTTTCCATAGTTTGGCTATTGTGGACATTGCTGCTATAAACATTGGCGTAGACATACCCCTTCAGATCACTACATTTGTATCTTAATTATAGTAGCTTTATAATAAGATTTTCTGTGACTGCTCAAGTCTCCAATCTGATTCTTCTTCAGAATTATTGACTAGTACTCCAGATCGATGTTAGATAATTTTAGTAACATTGGATGTTTTTGCCTTGTTCTTTACTTTATTGGGAGTGCTTCTAGTGATTTCTTATTAGTCATATGGCAGGCAGTCTTCTTGGTTGAGATATATAAATATATATCAGGCTAAGGAAATGTCCATCTAGTCCTATTTAATTTTTAAAATCAAGAATGAACATTAAAATTATTGAATTCACTTTCAGCATCTTTGGAGATTGTTGTAAGAATTTTCCCTTTCATCAGTAGACATTATCTATATTAATGAATTATAATTATTTGAATTTTTTATATTTAAATTAATCATAGTATTTTATTTTTTAAATATGTTTTTGAATTTTGCTTGATAATTTATTTAAGACGTTTTAAATGCTCTTTATAACAGACTATTCTATATTTTCTTTTTTGATAATGTGTGTATGTGTATATGTGTATTCTCAAGTGAAGATGAGTGGGAAGAGGGAAGGATGGGAGGAAAAGGAGACCATAGCATGTGTAACTCAAAAAAATTTGTAAGTAGTTGTAAGTAAAAATAGAGTAGGGGCACATGGGTGTCTCAGTCGGTTAAACCTCCAACTCTTGGTTTCAGCTCACATGATCTTGGGATCCTGGGATCAAGCCCCACCTCGCTTTGCACTCAGCAGGGAGTCTGCTTCTCTGCCTTTCTCTCCCTCACCCTCTGCCCCTCCCTCCACTCACACACTCTCTCTCTCCCTCTTTCTCTAATAAATAAATACATCTTTCTTTAAAAAAATAGAGTAGAACAGAAGTAATCCTTCTCTCTCTCTCTCTCTCTCTCACACACACACACACACACACACAGAGAGAGAGAGAAAACCATGCCCCTTCCCAGAATCCCCTAAGAAAGTTCTTCAGAGCAGCAGTCAGAACACATTTGATATTAATCCAGATTCTCATTTTGCAAACAAAGAAGCTGAGTCCCAGAATGATTAAGTGCTTTCCTGAGTTCGGGTACCTGGTATCTCCTTGCTACCAATATCTAAAAATTGAAAGAGATAGGTCCTTGAGGGAAAGCTAGTGAGACTTTATTTAAGTTGGAGAAAGGAGACTGACTGGCCACTTCATTACAGTCTTCAAAATGATGAAGGGGGTTTGAATAAGCAATGACAATCTGTCCTTTTCAATGGTCTTTCTGGACAGGAGAAGTAAAATGGCTTTAATTAATTCAAGAGGGATTCAGGTCAGTAGTAAGAAGTTCCCGAATGAATGAATTCCAAGATAATGGAAAGCACTGCCAAAGGAAGTTGAGGAAGAGCTTTTTGTGAAGCTCATAAGGGAAGTGTAGGCTGTTGATTTTCTGCAATGATTTCAGTACTTTGGATTGAACCAGATAAAACTGTTGCTATTCAAAATATTTTTACCTATAAAAGCAGCAAATTCATCGACCTAATACATGGAAACAAGTAGGTAGGCTTTGTCCTAGAGGACATTTTGTCTTCATTTTAGCCTTTAATTTTACTCTATCTCTACAGAATATATAGCATAGGAAAAAACTTATTTAAGAAGGTCAGGATTTAAAGCTTACAAAAGACCCTTACGTAATTAAACTCTTGGCATTTAAAAGCCAGGATTACCGATATTCTTACTTGTGCCACCAATCATTCCAGAACTGATAAACTGTGTTTAAAATGAATTGTCATTATAATCCACATTTTGGTTGCTGAGTATCCTTATGGTGCCAAGATACCCCATCCCAGTGGGATCTTTGGTAGTCAAGGATTTCAGGCCAGTGTCAGCTGTGACGATTCTGCTGATGGGATAAATGGTGGTCAAGTAGGCTCTCTCTCTCTCCCTCATGTTTGGGTCAAACATCATCAGTTATGCAGGAACTCTTCCCATGTCCAGTGGCTTGGGCCATTGTGTATAAATGACTGCTGAGCTTTGATACTACTATATGTATTTTTCCAGCCCAGGGACGTGAGTTGTTCAACTCTGTTGTGATTCTCCTATGTAGCCATCCTCTGATCCAAAAAAAGTTAGGTTCTTAGGAACAATGGAAACTGTTAAGAGAATCAGACTGGACATCCTAAAGGAATGGGGTTTCCTCTGAAATGAAAATGCACAATTAACTATTTGCCTGGAACATATACAAGTGAAAAGTACCAAGAATATACTCTCTGATTATGTTTCTCATCTTGATGGATATAACACATCTGAAGGGGGTTAAAAGCCTTTGCAACCCCGACATGCAAGCCAGAAACCATTTGCAATGACCCTGAAGTCCTCAGTAGTGGTACCATACTTCCCATAGGAATTCCCAAATACGCCCATCCATTCTGTTCTTAGGCTTTTGAATGTCCTTACTACCCATTGTTTTAACCCTGTAACTTAGCATTTAATCCTAGTAGGTGATGTGTGTGCTTCTCAACTTCTCCCTCACCACGAGCTCTTTCATAAGCTTGGGGACCTTTACTTCTACACCTTTATGAGTGAAGTTACCTTCAGCATAGAGAGTCTAATTCCCCATGCACTTCATTGTTTCATCTATAAATGAGATTTGGAATTCCTACTCACAGTGCTCACAGCACTTATAGTACCTTGCACAAATTAGGTACTTAAGGATTGTTTGGTTGCTTTCTTGACCTTCTGTATGGTTTTCTAGCAATCTTCTGGGCACACAGATACTGAACTCATCATGCTTCTACCCATACACACACACCCCAAAACTTTCCAAACCTGTGTTCTCCATCCAGCCACTCAAGCTAGAAACCTCAGCTTCAACTTTGACTCCCTTTTCTTCCCCATCTGCCATAACTGATGGGTCACCAAAGTCTGTCAGTTTTACTTTTTACCTTTACATTTCTTGAGTGTATCCACTCCAGGCCACCTTTGGTGTCATTACCCCCAGTTCAAGCCTGGTTTACAGGAGGTTGCAACCTCCTCCAAAATAGCTACAGTTCTCTCTGTAAATTACAAATTGGACAAGGTTATGCTCCTGCTTAAAATCATGCCTTCTCATGGCATGCAGGCGCCTGAAGTGTCCTGCAAGACCCTCCAATATCTGTCTTTGGCCCACTCTCCTGATTCATTTCACATCTCTCCCTGTCTCATAGTTTATAATTCAACAAAACCACAGCCATTTATGGTACACACACACAAACACACACACACTCCCTTCCCTGCCTTTGCCCAAGTGCCCCCCCTACCTGGAACCTTCATCACGTCACTCACACCTTCTCTCCTTGCCTGGCTAACTCTGACTGGTTCTCTACGACTCAAGTCAGGCAAGCTTTTTCTGAAGCTCTGTTTGTTCTACCCTAGTCTGGGTTGGTTATACCTCCTCAGTGGTCCAATAATGCCCAGTGCATGTATCTATCATTGTGTCATCCCTGAAACCTACATCTCTTGCCCTCATTTCTACCCCCATCATCTAGTGCTGTCAGTTCTACCTCCAAAACACATTTCTGATGCAGCCATGTCTTTCTCTCCCCACTGCTCATACCTAATTTGAGCGTTCTTCATCTCCCACCTGACCTGCTGTGGTGGCCTACCCCTGGTCCTCCCAATTCTATTGGCCCCTCCTCTACTGAGTAGCAGCCAGAAGGATCTTTCTAGTCATACTTATAGATCATGTAGGTCCTCTGTAGAGTCTTCACTGACTTTCCTACATTGACAATATGTGGCCTCCCGGGCCCTACATGCTCTGGCCCTGCCTCTCTCCAGCCTCAGCTCCCATTATTCTTACCCTAACTCTCTAAGCTCCCAACCTAAGATTCTCAAACCAGACAAGCTCATTCCTGCCCCAGGACCTTTGGGATAAGCTACTCCCTTTGCCCAAATCATTCATCCCTTGACTCTTTGTGTGTCTAAGCCCTACTCATCCATAAGGCCTCAGCTGAAATGCCATTTTCTCAGGGGCACTTTTCATATCCCCAGTCTCACTTAGATCCTCCTAATCTCACTCATAGTACCAGCTGTGTTCATTCATAAAAGTGATTTCAGCTCAGGTCATGATCTCGGGGTTGTGGGATCAAGTCCTGCATCGGACTCCATGTTCAGCAGGGAGTCTGCCTCTCTCCCTTTCACTCTCCCTCTGCCCCTCCCCCTACTCATGCTCTCTTTTTCTAAAATAAATGGATAAATCTTTTTTTAAAAAATGTTAAAATGACTTTATTAATATTATTTTAGGTCAGTACCCACCTCTGTTATCCTAGAAGTCTTCTGCTGAAAGTCTATTATATTAAAGAAACTTTTCTCCATGTGTCTCTGGTGAACTACTAAACTACTACTGGTGTCATAAATTTTAAAAATTCATCGTACATTTTTCAATTTTAGTACTATATTTCGATATTGTTTCAAACATATTTTTGAGGGACACCTGGGTGGCTCAGTCAGTTAAGCGTCTGCCTTCAGCTCACATCATGATCTCAGGGTCCTGGGATTGAGTCCCACATCGGGCTCCTTGCTCAGCAGGGAGCCTGCTTCTCCCTCTGCCTGCCGCTCTCCCTGTTTGTGCACGCTTTCTCTCTCTGACAAATAAATAAATAAATAAAATCTAAAAATATATATATTTTTGAAGATCCAAATGGTATACTTTTTTTTTTTTTAAGTAATATCTCCCTCCAACATGGGGCTTGAACTCACAACCCTAAGATCAAGAGTTGCATGCTCTACCAACTGAGCCAGCCAGGCACCCCTCCAAAGTGGTGTACTTAAATCCAGATATTATTCCAGGAGCTGACCTAGGATTAAAATGTTAATATTGGGGGTGGAGGAGAATTTTCTTAGATCTTGTTACTTCAGAAAAGGAGAAAAATGATAGCATATCAAGAAAAGAGTCTTAAAACAATGCACACAGGTAAAGCCTGAATATGCAAACAAAATAAAAGATCACCGTGATGATTAACTTCATTGAGTTATGTGTCTTTGAGCAACTGGAGTTAGAGTCCCCTCTGGATACACTCATCTGGAAGTGGAGTTGCAATCTGCTTCCCAAAGAAGCATCCAGTTGGTCCCTCTTCCTTCTACCCTCATATGTAGCTTATTAGTTCCACAATTATTCTCCTTTCCCTCCTTTTGGGGAAATTTCTAACAGTTGCTTAAACTTTTAAACATTTCATTGCATTTGAAAAATCTGATTCCACTCAAAAACTGTTTCTTTTGTTTATCCATGGTGTGCACATCTTTAAAATTTTTTTTCAATAGAAATTGTCAGTTTCAAAGGATCAAGAGTAAAGAATTTTATGCTTTTTTATCTTCTTTTAGACCTCTCTGTTCAACTGAAAATAGAAACATTTTGAAATAATAATATTTAAGATTTCAGAATAACTGCCTCCAGAGCAGGAGAGCTTCCCTTTCTAATTTTCCTAAATCTTCACCCTTGATAAAAGAAATTAGTCTTGGCTAAGAACGGTGTTATGGTCACATGCTGTATACAAATATTCTAAAACACTAAAGTTATGATACTCAATATTATCAACTACTTGTTTTTTTAAGTAAAAAATTAAATCCATTTACTAATATCCTGTGCACATAAGGCCAAAATTAATTTTCCATTGAGATGATGAGATGATTCATTTTATTATAATAGTTACTTTTTGTTTTAGAATGCAAGTATATCTACAATCATGTAAGCATAAATGTTGACAATTTGTTTTGTTATTTTAAAGGATTTATATCTTAGTTATATAAATTAGTAAGAAAAAAAATAGGATCCTCAAGAGATAAATGGATAAAGGACATGGAACAAACAATTTACAAATAACCTAGAATGGACCCAAAATTATTATGTGCAAAATTGATTTGCAAAGTGTTGGTTATAAAGTGAAAAACAGGAAATGTTCTAAATAAAAAATTAAAATGTGGGAAATGGGGCACCTGGGTGATTCAGTAGGTTAAGCATCTGACTCTTGATTTCAGCTCAGGTCATGATCTCAGGATAGTGAAATCAAGCCCTGCATCAGTCTCAGGGCTATGCGTGGAGCCTGCTTGGGATTCTCAATCTCTCTCTCTGCCCCCCCCATTCATGCTCTCTCTCTCTAAAAATAAAATTAAATTTAAAAAAATTTTTTAAATGTGGGAAATGGCTGACCTAGAATAGAATATTATATAGCCATTTAAAATAATGTTAGGAGAAATTATTAATAATCTGGGAAAGGATTCTGTTAGGTGACAAAATCAAATGCAGTTGTATGTCATTACATGCAATATGATCACAACTTTCTCAAAAACATGAAAACAATGGGTTATTATTCTGCCTTAAAAAGAAATGAAATCCTGATACATGCCACAACATGAATGAATCTTAAAGACATTATAAATGAAATGAAATGAGCCAGTAACAAAATAGTGTATAATTATACTCATGTGACATATCTAGAGTAATCAAATTCATAGATACAGAAAGTAGAATGGTAGTTGCCAGGGGCTGAAGGAATGGGGGAGAAGGGGTAGTTGGTGTTTAATGAGTATAGACTTTTAGTTTGGGAATTTGAAAAAAAAGTCTAGAGATGGATGATGGTGATAGTTGCAGAATAATATGAATGTACTAGTGCCACAGAACTAAAAATGGTTTAAATGATAAATTGTATTTTATGTATATTTTACCACCAAAAAAAAAAAAAAAAAGATGTACCAAGTTTCTCCATGACCTTTAACTAGTTTCTGCTACTGTGAATGTCCTACAAAACCGTAGTACAATGATAAAAACTAAAGAAAGAACATTAGTACAATACTGTTAACCACACTAGACTTATTTATATCTTACCAGTAGTGCCACTAATGTTGTATTTTTCTGTTTCAAGATTTAGATCATTAAACCTTTTTATAACAAAAAACCTAAATCTTTTATAAAAGAACTTACTATATGGTTTCTTTAAACTATAGCCCCTATTATTATATTTTAAATATCTTCAAATTTACCAAAAAAAAAGTTCAGGAATTTATCTGTTGTAGAAAACAAGTATGTCTTCTTTTGTACAGAATTATGGTTGATAGCTGAATAAAGGCAGCTGGCTTGGAGGACCATATCAGTTAAAATTAGGTTATAACTAGAATTCAAATAAAAAACAAAACTGGATTAAACAATATGGTTGTTTATTTCTCTGTTATATAGAAGTCCATAGATGGGTGGTCCAGAGATAATATGGGAACTTCACGGTATCAGGATGTCCAGCCTCTTTTAACTTGTTGTTCTGCATGTATGGCTTCCATTCCCACGATTATGATCCATGATAGCTGCTGGAACTCCAACCATTACATCCACATTCTAGGCAGTAAGAAAGAGGACAGAGGGCAGAAATATTTCCTCCTCACATTAAGAACAATATCCAAAAGTTGTTTATCCATTTATATTCCATTGGCCAGAACTGAATCAGGTGGCCACATAAAACCATAAGGGAGGTTGGGGGTTATAATATGTATTCTGGGGTGGTATGCCCTCTCCAAAAGAAATTGAGAATTCAATTACTAAGGAAGGTAGATGATGTAGAAAAAGATTTTGGAGGACAGGTAGTAATCTCTGCAACAGGAAGCATCTTCATTCAGCATGTAGGCATAAACCAGGATCTGGAGAAAACAGGGAGCAAAAAATAATTATCCACCTTGATCACTGGCAAACATGTGTTTTCATTAAAGAGGAGAAGTTAAGGCAAAATATGCTACTGCCCCTAATCTGGTGGGTAGGGATGTCCTTGGAGCCCATAGGAACTGGTGAATTGGAGTCAATGAAATCCCCCTTTCAGCCTCTTCAACAAGGAGAAAGTTCAGCTTGCACACCCAATGCAGGACCTTTATTTCAGAAATCTTCCTTTCACCAGCCCTCCACCACACTCAACTGGACCTCACCGTTTGGGCCCTCCCCACCTCATAGGTCCTTTGGAGGAAAAAAATAGTCCCTCTTTACAAAAAGGTTGGAGCAGGTCCGGTTTCAAGAAATCAGATTTTCTAAATAATTTGAGTTCCCCAAGAAAACAAAATACAAAAGGACCATTAAATGTGTTATAACTATTAAAAGAGGTAGGCGGATGTTCATTCTCTTTATCTGTATGAAGAATTTCTCTTCCTGACATTGAGTCACGTTGACTTTTCCCAAGAGGGAATAAAATGTTCCCTATAAAAGCACAACCTTTTCTTTCCTAGGGTTCTGGACCCATGCCAACATAACAGAAACAGCCAAATAAAGGGCTGTGATAAGCTCCTCAGGTGCCAGGGAAATGTTATCAGAGGAAATCATCTTCCTCCCTGTGACAAGACATGGATCCTCAACATACTCACAAAAAAAATTGGGGCCCCCAAGGAATAGAAATTCATCAAATACTCAGTGGGGAATTGTGCACAAAACAGCAATGGAAACCAGTGGGAACACAATTTTATTAACTCCAAAAAGTTGTACCAATTGGGTTCTTAGGAATAGTCCCCAGACTGATATGCCTGGAGACAAAGGACTTTTAGTGACAAATTTGATAAAATGTGTGAGAAATACTGTCTTTCTTTGTTTAAGATTCCAATGTTAAATTTGGAGGAATGTTTTAGTCTGTAAAATACAGTCTTTATATCGATTGTGCCACAGCAGGGAATTGTGTATAGTAGGGACACAAAATTAATGCATTTGGATGCATTTGGATGCAAAAAATTTAGAAATGCAACCTGTTTTATTTTGTCTATAACTAAATAAGTCTTTGCTACCTGCTGGATGGCAGGAAAGAAAAACATATGTCTAATCTGGTTGAAGTAGTGCTTAGTTTCTCTCCAAGAAAGAAAGTTCAGTCTCAGATTTTTTTCGTCCTTTTCAGTCCTCTGCTTTCATTCAAGATGGCATCCAAGGATGGAGCAAAGAGGTGTGGCTTGAGTTACCAGGTGGGGATAAGCTCAGGTGGTGTACTTTGGTGTGTCTGATCTCTAAGGCAGCATCTTTTGTCCACCAGCTTACTGCCTGCCCTGTTGGTTTGTGTGGCTGAAGTTTGTGGCTACTGTGATTCTAGGTCTGTGCTTTTGACTGAAGAACTGCTCCCAGAAACAGTTTTGCACTGTTGGGGATGTAAATTGGCACAGCCACTATGGAAAACACTATGGAGAGCACTCAAAAAAATAACAATCAAACTAATATATAATCCATAAATCCTTATTCTGGGTATATATCCAAAGGAAATGAAAATAAGATAAAAAGATATCTGCAATCCTATGTTCACTGCAGCATTATTCACAATAGCCAAGGTATGGTGACAACCTACCTGTCCATCAATGGATGAATGGATAAATATACACACAATGGAGTATTACTCAGCCACGAGAAAGAAGGAAATCCTGTCTTTGCAACAACATGGATGGATCTTGAGGGCATTATGCTAAATGAAATAAGTCAGAGAAAGACAAATACTGTATGATCTCACTTATATGTAAAAGTTGAACTCCTAGAAACAGAGTAAGAAATTGGTTGCCAGGGGCTAGGGGTAGGAGAAATTGGGAGATGCTGGTCAAAGGGTACAAACTTCAGTTATAAAGTGAGTTAATTCTGGAGATCTAATGTACAGCATGGTGATTATAGTTAATATTACCATATTATATACTAGAAAGTTGCTAAGAGAATAGATTTTATATGTTCTCACCACAAAAAAGAAATGGTAATTATGTGAGGTAATGGAAGTGTTAGCTAACACTATGGTGGTAATCATTTTGTAATATATAGGTTATATACTTTAAACTTACACAGTGTTTTATATCAATTATATCTCAGTAAAGCTGGAAAAATATAAAAAAGAACTGTTCCCAGCTTTCCAATAGAAATTTTCACACTGTGACCTAGAAATGAATAGATCTACATTCTAGCGTAGGTTTCCTGAGTCAGTTTCCTATAAAGCAAGAATATCAGCCTAAGAACCACTCCTCACAAGGGAATATAAATATTTTGACAACAATTCATTCATCTCTTGGCTCCATAAATATCTCCTGCCTGGAGGATTTATTCAAGAATAAAAATGGTGGCTGTTGAATTTTTCTACTCCAATTTAGTGAATGATTCATTCATTGAATGTCTAAGTGATGGTCATAAATAGAAATATAGAATACTAGCACTGGAAGGAACTCATCTCTATCTTATAGGCTTGAGAAAACAGCCTAGGTTAAGTTAAATGATTTACTCAAAGTTACCTAATTAGTTATTGGCAGAGGTGGAATCGGAATCTGGGACCCCTGACTCTTAATTATACCACAGAAATTTAAAAGATACTGTTTTATTTATCTAATTACTAATTCACTACAAACTAAATTGGAGTGTGCATTTTTCTTATCAATAATTAAAATGTTAATGTGCATATTGTTATTACCTTTTTTAGGAAGCCAAGTTGGATTATGAATAGTCTTCATTAATATGAATTAATTAAAAGTCTTTAACTTTCATACAAATAATCTATTTTGAAACCAGAACAGTTCTGAATCAATGTGAGAGACAAAACCCTGGGATCTTCTCCTGGGTCTCAGTATTATGTCTTTGGAATGCTTTATTTCAAGCAAGCATTTTTAATGACATAAAGTAAACTATTTCTAAGAGTTCTTTTACTCTTAAAAATTAGAAGAGGGGCGCCTGGGTGGCTCAGTCGTTAAGCGCTTGCCTTCGGCTCAGGTCCTGATACCTGCATCGGGCTCCCTGCTCTGCGGGAAGCCTGCTTCTCCCTCTCCCACTCCCCCTGCTTGTGTTCCCTCTCTCGCTCTGTCTCTCTCTGTCAAATAAATAAAATCTTTAAAAAAAATTAGAAGGAAGAAAAAGTGCCCAAAGAAAGTATTTGGGTCAATTGGTAATTGACTAATTCCACATCACAATTACACTGTGTTTTATGTCTCCATATAGATCCAAGAACAGAACTACCTGATTCCCACATTAAAATCCTCTTGAGAAATTCTCCTGCAGAGCTTGTCTCCCAGCCACGTCTATACATGTGCCTCTGTGGATAGTACATTAATACCACTCACAGTAGAAGGTATTGTTCTTTATAGTTAGTCAAATTAATTATTTGAACACCCCAGGATGTACAACATGAAAGAACAGCTTTATAGATATTCAGGGCACTATATAATATGCCACGGTGAATTATTGACTCTAATGAGAACATCTTTAAAAGGCTGAACTCCCAGGGGTGCAGGCTGAAGAATTGGGAGGAGGGGCTCATACGTTAAATCAATAATTAGGAAGAAAGGAGGAAGAGAGACAGATTGGGCAAGAGATTTCTGAAAATTGAACACTTGTCATCTGTCTCTTTCCCTTGCTGATGATTCATTAAATGGAGATTAACTTCAGTAACTTATTGACCAACATGCCAATAAATCCTGAGCTATATCAGCTGCAATGCAGGAAATGGACAAGCCTGGATACATTGCCGAGGGGGTTGACTAAGTGTGATGTGCCTTAGAGAAATTCATGGGCATACTTAAGTATTGTGCTGGTTATGTGTGTTTCACATTTATATACTATACTGAGTATTGTGTTAGGTTGATAGGGGATGTAAAGTAGCAAATAACATTCTTAAAGGAGTTTATAGTTTATCTAGACACCAACTATGCATATGTGATGTTCACTCGAGAATTTACCCATATTTTTTAAAAGAACACTGTGATGATTTGCAACATGGAATTGTATCCTTTCCATCATCTCTGACTCTATCTCATGCTCACATTTTATCAGTAAACTTTCTTTAGAAACAGATTGTTTTAGCCCTTGCCATACGCTCTACCAAAAAAACAAAAAGGTGGTTTAAGTTTTGTGCGACATTGACAAAAATTTTTTAAAAAGTGTAATTAGAGACTGCAGTGGAATTTTTAGAAGTACTCCTAGTCTTCTAGAATCACTAAGTATATTATATTAAATATACATCAAATGTGGAAGAGTGATGTTTTGGACCACCTCTTAAAGAGGTTACAGTCCTAGAACATGAGCAAAACCCACCGTATTCAGCTCCTAAGAGAAATCAACCTACATATATTCTGCACTACTCAGAAAAGTTTCAAAGATAACTATCATTTTGAGGTCTTAGGGAAATAAGAAAGGAGGAATTAGTGAGTACTCCATTCTTCAGTTTCTATGGCAGTGCCAAGAGGGTTGGGGATGAGTCTACAGATGTTTGGAACTTGCTGGGTTCCCTGCACTGCACTCTCCTCCTTCTGCCCTGTGAAGGGGCTCAGCTTAGCTCAGTCTACCCACAGCTTCCTCCAGGGTAGGGAGCATAGAGAGAATTCATTCCCACCAAGACATCCTCAGATGAGGTCAGCAGAATGTCAAGGTCTGTCTTGCCCCTGGACCCCTCTATCTATTGCCAAGGCTTCTAGAACTGGAATTCTGTTCCCTTCAGCCCACTCCTTAGTACCTTCATGACTGGGTCTTCTAGCTCAGGCTCTGTGTCCCTGTTGTCTGAACTCTTAGTGTCTCACTGCTAATGCCTATCTGGACCACCCATCTATGTGTTCTGTAACCTGAGATGTTATTGAACATAAAGTCCAAAGACACACACACACACACACACACAGTTTCCTCATTCTGAGATTTTATGAAAGAACAATGGTAACTGTGGCAACCCTTGTTATATCCCTATGGAGTTTTTGAGAGATTGATGTTTTGTATTGTTTCTCATCCTAGGTAACATTGGCCTCAAAAGCCAAAAAGTCTCTGGCAAGAGAAATGTTCTTAGAAGACCCTGAAAATACAATCTCCTTTCATGACAGTTAGCAAAATATCTTCTGTCACTTCTGGGGCTCTCATTCCCCCTCTTTGCAGCATTCATAGCATTCAAGTATATTAAGCATTCACAACATTTATATGTGGCCCAGCCTCTGTTCTAATCCTGTGTATTAGTCCAGCTAACTGCAGCTCACTCAGTGCTGCTGTTTGCACAGCTGGACATGTCGGATAGAATGAGTTCATCCCTTCAAAGATGAGCTTACAGCCACCATCTAGTAGTGTCTTTCTTTTTTACACCTACGACCATTCCTCATTGTTCTCACAAGCACAGTGAGTTTTAATGAAGTCATGTCTTTTAGTGTAACGCTGCAGGTGCACAAATGCTGATAAACCTCCTTAACTCACTGTCAGATCAGCATGTTTATCTTCAAGCTGCAGAATGTATTTAATTATAAGATATGAAAAGGTCCTTCAGATTTGTTCTCTGGGCTCAGAACTAATGATTCATCCATGAAGCGCTGTGTCTCCCTAAAGGTTATAATGACTAGTTGCTGATCTTCTGAAGAACTCCTTCATAGTAGCATCTGGACTGCAAGGTATAGAAATTTCTTTTAAAAATAAAGAAAAAGCTTCTAAAGGCCCAGGAAATTTTACCAAATATAGAGTTAACACAATCAAACATACACACACACACACACTTATATATATAGAGAGAGAGATGCCAATATGGTTAGATATAACCTGCTTCCAGAACTGTGCTGTAAGGAATTCACTCTTAAAATTTTAAGATGCAAATACCCCTAGGAGGTTATTAACATCTTAATATCAATGAAATTTAATCACATTGCTTTCTTCTTAAGACTAGATTTCTGAGGGAATGGGAGTTTGACCTAGAAATTGGAAGGGAGATGTGTGAGGAGGGATGGGTCCTGAGAAGAGGGGAGAAGAGAGTTGGGGAGTGTTGAACTCTCCCTAGTAAATGGGGCTGGAGCAGTCCCTTTAGAAGGAGAACACCGTGCATTCAAAGGGCCATGGGATCCTAAGGGAAGAAGAGGCAAACTAAGGATGTAAGATGGAGGCACAAGCATGGGCAAGGATGGGGAGGGCAGAAGGGAGGTAAGATTCCAGTCAAAAGATAAATAGGGTTGGTGGAAAGTGAATTCATTGATCGAGAGTTAGATAAATCGTTTGACCTATAAGCATGTTTTCATCTGCCTATGTCACTTCACAGCTATTAGCATAAGATCGTACCTGATCAACAACTTACTGGAAAGTGTTTGAAAACTATAGAGCAAAAACAAAAACAAATTATAGCATAATGTAAATTATCATAATTATTACTTCCATTAATCAGTTGAGTATTGATTGAACACAGACCATTTGCCAAGTGCTGTACACAATAAAAAGCCCCTTCACTCAAGTTTCTCAGAGCTTAGTGAGGAGACAGGTGAGCAAATAAATAACCACAACAGAGGATGCAAAATACAGCATAAAGTGCTACAGGGGTAAGGAAGAAGAAGGACTGCGTCTGCCTGGGGAAATTAAGGCTTTTCAGAGGAAGAGATGGCTGAGCTGGGTCCTGCGTGATGAGGAGTTGACAAGAGGGAACAATGGAAAGTCAGAGGGCAGAGGCAGCCAGCCCCATGTGGTAAGTCTATGCTGCTCAGTGCTGCTTGGCGTAAAGAATAAAAAGCACAGGAATGCCAAATCTCATAACTAACTCCCCTGGCCTGATTCCATGCTCACCAAGCCGCCTTCTGATGATAATTTGGCTTCCCGCTTGGATTTACCTGCAGGGAAAGCGCATGCTGGTCAAGAGGCTGAAAGTATCCAGTCCACTAGATGATTATATTTCTCATTGTAAATTAATCAGCATTCTGGCTGATGCATTTTTTTAAAGTGCAGAAATGAAACTATCACTTATAAAGCAGTTGTAAAGAAAATTAGGTGAAAATTCACCAGGAAATCAGCCTTCAGGCTGCTGATGTGGACAATGACAGAACAGCTGTGCAAACACCACAGGTAACTTCCGGGAATGGGCTCCTGACAAAGCCATATTACACAGCACGTTTTCTTCACACGTCAAGTGCTGTCTTTCACATTTTTCTCTGTTGTAATAATCCTCTGAAATAGCCAAAAGTAAGCACCAAATGTCAGTCTTTCCAGACTCCTAGAAACCAAGGTCTAGAGGATAAAATGCACCTCCTTTACCAAATCCTTTACCCTTCCTGTTATGGGCTGAATTGCGTCCCTCCAAAATTTTTATGTTGAAGTCCCAACTCCTAATACCTCAAAATATGTCTGTATTTAGAAATAGGGACTTTAAAGAAGTAATTAAAGCTCAGTAAAGTCATTAGGGTAGCCCCTAATCCAGTATATCTGGTCTCCGTGTAAGGAGAGATTAGAACACAGGAATGCACAGACCATGTGAAGACAGAGGGAGAAGATGGCCACCTGCACGCCAAGGAGAGAAACCTTAAAGAAACAACCTTCCCCACACCCTGATCTCAGACTTCTAGCCTCCAGGACTTGAATAAATTTCTGTTGTTTAAGCCACCCAGTCTGTGGAACTTTGTTATGGTAGCCCTAGCAAACTAATACGCTTCCTTTCAGATTCTTCTCCCAACCATTCCAAACAGAAGATTCCTAACTGGGCCCTTCAACAACCTGGAATTTGTCTACGCGAGCATCAGGAATGCATTTTAGTCCTCCATGCTCATTTTCACTCCATTTACTCAAGTGGGTGACTTTGGAGCCCATGCCATAAGCATGGTCCAGTCTTGCTAAAGTAACCAAAGACATAACTTCTGAGGCATGAGGGTCTAGAAGTATAATGGTTATACAAACTGTATCCAGACCTGGACACAAATGAGGTGAAGATCTTATATGCTGAAAGTATAAAAATTTATGATTGTCCTCATTTTGCCATGATATTTTTCTTAATTTCTATTTTTAAAACCAATACCCTGCTGAACAAGTGAGCCACAGAGTTTAGCTAGTTCCTGAAGATATATACCCTAGAACAATCAACTTATTGGAGAAACTCCAAAATCTCTCACATTATTTAATAATTGATTTCTGAATGAATGGAGCCCTCTGTTCTAGACTTTTGGTTTCAAGATCTGCTTGAGTTCTTTTTGCAGGTTATGTTAACAAAAACCAGTTTGAGGAACTGGACCCATTTACAACTGGAACTGGGCTCAAATATGTTTCATTCTTCCCCTTGTCCACTTTTTACCACTTCTTTTTTTGTAAGAAGAAAGACCAACATCTTTTTCCTTGTAAAAAATCATCATCGGGGCACTTGGGTGGCTCAGTCAGTTAAGCATCTGCCTTGGCTCAGGTCATGATCTCTGTTCAGTGGGGAGTCGGCTTCTTCTTCTCCCTCTCTCTCTCTGCCCTTCCCCTGCTCGTGTGCTTGCTCTCTTTTGCTCTCTAATAAATAAATAAAATATTTTTTAAAAATAATCATCAGATAGGTATTCATGTGGTTCATGAATACTGATAGTTCACTAATATGTCCCTTTTAAATTTCCACTGAAATATACCACATATGGAGGGTAAAATCTTAATTCCTGACATTCAATACCTGCTCCAGTTCAGAGTTAACATTAAAATTGCTCCTGTTAGAGATGCCTGGGTGGCTTTGTCAGTTGAGCATCCGACTCTTGGTTTCTGCTCAGGTCATGATCTCGGGGTCATGAGATCAAGCCCAGTGTCGACTCCGCGCTCGGTGCAGGGTCTGCTCGGGATTCTCTCCCCCTCCCTCTGTCCCTACCCCCATTCATGCATACTCTCTCTCTAAAATAAATAAATAAAATCTTTTTAAAAAAATGCTCCTGTTACATGAACAGTGATGAGTCATGTGCATAGAATGTACCCTTGAGATGATGTGATGAAAACGACACTTCGCCTCTTTGGTCTTCCTCTCAAAAACACATAACCCAATCTAATCATGAGAAAAGCATGAGACAAATCCCCTGTCCCCAACTGAGGGACATTTGATTAAATACCAGAACAGGATTCCTCAAAACTGTCAAGGTCTTCAAAACAAAGTTTGGGAAAATATTAGGAGCCTTAGGAGACAAGACAACTAGATGCAATATGGATGAGATCCTGCAACAGGAAAAAAAATTTTAGATAAAAACAAAGGAGGGGGCACCTGGGTGGCTCAGTTGTTAAGCATCTGCCTTTGGCTCAGGTCATGATCTCAGGGTCCTGGGATCGAGCCCTGCATCAGGCTCCCCGCTCAGCGGGAAGCCTGCTTCTCCCTCTCCCACTCCCCCTGCTTGTGTTCCCTCTCTCACTGTGTCTCTCTCTGTGAAATAAATAAAATCTTCTAAAAACATTTTTAAAAAAAGGAAATCTGAATAAAGTTAATAATTTTTCAATACTGGCTTGTTAATTATAACAAATGTATCATAGTAATGTAAGATGTTACTAATAGGGGAGCTGGGTATGGGGCATATGGGAACTCTGTACTATCTTCACAGTTTTCTGTAAATGTAACATTGTCCTAAATTAAAAAGTTAACATTAAAAAAATGTTCCTGTTTAACTCTCCCCAAAGGCCTTTTCTGTCTGTAATCAGGCTCTAATACATAGCCAGTGCTCTTTAATATGTGGCTCCCCTCCCTCTGATACCCTCTCCCAGTGCAACTTTTGTACATATTTCATGTACACTTTATCTTTCAGTAACAAGAGCTTCTGTTAACTTTCAACAGTCATCTGAAGGCTACTCCTCCCTCTTCTCTTTAAAGCAAATACTTTAGTGGGGGCTTCATATCATCATCCCATCCTCTGGACAGACCCAGCACGTGACCCTTGTCTTCATGTTTTCTCCATTGGGATGTCTACAACTTCAAATCCTGGGGCAGCTTTCTCACAGTATAAGCCCCAAGTTTTCATTAAATAAAGCCCTTTGGGGCCAAAGCTCAGCTGCTAGAAGAGGTAGAAGCCAAGAGGCCCCACACTAAATCAGTGTGAGGAAAATCGATACCAGGGAGAGCTGGGGTATACTGTTTTCAGCCCTTAGCATTAAAGGTCTTGTAACACTAAAGGCATCCAGATGCATACTACCTGGGACCCAAAGTCCCCAAAGAGAGTATTCTTTTACTATTGAATCATTTGGGATTTGTGTTATTAATTTTGTTGCTTTTTTTGTTTGGTTTTTAATCTAAAAGCAATGTTTGAGGGGGGGGGAAACTGTTGGACTTGATATTTAACTCACACTCAGATTGGCTTTTATTCAGAGCCAAGCAGACCTTGATCTTTATTTATTATTCAAGAATACAATTAGCCTGGAGTTGGTTTTCAGACCCAAACACAAAGAAAGGCCCACATAAATCTGAGCAGGGATAATGCCACTCTCCCTATAACTGATGTGATGATGGAGCAAGTAGCAGGCAGCAAATCGATACACCACCATCCTCCTCAGCACAAGGCTTAAAGGGAGTCTTTGCCCCTGTTCAGAAAGCAGGGCAAGATGGACCTGCCTAGCAAATACTTACCTAAGGGAATCCCTTTTACTTAGCAAATCATTGATTTAGAAAATATATGGGTGCTAAGAAGAAGAAAGCTTATGATCCAATAATGTATGCTCAGCACAAAAGTAAGCTAATGCTAGTCCTTCAGGAAAAAAGAAAATTTAACCCTCTGATGGGCCAAGTGGAATCCTAGAAACCCTCAAAGAAGAAAAAGAGAGTCTGGTAACAGAATTGTTATAGGTCACATATGCATACATATTCCATTGACCTTTGTAGAAATAGAATATTTCGATGTATATCTACTAATCATCACTACCAATCAAAATAAAATGTAAAATAATAACTGTATCATATGATTAGATCAGTATGCAATAATTTTATTCCCCATATAATAACTACCATCTGTTGAGTGCTATGTGCCTGGCACTATGATGAGAACTTCTACTCAATAGCTCAGTCACACCTCATAAGAACCCCAGGAAGTAAGTATCACTATTATCTCCATTTTATGGCTAAGATATCTGAGCTCAGAGAAGGTAAATAATTCTTCTGAGATCTTACCAGTTGGTTAGAGGGAGAAGTGGGATGTGAATTGCTGTCATTCTGGGACTGAAGCCCAACCCAAAGTCATCATGCTAGTAGTTCTTTCACTCTCACCCATGCTCTGATGCATTTCAATACATAAGCCCTCCTGCCACCTCCAGATAGCCATTAGGAGCCCTACAACTCTCAGCCACTCAGATCTTTCCTCCTTGAAGAAAACATGCAAGAGTGGGGAATACGCATGTGACCCACAGTTCATTGCCACTACCACCTCCTAATAATTGTTGAGAATTATGCAATAATAATTTGTAATTTTTAAAAATTCCTCAGCAGAAAACTTCAGAGCTATTAGATCAGAATCATTAGATCAAACTTCTGCCTGCATTAGAATCACCAGGAGAGCTTGTTAAAACCACAGGTTGTTGCGCCCTACCCCTAGAGATTCTATTTCCATACTTTGAAGCTGGGCCTGAGAATTTGCATTTCTAACACACAGGTGATGCTGATGCTGCTGGGCCAGGCCCATGCTTGGAGGACCACTGCATTAAACTATCTGATTAACATAAACATTATTTAGCCCTTCAGAGAGACCCAGTACACACAAGTCTGATACATTCCCCAAACACAAAAATACCAGACAATTTCCAGAGTCAGGGCCGGTTTCATGGGTATTTGACCAATGCAGTTGCATACGACCCTTAGGATCCTGCACCTGGTTTTTAATGCTCTGCAGTCACTGTCTTAATATTCTTAGAATTTCATCTTTGAGTTTTGTGTTTTGTAAATGAAGTTCAATGGGACAATGGAGCATGCTTGGGGGTATTGAAGCCTTGATGTGGTCCCACCTCTGGCCACCTCTCTATTTCTCTGGGATGGGTTCTCAGTCCCCACTGTTCCCTGACCCCTGGCACTCCAGCCACCCTAAGATGGCCCTCCCCAAACCTGCCCCGTAACAGCTGCCACCTTGGCAACTACTGGTCATGTTGAGATACGAGGTTAGACCTGTATTCCTTGGCCCAATAGGGGCCTGAGCACTGGTATGAGAAGGGTCAGTGTTCAGTGCAAGCCCACAGCCATCTCTGGATGGGGCAAGGTGGTGGCCATCCCCAATCCAAGCTGATAGCACCTTAGCATGTCTGCAGGTGACTCAGAATTTAGGATTCCCACCGTCCAGAAGTGGAGACTTTGATGGGGAAGATTCCTGTAATTCTTCTGGATTCAAAATGTTCAAGTTGTTTGGGCTATAACCTGATTCTAAAGGAGAAACAACTTGAGATGAATAACCCCTCTTAAATGAAACATTGTACAAACTTGCAAATGAGCTTTGAATGGGGCATTCCAAGGACTTTTCAACCATTGAAGTGATCACAAAGAAAAAAGATATTTGAAAGACTTGAATGGAACTTGTAATGAGAACTTTATATTATCTGTCTTCCTTCCCACCATAACTAATTCATTTGCAGGTGTGTTTAATGATTTATGTCCATATTCATCATTGAAGAATACCCTAGACCAGTGTTTCTCAAACAATTAAAAGTACATATAAATCAATATTGCAGTATGATAACCACTGTAGCATTAGTTAACACCTCTATCATGTCTCATAATTATCATTTTGTGTTGAGAACAATTAAGATCTAGACTCTTGGAAACTTTGTTTATAACATTGTTGACTATAATCACTATGCTGTGCATTAGACCTCCAGATGTAATCTTGAAGGACATACATCAAAATGTAAACCACTCTGGGTGGTAGGCTTATATGTGATCTTCACTCTGTGTATTTGCATTTTTTTTAATTTCTAAAATCATGTATTGCATGCACAATAAAATGTTACATTTCTTTTAAAGAAGTACATATAAATCACTTGGAGATTTTGTCAAAATATAAATTCTGATTCAGTGGGCCTAGAATAGAACGAAAGAATCTGTATTTCTAACAAGCTTCCAGGTGATGATGATGCTGCTGCTTGATTCTAGATCTTTGTCTCAAAATATGGTCCATGGACCAGTAGCATCTGCAATCCCTAAATGTTTAATGGAAATTCAGAATATTTGGACATACCCATGACCTACAAAAAAGAATTTGCACATTTAATAAGTTGTCTGGGAGAGATTCATAAGCACATCAAAGTGTGAGAACCTCAACCTTCCAAATCACATCCTTCTCCTATTTCTTCTGCTTTCCAAGGCCACAAGATGGGAATCAGTCATTGGGACTATTGATGACTGTCCCAAGTTATAATATGGTAGGCCTTAAGAAGACACATTGAACTTTATTTTATTCTCTATCCTGACTCTCCCAACTATGACTGAGGGTAGCAGAACTTTTGGCTATGGTCTAAGACTATATAAGAAAATGCAGCAAAGGAGCTCTAAAATTACTGCAGTTCACTATTAAATATTCATGCCACTTGCTCTGAGGAGTGTAGTAGAATGGTTACAAGTACACAAAAGGCTCTAGAAACAGTCAGCAGATTCTACTTATGCCCCCTATGAGCTGTGTGACCTTGGGCAAATTACTTGACCTCCCTGTGCCTCAGTTTCCTCATTTAAAACAGGATTAAATAAAGTAATAAAGCCCTTGCAGTCATGCCTTATGTATAGTAAGCTTTGTGGAGATGTCTAAATGTAAACTTGAAAATATGGCTAAATTTTAAAATTTCTTTTGCAGGGCCTCAACATTTCTATAATTTATGTTAATTGAACCTGATGTGCTCTGACGAGATTCACATTTTCCATTTATTAGAGAGAAGAGGAACATCCCCATAGTTATTACAGCAGTTAACACATCGGGCATTGAGAAGCATGATGAAAGTGGGACTGGCAACCATGGCCCCCAAGATCCTAAAGGTGAGGCCTTAAATCTATCTCTATATTTCATGGTCACCCACCAGCTAGAGGAAGAAAATTCAAAATATGCCTCCAGACTTCCACATACACAGAAAGTCTCACCACTGTAAAACCAATTTGTTTTACCTTAATATTCAGAGATTGTTGTTTTCTGTATGATTAAGCATCAAAAGCTGCCAAGATACTGTGCAAAATTAAGTTTAAAATAGAATGTTTAGCAATTAAATCTCCCTCAGTAAATTGGCTAGTAGCAGTGCAATAAAGTGCAATATACAAACACTGTTTTTCGACTTAAATAAAAACCTAAGGGGAAAACCCATATAACAGAGACTCTCAGATTTCAACACCCCTTCTCCACCCAAGATATTGAAGATAGGATCAAATATATTGCAAGATGTCTGCTGCACTTACAGGCTTTTCAGATGCCTGCCCTACGAAGCCAGTTTCCCTTGTGCTCCATCAATTATTTCTTTGTTTTGCCTGGATGGTGCTTGTAAACTCCTCAAGGTGTGCTCCTGGGCAGTTATGCACATTTAAGAATTTTCCCTTCTGATCCCTACTTGGCTGTCTCTGGACCAGAGCTGGTTTGCAGGCAAGAGAAAACTGCTGAAAATTTCATGACATTTAGATTTAAAAAGCACATGGTAGTGGCTCAATAGGTTTGCTTACCTTGGATTAAAACCTATTAACGTTCCAGCATTTTTCTTCTCCGTGAGATTCATTTCTGACTTGCGTGTGGTGACTTGCAGAGTGCTTCATTACAGCTCAGGGGCACAACTGATGCCACACAAGCCATTAAAAATGAGTTTGTGAGAGTACAAAAAAGAAACCTTTGTAGACGAGGGCCAATTTGTTTCGAAGGCGATGCACTGTAAGAACATTCACAAAGCGGCAAGCATTATCTCAGATTCAAGCTATGCCGTTTTCTCTCCTATTTTTAAATACCAAATAGAGGACGGGAGAGTCCTTTCTTTGTGACAGCAGCTTTGGTTCCTGCCCTTATTTTCTGCCATTATAGCTCTAGTTAAGCTGTATGAACAGCCCTGTGTTTTTTGCTTTGGATGAAAATACATAAATCTGTGTTTGACTAGGGTCCTAAGGAGAGTCATATTATTCTCTATGCCTCAGTTTCTTAATATTCAAAATACTTCCCTTACCAAATTCAGGGTTGTTGGTATGAATCAGGAGAGCTAATGAATATAATTTTTATAATTAAAAATCAGGTAGAGCACAAAGAATTATTTTTGTTGTTATTAAAGCAGGCACATTTACTAATTGCCATCTCAAGATGCCCCCATTGTTTTTCCTAATTGGTTGAAATGTAATTTGGCTTTGATTAATTCTGTTATTTTTTCCATATTCAGCCTAGCTACAAGCTTCCAGGTAGATAGCTTTGGATCAGGGTTTCTCCTTTGATATATTGGGTTGGATAATTCTTTAGGGGGGTCTGGGGGGACTGTCTTGTGCATTGAAGGATATTTCACAGAATCCTTGACCTCTACCCATTAGATGGCAGTATCACACATACCCAATTATAACAATCAAAATTGTCTCCAGATAATGCCAAATGTCCTCTCGTGGACAAAATTACCCAGTAGAGAACCACTGCTTTTTGAAGTTAATCAAGCTGGTATTGTCTGTAGTTGAATTTATTGTAAGTGGAGAATAGCAAGAACAATTTAGCAAAAGCTACAGAAACCAGGGGGGCACACTCCAAGAGCATTTCACAATTCATATAGCACAGATATTAACCAAACCTGAATGCTAATAGTGGCCACTAAAGCTAAGAATGAAGCTGAGGCTGTCTACAGAAATTTCAGAGCGGGATTTGGAGGAGACAGGAAGGTACTTCAGAAGGGTCCCCAGAACTGCAGGCATACATCTACCTAATAGTGGAAAATGCCTTTCCATTCCAGGGGCCAGAGGAAAAGAAAAAAAAAAGTACCTGGGACAGAGCTGGTCAAAGGGCAGATGAAGACAGAGCAGAAAGGGTTTTCATGTTGGGCAGAGAGTGACTGAAGAGGAGAGAGGACAGGGCAAAATGATATGTGGAAAATAAAAAAGCAAGAAGAGTGGAGAAAAGGATGATTGAAGGAAGAGCAGGAAGGAAGCAAAAGTGACAGTGAACATAGAGGAAAGAAATAGGAGGAAAGTCAAAAGATATAAAGATATGGCTGGCTTCTGAGCTTATCTGGATCCACCTGAATCTCTGCTCTGGCCTGCCACCCTGTAGCTTCTGCTCCCCACTGACTGTGTGGTCTTGATCAACTGTACTTACCTCCTCACAGGCTGCTCTGCCCATCGGGTCATGTAGTCAGGGACTGACTGGTCAAAAAAGACATAGTACCTACCGCTCTGCTCTGGCTTCAGTCCACATTCTGCCTTTTCCCCCTTCAAATTAACTCAATGGCTGGTTCCCAAAGCTGGCCATGTCCCAGCACAATATTAGGCTCATCCTAAGCACAGAATGGATGTGCTGATGGTATCCAGTTCTTAGTCTGACCTTCAAGGCCCTCCAGCTTTTGCCTTCACCCTACCTTTCCAACCTAGACCATCCTTATTCTGATAGTTACCAACTGTGTTTTTTAGAAACTTGATCTGTAAGACATTAATCTCTATTATGATCACTTAATAGTGATCATAGGATCATAGGATTGTCTCTCCTCATGAAAGTGTGACATAATTTGTAACTCCTGTAGCATTGAAACACATATGGATTTCATTATAGAATTTGTGCACACTTTGCCCTTCCTACTAGAGGGTAAGTTCGTGCAGGGAGCACCTAGAATATAGTAAGTGCTAGCTAAATAATGGATGAAGGGAAGGGAAGGAAGAAGTTGAGTCTAAGGAACATAAGTGCTAATAGAAGGGACATGGAAGAAGGAATAAGGAAAACGGGAAAGGAAAAAGATGAAATTTAAACAGTGTATTTTACTAAAGTAAACATAATTAATCTACTTGCCAGGATAAGCTACATTTCAGGGCATTTTAAAAATGATATCAGTGTCCCTAACCTCCATAGTTAAAAACTCCAAAAAGAGTGAAGAGAAAGATAAAGGTGTTGATAGTGTTAAATAGTATTTACTTTTAAAGAAACCAGAGATGCTCTTAAAAACATAAAAATTTGATGTATATTCCTAGAAAAACACTGGCAAAAATACTTTGATAGCAGTTTCAGAGACATAACAATTCATTTACCTGGAAATTATTTATTTAGTAACCTCAGCTATCCCCCCAGATAGTCAAGGACAAAGCAAAAGAGAAGGGCCATCAAAAGAGACACTCTAAGGTGAATAGACTAAATCTCAGGTAAATATATCCAGGATTAGAACCTATTTACCCTCTCTTCACACATATTTCTATTAAGAACGGGTAGAAAATAGTTTCCACTTGTCCCGCGTCGGGCTCCTTGCTCAGCAGGGAGCCTGCTTCTCCCTCTGCCTGCTGCTCTCCCTCTTTTTCTCTCTGTCTCTGATGAAGGAAGGAAGGAAGGAAGGAAGGAAGGAAGGAAGGAAGGAAGGAAGGAAGGGAGGGAGGGAGGGAGGGAGGGAGGGAGGGAGGGAGGGAGAAAGAAGTTTCCACCTCATAGGAAAATATGGCAGCATTAGATAGTAGAAAAAAGAGTTTCTGAAGAATGCATGGAACATCAGAGAATGATGGTTGACACCAAATACCTATGATCATTGCCCCAGCACCACCTTCAGAGGCTTATCTCTAGAAAAGCTGCTTCCTGCAGAAAATGAGACCATGAAAAGGAAGCTCCCTTAAATCCAGAGGAGATGGCCACAGCTAGACAGATCATCTGAGCTGCTCCAGCTTAACAAGCATCATATACCTTTCTGTTGGTTTCCATGTGTCTGAATGTTCTTCAAGACCTCCTGCATGTAGACTTCAGCCTCAGTTTCCCCTGCTGTTGGGTGGTTTTCCTCAGACCTTAGGGGAAAGTCTGTGCCTCTACAGCCATATTCAGATGCCTGGCTTCATGTGACCCTACAAACAGACACACATACAGGGATCTGGATGTAGGCTTGAGACTGTAGTTCTTGGCTGACACACCTTGGTGGTTGATACAGCATGACAGAGGAGGAGAAGCTAGGGAAAAAAAAAAAAAAGCATACCTGAAAACCTAGAATGGCAGAGGACCTAAGAGACATTTAGAGCCATCCAGGTACTTGAAACTCAAAAATCCCCAAACAGATTCAACCCAAAGATCTTTACTGAGATACATTATTTAAACAAAACAAAACAAAAAAAAACTCTCAAAAACCAAAGACAAAGAGAATTTTGAAAGCAGCCAGGGAAAAAAGATTCACCCCATATAAGAGAACCCCAATAAAGTCATCAGCAGATTTCTCAGCAGAAATCTTGCAGGCCAGAAGAGAGTGGGATAATATACTCAAAGTATTCAAAGAAAAAAACTGCCAACCAAGAATACTTTACATGGTAAAGTTGTCCTCCAGAAACAAAGGTAAAGACTTTCTAATACTCTGATAATGGTAGTGTATAAATCACTTCAAACCCTAGAATACAGGTTAGAAGAGAAAACTAATGAGATAACTATAGCTACAATATTTTGTTAATGGATATATAATATAAAAAGATGTAAATTATGACATCAACAACATAAAATCGGGTAGTGGCAAGTAAATATGTAGAACTTTTTTATGCAATTGAAGCTAAGCTGTCAGCTTAAAATAGAGCACTATAACTGTAAGATGTATTATGAAAACACTATGGTAATCACTAAGTAAATAAACATAATAGAAATACAAATGATAAAGAAAATGAATCAAAGCATACCACTACAAAAAATCATCAGTTCACAAAGAAAGACAGCAAGAGAGGAAGAAAGGAACAAAGGTACAACAAAACAATCAGAAAGCAGATAACAAAATGATGATAGTAACTCCTTATCTATCAATAATTATTCCAAATGTAAATGCTTAAATTCTCCAATTAAAAGACACAGAGTAGCTTAATGGATTTAAACAAACGAACAAAAACCAAGACCCAACTATATGCTGCCTACAAGAGACTCAGTTAAACTTTAACAACACTCATAGGCTGAAAGTGAATGGATGAAAAAAAAATACTCAGTGCAAATGTAAACCAAAAGAGAGGTAGCTTTACTTATATCAGGGGTAGCTTACTTAGACAAAATAACTTCAAGTCAAAAGCTGTAACAGAGACAGAGAAGGTCATTATATAATGATAAAGTGGTCAATTCATTAAGAGGATGTACAATTTAAAATATAAACATACCCAGTATAGAAGCATCTAAATATATTAAACAATTCTTAACAGATCTGTAGGCAAAAATAGCAATACAATAATAGGGATTTCAATAGCCCACTCTCAACAATAGGATAGATAAATCACACAGACAGAAAGTCAGAAAATAATAAACCTGAACTATACTTTAGACCAAATGGACCTAACTAATATATACAGAAGATTCTGTCCAACAGCTGATACACATTTTGCTCAAATACACAGGGATCATTCTCCAGGATAAACCATATGTTAGATCATAAAACGAGTCTCTTTTTTTTTTGTTAACATTAACCTCCATAGCTCATTTTTTTAAATTTTATTTTATTATGTTATGATAACCACCATACATTATATCATTAGTTTTTGATGTAGTGTTCTGTGATTCATTGTTTGCGTATAACACCCAGTTCTCCATTCAATACGTGCCTTCTTAATACCCATCACCAGGCTAACCCATCGCCCCACCCCCCTCCCCTCTAGAACCCCCAGTTTGTTTCCCAGAGTCCATAGTCTCTCATGGTTCGTCTCCCCCTCCAATTTCCCCCCCTTCATTTTTCCCTTCCTACTATCTTCTTTTTTTTTTTTTTTAACATATAATGTATTATTTGTTTCAGAGGTACAGATCTGTGATTCAACAGTCTTACACAATTCACAGCGATCACCATAGCACATACCCTCCCCAATGTCTTATCACCCAGCCATCCGATCCCTCCCACACCCACCTCCAGCAACCCTCAGTTTGTTTCCTGAGATTAAGAATTCCTGATATCAGTGAGATCATGTGATACAGGTCTTTCTCTGATTGACTTATTTCGCTTAGCATAATACCTTCTAGTTCCATCCACATCGTTGCAAATGGCAAGATTTCATTTTTTTTATGGCTGCGTAATATTCCGTTGTGTATATATATACCACATCTTCCTTATCCATTCATCTGTTGATGGACATCTTGGCTCTTTCCAGAGTTTGGCTATTGTGGACATTACTGCTATAAACACTGGGGTGCACGTACCCCTTCGGATCACTACATTTGTATCTTTAGGGTAAATACCCAGTAGTGCAATGGCTGGGTCGTAGGGTAGCTCTATTTACAACTTTTTGAGGAACCTCCATACTGTTTTCCAGAGTGGCTGCACCAGCTTGCATTCCCACCAACAGTGTAAGAGGGTTCCCCTTTCTCCGCATCCTGCCAACATCTGTCGTTTCCTGACTTGTCAATTTTAGCCATTCTGACTGGTGTGAGGTGGTATCTCATTGAGGTTTTGATTTGGATTTCCCTGATGCCGAGTGATGCTGAGCACTTTTTCATGTGTCTGTTGGCCATTTGGATGTCTTCTTTGCAGAAATGTCTGTTCATGTCTTCTGCCCATTTTTTGATTGGATTATTTGTTCTTTGGGTGTTGAGTTTGATAAGTTCTTTATAGATTTTGGATACTAGCCCCTTATCTGATATGTCATTTGCAAATATCTTCTCCCATTCTGTCGGTTGTCTTTTGGTTTTGTTGACTGTTTCCTTTGCTGTGCAAAAGCTTTTTATCTTGATGAAGTCCCAATAGGTCATTTTTGCCCTTGCTTCCCTTGCCTTTGGCAATGTTTCTAGGAAGAAGTTGCTGCGGCTGAGGTCGAAGAGGTTGCTGCCTGTGTTCTCCTCTAGGATTTTGATGGACTCCTGTCTCGCAGTTAGGTCTTTCAACCACTTTGAGTCTATTTTTGTGTGTGGTGTAAGAAAATGGTCCAGTTTCATTCTTCTGCATGTGGCTGTCCAACTTTCCCAACATCATTTGTTGAAGAGACTGTCTTTTTTCCATTGGACATTCTTTCCTGCTTTGTTGAAGATTAGTTGACCATAGAGTTAAGGGTCCATTTCTGGGCTCTCTATTCTGTTCCATTGATCTATGTGTCTGTTTTTGTGCCAGTACCATACTGTCTTGATGATGACAGCTTTGTAATAGAGCTTGAAGCCCGGAATTGTGATGCCACCAGCTTTGCTTTTCCTGTGGCTATTCAGGGTCTTTTCTGGTTCCATACAAATTTTAGGATTATTTGTTCCATTTCTTTGAAAAAAGCTGATGGTATTTTGATAGGGATTGCATTAAATATGTAGATTGCTCTAGGTAGCATTGACATCTTCACAATATTTCTTCCTCCAATCCATGAGCATGGGACGTTTTTTCATTTCTTTGTGTCTTCCTCAATTTCATTCATGAGTATTCTATAGTTTTCTGAGTACAGATTTTTTGCCCCTTTGGTTAGATTTATTCCTAGGTATCTTATGGTTTTGGGTGCAATTGTAAATGGGATTGACTCCTTCATTTCTCTTTCTTCTGTCTTGTTGGTGTATAGAAATGCCACTGATTTCTGTGCATTGATTTTATATCCTGCCACTTTACTGAATTCCTGTATGAGTTCTAGCAGTTTTGGGGTGGAGTCTTTTGGGTTTTCCACATAAAGTATCATATCATCTGCAAAAAGTGAGAGTTTCACTTCTTCTTTGCCGATTCAGATGCCTTTTATTTCTTTTTGTTGTCTGATTGCTGTGGCTGGGACTTCTAATACTATGTTGAATAGCAGTGGTGATAGTGGACATCCCTGCCGTGTTCCTGAACTTAGGGGGAAAGCTCTCAGTTTTTCCCCATTGAGAATGATATTCTTTGTGGGTTTTTCACAGCTTTTATGATATTGAGGTATGTACCCTCTAACCCTATACTCTGAAGAGTTTTGATCAAGAAAGGATGCTGTACTTTGTCAAATGCTTTTTCTGCATCTATTGAGAGGATCATATGGTTCTTCTTCTTTCTCTTATTAATGTATTGTATCACATTGATTGATTTGCGGATGTTGAACCAAACTTGTAACCCAGGAATAAACCCCACTTGGTCGTGGTGAATAATCCTTTTAATGTACTGTTGGATCCCATTGGCTAGTATTTTGGTGAGAATTTTTGCATCCATGTTCATCAGGGATATTGGTCTGTAATTCTCCTTTTTGATGGGGTCTTTGTCTGGTTTTGGGATCAAGGTAATGCTGGCCTCATAAAATGAGTTTGGAAGTTTTCCTTCCATTTCTATTTTTTGGAACAGTTTCAGAAGAATAGGTATTAATTCTTCTTGAAATGTTTGGTAGAATTCCCCTGGGAAGCCATCTGGCTGGGCTTTTGTTTGTTGGGAGATTTTTGATTACTGCTTCAATTTCATTAGTGGTTATGGGTCTGTTCAGGTTTTCTATTTCTTCCTGGTTCAGTTTTGGTAGTTGATACATCTCTAGGAATGCATCCATTTCTTCTAGATTATCTAATTTGCTGGGAATTAGTTGCTCATAATATGTTCTTATAATTGTATTTCTTTGGTGTTGGTTGTGATCTCTCCTCTTTCATTCATAATTTTGTTTATTTGGGTGACTTCTCCTTTCTTTTTGATAATTCTGGCCAGGGTTTTATCAATCTTATTAATTCTTTCAAAGAACCAGCTCCTAGTTTCGTTGATCTGATCTACTGTTCTTTTGGTTTCTATTTCATTGATTTCTGCTCTGATCTTTATTATTTCTCTTCTCCTGCTGGGTTTAGGCTTTATTTGCAGTTCTTCCTCCAGCTCCTTTAGGTGTAGGGTTAGGTTGTGTATTTGAGACCTTTCTTGTTTCTTTCTCTTTCTTTCTTTCTCTCTCTTTCTTTCTTTCCTTCTTTCTTTCTTTTTCTTTCTTTCTTTCTTTCTTTCTTTCTTTCTTTCTTTCTTTCTTTCTTTCTTTCTTTCTTTTTTCTTTCTTTCTTTAATTTTATTATGTTATGTTAGTCACCATGCATCATTAGTTTTTGATGTGGTAATCCACGATCCATTGTTTTCATATAACACCCAGTGTGTCTACGGCCATACCACCCTGAACGCGCCCGATCTCGTCTCATATAACACCCAGTGCTCCATGCAGTACGTGCCCTCTTTAATACCCATCACTGGACTAACCAATCCCCCCTCCCCCCTCCCCTCTAGAACCCTGTTTGTTTCTCAGAGTCCATAGTCCCTCATGGTTCATCTCTCCCTCCAATTCCACCCCCCTCATTTTTCCATTCCTTCTCCTAATGTCCTCCATGCTATTCCTTATGTTCCACAAATAAGTGAAACCATATGATAATTGACTTTCTCTGCTTGACTTATTTCACTTAGCATAATCTCCTCCAGTCCCATTCATGTTGATGTAAAAGCTGGGTATTCATCCTTTCTGATGGCTGAGTAATACTCCATTGTATATATGGACCACATCATCTTTATCCATTCATCTGTTGAAGGGCATCTCGGCTCTTTCCACAGTTTGGCTATTCCGGACATTGCTGCTATGAACATTGGGGTGCATATGGCCCTTCTTTTCACTACATCTGTGTCTTTGGGGTAAATACCCAGGAGTGCAATTGCTGGGTCATAGGGTAGCTCTATTTTTATATTTTTGAGGAACCTCCACACTGTTTTCCAAAGTGGCTGTACCAACTTGCATTCCCACCAACAGTGTAAGAGGGTTCCCCTTTCTCCACAACCTCTCCAACATTTGTTGTTTCTTTCCCTGTCCATTTTTGCCATTCTCACTGGTGTAACCTGGTATCTCAGTGTAGTTTTGATTTGAATTTCCCTGATGGCTAATGATGATGAACATTTTTTCATGTGTCTGTTAGCCATTTGTATGTCTTCTTCAGAGAAGTGTCTTTTCATATCTTCTGCCCACTTTTTGACTTGATTATTTGTTTTTTGGGTGTTGAGTTTGAGAAGTTCTTTATAGATCTTGGATACCAGGCCTTTATCTGTAGTGTCATTTGCAAATATCTTCTCCCATTCTGTGGGTTGCCTCTTTGTTTCGTTGACTGTTTCCTTTGCTGTGCAGAAGCTTTTTATCTTGATGAAGTCCCAAAAGTTCATTTTTGCTTTTGTTTCACTAACTTTTGGAGATGTATCTTGAAAGAAGTTGCTGTGGGCGATGTCACAGAGGTTACTGCCTATGTTCTCCTCTAGGATTTTGATGGATTCCTGTCTCACATTGAGGTCTTTCGTCCACTTTGACTTTATCTTTGTGAATGGTGTTAGAGAATGGTCGAGTTTCATTCTTCTGCATGTGGCTGTCCAATTTTCCCAGCACCATTTATTGAAGAGACTGTCTTTTTTCCATTGCATGTTTTTTCCTGCTTTGTCAAAGATTATTTGACCACAGAGTTGAGGGTCCGTATCTGGGTTCTCTATTCTGTTCCATTGGTCTGTATGTCTGTTTTTGTGCCAGTACCATGCTGTCTTGGTGATCACAAATTTGTAATATAGCTTGAAATCGGGCAACGTGATGCCCCCAGCTTTGTTTTTCTTTTTCAACGTTTCCTTGGCAATTCGGGGTCTTCTCTGATTCCATACAAATTTTAGGATTGTTTGTTCCAGCACTTTGAAAAATGTCATTGGAATTTTGATCGGGATGGCATTGAAGGTATAGATTGCTCTGGGTAGCATAGACATTTTAACCATGTTTATTCTTCCGATCCATGAGCATGGAATATTTTTCCATCTTTTTGTGTCTTCTTCAATTTCTTTCATGAGTGTTCTGTAGTTCCTAGAGTATAGATCCTTTACCTCTTTGGTTAGGTTTATTCCGAGGTATCTTATGGTTTTTGGTGCTATTGTAAATGGAATCGTTTCTCTAATTTCTCTTTCTACAGTTGCATTCTTAGTGTATAAGAAAGCAACTGATTTCTGTGCATTGATTCTGTATCCTGTCACATTACTGAATTGCTGTATGAGTTCTAATAATTTGGGGGTGGAGTCTTTTGAGTTTTCCACATAAAGTATCATGTCGTCCGTGAAAAGAGAGAGTTTGACTTCTTTGCCAATTTGAATACCTTTTATTTCTTTTTGTTGTCTGATTGCTGTTGCTAGGACTTCTAGTACTATATGGAACAATAGTGGCGAGAGTGGGCATCCTTGATGTGTTCCTGATCTTAAGGGAAAGGCTCTCAGCTTTTCCCCATTGAGGATGATATTCGCTGTGGGTTTTTCATAGATGGATTTTATGAACTTGAGGAATGTTCCCTCTATCCCTATACTCTGAAGAGTTTTAATCAGGAAAGGATGTTGTATTTTGTCAAATGCTTTTTCTGCATCAATTGAGAGGACCATATGGTTCTTCTCCCTCCTCTTATTAATGTGTTCTATCACATTGATTGATTTGTGAATGTTGAACCACCCTTGCATCCCGGGGATAAATCCCACTTGGTCGTGGTGGATGATCCTTTTAATGTATTGTTGGATCCTATTAGCTAGGATTTTGTTGAGGATTTTGGAATCCATATTCATCAGGGATATCGGTCTGAAATTCTCCTTTTTGATAGGATCTTTGCCTGGTTTGGGGATTAAGGTAATGCTGGCTTCATAGAATGAGTTTGGAAGTTTTCCTTCTGTTTCTATTTTTTGAAACAGCTTCAGTAGAATAGGTATTATTTCTTCTTTGAATGTTTGGTAGAATTCCCCAGGGAATCCATCAGGCCCTGGACTCTTGTTTTTTGGGAGTTTTTTGATCACTGCTTCAATCTCGTTACTGGTTATTGGCCTATTCAGTTGTCAATTTCTTCCTGTTTCAGTCTTGGCAGCTTATAGGTTTCCAGGAAGGCCTCCCATTTCATCCAGATTGCTCAGTTTATTGGCCTATAGTTGTTGATAATAATTTCCAATAATTGTTTCTATTTCCTTGGTGTTAGTCGTGATCTCCTTTCATTCATAATTTTATTAATTTGGGTCCTTTCTCTTTTCTTTTGGTTAAGTCTGGCCAGTGGTTTATCAATCTTATTAATTCTTTCAAAGAACCAACTTCTAGTTTCGTTGATCTGATCTACTATGTTTCTGATTTCTAATTCATTGATTTCTGCTCTAATCTTAATCATTTCTCTTCTAATGTGTGGCCTAGGCATCGTTTGTTGCTTTTTCTCTAGTTCTTTAAGGTGTAGAGTTAGTTGGTGAATTCGGGATTTTTCTGTTTTTTTGAGTGAGGCTTGGATGGCTGTGTATTTCCCCCTTAGGACTGCCTTTGCAGTATCCCATAGGTTTTGGACCGATGTGTTTTCGTTCTCATTGATTTCCATGAATTGTTTAAGTTCTTCTTTGATTTCCTGGTTGACCCAAACATTCTTGAGCAGAGTGGTCTTTAGCTTCCAAGTGTTTCAATTTCTGCCAAATTTTTTCTTGTGATTCAGTTCCAGCTTTAGAGCATTGTGGTCTGAGAATAGGCAGGGAATAATCTCAGTCTTTTGGTATCGGTGGAGACCTGATTTGTGACCCACTATGTGGTCTATTCTGGAGAAAGTTCCATGCGCGCTTGAGAAGAATGAGTATTCTGTTGTTTTAGGGTGGAATGTTCTGTATATATCTATGAGGTTCATCTGGTCCAATGTATCATTCAAAGCTCTTGTTTCCTTGTTGATTTTCTGCTTAGATGATGTGTCCATTGCTGAGAGTGGAGTATTGAGGTCTCCTACAATTTATGTATTGTTATCAATATGACTCTTTATTTTGGTTAACAGCTGGCTTATGTAGATGGCTGCTCCCATGTTGGAGTCATAGATATTTACAATTGTTAGATCTTCTTGTTGGATAGACCCTTTAAGAATGCTATAGTGTCCTTCTGTGTCTCTAATTACAGACTTTAGTTTAAAATCTAATTTGTCTGATATAAGAATTGCTACCCCAGCTTTCTTTTGAGGTCCGCTGGCATGGAAGATGGATCTCCATCCCTTCACTTTCAGTCTGGATGTATCTTTAGGTTCAAAATGAGTCTCTTGTAGGCAGCATATGGATGGGTCCTGTCTTTTTATCCAATCTGCAACCCTGTGCCATTTTATGGGAGCATTTAGGCCATTCACGTTGAGAGTGATTATTGAAAGATATGAATTGTTTGTCATCATGTAGCCTGTGAAGACGTTGTTTTTATAGATTGTCCCTGTAAATTTCTGTTGTATATCACTCTTGGGGTCTTTCTCCTTTTATAGAACCCCCCTTAATATTTCTTGCAGGGCCGGCTTAGTGGTCACATATTCTTTCAGTTTCTGCCCGTCGTGGAAGCTCTGCATCTCTCCATCCATTCTAAATGACAGCCTTGCAGGGTAAAGTATTCTTGGCTGCATGTTCTTCTCATTTAGTACCCTGAATATGTCTACCAGGCCTTTCTGGCTTGCGAGGTCTCTGTGGATAGGTCTGACATTATTCTGATGTTCCTCCCTCTGTACATAAGAAATTTCTTCCCCCTAACTGCCCTTAAGATGGTTTCCTTGGTTCTAAGATTTGCGAGTTTTACTATTACATGCCGGGGTGTTGGCCTGTTTTCCTTGATCTTGGGAGGGGTCCTCTCTGCCTCTAGGACGTGAATGTTTGTTTCATTCCCCAGATTAGGGAAGTTCTCAGCTACAATTTGCTCAAATACATCTTCTAGTCCTCTCTCTCTCTCCACTCCCTCCGGGATTCCAATGATTCTGACATTGGAACGCCTCATGGTGTCACTTATTTCTCTGATTCTATTTTCCTGGATTCTGAGTTGTTTTTCCCTGGCCTCCTCTTTTCCCTTTTTATCTATTATCTTGTCTTCCAGGTCACTTATTCGTTCTTCTGCTGCACTTACCCTAGCTGTTAGATTATCTAGATTGGATTGGATCTCATTGATAGCATTTTTAAGTTCTGCCAATTCACCTTTCATTTCTGCCCTTAGAGACTCTATGTTGCCATTAAATGATTTCTCTATTCTAGCCATTGTCTTCACAGGTGCTAGCCTGAATTCCATCTCCGACATCTTGGTTATATCTTCATCCATTTGTAAATCTGCAGCATAAGTCATAATCTCTGAGTCTTTTCTGTTTTGGGGGCTCCTCCTCCTAGTCATTCTGTTGATGGGTGTTTGAGGGAATGTATAGAGTCCAAATTATTGACCAGAACCCAAGCAAGATGCACCTGTTTTCTTGGGACCTTAGGGTTGCTGGCCTCTTATTTTCCCAGCCTGTCTTCTGGGGGAGGGGCCTGCCGCGCTGTTACTCAGGCAACCCTGTTTGGGTGGAGTTGCCCTTCCCCCTGTGGCGGGGGATGGGCTCAGCAGGAATCAGTTTTTGGGGCTTTGTTCTCTGGCGGCTTTCCCTGGCAGCTTTCCGTGTCTCTTCTGCAAGTCAGAGCAGAAGAGACCGTTTCCAACCCTCTGCCTCAGAACAGAGAGACCACAGTCTGTTCTTCAGTGAGCTCTCCAGGCCACACCGTCTCTGTTTCTGTCCTTGCTGCTATAAACTGCAGTGGCCTGGGTTGTGCGCCCCTCCGCAGCACTCCCAGTCCTGCCTCCAGGTCGGGCCACATCTCTGCCCTTTGTGCTTCTAAAACCGCCAGCTGCTCCCAGTTCACACGCGTGACCCCGCCGCTCCAGGTTTCCACCCCGGGGCTGCCCTAAAGTCCTTTTCCCGGCCGCTACCGGTCTGCAAGTCTGTGCCCCGTCCCTAGCGCGCGAGGCTGTCGCTCACTAGCAGTGTAGGATCCCCACGGCCAGGCACCCTCCCGCTGCCGTTTATCCTCCGATATCTGCCTGCGGATTCAGGGCTCCCTGCTTCGTACCTCAAAACCAACCGCCTGTGATATTCTGTTTGTAGAGATCCGGATCTTCTTACATCTCAGGCTGATTTCGTGGGTGATCAGAGTGGTCTGGTAGATATCCAGCTCAATTCTGGGGACCAGTTGAAATAGGGTCCCCTACTCCTCTGCCATCTTCTCCTCTCCCGACCTTTCTTGTTTCTTCAGGAAGGCTTGTATTGCTATATACTTTCCTCTTAAGACTGCTTTGCTGCATCCCAAAGATTTTGAACAGTTGTGTTTTCATTTTCATTGGTTTCCATGAATTTTTTTAATTCTTCTTTAATTTCCTGGTTGACCCATTCATTCTTTAGTAGGATGCTCTTTAGCCTCCATGTATTTGAGTTCTTTCCAACTTTCCTCTTGTGATTGAGTTCTAGTTTCAAAGCCTTGTGGTCTGAAAATATTCAGGAAATGATCCCAGTCTTTTGGTATTGGTTGAGACCTGATTTGTGACCTGGGATGTGATTGATTCTGGAGAATGTTCCATGGGCACTAGAGAAGAATGTGTATTCTGTTGCTTTGGGTGGAATGTTCTGAATATATCTGTGAAGTCCATTTGGTCCAGTGTGTCATTTAAAGTCTTTATTTCCTTGTTGATCTTTTGCTTAGATGATCTGTCCATTTCAGTGAGGGGGGTGTTAAAGTCCCCTACTATTATTGTATTGTTGTCAATGTGTTTCTTTGCTTTTGTTATTAATTGCCTTATATAATTGGCTGCTCCCATGTTAGGGGCATAGATAGTTACAGTTATTAGATCTTCTTGTTGGATAGACCCTTTAAGTATGATATAGTGTCCTTCTTCATCTCTTATTATAGTCTTTGGTTTAAAATCTAATTTGTCTGATATAAGGATTGCCACGCCAGCTTTCTTTTGGTGTCCATTAGCATGGTAAATGGTTTTCCATCCCCTCACTTTCAATCTGGAGGTGTCTTTGGGTCTAAAATGAGTCTCTTGCTGACAGCATATCGATGGGTCCTGTTTTTTTTATCCAATCTGATAGCCTGTGTCTTTTATTCAGGGCATTTAGCCCATTTACATTCAGGGTAACTATTGAAAGATATGAATTTAGTGCCATTGTATTGCCTGTAAGGTGACTGTTACTGTATGTTGTCTCTGTTCCTTCCTGGTCTATGTTACTTTTAGGCTCTGTCTTTGCTTAGAGGACTCCTTTCAATATTTCTTGTGGGGCTGGTTTCATGTTTGCAATTTCCTTTAGTTTTTGTTTGTCCTGGAATCTTTTTATCTCTTCTTCTATTTTCAGTGACAGCCTAGCTGGATATAGTATTCTTGCCTGCATATTTTTCTCATTTAGTGCTCTGAAGATATCATGCCAGTCCTTTCTGGCCTGCCAGGCCTCTGTGGATAGGTCTGTTGCCAATCTAATGTTCCTACCATTGTAGGTTGCAGATGTCTTGTCCCGAGCTGCTTTCAGGATTTTCTCTTTGTCTCTGAGACTCGTTAAGTTTTACTATTAGATGTCAGGGTGTTGACCTATTTTTATTGATTTTGAGGGGGATTCTGTGTGCCTCCTGGATTTTGATGCCTGTTTCCTTCCCCAAATTAGGGAAGTTCTCTGCTATAATTTGCTCCAATATACCTTCTGCCCCCCCTCTCTCTCTTTCTTCTTCTTCTTCTGGGATCCCAATTATTCTAATATTGTTTCATCTTATGGTATCACTTATCTCTCAATTTCTGCCCTCATGATCCAGTAGTTGTTTAGCTCTCTTTTTCTCAGCTTCTTTATTTTCCATCATTTGGTCTTCTATATCACTAATTCTTTTTTCTGCCTCATTTATCCTAGCAGTTAGAGCCTCCATTTTTGATTGCACCTCATTAATAGCCTTTTTGATTTTGACTTGGTTAGATTTTAGTTCTTCTATTTCTCCAGAAAGGGTTTCTCTGATATCTTCCATGCTTTTTTCAAGCCCAGCTAGTATCTTTATAATCGTCATTCTGAACTCTAGTTCAGACATCTTACTAATGTCCGTATTGATTAGGTCCCTGGCAGTCGGTATTGCCTCTTGTTCTTTTTTTTGAGGTGATTTTTTCTGTCTTGTCATTTTGTTCAGAGGAGAATAGATGAATGAGAGAACAAAATGCTAACAGGGTAAGAATGACCCCAGAAAAATATACACTAAACAAATCAGAAGAGACCTGAAACCAGGGGAAAAGAAAGGGAAAGAAAGAAAAAAGGAAGAAAATGAGAAAGAAAAAGATTAAAAAAAAAAAAAAGAATATGATCAAATCTGATCAGGCTGGTGAATAGATCAGTGCCACGCACTAGATTTTGGTCATAGTTTGGTCTGTTAGAAGAAACTGCCTCTCAAAATTTTAAAGAAAGAAAAACTTATATATGTACAAAAATAAGGGTAAATACAATGAAGGAATGGAATATGACTGTAACGATGAAAATTATAAAAGATTTTACAAAAGGAATTGATAATACAAGTAGTTGAAAAAGAAAGAAGAGAAATTTAAAAAAAAATGGGGGAGAGAATGTGATCAGGCAGGAGACTAGAACAGAGCCATACACTAGAGATTTAGGGTATATTTTGGTCTCTTAGAAGCAACTGTATCCCAAAATTTTAAAGAGAGAACAACTTACATATATACCAAAAATAAGGTTAACTACTATGAAGGGATAGAATATGACTCTAAAAATGAAAAATAAAAAAGATTTTTAAAAAAGGGATTGGTAAGATGTTGGTTGAAAAAGGGAAAAAGAAAAATTTTAAAAAAATAGAAAAAGGAAAAGAATAAAAAGAAAATTTTAAAAATTATCTTTTTTGAAAGACTAAAGAATCATGGCATTCCCCTAGTGCTGGCGTTCTGCCATTCTCATTGATTGGTAAACTTGGGTCTTGGCTGGCTGTTCTTGCTGATCTTCTGGGGGAGGGGCCTGTTGCAGTGGTTCTCAAATGTCTTTGCCGGAGGTGGAATTGCCCCACCCTTGCCGGGGGCCAGGCTAAGTAATCTGCTTGGGTTTGCTCTCCGTAGCTTTTGTTCCCTGCAAGCTTTCCATACAGCTTTGGAGGACGAGAGTGAAAATGGTGCCTTCCCAATCTCCGCTCTGGAGGAGCCAAGAGCTCGGGGCCCCACTCCTCAGTGAGTCCCCAGAGAAAAGCAGTCAATTACTCCCGTCTCCCCTGTCTCCGGCCGCACTCCGTGCTCACCCAGCCTGTGACCAAGCTGTTCTATCTCTGGCACACGACCCCATTTGGAGTCTCCAAACCCAGCAGATTCATGCGGTGAGCTCCCACACCGCTCCTCCCGGGGCAGGAAGGGGAGTCTCCCCGGGTCTGCCCTTGTTGGGTCCCTGCTGGAAGAGCAATGGCCTGACTGTGCCTCGGATCACGGTTTATGGCCACCCCGAGCTGAGAGCCCACTCCTTGGTTCTGTCTTAGTAGCCGGCTTCCCTGCTCCGATACCTGGGAGCTCTGCCGCACTCAGGCACCCTCGGTCTTTCTGTGACCCCGAGGGTCCTGAGACCACAGTGTCCCAGCGAGGGTTCCACCCCCCGCTTAGCCACTGGAGCGACGTCCCTCGGCGGAGCAGACTTCTAAAAGTTCCGATTTTGTGCTCCGCTGCTCTATCACTTGCCGGTAGCGGCTGACGGAGGCTCCCTCCCCATGCCATCTGTCTTCCCATATATTCCTCGGATTCACTTCTCCGCACATCCTATCTTCCAGAAAGTGGTCACTTTTCTGTTCAGAGAGTTGCTGCCATTCTTTTCTTTGGTCTCCAGTTGAGTTCGTAGGTGTTCAGAATGGTTTGATACCTATGTGGCTGAATTCCTGGGACCAGATGAAATTTAGGTCTCCTACTCCTCCACCATCTTGCTCCTCCTCCACCGTAGGTTGACTTCCGAGTCTCCATAGCTCATTTCTTTTTTTTTTTAATAGAAAGTTTGGTTGTTGTTTTTTTTTAAAGATTTTATTTATTTATTTGACAGAGAGAGAGAGACAGCGAGAGAGGGAACACAAGCAGGGGGAGTGGGAGAGGGAGAAGCAGGTTTCCCGCGGAGCAGGGAGCCCAATGAGGGGCTCGATCCCAGGACCCTGGGATCATGACCTGAGCCGAAGGCAGATGCTTAACAACTGAGCCCCCCAGGTGCCCCACCATAGCTCATTTCTGACTGCAGATATTTTCTTCTACCAACTCTGTATATGGATTCATCTGTATACAAGTTCCTGCTGCTTGTTTAGTTTTCAGTCCCCTTGCACTAGTCTCTCCTCTCTAACTACTAACCTTCTCTCCATAAAACAAGTCTTAACCAAAGTAGGAAGATTGAAATCATATCAAGTATCTTTTCTTTTCTTTTTTTTCAAGTATCTTTTCTGACCACAATAGTATGAAACTCGAAATTAATAACAAGAAGAAAACTGGAAAATTCACAAATATGTAGAAATTAAACATCACACACTAAACAACTAATGGGTCAAAGAAGAAATCAAAAGGAAATAAAAAAATATCTTGAGACAAATGAAAATGGAAACACAACTTACCAAAACTTATGGGATGCACCAAAGCAGTTCTAAGAGGGAAATTTATAGTGATAAACACCTACAGTACAAAAAAAACTACCTCCAGCATTACTTGATTTCAAAACCAAAGACCCCACTAAAAAGGAGGCTTACAGGCCAATATACCTGATGAACATGGATGCAAAAATTCTCAACAAGATACTAGCAAATTGAATTCAACTGTACATTAGAAGAATTATTTACCATTATCAAGTGGGATTTATTCATGGGCTGCAGGGGTGGTTCAGTATTCACAAATCAATCAATAGGATATACCATGTTAATAAAAGAAAGGATAAGAACTATATAATCCTGCAAATGCAGAAAAGGCATTTGACAATTAATTTTTTAAAAAATTCTTGATAAAAGAAAACCCTCAACAAAGTAGGGAAAGATAGAATATACCTCAATATCATAAAGGCCATATATGAAATACCCACAGCTAGTATCATCCTCAAAGGGGAAAAACTGAGAGCTTTTCCTCTACGATCAGGAACAAGACAGGGGTGTCCACTCTCACCATCACTACTTAACATAGTATTGAAAGTCTCAGCCTCAGCAATTAGACAACAAAAAGAAATAAAAGGCATCCAAATCAGCAAGGAAGAAGTCAAACTTTCATTATTTGCAGATGACATGGTACGTTATGTAGAAAACCCAAAAGACTCCACCAAACAATTGCTAGAACTAATACATGAATTCAGTAAAGTCACAGGATATAAAATCAATGTACAAAAATCTGTTGCATTTCTATACACTGATAATGAAGCAGCAGAAAAAGAAATCAGGGAATCGATCCCATTTACAATTGCATCAGAAACCATAAGATACAGGAATAAACCTAACCAAAGAGGTAAAAGATCTGTACTCTGAAAACTATAAAAAAACTTATGAAGGAAATTGAAGAGGATACAAAGAAATGGAAAAGCATTCCATACTCATGGATTGGAAGAACAAACATTGTTAAAATATCTATACTGTCCAAAGCAATCTACACATTTAATGCAATCCCTATCAAAATACCACCAGCATTTGTCACAGAGCTGGAACAAACAATCCTAAGATTTTCATGGAACCACAAAAGACTCTGAGTAGCCAAAACAATCCTGAAAAAGAAAAACAAAGCTGGAGGCATCACAATTCTGGACTTCAAACTCTATTACAAAGTTGTAGTCATCAAGAGAATATAGTACTGGCATAAAAATAGACACATTGATCAATGGAACAGAATAGAGAATCCAGAAATGGACCCCCAACTTTATGACCAACTAATCTTCGACAAAGCAGGAAAGAATATCCAATGGAAAAAAGAAAGTCTCTTCAACAAATGCTGTTGGGAAAACTGGACAGCAACATGCAGAAAAATGAAACTGAACCAGTTTCTTACACCATACACAAAAACAAATTCAAAATGGATGAAAGACCTAAATGAGAGACAGGAAGCCATCAAAATCCTAGAGGAGAACACAGGCAGCAACCCCTTTGACCTTGGCCATAGCAACTTCTTACAAGACATGTTGCTGGAGGCAAGCGAAACAAAGCAAAAATGAACTATTGGGACTTCATCAAGATAAAAAGCTTCTGCACGGTGAAGGAAACAATCCACAAAACCAAAGGGTGCGTACAGAATGGGAGAAGATATTTGCGAATGACATATCTGATAAAGGGTTAGTATCCAAAATCTATAAAGAACTTATGAAACTTAACACCCCAAAAACAGTCCTGTTAAGGAATGGGCCGAAGACATGAATAGGCATTTTTCCAAAAAAGACATACACATGGATACCAGGCACATGAAAAGATGCTCAACATCACTCAGCATCAGGGAAATACAAATCAAAACCACGATGAGATACCACCTTACACCTGTCAGAATGGCTAAAATTAACAACACAGGAAACAACAGACGTTGGTGAGGACGCAGAGAAAGGGGAACCCTCTTACAGTGTTGGTGGGAATGCAAACTGGTGCAGCCACTCTGGAGGTAGGGAGGTTCCTCATGAAGTTAAGAACTACCTACTTAAAATTATACAAAGTTAGAACTACCCTACGATTCAGCAATTGCACTACTAGGTATTTACCCAAAGGATAAAAAAATATGGATTTGAAGGGGTACATGCACCCTGATGTTTATAGCAGCATTATCAACAATAGCCAAACTATGGAAAGAGCCCAAATGTCCACTGATATGTGTATGTGTGTGCAATATTACTCAGCCATCAAAAAGAATGAAATATTGCCATTTGCAACAACATGGGTGAAGCTAGAGTGTATTATGCTAAGTGAAATAAGTCAGTCAGAGAAAGACAAATACCATATGACCTCACTCATATGTGGAATTTAAGAAACAAAACAGATGAACATATGGGAAGGAAAAAATAGAAGAAAGTAAACCATGAGAGACTTAATGATAGAGAACAAACTGAAGGTTGATGGAGGAAGATAGGTGGGGGATGGGCTAATTGGGTGATGGGTATTAAAGAGGGCACTTGTCATGATGAGCAATGGGGGTTGTATGTAAGTGATAATCACCAAATTCTACTCCTGAAACCAATATTACACTATATGTTAACTAACTAGAAGTTGAATAAAAATTTGAAAAAATAAAAATAAAATTTAAAAAAAACTATTTCAAATAAACAACCTAACCTTACACCTCCAGGAGCTAGATAAAGAACAAATTAAGCCCAACATCAGTAGAAGGAAGGAAATAAAGATTAGAGCAGAAATAAGTGAAATAGAAACTAGTAAGGCAATAGAAAAATCAACAAAACTAAGAGTTGGTTTTTTGAAAAGAATGATATTGACAAACCTTTAGCTAGACTAAGAAAAAAGAGAGTTAACTCAAATTAATAAAATTATAAATGAAAGAGGAGACATTATCACTAATACCAAAGAAATACAAAGGATCATAAGAGACTACTATGAACAATTATACACCAAAGAATTAGATGACTTAGAAGAAATGGATAAATTCCTAGAAACATACAACTTATCAAGACTGGACCATGAAGTAATAGAAAATTTGAACAGACCAATATTGAGCAAAGAGATTGAATCAGTAATGAAAATTTCCCCCAACAAATAAAAGCCCAGGACTAGATGGGTTAACTGACAAATTCTACCATATACTGAAAGAATAATTATTACCAATCCTTCTAAGACTCTTCCAAGAAAAAAATGAATAAGAATGAGCACTTCCAAACTCATTTTATAAGACTAGTGTTACCCCAATACTGCAGCCAGACAAGGACACTACAAAAAAAGAAAATTACAGGCCAGATATACAGACTCAGATATATATACTCACCATTAAATTCGGAAAATATGGTCTAGAATTATTAGACCACAGAATTATTATGTGGGTAGATAGTTGTGTAACAGGTCCCTCTTTGTACCAGTGAGATAGGTAGAAAAACTAAGAAATTATGAGATCTGAGATAATGTATGTTAATATTCTTTGGAAAAGCACAAATAGTCCTCAATTTTCACCATTCCTGGAAACCAAGTCATAAAGAAGATCATGTTTCCCACTAGAAAAATGAAATAATTGGTGGTTGCATTACTGATCAAATATTCAGCAACAAGGAAACCATAAATATGAATGACAACATGTCTTAACCATCAACTATAAGCTCTCAAATTGTTTAAAACACTAGGCTGATGCTTTAAGCTCCAGGAAAAAAATAGCTTGAAAGGTATGGCTTATCCTAAACAAGAAAACTCTGTAGTCAAAATATATCTGTAATCAGAATAGTTCAGTGGATCAATAAATATCTGTTATGTTAGGCATTATGATTGTTGCTGAAAGAAATTCAAAAGATGACTTCTACCTTCAAAGAGTTGACAGTCTCATCAAGGACATTTACAATAAGTAACTGCAATACAATGTAGGAAGGGTTTAGTACCAGAAGAGGTAGGACAATAACAGCCAGTATTTATTGAGCACTTACTATGTGCGTGGCACTGTTTGAATTGCTTTATCTAAATGAACTTGTTTAATACTCAGATAAGCTTGCAAGGTAGGTGCTACTATTACCTCCTTTTTACAGATGAGAAAATGGTAGCAGAGAGTGGTTAGATCACACAACTCAGATGTGGTAGAGGCAAAATTAAACCTACACAGTCTGGCTCCAGAACCCACATTCTTAAAACAATCCTGTACTGCTTCTCAGAAGAAAAGAGCTGTATTAGTGAATCAGTGAATAGATTATTTTTGTCTGGTAAAGAATTGGAGAAAGCTTTCTGAAAACATTGGAATTTGTGTTGGACCTAGAAGAATATATACCTCTTGAATTTGCAGAAGCATAAGGGATGGCATTCCCAGTGCACAAAGTCTAGGAGATGAGAAATTGTGAGGCATGGAGCAAGCATTTTACCCAATCCTTTTATGGGTCTTTATCAAAGAATGCAGTATATTTCAAAGAATGCCCCTCACCCTTACCTGCCTGGATCCTCTAAATTGGTGATTGGCATCCCCGTCTACCTAGTGCGTAAGAGAATTCAGAACATAATCAAAGATTCCCTTCTCCATCCCCGGCACCCACCATCACCACCCATAATACATCTCAAGTCCTCTCCCTTCCCCTCCTCTCTATTCCCACTATCACTAACTCAGTTTAAGCCCTGTGAGTCCCACCTACTCGGTGAAGTAGCCTCCTGCTTCAAGTCCCCATCTTCAGCCTCAAAACCTTCAATCTAGTCTCCATGTCAGTGCCAGAGCATCTGTCTAAAATGCCATCTGATTGGAGCACCTGGGTGGCTCAGTCTGTTGAGCATCTGACTTCAGCTCAGGTCATGATTTCAGGGTCCTGGGATGGAGCCCCACATTGAGCTCCCTGCTCAGCCTCCCTCTCCCTTTGCCCCTCAGCCCTGCTCGTTCTCTCTCTCTCTTTCTCTCTCTCTCTCTAACACACAAAATCTTAAAAAAATAATAAAATAAAATGTCATCTGATCAAAGTGTTTCCCCACATATAGGGTAAATCCAAATTTGTCATGGAGGCATAAAAATCCACTTGTGATCCAGCTGCTGCCTAGCCACATCTTCTGCCATTTCCACTTTGTGCAGCCACACTGAAATACCTATTCTCTGAAGGTAACGTGCTCACTACAGACAGCTTTCTAACCTAAAAATCCATCCCCATCCACCCCTACAACCCTCAACCTCTAAATCCACCCTGAAAATTCCTGTTCAGGTGATTCAGCCCACATTCTTCCTCTGGAAGTCTTCAATGACCACCCAGTGCAGGTTAGGCATTTTTTTCTGGGTTCCCATAGCATGTTATTTGAGCCTCTATTTCCCACATCATATTGTAATTGTTCGTACATGTTTCATTATTCACCAGACCATAAACTCTTTACAGGCAAGGGCTTTAAGACTCATTCTTACCTGTATTTCCCAGTGTTCACCCCAATGTTTGTTAAGTAAGTGAATGATTTATTAGATTCTAGAATTCTGGGATCATGGACATATACCCAGCTCCAACATATCTTATCTACTCTCTTTTTTAATGTAAAGCTCATTACTTTCTCCACTCTTACTTCTTTAACCAAAATAAGAAAGCAAGATAATTACATATTACTGATATTACTAGTATCTTTGTGTTATCATTTTAAAACTGCAAAACAAATAAGCTAGTTTAAAATGCTAAAAACCTGGTTAATCCATACTGAAGAAAGAGATTTATACATTTAGTTTAAACCCAAAGTGTACTGAACCCTCAAGAATTGACAATGACATCCTCATCTCAAAGGAGGGGTCACAGTTAAAACATAAGATTGTTTGACACACAGATTCTGTTCATAATCTGGCAATATAAATTCATACATTAATTTTTTTTATATCTTTGTCATTCTAGTTACTTACTTTAATCTTTCTGTGATTTTCCTATGGTATCTGCTTTTTGTTTGCTTTTCTTCCTCCCTGACTAACTCAAGCCCAATTTGCCCATATCTTCAGCTGAGCAGCTATGTGACTCCCTGTCCCTCTTTGCTTTTACACTAGGGTTGCTTTTTCTCCTCTGCTGCAAAACCCATAGCTTCCTGGGACTCCCCCATCCCCCAACACTCAGGTCCTATTTCCCCTCTTGCCCCAAAGCTGACGGATGCAGGTCCTGCTTTAGGGTTCTTAGTGATGGTTTAGTAATAATGGGACTACTTACTAGTAACATTAGTAGTTGCAGCAGCAGTAATAGTAGTTAATATTTTGGGACATATGCTATGTTCCTGATACTCTGCTAAGCAATCATGATATGGAAAATCACTATTAAATTCTCATAGCATTCCTATGAAAGCTAGTAAGTGAAAGAATTCAAATAAAGAAACAGCTCCTTAGTAGAGCTTATAAAGAGCAAATGTGAGATGTTTCCCCCGATCACAGGTTCTCCGGCCCCTCTTGTCTTCTCACCACCTATCTCTCTGCTGGAACACAGATTGAAAGAACAACTACTCTGGTCACTGCCCTCTTTCCTCCACATCTCTACCTTTTCACTTCGTGAAAGTTCCTAACTCCTAGTGCCTTTTATGCTGACCCCCTTTTCAGATCTTTGGTTCCTGATCCCTGGTATACCTCTGCCAAATAAAGGCATTAAAACAACTTTTTATCATTATCATTTTGCAAGGAAACATTTTTTAACAGCAAACTAGGCAGAGTGTTAGGTTAAGGGATATTTCTTCAAATGGATTAGATTTACTTTTTTGAAAACCGTAGGCTAGATTCATCTCCCAACAAACTCTGAATGCTAAAGCAATGTGGCCTCCCCAACCTCAACATTTGGATACAGGGCTAGACTTGGAACCAATTCACAAGCTCTCTACTACCAACTGGCCCTACCGTCCATCCTACCAGAGTGGTGCCTTCATCCCTCATGTCTCAGTGAACTCAAGACTCAGAAGAGATTCAAGTAGCTCTTCTTCTCCAAAGGGTAATGAACCTTGGCTTGGATAACCTCCCCATGCTCTTTATTCCATTCATTTTTCAGAGAGTTAACCATTCCTTTTCTGAGCTACTTCTGAGCCTTATACATACCTCTGTGTTTTTCACATTATTTTGTGGCCATGGTTTTTCACCTCCACTGGACTGTGAGCTCCTTGAGGACAAAGATGCTATCTACCTCCATCTTTATTTCTCCAGTGCCTAGCACATAGTAGGCCTTAAATCTGACTAGTGAACAGACTGACCCCTCAAAGTAAAGAAACCAGCTCACTAAATAAATGGGAGATACAGAGCTCAATAAAGTGCTTTGTAGAATAATTTTATTAAGAATTTTAAGATGGCAGTCATTTCTTGTTTATCTTAGTATCTGGTAATAACAGCCAACTGGTATTATTTTCAGTAAACAGTAGGTAAACAGATTCAAGGCCTAGATCCTTTTTCCCACTGATGCCCCACAGCAAAGGAACAGAGCTGCAGACCAGAGGATCCTAATAGGATCCTTACTCTCCCCTGAGGACAGTTAGCAGGGACAGACTCTCACCAATCACAACAACAGCAAGAGATTTGCTAGTTGTTAATGATAAGTCCATGTGGAATTAAAACTGTGTCTTGTTCATTTTGGGAGGCTCACTACTTTGTATGTAATCAAATAATATATGTAGATAATGGGTAGATTAATGATGTTAGCAGAACTGTGAATGTCCAAGTTTCTGAGAGTAGAACAATAGTCTTCGGTATTTTTGTTTGGAAGTGGTGAGCGGGAGAGGAAAGAAGATGAGACGGAGATGAACTAATGGGTATATCTGATGCTCAGTTGTCTCACCTGAAAGAAAGAGTGACTCTAGGCCTTCCGGTCCCTTCATGCAAGTTTCTCTAAGACATCCAGATTGACCAGAGGCTGTCTACACTCAGTTGCCCAGAGTTGGTACTTTTTCAATCCATAAGTTCAGAAACATGAAGGAAGTACAAATTATGAATTATCTTTCTCTTCCATCTTCTCTTCTCCCTGACTTCTTTTCTTCTCTGTTTATCATAGTGACTTAACATATTTATCCTTCATTTAAGTTCTAGATTAAATACTTGGGTCTGAAATACCACTGGGTACATTTCAAAGTTCCAACCATGTGCCAGGGACCATTCTAAGCAGTAGGTACACTATGATAAAGAAAACAAGGGTCATTCCTAATTTCTTGGAGCTTATATTCTGGTGGGGGAGACAGATAATGAGCAAGGAAACAATACATATACAAAACTTCAGACAAACACTATGAAGACAGTAAAGCACAGTAAGAAAATAGTCACTGAGAAGATAGGGTACAGCCACCTTATAAATACAATGAGCAGGAAGATGTTTTGAGGAAGTCCCAGTGCTGAGAAAAGCAATGATTCTTCCCCACCCAAGCCAACTTACTCAAAGACATTTGTTAATCAGTGAACCATTCTCAGTTATAATCCCCTTTAGGGAAGGACTTATGTCAACACACAGTGACATACATAGATGTTCTGTAAGTGACCATTGCCTAATTAATTTTCCTCTGATGTTCACTTAGGAGCCTATTAACTAGAAAAACCATTGGGTTGCTCCAATGAATCTCTGATAGCTGCATGAGAAACTTATTCCTCATCAAAGATTTACCCAAAGTACTGGAGACCCCCTGACAATGTTTTACTTTCTTTCACCCTGAATGCTCTTCACCCACTGGGATATTATCTGTTGACATCCAACATCTGTTGTTCATTTTCGAACACTAATCCCTGTGGTGTGTCCTTTGGGTGATCAAGCTTACTCTGAAGCTTGCTATAAAATATTCAAGAAGATTGGGACTCTCCTATTTTTCCATTGACATTTTTACCCCTCCTTTGATTTCAGCTTGATTTTATTTTTCTTTGCTTCCCTTCCCACTATTTTCCTTCTTTCTTCAGGTAAGCTTTTTCCTTTTGTCTATGCATGCCGCAGCTTTGGCCATGTTCTTTCAGACTTATAAAAATCACAGAATTTGAGCAATTAAAAGAAAAAAGCCCATGTACTAGCATTATTTTAATAGAAAATAAAAATTTTAAAAGGTCAAATCTATTTTCCTGGGCAAGACATGTTTTTCATATTTAGGGTCTATCAAAAGTTGTACTTCAGAGGCCTGTCATAAACTCCTAGGTGTTAGGAACCCCCTCCCTCATCAATGCCGTTTGAAGTTAGAAGTTTAAAACAAGGATAATAAAAATAATCATGCTTATATTTATACTTGTCCAATACACTTCATTCCAAGGTATAAGAACAACTTTCAACCAAATTAAACTCTACAACCACTTTTCCTCACAGTTAAATATTATTATGAATAAATAGCCACAAGGGTGTGTTAACCTGCCAGATACACCGTAAAAGCTGTGCTAAAACTGAAATGAAAATGTTTTCATGAACTACTGCTATTATAATTTCCCTCCTACTGCTTCTAATAGCCCCCCACCCCATCTTCCAAATTTATTCTGAAGTGGCTAATTGTGATATGAAAGGCCTCTCTCTTCAAATCATTTCAGTGACAATGCACTGAGATTGTTAACCAATGTGTTAAAAACCTACAACAGAACGGTTTCATTGGGAAATACGATTTGCTTGACATTCTCATCTTTCCAGATGTTATGAAAGTCTCCTTTATTCACCAAGCCAAAAAACTGGGATATATAAATGGCTTTGAAGCTGGCAGGTAATTTTGAAATCGTTTACAAGAATAAAATCACAGAATAATAGTGAAAGTGTTCTTTCTCTGAATATTTCCCTGTATCTTCTGAATCTCTGAAAATTCCAGGAGAAACCTTTCTTAGGAGCCAAGTGCTCCAAACATAACTCATTCTTCACCTCTGGTGCATTTCTTTATTCTGTAGGGTAGATAATAAGTCTCTTCCTAAATCTTCAAAATCCCTAGTCTCATAACCAATAAACTAATCAAAATCCATATGCTATCTAGTGAATCTCCCCAGGACATCCCAATTAGACTTCCATTTGCTCAACAGTCCAAATATTGGGCATTTCAGGGATTCCCTGGAAGGGAAGTCAGCTGGACTGAAAAGCAGAGTCCCATTCACATTCCAGCTCCACTCATTTGGATCCTGGTAACTCTGATAAGTCAAATCTCCTCTTGTTCCCTATTTGTAAAAGAAGGACTCTTGGCTGTATTCTTAACTCGCTTTCCTGCTCTAAAATTATAATTTATTCACTTCTTGAAAGTCACCATTAGAAAGCAGCAGGCAAGGGCGCCTGGGTGGCTCAGTTGGTTAAGCGACTGCCTTCAGCTCAGGTCATGATCCTGGAGTCCCGGGATCGAGTCCCACATCGGGCTCCCTGCTCAGCAGGGGGTCTGCTTCTCCCTCTGACCCTCTTCCTGCTCGTGCTCTCTGTCTCTCATTCTCTCTCTCTCAAATAAATAAATAAAAAATCTTTAAAAAAAAAAGAAAAGAAAAGAAAGCAGCAGGCAAAATGGCAGAGGATAAATTAGCCACCCTGTATGTCCTCTAGTTCCATTTTCACTTGGTACCGGCCCACCAGTCCTCAAGACAATGGGGAAACTCACATCTTGTGGGTGTTAAGATAAACTGAGGCATTTAAAATTTTTAAGAGTTTATTTGAGCAAAATCAATTGAAATCAGGCAGTGCTAAACCAGAAGTGGTTAGGAGTGTTCTGCCAGCACGAGCCAGAGAAAGACTTACATAGAGAAGGGAATCAAATAAAGGAAATTTTTTGATTGGCTGTAGTTGAAAGCCTAGTTGGCTGTTTGTGATTGGTTGTCCTTCCACTTTTGATTTCATAACTATGAGTCATTTACGGGCTTACATTTTAGTTTGCTTTCATAGGCCACCATGGCATTAGAACCACTTCAATATAATGGCCTCTGTGTTTAATTAATGTATCATGGGGAAAGCCTTTTTTATCACCAAAGGACCGGAAGTCAGAGTCCATAGCCTACTAATTCCATAAAAATGGGTTCATGAACCAGAGAGAACATTTTTTTTAAAGATTTTATTTTTAAGTAATCTCTGTATCGAACATGGGACTGGAACTCACAACCCTGAAATCAAGAGTGGCATGCCCCACCAACTGAGCCAGCCAGGTGCCCCAAGAACATTTTTAAGTTAAGATTTTCCTAACACAGAGACCCAGCTTTTCAGATCATTAGAGAATGCTTCCAGTTGGAGGAAGATTTAGGTTGCCTTTCTCCTCCAGTAGAGGAACAATTTGATAGGTCGGGGAAATTTATTCAGGTGGTCAAAGCCAGGAGTTTCCATGTGTATTCATGGTGAAGTCTGTTCATGAAACACTTCCCCCAACAGCCCACCCCATAAGGAAGTGCTGCCTCTGGGTCTGTTTGAGCACTACTACATTCTGGTTTCCTCCTTAATGGGGAAAACCTATGTTTCTGATTATTTTCCCAAATTTGGCATGAACTAGCAGTGAATAACACTTTGCAAAAGAGCTCTGCTGGTCAGCCATGCAAACTGAAGCCCTTCAGATCCAATGTATCAACCCCAGGAAAGGGTTTGGCTTTCTGGCTCCCCCCACACCCACCCTTCACACTACCTCTCTGCAGAGCAGTGCTGAGGGGCCAGCTCACCCGAGGCCTCCCCACCTGCCTACCTCCCATTGGCCTTTCTAAGCTGCCCTCTCTCTCTGCAATGTCTCCTAGTTTCGTTCACACTGCAAATTTCATTTCATTAGCCTGCTGAAGCCTCCTCCCAGATTATTAATCAAGATGTGAAGTAAGATAAAACATAATCCGCAGTCCCTCAGCTACAAATGCTCAAAGCCAGGCTCATTAAACATATCTGTCAACGATAGATTACACCAGCCTTAGGCCCCAAATTGATTGGAAGTCAGGGGGGAAGTGTGCAAAGCATTTGGTTGCACAATATATCTAAGAGAAAGAACTCCTTTTAAGATGTGGCCAATTAAATCTGTTTAGAGATAACTATAGGCTATATATTGTTTTGCAGATTCTTTTCTCTAGTTGTTAATGGCAGCCAAAGAGATGGGGAAACAGATGTAGAGCTGGGAAACAATAATTCGTGTACTGCATGTGAAAAGCTGAAAATCATTATGAATGGGAGTAAAGTAATATGCCATACTGGAAGCAAACCTAGTGAATTCCTGCATGGATTCAAACACTATTTCCTTGTGTCAAAAAGAAGGGAAAAAAATGTTGAATTCTGTTAAAGTGCTTAAAGTCACCTTTCACTAAGGTACTTATCTATCATCCTGTCATTAGCGTCCTTACCACCATCCCCATCATGATATACTTTGTATTTACATTGGGTTTTTCAAGTTCAAAGCACAAAGCAGACACATCAGGCAATTAATCACCTTGAGGGATCTATGTTGGGTGGAATGCTTTCCCAGCGAATGCATTCCTAACATGTCACTGGAGGATCCACTCAGCAGGAGTGTTCCTGGCCTACAATTTGATGTCATATGTTGGCATTTTGTCAAATTTCAAATACACATTTTCACCTATCAAACTGACAGCCCTATTTTCTGAATCAAAAGAAAAGTGATTTTACCAATCTTTTAGCATTAAGAATCACTCCTCTCCATTTGGGTGTTACTGGATAGTAGCCACATTTTATACACACGTAAAAGAGAAGGGAGGAAAAAAGATCGAGGAAATAAATTAAACAAATATATTAATTGTTTTTTAATGAGAAAGTGAGGGATTAGAAAAAAAAATTAAATCTGAGGAGATTTATAATGAGAAACAGATGTAGATGTGAAAGTGGTTTGAAAGAAGCAAAGGGCTCCAGACATCTTCCAAGAATATGCTTTAATACATAAACATTTAACAGCACAATAGCTAGGCCAAAATTGCCCAATTTCAAGACTTCACCTGTCTTCTTAAGTAAGTTTGCTTTTTATTCCTTAGGATTAAAACGGCAAAGGAGGGTTTCTCATATTTGAGCTGTTTATTAACAATTCTTTATTTATGATGGACAGTGAAACTAGGAATATCTGTTTCGCTTTTCTGTCCTGGTAGGTTTCATATTCTACTTCCAATTCCCATGCCCCCGTGCTGTTCTATTTGAATTTCCAATGCAGCAGAGGAAATGGTTTCTAAAATATTAAAATCCTGTTTTCATTGACTTTCTTTACGCTTTGTGACCACATTTCTATTCAGATCAGGTTGCACAGCTTTTAACTTTTCCAAGTCTAAATTTAAGAGCAACTGCATGGTACCCCCTAAGTGGATAGTTCTCATAACAAGGGAGAAGCAGTCTGGAAATTGCAGAGAAACCAGGCTGCTAGAATGACCCCCTCCCCCTGCCTTTTTTTTAGTGTTTACTCCTCTTTTCAGACTTTCTGAAACTGTTCAAAGAGACAACTGTACTTTAAACATGGGCTCATTGGGAGCAAGACACCAAGAAAGTGGTGTCCAAGAAACAAACCTGCCTGGGTTCACTTTGCATGGAAAATAATCTCAGCCACATCCCCAACCTTCACCCCAGCTTTTGTCTCCTTATCTCCACTCTTGCTTTCCCTAAATCCCAATTACATAAGAGGTTTGTTTTTTTTTATTATTGTGTCTAATGCTAGGCGTTTTTTGCTTCCTCCCTGAAGGCCAAGCAGTACAGTCTAAACAAATGAAGCTGACTATTCTCTTTGAGGGAATCAGGTTCTAAAGCCCGACTGGTCCCTCAAAAATTCTCTGAGAAATTGAACCTGGGGCCTCTCGAGTCTGCCTCAGGGAACTTGCTTGCCCTTCCCTAAATAGCAACCCTCACTATAATATTATAGTTCTAATAATTACTGCTTATACATTACTTTATAGTTCATAAAGCATTTTCATATCTTCAAGAGATCTGTGTCATAAGGGGCAGGTTTTGTTTTATCTACATTTTATAGATGAGAAAACTTTCATTCAGAGAGGTTACATGAATAGCCAAAGAATAAAGGTAATTAGGAGAGAAGCCAGGGCTCCAGCTCAGGCCTCCTAATTCCCAATCCTATTTACTTCATCCACAAGTATGTGTGTTCCTATAATTCCCTTTCCTGAAAGCAGGGTCATTCTGAGTTTTTCCTAGTGCCTCCTCTCCTCTTCAACCCAAGTACAAATGGCCCAGAAAAGTTTAGGGAATTCATTCAGATCGTGGTCACACATCCTGGGTGCAAAGGTGGCCTGTCTAAACTTCATCCCAACTCACTTTACTTGGATCTGTGTTAGTCTTCCTCTTGTTAAAGATGGTTTCAAATCAACAAATACTTATGCAACATCTACTTATCCAGGCACTGTACCAATCTCCAAGGAGACAACAATAAATAAGACAGCCATTGAGGAGTTTACAATCTAAATTAAACAAACAATTACAGTCCAGTATGAACAGAAGTAGTCATGGAAGTCTTACTGGGGAAAGGACATCTAAATTAAGGCCTGAAAAATGAGTTAGCCAAGTAAAGAAGTGGGAGAAAATATTTTAGGAAAAATATATATTGCTTGGGAGTTGTTGTTTAATGAGTATAATGTTTCAGTTTTGCAAGATCAAAAAGTTCTGGAGATTTGTTATGGAACAAGGTGAATATACTTAGCACTACTCAACTATATCCTTAAAAATGGTTAAGATGGTAAATTTTTAATTTGTATTTTACCAAAAATTAAAAATATTTGTATTTTTTTCACCATGTACAATGATGCAAATCCCAGTCCACCATTCCTGAAGTTTTGGGCACTGAAATGTCAGCACCAGAATCAGCTTTTACTGATTTTACATTATTTCCTGGTGGGAAGTTTTAGTCCCACCATTGGTCAACTCTGATAAGGGACAACCCTAAGTAAAAGGAGTATTAATTGTGATTTCCTCCCAACTCCAGCCACCTAGAGGGTTTATTCCTCTCACAGCCCTGAGCCTCTCTAGACCTGCCCATACCAGCCATTCTAAAGTGCAACAAGAAAACTGTTCTTTCAGCTGAGGCCACAGAAAAGGGAAGGATTTAAGCATGGTGATTCAAAATTGTGTCAACCAAAAAACTTGTGTTAAAAAAAATAATAATAATAATAATTATCCATGCCTTGTAGTAACCTCACATATTCCTAGGACTTTGTATTTTCTTTTTTATATTTTTGTTTTTTCCTTGATTTTTTAAATTTTTAAAGATTTTATTTATTTATTTATTTATTTATTTATTTATTTGAGAGGGATAGCGAGAGAGAGCACAAGTACAGGGAAGGGAGAGGGAGAAGCAGCTCTAATAACACCTTCCCCGATGCAGGGCTCTATCCCAGGACCCTGGGATCATGACCCGAGCTGAAGGCAGACACTTAACTGACTGAGCCACCCAGGCACCCCATCCTTGACTTTTTAAAAAAGATTTATTTATTTATTTGAGAGAGAAAGAGCAAGGGGAGGGGCAGAGGGAGAGAGAGAAAATCCTCAAGTAGACTCGCCGCTGAGTGCAGAGCCCAACAACGTATGGCTTGATCCTAGAACCCTGAGATCATGACCTGAGCTGAAATCAAGAGTCAGCTTCTCAACTGACTGAGCCACCCAGGCATCTTCCTTGACTTTCTTTTTTAATAAAGTTCCAGCTTGGATTGACAAGGGGAATATGATATGGTCCATTTGTAGTGGCAGTAACCACTAAAACTCTTCTAGAGCACTGGGAAACCCTGACGGAGCTGAAACAGTGAGGAAGGTGACCTGGACCCCAGGTGATTGCTGGCCCTTTTCCACACAAAGTTAAATTACACTAGTCTGAGATACCAGGCACGTTCCCATTTTCCCAGAACTCTGGGCAGACTTGTGAGCACTGGGACTTTCAGAAGTTGGAAATATTCTGAGGAAAATGTTAGCAGCAGAAGGGGTTACCCAAGAGCCATCCCCCCTGGTCTCTCCCTGTCCCTCCACACCCCGCCCCTCTTTCCCCATGTAGTCACTCCAGAAAACTGTGTACTCCTCCTAGGCCAATAAACAGCTATAAGTAACCAGATGGGTTCTGAGGGAGACCAAACTTGAAACAGCAAGGTAGCAACACTAAAAAACCTATCTGAGATTCTTAACTTCTAATACTTCTTATCTCAGAAAGAAAAATCATAGTCAGTGTGAGCTCAAGCAAGCTCAACGATCTTTCAAAGGGTTGGAAATAGGCTTCAGGATAACAATCCAATCACCCTAGCATGGCACGCAGGACCTTTCATAATCTGTCCCCTTTCATTTTTCTGGCCGCATGTATCACCCTCTTGCCTCACACCTCACTCCAGCCATATTGAACTATAGTGTCTGCAGTTCCCCAAGCCTAGTGTATTAGTTATAGTGAAGCTGCTATAAAGTATATACAGTGATTCATAGTAGACAGATGTTTTTTTTTTTCATCTAAATTCCATAAGGCCACTGGCAGCCCACAACACTTTTGCTCATATCTCATAAGCAGGAACTAGTCCTGACAATAGGCTGGGACATATAGTCTCTAGCTGGGTGCTCAGCTAAAACTTGGAAAGTTTAGTTCTAAAATGGAGGGTGAACAGTCTGCATTGTCTCCTACCTCTCTGTGTCTTTGCACACCTGCTTCCCTTAGTCAAGAATGCCCATTGTCTGGATGATTCCCACATTCTTAGGAAACAGCTCCAATATCACCTTCCCTGAGATACACACCTTTGCCCTGTACTCTTAGAGAAGAGCAGAAATATCTGGAAATTTTCATCAAAGTTCCATTTCCAGTTAATCTAGAAATTGTCCTATTATTTATTTTTTTAAGATGTTTATTTATTTGAGGGTGAGAGTAAGAGAGGTCACAGAGGGAGAAGGAGAAGCAGACAAGCTGCTGAGCAGGCAGCCCAATGTGGGGCTCGATCCCAGGACCCTGAGATCATGACCTGAGCTGAAGGCAGATGTTCAACCAGCTGAGCCACCCAGACACTCCTGTCCTGTTATTTCTTAAAAGTCATCATTTTAATTTTTTACCTGTCTCAGTATGCCCATGGTTTCTAGTCTTGCCCATATTTCACATTAATTCTGATGCTTTTGAAAAAATACAGATTTTTTTTTTCAAAAACATTGTTGAAGCCAGCTATGTGTGGGTATTAGATTAATCTGGAAGTAGGTTATTTGGAATTTGGAACAGACTTACCATAAAAATATCTTATTCATGGTGGTTGGGCATCCAACAAGGCTAGAAAAGAATTCGAATTCATAATGTAACTAAATTCAGGTTCTTACAATGCTATAGGTCCTACTCCATGCAGAATGAGGGCAGTTCTCTAGAGAACTCAGAGCTCCAATTTGGCTTCCCACCCAAATTTATCTTTTAAAGTGAGTTTGGGTGTGTCTTAGTTTAGGTTCTCTGGAAGTAGGCCCAGAGAAAAGGATTTTAGTGCAAGTGGTGTATTTGGGAGGTACAGGGAACACAGATAGGTAAAGTAGAAAGTGATATAGAGAAGAAAAGCAGCTAACATACGTGCTATAAAATCTGATACTACAGGGAGCCACTACCTGCAGTTTAACCCCTGCAGCAAAACTCTGGAACTGGGGTAAAATGCATGCTTCACAATAATCTACCCAAGGGGCAAGGGAACTGGAGTATAGGTATACCTCATTTCGTTGTGCTTTGTTTTACTGCCTTTTTTTTTTTTTTTTTTTTTTTACAAATTGAAGGTTTGTGGCAACCCTGCATCCAGCAAGTCTGTTGACATCATTTTTCCAACAGCATTTGCTCATTTCATGTCACTGAGTCACATTTTGGTAATCTCACAATATTTCAAGCTTTTTCATTATCATTATATTTGTTATGGTGATCGGTCATCAGTGATTATGACTCACTGAAAGCTCAGATGATGGTTAGCATTTTTTAGCAATCAAATATTTTTAATTTAAAAATTTTTTTAATTTTTAATTTTTAATTTAAAAAATTTACATTTTTTAGACATATTGCTATTGCATATTTGAAAGACTACAGAATAGTGTGAACATAACTTTTATACGCACTGAGGAATTAAAAATTCATTTGACTCACTTTATTGCGATACTGGCTTTATTGGGGTAATCTGGAACTGAACCTGCCATGTCTCCAAAGTATGCTTGCATTTATATATCAACCCCTGAGTGGTGGGAGTGGTAAGGATGTGTTGATTCCCTAATTCTTCATCCTTGGTTCCAGACAAAGTCCTCAGGCACAGAAATAACAGATAATTGGCAGTTGGAAATCATTAGGCACACGCTAAGACTAAGACGTCTAGGGGAAATACCAAGCGCTGAGGAGTAGGAGGAAGGAAATAATGTCCTTACTGTACAGTTATGATGTTCAAGACAAAGAGAAGTGACCTCACCCCCCCAGAACAAAAGTCTCTCAAAATAAACCAAGTAATCTGAAGGTCTGTCTTCAGGCTGAGTCCACCAGCCTGCCTGACATTTGCTCTGTGTCTGATTCCATTCCTCTCCTGGCCCGCACTGCTCTCAAGTGAAGTTGATGTAAGGGGATAATCCTTTATAATTAGGAATGCAAGCCTATAAGAAGAGTAAACTTTGGTTTAAAATAACAACTAAATGTCAATGAAAGGCAAGTTCCTCCCTTTTTCTTTTGTAAAAGTAGATCCATTTCTGTGCTTTTCCAGTAGCAGTTGACACCCTCCAGAAAGCTGAGATGCTGCTCATTAAAGGGTCCAGGCATAGAGGATCATTTACCTCCTGTCCTTCTGCAACAACAGCAAAATCAATCTCTGCTGCTCAAATTGGGATCTCCTATTACATTAGAGTGCAGCGTTCAAAGCAACAGTGGGGGAATCCGAATGTTTGTGGAGCGGAGGAAATCCTATAGTTGGGCACATTGTAATTGGGAAGGCATGGGAGGGGGATGCAGATCCCCACCTTGGGTAACTCAAGCCCCCCACAGTGCTTCAGAGGAAGAGAGCCTGGTCAGGTTTTTGCATTTCATCTGCCCTGCCTGGGCCCTTGGCTGTTGTAACTTCTCTCTGTTTTACCAGCAGAGGCCAGGACAACTTGTACTATCGATAAACAAGCTAACAATTCAAAAGGCTTTTTTCTTAACTACTAACTTCACTGTAAATTGAACTAAAGAACTGTCAAGCAAAGAGAGTTTTCAGACTTGAAGAAAACTCCTTCCCAGGGGAAATCTCCGTTGGAAGAGTCACATGAACTGGGAAGTGCTGGGAAAATGCAATCCTGATCAAAGGAAGCTCATTCCACCAGAATAAACCCAAGGCCGTGTTCTTAACCAGAGCAGGAGCAGGGGTAATAATTAGGTACTAAAATTCATAAGATGTGGGTGACAATGCAGGAATTTCACAGTAAACAAAACCTCAATTTTTTGTTCCATAACAGAAGTTATGGACTATCTTAGACTCATTTTTTTCTTAAAGAATTATTTAATGTGTCTAAACAAAAAAGCACATTTTCTGTTATAAAACAAAAAGACGTATGGTTACCCCACACACACGACACCTGCTTTTTGTATACATTCTTTTTATATATTACTTTTACATTTTCAAACTATGTGGATTTTTACTGATCCAATGCCATTATGGGTTTTTTAACTGCATTAAAACAACAAATCAAAAAATTCACCAATTTTAAGTGGATATTTGAATGATTTTTTAAATTAAGTTTGCCAGGTTCTGTAACCATCACTATAATCCAGTTGTAGAGCATTTTCATCACCCCAATGAGGTCCTCATGCCCATTTGCAGTTATTTCCCATTCCTACCTTCAGGCTATGGCAACCATAACTCTACTTTCTTCCTCTGTAGACTTGCCTTTTCTGGATACTCCATGTGGATGGAATCATATAGCATGTGGTCTTTTGCATCAGACTTCTTTCACTTAGCATAATCTTTTTGAGAATCATCCATGTTGTATGTAGCCTATATCAGTACCTCACCAATACCTTTTTTATTGCTGAATAGTATTTTATTACACAGATATGCCATGTTTTCTTTAATCCATTTACCAATTGATAAATATTTGGGTTTTTTCCACTTTTGGTCATTATGAATAGTACTGTTGTGAACATTCCAATGCAAGTCTTTATCACTAATTCTGCTATGAATATCTGTATGCAAGTCTTAATAGTGTTATTATGAAGACTGGCATGCAAGTCTTTATGTGGATGTATGTTTTTATTTCTCTTCAACTCATTTTAAAGCAGAGAAAGTGAAGAATTCAATATATAGTTAAAAGAAAAAGAGCCTTCTTGTTTAGACTTAAAATAATTTTATACAGTCTTTTCAGTTGCTTGAGGAAAATACTACCGTTTAAGGGGAAAAGCCTCTTTTAATGTAAGATAATATGGACATTTGAGAAAATTTGAGAAGTAAAGAAATATAGCACCTATCAACCCACCATTCATTCAGACATGATCACTATTAACATTTTAATGACTTTTCTTCCAGCCTTAGTTTTATACATATGCATTTTTACATAGTCTATCTCATACCATATATAGTGATTTATATTGCTTTTTAAATGAGTATTTCACTTATAATTTAAAACTTCTTATAATCCATTTTTTAAGACTGCATAATATTCCATCATATGTGCTACACCATCTTCTATTTAACCATTTCCCCATTGTTGGACACTTAGGGTCATTTATTCAGTAAATATTTATCAAATGCCTACTGAGTACCAGAAACTGTACTGGTCACTAATGATATAATAGTGAGCACAAACAGGCATATTCACTGCCTTCATGGAACTTATAGCCTAACATATCACATTATAAATATTATGTTTAAAATCCTCAAACATAAACCTGTCCCTCATTTTATATTAATTCCTTATGACAGAATTTCAAAAGTAGAATTAGTGCATTAAAGAATACTAATATTTTTAAGACTCTTAAGAAACTAACTGGTAAGTTACTTTCCAGAGAGGTCACAGAAATTTGCATTCCTTTTGGCAGTGTATAACACTAGTCGTCTTATTATTTCTTTGTCAATGCTGCATTTTTAACAAAGCTTCCAGCCACTTCAAAATCTTTTTGGAAATGGATAGGAATATTTCCATGTTAATAAAAATCAACTCTCCTATCTCCCTTTCCAAATTTCTGTTTATTCATTACTACAAAGTTATGTTCATACCCTAAAGCTGATAATGCAGCTAAAGAAAATTTTATGACTAACAAATCTTATATAGTAGATGTTTTCCCAAATGCCTGTCCATGTGGCAATTTATTTTCTTAATAAAGATCTTTTCCCTTTGGAGATACCGCTTACATTTGATACCTTTAGCGCGTTAAATAATTTAATATAATTTTCAGAATGTGCTGGTGGTTAGTTGGAATATTTGAGGGGATGCCTTTTCTCTAAGGTTGAAATTTGGAGGCAGGCTCTAGGTAATAATCCAAGCAACTATTGAAGCATTCTGAATGACTTTATAAGCTATCATAATCATTCAGATATGATAATTTACAAAGCAGCCAAAGGCAATTTTTGTCTTCAGCTACATAGTAGTTTCTCTAATTTCCTGATTGAGCTTTCTTTTGACACTTCAGAATTGTCTATAGCTTCAATATACAGCCCCGACAGACCTTTGGAACTCTTTATCAAAGCAATAACCAACAAATGGGGGACAAGGAGAGAAATTATTGGAGCCCTTTCCAATCAAATTTAAATCAAAGAATTTATAGGGAGAAGAAACAAATGCACAACTTGTTCTATGCTAATATTTTAAAAAACAAAATAGTATATTCAACTGAATGGTTATAGAATCACTGGTTCAAGTTGAAAAAAACCTCACAAATCTCTTAGGCCAACCCTCTCATATTTTACAAATAAAACCCATGAAAATGAAAGGAAGTGACCTGTCTGTGGTCCCATAGCAATACATGGAAGAAACAGAACTTCAACCAAGAACTTTTGCTCTAAAACCACATTTAAAATTTTTTACCACCGTATAAAATTTTTTACTTCTCAATAATTTCTTAAATGATATTCTACCTATAAATGCAATGGTAAATAACAGTAGCTACTATTTACTTTATTAAACACTTTCAATGTGCTAGGCTCTTCACACACATTTTCGCAGTCTGCAAAGCCTCCCTATGGTATGTGGCAAATGAGGAAAATGAAGTAAAGAGCAATTAAGTGATTTTCTCAAAGTCACACAATTAGGAAGCAATATATACACAAGGACTGGGACCTAGACTATGCTACTCAAAGTGTGGGACATAGACTAACTTATCAGAAATGCAGAATTTCAGGCCCCACCCTAGACTTACTGATCATAGTCTGCCCTTTGAAAAGATTCTCCAATGATTCATACACACATTGAAGTTTGAGAAGCAATGGTAAAACCCAAAGCCTATTTTCTTAACCATTTCATAATATTGCCTCAGATCTCTGGGACAGTCAAGGAGACAATTAAAAATAATTGTGTAGGCATCACATAACCAAGAGTTGAAGACAACCCTCTGCTTTAAGAACTTGTAAATATCAGCATTCAAATCTCAGAGGAAAATGCAAATGACCAATATAAAAAAACTGCAGAATAGATAATATTCAGTACCATCAAGTGGTATATTTCTGCCAATTCCAACAAAATTTTAATCTACAAAAGAAGCAAGACTTTCATCCACAAAAGCATCAAGATTCTGATATTATTATTAATGGGAATCTCACAACTATCTGAAAACCTGGTGAGTTTATGGGAAAAACCTCAGTTCTCAATTTTTTTTTAAACATTTCATTTATTTGACAGAGAGAGAGCACAAGCGGGGGAGCGGCAGGGAGAGGGAGAAGCAGGCTTCCCGCCGAGCAAGGAGCCTGATGCGGGGCTTATCCCAGGACCCTGAGATCATGACCTGAGCCGAAGGCAGACACTTAACCGACTAAGCCACCCAGGCGCCCCAGTTCTCAATTTTCTATGTTGGTTTCCTCCCTCCACATTGTAGAAAAGAGAGGGGTGACTCCTATTTGAAAAAGAATTTAAAAAGCATAAAACGTTACTTCTGAAACAAATTATCACAAAATCAGTATTTTGCAATGGTGTTCATATTAGGTAATAAGGATTAAGAAAACATTTTGATGTATTGTGATTAACATAACATAATAATAAAAAATAAATAAAAACATAAAAAAAATTTTTTTAAACTAACAGCAAGTTGAATATGAAGTCCCAACCATTGCACCATAGGAACCACTCTCTTTTTTTTTTTTTATTATGTTAATCACCATACATTACATCATTAGTTTTTGATGTAGTGTTCCATGATTCATTGTTTGCATATAACACCCAGTGCTCCATGCAGTACATGCCCTCTTTAATACCCATCACTGGGCTAACCCATCCCCCTACCCCGTCCCCTCTAGAACCCTCAGTTTGTTTCTCAGAGTCCATAGTCTCTCATGGTTCGTCTCCCCTTCCGATTTCCTCCCCTTCATTCTTCCCTTCCTGCTATCATCTTCTTTTTTTTTTTTTTTTAACATATAATGTATTATTTGTTTCAGAGGTACAGGTCTGTGATTCAACAGTCTCACACAATTCACAGCGCTCACCATAGCACATACCCTCCCCAATGTCTATCACCCAGCCACCCCATCCCTCCCAGCCCCACCACTCCAACAACCCTCAGTTTGTTTCCTGAGATTAAGAATTCCTCATATCAGTGAGGTCGTATGATACTTGTCTTTCTCTGATTGACTTATTTCGCTCAGCATAATACCCTCCAGTTCCATCCATGTTGTTGCAAATGGCAAGATTTCATTCCTTTTGATGGCTGCATAATATTCCATTATGTATATATATATATATATACCACCTTCTTTATCCATTCATCTGTCAGTGGACATCTTGGCTCTTTCCATAGTTTGACTATTGTGGACATTGCTGCTATAAACATCGGGGTGCACGTACCCTTTCGGAGCCCTACATATCTTTGGGGTAAATACCCAGTAGTGCAATTGCTGGATCGTATGGTAGCTCTATTTTCAACTTTTTGAGGAACCTCCACGCTGTTTTCCAGAGTGGTTGCACCAGCTTGCATTCCCACCAACAGTGTAGGAGGGTTCCCCTTTCTCCGCATCCCCGCCAACACCTGTCATTTCCTGACTTGTTAACTTTAGCCATTCTGACTGGTGTGAGGTAGTATCTCACTGAGGTTTTGATTTGGATTTCTCTGATGCCGAGTGATGTTGAGCACTTTTTCATGTGTCTGTTGGCCATTTGGATGTCTTCTTTGGAAAAATGTCTGTTCATGTGGAACCACACTCTTATTCGTCTTCTCGCCATAATTCCTCCTCCAAAAAAGAAAAAAAAAAAAAAACCGACAACTTGATATTTTTGAATTCACATGAAAACAGCATGTGGAATCTGTAAAGTACAGCATAAAATAATAAGCAAAAATTATTTACCAGAACTTAGAGTGAAAAGCTATGGGGAGGAGGGGAGGGGGTGCTAAACAGTGCAATTAGTGTTACAAAGTTACATTAACACATAAATAATTTCAGTGGCAGGTCATAGGATTCACATGCATATTTTATCAAACTGTAAGAAATAATTTTTCAATCTGACCCTGATCCTTCTGTGTACTTTGAAGTCTGCAAATCAGCAGTATAGCCTATAAGTTTAAAGAAATTTAGAAAGAATTGTGAAGTTAAAAGGCACTTTTGATGTTTGTTCTTTTTCTCCCATCACAAGGGCATTTGATACAACCAAGAAAAGTGGAAAATGTTAATGCCCAAGAAATTTCCATAGCAGGCATATTCATTTAACCCTTTATGACCACAGCCTGTCATAGGCCAAAGGTTAACATGACACCTCAGTGTTCTAATAAGGGCCTATGAACCCCCCTTCTGAATAACTCTCTCATTACTGTCACTGAACCTCATTCCCACCTGTCACCACAGTCAGTCCCTAACATCTCTTCCTGCCTTGTCACCCTTCATTTTACATGTGTTCCCGGCTGAATCTTTACAGTACTCCCTGCTCAGAAACTTTCAGTGGCTCCTCTTTACCTGCAAAAGGAAATTTATACTCACACTCTGATTCTCAGGGCCTTTTATAATATGGCCCAAATTACCTTGCCAATTTACTTCCCACATATCTTCCCCAACAACCTGGATCTTAGGTCAAACTGAACTCCTTGCTGCTCTCCACCTCCCAACTTCTCCCTTCCTTGACTTTGCTTATAGCAAGGTGATAGCAAACTAGATTGCGTGAATTTGAAGCCTAGTTTGACCCCTTACTAGCTGTGTGGCTTTGGGCAACCTCTCTATTCCTCAGTTCCCTCATGTGTAAAAAATGGCAACAGTATCCAAACTACAGGGATGTTATGAGGAACACATGAGTAATAAAGCATATGCCAAGCATTTAGGACAGTACCTGGCACAGATTATTGTCAAGCATGAATGCTTTTCTCTTCCCATCTGTGTGTTCAAACCCACCCTTCAAAATCTAGCTCAAAGGAGACTTCTCTGTGAATTCATCTCAACCTCTCTTAAGGAATGCTTGGCACTTAGCAAGCCATGAAAATTATTAGTTAAAAGAAGGAGATTTATCCCTGTCCATTCTGCATTATAAATGCCTGGTTATACAGGTCTGTATCCCCTGCTGATCTTTGAACTCCACAAGGGCAACTCTTATCAGTAACCCCAACACTGGCCCTAGAGTCCTTAATAAATATCCATCATGTGAACAAGTAAATGAAAGTCGAACTCCTTTAGTATCTTATTGGCACTTACTATATGTTGTTTCCCTTAGTATTATATTAATCATGCTATACTATTTATATATACAATATTAATATATTGTATTACTCAGGGTAATATCCATATATGATTTATCTTTATATCCCCAACTACCAGCATAGACTCATATATACTAGGTACTTAATTTTTTTAAAAAAGAGATAAAGAATGAAAGGGAGAGAGGGAGGAAGGAGGGAAAGAAGAGAAAGAGGGGAGGAAGGGAGGAGGAAATATATCAAACACTAGTGCTAATGTATTGCATCAAGAATTTCCCTTTTGCTGATTCCCACTGTCAGAGTGCTTCTATCCAGACCAGTAGAAAATTCACTATGCCATAAAAATTAACTTTGTTATGCAAGATTTCTCCAGATTCTAAAAGCATGTGCCAGCCACATTGCCAAGGATTTTTTTTTTTTTTTTTACAAACTTCTCTATCCCTATTTAATGTCTCCTTATAAAAAGAATACGGGAGGCGGGGGGTAGGTCACCATCAAGCAACAGAACTGTCAAAGAGTTTTTTCTGTTCCTTTTCCTTACAGAAAGTCCTTATGGTTTGTGTCAGTCCCACAGCTGAAGCCTAAAGCCATTCCCCACTGTGAAATTCAGGCATCCTGCTCACTCTTTCCTCTGGAATGCTTGTGGGTGTCAGCTGAGCAAGACTGTTCTGGAGTCTCCAGAGCTCAGTAAAGATTGTGCCAAACAACAAGGAGAAGGGCTTTGAGGGAAGGCTCCACAGCTCTACTCTGCCCAAAATCCCTCTCCCGGCACAGATGACCCTCTGATGTTGATCTCCCTTCTGGTCACTATCACCAAGTCACAAGAGAGAGGCTGAGAATATATCCAAAAGCTTCCAAGCAGAGTTCTCAGATCACAATCTCCTTGGGGACTCTAAGAACAGTTATTCCTATCTGACATAGCCAAGAGGCTGTATAAGGAAGGCAAGAAGAAATATGTTGCTTGTTTCAGCATTAGTACCTGATCTGTAGCCAGGGCATTGTAAGGAAAAGTGGTAGAAACGTTCAAGAAAATTTCCGCAATTAAATGGCCAGATGGGGAGCACTATAGAGGTAACACATATAGAATATGGGAGCCAGGCTGACCTGGACACAAACCCAGCTCTACCTCTGGCCTCTGGCCTCTGGCATTCTACCTAAACTTCATGAGTCTCTGCTGGTTATAATGATTTAATAAAATAATGTTTATAGTATGTCTAGCACATAGTAAACAGTCAACAAATGGTAGCTACCAATGAGAAATCAATGTAAAACAATGATTCTTGGAAGATAGCTGTCCACAAGCCAGGAAATTATGTCCTTGACAATGAGGATTTGCTGTTATCATTTATTTTGCCCATATTTAAGTAGGATATTTTGACACTGATCAAACATTTAATTAAGTGAACTAATATATAAAATTTCTGAACAGAACATAGTACATAAATTCAAATAAGGTCTAATATTTAAATGGGTATTTTCAAAGACTACATATGTATCTTATTTTATGGAAAAATTATTTTTTATAAAGTGATCTTTAAAATACTTTCTTACTAATTTCTAATTGTTCTCTATTATAAATGATAGGAAGTAGGAGAAATAATATGCCAGCCTGAATTTTTTTTTTGTCTGAGGCTATTAAAATGCTGATTTTTGAAATCCAACAATTGAACACTAGCTGATGATACTAGTCACCTCTTGACAGTTCACATTTCCCATGCAGCAGCAACCTGAGCATCTTTTTGTTTGTTTGTTTTTATTATTAACATATAATGTATTTGTTTCAGGGGTACAGGTCTGTGATTCATCAGTCTTACACAATACACAGCGCTCACCACAACACATACTCTCCCCAATGTCCATCACCCAGACACCCCATCCCTCCCACCCCTCTCCACTCCAGCAACCTTCAGTTTGTTTCCTGAGATTAAGAGTCTCTTATGGTTTGTCTCCCTCTTTGGTTTCATCTTGTTTCATTTTTCCCTCCCTTGCCCTATGATCTTCTGTCTTGTTTCTCAAATTCCTCATATCAGTGAGATCATATGATAATTATCTTTCTCTGATTGACTTATTTTGCTTAGCATAATCCCCTCTAGTTCCATCCACGTCATTGCAAATGGCAAGATTTCATTTTTGATGGCTGCATAATATTCCATTTGTGTGTGTGTGTGTGTGTGTGTGTGTGTGTGTGTGTGTGTGTGTCTATACCACGTCTTCTTTATCCATTCATCTGTCGATGGACATCTGGGCTCTTTCCATAGTTTGGCTCTTGTGGACATTGCTGCTATAAACATTGGGGTGCAGGTGCCCCTTCAGATCACTATGTTTGTATCTTTGGGCTAAATACCCAGTAGTGCAATCACTGGGTCATAGGGTAGCTCTATTTTCAACTTTTTGAGGAACTTCCATACTGTTTTCCAGAGAGGCAACACCTTGCATTCCCACCAACAGTGTAGGAGATTCCCCTTTAACCGGAGCATCTTTTGTCTACTGTTGCCTACCCATTTTCCTTCCTGAGGCCATAGAATTTCCCATAGTCCCAAACTTGGCACCCACTACTTCTATCTTTATGGCTTTGCCCTCCTTTGGTGCCTAATAAAGTTGGTCAATACCTTTACTCCTTACGGTTTAACACATGGCACTTTAATTTTAAGGATGAAGAATACATAAAATGAATTATTTTCCACTGTATTAGGCTTAGAGTATGGCGTGCTGTGTTTACTTAAAAAGAGGACTATTCATGCCGCATATACCATCTAAAAATGTTATGTGGAGGCCTTTATTGAATTCCTAAAACTTTCCTTACATAGCCAGGATCGTCATGAAAGGTATTTGCAGAGTGTGAATGGAAGAACATTTCTTATGTCTACTCAGTGTTGTTCACAATCTCTGACAGGCTTTTTTAAAAAAATAATTTTCTGTATACACACATACACACACACACACCCCAATATTTCTCATAAGCAAATAATTATTTGTTCAACAGTGGGCGATGCTACCAAAATGACAAGAGCCAAGTTTTTTTCAGTCTTTACATTTTAGTGAATGCATCCGATAGTTTAACTTAAAGGGTTATCCCACCAGTTAGCCTGAGTTCCCAAAACTTAAGGGAAGAATGGTACAGATTCACTCACTCTGTTTGACCGAAATAGAAGGAAAGAGCCATGCTCATCATAAAACTAAATTATCCTTTTTAAGGGAAGGATGATACTAATCACCAAGTTATAAAGCTAATTAGAGAATTCTAGAATTATCCAAAAAGTCCTCCAAGACCATTCAGAAAAGGAACACTGTAATTTAAACAGTTTCTCAGCTGTGTTTTACTTTAAAAGTTATATCATAGGGGCGCCTGGCTGGCTCAGTTGGAAGAGCATGTGACTATTGATCTCGGAGTTGTGAGTTCGAGCCCCATGTTTGGTGTAGAGATTACATAAATAAATAAATAAATACATAATACATACATACATATTTTTTTAAAAAGTTACATCATAGGCTCTATATATATTGGCCTGCACAGATCCCCTTATATTCTCAATAAAACAAAAGCAACTCAGCTGCCGCTGCTGATATAATTGGCACTTCAGTACTTTCTGCCCAGTTAGCACAACTTTCCATGAAAGGTATTGAACCTACTTGAAGTTGTCAAAAATCCTTTAGAAAATAGGAGTTTTGGTGGAAGCAACCTGCCAATAATATTGAGCGAGCTAAATAAGGAAAAACGGCGAAGTGAGGCTGCCCATATCCAAGCCCTGAACACACTGTCAATGTGGCAGGGCATCTGTTCAAAAGATCATCTCCTCAGTAGTAGGAAAGCAAAGTTCAAAGTGAATGTTTCAAGGAAGCTAATTTCATGTTTGCGTTTAATCTCCATATTAAAGAAACATCAGACAAATGGTATTTAGAGAAACTCTAAGGCTAAATCCAAATTCTGGAACTACGCTATGTTTATGTTTTGGGAGAATAGCTGTCAATGAGTATAAACAATAAATACAGAAATATTTTTACAAAGGACATTAGATTCCTCTATATTTTGTACTCCCAGAAGAAAATGACAGTGTTCTGTTTCCTGATACACTGTGCTAACCATATTCACTAGTCATTGGAGATGATTCTATTCAATATATCTTTTTTTAAGAGCTGTCTGGCACTCTTGCACTTCTGGAATTCCAAATGTGCCAGGCTGCCACATCTTCTTCTCATCAAAGTATAAAATATTCCTGGACAGGTAAAATCATCTCTGTCATATGCCTTTTACTTTGGATATTTATATTTCCTATGTAATTTTAAGGTATCTGAAAATCAAAAACATCTACTGGAAGCAAAAAGCAGACCTGGGATTTGCTGATATTTTGTGGTGCCAGGATTGGGAGCTATTATTACATGTCTAAGAATTTTACATCATTCACATGGCTTGTATGCCATCTGAATCTTACTAAACTGCCAGTGACCACCATTGGGCCAGGTTTTTATGCAGAAAATTTTGCTACTAACAACAAAATGACTTTTATTGAAACAGGAGTTCAAATTGAAAATAATGGGGATGGCACTAGGAAAAATTCTTGAGCATAACTTCCTAATACATACAATTAATTGAATCTGTTAAGCCCACCCAGCATCCTGCTTTTGAGTCTTTAGGTTCATCCACTGACCAGGCCTAGCCAACTTCAAACACCTGAGAGCTGGTCCTGATCCTGCTCGGCTTTTAAGCCAAAGGTTGGCCCTGCTGGATATAACTCAGTAAGAAGCCATTACTCTAGTAGCACATAATATATTCAAATACAGGCTGGAGAAAAGAAAACAGATTTTGTTGAATGGTTTTTCTCAAGTCCTTAGGAAGAGGGCAAAAGTAAATATAAGTTTTATTCAACCAGAGAAGAAAAGGAAACAGTCATGCCAAAATCAAAGAAAGAAAAACAGAAGGTGAACCTTAGCTCTTTCTATGTTATCCTTCTCCACAAAGAATTGAGACATCTTAATGATAAGAGGAAAGAAAAGGATGGAGGAAAATTTAAGTGAAGCGCCATGTTGTGACCAAAAAGGAAGAATATAAATTGACCCACAGTGGTTGAGCTTCATGCTTTTTCCCAACCAAACCAAAAGAGGAATAGGATAGTGGAGTCATTCTCACTATCAGAGAATAGGAAACATACTAGTATTCAGTGGAAGCAGGTATTTTCCTACTACTAGTTTTTAAGATAATTTTATGTCAGACCTCTTGTGGATGCACTAATTTATGTAATGGGCAAGGTCTCTGCTGACATTCTCAAGGCAAATGTGGTGATAGACTTCATAGGTGTAAGTCTCCAGAAAAACAGATCAAATAGAAGATCTATTTCAAGGACTGGCTCCTGGGATTATGGAGGCTAACAGGTCCAAAATTTGCAGGGCAGGCTGGAAACTCAAAGCAGAATTTCTGTTATAGTCTTGGGGCAGATTTATTTCTTTCCAGGATACCTCAGTTTTTGCTCATAAGGGCTTCAACTGATTGGATGAACCCACACATATTATCCAGAGTAATCTCCTTTACTTGTAGACAACTATTGTAAATGTTAATCACATCTACAAAATACCTTCAAAGCAACATCCAGACTAGTGTTTGACCAACAGCTAGGGCACCATAGCCTAGCCAAGCTGCCACATGAAATTAACTATCCCAGTAGACCTATCTTTTTAATAGCATCTCTCATGAGAAGCAAGGGCATATCACCAGGAGGCAGGCACATGAGAGGCCAAGATAATTTAAGCTATAATCATAAAGGTTCACTTAAATAAATTTCTTTGCAATGAAATAGTATGCAATCAGTAAATAGCATAATTTCAAATAATATTTAATAACATAAGAAAATATTTCTCATTTAGTAATAAGTAAAAGAAACAGAATTGTAAATATATATGTGTGTGTACCAGTCAGAATGGCTAAAATTAACAAGTCAGGAAATGACAGATGTTGGCGGGGATGCGGAGAAAGGGGAACCCTCCTCCACTGTTGGTGGGAATGCAAGCTGGTGCAGCCACTCTGGAAAACAGTATGGAGGTTCCTCAAAAAGTTGAAAATAGAGCTACCATATGATCCAGCAATTGCACTACTGGGTATTTACCCCAAAGATACAAAAGTAGGGACCCGAAAGGCTACGTGCACCCCGATGTTTATAGCAGCAATGTCCACAATAGCCAAACTGTGGAAAGAGCCAAGATGTCCATCAACAGATGAATGGATAAAGAAGAGGTGGTATATATATACAATGGAATATTATGCAGCCATCAAAAGGAATAAGATCTTGCCATTTGCAACGACGTGGATGGAACTGGAGGGTATTATGCTGAGCGAAATAAGTCAAACAGAGAAAGACATGTATCATATGACCTCACTGATATGAGGAATTCTTAATCTCAGGAAACAAACTGAGGGTTGCTGGAGTGGGGGGTGGGGTGGGAGGGATGGGGTGACTGGGTGATGGACACTGCTGAGGGTATGTGTTCTGGTAAGCGCTGTGAATTGTGCAGGACTGTTGAATCTCAGATCTGTACCTCTGAAACAAATAATGCAATATATGTTAAGAAAGAAAAAAAGAAGAAGAAGAATGTAGCAGGAGGGGAAGAATGAAGGGGGGGAAATCGGAGGGGGAGAAGAACCATGAGAGACGATGGACTCTGAAAAACAAACTGAGGGTTCTAGAGGGGAGGGGGTTGGGAGGATGGGTTAGCCTGGTGATGGGTATTGAGGAGGGCACGTTCTGCATGGAGCACTGGGTGTTATGCACAAACAATGAATCATGGAACACTATATCTAAAACTAATGATGTAATGTATGGGGATTAACATAACAATAAAAAAAATTAAAAAAATATATATATATGTGTGTGTATATATATGTGTGTGTGTGTATATATATAGTATGATCCCTACATTTTTTTTTTTTAAAGATTTTATTTCTTTATTTGACAGAGAGGGAGATAGCGAGAGCAGGAACACAAGCAGGGGGAGTGGGAGAGGGAGAAGCAGGCTTCCCATGGAACAGGGAGCCCGATGCGGGGCTCGATCCCAGGACTCTGGGATCATGACCTGAGCCGAAGGCAGACGCTTAATGACTGAGCCACCCAGGCACCTCAGAATGATCCCTACATTTTAAAGTGAGTTACTAATGCATAGAATTAAGAATGGAAGGATATACTCCAAATTTTAACAGCAGTGTCTCTGAATCACAAAACCATGAGTGAGTGATTTTTATTATCTCTTATATTTTCTATAATTTATGTATATTTAGATAAATTATAAATTACTTTTATAATTAGAAAAAATTATTAGTCAATTTGAGATTATGGAATTAAAGATCCTAATCCTGATCCTTGTCTGAATGGCACATTAGCTCAGCCGTTCAGAGGGGCCCTCACAACACCTGAAGGCAAAGCCAAGTTTTTCCCCAAGAAATGGTTCTAGATCTGTACTAGACATGAATAAATGGTAAATTAAGGCCTTAAAGTTCTTCACCATATATAATCTCCAAAATTATTTGGTTTAAGTTGTTTTCAAAGCAGTAGTAACCTAAGACAGTAAAAGAAATTGCCAACATTGCTCTGAGGAAATGCCTGGTTTTGTGCAGGCTTCCAGGAAGCACCTGGATAATTCAGCTGCTGATTGGGCTACAGCAAGGCCACTTAGTGGCATTGGTGGCAGAGTCAAGCCTAGAATAAATGAGCACCCTTTTCTGTCCTCTGTAGGCTCTTCCAGGGAAGGGAGTAAGTAGATGGATGGCCTACTCCCTTTCCACAAACCTGCTATCCTCCCTCCCATGTGGCACTTACATGGTATGTACTTTAGGTCACTTTCCATCTGGGTTCCTCCCTTCTGGGAGGCCAGACCTTCCAGGAAACCACAGTACCCAAGGACTAGGGTTTACATTTTACTCCTTGTCATCCAGACTCTGGCACAGACAGAGGTAGGCAGCCCCCATTGGAGCTGAGGCCTAATTCTATGGAATCCACACCAGAGGGGCTCCCTGAATTACTTCTGGCAAGTGATAGCACAACATAAATTATAGTTACCCATCCAGTATACCCAACTATACCTATATAGTTATGCTCATTTGGATTGATTTAAGCCTTTCCACAGAGCACTCATTGCCCCAATTTTTCCCCCCTGCTCTGCCATAATGGCTGAAGTTCCCACATAAGATTCACTCTTTAACTTTGGGTTAAGATACACCTTTGTTAAAATGCAAATATAGGACTTACAGGAGATAACAGTAAATTCATTAGCATCATTTACACTTCAGAGAGGCACAAGAAGAAAGCCTAATGGCCTTCAAAAATGACCAAGATTTTAGAAATGCACTTAGGTGCAACCCTGGCAAATCCATTCAAGACAGATCCATGCCAGTGAGATTTCCAGTTGGTTCTCCTATAATAGTAATGTTGAGAAAAGGATATTTTTTTCCTCCCCCCAGAGCTCTAGCAATTCTGAAAAGACATCACCATGGCTTATAAGTTTCATCTAGATTTGACAGTTGGAAATACTCCACCTGGTCTGTTCGGACATACACCCTAGCGTTGGGTCTTTTTCAAGGAATGAGATGAGATGTACGCTTCCTGCCAATTTACAGCATTCTCTTGTATTAGCTGCCAGGAACCCCAGGAGCACAGGAAGGATGTCCTTTGAGAAATGCAGCTCCATTATCTCCAAAGAGTGACAATGAAGCAACCCTTGGTCACAGTTTTGCAGGCTCATTGGCTGCCCATAGCATTTCAGAATGTTCTGGGCAGAGGCAGCTTCTACCATATACCTATCAGGTTTGACTCTGGGGGACAGATTTAATTTTGCCGTAAAACAAAACCATCCTCAGAAAATGTCAAGTGTAACTGGATTTCCTAACATGAAATGGTGCCAGGAATGGGAGCAGTTTACTGCCTGCCTCCAAGACTCCAAGGGCAAAGGAGAACCAAAGCAGATTTCCATGTTCCCAGTGGTCTGATTAGATGGTCATGATACCCACAAGGATGGTTATGGAAAAAGAAGAACGCTGACTATGCCTTTTACTGTATAAGGGAGTACATATATAAGAAGTGGTTAAGAAATGGGAACTATAATTGTCTAAGAGCTTCAACCTAGTCAAAAATCACACTGTCTGATCATTAGATATGGCTAATGTGGAACCGTTCTTACTACCAATGTAAAGCAAGTGAGGAAGGGTTGTGGGTACTGACAATAAAGAATCACTACTACTCAAATTATGTCATCATTGAAGTGAGGAAGGGTTGTGGGTACTGACAATAAAGAATCACTACTACTCAAATTATGTCGTCATTGAAGATATCTAATTGGGGAAATATGGTGGGAAAAGTCATATAGATTCAAGCCAAAAGCTCTGGAGTTCAGTGAGATGACATCTTTTGAGAACCTACGGTTTTATGATTTCAAGCCAAATGCAAGTGCTCAGCTGGAATGTGGTAACTTCTGATGGTGGAGATGAGGAACATCACCTGCTCAACTGGTAAATGGAAGAAGAATGTGGTCCTCATCCAAACAAAGTGATTTTGAGCAAATTATGCAAACACTCCATTTCCTTGCTTCCTCACTTCTAAACAGAAGTTTTGCTTTCCTAGCTAATTTGGCTTTTGTAAAGTCTGATCTAAATTCTAAATAAAACTTTTGGAGTTCCTTAGAGATAAGCAGTATATAAATAAAAGGCATAAAACACCTGATGTTTTAAAATATATTTTGGACTTTTGCATATTTTGCCATCTCGATTCTAGACATTCTGTGAATGTGTGTATATTGTGAGCTTGTTATGCGTCATGAGCTTGTTACCTTCTCCACCCTGTCACCTCCACGAACCCTTCCTTCTTGTCCTTCTGTCATCTCATCTCTCCTAAAATTGCCTTTTGCAGCCTCCTTCCAGAGGCATATTCCATCAAGGTTTCCCTTGTGGCTGTGTTTAAACACACTCATTTATCTTTAAGTAATTTATATCCTTACTTTTAAATAGGTTATAGTTTTGTCCCAGAATAAAATGAGCTTTAAGTCTGTTTCTTTTTTCTTGCATAAGAGTCCAAAAACTAGATGGTCTTTCTGAGGTTCACAAATATATAATGCTACTTATTTCTGTCCCACAAAACAACACTTTGACATTAGTCCCCTGGACGTGCCACGCAAAGCCACATTTGGTGGATAACCCCTACATGACTGATAGTGAGAGGGCATGCTCTTCCCTGCCCAAAGCACTGGAGTATCTTTCTAATTGGCTACCATGTGTGCACCTCATTAGAAGAACTTGCAAATGCTATACATGGTAAAGAATGTATTTCTGATAATATTTCAGTTAGGTTTGGACCATGGCCAAGAGTCTCTGGCAGACTAAAGCCACTTTACCAACGCTTTACTTGGAGCAAGAAGATTCCTGATAAGGAAATATAAACAAGACATCTAGGATCACGAGGTCACACCATCCCACTTCCTCACCCCATTCTTCCTCTCTTTTCAAGGGTGAGGAAACATTCCCAGGCAATTAGTCATGACCTCTTTTCTACCTCAGTCTCTCTCCTGCTAGTTTTTACTAAGAAAGTTTGCTTCAAGGGCTTAGAAATTCAGGGTCAACTTTTGGAAGATTTTCTTAAAGGTGTGAATACCAGCAGAACTTCATCTGGGTTAACACAGTTCTTCCCCTAATATAAAATAGAGGTGACCCTTGAATAACACGGGTTTGAAATGCACAGGTCAACTCATACACAGATTTTTTTTCGATAAATACACTGCAGCACTGTAAATGTATTTTTTCTTCCTTGTGATTTTCTTTGTGTGTGTGTGTGTGTGTGTATTTTTTTTTTTATTATGTTAGTGATTTTCTTAATAACATTTTCTTTAGCTTACTTCATTATAAGAATACAGTATATAATGTGTATAATATATATAATATACCAAATATGTGTTAATTAACTGTATTATTGGCAAGGCTTCCAGTCAACAGTTGGCTATCAGTAGTTAAGTTTTGGGGGAGTGAAAGTTATACATAGATTTTTCAACTGCTGGGGAGGGGTTAGTGCCCCATCCCCATGTTCAAAGGTCAACTGTACTGTCTTTTTTAAAGACAATTTATTATTTTAAAAACTGCTTTATTAGTGAAAGAAAAGTCTGCATAATATAAATAATAACAATGCTTGATTTAAAATAGTTTCTGGGAAAAGAAATAAAAATATAGTTTTCTACGTATTATTTTGTTTTGTTGCTTAATCTGCTCAAGATCTGTGATTTGCCAAAGCTCATGAGAGACAAAGTTGCCAATTTTTGAGCCTGGTTCAAATTCTACCTTAGCTAGTACTAAGTGGGGAGCCATGACCCACATGAATAATAGACTCATGAAAAATTAAAGCTGGACAGGGCATTAGAAGACATCTGACCACCTCTCTTATTTTAGGAATGGAGAATACAAGGCTCAGGAATACTAAGCATCCGCAGAAACAATCCTGCAAGGGGCGTAGTACTTGTGCCAGAGGCTGCTCCTAGAGATGCTCACTTGACATAAGACCAAGAGCAAAATGCATAGCCTCCGTGAGCCTCAGCTGGCCCATTAGTGCGATGGGGCTCATAATTATGCAAACCTCATATGGGTCGTGAGAAATGAACAAGTCAATAAGCATAAAGCACTTAGACTGGTACAGAGGAGGAGCTGAATAAATATTAGATACACTACTATTGTAAGAGGCCAGGTTGAAGGAAGAATGAGAGTAAGGGAGCCAAGGCAGTGAGTTTTTTCTGATTTTCTTTCTCCAAGAATTGACCATCAGTGGAATAATGGGAACATTATTGAAAACATACAGTCCAGAAAATCTCTAGTATAACATCACAATTTTTATATAATTTGGAACTCCATCACATATTAGAAGGAGAATAAGCCTACTGGTTAAAAGAATGGACTCGAGCTAAAGATCATAGGTTTAAATATCTCTCCCATTTTGTAGCTGTGAAACTTAAAGCAACTTACTTAACGTCTCTGTACTTAACATCCTCCTCCATAAAAAGAGATGATATAGTATCTATCTCACAGGGTTGTTGTGAAAAAGAATTGAGTTAATATTTGGAAAACACTTAGCACAGTGTCTGTGCAAGTATTATAAAGTATATTATTATCATTATTACTATATTATAGGACCACCTTACACACCATCCAAGATATTTTTATACTTGAAGTGCCCAAAGAAACTTGTAGTAATAATTTTACTTCTAACACCATCCAGAACCATGGACTCTGATAATGGGATTATACGGAGGCACCAGCATATAAATCTGTTATTCCAATTCTACTCTTAAGAATGGTAATTCAAAGAATAATTCACTGGAACTTTAAAAATGCCTGATTCTGAAAATCACTGGTGCTTCGAGATAACAGCACGGAAATAGAATATGACTCGCTGCTACCTTAGGAGTTAGTACTTGTCAACTTCTCCTGACCCTGGGGCAACCCCTAATAGGCTGTTGGTAATATAGCAGGGAGCACTTTCTATGGAGTAGAATTTTAATCAACTTTTTTGGTTTTGTTATTGTGAAATCATAGCATTTTTAGAGAGCAATGAACTAGTCCAGTCGTTTTACAGATGAGTAAATGGAGATCTAGAAAGGTAAAGTGACAGCCAACATGCAACCAGTGAGTAATGAAGACTGTGGAGGATAATATTGTAAGAACGTTAGACATCCTTCTCAAGTCATCAGAGAGAGTTCCAACTTCACACTATAAATTTGATTAACTGGATCTATATTTTATAAATAATGAGCTAAAATAGTAGCAGTATTTCACCCAGTTGAACTTCAAATTACTTCAGATGAAAGTAATGTATCTTTTTGGATATCAGACTCTTGCTTAAAAATTTATGTACTTTAAAATTCCTGTTACAGAGAACATAAACAGTACATTGAGTTTGATCAGTCAGTGAAAAATTAGTCTCAGGGGGTAAATGTTTCATCTTCCAGGGCATTGGAGAACTAAATAACAAGCAATTTACTAAATGCCATCCTCATTCTGAAATCATCTGCTGACGTGATATGGATGAGTCGTTTATTCACAGACACCGGTCACTCCCTGCAGGACCACCTCTCCCGAATGTAATTATCACTATGTAACGCCGTATGTATTCACCATGATTCAGATATGCAAACTGCAGCTTTGGGTTTTTGTTTTTTTTTTTTTAAAGATTTTATTTATTTGACAGAGAGAGAGATAGCGAGAGAGGGAACACAAGCAGGGGGAGTGGGAGAGGAAGAAGCAGGCTTCCCACAGAGCAGGGAGCCCGATGTGGGACTCGATCCCGGGACCCCGGGATCATGCCCTGAGCCGAAGGCAGACGCTTAATGACTGAGCCACCCAGGCGCCCCGCTTTTGGGTTTTTTTAACCAAAGTTTCATAGTTGAGATAAGCATATCTCTTAGCTTGTGGTACACCATCTTCTGCCCTCACAAGCCTATATCAGGTTTTATTAATTTTATTGTTTTCCCCTTAACTTCTCATCCTAACTTCCATTCCCCTCCCTCCTAGAGGCATCCACACTAATGTTTATAAAACATAAACATATTTAGGTATGCTTGTATCTTTGAGAAATATGTAATGTTTATGTTATTGTGTTTAATTTATATACATGTAATTGTGCTATAGAACGTTTTTTCTTTTTTCATTTAACATATGTTTTTAAGATCTATCCACGTTACTTTATGCACATCTAGATAATTAATTCTGAATGGGACGTAGAATTCCACTACATATGTAAATCCCACAGTTGACAAATTCATTCCCCAAGCAATGGACACCTCAGTTGCCTCCAGCTTTCTGCCTTCCCAAATAAAGCATCAACAAACCTACATGTTTCCTTATAGTCCTGTGAGAAAGTGGCTCTAGGGCTTATACCCAGGAGTGGGAATCTTAATGTATATAATCAGATCTCTCTAAGCATTGCCAGGTAACTCCCCAGAATAGCTGGGCCAGGTTAGACTTCCACTAACAGATCAAGAGGGTTTTCCAGTTCCCTCAACAATCCAAAGTATTTGACCTTCTGATGTTCATCTGTCTAATGGGTGGTAGTGTATTTTTGGACCTATTTTAGTCCTCCAGTTCTCTCAAATGTTTGAACTTTCTCCTTTTGGTCCATGAGGACTCTTGGATCCTGTACATGCCTTGCACAGGCCCTGAGCAACCAGAAATACTATCTCAGAACCATCTGTGTAGGCTTTTCCCTCACAATCCTGCTCTTGTGTTTCCATATCATGGTGGGCCATGATGATCTCAGAATTTCTCTGATAGGCCTTCATTCTCCTCTCAAAAGAGAGGGGATTTCTGGATTCTCCTAAAACCTTCTGGATGTTTCTACCCACATTATGAGAGTTCTCATGCATCAAGCCAGTACACAAGTGTTGAGTTCTTGTTCTCCCTCCCTCTCTCCTTCCCCATCCCCCTCTGCCCCCCTTTCTCTCTTTTCTCTCTGCTTCCTAGAATTTGAAGGGTTTAACTTCTTGCTTTTGACTGTAAGACCTGCCTCCCTTTCTTATCCTTTCCATACCCTAGGTGATATTCTCCTAGTCTTCCCTGGGACAATCACAGAGGAAAGGTGATGGGGTGGAGAGAACTGTATCACTACCAAAGGAAAATATATTGGAGAATTTTGAAAAATATTGTCTGCATGCACTTACCATTTCATATGAATAACACTTTATCCATTACAAAGTAATTTTACATTTCATTTTACCCTCTCAAAAACCTAGATAGAGAAGTTGTTACCATTTGCAGACAAAAATAGAATCTAAAATGAGAAAAGTGAAGGAATTTTGCATAGTAATAAAATAGAAAACCCACAGATAACCTATTTTAGAAGAAGAAATCTTACGTCTTTTACAACATCAGGAAACCTTTTTAGAATAGCAAAATCTCCCTGTTTTCTCTTTTGTCTGATCCAAAAGGAAATTCTGGCACAAAAAATGAAGACTGTTTTGTCTCTGCTATGCAGCAAGACCTTGTGGTTGCTCTTAAGCATTTGCAAGAACCTCTGAGTTCTTATTCCTTCATTGCTAATTCTTTTATAATTAACAATGTTCTAAAATATGATCATCATGGTGAAATTTAGAACCAAACAGGCACTTGTTCATTTTTCAGTTTCTATTGTGCTTATTAAATTATATCTTACTCTGGCAAAGATTGTGGATTTGATTAGCTTTGCAGAATAATCATTTTAAATGTCTAATTCCCTGAGTATAGAGCTATGTACACAGTTTATTTTAATCATCCAATTGTGTCTACTTTTTAAAAAAGATTTTATTTATTTATTTGTCAGAGAGAGAGACAGCACAAGCAGGGGGAGCTGCAGGCAGAGGGAGAAGCAGGCTCCCCGCTGAGCAAGGAGCCCGAGGTGGGACTCGATCCCAGGACCCTGGGATCATGACCTGAGCCGAAAGCAGATGCTTAACCGACTGAGCCACCCAGGCATCCCTGTACCCACTTTTTTTAAGCTTCAAATTTTTACTTTTTAAAATCTTTAAGAAGCAACATTTTTCCCACTTATTTCTATAACATTTTCTTTTTAAAAAGTTAAATACATTTGGAGGACACTTTTCTATATCCCAAGTCATCATTTTCTGACAGGTGGCTAACAAAAACCAACTCTGCTTAAAGGGAGGCAGTTTAGGTTAGTGAAAAGAGATAGACCTGGTTATGAATCCTAGCTTTCTACAACTTTTACCAGTTGTGTGGCTTTAGGCAAAGGACTTAATCCCTAACCTTCAGTTCTCTCACCTATAATAAGGGAATAATAATACTTACGCTGAAGGGTTAGTGCGAGGACTCCATGAAATCATTATGTACATTGCCTAACATGTAGTAAGCACTAAGAATGCTAGTTTTCTTCTTTCTCTTTTTCTTAGAAAAATAAACAGAATCATCATGAACACCACTGGTTGTTTTCCAGAAAATGTACAATAAAAATACTGCAGAGAATATTTCATTTTTTAAATGAATGAAGAAACAGGCATTTGTGTACCTTATTGGCCAAATATGTGGGTTGGTTTTGCCCTTTGCACACAGTGGGAACCTAGTATGCTGGAGAAAGATGCATTAATAAATGAATGTGAACTCTATGTGAGCCTAGAGCATAAGTGATTAATACAACAGCGAATGTCATTCAGATTAATTGTTTCAATCAAACAAATTGTATTTGGGGCACAGTCTCGTTCTCCTCTACTCCCTGGGTATTTCTTGCATATACAAAGCACCCTTTGACGTCAAAGAGAGTGTCTCATATGGATAAAATACCTAGGGAGTAAAGAAATATGAGAGGAAAAACCAGACCTGTGTTGTGTTTTTTAACGGAAAATCAGGTATTTAATGCAGACATTGTTTCTTATAGAGCTGAGAACTACTTTTTTAGAGTCATCCAGAAGAGCAAAACCCAAAGACCTGATGCATAAACTTTACACAACATGGCCTTTCCTTATACAAGTATATTAAATGTTTCAGAATTGCTTTTGCCCATAACTTATACAATTCATCCTCTCTAGGAAAAAAAAAAAATCCTACTTTCTGTAGATTGGGTAGTCCAAAAAATAGCATCTCATTTTTATTCCAAAAAAATAGGAATAGACAAATCCAGCACAGTAATTAACCAAAATAAAAGGTTTCCTCAACAACTGTCCACGCTTCGGCCCTGCTCCAGAGCATAGGCCCAAGAGGAAAGATAACAAAGCTTCAGCTGGATTTAAAATAGCACACAGCAACATTTAATTAAGGCTTTTTCTCCTCTAGCCCACAAAGCAGTTGGCAAGAAAGAGAACCCAAGCCCAGTATATATAGTCAAGCACAAAGTATTTATTGAAGGTCTTTAGAATACAGAACATTCTACTGGGTTCCTGGGGGACCCTATTAAAGAATGATGAGACATAAAGCCTACATTCGGAACATTACCAGTTTTCTCCCATTGGCTCGATCCCTTCAACTTCTCAACTCTAGGCAGGGGGAGAGTATCTTACTACAAACCTCCCTGGAAAACCTATAGATTTTCAATGAAATCCAGACTGGGCTGTGCCACAAGTACATAGCAATATATTAGGTTACACCCAATGAACTATTCTTCCCTCATATACGAGCCAAGTGTTTTTCAAGTTAGGTCCAGGAGATCGCTGAGTTTATAACGAAGTGCGATGGGTGGGAAGAGAATAAAGACCAGGATCCAAAATGGGTATAAGGACAGGGTGGTTAAGGTGGCTGGAAGCTTATAGATCAGTAGAATGATTTAGTGATAATGGATGAGAAAGAAAAAGCAAGAGATTAAAGAATATTGTCATAATGATTATGCCTGAGGGAATGAATCTCCCTTTAAATAAGAGTTTGTAAATGTTGCATTACTTTCAAGGCTAAAAAGAAAGAAAATTATCACAATAGCTATCATTTATTATTCACTACCATGTGCCAGGTGCTGTTCCAAACTACATTACATATATTAACTTACTCCCCACAACAACCCTATAAGATAGGCATCATTATCATGCCCCTTTTGCAGAGGAATAAACTGAGGCACAGAGAGGTGAAAGTCACCTAGCCAGTAAATGGTGGAGCTGGAGTAAAGACTCAGTCGAGCTCACAGCCCATTTGCTTTACTACTTCACACACTGCCTTTCAATAGAGAAAGCTAGGGGCCCATAATTCTTGGCTTAGCCCATATATTAACAACACATGCTTATGTCTGGGTCTCTTGGTTACCACCAGGAAGCAAGGACTCTGGGGTAGCATGGTGGTCCTCTCTAAACTCTTAGCTTCTGAACATCACCCCATCACCACACACAGGAGGAAACAAGCTCTCTTTCAGACCAGGGTGGGTATAAGGTATGGTTTATGAAAGGGTCCTATTTGGTCCTCCCTGTTTGACCCACTATTAAGCCCCCATAAAGCTTCCTGGTGAAAGAAAAGCTTCCTTAATGAGAAATTCCCCATGAGGGCAAACCTGTCATTCTCTCAGGCCAGATTGTCATGGAAACTTTTATAAAGAGGAACCCAACACTCAAGTCTTCAGGCGGCAAAAGAATCCACGCAGTTGTTCTTTTGTAAAATTATACAGATTTATTCATTGCAACAAGTGAGGCAATGACACAAGTTCCTTCTGCTGATGACTGGAGCTGGAACATAATGAGAGGAACACAGTCGGAGTTTCATTTGTCAAACCTCATGCCACACAGCCAGCCCTCATAGTGCAGTCTTCAAACAATCCAAACAATGCATTTTGAAAACAATAATCATTGGACCAGAATTGTAAAATGATCGTGAGTTAAAGAACGCATTGCTCTTTAATGCTCAGACATCCTAGTGTAAATAACAGAGTCCTTCTCTATTACAGCAGGAGTCAGCAAACAACAGCCCTTGGGCCAAATTTGGCTCATTGCCTGTTTTTGTACAACCCAGAGCTAAAAATAGTTTTTGCATTTTTCAACAGTTGGATAAAAAAATCAAAGGAAGAATAAGGTATTAACACATGTTAAAATTAAATAAAAATAAATTAAATATAATATATGGTACATAGTCCCTATTAGAACATAAGCACACTTTCATTTACTTATTACTGTTTGTGGCTGCTTTCATGCCACAAAGGCACAAAGCTTAAAATATTTACTATCTGGCTCTTCACAGAAAAAGTTTGCCAACCCCATTCTAAAGTGATAAATGATAAATATATTGCCCTGAAAATTTTCTCATCATCTAATTGTCAAATTGCAGCTTTTAATTGTTAGAAAACAGCGAAGCATTTTGTGACATCCCAGTAATTAATTTCTAAAACCCTATTCTAAATAGACATGCCAACCTATTATTCACTCTAATGATAAATTGTGATCCCTTAATTGTTTCAAGGGGTGTGTTTCCTTTTACACTAAAATGATGTCGAACTGATACAAACCAGGACCTTTCTTCAAACGTCTGAGTGAAGCAAAGAAGAAAACATCCCATGTACATGTACATGCACTTGGCAGGAGCGTTTTGCTGCTAAGCTTGAAACCAAAACAATTAAAGCCAGTAGAGACAAAGCACATGGGCTTCTGTTCTTGCCTCTTGCTTATTCCAAAATCCTCAAATCCCAGAAACTTTGTACAGCTTTTCATTAAGCATTTCAAAAGGAAAATAGGGTACCAGCCTTCTTTTGCAGCTGTATGATTTGTTGTGGTGGTGGTGATGGTGGCGGTGGTTGTTTATGACTACCCTTTGACGGTAGCTGAGTATTGCATTTATATTTCTCCTTAAAAGGAGTGATCTGTCTGTCACAGGATTCAACTGTCTTGTCATCTGTTTATACAACGTATGTTCAATATGTGTTGGTAATGTCCATCTGCAGATCCAACCTGATTCTCATCCACACTGATTCCCAGACACGTGCCTCTAGAATTCTTCCAAATCTGGCATCATCGTTGACTTAAAAAGTTGCTCCCTAAACAAAGGTTCTGGAGAAAGACACAAAACAGACTCACCAATTATTGTAATTCAGGCTTCTCCTAGGACTTCATAGACGTGCTGTAATAAATTAAGTTAGTTATCTCCATGATACGCTGTAATAAATTTAGTTATCTCCATGAGTTACATAAGAGTTTTATTTGTATTTAAATGCTAAACTAAGCAGCAACTTCTTCCTGGGAGGTACTGGCAAGAAAGAAGTCCTGACCGAGGGCCTGGGAGTCGGTGAATCCAGTCCCAGGTCCTCTGTGTACCTACTTTATAAACTAGAACATTGGAGAAAATGTTCTACTCTATGTCAATTGCACATTGTTCAAATATGTTTTAAAGTTTTGCAGAACTCTATGGAGACATCTGTCTTGTGATCATAATCAGAAAATTATACATGACTCATAGATCCCGAAGTCTCCTTTAAACAAGTTTGGGAAACTGCTGAAGCTCAGTCAACATCTTTAAAAGCTGCTCTAAAACATCATTACAACCAAACGCAGTATTTTTCCCAAACAAAATGAAAAATGTTTTCTCTGAGTCACATTCAACCACTTCAAGAGATATTATTTCCTTTAGTCCAGAAATAGTTAATTTTTATAAGCAGTTTTTAAAAGAAATAGGCCAGCAAGAAAATCTATTTAGGCAACCAAAATTTTCACTGGTTCTACTGAGTAACTAATGCCACCATTTGCCTTTGCTAGTCATTACCAATCTCTGTCTGAGTCAAAGAAGAGAAATATCTCTCTACCACAAAACCAGATTTTTTTGTTAAAAATTGAGCCAAAGGGAATTTTAAAAAATGGAGGGAAGCAGCACATATTAAATTAGGCTTAGGCTTGTTGCCTGATTTTCATTAGGCCCCTGCCTGATTCTGATTTGGCCCACTCTAAGTACTTTTAGGCCACTGGGCACGAAGGCCAGTGCTTATTTTCATGGCTGTTTCAATTCATCAAGAAAATCCTTTGAAAGATGAAAGAAACTCCACATTTTTTCACCTGTTGTCCTTTCTTGTGTGCCTGTCACTTCACTAGCCAAACTTGCTTCAAGCCAAACCAAATGCTTTCCAAACCTCTACAGCATGCCTTTGAAGATCTTAAGTTAAGTATTTTCTTATGTTGACCAGTATAGCTTCCAAATAAGGAATAAAAAAAAATAACATAGTTCTTAAGTTATTTTTTTTAAATACCAGAAATGCAAAAACACATTCTAGTATGTGCAAAAAAGCAGAATTCCACTTCCCCAAGTTTAGAAGTCTTGCACCAAATACACCTGTAGTTCATTACCACGCCCATAGCACATGGCTTATGTATGACAAAATTCCTGCAACGACCATATGCTATTTTAATTATTACCACTTCACAAGTTTTCCCAGGCTCACTAGAAAAAGTATTTTATAGGACCAGCCCACTGAGTGGGCTCATCTTACTACATCATTGAAATTAGGTTTGCTATTTACTTGATTAGCAGTAAACATCTCCTTATTTCCAACAGCACAGCAATTAAGACCCTGACCTGTCACCACTAGCTTTAAGTTTTGGCTTTCATCAAAAGAAAAAGAATTTGCCAAGAAGGAAAAACATAGCTCTACCTTCAAGCTAAAAATAGTTCTGTCTTCTAGACAATATGCACTTTCACACAGCTCCAGCAAACCTTCTTCAAGCATCTTACAAAGGAGACACTAAGAGAAGTATACAATAGACCGTAGTTTTAGGTACTGGGTTAGCTGAAAGAGATGCAAACAAGCAAAAGCTGAGACCAAAAAGCAGAAAAGATGACTCAGTTGATAGAAGAGGAAATGAGGCCTACTGATCTGTTATACTGTTTTTGAGGGAGTCAAAAATAAATAAGACAAAACCACTGGACGTAAAAAATATATCTAAACTTCCACAAACTATGTATAAGTGTCTACACCAAAGGCTTTATTAAAACAAGTTTAAGTTATGAAGATTACATTAATTATGTATTCTTATAAAACCAACTAAAAACAAAGAACAAAGTAGAGGCAAGTCCCTAGATGGATCTTACTTAGCATAGTCATAGATTATCTAAAATATGGTAATGAGAACAATAATAATAACATTATTATTAAATGCTTGCCATATCCCAGGCACTTAATCATCTTCTTAATCATCTTCTTCCCTACTCTTCAAGAGAAGAGCGCTTAATCATCTTCTTCCCTACTCTTCAAGAGCATCACTAGATAGGTAACATTGTCCCAATTCTACAGAATAACCAAGCCTCGGGGATTTGGAGATGTTGAATAACTTGCCCAAAGACACACTTTAGCAAATGATGCTAAACTTAGAGCAATTCGTTAAAGTACAATTCAGCAGTAACTTGATTTCTCTGAAGTTTTCACAGACTTTAAATATCTCTATATATTCATATCTGTAAATATCTGTAGATATCTATAGATGCTTTCTTATCACATGTATTTATTTCTGTACATCACAGCAAATAAGAATCAATGGCTTCCTCACCCCAAAGGGACTAGGAATTTATCATGGTTGTCACAGTTCTCTAATTCTTGCTCACTCCTGATGTTTATCAAATGCGAGTAAAGTTAATTCACTCAGTGAAAATTACTGAGTACGCAAAGACCAGGCATATATGACTATCCTAAAGTTGACTGTGGAAAGAAATGAAAGAATTTATCCCTATCAACCAGAATGTTTTACCTACAGCTAGAGTTCACTCAGTCCTCATAGACCCATGGGAATGAATGAGGTTGCATTATTCAGCTGCCCCAGATTTCATGGCTTCCCTCTCAACTCATCAAGCACTGCCCAAATAGCTGCTAAATCCCCGGGGGCATCCCAGCTGTGCTAAGGAACAAGTCTTGTCAGATACCATGTGGCTTCTAATTCCTCCTGCCCTTTTCTGGCCCTCTCTGTGGACACTGTTGGAACTGGAAGAGAAGCCCCCCCCCCTCCTCTCTCTCTCTCCCTCTCTCTCGATTGCATTACATTCTGTTAGAAGAGTCCCTAAGTAATCTTGCTTGTACCTCCAGTGTCCAACAGAGTTTTAGCAAAACAACTCTTTTCCTTTTCATTTATAGCTTTTACCTCAACTCTCTGAAGAACTGAGATATGATCTAAACGGAGGTCAGGACTAGAGAGAAATTTGAGTCATAGACACCACACCATTATCAGAATGGCCCCTCTCCTCTGATGACTAAAGCTTGTTACTGGATCAAGCTGTCACCCCTGGTTTCCTCATCCCGTATAATCTTCAGTCCTACTCACCAAAAGACTTCTTAGAGTAATTTTAACGTGCCCAGAACATAGCTGAATCTCAGTGGAAGCCACTGTGTAGGCTTAGAGCCATGTTCAAACACCCCCGCACACACATCCCTTACTAGGAAATAAGTACTTTGGGACAGGGGTGGGGGTGCTAAAAATGAAACTAAATTATCCCTGCTTCCTAACATGGCTTATTTGGAAGACTTGGGGGGACAGGCAGGACAGAGCGTATTTCCAGGTATGTTCCTAGTAGACCACCAGAGGACAATGATCAGGGTCAATCCAAAAACAGCTGCTGTAAAACTGGAAGAATAAATAAAGCTCTGGCAGAATGATTCTAAAATGGGAATTTGGGAGGTAAGCAGGTATTAGCCACAAAAAGCCCAAAGCACTGAAGATCTGTTTTTATGATACCTAACAGAGTAAGTAATAACTTTAGAGAATATGCATCCAGCTTCCTCAAATCTGAAAACTATGGTCTTCTGCAACAGACTGCTGGTGCCCCACCAGTATCATCCCCTTGACCCACTCCTGTAGCTTTGGTTGCCTGTATCATTGGTGAACAGTTCCCTTCACAAGCCAATGGGTTCCTACCTCAAATATGTCTCTGCCTGTCGACCTCCTCTGCCTGCAGAAGCATGGTCCTCCCACTCCCAGGGTAAGCAGAGTGGTGGGAGTTCATTCCTCCAGGACCAACCTTGCACCCCTGAGTGGTAGAGGATTGTAGATAAATGCCCCTGTTTCTTTGCCCCTTACCAGGCCTACAGTTTTTTAGAGGGTCCCTAGCAGGATTGAGTCCCAGATGCCCACAGGGTAACCACTCCTGAGAGCACTCTTTTCTGACTCTTCTACCATCTCTGTCTCACACCCCTACTCCCTCACAGTGCTTCCTGGAACCACTTCAAAAACAAACTACTTGCCCCCACATTCTTGTCTCAGGATCTGATTTAGAGAAAACCCAAACTAAGACAACTTCTTTCAGATAAGAATTCTCTCAAATACAAATCAACCCACTATATTTATGTACAAGAAAGCAAAGAGTTGATGACAGCTTTGTAATAGAGCTGGAAGTCCGGAATTGTGATGCCACCAGCTTTACTTTGCTTTTTCAACATTCCTCTGGCTATTCGGGGTCTTTTCTGGTTCCATACAAATTTTAGGATTATTTGTTCCATTTCTTTGAAAAAAGTGGATGGTATTTTGATGGGGATTGCATTAAATATGTAGATTGCTCTAGGTAGCATTAACCTCTTCACAATATTTGTTCTTCCAATCCATGAGCATGAAACGTTTTTCCATTTCTTTGTGTCTTCCTCAATTTCGTTCATGAGTATTTTATAGTTTTCTGAGTACAGATTCTTTGCCTCTTTGGTTAGATTTATTGTATCTTATGGTTTTGGGTGCAATTGTAAATGGGATCGACTCCTTAATTTCTCTTTCTTCTGTCTTGTTGTTGGTGTATAGGAATGCCACTGACTTCTGTGCATTGATTTTATATCCTGCCACTTTACTGAATTCCTGTATGAGTTCTAGCAGTTTTGGGGTAGAGTCTTTTGGGTTTTCCACATAAAGTATCATATCATCTGCAAAGAGTGAGAATTTGACTTCTTCTTTGCCGATTTGGATGCCTTTTATTTCTTTTTGTTGTCTGATTGCTGTGGCTAGGACTTCTAATACTATGTTGAATAGCAGTGGTGATAGTGGACATCCCTGCCATGTTCCTGACCTTAGGGGGAAAGCTCTCAGTTTTTCCCCATTGAGAATGATATTCGCTGTGGGTTTTTCATAGATGGCTTTTATGATATTGAGGTATGTACCCTCTATCCCTATACTCTGAAGAGTTTTGATCAAGAAAGGATGCTGTACTTTGTCAAATGCTTTTTCTGCATCTATTGAGAGGATCATATGGTTCTTGTTCTTTCTTTTATTAATGTATTGTATCACATTGATTGATTTGTGGATGTTGAACCAACCTTGCAGCCCAGGGATAAATCCCACTTGGTCATGGTGAATAATCTTTTTAATGTACTGTTGGATCCTATTGGCTAGTATTTTGGTGAGAATTTTTGCATCCATGTTCATCAAGGATATTGGTCTGTAATTCTCCTTTTTGACGGGGTCTTTGTCTGGTTTGGGGATCAAGGTGATGGTGGCCTCATAAAACGAGTTTGGAAGTTTTCCTTCCATTTCTATTTTTTGGAACAGTTTCAGAAGAATAGGTATTAATTCTTGAAATGATTGGTAGAATTCCCCTGCGAAGCCATCTGGCCCTGGGCTTTTGTTTGTTGGGAGATTTTTGATTACTGCTTCAATTTCCTTAGTGGTTATGGGTCTGTTCAGGTTTTCTAATTCTTCCTGGTTCAGTTTTGGTAGTTGATACGTCTCTAGGAATGCATTCATTTCTTCCAGGTTATCTAAGTTGCTGATACATAGTTGCTCATAATATGTTCTTATAATTGTTTGTATTTCTTTGGTGTTGGTTGTGATCTCTCCTCTTTCATTCATAATTTTGTTTATTTGGGTCATTTCTCTTTTCTTTTTGATAAGTCTGGCCAGGGGTTTATCAATCTTGTTAATTCTTTCAAAGAACCAGCTCCTAGTTTCATTGATCTGTTCTACTGTTCTTTTGGTTTCTATTTCATTGATTTCTGCTCTGATCTTTATTATTTCTCTTCTCCTGTTGCAACAATATGGATGGAACTGGAGGGTGTTATGCTGAGCGAAGTAAGTCAATCAGAGAAAGACATGTATCATACGACCTCACTGATACGAGGAATTCTTAATCTCAGGAAACAAACTGAGGGTTGCTGGAGTGGTGGGGGGTGGGAGGGATGGGGCGGCTGGGGGATAGACATTGGGGAGGGTATGTGCTATGGTGAGCGCTGTGAATTGTGCAAGACTGTTGAATCACAGATCTGTACCTCTGAAACAAATAATATATTATATGTTAAAAAAAGAAAGAAGAAGAAGATAGCAGGAGGGGAAGAATGAAGGGGAGGAAATCGGAGGGGGAGATGAACCATGAGAGACGATGGACTCTGAAAAACAAACTGAGGGTTCTAGAGGGGAGGGGGGTGGGAGGATGGGTTAGCCTGGTGATGGGTATTAAAGAGGGCACGTTCTGCATGGAGCACTGGGTGTTATATGCAAACAATGAATCATGGAACACTACACCAAAAACTAATGATGTAATATATGGTGATTAACATAACATAATAAAAAAAAAAGAGTTTTGAAGGTAAACAAAAACTTAATTTCAGAGGCTTGTGGACCTTACCTTTACCCAACTTCATCACTTGGGAAGTGACTTGAGTCCAAGGCTAAAGGAAAAAGAAAAGCTCCGGGCAAGATCCCCTTGTACAGACCAAGCTTAATGTTTGTCAGAGAAGGTAAAGGGAGAGAAGGAGGAATTTCTCTTTCTTCTCAATTTCATCCTCTGTTTCAGGGAGACATGATCTAGAATTTCCCAACCAAGGCAGGAAGAAGAGGGAACTGGCAAATCCCAGTTCCCAGTCACTCTAGACAGGTAGCAAATAGGACTTGTGTTAGTCTGCTCAGGCTGCCATAATAAAATACCACAGACTGAGCAGCTTAAACAACAGAAATGTGGGTCTTCAAGCTCTAGAGGCTAGAAGTTCAAGATCAAGGTGCTGTCAGGTTTGGTTTCTGCAGCCTTTCTCCTTGGCTTAAAGATGGCCACCTTCTTGCTATGTCCTCACATGTTCTTTCCTTTATATTCATTATATCTCTTTGTGTGTCCATTCCTCTTCTTATAAAGACACCAGAAAGATTGGATTAGGGCCCACCCTAATGATTTTAATTTAATCACCTCTTTAAAGGCCCTATCTCCAAATACAGTCACATTCTGAGGTGCTGAGTGGTTAGGACTACAACATAGGAATTGGGGAGGGGGACAGGGGGACATAATTCAGCCCATAACAGGGCCCCATATCTGGGGTTACACTTTTCTTAGGCTATGTCCTATAGAAAAACCACTGTACAAAAAACCTTTCCAAATCTTCTAAATTGGGCGTTAAACACTCCTGTTTTACCAGATGGCAGATATGATTCAATTAAATCTCTAAAAAATCAAATATTTATTAAGTACCTAGAGTATGGCCCTCATTGTGTTAGGTGCCATGGGGCCTATGAAGGATACACATACACAATCCCTACAGTCATCTGTGAAGAAAAAAAATTAGGCAATTAAAAAAAAAAAGACGAGACTGAATAAAGACTAGTACTACATTGTATGGTACAGATTTTATTAAAAAAAAAAAAAAGTTGGAGAAGTCAGGTAAAAACTCATAGAGGAAATGAGCCCTTGGAGGACAAGAACACTTCAGAATACTAGTAGACAGGAAAGAAAATGACCCTGATATACTTGGGAAACATTGAGGAGAGGAGCCTGACCAACCTGGAAAATTTATGTGGGCAGATGAAGGTAAACTGGTGGGGCCTAACTCTAGGGGCCTAACTCTAAATGTCAGATAAAAGAGGAAGTGAACTAAAAAAGGCAGGTGAATTTCAGAATGGGTAAGTGTAAAAAACAAAAGTTTGTGAGATACAAAATTTCATGATGCCAGGTATTGCCTGGGAAACAGATCTTAGAGTCATTATATGTCATTCCAGAAAGTATCCTTCAGTGCTACTGTAAACAAAGGGCTCAAAACTATGAGCATCTCTGAGAACATTTCAAATAAATCAGAGTATTACAAAAACAAAACTTTCAATTCAAAAAGTCAAACTGTAGGGGCACCTGGGTGGCTCAGTCAGTTAACCATCTGACTCTTGATTTCTGCTCAGGTCATGATCTCAGGGTCATGAGATCAAGCCCGGCATTGCGCTCTGTGCTGGGTGTGGGGTCTGCTTAAGATTCTCTCTCTCTGGGCACCTGGGTGGCTCAGTCAGTTGGGCGTCTGCCTTCGGCTCAGGTCATGATCCCAGGGTCCTGGGATCGAGTCCCACATCGGGCTCCCTGCTCGGCAGGAAGCCTGCTTCTCCTTCTCCCTCTGCCTGCCGCTCCCCCTGCTTGTGCGCGCTCTCTCTCTGTCAAATAAATAAATAAAATCTTTAAAAAAAAAAAAAAGATTCTCTCTCCCTTTACCCTTCCCCCACTCCCCCCGTAAAAAAAACTATAGCAATTTTGAATCCACTGAATGTAGTAACCACACCTTCCAAAATTCGTTATTATTCAACACTGAGTGTCTGTGGGATAAGAATCACCCAGCTGGGAATCTGGAGGAATGAAGGATATAAAGGAAAATGTGTAACAAAGGTCAAAGATGTAGTCCCCGATTTTAAAAAACTCAGTTTATGGAGGAAATAAATAATAATACATAATTAAAATAATCAAAATGTATTAAGTGTTGTCACTTAGTGCCATTGCCATGGAGGAAGAAGCATTTCAGTAAATGTTGAATAAATGAATGGACGGTCAATGAAAGGTATATTTGTGGTGAGTTTTAAAAGATGAGTAGGTCTGTCTTCACCAGAAGATGGGATGAAGGGGCGCCTGGGTGGCTCAGTTGGTTAAGCGACTGCCTTCGGCTCAGGTCATGATCCTGGAGTCCCTGGATCGAGTCCCGCATCGGGCTCCCTGCTCGGTGGGGAGTCTGCTTCTCCCTCTGACCCTCCCCCCTCTCATGTGCTTGCTCTCTCTCATTCTCTCTCTCTCAAATAAATAAATAAAAAATCTTTAAAAAAAAAAAAAAAAAAAAGAAGATGGGATGAAGGACCATTCCAGCAGAAGGAATAACCTATAACTAAAAGAGATCTTAGAGTATACAATCTAGAAATTACTAATTCTCAAATTGGCCTATACATTGGAATTACCTAGGAAATATTTTTTTTTAGTGATGCCTGAATCATGTCCCCAGAAGCTTTGACTGAATTGGTGGGACAAGGCCTAAGCACTTGAATTTTTTAAACTTGCCTAGGTGATTCTAATATGCAGCAAAGTTTAAGAACCACTGCTGCACCATCCTGCAAACTTCCTTAATTCTGCCTGGTTGCCTTTTCCCCCAATAATACTCAATAAATCTTCCAGGAAGGCAAAAGATAGAGCATGACAAGTTTCAGCAAATTCACTGGAGCTGGGGCGCCTCGGTGGTTCAGTCAGTTAAGCATCTGCCTTTGGCTCAGGTCATGATCCCAGGGTCCTGGTATTGACTCAAGTCGGACTCCCTGTTCATTGGGGAGTCTGTTTCTCCCTTTCCCACTGCCCCCCCACCCCGTGCTCATGCTCTCTCACGCACGCGTGCCCTCTCTCTCTCAAATAAATAAAATCTTTTTCTAAAATTTTTTTTAAAAATTCACTGGATTGGGGCGCCTGGGTGGCTCAGTAGTTAAGCATCTGCCTTCGGCTTGTGTCATGATCCCAAGGTCCTGGAATCAAGCCCTACATCGGGCTCCTTGCTCAACGTGAAGCCTGCTTCTCCCTCTCCCTCTGCCTGCCACTCCCCCACTTGTGCTCCCTCTCTCTGTCAAATAAGTAAAATCTTTAAAAAAATAAAAATAAGTAAATAAATAAAAATAAAAATTCACTGGAGCTCTTTCTGTCCTGTGTATTGTCTATCCTCTCAGTAGAAATTGGATGACCCTAAATTAGCCCGATGTGATGACAGGCAGCCATTGATATCAAACAAAAAGGATGATTGGGTGTTCTCTGTCCAGTCCCTTAGCCTGCCATGTGCCCAGATTCTACCAGAGGACCTTACAGCCCAGGTTCGATCTTCCTCCTCTCACCTCCAGTCCATGCCCTCAGCACAGTATTTCTGACACTTTCATTGTAACAGGGTATTACAAATTATGTGGAGGGAGATCCTTCCTACTTGCCATGGAGTTTACAAAACGATTCCCCTGGAGACCATAGCAAAATTAATGTGACATACAATTTCAGAACAGAAAGAACTAGGTTCCTTTTGGATGTTCAGAAATTATAAGCTGCATTGTCCACATGGAGATCAGAATACTGCTCTCAACGCCACTTCTTTGTGCCTTTATGGATAGGTTAGAGAAGGAAGATGGTTTATGCCTGGTGGGACCTATTATGGCAAGAAACACAAAAAAGATTTCTTCCTAAGGGAGACTTAAACAAGTTTCTTTCTGTTTAAAACACTTAGCATTCATTTCTTTTTTAGGACATAGTCTTTGTGTGTGTGTGTGTCACTATGACATTCCAACAAAAGACAAGGGGAAGGAGTATTATTCCATGTGACATTCAAAAACCTAACCTTTATCAGCTGCTTCTGAAGGTCATCCCTCCCATGATTGGGAGTGAGCTGTGCAAGGCCAGGAGCCCTGGCACACTGACTATGCAGCAAAACTGGGGGCTGAGACTGCCTGGCTGGCATGCTCATTAAGGTTTCTTTCATTCGCTCGTTCATTCCATTACCAAGTAACCTGCATTTTGCTAAGATGCTGTTACAGCGGTGTTTCCAGATCTGTCTGATGATTAAAGGCCACTGGACTCTTGTTAAAAATACAGGTTCCCAGGTCCCACTACAACCTTGCTAAATCAGAATCATCAAGGGGAAAGTCATGGAAATCTATATTTTTAACAAGCGCCGAGGCGATTCTTACCCTGTGATTAGTTTGGAATGGTTGGTCCCCTGCCCTTGGTGAACTCCTGGCCTCATTGTTCTGTGAATCTAGCTTGTGCAGGTCCTTTCTAGTTGGATTTCTAGATGAAATGGTGTTTTCTCAATGAGTAATTTCTATACCTCCATGTGCCATGAAATGCCAAGCCCACCCACAGTTCCTTAAAAAGTCAGTCAATAACAATGCGTATTTAGCCATTTAAGTCATTCTCTTTTTTTCTTGCATTATTTCCTTTTTTCCATAACCAGATGTTTCAATGCTGACAGACAGTCCAACCATCTCATTAAATTTGACTATCATTACAGGTTTTTCCAATGTAACCTTGTTTTACAAAATACAACTTTCGACAGCAGTTATATGAGTGAGGTCAGCTGGAGTCTTGTGGAGTGAGATGGAATCCTGAAAAGGTTCTGAATTTCTCAAAAGACTGAAAACCTCTTTTCTATCCATCAATGGGCCACAGCTGCAGAGAAGCCCGAGTGGATCTCCTGTTTTACAGACCCACAGCCCATCTCGCCTTGCCCAGTGTGTCGATTCCCAGCCATGGCAAACTTTGAATGCAAACATTTTGTGTCAGTTGTCTCGGGGAGCAACAAATTATGACTTTACTCAGCAAGTTGCTGTCTCGTAAAGGCTGCCTGCAACCAGTCACGATCAAATGTTAGCATCACGCAGGCCGGAAGGTGACCAAGGGAATGTGCCAGGAGAGATTAGAATGCACTTCCTGCGTCTGTATTCGCCTCATAGACCGCGGTCTCAGCAGCTGCAAGCGTTGTCATTTGTTGTCTTTTTTTTCCAAAGGCTGTTTTGTCTTATCTGATGTTGAAACTCGGCCACACAGCTTTGAACACTGAAGCATAGGAACGACAAATCAGTTGGAAATTTGTTCATGTCTCTTGCTTTGCTTGACATTTCCACACTGATAAGGTATAGCTAAATATTGACTTTTTGGTTAAGTTCGGATTAGGTGTTTGGTCCGTGTGCATTGATTGTGAACCATTATCTTTCTTCTTCTTTAGGACACTGAATTCTCTTACAAAAATAGAAAGGACAAAAGGAAAAAAAAAATGTTGCCTGAAGTGTTGCCATTAATTACCTCAAGGTCTTTTCTGAGCTGTGATAAAAAATTGTCATTGACTTTTGAGATATGGGGTGTTTTTGTTGAAGACAGTGTTGCTGAACATTAGAACATATTAAAAATCAGATTTTTGTACTTGTAGGCTATCCACATGTGTTTTCAAATTTGTCCATCGAGGAAAATGCCACCCTATTATCAATTTAAGTGCACAAACCAGATAACAGGCTGACTTTAATTATTTACCAGTTAAATGTATATCACTGCCATACCAAATCAATAGGTGAAGATCTCTGCACTCAGGTTAGCCGCCACAGACCCAATAGGGTGGATTAAGCTTCCTTTTACCATTCTGCTTGGAATAGAACAGTTAAAAGAATCTAAAACATAGATTCACTAAACTCTTTATTTCTGCATTGTCTCCCAAAAGAGACTGTAAATTTCTTGAAAGCAGGATGATCCTTGATTGATTTCCCAAGATGCAACATTCCTAGTCCACTGAAAGTATTTTCTTGTTACTCCAGCAACTTAATAATTAAATCCTATTCAGAATGTTCTTCAAGTCAAAAGCTCAGCCAAATCAACAGATACCGTGGGGCCACAGAGAGTCTAGGCATGGTCTCTGTTTCCAAGGAGTTTACAATTTATTTAGAAAAAAGGAAATACAGAATTATTTACTAAAATAATGGTAGCAAAGGAAGATCACTGAATTCAGAGGAAAGAACCTTCGCTGTGGGCTAGAATGGTGATTGCAGCCTTTATGAGTAGATTAGCCCTGAGCCCTGGAAAACTTAAGCTAGATGAAGTTCAAAGGCATTCCAGGTTTTCTCTAAGACAGGACATTCTTATTGCAGTGTTTTGCCCACCCCATCCCCCCAAATTAAAACATTTTGTATAAAGAAAATTTTGTTTTAAAACCTAGGTGACTGGTTTGATTGTTGGTTTTTAAATAAACAAAAAAACCTAGACATTACTATCTTTGTTACTGCTTTGGTAAGGCAGCTGAAATCTGAAATACATATAAATGCATACATGAACCATATGATATTGCTTGTATTTGTCTGTTTTTGCCCTACAGAAGCTATAATTTCACATGATTCAATCATACACATAAACATATGCACAAGCATACACATACACATATTTATGCTCAATGAAAAACTTCTCACCTTTTTTCAGCAAAATTTTCTAACTGTGCCAAGTTTTAGTTGTATAACATTTAATAAGCAAGTAATAAATTCTCAATAAAGCCATTTCTATCAACACTATTAATACGTATTACCATATACTCTGTTCTCAGTATCTATATAATGACCCTGACTTGCCAAAAAGAGTATTTGATGATTCAAGTTGTGAATAATGAAACAAAGAATTTGACACATATTCAGATGCGCAGATGCATTAGCCCTTCACCCTTAAGAATCCAGAGCCAAATCTAGCAGCAATCAGGAACAAAAGAAATTGGAATTCTTGAGTCATCTTTCCACTAAATATATCTATCATCCACGTGACAGAAGCACAAACAGATATGAGAGTTTCAGCTAATGAACACAAATAAAATTAATAAAATAAAATAGACCACTGTTGCATATTTGGACCTCAGAAGGAAGGAAGCATAAGAAAGTTTGATAATGAGGTGAACATCATAGAATGAAGGATAGCACAGTAAATTTTGCCTGGTCTTCTAACAAAAAGGAGCCCATTTTGAGCTTCAGACAGGGTACAATTCCAAACTAGGCAAACCAAGGAAAAAGACCTGAAAGGTTTCTAATACACGTGGCTCAGCCATCTGAGTAACGTTATGCCCTAAAAAAACTCAGCCTATTCCAGAAACCATGTTAATGTTCAAGACCCATTATGGGCTCTAACTCTGTGTTAGAACAGGGTTTCTCAAATTGGGTAGGCTGACCCATTTCAGAGGATTTCTGTATTTTCAACCAGAATGTATTATTGAGAATTAATTAATTTGTGGTATCCATTTCACTGATAATCTAAAGTAAGCATATTCTTTTTTTTTTTTTTTTTTTTACCGATGCCCTATTTGTTTTGGGGTTTTTGTTTTTTTTTTCAATTTTTTCCTCATTGTTAAAGTAAGCATATTCTGAATCATCTGGGTGGCCAACTGATAACCAAATGCTGCTTCACAGACGCAGTTTGTCTTTGTGTTTGCCATCAGATTGGTGCCAAGTAGTCCCATTTTAATTGTCTCCAGCTAATTAGCAATGAACAGAGGTAGACTTCAGAGGTAAATGAGGCTTTTGCACCAAGTGTGGGCCAGATGACTTCACAGTGTGCTGGAGGAACAAAGGTGTTACAGTGCTTCAGAAAGGGAAGAGCGCTGAGAGAGTTGCATCACCTCATGGCGCCAGGTGGGAAAGGCAGACCAAACCCAACAGAACCTGAGCAGTAGTCACTAACAATGTGTAGCCCATGAAATTATTTGTGTTAAAGTCTGTTGCTTTTGCAGAGGCGAAGGATGTGTGTAATTTGTACATTTGTTTTGGTAAGAGTTATAAGAGCTAAAAGCACAAAAAGTTTATGCCTAGTTTTAGTTTGTACACATTTAAGGAGCACTTGAATTTAAAGGATTTAAATCAACAGTGGGTAATGCAGGGATTTTTAAGGGGTATATAAAATATGAACAGTTTTAAGCATATGAAAGGACATTTGTCATTACTCATAATAAGCGATATGAAAATTAAAACCATAATGAGATACCCTTCACCACCTTATATAAAATTCCGAACCTCTTCAATATACACGTCCTACACATGCTCTGCTTTCATTTCTCCACAACACTTGTCACTGTCTAAAATACTTGAATTTTGTTTAATTATCATGTTTATTGCCTATCTTTTTCCCCGATTGCATCCCCAGAAAGTAAGCTTCATGGAAACAGGATTTTTTTTTATTTAAATTTTGTTAGTTAATATGTAGTGCAATATTGGTTTCTGGAATAGAATTCAGTGATTCATCATTTACATACAATACCCAGTGCTCATCACAAAAAGTGCCCTCCTTAACACCCATCACCCATCTATCCCCCCCTCCACCTATCTCCCTCCATCAACCCTCAGTTTGTTCTCTATCATTAAGTCACTTATGGCTTCTTTCCCACTCTCCTTTTTCCTTTTCCCCTCCCATATATTCATCTGTTTTCTTTCTTAAATTCCACATAGGAGGGGCACCTGGGTGGTTCAGTCGGTGAAGCCGCTGCCTTCAGCTCAGGTCATGATCCCAGGGTCCTGGGATCGAGCCCCACGACAGGCTTCCCACTCAGCGGGAAGCCTGCTTCTCCTTCTCCCCGCTCCTTGCTACTCCCTCTGCTTGCACTTTCTCTCTCTATGTCAAATAAATAAATAAAATCTTTAAAAAAAAATTCCACATATGAGTGAGATCATATGGTATTTGTCTTTCTCTGACTGACTTATTTCACTTAGCGTAATACACTCTAGCTCCATCCATGTCATTGCAAATGGCAAGATTTCATTCTTTTTGATGGCTGAATAATATTCCATCATATATATATATATATATATATATATATATATATATATATATGCCACGTCTTCTTTATCCATTCATCAGTCGATGGACATTTGGGCTATCTCCAGAGTTTGGCTATTGTTGATAATGCTGCTATAAACATTGGGGTGCATGTACCTCCTTCAAATCTGTATTTTTTTATCCTTTGGGTAAATACCTAGTTAGTGCAATTGCTGGATTATAGGGTAGTTCTATTTTTAACTTTTTGAGAAATCTTCAACATCTTCTCCAGAATGGCCACACCAGTTTGCATCCCCACCAACAATGCAAGAGGGTTCCTCTTTCTCCACATCCTTGCCATCACCTGTTGTCTCTTGTCTTATTAATTTTAGCCATTCCAACAGGTGTGAGGAGGTATTTCTTCATGGTTTTGATTTTTATTTCCTTGATGATGAATGATGTTGAGCATCTTTTCATGTGCCTGTTAACCATGTGTATGTCTTCTGCCCATTTCTTAACAGGATTATTTGGTTTTGGGGTGTTAAGTTTCATAAGATCTTTATAGATTTTGGATACTAATCCTTTATCAGATATGTCATTTGCAAATATTTTCTCCCACTCCATAGGCTGCCTTTTAGTTTTGTGGATTGTTTCCTTCACAGTGCAGAAGCTTTTTATCTTGATGAAGTCCCAATAGTTCATTTTTGCTTTTGTTTCCCTTGCCTCTGGCGATGTGTCTAGTAAGAAATTGCTATGGCCAAAGTCAAAGAGGTCGCTGCCTGTGTTCTCCTCTAGGATTTTTATGTTTTCCTGTCTCACACTTAGGTCTTTACTCCATTTTGAATTTACTTTTGTGTTTGGTGTAAGAAAGTGGTCCAGTTTCATTCTTCTGTACATTGCTGTCCAGTTTTCCCAAACCATTTGTTGAAGAGACTTTTTTCCATTGGATATTCTTTCCTGCTTTGTCAAAGATTAGTTTGACCATAGAGTTGAGGGTCCATTTCTGGGTTCTCTATTCTGTTCCGTTGATCAATGTGTCTGTTTTTGTGCCAGTACTGTACTTTTTTTTTTTTAATTTTATTATGTATGTTACTCACCATACAATACATCATTAGTTTTTGATGTGGTGATCCACGATCCATTGTTTTCATATAACACCCAGTGCTCCATGCAGTACGTGCCCTCCTTAATACCCATCACCAGACTAACCAATCCCCCCTCCCCCCTCCCCTCCAAAACCCTGTTTGTTTCTCAGAGTCCATAGTCTCTCATGGTTCATCTCTCCCTCCGATTCCCCCACCTTCATTTTTCCCTTCCTTCTCCTAATGTCCTCCATGCTATTCCTTATGTTCCACAAATAAGTGAAACCATATGATAATTGACTTTCTCTGCTTCACTTATTTCACTTAGCATAATCTCCTCCAGTCCCATCCATGTTGATGTAAAAGTTGGGTATTCATCCTTTCTGATGGCTGAGTAATATTCCATTGTATATATGGACCACATCTTCTTTATCCATTCATCTGTTGAAGGGCATCTGGGCTCTTTCCACAGTTTGGCTATTGCGGACATTGCTGCTATGAACATTGGGGTGCATATGGCCCTTCTTTTCACTACATCTGTGTCCTTGGGGTAAATACCCAGTAGTACAATTGCTGGGTCATAGGGTAGCTCTATTTTTAATTTTTTGAGGCACCCCCACGCTGTTTTCCAAAGTGGCTGTACCAACTTGCATTCCCAGCAACAGTGTAAGAGGGTTCCCCTTTCTCCACAACCTCTCCAACATTTGTTGTTTCTTTCCCTGTCCATTTTTGCCATTCTCACTGGTGTAACCTGGTATCTCAATGTGGTTTTGATTTGGATTTCCCTGATGGCTAATGATGATGAACATTTTTTCATGTGTCTGTTAGCCATTTGTATGTCTTCTTCAGAGAAGTGTCTGTTCATATCTTCTGCCCACTTTTTGACTTGATTATTTGTTTTCTTGGTGTTGAGTTTGAGAAGTTCTTTATAGATCTTGGATACCAGCCCTTTATCTGTAGTGTCATTTGCAAATACCTTCTCCCATTCTGCGGGTTGCCTCTTTGTTTTGTTGACTGTTTCCTTTGCTGTGCAGAAGCTTTTTATCTTGATGAAGTCCCAAAAGTTCATTTTTGCTTTTGTTTCACTAGCTTTTGGAGATGTATCTTGAAAGAAGTTGCTGTGGGCGATGTCAAAGAGGTTACTGCCTATGTTCTCCTCTAGGATTTTGATGGATTCCCGTCTCACATTGAGGTCTTTCGTCCACTTTGACTTTATCTTTGTGAATGGTGTTAGAGAATGGTCGAGTTTCATTCTTCTGCATGTGGCTGTCCAATTTTCCCAGCACCATTTATTGAAGAGACTGTCTTTTTTCCATTGCATGTTTTTTCCTGCTTTGTCAAAGATTATTTGACCATAGAGTTGAGGGTCCATATCTGGGTTCTCTATTCTGTTCCATTGGTCTGTATGTCTGTTTTTGTGCCAGTACCATGCTGTCTTGGTGATACAGCTTTGTAATATAGCTTGAAATCGGGCAACGTGATGCCCCCAGCTTTGTTTTTCTTTTTCAACGTTTCCTTGGCGATTCGGGGTCTTCTCTGATTCCATACAAATTTTAGGATTGTTTGTTCCAGCACTTTGAAAAATGTCATTGGAATTTTGATCGGGATGGCATTGAAGGTATAGATTGCTCTGGGTAGCATAGACATTTTAACCATGTTTATTCTTCCGATCCATGAGCATGGAATGTTTTTCCATCTTTTTGTGTCTTCTTCAATTTCTTTCATGAGTGTTCTGTAGTTCCTAGAGTATAGATCCTTTACCTCTTTGGTTAGGTTTATTCCGAGGTATCTTATGGTTTTTGGTGCTATTGTAAATGGATTCATTTCTCTAATCTCTCTTTCTACAGTTGTGTTGTTAGTGTGTAAGAAAGCAACTGATTTCTGTGCATTGATTCTGTATCCTGCCACATTACTGAATTGCTGGATGAGTTCTAGTAATTTGGGGGTGGAGTCTTTTGGGTTTTCCACATAAAGTATCATGTCGTCCGTGAAAAGAGAGAGTTTGACTTCTTCTATGCCAATTTGAATACCTTTTATTTCTTTTTGTTGTCTGATTGCTGTTGCTAGGACTTCTAGTGCTATGTTGAACAATAGAGGCAAGAGTGGACGTCCTTGACGTGTTCCTGATCTTAAGGGAAAGGCTCTCAGCTTTTCCCCATTGAGGATGATATTCGCTGTGGGTTTTTCATAGATGGATTTTATGAACTTGAGGAATGTTCCCTCTATCCCTATACTCTGAAGAGTTTTAATCAGGAAAGGATGTTGTATTTTGTCAAATGCTTTTTCTGCATCAATTGAGAGGACCATATGGTTCTTCTCCCTCCTCTTATTAATGTGTTTTATCACATTGATTGATTTGCGAATGTTGAACCATCCTTGCATCCCGGGGATAAATTCCACTTGGATGATCTTTTTAATGTATTGTTGGATCCTATTAGCTAGGATTTTGTTGAGGATTTTGGAATCCATATTCATCAGGGATATCGGTCTGAAATTCTCCTTTTTGATGGGGTCTTTGCCTGGTTTGGGGATTAAGGTAATGCTGGCCTCATAGAATGAGTTTGGAAGTTTTCCTTCTGTTTCTATTTTTTGAAACAGCTTCAGTAGAATAGGTATTATTTCTTCTTTGAATGCTTGGTAGAATTCCCCAGGGAATCCATCAGGCCCTGGACTCTTGTTTTCTGGGAGGTTTTTGATCACTGCTCCAATCTCGTTACTGGTTATTGGCCTATTCAGTTGTCAATTTCTTCCTGTTTCAGTCTTGGCAGCTTATAGGTTTCCAGGAAGGCCTCCATTTCATCCAGATTGCTCAGTTCATTGGCCTATACTTGTTGATAATAATTTCTAATAATTGTTTCTATTTCCTTGGTGTTAGTCGTGATCTCTCCCCTTTCATTCATAATTTTATTAATTTGGGTCCTTTCTCTTTTCTTTTGGATAAGTCTGGCCAGTGGCTTATCGATCTTATTAATTCTTTCAAAGAACCAACGTCTAGTTTTGTTGATCTGATCTACTGTGTTTCTGGTTTCTAATTCATTGATCTCTGCTCTAATCTTAATTATTTCTCTTCTAATGCGTAACTTAGGCGTCGTTTGTCGCTTTTTCTCTAGTTCTTTAAGGTGTAGAGTTAGTTGGTGAATTCGGGATTTTTCTGTTTTTTTGAGTGAGGCTTGGATGGCTATGTATTTCCCCCTTAGGACCGCCTTTGCAGTATCCCATAGGTTTTGGACCGATGTGTTTTCGTTCTCATTGATTTCCATGAATTGTTTAAGTTCTTCTTTGATTTCCTGGTTGACCCAAACATTCTTGAGCAGAGTGGTCTTTAGCTTCCAAGTGTTTGAATTTCTGCCAAATTTTTTCTTGTGATTGAGTTCCAGTTTTAAAGCATTGTGGTCTGAGAATATGCAGGGAATAATCTCAGTCTTTTGGTATCAGTTGAGACCTGATTTGTGACCCAGTATGTGGTCTATTCTGGAGAAAGTTCCATGTGCACTCAAGAAGAATGAGTATTCTGTTGTTTTAGGGTGGAATGTTCTATAAATATCTATGAGGTCCATCTGGTCCAATGTATCATTCAAAGCTCTTGTTTCCTTGTTGATTTTCTGCTTAGATGATCTGTCCATTGCTGAGAGTAGAGTATTGAGGTCTCCTACAATTAACATATTGTTATCGGTATGACTCTTTATTTTGGTTAACAGTTGGCTTATGTAGATCGCTGCTCCTATGTTGGGGACATAGATATTTACAATTGTTAGATCTTCTTGTTGGATAGACCCTTTAAGAATGCTATAGTGTCCTCTGTGTCTCTAATTACAGACTTTAGTTTAAAATCTAATTTGTCTGATATAAGAATTGTTACCCCAGCTTTCTTTTGAGGTCCGCTGGCATGGAAGATGGATCTCCATCCCTTCACTTTCAGTCTGGATGTATCTTTAGGTTCAAAATGAGTCTCTTGTAGACAGCATATGGATGGGTCCTGTCTTTTTATCCAGTCTGCAACCCTGTGCCATTTTATGGGAGCGTTTAGGCCATTCACGTTGAGAGTGATTATTGAAAGATATGAATTAATTGTCATCATGTTGCCTGTGAAGACGTTGTTTTTATAGATTGTCCCTGTAAATTTCTGTTGTATATCACTCTTGGGGTCTTTCTCCTTTTATAGAACCCCCCTTAATATTTCTTGCAGGGCCGGCTTAGTGGTCACATATTCTTTCAGTTTCTGCCGGTCGTGGAAGATCTGCATCTCTCCATCCATTCTAAATGAAAGCGTTGCCAGATAAAGTATTCTTGGCTGCATGTTCTTCTCATTTAGTACCCTGAATATGTCTTGCCAGGCCTTTCTGGCTTGCTAGCTCTCTGTGGATAGGTCTGACGTTATTCTGATGTTCCTCCCTCTGTACGTAAGGAATCTCTTCCCCCTAACTGCCCTTAAGATGGTTTCCTTGGTTCTAAGATTTGCAAGTTTTACTATTACATGCCGGGGTGTTGGCCTGTTTTCCTTGATCTTGGGAGGGGTCTCTCTGCCTCTAGGACGCGAATGTTTGTTTCATTCCCCAGATTAGGGAAGTTCTCAGCTACGATTTGCTCAAATACATCTTCTAGTCCTCTCTCTCTCCACTCCCTCCGGGATTCCAATTATTCTGACATTGGAACGCTTCATGGTGTCACTTATTTCTCTGATTCTATTTTCCTGGATTCTGAGTTGTTTTTCCCTGGCCTCCTCTTTTCCCTTTTTATCTATTATATTGTCTTCCTGGTAGCTTATTCGCTCTTCTGCCTCAGTTACCCTAGCTTTAGGTTATCTAGATTGGATTGGATCTCATTGATAGCATTTTTAAGTTCTGCCAATTCGCCTTTCATTTCTGCCCTTAGAGACTCTATGTTGCCATTAATTGATTTCTCCATTCTAGCCATTGTCTTCACAATTGCTAGCCTGATTTCCATCTCCGACATCTTGGTTATATCTTCATCCATTTGTAAATCTGCAGCATAAGTCATAATCTCTGAGTCTTTTCTATTTTGAGGTCTCCTCCTCCTAGTCATTCTGTTGATGGGTGTTTGAGGGAATGTATAGAGTCCAAATTATTGACCAAAACCCAAGCAAGATGCACCTGTTTTCTTAGGACCTTAGGGTTGCTGGCCTCTTATTTTCCCAGCCTGTCTTCTGGGGGAGGGGCCTGCCACGCTGTTACTCAGGCAACCGTGTTTGGGCGGAGTTTCCCTGCCCCCTGTGGCGGGGGATGGGCTCAGCGGGAATCAGTTTTTGGGGCTTTTGTTCTCTGGTGGCTTTCCGCGTCTTTTCCGCGAGTCAGAGCAGAAGAGACCGTTTCCAACCCTCTGCCTCAGAGCAGAGAGACCGCAGTCTGTTCTTCAGTGAGCTCTCCAGGCCACACTGTCTCCGTTTCTGTCCGTGCTGCTATAAACTGCAGCGTCCTGGGTTGTGCGCCCCTCCGCCGCGCTCCCACTCCTGCCTCCAGGTCAGGGCACATCTCTGCCCTTTGTGCTTCTAAAACTGCCAGCCGCCCCCAGATCGCACACTCTACCCCATTGCTCCGGGTTTCCGCCCCAGGAGCTGCCCTAAAGTCCTTTCCCTGCCACTACCAGTCTGCGAGTCTGTGCCCCGTCTCCAGCACACGAGGCTGTCGCTCACCGGTGGTGTAGGAGCCCCATGGCCAGGCACCCTCCCGCTGCCGTTTATCCTCCGATATCTGCCAGCGGAATTATGGCTCCTTGCTTCGTACCTCGAAACCAACCGCCTGTGACTATTCTGTTTGTAGAGATCCAGATCTTCTTACATATCAGGTTGATTTCGTGGGTGCTCAGAGTGGTCTTGTAGATATCCAGCTCAATTCCGGGGACCAGCTGAAATAGGATCCCCTACTCCTCCGCCATCTTTCCCCCCTCCAGTACCATACTGTCTTGATGACTACAACTTTGTAATAGAGCTTGAAGTCCAGAATTGTGATGCATCCAGCTTTGCTTTTCTTTTTTAAGCTTGCTTTGGCTATTCAGAGTCTTTTGTGGTTCCATGCAAATCTTAGGATTGTTTGTTCCAGCTCTGTGACAAATGCTGGTGGTATTTTGATAGGGATTGCATTAAATGTGTAGATTGCTTTGGGTAGTATAGACATTTTAATAATGTTTGTTCTTCCAGTCCATGAGCATGGAATGCTTTTCCATTTCCTTGTGTCCTCTTTAATCTCTTTCATAAGTGTTTTATAGCTTTCAGAATACAGATCTTTTACTTCCTAAGTTAGATTTATTCCCAGTATCTTATGGGTTTTGGTGCAATTGCAGATGGGATTGATTCCTCGATTTCTTTTTCTGCTGCTTCGTTATTAGTGTATAGAAATGCAACAGAGGAAACAGGAATTTTGACCACCTTATTCACTGTAGCATCCTCAGCTACCTAGAACGTTATGTGGCACATAGCAAGCACTGGCTTATTTGCTGAATGAATGAATTAATGAAGACCTATTATCCAACAATTTCCCTTCTAGGCACATACCCTAAAGGAACTCTCTCATTTGTACACAGGAACATGCAGGGCAGTACCATTTGCTATAGAAGAAAAGTGGAAAAATCCTAAATGTCCTTCAGTAAAGGAATGAAGTACATTGTGGTGTAATCAGAAAGGGAATTTAACAATTAACATAAATGAAAATGATTTACATGGATAAAAATAAAAAATTGTGCTGGAAGAAAAAAACAAATTACAGACAGATATATGCAGTAATGTATAAATGCCCAGATAGGGAAGTTCGCCTCAGAGTAGGGATAACCTCAGGACAGGGGAGGAGATGGAAGGAATAGGAAGGCTAAATGGAGGGCTTTGATTATATCTGTAACCTTTATTACTTTAAAGTTTTTTACCTGAAGAAGACATAGCAGATATTAACACTTCTTAATTTTGGGTAGCGGATACATGGGTGCATGTTATATTATTGTCTGTATTTTTCAAATGTTTCATAATTTTTATTTTTTTAAAGATCTTATTTATTTATTTGAGAGAGAGAGAGTGAGTGACAGAGAGCACAAGCTGGGAGGAGAGGCAGAGGGAGAGAGAGAAGCAGACTCCCCAGTGAGCAGGGAGCCTGACATGGGGCTCGATCCCAGGACCCTGGGATCATGACCTGAGCTGAAGGCAGACGCTTAACCAACTGAGCCACCCAGGCGCCCCTGTTTTATAATTTTTAAAACGCATTTTAATACAAGTACAAAGAACTATTAGTTTTTTTCATGCATTAATAAGTAATTATAGCTCCCTGCTATGATACTGATGATGATGATGATTCTTTCCCTCTTCTTCTCCCTCTTTTTCTTCTATTATTATGAATAGCTAGTATTTTATTTCTCTTTATATCAGGCTTCTTTCCAAAAATCACTTGATATGGCTTATAACAAAAGATATGAATAACAATCTAGCAAAATTTTAGAAAGTGATATGTAAATAAGCTAGCTATTAAAGTAAACATTAATGCTATAATCAAGCTTCACATTTTGCTCCAAGCTTCCTGGAAGCTGAAATGACAAGCAAGCACACCAAGCAATTACATAGGCCTCATTGTTAAAAAAGGGTACCTTGGGGAAGACAAAGCTTTTCCTGGGATTAAATTCTCAAAGAAATCTCTCATGCATGACTTTATATTAGGGACACTAACATAGACAATGTCCTCAAGAGCATTTTAACTAAAATCAAAAGTTGATTCTCCATATGCCTTTTCTTGCAACATCTTTAAAAAAAACCTGAGGACATAATGTATTAGTGCAGTTCAGTAAAGGGCATTCATTCTTTAGAAACTAAAGTAACATATGCCTCTAGTCATCTAGCTAAATCCAAAGATATAATACCCAAGTGGCCAGGCAGGGAGCATGTCTTTTAGATAATTGTTCCTAAATATAATTTCCTTAGACAAGCTATTGATAGATGGAAACCAAACATCCATCAATTAAAGATTATAGTCACAGATCTGGACCTGTGGTTAAGTTATTGAACAAGTATCACTTGCCCCTTTTTAGAAATAACTTGAAAAAGAAAATTATAAAGAACTGATTCATCATAGGCCCCAACTGACAAGATTCTATTTTTTCTTTTATATTTGTCTATTCTTTGAGTCTAAAAGAAATGCTATTCAGAGTCCTAAGTCCAGATTTGGTGGACCGAGGGTTATGCATGCCAGGGGATGCTGTGGTTTACTGGTAGCATTTTTATATATCTTTTTAATGCCTGTAGTGTAGAGATATATTGCAGGGATTTAGGTTTGGGCTAGTCCCAAGAAAAGACTATAACTGAAGGCCTGCTTATCCATTGACTGTTTCTGCTACCACCAGCAAAATAAGAAAAGACAACTAATGTTGAACAACATCAAACCTAAGGTAGAAAACTAAAACTATAAAGAAAGAGCTGGTACTAGTAAATAATAATTCCATTCATATCACCTTTTTCACCCTTTTATGAATGGTCTCAGCAAATCTTCATAAAACCCTGTGAGATGGTTATAGTAAAAAATTTAGACAGTAACGACTCTGAAACTTAAGGTAACATGGTGACATGACCCAAATTACAAATCTAGTCAATAGCAGGGTCAGGGCTTGAACTCAGTCCTGGCTGCAAACCCAGCTGCCTTGCTCTAGTTCTAATACAGTCATGTCCTCTTTGGTAAGAGGACCAAAGTTCAGGACTACTACCAAGTAGTCCCTTTCCCAAGGACAAGGCTTCGTCGTCTTCATTCCATCTGTCACGTGACTATGAGGATCATACACAGACATCTCTCTATAGATCTTCCTTACACCAACCCTCACTAACAGAATAATAAAGCTTTCCTCAGAATCACATCATCTCTTAAAGACAGAAACCAACTACAAAAAGGGAGTTTTTGTTGGGAAGATTTTTTTTAAGGTTAGTTTATGAATTGAAATTGCAATTAATAAAATCAGAAATATGAGCAGATGCACATCTAAGATCTGATAGGCAATCACGTCCTGAGTGATATGTGAAAGAGATGGTCTCCTTTCAGAAATGAGATTCATAGTTTTAGTGGGTTCACAAGCAAATTCATAAACTTTTCAAATAGAAGTTACGCTTTCCTTTTGAATTTGTTTCTTCTATATTTGGAGCTCAGTGTTGTGGGATAAAATTATTTTCTTCAAATGTGGAATTTAGTCTCATGCTTATTTAATAATTGAAGGTAATCTAAAAATCATAGGGCTCCCCAGACCTGAGTTGATCATATTTTCAACCTCTCTAGTCTAAAGCTACTCTCTGCAAGAGGCAGGATGAATGACTGCCCTTACTAAAGCAGCGTGGGAAGGTCTCAGGACACACTGCCCAATGTAAGCAAGACATTCTTTTCTACAAGTGTCAAGATCACTTACCTTCAAATAAATACCAGATCAGTGCAGCTAGGGAGCTAGGGGAACCTGGAGCCCAAAAATATATTAAGTAGCTTGCCTAATTTTAAACCAGTGTTGACCTCCATTTATCCAAATGCATAAGGCATACTATTTTGTGCCCCCCACACACAAAAATTCATTTGGCTTTCTTTCAATCACTTGAACTAACAGGTATCATACCTGATAGAGACCAGGTTTCCATAGTATCTAAACCTCTCCTGGGTAAACAAGTGACTGTTTTAAATCACTATAAATGCGACTCCTGAGGGCAATATCATTCTAAAAAGGAATGCCCTGGTATTAGCAAAATACACATTCCCATAGAGATTAAAGCAACTACTCCACTGCAATTAGTTATATGGAGCCTTCAGTTATTAAAAGAAAAGAAAAGAAACAAAAGAAAAGAAAAGAAAAGAAAAGAAAAAAGAAAAAAGAAAGAAAAGAAAAGAAAAGAAAAGAAAGATTGCATTACTGAAGTAAGAGTCAGGTACCACACTGTACACTTAGTGGGGTCTTATCCAGAAGTGTCTGTGCAAATGATATGGCTGGTAAGGTGTGAAAAACTCAGGCACAACAGGAGGAAGAAGTCTTGGCTGGAAAAGTACACTTCTCTGTCCACATCTTATAGCCTGAGGCTGATATCAGAAGGACTCATAAAGAAACACCATCGTTCTCAGTGATGATTTATATTTTCCAGAGCAGGGGAACCAGTGCTAAGATCAGTGAAACAACTTGCCTAAGCAACCGTAACAAGACACCTAATTTAGCTCTAACAATGTTGCCTAATGAAGGCAGAAGCCTGTTATTTGTCAAATTTAAAATTAAGAGAGAGTGCATCATTTTAATTAATGCATTGTTTTTATCTTGGGCCTGCTAAAAATCCTTTAGTGTAGAACTAGGTGGAGTAAAATCAAGAAGTTAGGGAGAGGGAGCAATTCCTAAATGGCAAAGAATCACAGTAAGTGTTCAAGGAATATGGTCACATGTTATTACCCCAAAGCTCCAATTAGAACGGGACCCTGTGGCATCATAAATTCACCCATGTGGAGGAATGTGCCTAATTCTTACTGGGGTTTATCACTTTTCTCCCTAGGAAAAGCAACTTAGATTCGGGACCTTAGAGTAGACATAAGATAGCAGATGTCACAACCCCCCATTCAAGACAGCAGTCCTAACAGATTCAGTCATGCTTTCAACAAATATTCTGAGTACCTACTATGCACCAACCACTATACTAGACCCTATCAGTGCATAACAAGATAAGCAAGGACCCCAACCTCATAAAGGTAACAGTCTAAAATACAAGTAAACACATGAAGAATTACAGATTTTGACACAATCTATGAAGGAAATCAACAGATGCTGGAATAGAGAACAACACAGGGCAGAAGGAATCTAATTACGGATAGGATAGTCAGGCAAGTCCTCTCTGGAAAGGTGACATTTAAGCTGACTCCTGAAAAAGAAGAAATTTGCCATGCAGGTTGCTGAGGAAACACCATTGTAGTTAGAGGATACAGCCAGTGCAAGAATCTGTGAGGGTTAAGTATCTGAAGCATAATGAGGAAAGGGAAGGAGGTACCATTAAAGATGTGGACAGAGGTCAGATAATACATCTCTGGTAACCATAATAAAGAGTTTGAATTGTAACCTTAAAAGTAAAAGGAAGACTTTCAGAGAGGCGTGACGGGATGTGATTTATACTGAAAGGGTTCTCCACCATATGCCAACTCCCATGGTATAGGAATGTCCCTGTGTAAACTGGCAAGCTAGGCACCAGTTGTTTTAGAACCCCTGGGCTCCTTGTGGCCCATGTGATTACCATATTTTTTTAAAAGCAAGCACACGTGCCTAACAGTTTATCCTGTAATAATAGCAGTCATGAGAGTAGCAGCAGCAGCAGCTAATATTTGTTGCATGCTTCTTAGATGACAGGCATCATTTTAAAGATTTTACATGTGTTAATTCGTCTGATCCTTACAATAATCCAAGGATGTGGGTTCAAATTGTATCCCTATTTTACAGATGAGGAAACAAGCAACTTGTGCAACCAGTTGTGCTTTCTTTTTTTTTTTTAAGATTTTATTTATTTATTTGAGAGAGAGAGAGCATGTGAGCGCAAGCAGGGGGAGGGGCAGAGGGAGAGGGAGAGAAGCAGACTCCGTGCTGAGCACTGAGCCCCACACAGGGCTCAATCTCAGGACCTGTAGATCTTGACCCAAGCCAAAACCAAGAGTCGGATGCTTAACCAACTGAGCCACCCAGGTGCCGCACCGGTAAATGCTATTTCAGTGGTTTCTGCTCTTCTCTTTATTATTTCCTTACCCCTACTTTCTTTGGGTTTAATTTGCTTTTTTCTCTAGATTTCTGAGATGAATACTTACAAAATGGATTGTCAACCTTTCTACTTTCCTAATGTATGCATTAAAATGATAAATTTTCCTCTAAACACTTCTTTAGCTACATCCCACGGGTTTTGTTATAATTTAGCTCAAAATGTTTTCTTGCATCCATTGCTATTTCTTCTTTGACCCAAGCATATAGTCTATTTTTGTAAATACTCCAAGGACATTTTAAAAGAATGAGCATTCTGCAGTTGTTGTAGGCAGTGTTCTATGAATGTCAGCTAGGTCAAGTTGTTTAATGGTGTTGTTGTTCAAATCTTCCATATTCCTGTTAGTTTTTTGTGAGTGTGCCAATCAGTAACTGCAAGAGGGTATTAACATCTATTTGTCCATTTAATCTCATAAAATTTTGCTTTCTGTATTTTGAAGTTATATTATGCATAATTGTTCTCTTCTTGTTGAATTGGACCTTTCAGCATTAAAGAATTCTCTCTTTTTTTTCCCAGTAATATTTTTTGCCTTGAAGTCTACTTTGATATTATAGCCACACTAGCTTGCTTTGGCTAGTGTTCATGTGGTATATCTTTTCCATCATTTTACTTTCAACCTATCTATGACCTATTATTTAATGAATGTCTCCTATAAATAGGACATAGTTGGGTCTAATCTGACAATATTTGCCAGTGAATTTACTATCATTACCGATAGAAATCCTTATATACTTGATATTTCTCCCATATTTGTCCCACCTGTTTTTTTGTTCTTTATTCTGCCTTCTTGCCTTCTTTTGGATTAATCAAATATTTTATGTTATTCCATATTTAGCTCCTCTATTGGCTTTATGTATGATTCTTTAGGTGGTTGCCCTAGAGATTGCAATAGCTCTTCCCTTTCCTCCATCATAGCTGGAGGCTAAGACAGGGCAGAGCCCTGCATTGTTTCATATTTCTGGTGCATTTCAGGACTAGTGTTTATGTCTTCCAGATATCATGTGGTGTTTTCATCAACATATGGCAGTTAAATGTATGGCCTTTTTGTCTCTGGGTCTCATTTGTTCAGGCAACTTCACTTACTGTAGATTTTGATAAATCTTTAAGAAAATCCTTCCTTCTAATGCAAGATATTGCAGACACTTGTGTTGATTAGGTCCTGTTGCTTATATTGCAAGGATTGTGTGACATTTTCTGACACAAATACAATGTTTTCATCACTATTCACCACAAACAGGAAGCCATCCAATGCCTGTAATAAAAGTGGTCCTAAGGAATCTTAAACAATAACTCCTGTCCCATGGAAGATACATCAGCTTCCTAAATATCATCTTCATAATTCATAATTTTTGAATTGTTATGAGTTGAATTCATACTTTTACCATTTCTTTAATAATGCACCAACCTCATAACTCTTTTCCTCCCTCCTACTCTTTGTGCTTGCCATATATTTTACTTCTACATGCTAATACCCAAGAGATATTTTTATTATTGTTTCCTTAAATAACCAGCATTCTTTATATTTACTCATTCTGGTGATCTTCATTCCTTCCTATAATTTTGTGCTTCATCATTGATCTTATATACATACAAATGACAAATTCTCTAAGTTTGTATTTCTTTTTGGAAAGTCTAAGTTTCACTACTAGTCTCCAGTATAGGAAAATTACATTGATATTTTGGGTTTGGGTCAGACTGTAGACAATCATGAATTCTAGGCTGAAAGGTAAGTATTTATTGAATATGTAATAGGGAGCCACTCAATTAAGTCATACAATGAGCTTTGTGTCATCATGCTAGACCATTTAAAAGAAACTAGAAGTAGGGAAACCAATTAGAAGGCTATTGAAAGATATAGTTAGAACTCAAACTTGGTGGAGAGGTCACAACAGGACTAGAAAGAAGGGAGCAAATTAAAAGATGTTGATGAAAAAGAATAGATGTGATTTAAGAACTATTTGAATATGGACAAGTAAGAGAAAATGGCCACTGAAAACTGGCTTCTGGACTTCAAGGCCAATAACTAATTTAACTATGCTACTATTAACACAAGTGGGAAGTTGAGAGGAAAAGCCATGGCTGGCACGAAGGATGAAATATTGTGTATCATGTTTCAGGAGCTTGGATATTTAGGTGAAAATGTCCAGAAGACAACTGGAAGTTTCAGAAAGAGATAAAAAAAAAAAAAACAGATCTGATAGACATTCACTAGAGGTACTAATTGAAAATATAGCTAAAATAGGATATAAGAATAGAAGGGAATGGAAAAGAGTGTATAGAGAGATTGTACCCCTCTCTTCTCTCCACTTGCCTCTCTACCCCACCAATTCTTCTTCCACAGATTCTTTCCCAGTGCACTAACCCATAGTCCCTACCTGCCATGCCAGACAGGAGCCGGCTTAGGAAGGAATAATTGCAAAGGCAACAATTAAGTCTGTGACTTCAAGAAGAAAGTGAAGAAAGAACATAAGTGATAGAAGGGCAATGCAAGTATTAACATAGGAAAGAGCATGTTCTATGTCTCCAGGGCCACCCAACTGAGGTGATCATATCTAGGTTAAAATATATATATAATGCAATGTTCATAATTTAAGTAAGAGATTGTCCATATATTTCAAATAATTTTATCTAATTATACACGAGTCTTAGAGGTGGAAGTTGTTTTATGATTCATACTTTTTTATCTTTTTGAAGGCTTATACAATTAAAACGCATTACATTTTCAATTAGAAAAATATACACTTTTTTTCTTTTGCTCGCTTCCCTTCCCACTCTGAACCACCCTTCCAAAAAAATTTTTTTTACTACATTAGAATGGTCTGGTGTATGTCATTGTCTGAAAACCAGGGTACCCAGCAGGGAATTCAGCAATGAGAATAACAGTTATGCTTAACACAGTCCAGAAACAGAATGATCAGAAAAGAGGATAAAACATTTCAGGGCTAGGGAGAACCTGAGTGCTATTAAGCAATAAAATAATATTTTAGTTAATTATCTTAACTTTTCTTATCTCTAAAGAATAGCTTCATGTATAATGTTAATATCATAGCACAAGAATCTCTAGAGATGATCTGCTTTTAAGCAACTGAATATCTAAGTCATCTAGGAACAAAAGTTGCTTAAGCTCCTGAACATCTCTACAACCTCCTTTGACAATCTATTCAAATGTTCTGAGGTTATGATGGCGAAGAATTTCATATTATTTATTTGTTTATAAAATAGATTCTATAAGGATAGAGAGATGAAAGACACTTCAAATTAAGTCTGAAATTCCATTTAAGCCCCAATGGTTGTTTTGCTGAGAAGGCAAAACCATGTCCAAATAGTATCATGTACTCCTAAATTCTGAGAAAGCTTGATTTAGAAGTATGATAGAAATTTCTTCTTACAAGATTCTACCTGCACAACACTTAGAGGTGTCCAAATTCTCAAAAAGAAGTAAAATCTAAAAATGAACAGTCTTTTGGGGGTATCCAATTAATGCTAATTATCCAGTTATTGAAGAGCAGGCCATTTGCTTTTTACTAAACAGAAGCTGTTCAATGAACACACCTACCTCCAAAGGGTAAATATACATCATCAAGTGAAATACATAAGCTACCTATCCATTTCTTTCTGTGATGAAACAAAAGTATAAATTTTAAGGATGTAAAGAATTTGATAATCAAATTCCCCTTCCCATAAAGTTGAACAATAACCCTTACCATGTGAATAAACATATGAGCCATCACTTGAAAACTTAAAAATAGAATTTGCAAAAACCTGCATCCAAAGTGGCATACTGCATAGTGGGATGTTTGCTGTTCCTTGGGAACTAAAAGTTGAGGGGCACCTGGATGGCTCAGTCAGTTGAGCACCTGACTCTTGATTTCAGCTCAGGTCGTGATCTCGGGGTTGTGGGATCAAGCACCGCTTCCGGTTCTGTGTTGGGTGTGGAGCCTGCTTGAGATTCTCTCTGCCCTTCCCCACCCCTCTAAAAAAATAAATAAATAAAATGTAAAAAAAAAATAAAAGTTGAGCTCTGATGCTGGCAAAGCTTAACAGCGACCCAGCATTAATTATGAAGCCACATTTCAACATCATTTATAATTTAGGGCTGGAAATTTCACCTCTATTCATAAGTTGCAATTAACTGGCTATATCATAATAGTTGAATAAGAGCAAAACCATTTGACTGTTACCCTTTCATTATTAATTAAAGATTAAGATTACTTATGATACATCATTTTGTGTTCTCCAACAGTCCTGATGAAATCACCATTGCTTTTATGCAAGATATTAAGTAGGTGACTGGTCCTTGGAAGGCTTTCTAAGTAACTGACATGTGGTTCTCTGGAGATTTGCCGTCTAAAAATCTGATAATGAATCATGCCCATTTGCCTTTTTTTAATGGGCATTAATTAAAATGTTTATCAATACTAACAATCCCTTTTTTCTTCTTTCTTAATATTGCTATTGATTGCAGACTGGGAATGTCACGGGCTCCATATGGTTTACAGAGTATACATTAACACATCAAATTAAAGCAGTTAGGATTTCAATAACTTAGGTAACCATCTGGGAAATGGCAGGAAGATCTTCAGCTGTTAGAATTGGTGGTTTAGTTCCCATTTGTATTTTTGTAGCAAGCAACTAGATCTTTCATATTTTTTACATGAGCAAGTCGGAGGATATAGAGGTACTCTTCCAAGTGTCTCCACATATCATTTTCATTCTCATGGTGTTCAAAGGGCCAGTTCTAAGGCTTTCTCTCCAAACTGTTGAGAGATTGGCTTATTTTCAATCCAAGAATGCACAATGATAGGAGTTACATGAAACTGCCTTATCTAACATTCCTAATAATATACCACAAACTATTTAGCCAAGATTCATTGACTTGTTCCCCTGACAAGTCAACACAGCTAAAGCTCAAGTCACCAAAACAGTAACAAGCATTTGATTCAAAGCAGGACTCAACACTCCCAGGTGTAATGTATGACCAGACCACTCTACTGTATTTAATACAGTCATGATTAACCTCATTTGTGGCTGCCAATCTAGAAGCGGCAGGCAGGAGCCTGTGAAGGATCTTAAGTGAACTCTCAACCACATTCCCCATAAGTCTGCTCTTATTTAGATAGCAGTGCAGATGGACATATCACAAAATGTGCTCACGATATGAAAATGTGCCAAAAGGAACAAGCAAGTCCTAACTTTGGTTTGGAGTCAAAGGTAGGAATGTGGATATGATCCAGAGCAATGCAGCACTGAGCAGACTGAGTGGAGAGACATTTAATGATTCATCTAACCAGTTGGCTTTCAGGAGAGTGCTAAAGGCACTGGCCCCTGGCACACTTGAACAGATTTCTATTTTCCCTTAGCACTGCAGGCACTGAGACAAAAAGCATAGGGCAGGGAGTGGGCTAGTAAGACAAGAGGATAATTGTGGTGTTATTTGGGCACTACCTTAGTCTGTTTCCCTGAGGTTAGAGAAACTGTTTCCTTGGACTACATAAACTCATCTCTTTAAATTATATCAAGGATAAGATATTGCATTCTTTCAGAATCAAGTAAAGTTCCTTTCAACAAATCTTCATGTCAGAACTTTCTAAAGTTCTATTCCAAGGTTTCAGTTCTAAAATTGAGTAACATTCCTTTGTATGAAAATGCTTTTTAATAAATTACCTTCCGATAAAAGTATTTGCATTTTTTTCTGAGCACCTTATCACCAGTGGAAACAAGGAAGGACTTGAGAGCTCCCCCACCACAAATGTCAAATAACCCCTTCCAAGCCACCCCAAATAAACATACAACCCTAAATAAAACCACTGGGTGGTTACTCATATACTACAAGAAATTCCCCGGTTCTCCTCTCCTGACAGCCACCCCGAGCCTGTCCTACAGGGAAATTCTGGAACTATAATGTCCCCTTTCTTCTTTCTCTTCTCTCTCCATCTCTGTCTTTCTTAAAATTTTCATTCCAAATAGAAAACTGTAACAATTTTCCTTCAAAGTCTCTGCTGTAAAGAGGTAGGCATTAGAAAAGAAAGAAAAATTTAGTTTAATTTGTTTAATGGCCATATCCCTCAACATCTTCTTTCCTTCTTCCTTTATTCTTAGGATTTGTTACAGTACAATACAAAGGTATAATGCAATATTTCCATTTCTATTAAAATAAAATGTCACATAGTGACTCCGAGGTTGCAATTAGTATAGAACAAAAATACACTTACCAGGTTGGGTCACCATTATTGGACCAACCCTCAATCTTTCAAAGCTGAGACTGTAGTTACCATAGTAACATATGTCTGGTTACACTACATATGTTGTCTCCTATCGAGATCTTTGCCTGGTCTCAGTCTCCCAGAAGAATAAATCTCCTCTGTGTCCCTATAGCACTTCATTTTTGCTACTAATATATCAATTAATATATTATATCAGAGTTAATTATTAATATGCCATGTCTCTTCCTAGATCATGAGCTGAGGGCAAAACCCATAACATATTTATCATAATCTGATTACCTCTTCACACAAAGCTTAGCACATAGAAGTTAGCAAAAATGTGTGTTGGATGATTGAATGTCATAAATTAAGACAACCTCTTGTAGAAGCAACCTCCACACCAAATTTGACAATCATGGCAATTGGCTGTCTTTTGAAAGAAGAGAACATGGAGTGGAGGTCTGATTTAGCTATAAAGAAAATCGAGATAACATGAAATCAAAAGGAAGAAAATAGGAAAAATAAATCCAATTTTTCCCCAAAATATCAGTTCTATGACCTAATGAAACTCATGTTTAAGTATATACTGTATGTTTAAAAGTACCCATAATAAATGTGATAACTCTGAAAGTGCTGGCCTTCCAAGGCTTGAGCCTAGAGAAGTGGACAAAGCTACCAACTTAGGTACAGTGAACTAGAGGAATCCATAATAGTCTATCTGTTATCTTGGTTTCAGATGTCAATGGGCCCACTGAGCACAGTGAAGATCCACTGAGAGGAAATGAGAACCTAGTAGACTTCTCAAGGTAAGTCAGTCTCCTGGGTGAAAATTACCTGCTCCTACTTCAGTCTCTTTCTCAAGCCTCCAGCCTTTGAGTCCAAATGACCATTCACAAGACCAACAGTGATTTCATCACAGGAAAGAAACAAGATGCCATCTATCATGGGAGCCACAAGGCATCAGAATCACCTCATTTAGGTGAGTATTTAAAAAGGACCTGGATAAAGGGGTATTCTAAGTCACCTAAGTCCAAGAAATAGCACCAATTGAAACAACTAGGTCTGGAATCCTAAACATGTAGTACCCAAACAATTCATAACCTTTATATCTGTAAACTCTGGTGCTTTTGTTAAGGAATTGTGTGTCTCAGTTTAGGCTGCTCCAACAAAATACCATAGACTAGGTGGCTTAAGCAGTAAATACTTATTTCTCACAGTTCTAGAAGCTGGGAAGTCCAAGATCAAGGTGCCAACAGATTTGATATCTGGTGAGTCCCCTCTCCCTGGTTTGCAGATGGCTGTCTTCTTGCTGAATACTCACATGGTGGAAAGAGATCATCTCTCTCCTATCTCTCCTTCTAAAGACCATTCATGAGAGCGCCACCTGAAATACCTATTAAAGCCCCACCTCCAAATGCCATTGAGGATTAGGGCTTCAACATTTGAATTGGGGGATGGGGGGCACAAATATGCAGTCCATAGCAGTGTGTGACTAGGATTTTCCATACTTGTCAAGGGAGAAGGGCTTTAGAAAGGTCTCTAGTGGTCAGAATTGGTCTTTCAGGATCTGAAAATCAGTTCCCTGGAAAAGAAAACCAAAGTCCTACTTTTGAAGCCAAGGGTTTAGAATATACCCCACCCCTTGGTTCCTTCCCAAGAGATCTCATCTCAGTTATTCTAATAAGCTAATGCTCTCACTTTGGCCTCTTTCTCCATCCTTCATCTGAATTCCGGATGACCATTCACAAAACCAACAAAATCATAGGCAGTTTACCCACAGTGGACACAATGTCTTATCAAACATGAGTCAGTCTTGTCCTCCAGAACAAGGCAGAAAACAGAGATCTCAGTGTTTTCAATCTTTTGCTCCCATGCATTCAATGAAATTCTCAAGAAGTAATCCAATGAGTAGAGTTTCTAGCCAATAGCCAGACATAATGCTCCTCAGGAATAACACCTATATTCCCTGGCAAACTAAAAACTTTAAACTACTAAGACAATAGTTAACAGATAAATAATTTTCTAAAAAACTCTAGAAGATGCAAAGTATATGCAAGCTTGAGCACATTTTCCTTTAACCCCTTAACAGAAATAAATTTATTGAAAAAACAACTTTCAAAAGTTTATGTAGAGTCAGAGATAACTAAACTCCACCCTTGAGAATTACCCTTAGTTGCAAAATCACTGTAGGGATTTGAGGAGCCAAACAAGTTTATTTTGCGTCTTTTAATGCCAGCAAACTAAACATGAACACCAAAGTGTGAAAGAAATTCTTAAGCTGATTTCAAATCACAGGCATATGTTTGGCTGGAAAAACATATTGAGGAACAAACACTTCAAAGGCAAATCCTTTAGAAATGGAATCACTGGCACCAGACCCACTGCCTGTTAAATTGTTTGACCAAAAAGACTGCTTCAAGAATCCTTAGCTCTTTACCCCATAACCAAAGCTGGAATATTTGGAAGCAGTCCTGAAACCATAACTTCACTTGTGACACAATCCATTTTCCATAACTCTGGCCAAACAGTCTAACTCTCTAAGGAACCAAGAATGAAGCAATCTCTTGCTCTTGATGTACCCCCAAGCAAAAAAGACTTCTCAAGGTGATTAACTGTGATACAAATAGAATGCAAAACTACTCCACAGATGCAGCACTACTTTTGATAATGTTATAACATTATCACTTTTGAATTGTTATTTTCTTGTAGGCTCATTTCCAGCTCATCTTTCAGATTCGTGTGTATTTGTATTTGTGTATGTGTGTGTGTGTGTGTGTGTACATATACTCACATATGTTTAATAAAAGAACTTCAATTCAGGACTTAGAGTCAATAACAATTTTAAACCACTTGATGGAAAGTTTGGGAGAATTTCTGTCCTTGATTTCTTTTGTCTTACAAATCAAGTGTATCTTTAACTCTCTGTGTTACTAAATAAGAAGGCACATAATACAGAATGAGAATCAATTCTCTTTTAGAAATATTTTTAGGATTTTTCATTTATCAGATCACAAATAAGCCATCCAGACAAACATTCTTGGTTTGAATATAAATTATACATGTGAACATGAATTATATATAGAAAAGCCATTATATACATATATGCATATTTCTAGGTGTCTATGTTCCTCATAAGAAGACTGTGAGAGGGGACAGGTCCCAAATCTCTTGGTGCCAGCATTATAGAAATCATTTAGTAATAAATAAATAACTTTCAGAAGTTGGTCAGAGCCAGTCCTTTTCCAAGTGTTTTATATGTATTAAGTTCACCTTTTATTCAGTTATAAATTCAGAAATTTATACCCACATACTCACATCTCTGTGATGCTAATTAGTTTCACTATTATTTTCTGCACAAAAGCACATGGCATTTTCTCTGTTTTATTCTCCACCAGATTGTGAGAGGCAGTTTTCTCCTTCTGAAGCTCACTTGAGTATTCATTCACCCAGGCTGCTATGTTTTCTGCCCTGCTCTCTGGCAGGCCTCAGGCCTGAAGAATTTCAAGGCATCAAAAACTTCAGCAGAGACCCTGTAGGAGCCAAATAGCCTCACCCCTAGTGCTCAGAAGCTACAAATGCCTTAGGTACCAAAAGCAGTGGAAAAAAGGGATCCCAACAGCACTTGCATTGCATGCTAAAAGAGAAAAGCTACTTCAAAAAGAGGCAACTATTTACACAAAAGCACTGCAAGAGTCCCCACTACCACCATCATCACCTTCCAAAAACTATCTCTTGATACTTGCTTATTGCTCAAAAATGCAATCCACTGTGCTGGAATTCGTCATCCTCTTCCCTGATTAGTTAACTGGAAAAGGGATATCATGACAGAAGCTCTTTCTGAACCCAGCTAGATAACATGGAGAGGTGGTTCTACTTTTGCCAAGAGAAATGAAAAGCAAAGGGGAACAGGGGGTTATATAAGACATTCCCAGCCCAGGCTTGCTCTGATCTCCATTCTCAAGACTGGACTATACTACAATGCAAAGTAATATAAACTCAACCCATTCTCATTACACTCCTAGGTTATCACCCCTAGGTCACCATCAGTTCCATATCTCGGCAATTAGTTCTAAAAATGTAGGCCTCTTTGACCTTTAGTTTTCAGGATTTTTGAAACTAAAAAGAAACATAGTCTCAAAAGAATGAAGATAAAGACCAAATGGCAAAAGAAATGAGTTGTCTGGGAGACATTTTCTTCAGATTAACATTCATATCTTTTATCCTCATTTGGTAAACCTCAGAGAAGATTTCACATGCCCCCCCCTTCCTTGCCCTGTTCCTTCCATCACCCTATCCCACCCCCAGGTTGGAATGAAATGCAGCCTTCTTTATGTTTCCATAACATTTTGTTCAAATAGTTATCACATCACTTACATCATATATGTCTGGTTTCCCCACTGGATAGCAAGTTGGTTGAGATCAGAGAATAGGTTTTATTCTACTTTTTTCTCTCCAGTGTGCCTTGAAATAAATGTTTTTTGAATTAAATCAAATTGAAGATAATAAAAATACTGAAAATAGTTGAATCCCTACTGCCTGTATAGGATATTTATCATGAATAGTCTTTGAAGTTGAAAAGTGTCCATATGTAAAATCTGTAGCAAAAATCGTGAGAGAGTGGCAGGTAAACCTGGGGTATGACAGATTAGGACTTGCTTTAAAAAAAAAAAAGACATAGTATCGTATTCAGAAGCCAAAAAAAGCCATCATTATTCATGTGAAGGAGAACCTATTAAAACAGGATTGCACAGGGCCTATCTAAAGTAAATGAGCACAACTATAAAGAAGGAGTTTAAAGTAGTAGTTAAGAACATGGACTCTAAACTTGAAGGGCCTCCCAATGGCCAATTTGGAGAACATTTGAGCAACAAAATAAATAATTACAGTAATAGATTATAACCCATAGAATAAGAATTCATGAAGTTTCTACTGATCTAAATAATGACAGCTCTTCCTTGCAATAGAATTCCATTAGTAACTGTAGAAGAAATAATAGAAATAGAAAATCACCATACAGCAAACACCACTCTTATAACTGTCTCAGCAAGTATAATTAATAGGTGCTAAAATCCAGGGCAAAAGTAAGATGAAAAACAGGAAATTTATATTGCCTCAAAATGTCATTTGACAGCAAATGAATGAGACTTCTTTAGCAAATAAAACTCTACATCCAGTAAGTGGCCTTGAGGGACTGTATATATTTACTCTTGTTCAACATATTTTTTTAACTACATTTTCAAATGTCAAAGGCAAAAGTGGTATACTTATGGTAGAAAAACCTGGCAGACACCACTTTAACCAAATAATACAAGTTAACATCACCAGTGATGGAAAAATCCAAATCATGTGCCTCTAATGTGATGCACTGAGATTATAACAACACTTCTAAGGTATTTTAGCAAAAGATGCAAAATCTGAATTTAATCATGAGGAAATATCCATCAAACCCAAATTGAAGGACATTTAATGAAATAATTGGCCAATACTTTTAAAAGTCATGATTGTGAAAGACCAAAAAAAAAAAAAAAAAAGATGAGGAACTTCCTAGATTGGAAGAGACTAGGGAAACACTACAACTAACTGCTTCTATGAGTTTGACCAGGTTAGATTCCTCACATAAGTGGTATCATGTGTTTTGATCCTTCTGTGTCTGGCCTATTCATTTTACCATAATATCCTCCAGGTTCCTCTATGTTGTTGCAAATGACAGGATTTCCTTCTTTCTCATGGCTTTCTCCACACCCTTGCCAATACTTGTTATCTCTTGTCTTTTTGATAAAGCCATTCTAACAAGTATGAGGTGATATTTCACTGTGGTTTTGATTTGCATTTCCCTAATGATTAGTGATGTTGAGCACTTTTTCATATACCTGTTGGCCATTTGTATATCTTCCTTGGCAGAATGTCCACTCAGTTCCTATGCCAACTTTTTTTTGTATTGTTTAAGATTTATTTATTTGAGAGAGAGAGAGTGAGCATGCACACGTGTGTACACAAGCAGGGAGAGGGACAGGGGGAGAGAGAAAGGGGAAGCCTGACATAGGGCTCCGTCTCAGGACCCTGAGATCATGACCTGAGTCAAAACCAAGAGTTGACACTTAACCAACTAAGCCACCGAGGTGCCCCTATGCCCAATTTTTAGTTGGGTTATTTGGGTTTTTGCTATTAGGTTGTATGATTTGCTTGTATTTTTTTTATATTAACCCCTTAATGAGTGGTTTGCAAATGTTTTATCCCATTTGAAAGTTTACCTTTACATTTTGTTGATGGTTTCCTTTGCTGTGCAAAAGCTTTTTACTTTGACATAGTCCCATTTATCTATTTTTGCTTTTGTTGCCTATGCTTTTGGTATCATATCCAAGAAATATTGCCAAGACCAATGTCAAGAAATGTTTCCCCTATGTTTTCTTCTAGGAGTTTTATGGTTTTAGATCTTACATTTAAATCTTTAATCCATTTCAACTTAATTTCTGTGTATTTTGTAAAATAAGGGTCCAATTTCATTCTTTTCCATGTAGATAACCATTGTTCCTAACACCATTTATTGAAGACACTATCCTTTCCCCTCTGTGTATTCTTGGCACCCTTGTCTAAGATCAATTGACCATATATACATAGATTTACTTCTGGCTGTCTAATCCTAATGACTTCATACTTTCACAAAAATGCAGCCTCTCCCCAAAAGATATTCAAATTAGATATGTTAAGATCAAAAAAACAGTTTCCAAAGGATTCTAAAATATTTTAATAGATGAATTGTTGAAGTAAGTAGATAGCTTCCCAGGAAAAGTACTTTGAAAAAGCAACCATATTTTAGATACATAGATTCTGAATTCTTTTTAAAAAGTCAGTTTACGAGGAGAAGGAAAAATGGCAGAGGAGTAGGGGACCCTATTTCAACTGGTCCCCAGAATTGAGCTGGATATCTACCAGACCACTCTGAGCACCCACGAAACCAGCCTGAGATGTAAGAAGATCTGGATCTCTACAAACAGAATATCGCAGGCGGTTGGTTTTGAGGTACGAAGCAGAGAGCCGTGATTCCCCGGGCAGATATCAGAGGATAAACAGCAGCGGGAGGGAGCCTGGCTGTGGGGATCCTACACCGCCGGTGAGCGACAACCTCGCGTGCTGGGGACGGGGCACAGACTCGCAGACCGGTAGCGTTGGGAAAGGACTTTAGGGCAGCCCCCGGGGCGGAAACCCGGAGCAGCAGGGTCACGAGTGCGAAATGCAAGTGCACGCGAACTGGGGGCAGCTGGTGGTTTTAGAAGCACAAAGGGCAGAGACGTGCCCTGACCTGGAGGCAGGACTGGGGGCCCTGCAGAGGGGCGCACAACCCAGGCCGCTGCAGTTTATAGCAGCACGGACAGAAACGGAGATGGTGTGGCCTGGAGAGCTCACTGAAGAACAGACTGCGGTCTCTCTGCTCTGAGGCAGAGGGTTGGAAACGGTCTCTTCTGCTTTGACTCGAGGAAGAGACATGTAAAGCCGCCAGGGAAAGGCGCCAGAGAACAAAAGCCCCAAAGACTGATTCCCACTGAGCACACCTCCTGCCACAGGGGTGCAGGGAAACTCCGCCCAAACAGGGTTGCCTGAGTAACAGCGCGGCAGGCCCCTCCCGCAGAAGACAGACTGGGAAAACAAGAGGCCAGCTACCCTAAGGTCCCAAGAAAACAGGTGCATCTTGCTTGGGTTCTGGTCAATAATTTGGACTCTATACATTCCCTCAAACACCCATCAACAGAATGACTAGGAGGAGGAGCCCCCAAAACAGAAAAGACTCAGAGATTATGACTTATGCTGCAGATTTAAAAATGGATGAAGATATAACCAAGATGTCGGAGACGGAATTCAGGCTAGCAATTGTGAAGACAATGGCTAGAATGGAGAAATCAATTAATGGCAACATAGAGTCTCTAAGGGCAGAAATAAAAGGTGAATTGGCAGAACTTAAAAATGCTATCAATGAGATCCAATCCAATCTAGATAACCTAAAGCTAGGGTAACTGAGGCAGAAGAGAGAATAAGCTACCTGGAAGATAATATAATAGATAACAAGGGAAAAGAGGAGGCCAGGGAAAAACAACTCAGAATCTAGGAAAATAGAATCAGAGAAATAAGTGACACCATGAAGCATTCCAATGTCAGAATAATTGGAATCCCCGAGGGAGTGGAGAGAGAGAGAGGACTAGAAGATGTATTTGAGCAAATCGTAGCTGAGAACTTCCCTAATCTGGGGAATGAAACAAACATTCACGTCCTAGAGGCAGAGAGGACCCCTCCCAAGATCAAGGAAAACAGGCCAACACCCCGGCATGTAATAGTAAAACTTGCAAATCTTAGAACCAAGGAAACCATCTTAAGGGCAGTTAGGGGCAAGAGATTCCTTACGTACAGAGGGAGGAACATCAGAATAACGTCAGACCTATCCACAGAGACCTGGCAAGCCAGAAAGGCCTGGCAAGACATATTCAGGGTACTAAATGAGAAGAACATGCAGCCAAGAATACTTTATCTGGCAAGGCTGTCATTTAGAATGGATGGAGAGATGCAGATCTTCCACGACGGGCAGAAACTGTAAGAATATGTGACCACTAAGCTGGCCCTGCAAGAAATATTAAGGGGGGTTCTATAAAAGGAGAAAGACCCCAAGAGTGATATACAAGAGAAACTTACTGGGACAATCTATAAAAACAACATCTTCACAGGCAACATGATGACAATTCATATCTTTCAATAATCACTCTCAACGTGAATAGCCTAAACGCCCCCATAAAACAGCACAGGGTTGCAGATCGGATAAAAAGACAGGACCCATCCATATGCTGCCTACAAGAGACTCATTTTGAACCTAAAGATACATCCAGACTGAAAGTGAAGGGATGGAGATCCATCTTCCATGCCAGCGGACCTCAAAAGAAAGCTGGGGTAGCAATTCTTATATCAGACAAATTAGATTTTAAACTAAAGTCTGTAATTAGAGACACAGAAGGACACTATAGCATTCTTAAAGGGTCTATCCAACAAGAAGATCTAACAATTGTAAATATCTATGCTCCCAACATGGGAGCAGCCATCTACATAAGCCAACTGTTAACCAAAATAAAGAGTCATATTGATAACAATACGTCAATTGTAAGGAGACCTCAATACTCCACTCTCAGCAATGGACAGATCATCCAAGCAGAAAATCAACAAGGAAACAGGAGCTTTGAATGATACATTGGACCAGATGGACCTCATAGATATTTACAGAACATTCCACCCTAAAACAACAGAATACTCATTCTTCTCGAGCGCACGTGGAACTTTCTCCAGAATAGACCACATAGTGGGTCACAAATCAGGTCTCCACCGATACCAAAAGACTGAGATTATTCCCTGCCTATTCTCAGACCACAACGCTCTAAAACTGGAACTCAATCACAAGAAAAAATTTGGCAGAAATTCAAACACTTGGAAGCTAAAGACCACTCTGCTCAAGAATGTTTGGGTCAACCAGGAAATCAAAGAAGAACTTAAACAATTCATGGAAATCAATGAGAACAAAAACACATCGGTCCAAAACCTATGGGATACTGCAAAGGCAGTCCTAAGGGGGAAATACATAGCCATCCAAGCCTCACTCAAAAAAATAGAAAAATCCCGAATTCCCCAACTAACTCTACACCTTAAAGAACTAGAGAAAAAGCAACCAACGACGCCTAAGCCACGCACTAGAAGAGAAATAATTAAGATTAGAGCAGAGATCAATGAATTAGAAACCAGAAACACAGTAGATCAGATCAACAAAACTAGACGTTGGTTCTTTGAAAGAATTAATAAGATCGATAAGCCACTGGCCAGACTTATCCAAAAGAAAAGAGAAAGGACCCAAATTAATAAAATTATGAATGAAAGGGGAGAGATCACGACTAACACCAAGGAAATAGAAACAATTATTAGAAATTATTATCAACAACTATAGGCCAATAAACTGAGCAATCTGGATGAAATGGAGGCCTTCCTGGAAACCTATAAGCTGCCAAGACTGAAACAGGAAGAAATTGACAACCTGAATAGGCCAATAACCAGTAACGAGATTGAAGCAGTGATCAAAAACCTCCCAGAAAACAAGAGTCCAGGGCCTGATGGATTCCCTGGGGAATTCTACCAAACATTCAAAGAAGAAATAATACCTATTCTACTGAAGCTGTTTCAAAAAATAGAAACAGAAGGAAAACTTCCAAACTCATTCTATGAGGCCAGCATTACCTTAATCCCCAAACCAGGCAAAGACCCCATCAAAAAGGAGAATTTCAGACCGATATCCCTGATGAATATGGATTCCAAAATCCTCAACAAAATCCTAGCTAATAGGATCCAACAATACATTAAAAGGATCATCCACCACGACCAAGTGGGATTTATCCCCAGGATGCAAGGGTGGTTCAACATTCGCAAATCAATCAATGTGATAGAACACATTAATAAGAGGAGGGAGAAGAACCATATGGTCCTCTCAATTGATGCAGAAAAAGCATTTGACAAAATACAACATCCTTTCCTGATTAAAACTCTCCAGAGTATAGGGATAGAGGGAACATTCCTCAAGTTCATAAAATCCATCTATGAAAAACCCACAGCGAATATCATCCTCAATGCGGAAAAGCTGAGAGCCTTTCCCTTAAGATCACGAACACATCAAGGATGCCCACTCTCGCCACTATTGTTCAACATAGTACTAGAAGTCCTAGCAACAGCAATCAGACAACAAAAAGAAATAAAAGGTATTCAAATTGGCATAGAAGTCAAACTCTCTCTTTTCGCAGACGACATGATACTTTATGTGGAAAACCCAAAAGACTCCACCCCCAAATTACTAGAACTCATCCAGCAATTCAGTAATGTGGCAGGATACAAAATCAATGCACAGAAATCAGTTGCTTTCTTATACACTAACAACACAACGGTAGAAAGAGAGATTAGAGAAATGAATCCATTTACAATAGCACCAAAAACCATAAGATACCTCGGAATAAACCTAACCAAAGAGGTAAAGGATCTATACTCTAGGAACTACAGAACACTCATGAAAGAAATTGAAGAAGACACAAAAAGATGGAAAAACATTCCATGCTCATGGATCGGAAGAATAAACATGGTTAAAATGTCTATGCTACCCAGAGCAATCTATACCTTCAATGCCATCCCGATCAAAATTCCAATGACATTTTTCAAAGTGCTGGAACAAACAATCCTAAAATTTGTATGGAATCAGAGAAGACCCCGAATCGCCAAGGAAACGTTGAAAAAGAAAAACAAAGCTGGGGGCATCACGTTGCCCGATTTCAAGCTATATTACAAAGCTGTATCACCAAGACAGCATGGTACTGGCACAAAAACAGACATACAGACCAATGGAACAGAATAGAGAACCCAGATATGGACCCTCAACTCTATGGTCAAATAATCTTTGACAAAGCAGGAAAAAACATGCAATGGAAAAAAGACAGTCTCTTCAATAAATGGTGCTGGGAAAATTGGACAGCCACATGCAGAAGAATGAAACTCGACCATTCTCTAACACCATTCACAAAGATAAAGTCAAAGTGGACGAAAGACCTCAATGTGAGACGGGAATCCATCAAAATCCTAGAGGAGAACATAGGCAGTAACCTCTTTGACATCGCCCACAGCAACTTCTTTCAAGATACATCTCCAAAAGCTAGTGAAACAAAAGCAAAAATGAACTTTTGGGACTTCATCAAGATAAAAAGCTTCTGCACAGCAAAGGAAACAGTCAACAAAACAAAGAGGCAACCCGCAGAATGGGAGAAGGTATTTGCAAATGACACTACAGATAAAGGGCTGGTATCCAAGATCTGTAAAGAACTTCTCAAACTCAACACCAAGAAAACAAATAATCAAGTCAAAAAGTGGGCAGAAGATATGAACAGACACTTCTCTGAAGAAGACATACAAATGGCTAACAGACACATGAAAAAATGTTCATCATCATTAGCCATCAGGGAAATCCAAATCAAAACCACACTGAGATACCACCTTACACCAGTGAGAATGGCAAAAATGGACAGGGAAAGAAACAACAAATGTTGGAGAGGTTGTGGAGAAAGGGGAACCCTCTTACACTGTTGCTGGGAATGCAAGTTGGTACAGCCACTTCGGAAAACAGTGTGGAGGTGCCTCAAAAAATTAAAAATAGAGCTACCCTATGACCCAGCAATTGCACTCCTGGGTATTTACCCCAAAGACACAGATGTAGTGAAAAGAAGGGCCATATGCACCCCAATGTTCATAGCAGCAATGTCCGGAATAGCCAAACTGTGGAAAGAGCCGAGATGCCCTTCAACAGATGAATGGATAAAGAAGATGTGGTCCATATATACAATGGAATATTACTCAGCCATCAGAAAGGATGAATACCCAACTTTTACATCAACGTGGATGGGACTGGAGGAGATTATGCTAAGTGAAATAAGTCAAGCAGAGAAAGTCAATTATCATATGGTTTCACTTATTTGTGGAACATAAGGAATAGCATGGAGGACATTAGGAGAAGGAAGGGAAAAATGGGGGCGGGGAGGGAATTGGAGGGAGAGATGAACCATGAGAGACTATGGACTCTGAGAAACAAACAGGGTTTTGGAGGGGAGGGGGGAGGGGGGATTGGTTAGTCCGGTAATGGGTATTAAGGAGGGCACGTACTGCATGGAGCACTGGGTGTTATACAAAAACCTTGGATCGTGGATCACCACGTCAAAAACTAATGATGTATTGTATGGTGACTAACATAACATAATAAAAAAAAAAAAAGTCAGTTTACATGCTAGATACATTTTACCTTTTTATAACCAGCAAATCATGAACAGCAATTTCTGCTTTTTTTACTTGCAACAGACAATTGCTGCTCTTTATTTGATTTGAAGATACATACATAAAACCTACTGCTAAACCTTTTTAAAGCAAATATTTCTTTTTGTGTTTAAATACACTCAAATTGTTTTTTTTGTTTTTGTGTTGTTTTTGGTTTTTTGGGGTAGAGGTTGGTTTTGTTTTTCTTTTTTTTTTTTTTTTTTTTTTGCCTCTCAGAAGTGTGCAGTACCTCTTGGGCTTGTTGGCAAGACTCAGATTTCACAAAACCTGAGCTGGAAATTACAGTCCTGAACTAAGACTCCGGCAACACAAGATTATAGAAAGTCTGCTATTATTTCAAGTCAGGATTTTCTTCCATATCCAATTTCACCCAAAGTCGAGCATTAGTCAGCCTGCACCTTTCATATAGCAGAAAGGAGATTTGATTAATATGATTTCTTTGTAGAAAAATCTAAGAAGATTAAGGCACAATGATATAGGGAAAGCATGCCCCTTCTCAACATGACAATCTTCAACACTATATAGAGGTCTGAAGATCTTTCTAGTCATTAGATTGTTCACACTAGCTGCATCTGAAAGAGGGGGAAAAAAATCTATCATCAAGGAAAACTTTCATTTTTTTTCACATTTTAGTTTCCATCTCACCAACAGGTCAACAAATCTGGAGGTTGATATCGATTTCATTCTGTAACTAGGCAGGAAAGGGCATCTTTCAAGCATGCGTTTGCAGATCGTTTCCCCATCCACCCCACCCCTCTTTTTGGGACTGCGTTTTGTGATGGTCTCCAGGGAAAAAAATTAGAAACTTCTAGATGACTCCTGTACTCAGTGAAGCACAATGCAAAATAAATCTACTTGAGGTGATTTCCGTTAACTATTTTCCATCTGTACATTCAGAAAATCTAATACTAACCAGAGGCGTGCTTTTCTGATATGAGGAAATGAATTCAAAGCTGGTGAAAAAATAAAATGTATATATCAAATGTCATGTGCCTCTTCCACTTTTACTTTATATGTTTGTGTGAAATATATATATATATGTTAAGAGAAAAAGAATAAAATTAAAACACCTTTCCCTAAACCCTCTCAACTTTCAGAATATGGGTATTATATTCCCACAGCTTTGCTCAAATGTAGACCATTTGAGAACGTGACAGATGAAGGAGTAAATTACTTTCAGTACACCATTTCCGAGGTTGTTTTCTCCTTAGACTAATCACATGTCAATTTGATGGATATGAATTGAAGATTCAGTTACAATAGAAAGGGCTACAGGGTCAGAATTCACTGTGCAGCCGTCTTTGTATATCTCAGCAGCCCAGCTAAGACACCTCAGTGTTCACAACTTACAGAACCCTTACTGTACCAGTCAGGGGCCTCTTGATCCATGCTTCTCTTCAGAAATCTGACAACCCACACAAGGCTATATAAACAGACACCAAAAACTACCTTAGTTATTGAGTGGAGGGAGCGAAGCTGATCAACCTGGTATTTAACATCCATATGTTCAAATACAATTTATACTTTATATCATGGCATAAACAGTTAACTCCTGACTTTGAAAATAAAGTAAGTTTTTACCTGTCTTCACAATCTTTACAGCAAAGTAGGACCTAATACTAATATGTTAGTTAAATAGTCAGTTACATTAAGCACTACTAGTTTCGATACTAAATCCTAGTATAGAGAATATAGAAAAAACCTATAACTCATCATAGAGTAATGTAGTTATTTGAATATAAGGGAACCACTAAAACTCAGTATCTGTTATCAAGCAAAACCCTAAGTGTTTATTCTTAACGTCACAAAGATATATAAAACCAAGAGTTCGCATACCTCACAGAGAAACAATAACAAGTCAAGGATGCCACTACAATCTATTCCTAGTAGTTTGAATCATAGAAATTGTCACATTTGAGGTGGTCAAAATTGGTCAAATATCAACAATTTCATGCTATACTATAATACAAATTAGATCTAAAACCTATCCACTTCTCATTTCTACCTCCACCCTGGTTGAAGTCATCATCTTTCATCTGGAAAATTCCAGTAGCCTCCTAATGGTCCCCCTGCTATCACTCTCTTCTATAATTGATTCCCTCTACTGAAGCCAGAGTGATCCTTTTTTTTTAACACTTTTTAAGCTTAACATATACACATAAAAGTGCACAAATCATGAATGTACAATTTGATGAATTTTTGCAAACTGAACACATCCATGTAACCAGTGCCCAAATCAAGAAATAGAATATTCACATAAATGAACTCATACAATGCATCCTTTCTTGCTTGGCTTTCCCCCTCTCAATCTTATATTTGAGCTGGTGTGTTGTTTCATGCTATCGTGGGTAGCAACAAATTGTTCATTCTCCTTACTATTTAACATTCCATTGTATAAATATATCACAACTTATTTTTCTATTCCACTGTTGATGAACCAGAATGATCTTTTTAAAATGTAAATAAGATCAGGTAATTTCCCTAATTAACACTTCACTTGCTTCCCATTGCATCCAAGAGTCCTTACTGTGGCCCTAGCATACCTCTCTAATTCACTTTACCCCACTCCCAGCACCCTCTCCCCAGCCCCCTTGCTCTAGCCACAGAGTCCTTATTTTCTATTTCTTCTCTCCATTACATGCGAAGCTCTTTCCCAACACAGAGCCTTCACACAGGCTAGTCACTTTCCCGAATATTCTCCCGGGACATTACCATCCTATCTTCTACCCACCCAAATCAAGGCCACATTTACAGAGCTGGCTCTGACTCCATTCTTCGGCTTAAACCAAAATCCTGTTCTCGGACATGCCTTTCTTAACCCTCTTTGGAACATCCCCTTACCCTGTTTCACATCACCCTACATGTTTCACTTTGACTTTTTACTTTATTTCACCTTTACTTTTCACTTTGGCTCTAAGAGGAAAATATTAAGGGTAAAATGCCTACGTTATTGATAGCAGAGAGAAATACAGTATGGTTATTTTTAAAGCAGAGCTCTAACTTGGGGGGTAGGGGGAGATTTAATATCTAGGTTACAGCCAAACCTCAACTCATGAAATCAATCGATTTAATAGAAACATCCTTCTAGCTGGTTATATATACAGAGTTGTTGTTTGTTAATGGTTAACACTTTTTCACTTTCAATCTGTTGCTGTGGGATCATAGTCAGTCAGTATGATAAAGGGCTCCAAGTGGAGAAATGTTGAGACCAAAGTCTTATTACTGCAATCTCTGAATTCCTAACTAGACTTCTAAGGTGCCCCGCAACACACCTTGTGGGAGTGTTCCCTGCAGGCCAAGTGGCACCAACTTCCCACAAAACTATAAACAAAGAGTTCCAAGAACAAAATCACTTCATCTGAAGAAAGGGAGGTTTTATGTGGAAAGCATTTACAGTGTTTTCTACGAAGGTACAAAAAGTTTCTCTGGAGAAAGATGAAACAAAATTTTTACTCGGTTTTTCAAAATGAAACCAGAATTTTCTGTCAAGCAACTAGAGAAAGTAAACCAGCAGATTTATGTAATTTGCAAGTCCTGGGCATTTCTAATTAAGTTTAAAAAAAAGTATGCTTTAAAAAAAGCAATGTATTTTTAAAGGGTAGTAGGGAAATTAAATGTGTACAGTTGGGTTTAACTTCTCCATGAAAATAAGCTTCTTATTCTGGTAAGAAATGGGTCATAGCAATAAAAGTGTGCTGTAAATTCAACTTGACAAATGAGAAAATGAATTCCTGAGGGTAGGCCTATTAAAGGAATATTTTAATTTAATCATGCAATGAATATTTTTGAGAAGCTTCTATATATGCAAGAAACTGCCTTACATATTTTAATGAGGTAAAACATAGTATTAGTTAATATAGTAATAGTTTCTTCTATTACTAACTTCTCGGCCATAATATAAAAAGATCAAATATAAGAAAAAAAAGTTAAACTCCTAGATGAAGATGCCAGCTTCTAATATTTGCTTATAAACTTCAATATTCAATAACATGTTGCACCCACAACTCAAGGACATGTGCAGAGCATTAGTCATTTCAGTGAACAGAGAAACAGCCTCCTTCTTTGGCATAAAATGTGATATGATGCCACCTTATGGTTGAAAATTAAATATGATGATCAACAATCATCTTCAGATACACCTTCTAGATGGGGGTGGGGGGAGGATGGTGAGTACTACTAAATCTGTAAAATTCACCAATCTAAATACACAGAACCAATTCGATGCTGGGAATAAAGTATAAAAATGGTGACTGTGGAAGTGTTCAGGATCTGGCACAGAGGAAGAGTGCATTTTGTCAGTGTGCTCATCTGCTGCCCATTCTAGGTATTTTCATAGCAAATGTCAGTTGGGTTTTCCTGGGCTGTAACAGTTGTTCTTTACTTCCAAGCTCAAAGAACAACAAAATATAAAGTGAAACCAAGTGAAAATTTTTGTTATTAACCACATATAGTTTACTAGGTATCAGGGTGAATGACTGAATGTGACATTTTTGTGGCTCAAAATGGTCACATATTGGAAAATTCATATAGTTCCTTCCATAGTAACTTTAAAGATTAATGGAAATTCAACAAACTCAAATAATAAATAAATGTAACTGTAGTATTAGTACAATATTGTGTCAATCACTCTTCACTAAATGACTAGAGAAACCTGGCCTGGTCCTTCCCAGGTGCTCTTCATCAATGGCACTGCTCAATAGTATACTGGTTTTCTCCCTGGATCCCATGTACTTTCATATCTTTGGCACTGATCTACAATTCACTTCCGGTGAGCACTGAAGAAATTTCTTGCTCAGTCTGCAATTGCTCAAAGTTCCAACTTTAAAGTTGAGCATCATTATCAACCAAATTTTTGTAGTCCTCAGTTAATTCTGTTTCTGTTTACTATAGAACAAACCCAAGAACTTTGGGAAATGCAGATCTCCTTCAGTACTTATTCTATAAAATATCATGAAAACTTCAAAATTCATTATCATCTCAGTATTGCTCAGTGTAAAGCCTTAGTGGTTCCTGAGAGGAAAAAGTACCTTCCAACCTGAGACCTATCTGAAAAGGCTCTCCTTTATTCAAAAGTTATTTCTCTTGTCACACTATCAAATATTCTTCTTCCTTCCCCTTTCTCCAGCAATGAGTTTATGATAAAAATGTTCAGTGTTTAACCATTGAATCTTCATGTAGGGTATTCTATCTTAGCAGTAGATTTTACAAAAATACTACAGGAAAGTGATAGAAACAAACCCACTTGTAAACAAGACCCTATTTAAGGGGTACACATGCATATAAAATTACTACAAAACTCAAGAAATCAAATGTAAAATGTTATTATTAGGGGAAACTGGATGAAGATTATATGGAAACTCTCTGTATTATCTTTACAGTTTTTCTGTACATTTTAAATTATTCCCAAACAAAAAGTTTATTTAAAATAAAAACAAAACAGGGGCATCTGGCTGGTTCATTTGGTAGAGCATGTGACTCTTGATCTTAGGGTTGTAAATTCGAGTCCCACATAGTGTGTAGAGATTACTTAAAAATAAAATCTTTTTTCCAAGTTTTTATTTAAATTTCAGTAATTAACATACAGTGTAGTATTAGTTGTAGTTGTAGAATTTAATGATTTATCACTTACATACAACACCCAGTACTAATCACTATAAGTGCCCTACTTAATCCCATTACCCATTTAACTCATCTCCCTGCCCACCTCCCCAAATATAAAATATGGGGAAAAAAATGGGGTACCTGGGTGGCACAGTCAGTTTTGTCCGACTCTTGGTTTCAGCTCACATTGTGACCTCAGGCTCATGAGATCGAGCCCCAAGTCTGGCTCCAAGCTCAGCACAGAGTCTTAAGTTTCTCTCTCCCTCTCCCTCTGCCCACCCCCCACGTGCACGCTCTCTCTCTCTCTAAAATAAATAAATAAATCTTAAAAAAAAAGAAAACAGTTCAGGAAATCAGAACCAAAGTCAGAGCTAATTTGTCTTCTCTCCAACAGCTTTAAATTACTTACCAGGTCTCTTGTTCTTCTTTACACATTTATTTATATATTCTACATAAACAAGTTCCCTTACATCTGCGAGGAGATTAGAGCTACCATCTTACTCCTGAGGAGAAAGGCCAGCGTGATGGCTCCTGGTTTGATGTTTCCTGTTCAAATGTCAGTGTAGATAGAGACATGATTGCCCTGTGAGTTTAGGCAGGTCACTTCACTCTCTGTCCTTTGCTTTGTCCTATGCCTAAAGGGACAGATAATTCTTAGCTCCCACCTCTACTAGAAAAGGAAAGAAAGTTAAAATGTTAATCTGAACATATTTTTTTAAGGAGGAAGAACATATTTTGAAATGCCAGTTTCATACACAATACAGACTATTACTATCTGCTGGTTTTGTCAGCCTTAGATATCAAGCTTCTGGAGGCAAATCCTGCTCTTTGAATCACAATAGTTACTCTTGTGTTCCTTAACAAATAACATTTCAAATCCTTAGCTCTACAGTTCTAGTCCTAAAATTTAGTATTCATTTATAGTAGGTAGCTTTTGCAGCTACCTATGAGTACATCACTATTAACAATGCATTTTCTAAATATTTCATCTTCTTCTAAATATTTGTTTCACTTCTAATAGAGCCCAAGGATCCCCAAAATCTGCCTTTCTAACACTGTCTACATTCTAAGAAAGGACGTGTGCCCTGAGTCACATAACACATAGACATCTGTTCAAGGGCCCACCTTGAGCTCTCCCACTTGGCTGCCATTTCACTCCTGCCTAGCTCTCTGTTTAACCTTTTGCCTCCTCCAGAGCAGTTAGCAGAAGCCTCAGTATGAAGAATGGGGGTTCTTAGAAGCTACTGAGATCAAAAGGGTCCACCCTGCATGAAGAGCATTTATCTCTTCCTGGGCAGGTTCTGCTATTGCTATGGGGGGGGGGAGGGGAGAGAGGTTTTTTTGTTTGTTTGTTTCATTAATTCCAAGCTAACAATTTCAGAATAGGAATTTAGAAGTTTCACAGCTAGAAGACATGCAAAACTTAATGGTTAAGGGTGATGTATACAGCCTTCCATGTTAAGGAGAAAGACAGAACCTAAAGATTCTAACCCAAATGGAACACCACTCAGACTATCTGTGAGGAAATCTGATTAACAAGCATTAGCCTCCTGCCCTCCTCTTTCTCCTGACTGCAGATTTGCTTTTCTTAGAAAACAGTAGAGCTTTTCTCTCCTACAGGTCCAGACTAAGTATCATTGAGCCTCTAGAACTGAGAAATCCCCACTGTGTCGCCTTCTAGAGGCCCTGCTAACCCTTTGCAACTCCAAGAAACAAGTCACTCATGCTTACCAGAAAACACTCAAGACTAGCACCAGCTTCTCCCCAGGGCCTCAAGTTGGAGAAAAGCCTCCTACCTTAGGTGCAAGAGAAAATCTCCACCCACCCCTTCTTCCTCTTGCCCAAGGCTGGCCGTGTGGCCTCATCAAAAACATAGTGAGAACCACTAGAGTATGGAAGGACCTAAATAAAATCAGATTTTAGGGATCTGACAAAGTTCAAACATAGGAAATTTTAGAGCTGTGCTGTCTGATATGGTAAGCATCAGCCACATGCAGCTCTTAAATTTAAATTACTTTAAATAACATTGAAAACTCCATTCCCCAACCACACTAGCCATTAGTGGCTATCGTCTTGGACAGCCCAAATATGAAGCATTTTCATCATTGCAGAAAGTTATATTGGACAGCACTGATATAGATCATACAGAGAACTACACTTGGACTCTTTGAATCCTGCTCTATCATCTTCAGTTTCTTTTAGTGAACATTCATTGAGCATTTACTTCATGGAAGACATTGGGCAAGGTACATATTCATACAAAGATGAATGTGATGGCAACTGAGCATCAGGAGCTTATATTTGAGATTTAGAAATATACATTCAAGTGACTACCTATATTGTAAGACAGAAATGTATGCTGCAGTTGAGGAATAAGCAAATTGCCATGCTTAGACAGGTAGAGAAGGATGAAACCATTTCACACTGATCTTCAGCAGTCCTGGGGTTCTAAGATGACAAGCACTGTCCTGATTGAGAAGCTGCTCATTTCCATGCTGCCCACTCCATGTCAACAGCATTTGAATGCATACCATCAAAATTGCTTTGAAAACTTGTCCAAAGTAAAATTTTTGGTGAGAAGAAGGCATAAGAAACATAAGAGGCACCACATGCAAATGGAAAGAATATAGGATATGGAGTCAGAAGACCTGTTTGAGAGCTAGTCCTATTCTTACAAGCTGTATGACCTTGGATAAATCAATTAACTTCTCTGAGCCTCAGGATCCTCATTTTCAAAATGGGGGAAATAATTCCTACCCCATCTGCCCCATAAGCTAATACTATAACAGTAAACATGATAATAAAAACACCTTACACACAGTAGAGTGCTATGTTATTATTATCCCTGAAAATGAAATGCAACTTTGGAGGACATATAATCCATTGCTGGCAAGTTAATTTTGAACTGCATGTGGAAGGTTCAAATTCTGCACAAGGAATGGTATCAAATTCTCAATCTATAAATGTTTGTTTAGATTTAAAAGCAAAAATATACACTGTCTGTCATCATCTCTATCTCTTCTACTGGGGTCATGACCAGCCCAAGTTCACTACATCTTAATCCCAGAGGACAGTTTGCCTCATGCCAGCATGAAGGAGGCCATAGCACTGAGGGTGAACTTACCTTGAATGACAAACAATTAAAAATTTCCTGGCTAGAGCAAGTCAACCAATGAATGGGAAAGTGGGATAGGTTTGTTTGCTATGGAGAATAGAATGGATCAGTGGGATCATTGCAACAGTGTACAAATGGAAGGAAAGGAGGCCTTGGAACAATCGCTAGATATGTGTTCTGTTGATTTTATGAGGAATTTTAATAAGAATTTCACACTTCGTAACCACAAGTTTTAAGTCTGTCCATGAAAATGTTAAATGCTTCTGTAAACGTAAAACAACACCACTTTTACTTTCCTGCAACTCCTGGCAATAGCATGGGATGATTTCTTTTTTCAGCAGAGAGTGTGACTAGATTGGGTTTTCTTCCAGATGTGTAGGGAATGGCTTTAATTACCTGGTGCCATGCCTTAATTTTTGAGCACCCCCTCGAATCTATTGGGTTTGGCAGTGCCAGCAAGAGTGGAACCCTGGAGGGGGCCCTCCAGCCATCCAAGCTATGGTTTTGCCATGCTCACCATGTAGCTGGCACAGACTCGCGTAAAATAGAATAGAAATTATTATACTGGAATGCAAGCACTGAATAGCATAAATTTTCAACAGGGAGGTCTAAGGTTAAAATAATAAACTTCAAATGATGTATGCCACATGTGACATTTTGGTTCCAGACGTAACAACCCAAACCAAGGTCTTTTGCCTGACAATTCCAAAACAATATTACTCTCCTAGGTTTCTGATTTTGATTTTGCCTCAATTGCTCACAGATTACACTTTGGCAAACTTGAAGACAACACAGTACTGTTTAAAATGCACATGCCAGGAAGCCTTCATGATGATCTGCACTAAATCATCCCTGAATTCTTCGTTCCTGTGGTCACTTAACCATTTCCACAAATGTGGCATGGACTTTTTCTTCTGGAATTAAATTTGAAATAATCACTCTAAGTAAGTAGTACAGTGAACTCTCCTCCTCCCTGAATAAAACAATAGACATTTGTTCTAATATAATTGGCCATTTATCCCAGATCTCAGCAATTTATAGCTCAACTTTCTGAAACTGAAATCACAACATTTTAGTAGCAAATTATAGACTTATCAGTCACGGAAAAGTACGGAAGTGGGCTCCAAAAAGTCCAAACTTTGGTATGCATTTCATAACCCAGTTGGAAAGGTCCAACAGTCTTTGAATTTCATTATTTTAAAAATCTACTTTTAAATTATTTTGAAGACTTTGAAGCACATATTTTATCTTTAAATGCTTCAACCGTAATATCCTTAAGGTCAGAAGTGTAAAACAATCATGGAAATAAGTATTATTTAGTTTTCTATTCTATTACCATATCTTTGTGAGGAAGGTAAGTTATTGATAACCCTCCCTCATTACATTATAAAAAGGCCCAAGATCACAGAAATGTTTAACAATGAAGCCAAACAATGTGATTATTTGAAGGCCACCTTATTTGAAAATACAGTGATGGCTTTTTCCATACTTTAGTTGAACTACATAAGCATAGGTAAATTTGCAATAAAAGTACCATATAACACAATAATTAAATGTTAAAAGAGGAATGAGAAAATCAACCAGATTATGTCTAAATCGCAAAGTAAATGTATGCTAGGTAGCTGGATGCCTTTAAAAAAAAAAAAAAAAACCTCTTCGGAAACACTACTTAAAGGCAAAATAATATATTAGGGCACAAGCAGAAGTGAAGAACTGCAAATCAAACATAATCTGGGTATATCCAGATAAAAGCTAAAGGAAGCAGTGCACTCCGGGAGAAAAGCCAAAGGGAGTCAAATGACCATAAAATTTCAGAGCTGGAAGAACCCGAGAGCTCACCTATTCCACCCCAGCATTTTACAAATGAAGAATATGAGGCCCAGATAAGGAATTAGCCTAAACTGAGGACAAGATTGCAACCACAATTAGGTCCCCTGCTCCTGTTCAACCAGTGCTTATCCTGCTAGACTCTAGTCTTTAGTCCCAGTTCTGGCTGTAACACTTAATTGTCAGTGAGTGACACTGGGGGGAATCACAAAATCCTTCTATACCTCTGATTTCTCCGCTGTAGAAGCAGGATAATATCAACCACTCTGTCGTCTTCATAAGATGATTGTACAATATTACTATACAGACAATTAGCATAATAAAGTTACACACTCAAAAGAATAAAAAGGAAATATCAAAGTAGTTTGTTTTTTAAAGATTATTTGAAGTTACAAATGGATAGGAAATTCTCAAAGTTCAAGGGCCTGAAGAAGCCTAGAGTCAGTAAATCCACAGACCAGTCATAAAACAAAGACGTTTCATCTTCTTTCAAAAGCTTTTCCAAAGTTATCCAAGTAAAAATGATCATGGAGAAGAAAAGAAAATCATGGCATCTGAATTAATAGGCATTAGACACTTGAAATATGGAACTGCAATAAATGTGCAAATTTAAATTTGGAAGTTTTCCTTTTGTGTTCTCCTCATAGTTATTCATGATACAGGCACTATCATTTGCAAGCAAAGATAAACATTCTTCACCGATGCCAGCAAACATTCTTTGTAGCAAAAACTTACTAATGAACATCTTCTCACCAGTGGGTCCCTACCACCTATGAAGAAGAAAAACAAACTAATTATTTTTCTTGAATTTTTTTCAATTTTTATATTATCTTTTATATATTAAGCAAAAAGATGACTGAAAGCCTCTGAGCCCTTTAAATCATATTTTATTGTATTTTTCTTCACCTAGTTATATTATAGGAAGAAAGAGCCCATTCTCGTTGGTACTTCTTTATGAAAGAATCCAATATGTGATTATTTCTTACTTCAAATTATATCGAAGAAATTGGCATATCCAGCTCAATTCAGGGGACTGGTTGAAATAGGGTCCCCTACTCCTCCGCCATCTTTTCTCCTCCCAGCCAGAAATTAGCTCATTTCATCATAATTAATGTGCTTATATGACTAAAGAAAATAAGAGTTCTTGCATGACCCTGTGCCTGGAAGGATTTTTCCAATATAGGAAAGCCAGGTCCTTTCCTGATAAATTCAGTTCTTTCTAGCTTAAGATCATGGAAATGAGCATAGATTCCAGTGATTCCAATTAAAACCAACATAACCAATATAAATAACCAATAAAATCAAGTTTGATTAGAAATGAGTTCAGAAATGAACCCATCACATAGGCCAAAATACTATCATGTGTATGGTCTAGAATCTCAGTACTTGTAGCTGTGTGCTAGATATATCAAGCATACAGCTGCAAATACTGTTTCAGTTCCTGATAGTTTATTTTGTTTTGTTCCCTGATGATAGGCTGATTCTCTGATCCATCCCCATGTGTCCTACTCAAGGCCTCAGTGTGAGAGAAACTTCACAAGAGCATATGGTGTAAGAGCAAATTCCCCACCACTACAGTACTGGGGAAAGGGGGGTGGGGATTCTTCAAGGTAGAGGCCCTATGGTAAAGTAATAATAACTAAAAGTGGGGAAGGACTTCCACTTCTGGCCACAACAGAGAAACCTATCCTCTTAAACAACTATAAAACTTGACAAGACATAGGAAATAACTGTTTTCAGATGTTGGCCAACAGGCAAAATCTGATCCCTGAGAGAAGGGAAACAAACAAGTTGAGCCTGGAAGTGCTTTACAGATGTCAGGGTACGGTGCTGAGGAAACAGGTCAGAATTCAGGGCCATGGAGGCAGCTGGAATTCATGGGGCACGATACTGGAGAGAAAGGGGCTATGTAATTTGCACAAATACATAATTCCAAGTTGAGAAAGGTGCTAGAAAGGAATAAATAGAAGTTCCAGACATCTACACAGGGGCCTCCTTGAGTCTTTGATGCACAGACAAGACTCTAAAAGCCAGGGAAAGAACAACTACAGGGGAGCTGTGGGCTGAACGACTAGCAGAGTTCCCACAGGATTTGGAAATGTTCAAGTTTCAACCTGCCAAAATAGAGAGACATCACTAACCACCCTGAGCATTCAACAGATCCTAGAAAGACCATGCCTTAGGAGAACTTCTCTAGCCCTAGTAAAGGTACTGTACATCTGCCCTTACGCAGCTGAAAAACCAGCCTCAAAATGTCAAACGAATGGTTGTTTTGCCAAGCATACCATGTAAACCCCTTAGTAATACAAGGTGTTAACTATGCTGCTTGTCATTAAATCATGGCCGATGTGTGTTTATGCTGCATTAGGTCAGACAATCTTACTCCAGATCCACAGGCAAAATCCTAAGCTGTCAAGAAGCGAACTAGATAGAAATTTTAGGTGGACTCTATTTTTTCTTAGTTGATATTTTTCAAGACCAAGGCAGAAGGCATGCTTTGCAAATCCAGCACAGTCTTAACAAGAAAATCCTGAATCAATCAATGGACCTCATTGAGCAACCTTGGAACCCATCTCAGTATTTTCACCAATCCCTCAAACACTTATCAGTGGCACACCTAATGCCTTTCTCCTAAAAATACTAACATTTACAAGGGTTTGCTGGTGCCAGACAATGTGCCAAGCTCTTTACATGCATCATCTCATCTCCATAACCCTATGAGGTGGTATTACTGTTATTCCTATTTGCAGATAACAAAACAGAGACTTGGAGAGGTTTGGCATGATGTGCTAAATGTCACGCAGGTGGTAAGGGATGGAGAAAGGTTTCTAGCCTACAGCTGTAGGACTCCAAAGCCAGGTACTTAATCACACACGATTCCCTATGTTGAGAGTGAACCTACAGATTTTACTTGCAGACACTCAGAATTTCCACACAAGAATTTATACAATAACATAGCAATCAGGTAAGTAAATAAAAGCCAGACTTTGCTGTATGCCTCTTGCATGATTCCTTTATATCCCAAGCAGTTGGGGCAAACTAAATTGTATAAATTTTTGTTTTGATCTGGGCATGGGTAGGGGGTGTGGTAGCATTTTTAAACGATGGGGTCTGAATAACTTTTTCTCTGTTGTGGTATTTGTATCAAAAATGGCAATTTCCAAAGGAGGCCAATTCCTTGATACGGTCTGCTCTAAACTCTCGTCTGTAATTTTACTCCAAACGTAACTTTCTCTGTTGGTTCAGCTAATCATTTAAAGATGCTATAGACATTCTTAAGTGTTTAGACTTTCGTGAAAGACCTGACTGCTACAAAAACTCCCAGTATAACCCTAGACAAGTCATTGAATCTTCCTGGGCCATGGTGTCCTTGTGTAGAAAACAAGGACCTTGAACTATATTGTCATTCACCAAATCACATATCACAGAACAGTCCTAAGAGGTACCCCCTTCAAAAAAGAAGTTCCAGGTCAAATAAGTAGGAGGAAAGCTATAAACAATAGCCCCCATTTAGAGACTTGTGATCCATTAGCAATGGATAATACATTAGCAAATTAAAACCTCAGAAAAGTCCTGCAGTAAAAAAAATCTTTTTAACTTTAATTTCAAATTTCCAAAGCTTAATTTACCATAACACCATTTCCCTGGAAAAAATGTCTACAAACGTATGGAAGCAATAGCCATTTAGTCAATCAAAAAAAAAAACAACTATTTATTGAGCATCTACTATATGCCAGATATCCAGTGCGCTGGATATTTGGGATACAAGAATAAGCATAGATAGACAAGATAAGCAACAAATAAACAGATATATGATTCCAAGTTGAAAAAAGTGCCGTGAAGGAAATAAATAGGTTTTTTAATATAAAATAATGACAAGGGGGCATATTTAGATAAGACGATGAAAAAAGGCCTCTCTAATATAATAATATATCAAGATATCATAGTATCTTAAGTGATACTAATATAATTTATGAGATCCTCATATAATTATTGTCACTTAAGTTAACATTTGAAGAGTGAGAAGGGCACGTGAAGAACAGAGGAAGGCATTCCAAGCAAAATACCAGCATCTGTGAAAACCCCAGGGTGTGAAACTGATAACAAGCTCAGAGAATAAAAAGGCCAGGGAGGCGCAAGAGCAGGAACGACTTCTTGGGGGGGACTGGAGAGATTGGCAGGGGCCAGATCATGCAGGGCTCCAGGGCCACAAAGAAGAGCTTGGATTTTATTCTAAGTAGAATGGAAAGAAATTTAAACTAGGAAGTCTTGATAGATGGAATAGATGGAATTGGTTTTTTAAAGGGTCACTCTGGCTGTCCTGTGAGGAACGGTTTGGAAAGCCAAGAAAATACTTAGGAAGAATAAGAAGCTGTATTAGTTTTCAACTGCTGCTGAACTAAATTATTCAGAAACTTGGTGGCTGAAACAATAGAAACTTATTATCCTACAGTTCTGAAGGTCTAATGTCTGACATGGGTCTCGCTGAGCTAAAATCAGCAGGACTCCATTCCTTTCTAGAGGCTCTAGAGGTGAATAGATTACTTGCTCATTTGGGTTGTTGGCAGAACTCTGTTCTCTCAGATTGTAGAACTGAGGTCCCTGTTTTCTTGTTGGCTGTAAGCTTAGGCCATTCTCAGCTTCTAGAAGCCCCCCGCATTCCTTGGTGTGTGGTAGCGTTCCTCTCCAAAGCCAGCAACAGTGGGCTGAGTCTTTCTCATGCTTCATATGTCTCCTCTTTCTTTCAGTGCATGTCTGTGACTCAACCAAAAAATAATCTTCGCTTTTAAGGACACATGTGAATTAGGTAGGGCCCACCCAGATAATGCAGGATAATCTCACCAACTGAAGGTCCATACCCTTAATCACATTGGCCAAGTCCCTTTTGCCATGTAAGGTAACATATTCACAGATTCTGGGGATTAAAGGGTACACATCTTTGGGGGGATAGGAAGAGAAGCATTATACCACCTACCACAAAAGCTATGGTAGCAGTTCCAAGTGACAGATGAGAAAAATAAAACCAGTGTGATGGCAATGGAAAAAGTAGACCAATTTAAGGCATGTTTTGGAGACAGAATTAATAAGCTTGGCGATGATTGATTATACTGGTGAAGGGGTGGGTACAAGAGGAGGAAATCAAGGCTGACTCCTAAATTCCTGGTCTTTCAGGCTTATCAGCTGAGTGCCAGGAGAGGCCTTTCATGAAATAAAGAAGGCTAGGAGTGAACCCAGTTTTAAAGAAAAACTCAGGAGTTCTATTTTCTGTGGAAGACTCCTAAAGAAACATTAACCAGATCATCTCTGAGATCTCTCACTACTTTAAGAATTCGCTAAAAATCTTTCTATTGAGGGTTCATAGTGCCTAAATTTTTTAATTATCATTCCTATTGCCTTGAGAAATATATATTCAAGGGTGACTTGTTTGTGATTTATCATATTCTTTGGAATAGAGGGAACATTGGTACATTTAGTTATCTATTACTATATAAAAAAAATGCCTTCAAATTTAGCAGCTGACAACACAGTTTCCTGTGAGTCAGGAATCCAGACACTAATTAGCTGGGTCCTCTGCTTCATGGTCTTTCATGACGCTGTAATCAAGATCTTGGTCAGGGCTGGGGTTTCAACTAATGGCCCAGTTGGGGAAAGATTACATGAGTGTGTTACATGGTTATTGGCAGGATTCGGTTCCTTGAATATTGTACCGAGGGACTCAATTACTGACTGTTGACCAGAGGCAACCCTCAGTTCCTTTTCATGTGGGCCTTTTCACCATTTATTTTACCCAAAGCTAGCAAGAGAGACAAAGTCTACTAGAAAGTCAGAGTCTTTTCTAACTTAATCACAGAAATGACATCCTCTCAATATTGCCATATTCTATTGGTTAGAAGCAGGTTACTTAATGGGAGGGAATTATACTAGGCCATGAACACCTGGAGGAAGAGATCATTGGGGGTCCATCCTAGGGACTACAGACCACACTTACAGATTGAAGAAACCAAAGAGGAAAACGAGTAACCATGAAAATGAAAAGGGAAAATGAGAAAGGCAACTTTCATCTTGACTTTTTTCAGACAGGAGTCCTGAACAGCATTCTTCAGCCAGCAGATTGTTCTTGGGAGAGGTGATAGGAAACTACTTATAAGGTAGAAAAGGATAACCCAAGAAGGATTGCAAGTCAGTTTGACAAAGTTCTAAAGATTATAATGGGAGGGGAGATTACGATGTTATTTTAAAATATTTTTAATTCAAAATGAATTTACTAAAATAGAAGATTTTAGCAGAATAGAGTAAAAATACCAGAAGAAAAGAACAGTAATATTTTTGTTTTTGAGGTTTTTTTTATTATGTTATGTTAGTCACCATACAATACATCATTAGTTTTTGATGTAGTGATCCACGATTCATTGTTTTCGTATAACACCCAGTGCTCCATGCAATACGTGCCCTCCTTAATACCCATCACCGGCTAACCCATCCCCCCAACCCCCTCCCCTCTAAAACCCTCAGATTGTTTCTCAGAGTCCATAGTCTCTCATGGTTCATCTCTCCCTACGATTCCCCCACCTTCATTTTTCCCTTCCTTCTCCTAATGTCCTCCATGCTATTCCTTATGTTCCACAAATAAGTGAAATCATATGATAATTGACTTTCTCTGCTTCACTTATTTCACTTAGCATAATCTCCTCCAGTCCCATCCACGTTGATGTAAAAGTTGGGTATTCATCCTTTCTGATGGCTGAGTAATATTCCATTGTATATATGGACCACATCTTCTTTATCCATTCATCTGTTGAAGGGCATCTCGGCTCTTTCCACAGTTTGGCTATTGCAGACATTGCTGCTATGAACATTGGGGTGCATATGGCCCTTCTTTTCACTACATCTGTGTCTTTGGGGTAAATACCCAGGAGTGCAATTGCTGGGTCATAGGGTAGCTCTATTTTTAATTTTTTGAGGCACCTCCACACTGTTTTCCGAAGTGGCTGTACCAACTTGCATTCCCAGCAACAGTGTAAGAGGGTTCCCCTTTCTCCACAACCTCTCCAACATTTGTTGTTTCTTGCCTTGTCAATTTTTGCCATTCTAACTGATGTAAGTGTGGTTTTGATTTGAATTAAGAACAGTAATATTTTGGAAAACACACTAGTCATTTCTCAACAATAACAATGAAAAATACAGTAAGCAATTGCTAATGGAACGCTCTTAAAAATAGAATGCTTCCAAATCTGCCATCTTGTATATTATCTTACACATTGATTTTTTTTTTTTAAGTAGAAATAAAGGCAGGACTGTTTTCCTGGTCTTCTCAAGAAGCATCTGTCTTCCTTTGTTCCTTTCTATTTTCCTTTCTTTAACTTTAGGATTACTTGAATGCTGCTTTATTGGAATAAAAGCCTTATAATTTTAATTTTGAAAAAAGTAGACAAATCTAATAATATACCAATATAGCATAAATGTACCATACTAATGTCAGATGTTAATAATTATGCAAACTTGGCATGGGATATATAGAAACTTTCTGTAGTATCTTCATAATTTTTCTATAAATCTAAACTGTTCTAAAAATAATGCTTATATTTAAAAAAAAAAAAAACCACATATCCCAAAATAACATGTTAATGGAAGTGAAAGAAAATCAACAACCCAGACTGTTTAACTTTCTTTCCTTATAGTGGCAAAGACTCTTTGCTTTGGGGTAGGTGCCTGTTGGGAGCTTGATATCACAGGGACTCCTGCTTTGGGACTTCACTTGCAGCAGGATCCTCAGTGGACATAGTACAGACTCAGCTCCAGATTTCTGAAAACATCCATGTTAAAAAATCAGTTTAACTCCTCATTCCCTAAGCCAGCAGTCTGGTATACTACCCTAGGAAAACCTTCCTAGAAAAATACCAAAAGGATGGTAAAAGCTATAGGCATAGAGCTGTTGCTCCCTGTATTTACAACACTGGGAAAATTAAAAGCAACTTTGTGTTCAACAATAGGAGTATGATTAATTGTCTTATGGATCATCTACTCACAGAAATAGCCATTAAATGATGGTTATGAGATTATGTTACATGAGGGAAAAATTTATGATACCATACTTATGCTTGTAAGATAGGTGTTTTAAATCAAAACATAAAAATGTACATAAGATATAAATATAATTTTGTCTGTGACCACCAAAGGGTCCAGTTCATTAATCTTATAAATAACTCCCCCCCCTTTAAAATTGTCTCTCATTTACAAATATCTATTATACACTAGGCAGTGTTCTTTTTCTTCATGTACCATCTCTTGAAAGCAGATTCTTGACACAGAGTTACAGTAAATGCTTTGAGTAACAGATAGCCCATAGCAAATATAAGGGTCCTCTTGCAGGCAAACTGGTTGGTAAGACAAGCGGGCCCTCCTCCCAGATAGCAATATGTACTACCTTTCCCAAGTCATACTGTACGTCTAAGAGGACAATATTTATTCAATTATCCATTCAGCAAACATTTACTGAACATCTGCTAGTTGCCAGGCACTCTCCAAAATGCTGGTGACTCAAAGGTGAGCAAAACGGACATGGCTCTTGCTCTCGGTGGAATTTACAATCTAGTGTGAGATATAAATAACCCCACCAATATCTGTAGTAGAAAACCATGTTCCTATTATGAAAGGAAATACAGAGTGCTATGAAAGAATATTATCAGATGACTTAATTTATATGAAGAACAATTTTTGCTCAAAGATGTAGCACACATCAAGCACTATCTTTGTGAGCTATTTGTTAACATGAAAATGTTAGAGACAACGTGAATCTTAAATGTCCATTCACCCTTAGAATGCAGCATTAATTATATCTTTGGATCTTGGCAGAAATGTCCATTTTGATATTCTGTTATACATGTGAAATCACCCATGGCATATTTTACAAGGGAAAAAAGTGGAAAACTACTTCAGTGTTTTCACATTTCCTACAGAGTCCAAAATGAGAAGTCTGACCCTGAAATAATCATAGACAAAACCAAGCTCATATTTTCAGTATTCAGGGAACTTTGAAGGGTTTAGAGGAAAGCAATCAAGATGATTAAGGAGTATAAAAATTAAGGATAAAGGAATTATCATCTTCTAAAAGTCCATACCTAATGTAATCATTACATATAAGAATGCCTACACCCCAGGGGAATATGTCAAGCTAGTTCATCTAAACTCATAACAAGTTTGACTTGGCTATAACAATAGATGAACCTAAATCCTGGGAGAAAGAGTTATTAATTTAATGGGTTATCAATGGAGGCCATGGGTCTTTCTTTGGAGTTAATTTTAAAAACAGAAAAGACTCTATTTTTTTAATTTAAATTCAATTTAGTTAACATAGAGTGTATTATTAGTTTCAGGGATAGAATTTAGTGATTCATCAATTGCATATAACACACAGTGCTCATTACATCAAGTGCCCTCCTTAATGCCCATTACCCAGTTACCACATCCCCCCTCCCACCTCCCCCCCCGCAGCAACCCTTAGTTTGTTCCCTATAGTTAAAAGTCTTATGATTTGCCTCCCTCTGTTTTCATCTTATTTTATTTTTCCTTTCCTCCCCCTATGTTCATCTGTTTTGTATCTTAAATTCCACATATGAATGAAATCATATGGTATTTGTCTTTCTCTGACTTATTTCGCTCAGCATAATACTCTCTAGTTCCACCTATGTCATTGCAAATGGCAAGATTTCATTCTTTTGGATGGCTGAGACACATGCTGAGACATATATATATATATATATATCTTCTTTATCCATTTATCTGTCCATGGACATCTGGGCTTTTTCCATACATTGGCTGTGGTGGACATTGCTGATATAAACATTGGGGTGCATGTGCCCCTTTGAATCACTATGTTTGTATCCTCTGGATACATACCTAGTAGTGCAGTTGCTGGGTTGTAGGGTACCTCTATTTTTAACTTTTTGAGGAACCTCCATACTGTCTTCCAGAGTGACTGCACCAGTTAATATTCCCACCAATGGTGTGAGAGGGTTCCTCTTTATCCACATCCTCACCAAATCTGTTGTTTCCTGAGTTATTAATTTTAGCCATTCTGACCATTATGAGGTGTTATCTCACTGTGGTTTTGATTTGTATTTCCCTGATGTCAAGTGATGTTGAACATTTTTTCATGTGTCTTTTGGCCTTTTGTATGTCTTCTTTGGAGAAATGTCTGTTCATGCCTTCTGCCCATTTCTTGATTGGATTTTGTTTTTTGTTTTTTGGGTGTTGAGTTTGATAAGTTCTTTATAGATTTTGGATACTATACTACATACTATACTATCTATACTATACTATACTGTACTTTTTTATAGTATACTATACTATACTTTATCTGATATGTCTTTTGTGAATATCTTCTCCCATTCCATAGGTTGCCTTCTAGTTTTGTTGATTGTTTCCTTTGCTGTGCAAAAGCTTTTTATCCTGATGAAGTCCCAATAGTTCTTTTTTAAAAAGATTTATTTATTTGTTTGACAGAGAGAGAGCATGAGCAGGGGGAGGGGCAGAGGGAGAGGAAGAGAGACAAGCAGACTCCCCACTGAGTATGGGATCCTACACGGGGCTCAATCTCAGGCCCCTGAAATCATGACCTGAGCTGAAGTCAGACGCTTAACCAACTGAGCCACCCAGGCACCCCCAATAATTCATTTTTGCTATTGTTTCCCTTGCCTCCAGAGACGTGTCTAACAAGAAGTTGCTACAGCCAAGGTCAAAGAGGTTGCTGCCTGTGTTCTCCTCTAGGATTCTGATGAATTCCTGTCTCATATTTAGGTCTTTCATCCATTTTGAATTTATTTTTGTATATAGTGTAAGAAAGTGGTCCAGTTTGATTCTTCTGCATGTTGCTGTCCGGTTTTCCCAACACCATTTGTTGAAGAGACTATCTTTTATCCATTGGACATTCTTCCTGCTTTGTCGAAGATTAGTTGACCATAGAGTTGAGGTCAATTTCTGGGTTCTCTGTTCCATTGATCTCTGAGTCTGTTTTTGTGCCAGTACCATATTAAGACTCTCTTTAAAATAGCTTAGCAGAGGGGCACCTGGGTGGCTCAGTCATTAAGCATCTGCCTTCGGCTCAGGTCATGATCCCAGGGTCCTGGGATGGAGCCCCACATCAGGCTCCCTGCTTGGCAGGAAGCCTGCTTCTCCCTCTCCCATTCCCCGTGCTTGTGTTCCCTCTCTCACTGTGTCTCTCTCTGTCAAATAAATAAATAAAGTCTTCAAAAAAATAAAATAAAATAGCTTAGCAGAAGTCTTGCTCTAAAACAGGGTGTGACCACTTTACTGTAAATATTTTTTTTAATTTTAATTCCAGTGTAGTTAACATACAGTGTTATATTAGTTTCCTATGTATAATATAGTGATTCATCAATTCTAAACGTTACCCAGTGCTTATCATGATAACTATACTCTTAATCCCCTTCACCTGTTTCACCCATCCCCCCACCCACCTACCTTCTGGCAACCATCTGTTTGTTCTCTATAGTTAAGAGTGTTTGTTTGTTTGTGTGTTTATCTTTTTTATCTTTGTTCATTTATTTCCTTTCTTAAATTCCACATATGAGTGAAATCATGATATTTATCTTTCTCTGACTGACTTATTTCACTTAGCATTATATTCTCTGGAGATCTATACATGTTATTGCAAATGGCAAGATTTCATTCTTTTTTATCGCTGAGGAATATTCCTGTGTGTGTGTGTGTGTGTGTGTGTATGTAAAATTACTTTTTCTTTATCCATTCATCTATTGGTGGACATATCTTGGCTATTATAAATAATAAATATAGAGTGTACATGTCTTTTCAAATTAGTGTTTTCATATATTTGGGGTAGATACTCAGTAGTAGAATTACTGGATCGTATGGTATTTCTACTTTTAATTTTTTGAGGAACCTCCATACTATTTCCCATGGTGGCTGCACCAGTTTATATTCCCACCAATAGTGCATGAGGGTTGCTTTTTCTCCACATCCTCACCAACACTTGTTTCCTGTGTTTTGGATTTTAGCCATTCTGACAAGTGTTAGGTGATATCTCATTGTAGTTTTGATTTGCATTTTCCTGATGATAAGTGATGTTGAACATCTTTTCATGTGTCTGTTGACCATCTATAGGTCTTTGGAGAAATGTCTGTTCATGTCTTCTGCCCATTTTTTAATTGGATTGTTGGGGTTTTTTGGTGTAGAGTTGTATAAGTTTTTTATAGATTTTGGATACTAAACCTTTATTGAATATGTCATTTGCAAATATCTTTTCCCATTCAGTCAGTTGTCTTTTATTTTGTTAATTATTTCCTTCACTGTGCAGAAGTGTTTTATTTTGATGTAGTCTTAGTAGTTTGGATTTTCCCTTGCCTCCGGAGACATATTTAGAAAAATGTTGCTATGACTGATGTCAGAGAAATTACTGCAAGTACTCTTTTCAAGAATTTTATGGTTTCATGTCTCATGTTTAGATCTTGAATCCATTTTGTCTTTATTTCTGTGTTTGACATAGAAAGTAATCCAGTTTCATTCTTTTTGCATTTAGCTGTCAAGTTTTCCCAGCACCGTTTGTTAAAGAGACTTTTTCCCATTGCATATTCTTGCCTCCTTTGTCATAGATTAATTGACCATATAATCATAAGTTTATTTCTGGGCTCTCTATTCTGTTCCATTGATCTATATATCTCTTTTTGTGCCACTACCATACTGTTGTGATTACTACAGTTTTGTAGTATATCTTGAAATCTGCGATTGTGATACTTCCAGTTATGTTCTTCTTTTCCAAGATTGCTTTAGCTATTTGGGGTCTTTTGTGGTTCCACACTAATTTTAGGATTATTTGTTCCACTTCTGTGAAAAATGCTGTTGGTTTATTGGGATTGCATTAAATCTGTAGATTGCTTTGAGTAGTATGAGCATTTTAACAATATTTGTTCTTCCAACCCGTGAGCATCTAATGTCTTTCCATTTCTTTGCATTGTCTTGAATATCTTCATCAGTACTTTATAGTTTTCAGAGTACTGGTCTTTCACCTTCTTGGTTAAGTTTATTTCTAGGTATTTTATTATTTTTAGTATAATTGTAACTGGGATTGTTTTCTTAATTTCTCTTTCTGCTACTTCATTATTAGTATATAGAAATGCAATGGATTTCTCTATATTAATTTTGTATCCTTGACCTTACTGAATTCATTTATCAGTTCTAGTAATTTTTTGGTGGAGCCTTTAGGGTTTTCTGTATATAGTATCATGTCATCTGCAAATAGTGAAAGTTTTCATTCTTCCTTGCCAATTTGGATGCCTCTTATTTATTCTTCTTGTCTGATGCTGTGGCTAGGACTTCCAGTACTATGTTGAATAAAAGTGGTGAGAGTGGACATCTTTACCTTGTTCCTGGCCTTAGGGGAAAAGCTCTTAGTTCTTCACCATTGAGTATGTTAGTTGTGGGTTTTTCCATATATGGCCTTTATTACATTGAGGTAGGTTTCCTCTAAACCTATTTTATTGAGGGTTTTTATCGTGAATGGATGTTGTACTTTGTCAAATGCTTTTTCTGCATCTATTGAGATTATCATATGGTTCTTATCTTTTTCTTATTGATGTGATATATCACATTGATTGGTTTGCGAATATTGAACTACCCTTGGAACCCAGGAATAAATTCCACTTGATCATGGTGAATGATTTTTTTAATGTATTATTGGATTCAGTTTGCTAGTACTTTGTTGAGGATTTTTGCATTTGTGTTCATCAGAGATAATGGCCTGTAGTTCTCTTTTTTGGTGGTGTCTTTATGTGGTTTTGGTATCAGGGTAATGCTGACCTCATAGAATGAATTTGGAAGTTTTTCTTCTATTTTTTGGAATAGTTTGGGAAAGATAGGTATTAACTCTTCTTTAAATGTTTGATAGAGGGGCGCCTGGGTGGCTCAGTCGTTAAGCATCTGCCTTCGGCTCAGGTCATGATCTCAGGGTCCTGGGATTGAGCCCCGCATTGGGCTCTCTGCTCCATGGGGAGCCTGCTTCTCCCTCTCCCACGCCCCCTGCTTGTGTTCCCTCTCTCCCTGTCTCTCTCTCTGTCAAATAAATAAATAAAATCTTAAAAAAAAAAATGTTTGATAGAATTCCCCTATGAAGCCATCTGGTCCTGCACTTCTGTTTGTTGAGAGTTTTTTGATTACTGATTCCATTTCCTTGCTGGTAATTGGTCTGTTCAAATTTTTTATTTCTTCCTGCTTCAGTTTTGGTAGATTATGTTTCTAGGAATTTATCCATTTCCTCTAGGTTGTCCAATTTGGTGGCACATATTTTTTCATTATATTCTCTTATAATTGTTTGTATTTCTGTGGTGTTGGTTGTTATTTCCTCTCTCTCACTTGTGACTTTGTTTGATTCCTTTCTCTTTTTTTCTTGATAAGTCTAGCTAGAGGTTTATCAATTTTGTTGATATTTTCAAAGAACCAGCTCCTGGTTTCATTGATCTGTTCTATTGTATTTGTGGTCTTTCCCAATTTTTTCTTGTGGTTGATTTCTAGATTCATAGCATTGTGGTTGGAAAAGATGCATGGTATGACTTCAGTCCTTTCGAATTTGTTGAGACTTGTTTTGTGGACTAATACACGTGATGTATTCTGGAGAATGTTCCATCTGCACTAAAAAAGATATGCATTCTGCTGTTTTAGGATGGAATGTTGTGAATGTATCTCTTAGATCCATCTGGTCCAATATGTCATTCGAAGCCACTGTTTCCTTATTGATTTTCTGTTTGGATGATCTATCCATGTAAGTTGGGTGTTAAGGTCTCCTACTATTATTATATTACTATGGATTATTTCCTTTATGTTTGTTATTAGCTGATTTGTGTATTTGAGTGCTCCCATGTTGGGGGCACAGATTTTTTTTAATTTAAATTCAATTAGCCGACATATAGTACATCATTAGTTTCAGACATGGTGTTCAATAATTCACCAGTTGTGTATAATACCCAGTGTTCGTCATATATTTACAATTGTCGTATCTTCTTGTTGGATTGTTCCATTTATGATTATATAGTGTCCTTCTTTGTCTCGTTATAATCTGTATTTTAAAGTCTATTTTGTCCAATATAAGTGTTGCTACCCAGCTTTCTTTTCACTTCCATTTGTCTGATAAATACTTTTCCATTCTTTCACTTTCAATCTGCATGTATCTTTAGGTCTGAAATGAGTCTCTTATAGGCAGCATATAGATGGGTCTTTCTTTTTTATCCATTCCTTCACCCTATGTCTTTGATCGGAGCATTTAATCCATTTAAATTCAAAGTAATTGTTGATAGGTATGTACTTACTACCATTTTGTTGTTTTATGATTATGTTTGTAGTTCTTCTCTGTTCCTTTCTTCTCTTGCTCTCTTCTCTCATGGTTTGCTGGCTTTCTTTAGCAATATACTTGGATTTCTTTATTTTTCACGTACCTATTACTGGTTTTTAATTTGTGTTTACCATTAGGTTTCTATATAACATCTTAGGCATTTAGCAGTCTATGTTAAGCTGATGGTCACTTAAGTTTGAACTCTTTCTTTACTTTTCTGCCCCCACATTTTAGGTATATGGTATCACATTTTACATCCTTTCATGTTTGTGAATCCCTGGACTTATTTTTATAGATACACTTAATTTTACTGCTTTTATGCTTCCTACTTTTCTTACTCCTACTTACGGTCTTTCCTTTCCATTGAAAGAGTCCCTTTTAGGATTTCTTGCCGGGCTGGTTTAGTGGTCATGAATTTCTTTCACTTTTGTTTGTCTGGGAAACTCTATCTCTCTTTCTATTCTGAATGATAGCCTTGCTGGTTAGAGCATTCTTGTCTGCAGGTTTTTTTCCTTTCAACATTTTCAATATGTCATGCCATACCCTTCTGGCCTGCAAAGTTTCTGCTGAAAAATCAGCTGATAGCCTTATGGGGTATCCTCTGTATGTAACTGTTTTCTTTTCTCTTGATGCTTTTAAAATTCTCTTTGACTGTTTTTTTTTAAGATTTTATTTATTTATTTGACAGAGAGATACACAGTGAGAGAAGGAACACAAGCAGGGGGAGTGGGAGAGGGAGAAGCTGGTTTCCCGCTGAGCAGGGAGCCCAATGCGGGGCTCGATTCCGGGATCCTGGGATCATGACCTTAGCTGAAGGCAGATGCTTAATGCCTGAGCCACCCAGGCACCCCTCTCCTTGACTTCTTTTTGCCATTTTAATTACTATGTGTCTTAGTGTGGACCTCCTTGAATTGATTTTGTTGGGGGCTCCCTGTGTCTCCTGGATCTAGATTTTGGTTTCCTTCCCCAGATTCAGGAAGTTTTCAGCTATTATTTCTTCAAATACACTTTCTGCCTCCTTTTCTCTCTCTTCTCCTTCTGGGATCCCTATAATGTGAATGTGATTATGCTTGATGGAGTCACTGAGTTCCCTAAATCTATTTTCATTTTTCCCTCTCCTGTTCAGCTTGATTGCTTTTCATTACTCTGTCCTCCAGGTCACTGGTCTGTCCTTCTGCTCCTCTAGTCTACTATTTATTCCATCTCATGTATTTTTAATTTTAGTTATTGAGTTCTTCATCTCTAATTGGTTCTTTATGTTTTCTGTCTCTTTAAGGCTCTCACTGAGGTCCTTCACTCTTTTCTCAAGTCCAGTGATTATCTTTATGACCATTACTTTAAATGGTCTATCAGGAAGGGGGGAAAAGATGGCAGAGGAGTAGGGGACCCTATTTCAACTGGTCCCCGGAATTGAGCTGGATATCCACCAGATCACTCTGAGCACCCACAAAACCAGCCTGAGATGTAAGAAGATCTGGATCTCTACAAACAGAATATCACAGGTGGTTGGTTTTGAGGTACAAAGCGGAGAGCCATGATTCTGCGGGCAGATATCGGAGGATAAACGGCAGCAGGAGGGTGCCTGGCCATGGGGATCCTACACTGCCGGTGAGCGACAGCCTCGCGCACTGTGGACAGGCACAGACTCGCAGACTGGTAGCGGCGGGGAAAGGACTCTAGGGCAGGCCCCGGGGGGGGAAACCCAGAGCAGCGGGGTTGCGCCTGCGAACTGCAGCCCCCAGGGCGGAAACCCAGAGTGGCGGGGTAGCACCGGTGAACTGCAGCCCCCAGACAGAAACCTGGAGCGGCGGGGTCGCACCTGTGAACTGCAGCCCCCGGGATGGAATCCCTGAGTGGCGGGGGTGCGGGCGCGCGAACTGGAGCAGCTGGCGGTTTTAGAAGCACAAAGGGCAGAGACAAGTCCTGACCTGGAGGCAGGACTGGGGGCGCTGCAGAGGGGCGCACAACCCAGGCCGCTGCAGTTTATAGCAGCACGGACAGAAACGGAGACAGTGTGGCCTGGAGGACTCACTGAAGAACAGACTGCAGTCTCTCTGCTCTGAGGCAAAGGGTTGGGAACAGTCTCTTCTGCACTGACTCGCAGAGGAGACATGGAAAGCCGCCAGGGAAAGCCGCCAGAGAACAAAAGCCCTAAAACCTGATTCCTGCTGAGCCCATCCCCCGCCACAGCCCAACCACCCCCCACCAACCGGGTTGCCTGAGTAACAGCGTGGCAGGTCCATCAGCAGAAGACAGGCTGGGAAAACAAGAGGCCAGCAACCCTAAGGTCCCAAGAAAACAGGTGCATCTTGCTTGGGTTCTGGTCAATAATTTGGACTCTATACATTCCCTCAAACACCCATCAACAGAATGACTAGGAGGAGGAGCCCCCAAAACAGAAAAGACTCAGAGATTATGACTTCTGCTGCAGATTTACAAATGGATGCGGATATAACCAAGATGTTGGAGATGGAATTCAGGCTAGCCATTGTGAAGACAATGGCTAGAATGGAGAAATCAATTAATGGCAACATAGAGTCTCTAAGGGCAGAAATAAAAGGTGAATTGGCAGAACTTAAAAATGCTATCAATGAGATCCAATCCAATCTAGATAATCTAACAGCTAGGGTAAGTGACGAGGAAGAATAGAGAAGAGAGAATAAGCGACGTGGAAGACAATATAATAGATAACAAGGGAAAAGAGGAGGCCAGGGAAAAACAACTCAGAATCCAGGAAAATAGAATCAGAGAAATAAGTGACACCATGAAGCATTCCAATGTCAGAATAATTGGAATCCCGGAGGGAGTGGAGAGAGAGAGAGGACTAGAAGATGTATTTGAGCAAATTGTAGCTGAGAACTTCCCTAATCTGGGGAATGAAACAAACATTCACGTCCTAGAGGCAGAGAGGACCCCTCCCAAGATCAAGGAAAACGGGCCAACAGCCTGGCATGTAGGGTAAAACTTGCAAATCTTAGAACCAAGGAAACCATCTTAAGGGCAGTTAGGGGGAAGAGATTCCTTACATACAGAGGGAGGAACATCAGAATAACGTCAGACCTATCCACAGAGACCTGGCAAGCCAGAAAGGCCTGGTAGACATATTCAGGGTACTAAATGAAAAGAACATGTAGCCAAGAATACTTTATATGGCAAGGCTTTCATTTAGAATGGATGGAGAGATGCAGATCTTCCACGACCGGCAGAAACTGAAAGAATATGTGACCACTAAGCCGGCCCTGCAAGAAATATTAAGGGGAGTTCTATAAAAGGAGAAAGACCCCAAGAGTGATATACAAGAGAAACTTACTGGGACAATCTATAAAAACAACATCTTCACAGGCAACATAATGACAATTAATTCATATCTTTCAATAATCACTCTCAACGTGAATGGCCTAAACGCTCCCATAAAACAGCACAGGGTTGCAGATCGGATAAAAAGACAGGACCCATCCATATGCTGCCTACAAGAGACTCATTTTGAACCTAAAGATACATCCAGACTGAAAGTGAAGGGATGGAGATCCATCTTCCATGCCAGCGGACCTCAAAAGAAAGCTGGGGTAGCAATTCTTATATCAGACAAATTAGATTTTAAACTAAAGTCTGTAATTAGAGACACAGAAGGACACTATAGCATTCTTAAAGGGTCTATCCAACAAGAAGATCTAACAATTGTAAATATCTATTCCCCAGCATGGGAGCAGCCATCTACATAAGCCAACTGTTAACCAAAATAAAGAGTCATATTGATGACAATACGTTAATTGTAGGAGACCTCAATACTCCACTCTCAGCAATGGACAGATCATCCAAGCAGAAAATCAACAAGGAAACAAGAGCTTTGAATGATACATTGGACCAGATGGACCTCATAGATATTTACAGAACATTCCACCCTAAAACAACAGAATACTCATTCTTCTCGAGCGCACATGGAACTTTCTCCAGAATAGACCACATACTGGGTCACAAATCAGGTCTCCACCGATACCAAAAGACTGAGATTATTCCCTGCCTATTCTCAGATCACAATGCTTTAAAACTGGAACTCAATCACAAGAAAAAATTTGGCAGAAATTCAAACACTTGGAAGCTAAAGACCACTCTGCTCAAGAATGTTTGGGTCAACCAGGAAATCAAAGAAGAACTTAAACAATTCATGGAAATCAATGAGAACAAAAACACATCGGTCCAAAACCTATGGGATACTGCAAAGGCAGTCCTAAGGGGGAAATACATAGCCATCCAAGCCTCACTCAAAAAAATAGAAAAATCCCGAATTCCCCAACTAACTTTACACCTTAAAGAACTAGAGAAAAAACAACCAACGATGCCTAAGCCACGCACTAGAAGAGAAATAATTAAGATTAGAGCAGAGATCAATGAATTAGAAACCAGAAACACAGTAGATCAGATCCAACGAAACTAGACGTTGGTTCTTTGAAAGAATTAATAAGATCGATAAACCACTGGCCAGACTTATCCAAAAGAAAAGAGAAAGGACCCAAATTAATAAAATTATGAATGAAAGGGGAGAGATCACGACTAACACCAAGGAAATAGAAACAATTATTAGAAATTATTATCAACAACTATAGGCCAATAAACTGAGCAATCTGGATGAAATGGAGGCCTTCCTGGAAACCTATAAGCTGCCAAGACTGAAACAGGAAGAAATTGACAACCTGAATAGGCCAATAACCAGTAACGAGATTGAAGCAGTGATCAAAAACCTCCCAGAAAACAAGAGTCCAGGGCCTGATGGTTTCCCTGGGGAATTCTACCAAACATTCAAAGAAGAAATAATACCTATTCTACTGAAGCTGTTTCAAAAAATAGAAACAGAAGGAAAACTTCCAAACTCATTCTATGAGGCCAGCATTACCTTAATCCCCAAACCAGGCAAAGATCCCATCAAAAAGGAGAATTTCAGACCGATATCCCTGATGAATATGGATTCCAAAATCCTCAACAAAATCCTAGCTAATAGGATCCAACAATACATTAAAAGGATCATCCACCACAACCAAGTGGGATTTATCCCCGGGATGCAAGGGTGGTTCAACATTTGCAAATCAATCAATGTGATAGAACACATTAATAAGAGGAGGGAGAAGAACCATATGGTCCTCTCAATTGATGCAGAAAAAGCATTTGACAAAATACAACATCCTTTCCTGATTAAAACTCTTCAGAGTATAGGGATAGAGGGAACATTCCTCAGGTTCATAAAATCCATCTATGAAAAACCCACAGCGAATATCATCCTCAATGCGGAAAAGCTGAGAGCCTTTCCCTTAAGATCACGAACACATCAAGGATGCCCACTCTCGCCACTATTGTTCAACATAGTACTAGAAGTCCTAGCAACAGCAATCAGACAACAAAAAGAAGTAAAAGGTATTCAAATTGGCAAAGAAGAAGTCAAACTCTCTCTTTTCGCAGATAACATGATACTTTATGTGGAAAACCCAAAAGACTCCACCCCCAAATTACTAGAACTCATTCAGCAATTCAGTAATGTGGCAGGATACAAAATCAATGCACAGAAATCAGTTGCTTCCTTATACACTAACAACGCAACTGTAGAAAGAAAAATTAGAGAAACGATTCCATTTACAATAGCACCAAAAACCATAAGATACCTCGGAATAAACCTAACCAAAGAGGTAAAGGATCTATACTCTAGGAACTACAGAACACTCATGAAAGAAATTGAAGAAGACACAAAAAGATGGAAAAATATTCCATGCTCATGGATTGGAAGAATAAACATGGTTAAAATGTCTATGCTACCCAGAGCAATCTATACCTTCAATGCCATCCCGATCAAAATTCCAATGACATTTTTCAAAGTGCTGGAACAAACAATCCTAAAATTTGTATGGAATCAGAGAAGACCCCGAATCACCAAGGAAACGTTGAAAAAGAAAAACAAAGCTGGGGGCATCACGTTGCCCGATTTCAAGCTATATTACAAAGCTGTGATCACCAAGACAGCATGGTACTGGCACAAAAACAGACATATAGACCAATGGGACAGAATAGAGAACCCAGGTGTGGACCCTCAACTCTATGGTCAAATAATCTTTGACAAAGCAGGAAAAGACATGCAATGGAAAAAAGACAGTCTCTTCAATAAATGGTGCTGGGAAAATTGGACAGCCACATGCAGAAGAATGAAACTCGACCATTCTCTAACACCATTCACAAAGATAAAGTCAAAGTGGACGAAAGACCTCAATGTGAGACAGGAATCCATCAAAATCCTAGAGGAGAACATAGGCAGTAACCTCTTTGACATCGCCCACAGCAACTTCTTTCAAGATACATCTCCAAAAGCTAGTGAAACAAAAGCAAAAATGAACTTTTGGGACTTCATCAAGATAAAAGGCTTCTGCACAGCAAAGGAAACAGTCAACAAAACAAAGAGGCAACCCACAGAATGGGAGAAGATATTTGCAAATGACACTACAGATAAAGGGCTGGTATCCAAGATCTATAAAGAACTTCTCAAACTCAACACCAAGAAAACAAATAATCAAGTCAAAAAGTGGGCAGAAGATATGAAAAGACACTTCTCTGAAGAAGACATACAAATGGCTAACAGACACATGAAAAAATGTTCATCATCATTAGCCATCAGGGAAATCCAAATCAAAACCACATTGAGATACCACCTTACACCAGTGAGAATGGCAAAAATGGACAGGGAAAGAAACAAATGTCGGAGAGGTTGTGGAGAAAGGGGAACCCTCTTACACTGTTGGTGGGAATGCAAGTTGGTACAGCCACTTTGGAAAACAGTGTGGAGGTGCCTCAAAAAATTAAAAATAGAGCTACCCTATGACCCAGCAAGTGTACTACTGGGTATTTACCCCAAAGACACAGATGTAGTGAAAAGAAGGGCCATATGCACCCCAATGTTCATAGCAGCAATGTCCGGAATAGCCAAACTGTGGAAAGAGCCCAGATGCCCTTCAACAGATGAATGGATTAAAGAAGATGTGGTCCATATATACAATGGAGTATTACTCAGCCATCAGAAAAGATGAATACCCAACTTTTACATCAACATGGATGGGACTGGAGGAGATTATGCTAAGTGAAATAAGTCAAGCAGAGAAAGTCAATTTTCATATGGTTTCACTTATTTGTGGAACATAAGGAATAACATGGAGAACATTAGGAGAAGGAAGGGAAAAATGGGGAGGGGGAATTGGAGGGAGAGATGAACCATGAGAGACTATGGACTCTGAGAAACAAACAGGGTTTTAGAGGGGACGGGGGAGGGGGGTTGGTTAGCCCGGTATGGGTATTAAGGAGGGCATGTACTGCATGGAGCACTGGGTGTTATACGAAAACCTTGGATCGTGGATCACCACATCAAAAACCAATGATGTATTGTATGGTGACTAACACAACATAATAAAATTAAAAAAAAAAAATAGTCTATCAGGCTTGTTGCTTATCTCCTTTCATTTAGCTCTCTAGCTGTGATTTTTGTCCTGTTTTTTCATCTGGGATATATTCCACTGTCTCCTCATTTTGTCTAAATCTCTGTGTCTGTTTCTACATGTTAGGAAAGTCAGCTATGTCTTCTGCTCTTGAAGGTAGTGATCTTATGAAGAAGAGTTCCTGTAGTGCTCTGCAGGGCAATGTCCCCTGTTCACCAGAACCCAGAACTTCAGGGGTACCTCCTATGTGTGTTGTGTGCACCCTACTACTGTGGCTGAACTGTGTTAGCCTTCAATCCTGTCATTTGCAATGACTCTCTTTGCTTTGTGTGGGCAGGGTTTGGTCCCTGTGTTACTAATGGGCCAGTCTGGGGCTGTCTTGGGCTTGAGTGGAGTCAGACCAGGCATTTTCCAGAGATGCAGTAGCACCAAACTGCAGTGTGCCTTACCTGTGTTGTCTCCAGAGAAGCTTTCATTGGTGGGCAGAGCTTGCAGTCATGCCAGATATCTGCCCCCAGCCCACTGCTGAGGCTACTATGTGGTGATATCTTCCACTCTCCCCAGGACAGGAGTCACTTTGGAGTGGCGATGACCTCTGTTGGAGGTACTTCCACATTGCCAGGCTTGTGACACCTCTTTGGATGGATTCTGGTCAAGGGCATATTGGAGGAGTCAGGTCCACAGGAGAATGTTGGGGCAGTACACACAATGTTAGCAAGGTTTGCATGGGTCTTCTGTGGGAGGATATATGGAATCAATGCCTGGCTGGAGGGGCATGTCCGCAAAAGAATGCAGGGGCAGGGTACACTGTTAGCAAGTTAGGTAGTGAGTGTGCAGCACTGGTTCCCACAAGTGTCCATGTGTCTAGGCTGGGGGGTGGAGGAGACAAATGGCACCTGCCAGCTCCTTTGTTCCTGGAGAAATCTCCAAATGATCCCTGCCCCTCCAGCAACACTCTGAGATTAGTAAATAAATCTCCCTCCTGTATACCCCAGGCATTTTTCAAGCTGTTGCTCCTATGCTGTATTTCAGTGGGACTGTTTGTTGTGCCATCTCCTTAAGGGCAGGGACTCCATTTCCTCTTACTCTCCAGCTCTCCTAGAGCTGAGCCTGCTGATTTTTAGGGTTCCAGGTGTTAAGCCCCACTGATTGTAAGAACTCAAGAAATTAGGCCCCTCTCGTTTTCAAAGCCAAATGTTATAGGGATTTGCCTTCCTTGTGCTGATTCCCCATGCCTGGGTGCCTGATGTGAGGGTCTGTTTCTCTCCCCTCTCTGTGCCCGCTGCATCCTTCCCTCCTGCAGACAGTCCTGTGGTTCAATTTAGCTCTTGACCATGTCTCTGCCCTTCCTACCTTCTTTGATGTGGTATCTTCTCTACATTTAGCTGTGGAGATTCTGTTCTGCTAGTCATCAGGTTGTTTTCTGGGTTATTTACACTGATGTGGGTATTACCTAGGTGTATCCGAGCAATGTGCTGAGCTTATGATTCTTCTGTTCCTCCATCCTGGAAGTTCCTATAAATCTTTTGCGTGTATGGCTATTGTTGATTACCCCACTCTAGTTTCTTTGGGTCTCTTATTGGTGTCCTTTGTTCTAATCTCCTTTCTTTTGTCTTAGGTATCTCCTGTTTCTAAACATCCTGTGCAAGTCAGTTTCTGGTTAGGTTCTGAGAGTTATCTCAATTTAGAACAAGAATTGAAGACAAATTCTCCATCCACAACTGAAACATAAAATCATGCCTCAGCTTATGGTTTTGAAAGGCCTTGAATTGTTTTCTCATTGTGCCACCAACAGAATTTCCTTCTAAAGTCTGAACTGGGTCTTAATATTCCATAGAATTCCATAGTTGAAGCCTTCAAAGGTTTTGATTCTGCCAGTTTGTGGAAGGTTTTTATTGGCTGCAAGTTATGATTGAAATTATTTACTTGCTATTCAATTTAATACGATAAGAGAGATTTCTAAATAAGCTGCCTCAAGCTTTTTAGTTCTATCTAGAATAATAATATAAAACTGTACAACTTTCTTTTGGGAAACAAAAAATAAGGTCAGAAAAAAATAGCTCAAGTTACCCCAAGAATTTTGTTAATAAGCCCTTCTATGTTTCTGTCATATACATTCTCCCCTTGCCTTTCAACCCTAGTATCTATTGTCCCTGCATATGGAGTTTTCAGGTGTGGTTAAGGAATTCTGGCACCTGTGTGTATGTGTGTATATATCTGTGTGTGTGTGTGTGTGTGTAACTTACAGATAACATACATATGAGTTGGTGGCACATGAGAACTATCATATCTCCTTTAAACCTCAATGAAGAACAAAAAATACATATTTTGGAGAAGAAAACTGATATTTGTGTATAGATAGATACTGATACATTGAACTCCCAGCTACTGTTCCTTTCATCCTCCTGAGTCCCTGCAGCAAAGGTATGCCCAGCACTACAGACTATTTTTTCTCCATCTCAGCAATTCTGAGTTTCCACATGTGAAAACAGAAGGATATCATGAGTTTACATGTGTAGGAAAATGCAGTATTCACTATTGTCTTCAGCAGAACTGAAAAGGTCACAAAGGACAGGACATTTAAGGAAAACTATGATAAGGTATTGACTGAGATTAAATGATCCAATCTGATATTTCTGCAATATCTAATTCAAAGGGCCAAGGTGTCATTCCAGCAAATCAACTTGAAAAGAAAATAGGCTTATTTTGATAATCCATCTTTCCTCAGTAAGTTTGGTTTCCATAGCCACAGGCTTGTCAGCCAGCTGTTTGGTTAATGATCACCCTAGGGAAGCAACAACATGGGTCTCCATTTATCTATCCCTATTTGCAAAACACAGCCAAATTGGTTCTAGAAGTTGTCTGAGAAAGAAACTCTTACCCCAGAGAGAGATAATATTCGACTCTCTGATCAGCAACATCTTCAATAAAAGAGGCAGATAGTAATTCTTGGGTTTGTCTACAATCCAATACTCTCTTAGGGAGCAGAAATAGTGTCATGAAATTCCCCTAAGTCTGAGGAAAAGGGAAAACAAATCCATTGCACTATCATATAATTCAGATATTTTTTCATTAATACTCAGAAGTCCCCAGGTTTCTTTCTGAACCTCAGCTGCCTTATCTATAAACAGAGAGGTTTGCTCAGTCCATTCTGTTCCAAGATGCTGAGATTTTGCTCTCTGACCAAACAATTTCTGTTCCACCATAAACACTAATCATGGTCCTTTCTCTCCCATTTCTCTTTTCAATGCTGGCTATAGTACCAAGCTCTAGTACCTGGTAGGACACCCTTCCAGTTTATTAAGCCAAAAGCCGTATGATTTCTCCACCTTTGTAACTCACTCTTTCAGATAAGGTCACTAGGATAAGTCCTAATCCAAGATGACTCGTGTCCTTATAGGAAGAGGAAAATGCCATATGGAGACTGAGACACACAGAACACCAGGAGACAATGGAATCAGAGACAGAAGTACTGCAATTGCAAGCCAAGGAACACCTGGGGTTACTAGAAGCTAGAAAAGGCCAGGAAGGGTCCCCCTTTAAAAGCTTTGGAGGGAGCATGACCCCACCAACACCTTGATTTCAAGCTTTTGGCTCCCAGAACTGTGAGAGAATAAATTTCCACACAGTTGATTTTTTAAAACCTAAGTAATAAAACTTACATCTTACACCACTAAGATTTCCCCACTACTGTCCATCTCATTCCTATTCATCCTTCAGTCATAGCTCAACTCTCATTTCCAGAAAGCCTTTTGTCTTCACTAAAATGTATGATTCCATTTCACCAACATATATCTAGTACCTACTATATCCAGTACATTATGGTAGCTAGTCCAGATAAAAGCTTTTCTCTTAATCTTTCTTTAATCAAAGTATAATTGACATATAATATCCTATTAGTTTCAGGTGTACATCATATTGATTCAATATTTTTGTACATTAGAAAAATGATACCCATGATAAGATCTGAAGGAATCCAATAAAAAACTATTAGAACTAATACATAAGTTCAGTAGATTGCATGTATTTCTATACAGTAGTAATGAGCAAACCAAAAATGGAATTAAGGAAACAATTCCATTTACAATATTAGCAAACAAATACTTAAGAATAAATTTAATAAAAGGAATGCAAAACTTCTACACTTCTGTGAAAACTATGTAATATTGTTGAAGGAATTTAAAGAAGACTTCAGTTAAATGAAAATACATCAATGTTCATGGACTGGAAGACTTAAGATGGCTTTAGTACCCACAATGATATATAGATTCAACAAAGTCTCTATCTAAATCCAACCTGGCTTCTTTGCAGAAATTGACAAGCTGATACTAAAATTCATAGGGAAATTAAAGGAACCCAGAATAGCCAAAACAATCTTGAAAAAGAACATTGAAGGACTCATGATTCCCAATTTCAAAGTTTACTTCAAAGCTACAGAATCAAGACAAGATGGTACTGGCATAGGATGTATGTGTGAATCAATGGGCTAGACTTGATAGTCTAGAAATAAATCTTCACATTTATAGTAAACTGATTTTGATAAGTGTGCCAAGGCAAATAATGTGGAATGAAAAACCTTTCAACAGATGGTGCTGGGAGGGACAACTGGATATTCATATGCAAAAGAATAAAGTTGGACCCCTACCTCACATCATATACAAAAATTAATTTAAAATGGGTCATAGACCTAAATGTAAGAGCTAAAATTATAAGACTCTTAGAAGAAAATACGGGAGTAAATCTTCTGACTTTGGATTAGGCAATGATTTCTTAGATGTGATACCTGAGGTACAAGCAACAACAACAAAATTAGATAAATTGGATTTCACCAAAACTAAAAACTTTTGTGCTTCAAAGGACACCATTAAAAAAGTAAAAAAGATGGACGCCTGGGTGGCTCAGTTGGTTAAGTGTCTGCTTTTGGCTCAGGTCACGATCCCAGGGTTGAGCCCCACATCAGGCTCCTTGCTCAGCAGGGAGCCTGCTTCTCCCTCTGCCTGCTGCTCCCCCTGCTTGTGCTCTCTCTCTCTCCCTTTCTGGCAAATAAATAAAACCTTAAAAAAAAAGAAAATAAAAAAGAAAACTATAGCAACAGAGAAAAATATTGTAAATCACATATTTGACAAAGGACTTGGATCTAGAATATATAAAGAACACTTACAACTCAATAATAAAAAGACAAATAACCCAATTTTTAAGTGGCCAAAGAATCTGAATAGGCATATCTCCAAAGAAGATATACAAATGCCTAATAAAACATCAAAAGATGATTGGCATCATTAGCTGTCATGGAAAAGCAAATCAAAACCACAAACTCACCTGTTAGGATGGCTGTAATAAAAAAGACAGATAATAATAAGTGTTAGCAAAGATGTGGAAAAGCTGGAATGCTCATACATGGTGGAATGTAAAATGGTGCAGCCACTTTGGAAAATAATTTAGCCACTCCTCAAATTGTTAAATATAGAGTTACCATATAACCCAGCAATTCTACTACAAGTTATATACCCAAGAGATTAAAACATATGACCATTTAAAAACTTGTACACAAATGTTCATAGCCACATTATTCATAATAACTAAAAACTGGAAACCACCCAAATGTCCATCAACTGATGAATAAATAAAATATGGTATATCCATACAATGGGGTATTATTCAGCAAAAAAATAAAGGAATGGAATTTTGAGACATGTGACAATATGAATGAAACTTGAAAACATTATGCTAAGTAAAAGAAGGCAATTTTAAAAGACCAATTATTACATGATTCCATTTATATGAAATGTCCAGAATAGGCAAATCCACAGGGACTAAAAGTAGAGTTGCCTAGGGTTAAGGAGGTTTGAAGAAATGGAAAGTGGCTGTTTCTTTTTGAGATGATAGGAATATTCTTAAATTGATTGTGGAGATGATAGGAATATTCTTAAATTGATTGTGGAGATGGTTACACAAATATACCAAGAACAATTGAATTGTATACTTTAAGAGGGTGAATTGAATGGTATATGAATTATATCTCTATAAAGCTGTTATATTTTATGATATTGATTGGTTGAGCATAAGTCATGGGCCTACACTGTAGCTGCAAAGGAGGCTGGGAAAGTGACTTTCTGGCTTTTCAGCCTTCCTCCTACCAAAACTCCTATGGTAAGAATTCTCCAAAATCTGGGAGGATAACTCAGATGCTAGACAGCCACCCCCCCCCCAAATTGATAAGTATTTCCTAAGGCAGCTGAGAGTGTAATAATTGCTAGATGAGTAATACCAAGTGCAAAGGCAATGAAGTCTCCGGGGGCGGGGGGGGGGGTGGATTTTTTAGAAAGGAAAGTAGTGGTAGTGACCCTTCCCTAAGCTCATTCATCAAATGTTGTATTCTGTCTTCTAGGATGTGTGTTAGTCTTACCTCCTCTAAGAAATTATAAGCTCCTTGAGATCACTTGAAATACAGACTCCTTGAGATCTATTTTTCATGCAGACCTCAACCAAATCTAGCAAGTGTTTAATGATCAGTAATTGATTTAACTAGTGGTAATGCCATACACCTTCACCACAGCTGTCAGTTTTATTATGAGTTTAGGGTTTTTCTTTTCTTTAAATAAGTTCTATGCCCAACATGGGACTTGAACTCACAACCCCAAGATCAAGAGTCACATGCTGTATTGACTGAGCCAGCCAGGTGCCCTAGTGTAGGGTTATTTTTCATCCAGCTTTTTTTATTATGTATTAATTGAAAATTGTTGGAGCTTTTAAATATTGAGGGGGCTCTCATATGTAATTGGTTGATTAGGTTGCCGTATCCCTTTAAAAATGTAACTAATATTGGCTTTTTAGTAACAAACCTTCTTTGTGACTTTTGCTCACAGAAATGTTTTCAATTAATGAGTTAGCTACTTTGGCTCTTTACAAAGCATCACACCTTCTTAACTTGATAAAGCTCTAGGACCAAAGATTCCTATATAGATTGAAAATAAAAATCATGTAAATTTCTCCAGAGTTTGAGCAATGGGAGAAAAACCAGAACATTGTGATTTGTAATTTTGAGAAAATCCAAACAAATGTGCTTTTTTTTTAAAGACTTTATTTATTTATTTGACAGAGAAAGAGCATAAGCAAGGGGAGTGGCAGGCAGAGGGAGAGGAAGAAGCAGACTCCCCGCTGAGCATTGAGCCCGATGTGGGACTTGATCCCAGGACCCTGGCATCATGACCTGAGCCAAAGGCAGCCACTCAACTGACTGAGCCACCCAGGTACCCCAAAACAAATGTATTTTTATATTATTTTTAAGATAAATTAAGGTCATATACTTCTAATACTGATAAGGAAGAGGGCATAAAGATTCCAGACATGTGTCCTTGTTTAATTTCTCAAACCACAGTAAATGGAATATCTAAACTCTGTTAAAATACACAGACTTACAGTAGTTGTTTAAGCCAGTTTAATTTTCTCACATACTCAGTTTAAATATATATATATGTTTCTATTTACATTTCAGCCTATAACAAAACAAAAAAATTTTTAAGTGTTTGAATTTTGGAAACTATAAAACAATGTCTATATTTGTTGTGGGCTCGCCCTTTAAGTTTGTATTAAAGTCACTTTTAATTTCTTTCTTCAAAATAATTGCATAGTTAATTAACTTGCTATTTAACCACCTGCAGGGCTTGAAGTATCATTTTTTTACATCATCTATACCTAGAAAGTCTTAAGGGAAATAACAATAAACAAAAAATGCAGATGTCTTCAAATCCTCATTCCAACTTCATTTAGAGGATCCTTAATGCATCCTGATGCAGTTTTGACTCAAGCAGCCTAACTACCGCTTGTATGTTATGAAATTCCAAATGTTGGCATTTTAATCTGTATTTAATAAAAAGCACTAAATAATTTATGTTTACACTTCTTTCAAGTTTTATATGCTTAGAGTCTAGGAGTCTCTCTTCAAAAGCAACAGAGAAACAGCATGATTTTATAAATGAGATGAGTGTTCCAGTGGCAAGTATTTAGTTAGAGATCTTGTGTCTTGATTTTACTGTAACCATTACTGTGCTATCGTTCACAAGTGTTTTCCTGCTATACAGCCAGTGCCTAGAACAATGGAAAATATAAATTGTGATTTTCATTTGTTCATTGAATATTTCCAACTGAACTCTGGCTATTTAGTCTCCTTGATTTCAGTCCTCTTTAATTTTCAGTATGTTTAGGTCTTTTGGCTAGGATAAAGCAAATAATCTTGGAAAGATAGATTCTACTAGGTTGTAATTTCTTTTCTTAATGAAATCTACAAACTGAGTACCTAAACCTCTAAGTCAGCCATTGTGGATATCTTCTGCTAGTGCTCTAAAAGCTCACATATTTGGGGGGGAAATCTAGAAAGAATGGCATGGCTCAGAGGGACCCAATTGTAGTGAACATTTTTCTTTGGTGTTTTCATTCCACATTTGAGAAAGATAACCTTCTCGACACACCATACATGAAACCACTTTTTGTCCCATGATCATAAGTTCAGGCATACCATTCTCTGACCAGCTCACTCTGCCCCATGCCCAGCAATCCTGCAGCGTGACACTTTCAGTCCAGTGACCCTACCACCTTTTCATCATCCTTGGCCCTCAGGTACTCACTTTTCTCCTTACACAGCCTGAATTCTGGAGTCAATCACTAGATCACTCCCCTGCGTGACCCTCAACTCCCTTTCCCCACCCTCCCTTCTCTTATTCACTTGGCAAAACCTCAACCCTCATTAAATCCTACTCTGCCTGCTCCACATCGCTGACTGATCTCACTTTAAATTCATGACCACTAACCCCAAGTGGGCCTTCTATGCTGCCTGGATAATCACACTGTATTTCCCTAGTCAAATCACTGCCCCACTCTTCTAGGCAACTGCATCATAATCTCTTCCAGCACCTTCCCCTTTATCCTCACTCCCAGTTGATGACCTTGATTCCTACTTCACTGAAGGAGCCCTTGTCATTGTTTTAAAACATAAATCAAATAGTGTTATTTCTCTGCTCAGAACCCTCCAGTAGCTCCCCTTCTCCCTCACAGTAAACACCAAAGTCCTCACAATGACTCACAGACTTAGATCTGGCCCCATTACCTCTCTGACCTCATCCCTTATATCCTCTACTGCATTACTGCTCCTGTCTTACTGGCCTCCTTGTTCAGCGAACACATCAAGCACTCTCCTACGTGGCACTTGCAGTTTCCTCTGCCTAGGACACTCTTCCCCTGGATATACTTACGTGGCTCACTCCTTGGCCGCCTTTGTCTTTGTTCTCAGTGAGGTCTTCTCTGGCTAGTTTATTTAAATTTGAATTTCCCTCCTTCATCCTGGAAACTCCCTCTACCCTTTTCCTCCTTTATGTTTCTCCACAGCACTTATCTCATCTGCATGCTGTTTTACCTCTTTGGTTTATTGTCTATATCCACCCATTAGAATGTAAGCTTGGGCCTGTGGGCCAGGATGGTGGCTATTTTGTCCACTGTTGAAACCCCAGCACCTAGAACAGTACTTGATATATAGTGGGTGCTTCATAAATATTTGTGGAAGGAAGGAAGGAAGAGAGCATCTTTATTAAAGGAGGTGTGTCAAACCATTACCTATCAGCTTGCTAGTTTATGTCAGGTTTTTTGGCAAAAAAGGGAAGTTGGGGAATCACAAAAATAATCTTACCCTGCCGGGGCAGGGTGTGACCAGTGCTATGCCTAGCAGGAGCATCTGTGTACCATTTCCTTTGCCCAGAAAAGAGGATCTGCCATAGCCCATTCTCAACAGATATCTCAGAAATAATGGCTTGTATGAAACCAGAGAGGGAGACAAACCATAAGAGACTCTTAATCTCAGGAAACAAACTGAAGGTTGCTGGAGTGGTGGGGGGTGGGAGGGATGGGGTGGCTGGGTGATAGACATTGGGGAATGTATGTGTTGGAGTGAGCACTGTGAATTGTGTAAGACTGATGAATCACAGACCTGTACCTCTGAAACAATACATTATATGTTAATAAGAAAAGGAAATAATGGCTTGTAACTCAAAGCTGCTTTTTTTTTTACTTTTAAATATATATATTTTTTTAATTTTATTTTATTATGTAAGACTCACAAAAATTATTTAAGGGGCCATGAAATTTGCATAAGTCCCACTCACATTAATCAATACTACTTACCTTACTACAAAAGTGCTTTTTAAGTAACCAAAGGTTGCCTTCATGTTAGTCAATGTTAATGGCATGTCTAGGCAATGCAAAAAAAAAAAGGATATTTTATCAATATATAAATATACCAAATTTTATTATATCATAAATCACTCAAAGTGTTTTCTTATATCTATTTTTAAAGACAGCATTAGATTATGTAGTTCTATATCATTAATACATTACAATTGGGGTGTTGGGTTAGAGATTTTAATTGAGTAGTGGTTTGGGAATTTTTTTAAAGGAAAAAAAAAGCAAGATCAATTTTCCCTTTGCAGACTTTAGTAGGTAATATGAATGTCACAGATATTACCTGCTTTATAAATCATTTTTTAAGTTCCTTCTTCCATCTGAGCACTCAGAACAGCAACCTAGCAAAGCACTGAAAAACTGTTCAAATTTAAACCACTAAAATGAAATCTGTCTCTGAATGTCTGAAAGGATTTACTGTAAAAAATCAGTTTGAGATTAAGTCAATAAAATTAATCATGATCCTGAAGGAGGAAAATGGTGGGGAGAGGGAGGCCCTAGAAAACACTACACAATTTAACAATGCTATAAGGGAAGGGACTTGGGGGGGTTGCTATTAATTCACCATAGCTAAATTCAAATACAAGCTTTTCTTTGTATATTCAACTTGTGGTGTCATTTTTTTTTTCATCATCAAAATTAACCAAAAAATAGCCATGATAATTTTTTCATTTGAATTTATTAGCTACATAAGCTAGCTGAAATCTATATAAAAGTTTTAAGACAAGTTAGTGATTTGAATGCCAACTAGAGTGACAGGGCCTGCTTTTTTTTTTTCCCCCTTCTTTTCTATAAAGCTGCTGTGTTGCAATTGATAACCATGGATGTGAAAAACAGCTAATTTGTTGCTCCTCTACATCAACCATTGTCTATTGTTTCCAAAACATGCAGAACTAAGTCCAGAAGGCTAGAGTGCTGAGGTGAGACACTTTCTGCCTCATTGTAGCACTAGTGGATGGAGCCCTGGGGCACTCGGTTCAGCCACTGCCTGCCATTACTCCCTGTCTTGTGGGTGCGTGTCTCATCTCCCTTAATAAGACTGCACCTAGAGCGGTACTGGGAGTTTCCTGTTTCCTCTGTTGACCAGAAGTTCCTTAAGGTTAGGACAATGTCTGTTTCACCTTTCTAAATCTCACAAAACTAGTCTCATTAAATAATAAGCCCTTAAAAGAATAAAAATCCAGTCTGATTAATCTTTTACTGCCTAGCACAGTGCCTTAAACCTGGTTGGCACTGAATAAACAAATAAATAAATAAATGTTGGCTCAATGTTGAATGAATGATTAAATAATGAATGAATGATTTTTATCAAATACTCTCCAACCCCTTACTAAGTGACCTCAGGGAATAAGCAGAGCAGCTTTGTGGTCCAAACCTCCTATCCCAGCTGCCTGCTTCAGAAATGGGGAAAGCAGAACTATCTGTGCTGCAGTAACTTAAGTGTAGCTGAGAATTTACAATAACAAGTAACATTCATGTCCCAGAGCTAGTCCCTAAAGCTGGTAACATAGAAAATCAAATTCCCTAGTATTTTAACTATTTTTTAACAAAACCTAGTGAAAACTACTTTGGCCACTAGATGGCACTTGTATTAGCCATGTCTCCAATTTGGGAAGGGGCCCTGTTCCAAAAGTCCTTTGCTAAGTAGTATGTAGCTTGAAACTGTGAAAGCATTCATTTAAAAAAAAAAAAAATACATTATGGGGCGCCTGGCTGGCTCAGTCAGTTGAGCATCCAACTCTTCGTTTCACCTCAGGTCATGATCTCCAGGTCGTGGGATCGAATCCTGCACTTCAGGCTCTGCATTCAGTGTGGAGTCAGCTTGAGATTTTCTCCCCTCTCCCTCTGCCATGTGCTCTCTCTCTCTAAAATAAATAAATAAAATCTTTAAAAATAAAATTAATAAAAAGAATACATTAAAATAAAAGATCTGCAGAAAACTTACAAATGATAATTAAATTTATAGTAGATCTATAGTATTGTAATTTATTATACTATATTTTAAAAAATTTTTTATTTATAGTGTATTATTAGTTTCAGAGTTAGATTTAGTGATTCATCAGTTGCATATAACACCCAGTGCTCATTACATCAAGTGCCCTCCTAATGCCCATCACCCAGTTACCCCATCCCCCACCCACCTCTCCTCCAGCAACCCTCAGTTTGTTTCCTATGATTAAGAGTCTCTTATGGCTTGTGTCCCTGTCTGCTTTTGTCTTATTTTCCCTTCCCTTCCCCTATGTTCATCTTTTTTGTTTCTTAAATTCCACATATGAGTGAAATCATATGGTATTTGTCTTTCTCTGACTTATTTCGCTTAGCATAATACCCTCTAGTTCCATCCACGTCATCGCACATGGCAAGATTTCATTCTTTTGGATGGCTGAGTAATATTCCATTGTATGTATATATATATATATATAGATATATATATACACAGCATATCTTCTTTATCCACTTATCTGTCCATGGACATCTGGGCTCTTTCCATACTTTGGCTATGGTGGACATCGCTGCTATAAATATTGGGGTGCACGTGCCCCTTTGAATCACTGTAGCCTCTGGATAAATACCTAGTGGTGCAATTCCTGGGTCATAGGGTAGCTCTATTTTTAACTTTTTGAGGAAACTCCATACTGGCTTCCAGAGTGGCTGCACCAGTTTGCATTCCCACCAACAGTGTAAGAGGGTTCCCCTTTCTCTGCATCCTCACCATCATCTGTTGTTTCCCGAGCTGTTCATTTTAGCCATTCTGACCAGTGTGAGGTGGTATCTCATTGTGGTTTTGATTTGTATTTCCCTAATAGTGATGTTGAGCATTTTTTCATAACTATATATTCTTATATAATACTAGACTATGCTAGACTAGACTAGACCATGCTATACTATACTTCATTACAACGTTTTCCAAATTGATGTTCCAGGAGCTTGTAAAAAATAAATATGGAGGGGATTAAGGAGCACACTTCTTGTGATGAGCATCAGGTGTCAAATGGAATTGATGAATCACTATATTGTACACATGAAACTAATATTACACTGTATGTTAACTAACTGGAATTTAAATAAAAACTTAAAATTATGTATGTATATATACATTATATGTGTGGAATCCACGTCCTAGACATACTAAGTCCAAATATTTGCATGGGGCCCAGAAATCTGCATTTTAGTAAGCTTTCCAGAGAATTTCTTACAGAATGGTTTCCATAGAAAATGCCACCATTTGAGACCACATTCATATGGGAAAGTCATCCATGATTTCAACTAAGGATTCAAAGAATAAATCCTCCCTCTCCTTCTCCAACACTTGCTAAGGCACCTTCTTATTGCATTAGAGATACCCCATCCTTATAAGCTCCAAGTTCCTGTTGGTGGTTTGTCACCTGAGAGAGAGCCTCCAACAAAGCTCAGGTGGCAATAAGGGAAATTCAGGAAGATAGATAGGATCTCAAGAGTTATGGATAAAGGGATAAAGGCATTGGGGGTCCAGGACCTCCTGCCACTACAAGACTATAGGAACACTCCTGGCATACACTTATTTCCTTGCCAGTCCCTTCTCTCTTCCAGCTCAGTGTCACCCCATCCCCAGCTACCCATTTCTCTGTTACCTTCCACTGACTTTGACTACAATTTCTCTCTTCTTCCTGCCTCACTACGAAACAGGCTCCAAACTCACAGCCTCCCCCTCCTATCCCTAAAGCAAGTATCTAATGCCTGCCTGATTTCCTTATTATCAGCAACCAAGAGAAATAAATAGCAGCTAAAAAGAAATCCCACTGCATTGTCTCATTCACTGTAGGCAGGATTGCCAGATAAAATATAGGACACCCAGTTAATTTAAATTTCAGCAAATAATTTTTGTAATGTAAGTATGTCCCAAATACTGCATGAGACATCATTATGCCAAGAAATTATTCATTGTCTGAAATTCAAATTTCATTGAATATCCTGTATGTTTATTTGAGAAATCCAAAACCTTAGCTGTAAGGGGAAAGAGATGATCACAAGTGATAATGGCCTTTGGGGTGTCTAAAAGACTGCAGTGAGAATCATCTACATACCAGGAAACCTAGACTCAAACTCCTCTGGGCATCTCCCCCCAAGAGTAGAGACTGCTAGAGATAGAATGGAGCCTCCCAAGATTACAGAGGAGCCTAGTGTTGAGGCAGACAAGAACAGAATGAAATTGTAGAAAACAGTATAGCAAATACCAGAGTATACCACATATAGTAAGGGTAATTATTGTTTAACAACAGGCATGAAATTTTTGATTTGGTACCTATATACTGGTAATGAGTCGGCATGTAAAGTATATTTCTTATTGAAGCACAATCCAGAAAGTTTGATAAAGACTTCCCTGGGCCATCTAAAAAAAGGTAGTTGCCCTCAATGAATGCCTGACTATAAGGAATATACATAAGTTGGGAAATATCTATAGTATTTTAGCCTATTTATTTGAGCAGTTCCTACTCACTAGTATATATCTCTGATACTGAATGATCTGGAAGGATAGTCTATTGTGGCAGAAACTGGCTCTGTTATCTTCTTTCTCAATGAAGGATCAGACCACAGCTCCCAGATGCATGCAGCTCAATGGAATCATGACTGGTTCTCACCAAGGGAATTTGGGGGAGGGGATGATGTGTGTCACCTCCAGTGAGGCGGTTAAGAGCATGTGCAGCCTCTCCACACTCTTTCCACACATTGTCTGAATGCTAGACGCAGACCACATTTCAAGGCCTTTGAAGGTGGAAAGATTGAAAGATAAAGATTGAAAAAGGCCTGGATCCCTGCATGGAGCCAAGCTCCAATCTATGCCTGACACCCTGCATTAGCTGTGACATGAGTGAGAAATCATCTTTTATCGTGTTGAGCCACATTTTGCATTGTTTATTTCAGCAGACTAACCTAACTACCACAATTTTTACTAATGCAGGAGGCAGATAACTTATAATTGCAAATATACTCAAGCCAGTACAAATTGCTACACAAATGGACTCTATAAAAAGTATACCAGCCTTGGGGCACCTGGGTGGCTCAGTCAGTTAAGTGTCTGCCTTTGGATCAGGTCCTGATCCCAGGGTCCTGGGATTGAGCCCCAGGTCAGTCTCCATGCTCAAGTGGGAGCCTGCTTCTCCCTCTCTCCCCTGCTCGTGCTCTCTCTCTCTCTCTTTTGCTATCTCTCTCTCTCTCAAATAAATAAATAAGATCTTAAAAAAAAAAAAAAGTATACCAGCCTTGAGCCAGATGCTTCAGGAATGTTTCCCATTTTATTAGCATAATGATGGCATTTATAGTTACCAATGGTTTTGTACTTATAAATGTATATTATCAATATAATCAGTTTGATCCTTGAGTTTCTTTTTCCATACATTAATTTTTACATGAATCACAAGAGGAAATAATAGTTCATATGGCTTGTCATTCACAAGTAAAAAATTTGGAACCATTAATACCAGGATAATGAGGAATAAATCATATATATCTGATATCCTTCAAAATAATTTTATATAAGAATACAATCCTATGTCTGTTTAACCTCACCCATCTTTTTTGATAGTGAGATTAACTCCCCAAATAATTTATAAAAGTAACACAAATGAATCCAGTTAATTTTTGTTGCTGCGTATCTTAAATCTCTATTACCTCCAGGGTAAGATCTAAATGCCACAGCATATTGTGCCCTTCATGTCCTTGCTCATCTCCCTTGATTCGGTACCGTGTGCCTTTCCTCTCACACTGAAGCAATCAATGCTGAGTTACCTCCAGTTTGTACTAGTCACCTAAAAATTATATTCAAAATGCAGATTTCTGGACCCCAGCGTTAAGAGTCACATTCAGTAGATATGGGGTTAGACCTTGGGCTCTGAGTTTTAGTAAATATCTCAGGTGACTCTGATGCAGGTGAATTATAAATTACCTGTTAAGAAATGCTGTTTAAAACAAATGATAAAAATATGTAATACTGTAAGATGTTCTACAAGATTTTAACAGGAAAAAATGCTGCAAAATGCATTTCTTTTATTTTTAAATATAGATACCACTTACTCGTTTTATTCATACATGAAGTTATAAAAATAACTAGGTAGGGGGTGCCTGACTGGCTCAGTCAGTAGAGCATACGACTCTTGATCTTGGGGTTGTGAGTTTGAGCCCTACGTTGGGTGTAGCGGTTACTTTAAAAAAAAAACTATTTCTAAAATATCTATTGATATTTACTAAAATATAATAAATATAAAAATAAATATAAAATACTTATATTTTTATAAGATATAAAAATATATAAATAATAAATATATGTTTATAATATATATTTTATATAAAATATAAAAATATATAAAATTTTACTAAAACTAGGTAGTTTCTAAAATATCTACTAATATTTACATTTCTAAATTATCTACTGAATTTCTTTCTAAAATAACTAATCTACTAAAGCCATTTTCCACTTTGATTAAGGGAAGTACTAACAGATATTCTAACTTCAACTACTATTTTTATAATATGAATCTATATATTAAAAAGCAAAATATTGGATAAATTTCTATATTGATAGGGTTGATTTGAAAAAAAAAATAGATGGTCAACTAATTTTCAACAAGACAGGAAAGAATATCCAATGGAAAAAAGACAGCCTCTTCAGCAAATGGTGTTGAGAAAATTGGACAGCCACATGCAGAAGAATGAAACTGGACCACTTTCTTACACTATACACTAAAATAAACTCAAAATGGATAAAAGACCCAAATGAGAGACAGGAATCCATCAAAATCCTAGAGAACACAGGCAGCAACCTCTTTGACCTTGGCAGCAGCAACTTCTTGCTAGCCACGTCTTCAAAGCAAGAGAAACAAAAGCAAAAATGAACTATTGGGACTTCATCAAGATAAAAAGCTTTTGCACAGCAAAGGAAACAGTCAACAAAACTAAAAGGCAACCTAAAGAATGGGAGAAGATATTTGCAAATGTCTTATCAGATAAAGGGCTAGTATCCAAAATCTATAAAGAATTTATCAAACTCAACACCCAAAAAACAAAAAATCCAGTCAAGAAATGGGCAGAAGGCATGAACAGATATTTCTCCAAAGAAGACATACAAAACGCCAACAGACATGTGAAAAAATGTTCAACATCACTTGGCATTAGGGAAATACAAATCAAAACCACAATGAGGTACCACCTCACACTGGTCAGAACGGCTAAAATTAACAAGTCAGGAAACGACAGATGTTGGCGAGGATGCAGAGAAAGGGGAACCCTCTTACACTGTTGGTGGGAATGCAAACTGGTGCAGCCACTCTGGAAGCCAGTATGGAGGTTCCTCAAAAAGTTAAAAATAGAGCTACCCTATGACCCAGGAATTGCACCACTAGGTATTTATCCAGAGGCTACAAACAGTGATTCAAAGGGGCACATGCACCCCAATATTTATAGCAGCGATGTCCACCATAGCCAAAGTATGGAAAGAGCCCAGATGTCCATGGACAGATAAATGGATAAAGAAGATATGGTATATATATATACACAATGGAATATTACTCAGCCATCCAAAAGAATGAAATCTTGCCATGTGCAATGATGTGGATGGAACTAGAGAGTATTATCCTAAGCAAAATAAGTCAGTCAGAGAGAGACAAATATCATCTGATTTCATTTGTATGTGGAATTTAAGAAACAAAAAAGATGAACATAGGGGAAGGGAAGGGAAAATAAGACAAAAACAGACAGGGAGACAAACAATAAGAGACTCTTAATCATAGGAAACAAGCTGAAGGTTGCTGGAGAAGAGGTGGGTGGGGGGATGGGGTAACTGGGTGATAGGCATTAAGGAGGGCACTTGATGTAATGAACACTGGGTGTTATATGCAACTGATGAATCCCTAAATTCTACCTCTGAAAATAATAGTACACTATATGTTAATTAAATTGAAATAAAATTTTTTTTAAAAAAGAAAAAATAGCAATAATAGAAATAGGTAATACTACTGCCTGAATCATGAGGAGTAAACAATCACAGGTTAAATTCAGTGGGGAAAAAAAAGAGCCTCCAGCTGCCAATAGAGGCTATATAATCTGCATGTAGAGTCAAAAGAAAAATTCGTTTTTCAAAATTAAATTTTAGTCAGGGGGATAGTTCCATGCATGTGAACTAACCATGCCTCATCATAACTTCTTAGTCCTCAGAATAAGAGTGTTTTTAGTGAAATTTGGAAACATAGACTTAAATTTTCATTCTCTACTTCTCTTCAGTTCACTATGAGGCTTTTTGCCAATCATTCCCTTTTCCTTTTTACACTCTTCATCTGTAAAATAGGACTAACATTTGCCAATAACCTTAAGGTTGAGGGAAAAAAATACCGTAATCATGTCTCTGCCAAAATTGAGATTCTAGGAAGTAAATCACTGGATTTATAAATGCAAAATGTAATTATCCTGGAAGTTTTCCCTGTTGCAGTATTGGTAGAGTATATATTGCAAATGTAAATATTGAAAAAGATGGTTCTCATGATTAACATTAATAAATATTTATTGAGGTACCTATAGGGTATTTGGCAATGTACTAGTCAGTGATCTTACATCAAATCTGAAATAGATTCACACTGCAAAGACATATATAACCTAAATTAGAATTCCACAAATTGGAGACTGGCCAGTTTCTCCCATGGGGAAAAAAAGAATTCAAACGCATGAAGAGCAGACTGGGTACATGAAAACTGGACACAAATCTCAATCACTGAGCTAAACCACTTTCTCAGATGCCAATCCTATAAGCATCACTTTCAGATTTCTTCTCTAAAGAGATATAACTCTGATTCCCAGGAGACCTGAAGGAGTACCTCATCTAAAGTCTAGTACTTCCTTCTTTCAAGTCTATGAACCACATCTGCTCTTCTCCACTGCCCTCTAAGTACGGTGGCCCAGAGGAATCTCAGTTTTAATAAAACCCCAGGACTTCCCACAGAGGATCCTCCAGTTAGAATTCTAGACTTGGCTTCTTAGATTAAGAATCTTTTTTAACCAATTTGTAGAGCTTTACTCAAGACAGGAAATAACACGTTGCAGAGCAATTAAGCCAAGAACTCTGTGGCAAAGGTTCAAAACTTCATTCTACCTTTGACTCACCCTGGGACTTGTGAAGGTGACTTCACTTCTCTGGAACTCTTTTTTTCTCATCTAAAAAATGGAAAGATGAATAGTAACCTGCTTTGATCAGAGGCTTGTTACACGTGGGGAAAATGCATTTGTGAAGGTCTTTGGAAAATACAAAGAGCCGTAGAAAGGTTAGATAATGAAGGTTTTGTCTAAGCAAGACTGGAATGGCTACCTCTCTTCATTTTTACCCTCTGTTGAACTCAACTTTCTCTTCAGGCTATAAAAGAAGGAACCCTATATTTCTTCTTTAAGGATGTTTTTTCACATAAATTTTTAAATGCCTTTCATATTCATGTTTCAAGTTCTCCTGGAATTGGCTTTTTTCCTCCAGCATTATGTATCCAAGATAATGAGGAATTCAGAAGAACCACCTGCTGATAAAAACATCCACAGGCTGGCCTTATGCCCAAAAAAGATGAGTCCAATCCATGAGCAACCAGAGAAATCTGTCTCTTTTCTATACAAGTAGTTGGGTCCCTCACTTTTTCTCCTATACTTAAGGCCCTACGACCCTTCATCAAATTCTCATGGAATAGGAATACCGCTCCCAAGGAATTTGACTTTTGAATAGGTTGAATTTCTCACCAGTTTGGAGGTTTTCTTTCTCCAGTTCACTTTCTAAAAATAATCCATTTCCTTCTATTTTACAGTTTACAAAGAACTTCTGCATATTTTGAGAGTAAACTGAGATTCAGTGGAATCTAAGGACATGCCCTTGTCTGCTTAGTAATAAGTAGTAGAGCTAAAAGTCAAAACTACTGAGTGGACTTTCTGTACTGCACAGTGCTGCTTGCCTTGATTATTCTAGAAAGAGTAGGAAATAAGATTGTAAAGGCAGGCAGGGGTCAGATCATGGAAGGTCTTGAATGCCAGGCAATGCCAAATCACCCAAGGATTGTTGTTGTTGTTTTATTTGGGGTGGGGGGCAGTGTTGATTTGTGTTTTAAATAAGAGTGGAGCTGTTGGAAGACTAAATAATCTGGGAAATGTACGTGTAATGGATTAAAGAAAAGATAGTGTGTCAGTCTGGGTGTAATTAGAAGATAGAAACCACACAGTAATTTGAATAGGAGAAGTTTAGCGTTAAAAAATCATTTAACTATGATAGAGAAGTAACTAGAAAGATGTAAGAGAAGTATAAAGAGAACATTATGGTTGGTGGAAAGTACATAAGAAAGAAGATATTTTACAGAGAGCCTCCTCCGCAAGGCTGGGGTAAAAAACTTCATTGGAGAAGGTATGGCTGTAGCCCACTGGACAGTGGAGCTGTTTGCCAAACTGGCCAAGCCAGAGTCACTGCACAGCAAGAAATAACCCTCTACGGAGTGGGCGAGTCAAAGCTCTGGGTGAGCATACAGAGGAAATCAGGGCATTGCTGCTGGTACAAGGCCTGGAACACATGGTGTCTATACTGAGACAGTTATAGGAAACAACCTTCTGGAGTCCAAGCAAGCAAGGAAAACACACAAAAGAAATCAGGTTCCACTGCCGGCATTAGACCTGAGCACACCAGTGTCCACTTTGGGAGGGTTGAAGCAAGATAGTCACTGGGCCCAGCCCAGGCCTGCAAGGTCACCAAGGGACTACACATTCTGGGGCCTATTTGGGGTAGAGCACCGGTAGATAGCCCATAAACACACAACGTTGGCAGACCTCAAAGCAGGAGCAAAGAAAAGCACAATGTAGCACATGGAACCAGGAAGAGAAGTTCTTGTCCTCCTGCAGTGTCCCTTAGGCAAGCTTAATACTGTGCTCACTGGGACAAGAAATGTTTAAGAGTCCAATCTATTATCCCAAGCATATATTGAAAAGTAAATTTGGAGCTCAGAAACAATAAATTGATAACTGACACTGATAGCTTGGAAGTCTTCCCCCTCTTACCTGAACAGAATAATGACAACAGAAATTGTCACTGATTTGGAACCATGATTAAGTAAGGGCCCTACAGCCATTTCCCAGGCTATTCTATTTGAGCTCTTGTAACCATGACCTTCAAGTGGTTCCTTAATATTCTCCTATTGCATCTTTAGTGATAATTCTAATATAATTCTAGCTCTTCAAAAGCTTTCTACATCTTCCTTTTTGGGGAGAAGGCAATTAGAAAAAAGGGAAGAGAAAGATAGCATCTGGGAAAGTGGAGACTTTTGTTCCAGCATTCTCCCATGGACCACTAAAGCTGACCATGGTAGTAAGATCAATTTGAAAGCAACTGGAACTCACTTTAAAAACAGTTTCTCGGGACGCCTGGGTGGTTCAGTCGGTTAAGCGTCTGCCTTCGGCTCAGGTCATGATCTCAGGGTCTTGGGATCGAGTCCCGCATCGGGCTCCCTGCTCACCAGGGAGTCTGTTTCTCCCTCTGTCTCTTCCCCCTGCTCATGCTCTCTCTCTCAAATAAATAAATAAAATCTTTTAAAAAATTAAAAATAAAATAAATAAATAAATAAAAACAGTTTCTCTGTGCACCAGTGACTGATTCTCTTGTCCACTCGACAAACACTCCTTGCTTAAGGTAGGGGGATCAAAAACCTTTTCCCATTGATCTCTTCAAGCTAGTCACACCCACCCAGGGAATGAAACAGACCAAAAGGAACAGGAATTAAGGTGGATAGTACTTATTAAGCAAACATTGCAAAAAGTATGTTCTTGCTCATGGATTTGTAAATAAGAGAATATCTGGTGCAAGCTGCTCCACCCAGAATGTATATAAGTGGATTTCTGGATGCTCTTTAATGTTTAGTGTTCTAAAAGTCTCTAATGGGAGAGGAAAATCTAAAGGGGGAAGGACAAAAGAAAATGATAGAAAACTCTGAGTTCTTCCATCTGTGTAAGAAATGCACTGCCTTTTCGCAGGCCATCAAACCAATAACTTTCTTTTTCTTTTTAATGGTTGTATAACAGTGATTCATCTTTTACTGTAAGTGCATCTCTCAAAAATTCTACTATACATATTAATCAAGAACCTTAAAAGTCACCATATTCTTTAATGAAGCAATTGATTTGATATTGTTGACCAGTCACTCCTTCTAGTAGCTTCCTAGTAAAACAGTGCTCTCCTAATTTTCCTCCTACCTCTTCATTAAGCATTGGAATTTCTTGGGGTTCTGCTGTGGGCCTCTATTTTCCTCATCCTACTCATTCAACTCCTCAGTCATCAGTTCCATGATTTCAATTGCTACCTACATGGAAATGACATAAATTTATTTCTGCTGCTGAGATCTGTCTCCTAAGCAACAGATCTATATATCCAACCACCTCTAAACACAACATGAAGGCTTCCCAGGCACCTCAAAACAACATGTACAAAACCAAAGTCATCACATTGCCCCCAAACCTTTTCTGGCTTCTTTATTCTTTATGTCAGTGAATGGCAGCACCGTATACCCAGTTATCCATACTAGAAACCTAGAAGCCATTCTTGATGATTCTTCCTGCACCCTCAACTCCCACAGGAAATTCTGCTTCCTAAGTATTTCTGAAATCCACCCACCTCTGTCCATCCCCTTGACAACTCCCCCAATTCCTGGCACTGTCATCTGATACCCTCTTAGTCAAGGTTTTTCCATCCAACCCATTCTTCATACAGCAGCCAGGGGTATTCTTACAAATCAGAAATAACATCGTATAACTCCATAATAAGGGCTTAAAACCCTTCAGTCACTCTTAGGATAAAATCCAAACTTAACATGACTTTAAATAAAAGTCTTTATTTTGCCCTGCCTACCTCTCCACACTCATTTTTCCTCCCTCCTCCTTCACTAACATTTCCAAAGTTCCTTGTTTTCTCTTGCCTCTGAGCCTCTACTGCTGACTCTGTCGAACCCCCTTCCCTTCCACCTAACTGTGCACTTGGCCTATCCCTACTCATGCTGAGAGCTAATGGTTCATCCCATGAAAAGCCCCCTCAGACTCTGCTGGATTGTGAGTTGACCTATATTGTGCTTCCAGAGCACCTCTGCTTCTCTCAATCCAAGCATGTATCGCACTTCATTTTTCTTTTTTAAAACTCAGCTTAGTTTAGGTATAATTTGTATACAATTAAATTAGCCAATTTAAGTGTATAATACCTTTTGACAAATATATCAATTGTGTAACAACCACCACAATCAAAATATAGATCTATCTGCCCAGAAGTTCCGTTGTTAATCCTTCGCCCCACCACCTCTGCTTCAGATTAACCACCGATCTGCTCTGTCACTGTAGTTTTGCCTTTTCCATGATATCACATAAAAAGAATCATACATGCACGCATAGGCAGCCATTTGTGGCTGGCTTCTTTCACTTAACAGAATGCTTCTGAAATTCATCCTTGTTGCATGTAAGAGTAGTTCATTCCTTTTTTTTTTTTAATTGCTGTGCAGCATTCCTTTGCATGGATGTACCAGTTTGTTTATTTATTAACCTGTTTCTAAAATGTTTGCTTCAAGTTTGGAGACATTAGGAATAAAGATGCTATGAATATTTACTTACAAGTCTTCGTCTGGACATATATTTTCATTTTTCTTAAGCAAAGACCTCCGAGTAGGATTGCTGGGCCATATGGTAAGTATGTGTTTAACTTTATAAGAAACTGCCAGATTGCTTTCCAAAGTGACTGTAGTTTGCATTCCCACCAATATGTGAGCGTTCCAATTGCTCTGTCTTCTTGATAACACTTGGTATGGTCAGTCATTCTAATTTTAGCCATTCAAGTGGCTGCATAGTGGTATCACACTGTGGTTTTTATTTGCATTTCTCTAATGACTAATGATGTTGAACATCTTTCATGTACTTGTGTGACATTCATATACCTTTGTTAGTAAAGTATCTGTTCAAATATTTTCCCACTTTTGTATTGGGTTGACTTTATTATTGAGTTATAATGTTCTCTCTATATTCTGATGTAGTCCTTTATTAAATATATGTTTTGAAAATATTTTCTCCCAGGCCAAGGCTTACCTTTTCACTTTCTTAATAGTGTCTTTTGAAAAGCAAAAGATTTCAGTTTTTATGGGGTCCAACTTACCCATTTTTCTTTTATATGACCTCTTATTTTAATGGCTTTATTAACTGCCTATCTTTCCTACTACAGAATAAGCTCAATGAGGGTAGATTACATGTATTTCTTGCTTACTGTTTCCTGCACCTGACATGTAAGGCACTCAACACCTGCACATAATGCACTCAAAGATATTTAATCAATTAATTATAATTAGTAAAAATATGGAGGTACAACTAAGCCTTCTGTACTAGACAAATGAGTCCTATTACCTGCCACACCCACAGCCTGTTAGGCTGCTGTATTTTTTACCATGTAGTTCTGTTCTTTCTACTTCCCTCCTTCTTGGCTATAAATCATTAGGCTAGAGAGAAGCAAGGGCATCCAATCTGCAAGCTAACTGTGCAGGGCTCTGATGTGGGAAATCTGTTCAAACAGAAATAAGCTAGACCAATCATTCTTGCTAATAGAAACTTGAATTGAAAAATACAGAGAAATAGGCTGTTAGTATGAAATATAGAAATATATAATATAATAGAGATATGAAACTGAAATGATGCAGAGCAACAGGCCATGAAATAGAGCAGAAGCCATGAACAAGATGACATTCGGAAGATGAATCTGTAAGGTAGCTAAAAGAAACCAAGTATACTATGGTAGTTGTCAACCTGACCACACATCTAGATAACTTGAGAAACTTAAAAACTCAGTCATCTGGGTCCCATCCCACAGACTGTTATTTACTCAACATATATTTTTTGAACATCTACTATGTGCCAAGCACTGTTCTAGGCACAGAATACAACTGAGAGGAAAACAAATAAAACCCTATTGTTATTCAGCTTAAGTTCTAAGTCAGAATCTACAGGGATAGGATTAGATGTATATATTTGCTACAGATTAAATGTTTGTCTCCCCCCAAGATTTATATTTTGAAATATTAACCCTCAACGTGATGGTATTAGAAGGTGAGGACTTTGGGAGGTGATTAAGTCATGAGAGCAGAGCCCTCATGAATGGGATTAATGCCCTTATAAAAAGCCAGAAAAGAGTCCTTGCCAGAACTTGGTCATGCTGGCACCCTGATCTTGGGCTTCAAGCCTCCAGAACTTTGAGAAATAAATTTCTGTTGTTTATGAGCCATGCATTTTGTTTGCTTTGTTAGAGCAATCCAAACTGACTAAGATAATTTTTAAAGCTCCACGGGTGAGTCTGACTCAGACTCGAACTATTGAAGAAAAGGACAAGTTAGAAATGGGGAAAGGGAGAGGCACAGAGAATTGCTGAGTTATATTAAAGGCAGAGACCTGGTCTAAAGATCTGTGAACTCCTAGTACTGAGATCAAAAGAGCCACCTGAGATTTTGTTTCAGCTTCATTGAGACTCAGTGGTAGTGTGATTTCTGCTTTCTCTTGAGGCTTAGGTGTCCTAGACTCCTGTGAGGCCTGCCACTCAGCTGAAATTTCTGTTTTGCTTACCTCCTTCCACCTTATTTGAAGTAACTTGAGAGCTTCTTTTTCTTAGAATGAATAACTGAATTAAACCCACGTCCTAAACTCAGGTCCCTTCTTGCCCTAATGGAAGGGAGATGGCTGACAGCAACATGCCTAGCCTTTTCCAGGCCTTCTAGCCTATTCCCCTGGACACTGACTGAGGACCAATAACAACTTAAGGTAGTTCCAAGTAGGACAACTAGGATACAAGGTCTGTGTATGAGTAGCCCATATGAATATGAGTAAGACTACCCACTGCCCCACAGACTCCTACTGCCTTTTCTTAACTCACCAGATGAGACCCCTTAGACAACAGTCCAGACTGAACCTGAGTCATCACTCTCCTTTGGATACTGTATTTTGACTGCTGACCACTAACCTTGGGGTTTTCAGATAGCCTGACCTTGAGCTCTGACCATGCCCTGACCCAGCTTAGTCCCCTGCCCCAAGATGTCTCCCTCCAAGTTATTGATTAATTCAACAAATATTTATTAAGTCCCTAATATGTGTCAGACACTAGATCCTCATGGATCTCACAGTTTAACTATAGAGGAAAAAAAAGTACACAAAATAATTATCAATTACAATGAATTATAAAAACAAAGAACTAAAAATAGAAAAAAGAAAATTAAAACAGTGAAACCAACTTTAAATAAGGTGTTTAGGGAATATATTATGAAGAGAAGACATTTTAACAGAAGATATAAAAGGACCTGCCATAAGGAAGAGGCCCTAAAGCAGGAAAAACATGGCTCATTTGACGAACTAAAAGAGCTCCCAATTGAGAGGAGTTAGGAGGACACCGATATAACTAACCGAGTCAATCTGAGGCTTTAAAAAAAATCTTTGGTTTTGCTTCTGTCTATAGTCATTTCCAGGAGATCTGCCTTTTTTTTTTTCCAGAGCGATATTGCTGTAGGCCTGATCAAGTGAGTGAACATTCCATCTTGACTGACCACTTAACTAATTCAGCAAAAGCAATTCACCTTTCAGTGGGACTCATGAAAGGGAAGGCCACCAAGGCTATCAAGACGTAGGTGCCGAGACCTGATGGTTTTATCTACCTTGTATGGACCAAAGCAAGCCACAGGCAAGCCCAGATTCAAGGGGTGGGGGAATAGTCTCCACCTCTGCATGGAAAAAGCTGCACAGTCAGACTGAGAAGGCTGTGGGCACAGGAAGACCGTTAATTATGCCATCGGTATATTCAGTCCACACTGAGGGTGCCATGCTCTGCCAGCTACCACCTCTGTGCACACACTCCGACTTGCTCTGCTTCCTCACTGGAGACTACCACTGCAGTGTTCGTCTCTGCAGCTTGATCACTCCTGTCAGCATCTGCCCTGCCTTCCATACAGGCTCTTCTATTGGGTCCATTTCCCTTACTCCATTTCCTGTTGCCTTGAATGGACCACCAGGCCTCTCCCTCTAGTTCAGCTGAGTTGTCAGAGGCTTACAATCTTGCAGCCCTGCCTCTGCCCTGAGAACAAACCTGGGCTGCCTTTCGAGCAGACAGAGAAGAAGATAAAAGACCAACCTATAGCCAGCAGACCTCGAAACATGTGAGTGGGCCCCAACCAGGTCAGCAGAGCCACCTACCCAGCCCGTAACTGACCACAGCCTCACGGAAGGGAGCTCAGCAGAGACCAGAACTACTTGACTGCTCCATAAACTCCTCAGCACTTATAATAGAAGCCAAACCAGAAGTGCAGTCTTGTAGACTAGCCCACGCTGGGGGGGATGTGGGAGAAAGGAGAATGACAACTTAGTGCCAGCATGGGGACTCAGTAGCGGCAATCCCCCAAGAGAAATTGGTAAGGTCAGGTAACAATTTAAGATCCTGAATCTGGGCAGAGGAAGATTGGAATGTGATTTTGGTTGTTTTTGATGTAGATGGTAGAGATGTTCGACAGCAGTTAGAAATGCAGACCTGGAGCCTGGATAATAGTTGGGAGCAGATGAGCTTGCCAAGAGAGCAGAGGAGGAAAAGAAAGCTGAGGCCTTAGCCTTGGGTAATGACCAAATTAGAGAATATAAAAAAGGTAAGTCAGTAATAAAAAGAAGAAAAAGGGCAAAGTAAACAGAACAAGAGCCAGGACAACATAGTCATAGGAGACACGAAAGCAGAGCATTTCAGGAAGGAGGCATTAAACAATGTCCAAAGCTGCGGCAACATGAAGGAGAGTAAGAACTGAACAATCCTGTCTGGAGATCAGTGAATGAGAACGAATATTTTAAGACTGACTCACAATGAAAAATATTAGTAAAATAAGGGCTTTAATTAACAATTTGGAAACATTTAACAAAGTTTTCAAAAGGTCACACAAGCCCAGAATAAACAAAATATAACAGATGAGGGAAAGAGTGACCAGGAAGTGAGGCAGCCAAGCCAGTGCAGGGGCCTCAAGAAGAAAGGCATTTATCAGGAAAATACAACCACTATTTTTCTGCAATTCCTGCTATTGCTTGTAAAAACCACAATACTTCTTGAAGTTGGAAAACATTTTGAATATGCTTCACTTTGTGGATTTGGAAACAGTACCCTAGAGAGAATTCAGTTTGAAGGAAAAGGAGCCTCCTGCAAAAATGGATTGCATAAGAAGCCAAGTGTAATTTTTCTTTGATGGCACTCACTGGGTGTTCTCTGAATTTACAATCAGGGGCTTTTAATTGATAAAGCTTTGATAGCACAAAAGGTCATCATGGATTACTCAGTACTGCTTTGCAACATACTGTGCTTTCCACAAACATTAGCAATTAACTGCAATAAATAATGGCATGATTCACCCCTTTCAAACGAAGGACAGCATCCTGAAGCCCCTTACCTGCAGTAAACAGCAAGTAGGAACTGCCCTTTTATGTAAACACTTTCCATACCACATTTGAATTCGTCTCTAAAGTTTGTCTGATGCTTTTTTTCCATTTAACACACATTTATATGGGATCTAAATCTATTACCCCACATAAGAAAAATCATAATCTTAAAATAAAATCTCTGTATCACAAGTGATATATGTATGAACCTGCCATTTAAAAAAAATCTCTTTAATTAAATTATTCCTTCATTTAACCAAGAACCCTTTATTGTCCTAATGACTTATTATTTTAATTCAGTCCAAGTGGCAAGAAGGAATTAGGTACCGTTCTGTTGTAACATGTCTCATTCCCATTCCAGTTTCGTTCGCAATAAATGTGTTACAGTTCTTCCGCTGGCAGTCAAGGAAACTTCATACAAAAGCAGCATTTACTCGCAGTTATAACAGAGCCAAGGAATACATATGCTATTTGACAGTTTGGAGTATCTGTTTTCCAGCATTCAGCTGGAGCTGTTATTGGAACCATTAAAATTATTTTTTTATAGTTTTTAAAGGCCCAAGACATATTAATTTGTCCTGATGGATGGTATAATGTGTTCATGTAAAAGAAAAACAAGTGTTACATAAACCATGACTAAACTGTCAACCACCTCCTCTTTACCTCACTTTTGACTCGACATATTTATTCTCCATCGAAAATGGCAACCAGTAAAAAAATAAAACCCCCATTTTGATTTACTTTTTACTTGATGATACTCACACCCTTTATCACAATAAGCCATTGCCATTTTTGACCCAAAATAAAAATGAAACGTTTGCTTTCAGACAAAAGTAAACACAGATGGTTCGATAATATTACAGAACTTTGTACAAACTGTTTCATTTAAAGCAGGCCCATTTAATGCCACATTTCATTAAGTATGGCCTGTCTTAAATCAGACAGGCTCTCCTACAAGAAACCAATCTTTATCTTTCTTTAAATTCAGTGTAGGTGGCTTGTCTGTCACTATAAAGGACTTTGCCTTCTTTGTACAAGGATAGCTGGAGTGGTGGGGGGTGGGAGGGATGGGTGGCTGGGTGATAGACATTGGGGAGGGTATGTGCTATGGTGAGCACTGTGAATTGTGCAGGACTGTTGAATCACAGACCTGAACCTCTGAGACAAATAATACATTATATGTTAAAAAAAAAAAAAAAAAAGAAGAAGATAGCAGGAGGGGAAGAATGAAGGGGGGGAATCGAAGGGGGAGACAAACTATGAGAGATGATGGACTCTGAAAAACAAACTAAGGGTTCCAGAGGGGAGGGGGGTGGGGGGATGGGTTAGCCTGGTGATGGGTATTAAAGAGGGCACGTTCTGCATGGAGCACTGGGTGTTATACGCAAACAATGAATCATGGAACACTACATCAAAAACTAATGATGTAATGTATGGCGATTAACATAACATAATAATAAAAAAGATAAAGTGTAGGTTCACTCTAAGAAAGCAAATCAGAAGAGGTACAAAAATGGAAGATATAGACTTAAAAGATGTAAAAAAGCGAGTGACTTAAGTATATATGGAATATAATTTAAACCAAGAAACAGACTCTTAACTATAGAGAACCAGAAGGGAGGTGGCTGGGCGGATGGGTTAAATAGGTGATGGGTATTAAGGAGGGTACTTGTTGTGAGGTGAGCACTGGGTGTTTATGGAAGTGTTGAATCACTAAATTGTACACCTGAAACTAATATTACAGTGTATGTTAGCTAACTGGAATTTAAATAAAAACTTAAAAAAAAAAAAAGGATAGACATTAAAGCTGAGAAGCAGGGTGAGCCTCTTCAACCCAGCCAGGCCAATCCAATTTGCAAACAGATTGTATCCAAAGTTTCTTTTGTCAGTCTATTGTGGGATTTTAACAGCATTTTACCATAGAAACAATGGTATACTCAATGGTTAGGTTCTTAGGAAAGGCCATAAAAACCTGTTTAACCCACTGTATAGTTGTGTTAACAGCTAAGCAGTACCAAAATGCACCTGTGCTAAATAATACCATAGAACTATGCATAATATTTCAATGAGAAAATTCATGGGGAGTTCCACGTTTCGTGCCTGTGATGCAGCTTCAGTAACAACACCCTCTAATTCCTCTTGCAGCCTCCTTCCCTGTTGGGCAATAGGACTTGGACTTCCTTGCCCTAATTACAAGCCACCAGTGCTGGCCACTATTATTTGGAGTCAGGGTTCCAGCACAGTAGATGAATCACATACGGGAGGTAAAGACAGAGACTGGGGGTAAGGGGTAAATGTGTGGGATGGTCTAATAGGTAAAGAGGGACAAAAGTCTCTTGCCAGCATACACCTCAGGCCCCACTCGTTGATCTAGCCTGTGCAACATCATTCCTTCCTTTTGCTGTGAGCATTATTCTGTCTAATTCACCTTTGATTGCTACTACCTGTTGCTCCTATCAAGGTTTCTTTCTTCCTCCTGGTCTACTGCACTTCAGAATAGCAGTCTTGATTTTTTTTTTCCTTTATTCCTATTTGTCCTTTTGAAGTTTCCTAAAGATTGGTAGAGCTGCTAGCAAAGGGAGTCAGAGGATAAAAGAGTGCTCCTAAATTTACTTTCCACGTCTTTTTTTTTTTTTAATTTAGATTAAGTTGAGAAAGACAAAAGTATGGCTGGATGATAACAATAAGTTTTGGAGAACAAAACAAGGTATGAATTTGTTCTATAACATTCAAGAGCAAGATAGATCACATTAATGGATATGCTTCACTTGGAAGAAAATCTTGCTCAGCCCCCACCAGCCAGAGGTATCAAGATATTCCAGCTCACATTTGGGTGACTGCCTTTTCCTCCTCAACTCTCCCAGAATGGGGGGCAGGGTGGTGCCCTAAGAAGAGGGTAAATCTCTCCTGAGCCTCAGGCCATAATGGTCGTACATGAAATGCTTCTTGCTTAAGCCCGCCAATCCATCCAAAGATGGGCCACGCCATTCTTCTCTGCCAGAGATCTCTTAAGTCAGCTTTTAAAAATTATTATTAAGTAAGTTCTACACCCCCATAGAGCTTAAACCCATGACCCTGAGATCAAGAGCAGCATGCTCTACCAACTGAGCCAGGTGCCCTTAAGTCAGTATTTAAGAGTCATAAATCCTCACCATCACAGCATCAACATGCCCCACTTTACCTCCCCATCTGAAGACCTCACTATGGGGACAAGGGAGACAGGTTCCCAGTATTCATAAAGCTGTCACCTAGATTGGCACCCCACCCCAATCTCTGAAAGCTAATCCACACTCTTGTCAGTTCTGTATCCTCTGCCCTCCTCAACAACCCCCTGCCACCTTCATGGCCCCACTGCCACTCTCCTCCTACATCTGTATCCCAAAACAAAAACTTGAGTGGTGAGGTTTTATTCCAAGTGGCAAGAAACTCCCATTTTCATCCATGTTCTTTTTTCAGACCTTCCTTATAAAGGCTGTTTATGGCACCCTGAAGCTAGAAAGCCCAGAATCAGAACGTAATAGCTTCTGGGGATGATGGAAAAAATAAAAAATTTTGACAATAAATTATCCTCCCAAATATATTTCAGAGGAACTCTAAGACTCAGGTTTTTCTGTTTTTGTTTTTGTTTTCCATAATAGGTTTGCTGTGAACCAAGCAAGAGATATAAATGATACAGTGAGAAGATCTAACTATCTTGTAATTAGGGTTGCACAAGAAAGGAGGGACTGAAGAGGGCAGAAAGAAAATTTGAATAGATAATGTCTGATTATTTTCCAAACTGAAGAAATATATCAAGATATAGAATCAATATAAATTTTAAGTAGGGTAAGGAAAAAAGACCACACTTAGGCACAGCAACCAGAAATCATTAATTTTTTTTAAGTGTGATGATGGTTTTGTGATGATAGATAGATTGATAAAATTAATAATAAAAATTTTTAGAAATCCTTTATTTGCGAATGACACTACAGATAAAGGGCTGGTATCCAAAATCTATAAAGAACTTCTCAAACTCAACACCAAGAAAACAAATAATCAAGTCAAAAAGTGGGCAGAAGATATGAAAAGACACTTCTCTGAAGAAGACATACAAATGGCTAACAGACACATGAAAAAATGTTCATCATCATTAGCCATCAGGGAAATCCAAATCAAAACCACACTGAGATACCACCTTACACCAGTTAGAATGGCAAAAATGGACAGGGAAAGAAACAACAAATGTTGGAGAGGTTGTGGAGAAAGGGGAACCCTCTTACACTGTTGGTGGGAATGCAAGTTGGTACAGCCACTTTGGAAAACAGTGTGGAGGTTCCTCAAAAATCTAAAAATAGAGCTACCCTATGACCCAGCAATTGCACTCCTGGGTATTTACCCCAAAGACACAGATGTAGTGAAAAGAAGGGCCATATGCACCCCAATATTCATAGAGCAATGTCTGCAATAGCCAAACTGTGGAAAGAGCCGAGATGCCCTTCAACAGATGAATGGATAAAGAAGATGTGGTCCATATATACCATGGAATATTACTCAGCCATCAGAAAGGATGAATACCCAACTTTTACATCAACATGGATGGGACTGGAGGATTATGCTAAGTGAAATAAGTGAAGCAGAGAAAGTCAATTTTCATATGGTTTCACTTATTTGTGGAACATAAGGAATAACATGGAGACATTAAGAGAAGGAAGGGAAAAATGGGCGGGGGGAATTGGAGGGAAAGATGAATCATGAGAGACTATGGACCTGAGAAACAAACAGGGTTTTAGAGGGGGGGGAGGGGGGATTGGTTAGCCCAGTGATGGGTATTAAGGAGGGCACGTACTGCATGGAGCACTGGGTGTCATACGAAAACAATGGATCGTGGATCACTACATCAAAAACTAATGATGTATTGTATGGTGACTAACATAACATAATAAAATTTTAAAAAAAATTTAGAAATCCTTATCTTTTGGATATACTCAGATTTACGGATGAAATTATATGTTTTCAAAATAATCAAGGATGCAGGAGTAGGTAGGGGTATAGATTAAACAGGAATAAATTGTTAATCTTATCATGAGCTGATAATTGTTGAAGTTGGGTGATGGGTAAGTCAATATAGAAACTAAAGTAAAGGAGAAAGTTACCTGATTTGAGGCTTTTTTTAATTGTGGTAAAACACACACACATACACACACATACTTTTTTACCATCTTAACCATTTTTCAGTGTACAATTCAGTAGTGTTAGGTATGTTCATGTTGTTGTGCAATAGATCTTTAGGACTGTTTCATCCTGCAAACTGAAACCCTATACCCATTAAACAACTCCCTATTTCTCCCTCCTCTCCCCCCGCCCCAGCCCCTGGAAACTACCATTTCTACTTTCTGTTGCTATAAATTTGACTACTTTAATGCCTCATATAAGTAGAATTATGTAATATTTGTCTTTTGTGACTGGCTTATTTCACTTAACATATTGTTCTCAAGGTTCATCCATGTTGTAGTGTATGACAGGATTTTCTTCTTTTTTAAAGCGGAATATATGCCACATTTTGTTTATGCATTCCTCCATCAATGAACATTTGGGTTGTCTCCACCTCTTCGCTATTATGAATAACACTGCTATAAATGTGGTGTGCAAATATCTCTTCAAAGTCCTGCTTTCAATTCTTTTGGACATATATATAGTAGAATAGCTGGATCGTATGGTAATTTATTTTTAATTTTTTGAGGAATCACCATACTGTTTTCCATAATACTGGCACCATTTTACACTCTGACAACAGTGCACAAGGGTTCCAATTTCTCCACATTCTAATCAACACTTGTCATTTTCTGGCTTTTTGATAGTAGCCATCCTCAATGGGTGTGAGATGGTATCTCATTGTGGTTTTGATTTGCATTTCTCTAATGACTAGTAAAGCCATCTAGTTTTCTAAGGTAGACCTTATGAGTTTATGAGAGTTGTTCAGCTAGTGGAATCTAGAAACATATGAGGGTCATGGTTGAGGTCAATATTGCAGTTTGCCTCAACTGCTGCTTAGAGTGCTGTTGATAAGTACATGTTTATATGAGACAAAGTGAATAGATTTGGTTCTAATCTCTGTTCAGATGAATCAGAGTGGCCAGTAGAGTGGCATATTCTTAGGGAAAATCTCTAGAAGCCAAGATGGTGTAGAAACAAAGAATGGATATTGTTGGAAAATAATTCTTCATGGGTCTCTCACATTTCTACACATCTTGCAAGCTAAGGCACTAACTTCCTTTGTTCTGGACTATCTATCCAAGGATGTCTGTATAGTGAACAGCCTTGGAAAGATCTTGGAACAGATCTTGGAATATAAAGATAGTATCTCCCTTTGGAGCTTCAAAATAAAAATTTAGATAAATGGATAAAGAAGATGTGGTATGTATATACAATGGACTATTACTCAGCCATTAAAAAAAGATATCTTGCCATTTGCAATAACATGGATGGACCTTGAGGGTATAATGCTAACTGAAATAAGTCAGCCAGAGAAAGACAAATACCATATGACTTTATTCATATATGGAATTTAAGAAACAAAACAAACGAACAAAGAAAAAAGGGACAAACCAAAAAACAGACTCTTAACTAGAGAGAACAGACTGATGGTTACCAGAGGGGAGGTGGGTAGGAGGATGAATGAAATAGGTGAAGGGGACTAAGAGTATACATATCATGATGAGCACTGATGTATACAATTGTACACAATGTATACAGTTGTTGAATCATTATATTGTACACTTGAAACTAATATAACACTATATGTTAATTATATTTGCATTTTTAAAAATAAATAAATAATTTAAAATTTTTTCAGGTTTCCTAAGCTCAGGGTTTCTTTCCTGTAATGCAGCTTACTGTGTGGGGAAATATCACCTGGCCCTCTTCACATTGCCATGGGAGAAGTGGGGTCAGGGAATTGGCAGAAATACCAATTCTTGGACTGCTGTTAATGCTATAAGTAATAAATAGTCTTTTGTCTCTGGTCTAGGAGTCTCATGTCTTATGCCAGCATCCATGAAACTGTGGCAGGCTACCATATTACCTTGCATATAGGATAAAATCTCAGATCTTTCACCATTCTTGACAAATATCCAGAAAATAAAAGTGATAAAAATAATATATGCCAAAATCTAACAAATTCAGTTAAATTGCAAGATGCAAACTCAACACACAAAAATCAGTTGCATTTCTATACACTAACAACAAAATATCTGATTCATAATAGCATATTATGAATCTCATTCATAATAGCATCAAAAAACAATAAAAAACTTAGGAATAAATTTAACCAAGTAGGTGAAAGACCTGTACACTGAAAATCACAAGCATACCTCATTTTATTATGCTTTACTTTATTGTGCTTTACAGATATTACATTTTTTACAAATAGTGGGTTTATGGCAACTCTGCATTAAGCAAGTCTATTGGTGCCATTTTTATAATAGCATTTGTTCACTTCATATCTCTGTGTCACATTTTGGTAATTCTGGCAATATTTTTTGTTATTATATTCATTATGGTGATTTGTGATCAGTAATCATGACTCACTAAAAGCTCAGATGATAGTTAGCATTTCTTAGTAATAAAGTATTTTTTAATTAAGGCATATACTTTTTTAGACATAATGCTGTTCCACACTGAATAGACTACAGTATAGTATAAATATAACTTTTATATGCACTGGGAAACCAAAAATCTCATTTGATTTGCTTTATTGTGATATTCACTTTGTCATGGTGGTCTGGAACTTAAAACCACCATATCTCTAAGGTATGCCTGTATAAGACTTTGATGAAAGAAACTGAAAAAGACACAAATAAATGGAAAGATATTCCATGTTCACAAATCGGAAGAATTAATATTGTTAAAATGCCCATACTACCCAAAGTCATCTATAAATCCAACACAATTCCTATCAAAATGCCAATGGCATTTTTCACAGAAATAGAAAAAAAAAAAATCCTAAAATCTGTATGGAACCACAAAAGACCCCAAATAGCCAAAGCAATCCTGAGCAAGAATAACAAAGCTGGAAGTAATACTTTACAAAGCTATAGTAATCAAAACAGAATGGTATTGGCATAAAAAGAGACACATAGACTGACAGAATAAAGAGCTCAGTAATAAACCTATACAAATACGATGAACCAATATTTGACAAGGGAGCCAAGAATAGTCAATGGGTAAAGGATAGTCTCTTTAATAAATGATGGTGGAAAATCTGGATAATCACAAAATAATAATGAAAATGGACCCTATCTTATACAACTCACACAAATTAACTAAAAGGGATTAAAGACTTAAATATAAGACCTGAAACTACGAAACTCCTAGAAGAAACCATAGGGGAACGAGCTCCATGCCACTGGTGTTATATTAGTTTCAGGTGTACAATACAGTGATTTGACAGTTCTATACATTACTCAGTGTTTATCATGATAAGTGTACTCTTAATTCTCTTCACCTATTTCACCCATCCCCCTACCCACCTCTCTGTGGTAACCAAGAGTCTGCTTTTTGGCTTGTCTCTTTTTTCTTTGTTCATTTGTTTTGTTTCTTAAATTCCACATATGAGTGAAATTATATGGTATTTGTCTTTCTCTGACTGACTTATTTCACTTAACATTATACTCTCAAGGTCCATCCATGTTGTTGCAAAGGGCAAGATCTAATTTTTTTATGGCTGGAATATAACTCTATCCGTTCATCTATTGATGGACATGGGCTATTTTCATAATTTGGCTATTGTAAATAATGCTGCCATAAACATAGGGGTGCATATATCTTTTCAAATTTAGTGTTTTCATATTCTTTGGGTAAATACCCAGTAGTGCAATTACTGGATCATATGGTGTTCCTAATTTTAATTTTTTGAGGAACCACCATACTGTTTTCCACAGTGGCTGCACCAGTTTACATTCCCATCTACAGTGTGTGAGGGTTCCTTTTTCTCCACATCCTTGCCAACACTTACTGTTTCTTGTGTTTTTGATTTTAGCCATTCTGACAGGTGTGAGGTGATATCTGATTGTGGTTTTGATTTGCATTTCCCTGATGATGAGTGATGTTGAGCGTCTTCTCGTGTGTCTGTTGGCCATCTGTATACCTTTGAAGACATGTCTGTTCATGTCTTTTTAATAAGCTCTTTTTTAAGATTTATTTTATTTGTTTTAGAGAGAGAGCGTGTGTGCAGGGGTGGGGAGGGGCAGAGGGAGAGTGAGAATCTCAAGCAGACTCCCTGCTGAGCGCAGAGCCGCACTCGGGGCTCTATCTCATGACCCATGAGATCATGACCTGGGCCAAAACCAAGAGTCAGCCGCTTAACTGAATCAGCCAGCCAGGAGCCCCTGTCCGTGTCTTTTTAATTGGATTATTTGGTTTTTCGGCATTGAGTTGTATAAGTTCTTTATATATTTGGATACTAACCCCTTATTGGATATATCATTTGCAAGTATCTTTGGTTATGAGAAATTTTTAAATATATATTTGGCTTGTATTTGTGGCTCACATTATATTTTTATTGAACAGTGCTGCTATAGTGTATCCATCAACATCTCCCAAATCTACCGTCACCTTAACCCAATTCACTATCATTTCTTGCCTGAACTACTACAATGGTATCTTTATTGATCTTCATGCTTCCTCAGTTGTCCCATTCTAATTGATTCTCCTCACAAATTATAGATCTTTTTTGGATATAAATCTCATTATATTTTTTACTTGCTTAATATCTCTCAGCAGGGTTTTCATTTTCCTTAAAGTCCAGGCTTGCTATCATGGCCTGCATATGATATGATTCCAGCCCCGAACATCCCTGCCCATCACTATCACCTCTTCTAAAGCCACTCAATAGGCACTCACTGTTCTCCAGCAGCATGTGACATCCTTCAGACATACTAAGCTTACATCCCCCTGGACCTGTGTAAAGAATGTTCTGCCTGGCTCTTTGGCAGACCTGTTTTTTTTGGCAGACCTCCTTCTCATCCTACTAGTCTTAGTTTATACATTAGTTCCCTAAGAGGTTCCTGATCAGCCAGGGTTTGTGCCCTTTAATCTCCATCCTAGAAACTGTTTCCTTGAAACTATTTTCTCAACTTACAGCGACGTATTTCTTTGTATATTTAACTGTTTGTCTCTCTTCCTCTCCTAGACTGTAAGTGCTGTGATAGGAGGGACCACGTCTGCTCAGCTTACCAGTATAGACCCAGTTTTGGTAAAGAAAATTATTTTAAAGGCGCTGCGTAGAATGTTTAAGAGTAGGGATTGGTTAGAGGTTTAAAAAAATGGATCTGGAATTGTCTAGAGAAGAATATGTCAGAATTAAAGTTGATTGATACTAGAAAAAAGCTTCAAATTTGAATTATCTTTGTGAAAATTAGATTAAAATATGTGATCCAGAAGCATTCTAATATCTTCTGTTTCTAAATGGGCCAACATTGGCCAGGAGATCCAGTTTTTTTTAATCAGAATATTAATTCAATGTATGATTTGGAGATGAGTCTCAAGTTACAACTCCCCGAGTACTCCTTGTTTTCCTGTTCTTGATAACCATTCCAGGAACTTCTGTCATGCTGAGTGGAAACAAGATAGGATTCCCTGACCAAACTCTGAGCACAATACCACATGGTGACCTAATAAGCCCTTCTGGGAGGGCCGTTCTCTTCCCTATAGTTCTCAAATGGCACATTCCCTTAACCACAGTGGACCAGTGTTGTCAAGTCTCAAATTTATCTAAAAACAGGTCATAAATGGTATGTGGTGTGGGAAAATGCTCATAGCGTATTTATAAAAATGGGTTCAAAACAGTTACTATATAATAATCCAGTTATCAAACATAATAGTGCATAGTTGGTATTCAACAAATATGTGTTGAATAAATTATTAATTTTAGCTAGAAAAGATATTATATTTATTTTTCACACATAATATATACATAAGAAAAAAAGTCTAGAAAGTTATACACCAATATGTTAACAAGTGCTATTTCTGGGGTATTGGGATTATAGGTACTTTTTGTATGTGTTTTTCTGTATTTTCCAATGTCGTGAAATTATATGATTATTTTGCAATCAGGAAAAAATGTTTTTTTATAAACCAATAAACTATCAAAACTAGTCCTCTAGGCCCTCTGTGGGTTCAATTTTAGCAGTGACTCAAACTGTGGTGATTATATAAATATTTTGATTGGGAAATGAGAGAGGAGTGAACTTAGGTTTTCTGAAGGATCTAGTTGGTCAAGCAAGCCATTACCAAGGTGATTCCTTTGCTCACTGACTCTAGGGAAGAAAGTCAAGGAGAACAAAGCAAAACTTACCGAAGTAGGTACTAATTTCAGCTTGAGTGGATGGGCAGAGGCAGGGGAAGGAGAAGGGACCTTCTCTATCTAATGACCATTCTGTTCTAGAGTTTGTTCTCAAGTATTCAGATGTCAGGTAGAATGTGAACCAGAATTCAACTCAATGAAGGCATGATGCAGACAGTAAAGAATGACAAGACATCCTTTATCTACAGAGGTTTCAACCTCTTTTGTGGCTATCATAACCTCTGGTACATGCATTGTACACATGGTGCTTTATACCAAAGGTATTTTATATGTATTTCCAATTCTGTCATTCTCCCTTACATACTGATTCTCAGATCTAGAATTGTCCAACCAATCATAGTTAAATGGGCAAGGTCATTAAAGCTGCTATATTAGATGCCATAGGGGACCCAAGAGCACATGCATTCATATTTGCAATGTCTTCCAATAAAGAAACCAAGGACAGTTCATAATTTGTCTATTTGATATATAACTATTCTCCCAACAAATTCTGATTTCCTCACTTCAGATGACATCATTAAGATTTTTTTTTTCAATTTTATTATGTTAGTCACCATACAATGCATCATTAGTTTTTGATGTGGTGATCCACGATCCATTGTTTTCGTATAACACCCAGTGCTCCATGCAGTACATGCCCTCCTTAATACCCATCACTGGGCTAACCAATCCCCCTCCCCCCTCCCCACCAAAACCCTGTTTGTTTCTCAGAGTTCATAGTCTCTCATGGTTCATCTCTCCCTCTGATTTCCACCCCTCTTCATTTTTCCCTTCCTTCTCCTAATGTCCTCCATGTTATACCTTATGGTCCACAAATAGGTGAAACCATATGATAATTGACTTTCTCTGCTTGACTTATTTCACTTAGCATAATCTCCTCCAGTCCCATCCATGTTGATGTAAAAGTTGGGTATTCATCCTTTCTGATGGCTGAGTAATATTCCATGGTATATATGGACCACATCTTCTTTATCCATTCATCTGTTGAAGGGCATCTCGGCTCTTTCCACAGTTTGGCTATTCCGGACATTGCTGCTATGAACATTGGGGTGCATATGGCCCTTCTTTTCACTACATCTGTGTCTTTGGGGTAAATACCCAGGAGTGCAATTGCTGGGTCATAGGGTAGCTCTATTTTTAGATTTTTGAGGAACCTCCACACTGTTTTCCAAAGTGGCTGTACCAACTTGCATTCCCACCAACAGTGTAAGAGGGTTCCCCTTTCTCCACAACCTCTCCAACATTTGTTGTTTCTTTCCCTGTCCATTTTTGCCATTCTAACTGGTGTAAGGTGGTATCTCAGTGTGGTTTTGATTTGGATTTCCCTGATGGCTAATGATGATGAACATTTTTTCATGTGTCTGTTAGCCATTTGTATGTCTTCTTCAGAGAAGTGTCTTTTCATATCTTCTGCCCACTTTTTGACTTGATTATTTGTTTTTTGGGTGTTGAGTTTGAGAAGTTCTTTATAGATCTTGGATACCAGCCCTTTATCTGTAGTGTCATTTGCAAATATCTTCTCCCATTCTGTGGGTTGCCTCTTTGTTTTGTTGACTGTTTCCTTTGCTGTGCAGAAGCTTTTTATCTTGATGAAGTCCCAAAAGTTCATTTTTGCTTTTGTTTCACTAGCTTTTGGAGATGTATCTTGAAAGAAGTTGCTGTGGGCGATGTCAAAGAGGTTACTGCCTATGTTCTCCTCTAGGATTTTGATGGATTCCCGTCTCACATTGAGGTCTTTCGTCCACTTTGACTTTATCTTTGTGAATGGTGTTAGAGAATGGTCGAGTTTCATTCTTCTGCATGTGGCTGTCCAATTTTCCCAGCACCATTTATTGAAGAGACTGTCTTTTTTCCATTGCATGTCTTTTCCTGCTTTGTCAAAGATTATTTGACCATAGAATTGAGGGTCCACACCTGGGTTCTCTATTCTGTTCCATTGGTCTATATGTCTGTTTTTGTGCCAGTACCATGCTGTCTTGGTGATCACAGCTTTGTAATATAGCTTGAAATCGGGCAACGTGATTCCCCCAGCTTTGTTTTTCTTTCTCAACGTTTCTTGGCGATTCGGGGTCTTCTCTGATTCCATACAAATTTTAGGATTGTTTGTTCCAGCACTTTGAAAAATGTCATTGGAATTTTGATCGGGATGGCATTGAAGGTATAGATTGCTCTGGGTAGCATAGACATTTTAACCATGTTTATTCTTCCGATCCATGAGCATGGAATATTTTTCCATCTTTTTGTGTCTTCTTCAATTTCTTTCATGAGTGTTCTGTAGTTCCTAGACTATAGATCCTTTACCTCTTTGGTTAGGTTTATTCCGAGGTATCTTATGGTTTTTGGTGCTGTTGTAAATGGAATCGTTTCTCTAATCTCTCTTTCTACAGTTGCATTGTTAGTGTATAAGAAAGCAACTGATTTCTGTGCTTTGATTTTCTATCCTGCCATATTGCTGAATTGCTGGATGAGTTCTAGTAATTTGGGGGTGGAGTCTTTTGGGTTTTCCACGTAAAGTATCATGTCATCTGCGAAAAGAGAGAGTTTGACTTCTTCTTTGCCAATTTGAATACCTTTTATTTCTTTTTGTTGTCTAATTGCTGTTGCTAGGACTTCTAGTGCTATGTTGAACAATAGTGGCGAGAACGGGCATCCTTGACGTGTTCGTGATCTTAAGGGAAAGGCTCTCAGCTTTTCCCCATTGAGGATGATATTTGCTGTGGGTTTTTCATAGATGGATTTTATGAACCTGAGGAATGTTCCCTCTATCCCTATACTCTGAAGAGTTTTAATCAGGAAAGGATGTTGTATTTTGTCAAATGCTTTTTCTGCATCAATTGAGAGGACCATATGGTTCTTCTCCCTCCTCTTATTAATGTGTTCTATCACATTGATTGATTTCCGAATGTTGAACCACCCTTGCATCCCGGGGATAAATCCCACTTGGTCATGGTGGATGATCCTTTTAATGTATTGTTGGATCCTATTAGCTAGGATTTTGTTGAGGATTTTGGAATCCATATTCATCAGGGATATCGGTCTGAAATTCTCCTTTTTGATGGGGTCTTTGCCTGGTTTGGGGATTAAGGTAACGCTGGCCTCATAGAATGAGTTTGGAAGTTTTCCTTCTGTTTCTATTTTTTGAAACAGCTTCAGTAGAATAGGTATTATTTCTTCTTTGAATGTTTGGTAGAATTCCCCAGGGAATCCATCAGGCCCTGGACTCTTGTTTTCTGGGAGGTTTTTGGTCACTGCTTCAATCTCGTTACTGGTTATTGGCCTATTCAGGTTGTCAATTTCTTCCTGTTTCAGTCTTGGCAGCTTATAGGTTTCCAGGAAGGCCTCCATTTCATCCAGATTGCTCAGTTTATTGGCCTATAGTTGTTGATAATAATTTCTAATAATTGTTTCTATTTCCTTGGTGTTAGTCGTGATCTCTCCCCTTTCATTCATAATTTTATTAATTTGGGTCCTTTCTCTTTTCTTTTGGATAAGTCTGGCCAGTGGTTTATCGATCTTATTAATTCTTTCAAAGAACCAACGTCTAGTTTCGTTGACCTGATCTACTGTGTTTCTGGTTTCTAATTCATTGATCTCTGCTCTAATCTTAATTATTTCTCTTCTAGTGCGTGGCTTAGGCGTCGTTGGTTGCTTTTTCTCTAGTTCTTTAAGGTGTAGAGTTAGTTGGTGAATTCGGGATTTTTCTGTTTTTTTGAGTGAGGCTTGGATGGCTATGTATTTCCCCCTTAGGACCGCCTTTGCAGTATCCCATAGGTTTTGGACTGATGTGTTTTTGTTCTCATTGATTTCCATGAATTGTTTAAGTTCTTCTTTGATTTCCTGATTGACCCAAACATTCTTGAGCAGAGTGGTCTTTAGCTTCCAAGTGTTTGAATTTCTGCCAAATTTTTTCTTGTGATTGAGTTCCAGTTTTAAAGCATTGTGGTCTGAGAATATGCAGGAAATAATCTCAGTCTTTTGGTATTGGTTGAGACCTGATTTGTGACCCAGTATGTGGTCTATTCTGGAGAAAGTTCCATATGCACTCAAAAAGAATGAGTATTCTGTTGTTTTAGGGTGGAATGTTCTGTATATATCTATGAGGTCCATCTGGTCCAATGTATCATTCAAAGCTCTTGTTTCCTTGTTGATTTTCTGCTTAGATGATCTGTCCATTGCTGAGAGTGGAGTATTGAGGTCTCCTTACAATTGACATATTGTTATCAATATGACTCTTTATTTTGGTTAACAGTTGGCTTATGTAGATGGCTGCTCCCATGTTGGGGGCATAGATATTTACAATTGTTAGATCTTCTTGTTGGATAGACCCTTTAAGAATGCTATAGTGTCCTTCTGTGTCTCTAATTACAGACTTTAGTTTAAAATCTAATTTGTCTGATATAAGAATTGCTACCCCAGCTTTCTTTTGAGGTCCGCTGGCATGGAAGATGGATCTCCATCCCTTCACTTTCAGTCTGGATATATCTTTAGGTTCAAAATGAGTCTCTTGTAGGTAGCATATGGATGGGTCCTGTCTTTTTATCCAATCTGCAACCCTGTACTGTTTTACGGGAGCATTTAGGCCATTCACATTGAGAGTGATTATTGAAAGGTATGCATTAATTGTCATCATGTTGCCTGTGAAGACATTTTTTTTATAGATTGTCCCTAGTAAATTTCTGTTGTAGATCACTCTTGGGGTCTTTCTCCTTTTATAGAACCCCCCTTAACATTTCTTGCAGGGCCGGCTTAGTGGTCACATATTCTTTCAGTTTCTGCCGGTCGTGGAAGCTCTGCATCTCTCCATCCATTCTAAATGACAGTCTTGCCGGATAAAGTGTTCTTGGCTGCATGTTCTTCTCATTTAGTACCCTGAATATGTCTACCAGGCCTTTCTGGCTTGCCAGGTCTCTGTGGATAGGTCTGACGTTATTCTGATGTTCCTCCCTCTGTACATAAGAAATTTCTTCCCCCTAACTGCCCTTAAGATGGTTTCCTTGGTTCTTTTTTTTTTTTTTTTTTTTAAAGATTTTATTTATTTATTTGACACAGAGAGAGAAAGGGAACACAAGTAGACAGAGCAGCAGGCAGAGGGAGAGGGAGAAACAGGTTCCCCACTGAGGAAGGAGCCTGATGTGGGGCTCGATCCCAGGACCCTGGAATCATGACCTGAGCCGAAGGCAGCCACTTAACCGACTGAGCCACCCAGGCGCTCCTCCTTGGTTCTAAGATTTGCAAGTTTTACTATTACATGCCGGGGTGTTGGCCTGTTTTCCTTGATCTTGGGAGGGGTCCTCTCTGCCTCTAGGATGCGAATGTTTGTTTCATTCCCCAGATTAGGGAAGTTCTCAGCTACGATTTGCTCAAATACATCTTCTAGTCCTCTCTCTCTCTCCACTCCCTCCGGGATTCCCATTATTCTGACATTGGAACACTTCATGGTGTCACTTATTTCTCTGATTCTATTTTCATGGATTCTGAGTTGTTTTTCCCTGACTCCCTTACCTTTACCTGTTAGATTATCTAGATTAGATTGGATCTCATTGATAGCATTTTTAAGTTCTACCAATTCAGCTTTCATTTCTGCCCTTAGAGACTCTATGTTGCCATTAATCGATTTCTCCATTCTAGCTATTGTCTTCACAATTGCTAGCCTGAATTCCGTCTCCAACATCTTGGTTATATCTGCATCCATTTGTAAATCTGCGGCGTAAGTCATAATCTCTGAGTCTTTTCTATTTTGGGGGTTCCTCCTCCTAGTCATTCTGTTGATGGGTGGTTAAGGGAATGTATAGAGTCCAAATTATTGACCAGAACCCAAGCAAGATGTACCTGTTTTCTTGGGACCTTAGGGTAGCTGGCCTCTTGTTTTCCCAGCCTGTCTTCTGGGGGATGGGCCTGCCGCGCTGTTACTCAGGCAACCCTGTTTGGGCAGAGCTGCCCTGCTCCCCTGTAGTGGGGGATGGGCTCAGTGGGAATCAATTTTGGGGGGCTTTTGTTCTCTGGCGGCTTTCCCTGGCGGCTTTCCGCGTCTCTTCCGCGAGTCAGAGCAGAAGAGACCATTTCCAACCCTCTGCCTCAGAGCAGAGAGACCTCAGTCTGTTCTTCAGTGAGCTCTCCAGGCCACACCGTCTCCGTTTCTGTCCGTGCTGCTATAAACTGTAGCGTCCTGGGTTGTGCGCCCCTCCGCAGCGGCCCCAGTCCTGCCTCCAGGTCGGGGCATGTCTCTGCCCTTTGTGCTTCTAAAACCGCCAGCAGCTCCCAGTTCACACACGGGACCCCGCCACTCCGGGTTTCCGCCCCGGGAGCTGCCCTAAAGTCCTTTCCCCGCTGCTACCATCCCCAGCAAGCGAGGCTGTCGCTCACCGGCGGTGTAGGATCCCCATGGCCAGGCTCCCTCCCGCTGCTGTTTATCCTCTGATATCTGCCTGCGGAATCACGGCTCCCCGCTTCATATCTTGAAACCAACCGCCCACAATATTCTGTTTGTAGAGATCCAGATCTATTTTCTTACATCTCAGGCTGGTTTCGTGGGTGCTCAGAGTGGTCTGGTAGATATCCAGCTCAATTCCAGGTACCAGTTGAAATAGGGTCCCCTACTCCTCCGCCATCTTTTCCAAGATCTTAATTTTTTTAAAAATCCTCTTCAAGCCCCCATATGAATGAAAAAGTTAACAAAGTAATTGGATCAACTGCAATGATGTGGAGACCATGCTGTCTTATGCTGGGGTTTGTGTCCAGACACATAACAAAAATTGCTTTACAGATAAAATTTAAGTCAAGGGGAAGATCTGGCAGTAGTAACTGAATAAGTGCAAAGATATTGCTACAGAATTTTTTTTTTCTTTTGCATTTTTTTATTTAAATTTTTTTATTGTTATGTTAATCCCCATACATTACATCATTAGTTTTAGATATAGTGTTCCATGATTCATTGTTTGTGCATAACACCCAGTGCTCCATGCAGAACGTGCCCTCCTCAATACCCATCACCAGGCTAACCCATCCTCCCACCCCCCTCCCCTCTAGAACCCTCAGTTTGTTTTTCAGAGTCCATCGTCTCTCATGGTTCTTCTCCCCCTCCGATTTCCCCCCCTTCATTCTTCCCCTCCTGCTACATTCTTCTTCTTCTTTTTTTCTTTCTTAACATATATTGCATTATTGCTATAGAATATTTTTAAGCACTAAGGTTATGTAACAGACAAGACAGTTTCAAACCTAATTAGAAATGCCAAAAGTACCCTAAGTATATCATTTCAGAACTGTCTGAGACAATTAAACAGTAGTATGTGTTTAATTCAAGTGAAACTGCTCTTGCATTCTTTAAACAGACAGTAAACGATGAGGGGGAAAAAACTGTATCCAAGAGTTATCGGTTTATTTTCTTCCATCTTGAGGCTGACAGAACCTCCAGATAAAATGGTACCCTACCAACTCTTTTTTGGTTTTTAAAGGATTCTTTACTCAGTTTGAATTATCAGCCAGACTTACACCTAGCTGACTTTAGGAAACCGTGTAGCCAACCTCTATCTACAGTTCCCCCGGCAATTCATGAAGTTCTGTGCACAAGTAAACCCAGGGTGATTAGGACCAAATGGTAATTCTTTTACCATTAGTTACTTTGACTTATTACTTAACTATGTAACTTATACAATTTTTTTTACATGTTAATTCTTTGTGACTTTATTCCTTATCTGGCCTGCCTTTGATCCTATTTTTTATTATGTTAATCACCATACATTACATCATTAGTTTTTGATGTAGTGTTCCATGATTCATCATTTGCGTATAACACCCAGTGCTCCATGCAGAACATGCCCTCTTTAATACCCATCACTGGGCTAACCCATCCCCCCACCCCCCTCCCCTCTAGAACCCTCAGTTTGTTTCTCAGAGTCCATAGTCTCTCATGGTTCGTCTCCCCCTCCGATTTTTTAATTGTTTATCAGTTATTCATCATACACACTAAGTCAAACTTTCGTTCTGTGAATCATTGATCACATTTAGCTAAATCAGTAAGCTGCTGCCGTGTGTACTGTCCTTCCATGAAGTGCAGTCCTGTGGCTTTGGTCAGGATACACAGGCATGCTGAGGAAGCTGAGCAGATCTGAGAGATACATTTAAATGTGCAGAGCAGGATAATGCTGATCTAAGTGCACTAATTTTGCTATAGACACTTTAGTAAATATTCAAAGTGCCACTGACAATCAGTATTCCCCAACCTCAGGAAAGCAAAAAGGAAGGAATGCCTCTCACTTGGGTGCATTTGTGCTGTGTATGGCTGCCAAGAGAGTACATGCAATCAGGTTAGTAATCAAAGAAACACAGCAGTTCTCCAGGGGGCATAGGACTTCATCAGAAGCCTGGCTCTTGTGGAAGAAAGCTGAAGTCTAACTTTATCTGTACCCATGGAAGAGCAAGAAAAAACAGGGGGCAGCTGCCCTCTTGATAAATTCTAGCCCGGGTGGGGGTGGGGGAGAGCCAAGAAGCCCTCTAGAATAAAAAGATGCTGGTATTGCATGATAGATGGAAGCTACACTTGTAATGAGCAGTCGAATCATTATGTTGTATAACTGAAACTAATATAGCATTGTGTGTCAACTATACTTCAATTCAAAAAAAGAAAAAAAGATGCTGGTATTAGTGCCAGAGCCTACCATGTGCCATAGCCCCACCTGAGTGTCGGTCGTGAGGTGGAAGGCCAAGGCAGGGGTTGAGCGGTGCAGGGCTCATTACTGCTCCGCTTGGAGTTTATCCTGGTGCATGAGAATGAATCCATCCATATTTTTTTTTCCAGGTGTCTTCCCAGGTCTCTCAATACCTTTACCAAAAAGAGATGCTGTTTAATTCTTTTGTTTGTTTTAGGAGGTTTTTTGTTTGTTTTTAAGTAATCTTTATGCCCAACGTGGGGCTCAAACTCATGACCCCAAGATCAACAGTCATAGGCTCTGCTGACTGAGGCAGCCAGGCACCCCGATTCTTGATATCAATATAGAAATATAAAGTCAAATACATTTGGTCAGTAGAGCACAGGAATTTAGTATCAGATAAAGATTGCACTTTAAGACAATGTTGAATGGATAAATCATTCAACTTTACTGAGGAATAATTGAAGTATACTAAGCTGCACACACTTAAAATATACAGTTTGATACATATTGACTTAGAACCGTCACTATAATGAAAGAAAATACATCACCCCCCAAAAGTCTCTGCCCCTTGGTAATGCCTCCTTCATGGTTTTCCCCACTCCACCCTACCGCCATCCCAGACAACAAAGGACTTACTTTCTGTCACTACAGATTAGTGAGCATTTTCTACAATTTTACATAAATGTAATCATACATATTGTACATTTGTGTGTGTTTGTGTCTGGCTTCATTTTTTTTTTTTTTTTAAATGTGGGGCTTAAACTCACAACCCTGAGATCAAGACCGCAGATGAGATCAAGGGTTGGACACTCAACCAACTGAGCCACCCAGGCGCCTCTCTGGCTTCTTTCATTCCACATAACTAAGATCCACCCAGGTTGTTACATGTATTAATAGTTCATTTTTTTTGTATGTTGCTGAGTAGTAGCTCACTGCATGAATATATCACAATTTATTTTTCCATTCACCTGTTGATGGATATTGGGTTGCTTCCAGGTTTTGGTTAAGAACATGTATGTACAAAGTCTTTGTATAGACATAAAGCAGACAATGTTACTATCAATGTAGAATTCAAACCAAAATGGGGGCGCCTGGGTGGCTCAGTCTATTAAGCGTCTGCCTTCAGCTCAGGTCATGATCTCAGGGGCCTAGGATCAAGCCCCCATGTCAGAATTCCTGCTCATCTGGGAGCCTGCTTCTCCCTCTCCCTCTGCCTCTCCCCCTGCTTGTGCTCTTGCTCTCTATCTCAAATAAATAAAATCTTTAAAAAAAAAGAGAGAGAATTCAAAGCAAAATGCATTAACCAGGACAAGCAAGAACTTTATACTGATATCTACTAAAAAGATAATGGTCGAAAGCCTTTAGATAAGCCTCCACAGCAACTTTCCATTGTTGTCAAGGATCTATCACGAACAAGATACCAGTCCTAGCTGATTTTACAGGCAAGTTCTGCCAATCTTTAAGGGATAGGTAGCGCCCACCATTTGCAAATGGTTCCAAAGCATAGGCAAAAAATAGTAATAAGCTTCCAAAGTAATTTATGAGGCTGGCACAATCCTGATCCAAAAGCCTGACAAAGGGTTAACCTCCCTCCCCCTAAAACACAAAGAAACTACCCATGAAAACTTTCATAATAACAAGGTGAGAGGGACAGGAAACGTGTAGACCACTTCCCTTGTGAATACTAATGAAAATTCCTAAGTCAAATATCAGTAAATTGAATATGGCATAGGTTTTATTTCCATAAAACAAAGGGTAACATGAAGAAATCAACTGATGTCATTCATTAATGGATTGAAGAGTTGATTTTTAAATTTTTTTCAAAAATTGTCATTCATCTCTGATTTAAAAAAATAAACAAACCTCTTTGTGAACTAAGAATAAAAGGATATTTCCTCAAGTGCATGATAAATAGGCTAGCTGGGACTTTGTTTCAGTGTACTGTTTGAAGGCTTTTATAGTGATTCTGTATTCTCAGAGAATAAATTCATTTCCATTGTAAAATAAAAAGAAGATAATGATTGTAGGCATAAATTGAAGGTATCTTGACAGCTGTGAAGGTGGCAATGGGATATTAAAAATGGATATGGAAGAACTATCAATCATTAAAATTTTTCACAATTAACACAAAGTAGTTCATGAACATAAGCTCATTAATCTTCACACAATATTGCTATTAAGGAAAAACAAATTCCAAATATCTGTCTGATTAATAGTGAAACTGAGACAGAAAATGGGATTCTATCAAATGTCTTCTCTCTACCAAATTCCACTCAGAAATTAGTCAAAAGGCTAAAAAAGAAATTCTATACACAATTTGTTTTTTTCCTTGTATTTAAAACCTTTGTGAATGGAGGGAGAAAAGTGTGAAATCAAAAGGGTAGACATCAACTATCTTGAAGAGACCAGAAGAAAGTGAAGATGCAAGACCGTCATTAGGGGGATACCAGAAACATGAAAATGAGCAAGAAGATACAGATGGCTTGATATAACATTTACCATGAGTGCCTTCCTCAACACCCCAAAACTGATCCTACTGCAGCTGTCCTGTTACAGGTTCCTGAGTCAACAAGGCATAAACTAAGGAATGAATGAACAGCCTCAGTCCAAGGACCTCTTGGCTAATTTAGGGCACCCATCTCCCAAGCACCAGGTGGCCAATCAAACCCCAGACCTTGTGCCTCCAGAGATGATCCCTAGAGGACCATGATGAGTATGAGTCACAGCTCAACTCTTCCCTCCCCAGTGTTGGGCAACCAGCCTTCTGCTTTGATCTCTTCCCAAAATCTCTCTAATAAACAGTCCTGCTATCCTACCTTGCTTGTGCCAAGTTCTTCCTGGACTGTGTAACAACTGCCTATTAAAGACTATGGCTAGAATTCTGCCATCAACAGATCTCCACTAAATCGTACTATCGGTGTAATGTGTGGAGTATTATGGTGCACAGGGAAGGAGCCAATAATGTAGTTTATCACATGAAAGCCATACTATTGGATCTTTAGCCACAGACCATGTACCTACCCAGGCCTTAGGAAGTATATGATTTAAGGGGAGAAATAATTGGTTTAATAATGATGAACTGTTATAAATACTACTGATTTTTTATTCCTTCCTGCTAAGTTCATGAAGAAACTAATTCTTCTTTAATCTTTGCTGTTGTCCTAATTCCTGCAGTTATTTGAAAGTCCTCACGTTTACACCATTAATTTAGAATGCACAAATACTTTCCATTTAAAAAAGGAAGTTGTTTTTTTTTTTAAGATTTTATTTATTTATTTGAGAGAGAGAGACAGCGAGAGAGAGAACACAAGCAGGGGGAATGGGAGAGGGAGAAGCAGGCCTCCCGCAGAGCGGGGAGCCCGATGCGGGGCTCGATCCCAGGACCCTGGGATCATGACCTGAGCCGAAGGCAGACGCTTAACGACTGAGCCACCCAGGCACCCCTAAAAAAGGAAGTTTTGCAGATACATCTGACATTTGGAGAACAGCAAAATGCAGAAGTCTTAACATTCACATTTTCTAGAGCAAAATTTCAACTTATGAAGTATACCAATGGTTAAAAAAAATATGTATAATGCTATGGAATACTGAACTAATTTGGGCCTTTTCAAAAACTCAGTAATATACTAAAATTTACTCACTCTGTTTAATAGTGAGAGATTGACTAGAGAAATTCTGGGTTATCCAAATGACAGAATTTCTTGCAAATGTTAAAATTTGTTACAGGTGAATACTTAATTGACTGTAATTAATTGATTACTAAAAAATAATACATTCAGGATCTATTAGGTTTTTTAAAAAGCAATTTATAAAATACATAGTTTGAGGGGTGCCTGGGTGGCTGAGTCATTAAGCATCTGCCTTTGGCTCAGGTCATGATCCCAAGAGCCTGGGATCGAGCCCTGCATCAGGCTCCCTGCTCAGCGGGAAGACTGCTTCTCCCTCTCCCATTCCCCCTGTTTGTGTTCCCTCTCACTGTGTCTCTCTGTCAATAAATAAATAAAATCTTTAAAAAAAATACGTAGTTCAGGGGCGCCTGGGTGGCTTAGTCATTAAGTGTCTGCCTTCGGCTCAGGTCATGATCCCGGGGTCCTGGGATCGAGCCCCGCACTGGGCTCCCTGCTCAGCGGGAAGCCTGCTTCTCCCTCTCCCACTCCCCCTGCTTGTGTTCCTTCTCTTGCTGTGTCTCTGTCAAATAAATAAATAAAATCTTAAAAAAAAAAAATGTAGTTTTATCTCAATTCGAATATATATGCCACATACCTACTCCTGGATATATTCTGGGGAAGAAAAAAAAAAACACACAAGAAAAGTCACCAAAATGCTAATCAATTATCTCTGGGAGATAAGATTATAGTTCTTCTTTTTTGTGATTCACTTCTTTTCCATTTTTTCCCATTACAAACATGGATTTTATTTTTACTCATGAAAAAATATTACTTAAAATTTTGTAATTTTTTAAATTCATATAATTTTTATAATTTATAAAATTTTAAAAGAAGAATTGACTCTCCCTCACTCAAACCTTAAAAGTATGACATGTTAATCTTGCCTGACAGGCATTATCCATTTGTTGCTACAAAGTTGTCCCTCCCCAACCTTCCAAAGATGTGCTATGTTGTACTGCTGTGCATCCCACTTCTCATTGGCCACAGCTGTTGCTGCTCTATCACCTACTGCCATCTCAGGTATAATAATGGCCGTTAAGGATCAGCATATATGATATATATATATACACATACACCTCTCTATATATGCCTGGGGTCCCATCTTTTTTTATGTTCCTTTATATTTACCATAAACATGAAGAGAATACAGCAAATACTGGAGAAGGGATTGTCAATAATTTCTGGATGTAAAGCTTAACACTTAAAATTACGCTTGCTCCCCCATCCACCCCAACTCAACAGATATGCTGATCCTAGAGGTAGCATATCAGTATATATAGGTATAATCCTCATGACAAATAACCCCTTTTTCCTCTCCATCAACACTGTTTTTTTAATTGAAGTATAATGAACATACAATGTTATATTTGTTTCAGATGTACAACAAGGATTCAACAAATTTATACATTACTCAATGTTCACTGTGGTAAGTATGGTCACCATACAATGTTATAGAATATTACTGACTATATCTCTAATTTTCTGAGGAACTTCCATACTGTTTTCCACAGTGGTTACACCAATTTATATTCCCACCAACAATGCACGAGGATTCCCTTTTCTCCATGTCCTCACCAACACTTGTCTTTTTGATACCAGCCATTCTGACTGGTGAAAGGTGGTATCTCATTGTGGCTTTAATTTGCATTTCTCTAATGATTAGTGATGTTGAGCATCTTTTCATGTTTTTTTTTTTTTTTTAAAGATTTTATTTGTTTGACAGAGAGGCACAGCGAGAGGGAACACAAGCAGGGCGAGTGGGAGAGGGAGAAGCAGGCTTCTCGCTGAGCAGGGAGCCCGATGCGGGGCTTGATCCCAGGACCCCGGGATCATGACCTGAGCCGAAGGCAGATGCTTAACGACTGAGCCACCCAGGCGCCCAAGCATCTTTTCATGTTATCTGTTGGCTATCGGTAGGTCTTCTTTGGAAAAATGTCTATTCAGGTGGTGTGCCCATTTTTTAATCGGATTGTTTTATTTTTTGGGTGTTGAGTTGTATTAAGTTCCTTATATGTTTTGAATATTAACCCCTTACCAGATATATCACTTGCAAATCTCTCTCCCATTCACGAGGTTGCCTTTTTGTTTTGTTGATGGTTTCCTTTGCTGTGCAAAAGCTTTTTATTTGGGTGTAGTCCCAATAGTTTATTTTTGCTTTTGTTTTCCTTGCCTGAGGAGACATATGCATAAATACGTTGCTGAGGCTGATACCCAAGAGATTACTGCTTATGATTTCTTCCAAGAGTTAATGGTTTCAGATTTCACATTTAGGTCTTTAATCTATTTTGAGTTTATTTTTGTATATGGTGTAAGAAAGTGGCCCACTTTCATTCTTTTGCATGTAGCTGTCCAGTCGTGATGCCAAATAATCTTTTATCTCCTCTGCTACCCACCTCCCTCAAGTTCCTTAAAAACGTGTTAGATTCCAAAAAAATGACTCAGAAAATACTCCCATAAAATTCAGAATATGTAGGGAACTAATACTTGGTTAACAATAATATTTACTCCCAATAATACCACCATACTGATATGTGCTACATGGACAAAACTTGAAAATATTATGCTAAGTGAAAGAAGACAGTCACAAAATAAAACACATATCGTATGACTCCATTTATTTGAAATGTCCAGAATAAACAAATTTAGAGAGAGAAAAAATAGATCATTGGTTGCTTAGGGCTAGGGAAGGGGGAGGACAATGGGAATTTACTGCAAATGGACAAAGGGCTTCTTTTAGGGAGCAAACACATATCCTAAAATTAGATTGTGATGATTATACAGCTCTATGAATTAAAAAATAGTATGTTGAATTGAATAATTTGGTGAGTTATATGTAAATTATGTATCAATAAAGCTGTTTTGTAAAATACTGTAACTTTATTATAGCTGTCAATGAACAGTTACTACCTACAAAAAGACTTATAGACTCTATGTTATCTGATCTTTGCCAACTCTGCAAGGTCAATTTTTAATCTTACAGATGAGAAAACAAGTTCAGTGAAATTGAAATATTTACACATACAGAGCTGGTCAGGAATGATGCCCAGATATATCACTCCAAAGAAGTCTCTCTCTAAAGCCAATGTTTTCTTAACCATGCCATGCTTGCCATCAAATAGTGTACTGGCAATAAGTTTAAGTATCACTGACATCAAATGGCCTTGAAAAAACAGGCATTTTGTTTCTATCAGTGGCAGGAGAAAGTTTTTTTGAGGCATCATTTAGGAAATGTCTTCAAAGGTTTAGCACCGTTATTTAATTCAAAATCTACATCTAGGAAACAAAAATCTCTGGAAAACAACTGGAAGTAATTAAGGTCTTATAATTTGTCATTTCTCTTTCAGTTTATATCAGAGCTAGATCATGAATGTCTTCAAAATACAGACATCATCTCATTTGTCATTTTTTAAGTCGGTGCATCTACAAATTCCTTGTTCTTTATTTATATTAGATAAAATGCCCATTAAATATAAAACTAGGGGCGCCTGGGTGGCTCGGTTAAGCATCTGCCTTAGGCTCAGGTCATGATCCCAGGGTACTGGGATCAAGCCCCGCATCGGGCTCCCTGCTCAGCGGGAAGCTTACTTCTCCCTCTCCCACTCCTCCTGCTTGTGTTCCTTCTTTCGCTGTGTCTCTGTCAGATAAATAAATAAAATCTTTAAAAAATATATACAGAAACTATAACCATTTCTTAAAACTACACTAAGTAAAAATATTCCTTTATTTAGATTTTATTACTTACATTTCATTTTTTTACACATTTAGAGGTCTTTACAAACAACTTGCTAGTCATTCCAGAAAGGTATGCAGATAAAACAGGTAATTAAAAAAAAAAGAGGAAAAACACAGATATACTAAAAGAACCATATATTGTGACTCCTCCACCTATAATGCAACTAATCACTATTTAGTTGCTATATTCATCTATTTGCTGCTGTAACAAATTGTCACATATTCAGTGGCTTAATACAACACAAATTTATTCTCTTATGGTTCTGTAGGTCAGAAGTTTGACAAGTTTCAGTGGGCTAAATTCAAGGTCCCAGCAGGGCTGTGTTGCTTTCTGGGGGCACCAGGGGGAGAATGTTTCCTTGCCTTTCCCATTTTCTTAGAGGCTACCTGCATTCCTCGGTTCATGGTCCCTTCCTCCTTCAAAGCCAGTAAATAGGGTCAAGTCCTTACATCGCATCCCTTTTCCATTTTAAGGACCCATATGATAACACTGGGCCCACACAGATAATCTGGGATAATCTCCCTGTCGTAAGGTCCTTGACTTAATTACATCTGCAAAATCCTCTTCCAGTGACAGCACACATTCAGATTCTGGGAATTAAGACACTGACATCTTTGGGTGGCCATTTTTCTGCCCATCATAGTTGCCATTGTCTTTAAAGAAATCAGGATATACCCACAGTAAACTGAGCCTACCTTGGAGGGAAAGGGGAACATACTAATGGTTTAAATGAAGAATGCAGAACTTGAGATGAAAAGCCCTCCTTTTTGGTTTGTCAGATTTTTACTGGCATTCTATTTTGAAGATGAACCACAATTAGATATGTGGCTATAACAGGAAAAATCAATTGCAATTCAAGACCCCAAGAGGAAACAGAACTGTCCAAATGAATCTGTTGATTTTTTAATCTGAACAAAAACCATAAAAACTTATTTTGTACTTTCTTTCTACATATTGTTCCACCCTGGCACTCAGGAACTACTGTTCATATGACAGTCACAGCCTGTAGCATACAACCGGATGCTGTACTAATTCGAACTAGAGAAAAGGTAGCTAGCTGGGAAGACTATACGGAACATACTGACCATGAGTTTTTACGAACCTTTAAAATAAAATATCCAAAGGATCGTTATGTATGTATATATGGTTAAGAAACCAAAATTCTCCTTTTTGAAAGGCCCAAATTCAAAATCAAGTATCACTACATTGTTAAGACTGACACTTTTTAATTTCCCAGAACAATGTTCTATTCAATGTTTAACTTTTTCAATTTAGCATTATATCTTTTTTGACTCCAAGATAAAAGAGCGATGTTTGATGTACTGAAGTTATAGCCAGCATTTACCAATTCTTTGATTCGATTTTTTAAAGTATTTATGCTTGAATCCAAAATCCGAGGATTTTCAATTATTTGTGATATGCTAAATTTTTCTTCTATGAGGCAGTCTATTTTATCATTAAACTTTTTCTCTCCCAAGAATATCACATCTGGATAGCGTAAAATAAACTTGTGTATCTCTTCTTTAGTACACCCAAGAAAAAACAGCTTCTCTTTGATATTTGTATAGTTTCTGTTGACATAGTCATTGGAAAGGTCTAGAATTTTAGCTCCTGGACCAGAGAGCAGAACAAGCAGCTTCTCACCATTCAAGTTGAAAGTTGACTGTAAAAACTCAATGTTAGTTTTTACCCGTTTGGTACTCTGAATTAAGATGAAAGGGTTTTTTAAAATTATCTTCCTAACAAAATCTCTGGGCTTATTGTGACCCAAAGACAAAAAGACTTCTTGCAAAAATTCAATCATCTGTTTATTCAGATCTAGACTGTTGGAGAAGGTACGTGGAGCATTGGTCAATAATCGACAAAGGCATTTATGGGTCAATCCAAATGAATAGAGGAACTTTATATTATTCTCTAAGTTTAGGTTATTATTGGACCGAAAAAAAGATTCGGGAGAACGTTGCAAAATATTTATAATTTCAAGGTCTGATGTCATAATTCTTCTCCACAGATCCCACCGTTCTGAAAGACTTTCAGGTGTGCGTGTTATGGCTCGTGGATATCTTGATATAATGCTAGCAATCACTTCTTTGCTAGCTCCTTTGGACAGAAGGAACATCTTCAGGTCCTGCTCTTTAGTTCCCGTCCTATTAAAAACTCCAGGCTGTCGTTTTTTCGCCATGTCAACGTCTACTCCCATTTTAAGTAAGTTATTCAGTAATTCTTCATTCTCCAAAGACTCCCTGTCTGCATTACCACACTTCACTCTAAAAAGCCTAAATGAAACTGTTTTAAGGAGGATTTCTGCTGAAAATCGGATCATCCAACATCTTGAACCAAAGAGAAAGTTACTTCTCATAGACAAGAAGTTTCTTGGTGCCATAATCGTCAGGTATCCCAAACCTTTTGGAACGCTGTGTAAAACAACATACATAATATTATACAAATGCATGTGTTAAACAGCTAAAAACCATATTAAGGTCCTATAAGCATCATGGTCATTTCTGTAAGAAAATATGTATAGCTCCAGCTCTCCAGGTGCTGCAGTAACAATTCAACCACCGCACTCCCACTCTCTAGTTCACTGCTTCTGATTATCTGTGGGCCTGGGGCTGCTTCCATTCTTAATGTGAAGAAAAGCATTATAAGCATCATCACTGATCCACAGCTATTCCCGCCTTTATCTTGCTCTTTATATTTGGACTTGCCTATGTTTGCTACCCAAAACCAGTTGACCCTCCCTACTTCTGCTTCATCCTCCTAGTTTTCAAACCTCTGGCTTATTCCTACTAACCAATGCTTTCAATTCTACTTTGTCTTCCAACTTCCCAGATCTCTGGCCTTGCCTCTGGCCTTAGCTACCAGACTACTTTGCCCCTATTCCCTTTTCCTGGTTCCTCAAACTCTAAATATAGCCTTGAAAATCAACACTTCAGACTATCTAATTTCCACCTTAAACACCTTTTTCTAGACTCATGGTTCTCTTTAAACCCATGCTATCATTAGTCTTAATTCTTAGCTTTATATAGACCTCTGGTCAACAGTTCCCAATCTCAATCTCCATGTCCTTCAGTTTACCCTATTACCCCCTGGGTTGTAACCCAGCTACTCCAAACCAATTTTTATCTTCAAAATGATCTAGTTGCGCTATTTAATCCACACAGTGGAACTGTGCTGAGAGCACATAAACAATGAAGAGTTACTTTCACCATCCTCCTCTACCCTGCCACATTATAAAAGATGAACCCAGGGCTCTCTGCATCTGTTTCACAACACATAACTTCAGGCAAGTGACTAAAACCTCAATAACTCATTTTCCTAATCATTTAGAAACGGGGCCCAAAATGTATGAATTTATATATGATAATAACCATAGGTACCTACTAAAATAAGTATCTGCATTTATAGGAAATACTTTATCAGGAAAGCAACAGAAAAATTTTCTTCTGTTATTCAATTTGTCAGATGATTTATGTTCCTTAATTGTGGTCTGAGTCATAAAACACATATATTTTTTAATTGTACTTTTTCCTCTTTAGACTATATAGCTGTGACAAACTTAGTTCTTAATTTCTAACAATGGGCTCTTATCACTTAAAGGAAGCATTTCCCTTCTCACCTCTCCAATTAAACATAAAATAGGGGCGTCTGGGTGGCTTAATCGGAGCCTGCCTCTCCCTCCGCCTGCAGCTCCCCCTGCTTGTGCTCTCTCTCTCTCTGACAAATAAATGAATAAAATCTTAAAAAATAAAAAAAAATAGAAATAGATGGTTCCAACTCACCACTAATATCTCTGGGCTTGAGATACTGCTTTCAAGATCGGTATCAAAGAAAGCCTCTCTGTGTCTGCCCTACACTATTTTTTTCTAAGATTTTATTTTTAAGTAATCTCTACACCCAACGTGGGTCTCGAACTCCCAACCCCAAGATCAAGAGTCACACGCTCCACCGATTGAGCCAGCCACCCATCCCTTAATTACACCAGTATAACAAGAATTTAAGAGTATGCCTACAGGCAGGGAACTCTCCGATATCTCAGGTAATCTACAGATCTTCAAAGAATTAAAAAAAGATTCCCAAACTATAGAATCAAATAATATTCAAACAAAAATGCAAGACACTCACAAAATAAACATCAAACAGCAGCACATTTTAGATTGCCCCATACTCTGAGTTCACTATTCTGTATTTCTCCATAATTCCACATACTACTCTTTAACTACATCTTCTTCCAAAAATGCATGAATTTAGAAACTGAAAAATAAGATCCTCATTCTAACTACAGAATGAAGGCTCTACTTGCACAGCTCAACAATCTGTTCTCTCTTCCAGATACGCAAGGGTGACCTCTACTGGATAACGGTACATAACACTGACAGTGGTAGGTAAGACCTGTGCTTTGGGAATAGGGGTGAAAGATGATCCAATGGGATATAGGAAGCAAGCAGTGACACTCTAATTTATATCTGTCTTAGCCTTTTAAAAATTCCATTTTATGTGTTTTATATGTACAATAGTACTGTAAAACATGTATATAATTAGTAAGTAAATATACATTGGAGGTACATGTATAAAACCTTTTTTACTGAGAGTGTACACAATCAAAAGTCTGAAGACAACTACTCTAGACAACAAACTCTTGAGATGATTAGCACCATGACAAACAGGCTGAGCAAGCCACAGAAAGTTCAAAAGGAATTGTACTAATAACAGACTAAGAGTGAAAATATATGCCAAATTTCTTAACAAAGGAGTCATAAATCTATTAAGGTTTCTCCTGAATCTATGTCTTATGTATAATTCACTCGCTGCGGAAATATCTTCCACATGAATTAACATGTCTAAAACCAAACTGAACATCTTTCCCAGCCCCCAAACTAGCCCTCTTCTGATGAATAGAATCACTACCACTTGATCATAATAGTCACTCATGATAAAAATCTAAAAGTGATTACTTTCTTCCTCTTCCTCAACCCCAAAGTCATTAAATCATGTAGATTCAGCTTCTTCAGTATCTTCGTTAGCATCTCTACTCTTTGCTCTTCTCCCTCGCCCAGACTATAACAGCCACCTAACCTGCTTCTCTAACATCAGTCATGAAAAACTGCCACCATAGTATACCTGTAAAACAAAGAAGTGATTACATCCCTTATTCCCTGATTAAAGACCTCTATAGCTCTCCCCTAGAAAGCAAAATCTTCACACTCACCTTCAAAACTCTCACCACACCATTCCAACTACCTTCCTAGCTATCTGCTCTATTCTACAACCTCACAACACGAGGCATTATTGCCTCTCAAACCTCAAATTCTAAACATTCTTGCCCATTTTTGTCTTCTTGCCTTTGTGGAAGCTATTCTTTCAGAAAGGCCCATCCTCCCATATCTATCCATAGTACAAGGTCTCATTCAAATACTACCTTCCCACAAATCTTTAACTTAACAAATACTGCTGAAGTGAATCATTTATCACTTATTACTAAAAAATCTAAAACCAGGGGTACGAGGGTGCCTCAGTCAGTTTAAGCGTCTGCCTTCGGCTCAGGTCACGATCCCAGGGTCCTGGGATCAAGCCCTGTGTCAGGCTCCCTGCGCAGTGGGGAGTCTGCTTCTCCTTCTCCCACCGCCCCTCCCCTCTCCTCCTGCTCTCTCTCGCTTGCGGTCTGTTGATGAGCATGTGAGGAAATGCAGGAAATTCTCAAATACCACTGTTGGAAGGGAATATGGCACCATCCACCATATCCTTTAACCAGCATTTTCACTTCTTTAAAATTATCCAAAAGAAATAAAAGGACAATACACATTTGTTATTAAAAAGGATGACTATCCTAACATTATTTGCTATAGCAGAAAAGAAATCCACCAACAGAATGATTCATAAATTGTGATACATCTATGTAATATTAATACTATACAACCTGATTTTTTTAAAAAGAGGCATATCTGGGGCGCCTGGGTGGCTCAGTCGTTAAGCGTCTGCCTTCGGCTCAGGTCATGATCTCAGGGTCCTGGGATCCATGATCTCCGCAGGAAGCCTGCTTCTCCCTCTCCCACTCCCCCTGCTTGTGTTCCCTCTCTCACTGTCTTTCTCTGTCAAATAAATAAATAAAATCTTTAAAAAAATAAAAATAAAAAAAAATAAAAAGAGGCATATCTAACACAATGGAAAGATATCCAAGATATTCTAAGTGGCAAACCACATAACAGTACAGATAAAATAATATCACTTATATAAGGGGGGGGACATAAAAAGAAGGTAAAAAGGCAGTAAGAGTTTTCTCTGAGAGATTAATGGGGGCCATGTACTGTTCCTGAAATACTGTGATACTATTTAATAAACATGTTATTTTGCAACCAGATAAATTAAGAACAAATTAAATTGGCTTAGGGGTGCAAAAAGTACTGGGAAATATGTGACCTTTATCAATTTTTCAGTTTTCAATACAAAAAAAGTTAAGCACCTGATCAACATTCAAAACATTCCTATAACATCTAGCAAGGTAATAAGTACATAAGCAGCCTAATGCAAAAAGTATCAACTGTCTCAATCTACAAATTTCAAAAATAATATTCCCTAATTTATTTAAATCTTTCAATTCACTCTTTAATTAACCAAAACCATTATTCCAAGGACTAAATTCCAAAATTAACAAATACACTGAAAACCTCTGTACTCATAACTTGTAAGGCCTGAGGAACAAAAGAGGATTTCCTTCTTCTCTGCTGCACAATTCGCTTGATAAAGGGACTTTTAATGGAGATGGCTAATCACTGTCCCAGGGTACTACATTCCAGTTGGTCTTCTTTTGATAAAACAAGGGAAGTTTGGAGATCTTTACAGCAATCCATTTCTTACCTAATCTGTCTTAGAAAGGATGTTGCATTTCTCCTGAAGAGCTGGAAAACAGCTGTCCCTAAAAATGGCAAAAAAAAAAAAAAGAAAAAAAAAAAGGCGGGGGGGTGGAGGACGAAATATTGTCAGCACTTCGTGATACAGAATAAAGAAATCGATCCCAGCTAACACTGCATAACGTCCTTGTGAAAAGCGTCACCTCTTACGTACTAAGCATCTCAGACATACCGAGAGGAAAACGGCAAGAACACGCCCGAGTATTAATGGGAAAAGGTGGCGTAATCACGCATTGTTTGTAAAACCGGAGCTAAGTGCTTCACATATACTATCTTACTTCAACCCCACAACTTAAAGGTAAGGATTATTCCTAAAATTAGAAAATCGGGAAAAAGGCAGAACTCTGTCACAAGTTTGTATTAGCTCACTTAATATAGTAATTACACGGGTTCCATTCCATGGGTTCTCCCGCTCCCCCTTCCTCCCCAAAACCGACTCGCCAAGGGCTGCGCGGGAAGGGGACTCCGTACACCAAAATCACCCAGACCCACTTCTAAAAAAAAAAAGAGCATAAGCGCAGCCAGCCACAGACCTCAACCTGGACTGTATTAATATTCGGTAGATGGCTTTACTTCCGCCTCTACGGCCTGGGGCGGGACGGAGAGGCGGAAATGAATGACTAACTTCCGGTCGCGTAGAGGTGACGTCGCCTTCTTTGCGCCCCCCCGGCGGCCGCGCGGCAGCCCTCTGCAAGCCTGACGCGAAGAGCCCAGCAGGGGGCGGCAAGAGACCGTGGTGAACTCTGGGAACAGGCGGCCTGGGGCTGGTTTTGGAGGGACACGGGACCATGGGCTTCCCCGAGGCCCGGGCCTGGGGCTGAGGGTGGCTGCAGAGATCCATTGCCTGCTGGCGACGTGCGGTAGGAAAGTCGCTATTGTATACATGAATTTTGCAACCTGATAGGGTAATTATGCTTATTAATATGGTTAACATATGCTGGTAAACACCTTGGCGTTTGGTGTCGGAAGACGCGTGCAATCTGGGGCTCCTGAAGAGTCCCAGATTCTCTTTCTTTCCTGAGCTACCTTGGAAATCCTGGAGTGTGGCTGCTAGTCCTAATTCAGCTTCAGCATTCAGGCTAGGAAGCAGTTTTGATATACTTCGATTTAACAGCTTGCAGCACGAATTATTTATGCTGCTTCTGAAATTGTGACGAGACTAGGCTATTTAAAGTTTCAACAGAAACTTAATCTCCACAGCAGAAAAGCATTTTTGTCACCCTTGAAGGCGTTGTTTATTTAAATCTTCCTGGTCCTGTCATTCTCACTTGACTGGGGGTGGTAGCAATGGAGATTAAACTTCAGTTCAAAGCAATTCCGCTGAATTCTCCAAAAGAAAGATTATATCTAAATTAATGAAATAATCCTCAAATTGCCAGGTTATTTTCCAGAGGAAGTGATTTGGTCTTGAGAAAAACAAAAAGTGGAGGAGAGGGTTGATCCTGAATTCTACTGCAAGGAAGAATGTCCTGCTTTACCCTACTCCATGTAGGAGCATATGATAAATTTTTCTTTATCTCATTTCTGCACCAATTAATGTTTTATCTTCACTCTGTCCCTTAGACTAGGAGCTAGCTGGTATGTTGTCACTTTGTTTTGAATTAATTTTCTGTTTTATTGGCTTACAAGGGTAAAGATTTACCTTTGGAACTTTACCAATAATCAGCCTTTCTGGTAAGTGAAATTACTCACTGCTGTCCCTCCAGGTAAAAAGTAGTCCTGAAATGTTAGAAGTGGTCTTTATGTGAATTTCTAAAATCTATTTCTGCATGGAAGGAGCTCTTATATCTGAGTTTATATTTACTGTCATATATAAATATATAAACTGACATGCATAAATATATAAATATTATATTTATAAGCCACTTTACAATCAATGTTAAACAATAAAATCTATTCTAGGAATCATTGAATTTCAGACTTAAGAAGGCCTTTGAGATTATGACTCCCTCATTATGAATCCTTTCATTTTGCCGATGAGACATTGAAACCCTTACAATAGAAGTCAGCAAGAGAATACATGTGTTATACCTCCTTAACCAGTAAGTCTTCTATGATTTATACCACATGCACTGATATAGATTATCAAAGGTTAGTTCAGACTTACTTAGGCGACATCACTTAAGTTTGTTTTTAGTGATATGTGTAGGTAAAGGAGATTGGTTCTTTTGAAAATAAGTGCTGTATTTCCTATCCAAAATTTTCTGATTACAAATAAATTTTAAATGCATATTATAAAACACTGAGAAGAATAGCAGCAAAGGTATAATGATGGTTGGATTAGCATGGTGTATTAGCAATTTTTTTCCTTCTCCTATTTCTGCAAAGAGGTTTAATATTTAATGATTTGTGAAATGTCGTCATTACCTCCAGTAAGGCGGTGACTACTACCTCACTGTCATTAGTGGTGTATTACAGTATAACCTATATATACCTTGCCTGTATTTTATTCATTGGTTCAGTGAACATTTATTAAACACCTGTATATTCCAGACCTTGTTTTCAGAATCAGGGGGATATAGTGGAAAACAAGCCAAAGCCCCTGCCCTCCTTGACCTTATTTCCCTTGATAGGTCTCACTCAGCCTGAGTGTCTGCTGCTCTGCATGCTTCCCCTCATCTGACCTCCCCAAGACCATAGCTGATCCATGCCCTACTAAGCTGATATAATTAAGAAGTGTGGTTGGAAACATTGGAGGGCTGTGTATGGTAGGAGACCAGAGGCAGGGAGTAAGCAATGATGAAGAAACAGAGAAGAAAAGGGATAAGTAGTTGCAACATGGTGGAGGGGTGTTTTTCCTAGTGTCACTCACTTGGTCTTTGGGCTCTCTGAACAGTAGGAATTGACTGGAGGCCAAAAGAAAGTTCCAGGCAAGGCTTTTATTGGGGCTTATTCTGGAGCACAAGGGAGACAGCACAAAGGAGTTCTTCAGACTGAGTCCCCTAATATAGGCCAGGGAAAGTTTTTAAAGGGACTAAAAAGAGAAAGGAGTGATGTCGAGACATATAGAGTCAGGGATTTCTTGGTGTCTGCACACTTAAAATTTATGCTTCTTCACATGTCACAAGTCTATTTATTTAGCATGTTAAATCTCCACCCATGTGTGTAGGTTTTAGTATTATAATGAGGGGAATAGTTGGTGAAAAGTCAGGGCGGGGGGTCCACCTGGGTGCAGACTAGTTTGGTTCAGTCTTTCTTTGTCTTCGTAGTTCAGTCCCTCCGTGAGGTAATCATCCTGCTTCCACATTCCTGCAAGATGTACTACTGAAGAGGCATAGAGTTTCAGCTGTCCAGGAAAGCTAGATTTCACAGTCAGGTTTGAGGAGACCCAAGTCCAGTCCCTGCCCTGTCTCACTAGAAGCTGTTCTAAAGTTGTCTTTCAAAGTTTTTTTATAAAGTCTAAAGTAATCCAGTTTTTAAGTTAAATTTGTTTTGTTATATATCCCTTTTACAATTTTCTTTTCTGAAACCATGGTAATATTAGATGGCATATGCGTTTTTCAATGCCTTTACTTGAGAAAAGAAAAAGTTGCCAAGTCTGTATTGGAGCATCTCCTCCCTCTTTTTTTCATCCAAAAGTCTGTTGCAGGGGAAAGTAGGGACTCTGGCGCCCTCCCTCCCCAAGTAGGACTTAAGACATTCTGGCGGTGAGATGAAAGTCAAGTCGGAGTACAGAATCTATGCTATATTCAGAAGCACCTCTGCCCTTTTATAATTAAGGTTTTTTTTTCACTATGTCAAAAGTGTCTGCCTGACCCGCTCTGCCCAGGAAGTATCCTTAGTTTTTCATGCAGATAGGCTTTTGGCACACCACAGCCCCTTGGTTGACCACTCATGTTTGAATCTCAGCAGACCCAGTTAAGGTCAGAAAGGAAGTAGCCCTCTAGTTCCCCACCCTCCACCCTCTACAGCAATACCCAGACTCCTGGACTCAATAGACAAATGCAACCCCCACCCCACAGCAACTTCCTGGACAGACCTACCAGCTTCCTACCAGTGTAGTTTGAAGTCCTCAGAGGAACATCATGTCTCTTCTCCCATTCTCTTGCTTGAGGTTATCGTGTGTGCTTATGAAAACACATGGAAAGGCTACAAATTGCTTACTGCTGAGTAAAACAGTAGATAAAGTTACCCTGATAATCACAGGTTAACACTCTTTCTGTTTGCAAACAACCAAAAAAAAAAAACCCCAACAAACAACGTAGCTTAATTTCCCCCCTTTTCAAAAACAATTGCTTTTTAACAACTTTGAATTTCTTTTGAAATCTAAAGATTTGACTAGCGGCAACTTTCTTTCTCTGAAATATGCCTGACTGGGGTCTAGAGAGATCCTTGAGTCAGCCTTCCCACTCCCACACTCATTACCACAAGGGCTGCGGCAAGGAACTGAGTACTTAGTCTGGCAAATTTGCTGATTCCAGACCTGATATGATCCCAGATTCCCACAGTAGTTAGACTGCCACCAACAGCATGACAGAGTTGGCTGAGAGAAACACAATAATCATTTGAGATCCCATTCAGCCTGGTGAGTTTAAGTACCTTTTGGGTTGTTTGATCCTATAGTACCATGCTTTCAATTACTGTGAAGCCATTCTTAATCACTGGTAGAAAAAAGTGATCTTACCACAAAGCAGAGGAGCAAATATTCACAAAATAGAATAAAATCTTCCTTGTCCAAAACTATCTCCCTTCCTAATTACAGTATTTCTTCAAATTCCACTCTTAGAAATTTAGTCCTTGGTGTTTATAGCATGGTGGTTTTAAATCCTAAACATATTTGAAAGGGGAGACAAATTAAGCCAACAGCCAACAAACTTTTTCTATAAAGGGCCAGAGGGTATGTAGTCCACAAAGCCTAAAGTATTTACTATCTCATTTGCACATTCTTCTTTTTTCTTTCTTTCTTTTTTCACAATCCTTTAAAAATGTAAAGACTGTTAGCTCATAGAGCACCTGGCCGCTGGTCGTAGTCTGCGGACACCTGCATTAAACTACAGTGAGCTACTGTATAGCTGTAACCTAGTTTCTTGACTTAAAGCATCCAAAGAATAGGCATTTTGAGGAAAAGGACATAAAAGAGAAAAATGTTAATAATATCTGAAAACATCATATAACACTATCTGGTAGGTACTGGTCTAATCACGTCACCTGTATTAATCCATTTACGTCTATGATGGAAATAATATGATCTCCATTTTATGAATGACAAAACTGAAATAGAGGCTAAGTAACCTGCCCAAGCTCACACAGCTAATAAGTAACTGGAACCTAAGAAGTCCAACTCTAGAGTGTGTGATCATAACTGTGATGCTATGCTGACACTCAGAAAATAGTATTTTAATTCACTGTAGAAACTATAAAAATAGAAATATTTTTCTATAGAAATTAGAAAAAGAGGGCAAACAAATTCACCCATAATTCCATCACCTAGAAATAATCACTATTTACATTTTGTTTATATTCTTCCGGAATATTCCTATACATAAAATTCTTTCCTTTTTTCAACCTATGAGGTAGGTATAATTTTACAGATGAGGAAACTGAGGCTTACAAGGGTTAAGTGACTTTTTCAGGAACATAAAGCTGACGTGTGTGGAACCAGGATTTCAACCCAGGTTGTTGCTTCCAGAGCCTGTGTTCTTAACCCCCGGCCTATACTGTATTTGAGTTTATACTTACTCTTTCTCACTTTTCTCCCCACCTCCGCTCACGTGCTCGCTTTCTCTCTCAAACAAATAAATAAAATCTTAAAAAAAGAATGAAGAAAGGTAAGTTGGGCAGACAAAAACATCTCTGTCTACTACTACAGTTGGTGAGCCAGAATTGGAGGTGCGATCTCCCAGTCCAGTCCTCTTCTCATTCCTCTGTTTATTCATTTAGCACATATTTACTGAGCACTCTATCAGGATTGTATTTAGCTGCACATAACAGTGGTAGTTTACATAGCAAAATGTCTAGAGATGGAAGTGGGTTTTTGGCATCGTTTTCTAATACCAGATAGTCTCACAGTTTCCTAAGCACAGCACTGCACTTCTTTGCCTCCGATCCTTTGTTCACTTCTCTGCTCACCATATCCACTTGTTAGGCACTTAGTCTCGGTTTGTTAGGGCTGTTATAACATAAATGCCATAGGCTAAGTTGTTTAAACAACAGACATTTATTTGTCACAGTTCTGGAAACTGGGGAGTCCAGATCAAGGTGGCGGCAGATTTGGTGTTCAGTGAAGTCCCACTTCCTGGTAGTTGACTGTCTTCTCAATGTGTCCTCACATAGCAGAAAGGAGTAGGAGAGCTCTTTGTGGTTTCTTTCATAAGGGCATTAATCCCCTTCACAAGGGCTTCAGCCCCATAACCTCATTACCTCCCAAGGCCCCTTGCCTAATATCATCACATTGGATGTTAGGATTTCAATGTATACATTTTGGGGGAAACATATTCAGTCCATAACAGTCTCTTAACCTAGAAAGTGTGATACCATCTCTCCCTGAAGCTTTTCCAAACCCCCATTTGGAGTAAATCTCTCCCATTTCCATATCTCTGTAGCACTTTGTGCAATCAGTATAACACCAAATTTATTCTGCCTTGTGTTTAAATTAATATGGTGCATACATATCAATCCCTGCATGATACCGTGATTTCTTAAGGGCACAGACTGAGTCTCATTCTTCTTTGTGGAACCCAGATGCCAACTGTTCTCCCATCCTCCGACTGCACCATGTACATCCTCCCTGCTAGACCCAGAACCACTTTGAGTTCTGCCAAAGTAAACCGTATCACCTGAAAACATTAGTGAGCAAAGTGGACTTCACTGCAGGTTTTGTCATGGAGATGACTTACCACACTACACAGAAAAACAACTCTCAGATCCTTTGTTAGACCCACTGGCTCACATTTTCTTCCTTTTGGCCTGTCGTTCTGACTTCAAACTCCTCTCCGCATTATTTTACCTAAATTCAGAGGTGCTTCAGCCCTAGCTCCCATTGGCACACCCAAACCCAGCATGAAGCTCAGCAAAATAAAGTCCCATATAGGTAGCAGGTCCCACTCTTCTCCGTAGTGGGGGTTCAAAACAGCAGATAATATTAAATAATGCTAATAATATTTAGTATTTATTTTGCATAAGGTACTGTCATCCCTGCAAGGCATATTTTATTATTCCCATTTTACAGTTGAGAAAAGGGAGGGATGAAGAGGTTAAACAAATAAATAAATATCACACAGCCAAAAAGTAGGAACCAGAAATCCAACCCAGGCACTTTGAATCCAGAGCCTGGGCCCTTAATAATTAACCTCCACTAATTTTTATAGCACCTAATACCATGCCTTTACTAATAAGTACATCAAAGTGTTGGTTGGATTAAATTTACTTGTATTTCTAAGATCATCAGAAATATGCAGTTTCTTATGTTTCTTTCTTTCCAGTTGCAAGCATTTATTTTTGTTTATGAAATACCAAATATCCATTATAAGAAAAAACACATTATGTTAAATTAAAGCAAAAATTATGAGTATATTGCAACTTTTGCTAGTTTTATTTTTCTCAGCTTTATTGAGGTATAATTGGCAAATAAAAGTTGTATAATATTTAAGCTGTACAACATGATGATTGATATACCTGTACATTGTGAAATGATTACCACAAATCCTTACAAACAGATTAACACATCCATCATCTCACATAGTTATGATTATTTTATGGTGTGCTAAGAATACTTAAGAGCTATTCTCCACAAATTTCAGATACACAATACAGGATTATTAACTATAGTCACTGTACATCCATCCTTATGGATATCTAAAGCTTTCTGTTTGTACTGGTATTAAGTGAATGAATGAACTGACTAATTTACTGACTATGCAACTCAGCTTCCTCATCTGAAAATTTGTTCATTCAGTTGGTCATTTAATATTTATCCATCTGTGGGCACTAGAGAAACAATGAAGCATAAGAAACACTCCTTGCCTTTAACACGTCTGTGGAGATATTCACAGTCCAAAAGAAAAGTGTTAAACCAGATAATATCGAAGGTCCCTTCCAGCTCTAAAATTCTGTAATTCTGTTGAGTGGGAGGTTTGCTCTCCTTGTACAGAGGTGGTGGGTGACTGTCGTGTAGACACTGGGAAGAGGAGATGGAGATGGGGCTGCTTGTCAAATGATTACTGAGGAGAGAATTTCAGGCTGCCCCTGAACCAAATAACAAGGAACGGGAAGCCTTGCCTACTGCCCTCCAGCCTTCCTCACTGCACTCCTGACTCCACTCTCTGCTCAGATGGCTGGTGTCCCTCTGCTGCCCTCTGAGTCCTCCAGATCCCATTTTGACACTAGGTTAGCCGACTGACCATGCGTGTTCCCTACTCAGAGCTGCCAGTAGAGCTTCCCTCTTCACTTTTTCCCAGCAGCTGGACACTTGATCCTTTCACTCTGTCACTGTCATATCCTGCTGTTCTCAGGCCTAGCTGCACATCACCCAGGGAGCTTTTTACACACACTGAAGCCCAACTCTCCACCTCTAGGGATTCTGATTTAATTGGTTTGACATGGGGCCCAGATACTGGTCTAGTTTTTTGTTTTTGTTTTTTAAATCCTCAGCAGATGAGGGATGCCTGGGTGGTTCAGGTCATGATCCTAGGGTCCTGGGATCGAGTTCCACATCAGGCTCCTTTCTCAGCGGGGAGCCTGATTCGTCCTCTGCCTGCCACTCCCTCTGCTTATGCTCTCCCTCTCTCTCTGACAAATAAATTATAAAACCTTTTTTAAAAAAATCCTCGGCAGATGATTCTAATGTATAGCCACAATTGAGAACTACTATACTTCAGACACTGGAGTTGCTTAATTTTCCCTTGCTGGTTAAGGCCCCACTCTGGATTCTGTTCCCAGCCAGGGAAAATTCAAGGCTGGCAGCTCAGCAGCTCAGCAGCTCAGGGCTTAATCCCACTGTGGCCTGGACTCCCAGTTCCAGCAATTAAAGGCTGTTGTTATTCCTTGTGATTAAGCTCCTACCCCAAAGGAACACGGAGAGTAAAAGAAGGCGAAACAGTTGCTGGGGAAGCAAAACAGCAGGTGTTTACTCTGATGCCCTCCCACTTCCTTCTGTCCTTCCCGCCATTCCCTGCTCAAACCTCGGTAACAAAGTTGTCCTGAGTAAAGAGTGTCTCTTTGGTGACGGGCATGGATAGGAAATTAATTATCTGACCTAACATCTCTCAGCCATACGTATGTCAAGCCAGATGTTTCTCTTTATTTGACTACATGCACCTCTATTGGTGATACCTTAGTTTCCCAGAGACATTTCATCTTTAACTTCCTTTCCTTTCTTCTCCCTCTTTGAACTTGTATTTAGCTAATTCCAGAGTCTTCTCTCTCTTGATCCATTTTTACAAACCTCCCTCACTATGACTGTGATCACACCTAAGCATAAGACTAATACCAGAGTAGGGTGCCTGGGTGGCTCAAATAGTTAAGTGTCTGCCTTCGGCTCAGGTCATGACCTCAGGGTCCTGGGATCGGATGCTGGGATCGGGTCCTGGGATCGGGTCCTGGGATTGGGTCCGCATCAGGCTGCCAGCTCAGCAGGGAGTCTGCTTCTCCCTCTCCCTCTGCTCCTCCCCCTGTTCATGCTCTCTCTCTCTGTATCTCTCTGTCTCAAATGAATAATAAAATCTTAAAAAAAAAAAAAAAAAGACTAATACCAGAATAAAGGGAAGTGACATTTTTTAAAGTGTAGTTTTGGTGTGAAAAGGGAAACAACCTTTAGAGTCCATGAAAGTGCTAAAAAAACTCGTCACAATTCCCACAAAAATCTCTATTTTCTTTGTTGTCCTCTAATAAAACCTTTCAGTCAAAAACCAACATTTAACATAAATGTTATTTTTTTTTGAGAGACAGAGAGAGGTGGGGGAAAGGCAGAGGGAGAAGGAGAGAGAGAATCTTAAGCAGGTTCCATGCCCAGCATGGAATCTGATGTGGGGCTCCATCTCATGACCCTGAGCCAAAATCAAGAATCAGACGCTTAACTAACTGAGCCACCCAGGCACCCCATCATAAGTGTTTTTTTCATCAGTTTGTTGTTTTCTGCTTTGATACTTGTTTTACAACGGTTTTGGTTTTTACTGTGTTTTTTTTTTTTTCTACTACTATTTCTTATAACACTTCATTTTGTGGATTACAGTAGTCCCCCCTTATCCTCAGGGGATATGTTCCAACACCTCCAGTGGATGCCTGCAACCATGGATAGCCCTGAACCCTATATGTACTATTGTTTTTTCCTATACATACTTACCTATGATAAAGTTTAATTTATAAATTAGGCACAGTAAGAGAGTAACAACAATTGGGCGCCTGGGTGGCTCAGTCGTTAAGCGTCCGCCTTTGGCTCAGGTCATGATCCCAGTGTCCTGGGATCGAGGCCCACATTGGGCTCCTTGCTCAGTGGGGAGTCCAGTTCTCCCTCTCCATCTGTCCCTGCTTGTGTCCCCTCTCTCGCTGTGTCTCTCTCTGTCGAATAAATAAATAAAATCTTTAAAAAAAAAACAATAACTAATAATAAAAGCAGTTATGACATATACTATAACAAAACTTATGTAAATGTGGTCTCTCTCTCAAAATATCTTACTGTACTGTACTCACCCTTCTTCTTCTTGTGATGATGTGAGATGATAAAATGCGTACATGATGAGAAGTGAGGGGAATGACGTAGGCATCGTGACATAGTGTTTGGCTACTGTTGACTTCCTGCTGATTCGTCAGAAGGAGGATCATCTGCCTCTGGACTGTGGTTGACCACAGGAAATTGAAACCACAGAAAGTGAAACCACAGGTAAGGGGGGCCTACTGTATTCTTAGAAGATTAGCACCACCTATAACGTTGTCTTAGTTGAAAATTCCACTTGAGTACCAAAGTTTTGGAACCCAACTCATCTGTAAATTGAGGACTGCATGAATATACCTAGGCACTCCCTTAACTAAGAGGTCTGCTTTTCCAATGTCACAGGGGCTGTTCTTAAGATTTCCCAAAGGAGAGGAATGAATATGAAGGCAGATTTTAATGACATCCATTTCTTTTGATAACATTGATGACTTCCCAGCCATCAGTGAGACGGCAGGAGTTACTCTCTTCTTTGGCCCTGGAGAATCTGCTATACATATGATTTTCCCAATGTCGAGGACAGTATCATGACACAGTACCCCTTACCCACTTAATTACTCTGACAATCTGAAGAAGCAATTCTTATCATAATGTCTACACCTATTCTCAGAAAAGTGCTTTTTCAAATCAAACATTTGTCTAATTAAACATATGTTCTAAAATATATTCATTTTTCTTGACATTAAATATAAATCTTAGTTTGATTGTTCTCTGTTTTGACCAGGTACTGTGATTCTCTGTGAACATTAGCAAAAGACAAAAAAGAAAAAAGAATTTTTAAATGTTTTAAAGCACATAAAACATTTTTTTCTATTATATAATGAAGTATGTGTTCTGTATTGCTCAAGAGTATCACAATCATGATTTATGATCTTGATGTATTTTTAATACATATTTAAATTAGTCATTATGAATCAGATATCCTAAGATCATTTAATTAATTACCTGTATTATCTAACCCCTACTTAAATTTCTTTTCTAGACATATTACTCCTACAGACTAAATTATTCATCTCACCAAACTTTCTAAGCTGACAAAGCTAGCTGAAGTGCTATTGTGAAAGCAAGTCTCAGCTCAACAAATACTTTTTCTTTTATTAAAAGATAAGGGTAAAGAACTATTATGTCTAAAAATAGATACTTGGAGCTTAAAATCTGTCAGACCATATGTTGTACAACTCCAAGATCCAGGAAACAAAGACATCTTTCTCCTGGGGGTATGTATTATTATTCATTCTAGGGGATCAAGTACCAGTCCATATGTATGACTAAACATCGTTAGAAGAGAAACCGATTATGAATTCCTGGGGATAGTAAAGGGAAAATATGAGTCAGTTCGCACTGATCTGATCTGCATGTATTTGTCCTTGTGTTATGAGAATGCATGTGACAGTGTGATTTTTTTCCCCCCAATGTCCTTGAGATTTCTTTTAAGGAAATTACTTTTCTTGTTTCTCTCTGGCAGTCAATGGAATGACCACAAAATATAAGATCTGAGACAATCTTTACCTATAAGCAAGATAGCATTTTATAAACTGTTAGACAATCTTTATAATTCTTTTTCTGTATTTAAATTTTAACCTTTTTTTCCTTGTGGATATGTTATTTTATTGTTTTAAGGTTTAAAAACTCCTTTTAAAATTGAAGTAAGTTTTCAAACCTACTGCCACTAATGTCTAAATATGTTCTACATATGTGGTACACATTCTGTAACATTGAATATATTTTATATGGTGCAAACTCAACCATCTTCAGAGATTCAGTTATAGTCTGATGCTAGAATATCATTCTGAGACTGTGTACATTAGTACACTGAAGCAATTTGGCAGTTACTAAGTTCGGACCACAAACAATTCCAACCTCCAGCGGGGATTCTTCTCTGCCTTTATAACTATCAGGTCTCCACTTCTCTTTAGATTGCAGAGACCCAGCTACATTGGCATATTTATAAAGCCATACACTTTTAAAATGTTAAGGGTAAGAGGTTCAACCGCTCTCTAATTACTTGGCAATGATTGCACAGGCTAATTTTAAAGGTAGAAATGTCTGTTCTTTGTCAACTAACAAAAGACCTGCAGTCCTCTTCAAGTGATGGAAGGGGAAAGAGGAAATGAAAAGTAATATCAGACAGTGTATTTCTTCTCGGACATGAGGCTATATTTCTTTTAGTTTTTAGAAATATTTGTGTGTACATGTATGTATATGTAAAGAAAAGTGTACACACATGATATAAAGATACAAAAGAATACTCAATATAAACCTAAATCTCTCCTTTTCCTTAGTTACCCAGTTCCCCTCTCTGGAGGCAAACATTGTACCCAGTCTCTTGGAGATTCTTCCAACAATAATTCATGCATTTGCCAACATACATGTATAAGTTCCCTCTCTCTCTTCCTCTTCCTTCACTCTAAAGGTAGTATACCATATACTTTTCTCTGTTCCTTGAGTTTTCATTCTTAAAGATTGTTCCAGGGGCACCTGGGTGGCTCAGTCAGTTAAGCATCCAAATCTTGGTTTCGGCTCAGGTCATGATCTCGGGGTCGTGAGATCGTGCCCTGCCTCAGGCTCCATGCTCAGGGCAGAGTCTGCTTGAGATTCTCTCCCTTTTTCTTTCTCTCCCCCTCTGCCCCTCTCCCCACTCAGGTGCATTCTGTCTCTCTCTCTCTCTCTCTCTCTCTCAAATAAATAAAATCTTTAAAAAAATAGATTGTTCGAAATCAGTATATATAAAAGTCATTATTTTTATACTGTCTGTATAGTAATCCACTGTACAAATACACCATAATTCAACTAAACAGTCCTTAATAACATTTACTGTTTCCCATCGTTTACTATTACAAATAGGCTGCAAAAAAAAATTTCATTTGCATATATTTTGTGTTGTACATATGCAAGATTATAGAATAAAAACCTAGGAGTTTAAATTATTGGGTCAAAGAGTATGAGCATTTTTAATTTTGACAAATAGAACCAAGTTGCCCTCCATGAACATTGTACCAATTTTCACTCCTAACAGCAATATATGAGAAGGAAGCAATGTTTTTGACTAGGACCCACTTCATATTTATACTCCAAAAGAAATGAAAGCATCAATATATTTTTTTACATGTTATAAATGTCAGGAAACTCTAGCATTTGGGAAATAATAAAATACAAAGTAAGAGATAGCAAGCTGACAGAATATAGTAACCATTTCATACTTTGTTGATAAGCAAGAAAACTACCATCATGTTACAAGAGATTTTTGAATTATATTTTCCAAAACCATGAAAACTGTTAAATCTTCGTATTTCTAATGATAATGCTATTATTAAAAGTAATAGAGTTATTGCCCATAATAATGATAACAAAAGAGGAAATATTGTATGGAATATACAAAACTGTCATGATATATAACACAAATATACAATTGGACTGTGACTTTTTAAAAATCTGTATTGTAATAATAGGTATCGCAATGTTCTAAGACACAAATTAGCCCTCAAATTTACTAACAGTTATTCTGGAAGTACATCTTAAAATAATTTGGGGGGAAAAAAAGCCCTTGTTAGATATATTTAGTTGTGCTATAAAACTTCTTGACCAAAAGACCAGATACTATATTATTCATAAAGTGAAAAAAGTTTTATAAACTTATAAAAATAGTAGAAATGGTACAGAAAAATCTAAGTGCATAGTTTTGGAGGTAGGAGCCTTATGGAATATGAATATAAAAACTCTTCTCCCTTGGTAAGGTTCCTATGAGTACCAGGTAATTGTTCCATAAAAAAGAGACTAAGTATGCATTGGCACCAGCTCAGATTGTCACTTCTAAATTTTTGTGATGTAAATAGGTAAAAATGTATTTTTATGAAGAATTGATGAATTATGATTAGAGCAATCTGTCCTATAAAATTTCATAGCAATAATATGAATTATAATTTAAAAAATTAAAAAAAATTCAAGTCACCTTTATTAAGAAAAGAGTCTCAAGAATTCTCAACCATCTTTTTGTCATCCAAAGTTTATTTTGTCATTCAAAATTCATGCTTAACTGAAAGTTAATACCACTGCGTGTATTTTTCTGATAATATTACAGGGATTGGGCCAGATAGTTCAGTGGGCAACCTCATTGTTGAAAATACCACTGTGTGTATTTTTCTGATAATATTACAGGGATTGGGCCAGATAGTTCAGTGGGCAACCTCATGTTGAAACCTCATTATAGAAGTAGCTGAACAAGCAGTTTTAAAGACAAAATTCGACACAGCTGGTTATCCCATTTAAATTGTGTCTAAAAAATACCAAAGAAAACAATTTGGTCAAACAACTAGTCAAGTCAATGAAACATAAAATCAGTCAAACCTGTCTTTTGGCATCAAGTAAGGAACAAACTGTCACTTGACTGGATATTTCATATTTCACCCAAATGCTGTAATTGTAGCTCTATCCTCAGATGACAGTGAAAACAAGGTGGCAAAAATACTTCTTCACAAGAGTCCTTTAAAATTAACATAATTATGTAACTCTGTCATGTATTTCAACACAACACATTAGTCACCACTTAGGACTACAACGTAGGATGCACATCACATGACAGTGAAGTAGCACTGCTCTTTAAGAAGAATGGGCAGAAATGTACTGGGGCGCCTGGGTGGCTCAGTCGGTTAAGCGTCTGCCTTCAGCTCAGGTCATGGTCCCAGGGTCCTGGGATCAAGCCCCGCATCGGGCTCCTTGCTCCGCAGGAAGCCTGCTTCTCCCTCTCCCACTCCCCCTGCTTGTGTTCCCTCTCTCACAGTCTCTCTGTCAAATAAATAAATAAATAAAAATCTTTTAAAAAGAAAGAATGGGCAAAAGTGTACTAAAATGATTGTATTTAACACTAATATTAAATCTTCTGTCCTGATTCTCTCACAATTGCCTTTTCATCATCATCACTGTTACCGTCACCATTTCTAGCGTCAGCATCATATGTGATACTAAAACGTTAAGTAAAGTATAAAGGGTCAATTCTTTATACTATTGTCTTTTTGGCACTGATTTCACTTCTGCAACTATTTGATGTTGGCCATCTTAGGCCTGGAATTTCACACACTAGTAGTATATTCTCTTGAGAAGATACCATTTCATGCAATTCAGAAGTATAAAGACAATGGATTTGTTATCTCTTCAGATAAACAAGTCTGCTCATACAAATGTAGGAGTCAACCTCAGGATTTCTAGAATAATGTATTTTACATGTTCCCCAGGTGCTGCTACCATGGTGACAGGCTAACTGGTAACATTCCGGACTGCTTTATTTCAACAGCTGGTTACATTATTTCTTAAAGCAGAAAAATGATTTTAAAAAATGAATGTTGAAAACATAATGTTTCTCAAGTCATTGCTCCTTTTTCTGTGTATCTATGATGCTGTCCCAGCTAACCACAAGATCTAGACTTCATTAGTATCCAATGAATTTCTCATGTGCAATTTCTGCTGTTTTCTTCATCTTTATGTTAGTCTTTTGAAAGTTATTGAATTCATTAAGAAACAGGACATTAAGCACCTTAACAACCAGTATCTGCAGAGCCAACCAAAAATCATCCATTGATTGGATTGGAATGGATTGGATTCAGTTACTAAAATATCCAGAAAAAAACAGGATGAATTATTTCTTTTTAAATTATGTTTAATTGTTTTTGAAACAAAGATTACCAAATGAAGAAATTAGCCAGACATGTAATTACTTTTTTTCACACTTGCAAAAAGATTCTAAGATAAGATCATAATGATTTATTTTCTATAAAATAGATATACGTAATGAATGCTTTACAAATGAGGAAATTGTGGCTCAGAGGAGTTAGATAACTTGTCTACAGTTACACAGTAAGGTTATGTCAGAGCTGAACTTGAAACCAGATCTATCAACTCTAAATCCCATGCTCACTTATTTTGTAAGTGAAAGCAAAGATGTTTCATAAATATTCATCTCCAGAGAACAGAGCCAGAGGAAATTAATTTAAATCATAACAGGAAGTATTGAAGTTAGTTATAGAGAAAGGTATTTTAACAATGAGGATGGGATGGGGAAAGGAGCATCTAGGGGGTTACTACTATAGCATTGCTAGTGTTCCAGTTCTTATATTGAGTGGTGGGTTGACTGTTGCTCATTATATCACCATATTATATCTCTTATGCATGTGTTACTATTTTCAGTATGTATTAAAATATGTAATAAAAACATTTTAAAAGAAAATTTTAAAACATATGAGTTATTGAGGGATGTTGTGAAATTTTTGTCTAAGTATCTTAAAAAATAAAAACAGTTTCCCCTGGGTAAACTCAATGTAATTAATGAGTGGGTTCCATGCAGCCCCCCATGGTGCACAAAGTTCTGATCGAATACTTATCATTACTGTTTCGTTGCTATTTCTGTGTCAGAACTCAAATAACTCCACTTGGTATTAAGAGAAAATCTGCTCCTAAAATAAGATTAGAACAAAATCCCAAGAGGATTAATTCTTCTAGGAAGGTCATTCTGATTCAAGTGGACAATTTTGAATTTGAAATTTACTACTAGGGTAACTCCTATTAAAACCAACATGCACCTTTCCTTTATATTAAGATACTAGATTGAGTTTTTAAAATAACAAATCACTGTAACATCATCACATTAAAGAGGAAACATGTCCATTTTCTCAAAATAGCAGTAGTTTCTTTTTGTTTGCATAAGTGACCTTAATAAAAACAGGCTAATTCACAATTGCTATTGAGTATTACCCTGTTCTCACAGATACATGATTGACCAACCCATACTGTGGTTTGGTTTTTGGGTTTTTTTTCGTTTTTGTTTTTTTTTTTTTTTTTTAATTTTCTTATGTTATGTTAGTCACCAGTCACCACATCAAAAACTTATGACGTATTGTATGGTTTTATTTATTTTTGTTGTAAAAGCAATCAAGCTTATGGTCATAACAAGTCAGCCCCCAATCCAACCTTTCAGTGGTAAACATTGTCTTTTACCATTTTTTAAATCTCTGCACCCAACATGGGGATTAAATTTACAACCCCAAGTTCGAGAGTCACGTGCTCTACTGACTGAGCCAGTCAAGTGCCCCTGTCTTTTACCTATTTGTAGTCGGTTCTTTTTATTACCTCCGTAACTCTAAATGACATTTCTATAATACTATTTTTTCATTTTATTTGAACTTCTTAAATTTTAGTTGTTTTTTTTTAATAAAAACAATCTCACAGCATTTATTGTCCTCTGGTAATAACGTAAAGGTAATCAAAACAATGTTTTAGAACTACACTCCCAACAAAGGACATCTAAAAAAACGAACTACATGGCCTTTTCAAGAATTTCTCACTTCATTGATCATTTCTAGTTGGAGACACTTTGGAGCAGGGTAATATTACCTCCTTTTAGCATGATCCGACCCAGTTGTTTTCTTGACTTTGTTTTAGAATGAATCTCTTCGGCATCATCTAATACGAGGTTCATGTACTCATCAAGACCAATGATAAAGCCCTCTATTCGCATGTTCACTTGCTCCTAAAGCCACACCTGAATTCAAGATCTATTTTGCAAGTATCTGAAGATGAGGTTGATGGGCTGAACCATCACCTTCTGCACTTTTTGGCCCTGGCCATGGTACGCCATGGTGGAAGCCGACCTTAATTCTTTACTTGTATTGAAATTGCATTTATATAACCTAAAAAGTCAAATACTACTACAAGGCTTAAATGAAGACTAGTAGACTTTGAGGGTCCTGTTTTGTTCTGTCTCTCTTAAGCCAGGCTCACAGGCAACTTCTTTCAACTCTTATCTCTTTCTTTAATTATTTCTATTCATAATTCTAAATAATATGCTTATACTGTTTTATTCCATTTTAGGTGTTTATATATAACCTTTTTATTATGAAAAATCTGGATTCAGTTCCTGTATGTTACTTACCCACATTCCTTTTTTAAAAAAGAACAAAAACAAGATTTTATTTTTAATAAATTTCCACCCAGCATGGGGCTCGAACTCACAACCTTGAGATCAACTGATTGAGCCATTCCTTTTTACGCATCTTCAATTTTTGGTCAAATCATTTGACCATTATTTTACGTATTACTATACAAATGTTGTTCATAACTAAGCTACATAGTGTTTAGTTTTCTATTTCCTGTTATAATTGTTTCATGAACTCTTCAAAAGTGCAGAAGTCCTTTCCTTATAAGCCAACATACCAGGTGAGCTTTATGAGCAACAAACCAGGTTCTGGTTTGATCTCCTTCAGTCAAGCTCATTCTGCCTCTGTTTGGTAGATCACTCTCCAGACATTCTGCATGGTGAGAGCCTAGAATTTTACTAAGTATTATCCTATTTTTTTCCTTTGTCTCTCCTCTTGTGTTGAATCTATTATTTCTTGTAGCCTATATCTTTATTTCTTGGGGTTTTTTTTCTCATTTTAGTGTAGTTATCATTGATAGCACCTTTTTAAACAATTTTTTAAATTTAAATTCAATTAACATATAATGTATTATTAGTTTGAGAGGTAGAGGTCAGAGAGGTCAGAGGTCATCAATCTTATGTAATACCCAGTGCTCATTACATTACATGCCCTCCTTAATGCCCTCCTTAATCACCCAGTTACCTCATCTCCCCCACTCCCCTCCCCTCCAGAAACCCTCAGTTTGTTTCCTATGAGTAAGAGTCTCTTATGATTTGTCTCCCTCTCTGATTTTGTCGTTTAATTTTTTCCTCTCTTCCCTTTTAATCCTGTTTTGTTTCTTAAATTCCACATATGAGTGAGATCATATAATTGTCTTTCTCTGATTGACTTATTTCGCTTAGCATAATACCCTCTAGTTCTATCCACATCGATGCAAATGGCAAGATTTCATTTTTGATGGCTGAGTAGTATTCAATTATATATATATATCATGTCTTCTTTATCCATTTATCTGTCCATGGACATCTGGGCTCTTTCCATAGTTTGGGTTTTGTGGACATTGCTGCTATAAACATTGGGGTGTAGGTGCCCCTTTGGATCACTACATTTGTATCTTTGGGGTAGATAACTAGTAGTGCAATTACTGGGTCACTGGGGAGCTGTATTTTCAACTTTTTTGAGGAACCTCCATACTGTTTTCCAGAGTGGCTGCACCAGCTTGCATTCCCACCAGCAGTGTAAGAAGGTTCCTCTTTCTTGGCATCCTCACCAACATTTGTTGTTTCCTGACTTGTTAATTTTAGCCATTCTGACCAATGTGAGGTGGTATCTCACTGTGGCTTTGATTTTTATTTCCCTGATGCCAAGTGATGTTGAACATTTTTTTCATGTGTCTGTTGGCCATTTATATGTCTTCTTTGGAGAAATGTCTGTTCATGTCTTCTGTTCATTTCTTGATTGGATTATTTGTTCTTTGGATGTTGAGTTTGATAAGTTCTTTATAGATTTTGGATACTAGCCCTTTATCTGATAAGACATTTGCAATTATCTTCTCCCATTCTGTCAGTTGTCTTTTGGTTTTGTCGACTGTTTCCTTAGCTGTGCAAAAGCTTTTTATCTTGATGAAGTCCCAATAGTTCATTTTTGCCTTTGTTTCCCTGGCCTCCAGAGATGTGTCTAGTAAGATGTTGCTGTGGCCAAGGTCACAGAGGTTGCTGCCTGTGTTCTCCTCTAGGATTTTGATGGACTCCTGTCTCACATTTAGGTCTTTCATCCATTTTGAATTTATTTTTGTGTATGGTCTAAGAAAGTGGTCCAGTTTCTTTTTTTTTTATGTTGTCCAGTTATCTTAACACCATTTGTTGAAGAGACATTCTCTTTCCCATTGGATATTCTTCCTACTTTGTCAAAGATTAATTGACCGTATAACTGTGGGTTCATTTCTGGGTTTTCTATTCTCTTCTATTGATCTATGTGTCATTTTTGTGCCAGAACCATACTGTTTGATTACTACAGCTTTGTAATATAACTTGAAGTTGAAATTGTGATGCCTTCAGCTTTGTTTTTCTTTTTCAAGGTTGCTTTGGCTATTCAGGGTCTTTTGTGGTTCCATACAAATTTTAGGGTTGTTTGTTCTAGCTCTGTGAAAAATGTTGTTGGTATTTTAAAAGGAATTGCATTAAATGTGTAGATTGCTTAAGGTAGTATAGACATTTTAACAATATTTGTTTTTCCAATCCATGAGCACAGATTGTCTTTCCATTTCTTTGTGTCATCTTCAATTTCTTTCATCAGTATTTTATAGTTTTTAGAGTACAGGTCTTTCACCCATTTGGTTAGGTTTATTCCTAGGTATCTTATTGTTTTTGGTAGAATTGTAAATGGGACTGATTCCTTAATTTCTCTTTCTGCTGCTTCATTATTGGTATATAGAAATGCAACAGATTTCTATATGTTTATTTTGTATCCTGTGACTTTACTGAATTTGTGTTTCAATTCTAGCATTTTTTCAGTGGAGTCTTTCAGGTTTTCTGTGTATAGTATCATGTCATCTGCAAATAGTGAAAGTTTTACTTCTTCCTTGCCAATTTGGATGCCTTTTATTTCTTTTGTTGTCTGATTGCTGTGGCTAGGACTTCCAGTACTATGTTGAATAAAAGTAGTGAGAGTGGACATCCTTGTCTTATTCCTAACCATAGAGGAAAAGTTCTCGGTTTTTTCCCCAGTGAGGATGATATTAGCTGTGGGTTTCATGTATGGCCTTTATTATGTTGAGGTATGTTCCCACTAAGTCTACTTTGTTGAGGGTTTTTATCATGAATGGATGTTGAACTTCATCATTTGCTTTTTCTCTGTCTGTTGAAATGATTATAGGATTCTTATCCTTTCTTTTATTAATGTGGTGTATCACATTGATTGATTTGTGAATATTAAACCACTTTCACAATCTAGGAATAAATCCCACTTGAACTTGAATAAATCCCACTTGTTTTTTTAATGTATTGTTGGATACAGTTTGCTAGTATTTTATTGAGAATTTTTGCATCTATGTTCCTCAGGGACATTGGCCTGTAGTTCTCTCTTTTATTGGTGTCTTTATGTGGTTTTGGTATCAGAGTAATGCTGGCCTCATAGAATGAATTTGGAAGTTTTCATTCCTTTTCTATTTTTTGGAATAATTTGAAAAGAATAGGTATTAACTCAAGAACTTAGCTTTTTATTCCAAAAAAATTATATGCTGTTGGAGAGTTCTGAGCAGAAATGTGACTGCTCTGACTTTCCGTAGCTGGGTAAATAATGGCCTAAGGGCAGAGTAGGACAAGCACTTAGAATGCTATTGCAGTAATTCAGATGAGAAGTAGTAGTGGCTTGGACTAGAGTAGAGCAGTGGTAGTAGAGATATAAAAAATGGTCAAATCCTGGGTATATTTTAAATGTAGAGCTAACAGTATTTGCTGACTTACTAGATGTGGAATGTGAAAGAGAGGAGTCAAGCATGACTCTAACGTTTTTAACTGCAAAACTAGAAAAAAGGAGTTGCCCTTAAGTGAGGTAGGAAAGCCTGTGGGAGGAACAGATTGGAGGGTATATATCAATAGCTCAGTTTTGGTCATATTGAATTTGAGATACCAAGTGAAGATAACAAATAGAGAGTCTGGGGAGAAGTCCAAGCTGAGATGTAAACATAAGAATCTTCAGTATACTGATGGTATTTAAAGTCATGTGCCTGGATGAGATCACTTAGGGATCACTTTGCACTTAGTTGATACAAAAGTCAAGGACTGAGCTCTGAGGCACTCCAACAGGTGGGGGTTGAGGAGATGAAAAGGAATTGGTAGAAAAGACAGAGAAGGAGCAGTCAGAAAGTTAAGAGGAAAACTAGGTGAATGTCATACATCCCTGCAAGTCAAGTGAAGAAGTGTCCCAAGGAGGAGAGAGTGATCATGTGTGTGTCAAATCCTGCTGGTAGATCAAAGAAGATGAGGCCCAGGAGTTGATCTTAGACTTGTCATCATGGAGATCATCAGAAACTTCTGGAAGAGAGTTTCAATGGCATAATAGAAATGAAAAAGAGGTTAGAGTGGGCCCAAGAGAAGTAGGCAGAGAGAAACGGGAGATAGTGGGAGTGTTGAGAAGGAAATAATAGAGAATAGAGAAGGGAAAAAATAGAGCAATGGCTGGAGAAGTGAAGTTAAGAGAAGGTTGGTTTTGTATATACACAGAGAGAGAAAGAGAAAGACTGTATTCTAATGAAAAATGATGCTGTAGAACGAGAAAATTTGATGATTCAGGAGAGAAAGGGAAGAATTGCTAGAGCAATCTCCTTGAGTAGGTAAGGAAGGACAAAAATCTAATGCAAAGAGAAGTTTGCCTTTGCTTAGAGAGGTCATCAAAACTAATGAGAGTAAGTAGAACACTGGTCTCATGATGCAGGTAGAAGGATGTTGTAGTGGTATGTGTATGTGGAAGACCTTTCTTTTAATTGTTTCCAAATTTTTCTCAGCAAAAGAAAGGGGAGGTTGTTAGCTGAAAGTGAGGATGCTGGAAGAGGGTTGGAGTTCAATAAGAGAGGAGATGGCATGAAGTAGTCAGTAAGAGAATGAATCATGGAAATATATCATGAGTAATGTAGCATTGAGAGCCCACTAGGGGTTAGTGTCATTAATTTAAAGCAAAACCATTCAGCACGGTTTTTCTGTAGTCTTATTGAGGAGGGTTGGGTACAAAGAGTGAGCTTAGAGTTGGATTTAACCAGAGTTGTGGCTTTCTCAAGCAAGGGCAAAGAAGGAAGAAGGGCAAGGGAGATGAGGATACAAGATCTCTTTATCCCCAGAGTTCTAGAATTTCTCAGTGACTACCCTGGTCAAGTACTTGCATACATTATGCTAGGCAATCTGTGGGCTCTTTCAAAGTAGAATGTCATGCTCTTTCTTTCTGAGAATCAGTTCTCTTGTATTTTTTTTTTTCATATCTATCTCCTCCATTTTCTCTGTTATCACTTTCTAAAATTCCTACTAGTTGGATGTTAGACCTCTTATTTTCTTATTTTTTCTCATGTATCTCCTTCTCTGACTTGTTTTCTGAGAAATTTTCTAAAGATCAGTTTCCAACTCTTCTATTGAAAATTTCATTTTCACCATTCTTTTTATTTTCCAAGAGCTTATTCTTAGTCACTTAATATTACTTCTTTATAGCCTTCTATTTTTGCCTCATGTACACAAACAATACCATCTCTTTATCTCTGGGGATATTCATTACATGTGCTTAAAAATTTTTTCCCCTCTGTATACTGTCTCTTAAAATTTTTTTTTCACTCTCTATACTCTTGCTGTTTTCTCTAAGTTCCTTGTTTATTTTGGCTTCCATTCTAAATGTTAAAAGTTTACTTCAAGTATCTGGTAATTCTTGATTGTTTGTATGTGTATATATATTGGCCAGGGCTTATTGATGAGTGGGCTCCTCTAAGGGAGATTTGACAGGGCTATTGACTTAGAGAGGCTCCAATTACTTTCCCTTGGATTTATCCATTTCCTCAGGATTTTTGCAATATCCCATATGGGAGTATATGTCTAGCCTCCAAAATTCTGGAAACCAAGAAGGGAAATGGGGGCAGAGAGGTTTGCTAAATCTTGTATCAGTTGGGCTCTTCACTCCTAACCTCAGCTATTCCTGGTGTCTATAGGTTCAGAACCTCTCTAATTCAGAATTTCTAGATAGGACTTCTGGTATCCAGCTCTCCACATCAGGAGCTTGGAAGTCTGTTCTAACAAGTGAAAAGCTGAACAGGCTGAAAAATCAACAATTCTTCTTTCATCCGTGAGAGGGGAGGACATAGGGCAGGTAACTGCTCCCAAGACTGGATAGATGAGTAAATACAGGGAAGTCCTGACTAGCGCAAAGACTCAGGGATGGAACTGGCTGGAGAAACCAGTGCTGAGATCAGAAAAGCTGAACTGTAATTGACAAATTGCTGGAGGTTCAGTGTGGACAAGTATGAGAGTTAAAAAACTTGGATGTTTATATGAAGTAGATAATTGAGGCTTGACCACTAATTATGCACCTATATTCATCATATAAGAAATTAAAAATAATTTCACAGAACAGCAGTTCTTTATTTCATCTCTTCACATTCTCCAACCCTGCAGAAAAGCAGATTGTAAATGCTGTTTCTGTTTTCTGAGATTGAAGGAGCTTAGCATGATAGTAAATCTTCATGACTCGACCAAGAAGTATAATCAGTTAAACTATTTTTGTGAGGATTTTCCAGATGCTTTCAACAACTGTGTAGGTGAGGGGGAGATGCTAGTCCCTATTTATATGATTTTATTAAATGTTTTCTCAAAAGTCATTGATTTTTTTCCTCCTTTGAAGAAGGTTATTTAATATTTTGAAACCACTTTATCACCAGTTTTAATGAATGGTTTTGCAATTATTGCCACTACTGCCTTTTAAAGGTTACAAAGATGAAAATTGCAAAACTGAAAATATTCTAGTCACCTTTAGAAAGTTGCACTGTAGTCATTACATATCATTATCTTTTCCATTCTTTGAGACGTTGTAATTATTCTTCTTAACAGATTATAACTGATCATTATTTTAATATCTTATGCAAAGTTTTACCATCATATAAATGTTAAAATGAGGACAGATTATGGAATGTGTCAGAACTGCATGTGGTCTACAACAACCATGATTAATAGCCACAATATCTTTCTTTAGTTCAAAGTAAGATTGCCTTTTAATTTTTAGAAGGAAATCAGTTTTTGAATTTATAGTTATAAGAACACCCTAATGAAGATCAGAAATTGTCATGGTCCTTTTCATATATGAGTTAGACAAAAAATAAAAATAAAAATATTCTGCTTGAAACCTAATAAAATTGTGATGCATTGTCCTTGGTGGCAGGAAGAAAGTAAACATAGTCATGGTTAAGGATACTAAATTTTACCATCTGAAAGACCCAAGATCAAGTCCCGAGTCTGCTTTTTATCAGCCCCACAACCTTGGGAATACTGCTTAACCTCTCTGCAGCTCAATCTCCTCATACCAAAATAGAGATGATATGTTCCTCATAGAGTTGTTAGAATTACGTTGAGATGATGTACATAAAGCATTTAGAACATGACTGACAGGTATTTGGGAGACAATCAACAAATATTATCTGTCACAATTATTTTTATGGTGGGCAATTTGAACCTTTTCAGCCTGCATAATATTTTCCTATTTTATCAACTGTAGTTTTGTTCCCTTTTAGAAACTGAAATTCTAAAACAGAAGAATGTTGTGTAACATCTTGTTCTTTATTCTTACTTGTTCTCTTACTTATTTTAAAAACCAGTGCTTAAGTTTTGTAAATGTACATTCTAGTTTATCATTACTAATATTTAATCAGTAATGAGGTAAATTTCCTTGAATGAGGCAAATTTCCTTGGTATGCCTATTTTCTCATGTCAATGCTTCTATGATGATAAACCATTTAGGGTCATTGTAGAACCTCATTGGGTGAGATGTGGAATGTAAACAAGTCACATAATATGAAATTATTACATCACTAGGTTCATTCAAAAGTCCAAGTAAAATGTATTTTTCATTTCATTGATTAACCCAACTATGGTAGGTAGAACAAATAGGACTTTATTTTTCTGACATCAGGAGTCTAGAGGTGAACAATTATTGTAGTGGTTCAGTGGCTTTGCAAAGTTAGGGCAAATATCTCTGCAATTCTCTCTCTTGAGCACAGGCAAAATGAAATGACTGTGGCAGCTCCAGGAATCATGTCCAGAAAGAAAGGGTGATGACCGAAGAACACATGAGCCACCTCTGGTGCTTTCTTTTTCCTTTTTTTTTTTTTTTAATTGTACTATAATTTATGTGTAGGAAAATGAACTATCTTAAACATACCAATCAATGAGTGTTGACAAATGTATACCCAATACACAAATGTGATCATCACATAAATCAACACAGAGAATATTTCTGTCACCCTTGAAAGGTCCCTCGTGCTTCTTTCCAGCCAGTTACCTCACCAACCCGGAGGCAACCATACTTCTATCAGTAAAGCTTAGTTTTGCCTTCTTGAATTTCATAAAAATGAAACCACACAATATATACACTTATCTGCATTTTTTCACTCAACATAATATTTTTGAGATTCTCCTATGTTATATATATTAAGAGATTGGACCTTTTATTGCTGAGTGGTATTCCATTGCCTGTTCCTTTTTAGTCAGAATACCAAAAACTTTCTAAGATACTTTCCTAGTAAATGTCTACTTGCATCTCATGGGTCATATCTGGTCACATGGCCAGTCCTTGTTGCAAGGGGGGCTAGGAAAGTACTTGTCTTTCTAGCTTCTATCATGGGAGGCTACAAAGGAGGATCAGGTTGGGAATGGCTTTTGAGTAGCCAAACAACAACATCTGCTAAAATGAATTTCATAATTTTAAATTTTATGATGAAACTTAGGTTTCATTATTTTTATTAAAAAGTGCTGGTTATCATATTTATCTTATTTATGTATTATTGTTTGAAATGCACAAAAAATTCCAGGGTAAATCTAAGTTTAAATTTTAAAGAAACCAGTGAAAAAAATTTTAATGAGAATTGTGAGGCAAACAAAAGTAATCTTGAATTAAAATAAGGAAATTGTTTTAAAAAGAAAAATGAAAACATAAAATTATGAAATGTGAATTGAAATACTAAAAAATGGTATTGTCCAAAACTGCACTACCTAATAAAATAGCCACTAGCTATACATGGCTATTTAAATTAAAATAAAAAAAATTCAGTCCACCAGTTGCACTAGCCACATTTGAAGTATGCAGTAACTACATGCAATAACTATATGGCTACCATATTAGTGCAGATATAGAATATTTTTTCAGTCACTGTGGAAAGTTCTGTAGGACAGCACTGCTTAAGGTAGAAATACCGAAAATGATTATTTACCATCATTAGAGTAGAATCTTAATTGATTTGGAGAACTATCAAAGAGTGGTGAGTAGTTTTACTACAGAAAGATTTAGTTAATATTTAAGTGAATATTAAAGCAAAAGAGAGAGAAAGAGAGAAGTAAAATATTCATTTTTTTCAATAAATACTTATTGAGCACCCATCATGTGCCAGACTTTGGGAGTATAGCGGTGAACAAAGTAAACAAAATCACTGTTTTGGGGACATTTCTGGCATAAGATGGGAGAGAGACATAAAGTAAATGATACCAGGTGATGGCAGTCCTATGAAAATAAATGAAGCCAGGCAAGGAATGGAGGAGGACATTCTTACAGGGGGTTCAGGAAAGGCCTTCTCTGGTAAGATGATAATTGTGCAGAGACCTGAAGGCTATTAGAAAGTGAGCTGTCTGGCTACCTGCAGAAAGAACATTTCAGGCATTGGCAATATCAAGTTTGAAGACCCTGAGTTAGATAATGCTTGATTTTTTTAAGAAAGACCAAGAAGACCAGTCACAGGATCAGATTAAGTAAGGCGGAGAGGGTAGATGAAATCAGAGACCATATCTGATAGGCTTTTTGAAGACTTGGGGTTTTACTCTGAATGATATGGAATGCAATTGAGCAGAGGAATGACATGATGTGACTTATATTTTATAAGGATCAGTCTGGCTACTGTGTAGAGAATATGCTGTGAGGAGGCAAGGGGAGAAACAGAGATGCTAGTTTTATGACCTGAGCAAAAGTCAAGGTGAGAGATCATGGTGGCTTGGACCAGGGTGATACTTGTGGAAGGGGGGCAAGTGGCAGGATTATGGGTATATTTGAACACAATTTACATTGGACTGAATAAGAGTCATAAGAGAAAAAGATGGGACAAGAGTGACTCCAACATTATTGGTCTGAGGAACTCCTAAAGTAGTGTGACCATTCCACTGGGAGACGGAAAACTATTGGAACAGCAGGTTTTGGACATATCTAAATGTGTATTGCATATTCAAGTAGAATTATCAAATAAGTAATTAGATATTTGAAGTTGGAGTTCAAGAGAGAGTCCAAGCTGGCACTATAAGTAGGCAGCATATAGGTGGTATTTTAAGCAGCGGCACCAAGTGAGATCGCCAAAGTAGTGAGTGGAAATAGAGGAAAGATCTGAGGACTGACCTTGGGCACTGCAACATTTAGAGGTCAGAAAAATAAGAAGGAACCAGACCTGAACAGTGGATTTGCCAACACGTTGGCCATTGGTGACCTCAACAAGAGCAGTTTGGGTAGAGTTGTGGGGATGAAAGCCTGCTCCCCGCCTCTAGCCCCAGTAGTACAAAGGGTCTTAGGGAAGAACAGCTCCCACTTAAGAGGATTGCAGGGAAAGCAGTGCAGTAGGGGAGAGTGAATTTCAGGAGATCAAGAAGTGAAAGGAAAAGATAAGAGGTTTCAGATATTTGGGATTTTGCTGACTATACTTGGTGAGTTCCAAAGGGCACATTAGAAAGGTTTGATTTGAGAGATGAAAGAGAAATAGGGAAAGGAAGCAAAAGATGGGGATTGTACTACAGAACATGTGAAAAGTTCTCTTGAGTTTTAGTTAAAAAAAAAAAAAGTGGAGAATTGAAGCCATTAGCTGGATGATTCAGTCATTTGCTCTGTTCAGGTCTTCTAGATTATTACAGTAATTCTTCTTTAGGTTGTATTATGCAGATACAACTTTCATAAATTATCAAAGATGAAACATGAAATTAAAGAGGGGGAATCAAAACTATATACAGGCTCTATAGATTTGTTGTTTCCACTACTTTCTCTAGTTCTTAGGAGCTCCTATATGATTGCTATAATAATTTGGATTAAAATATATGGGACAGAAATTATCACAACAAATTTATTGAAAACCAATACATGTTTTTATTAACAAAAGGTAATTGGAAGAAAAGCAATCATGAAAAGTACAGCAATGCTGATAATAGAATGTGTCATCCATTTCCAATTTTATGTCTTCACGCCTAAGCGGTTTTTTTATTATTATTATTGACTCCATTGGTCAATCTAGGCAGGTTTGAATTTCATTGATATGCGAATCAATATTCCCATTGCAAAACTAATCAGACATGCATACCAGAAATGAGGACAAATTTTGGGAAATCATTACTCGTACCAATATATAGAGCATAACATGCTTAAAAATACATTTATACAAATGAGTTGTATATCTTATATTATTAGGCTTCTTTAAAGGTATTCAGGTCACAAGTATCCTTATAAGTAAAATGAAAATCAGATATTGATTGGCAACATGCTTAATCAAAGACTTTATAACCAATGCTAAATCATCATGCTAAATATACTGTTTTTATATATAAGGGTTGGGAACTGGAAATGTTTGCTGGTGATCTCCTCTAACAGCCAAAATAAATGCCTTTTGAATTATAAAATACATTCTTTGAACATCGCCTTTATTAGATTTTCACTGATGAGGATGTGCTTTACCCACTTGGTATGCTTGAAATGGTATCTGAGTACAGTTTTAATTTGCATTTGTCTGATTATGAGCTAGGTCCAGCATTTTTCCATACATTAAAGTTCTGTTTACATTTCTTTTTCTGTGAATTGTTAATATATTTGTCTGTTTTTCAAACCTAGATTATTTAAAAATGATCTTCCCATATTAAAATTATATCATATGCACATTTCCCCAAATTTAAATTCTATAGCAAAAGCTATAATTCAGATGGTAAAAAAAAATGGTAATTTCATATATGTGTTGGTACATATTTGGCATTATTTATATAATAGAAGCTGTCTCTGTTTGGGTTGTACTAACAAAATACCATAAACTGGGTGGTTTATAAACAAGAGAAATTTATTTCTCACAGTTCTGAAGGCTTGAAGTCTGAGATCAGGGTGCCAGCGTGGCTGGGTTCTGGTGAGAACTTTCCTCTGGGTTGCAGACTGCCAACTTCTCATTGTATCCTCACATGGGAAGAAACAAGGAGGGAACTTTCCAGGATGTCTTTTATAACGGCACTACTCCCATTCATGAGGGCTCCACTATTGAGATCTAATCACCTACAAAAGGCTCTACCTTCTAATACCATAACAACAAGGGTAAAATTTCTACATATGGATTTGGGGTGGGGGGGTAAACATTCAGTATACAGCATTAGTCTTGTCCTCAGACTTCCCGCGTCACTGTCGCAGTGCGCTGCCTGTTAAATATGCAGATTACTGGGTCCCTTAGGTCTGGCTCAGATCTTCTGACCTAGAAATTTACATTTCTAATAAATATTCGATATAATTCATATGCACAGTAACAATATAATTCATATGCACATTAAAGTTTGAGAACCACTGTAGTAGAGGGTATAAAATCAAGAAATCAGCAAATGTGGACATCAAAAGAAAGCTGGAATAACAATACTTATATCAGACAAACAATTTTAAACCAAAGACTGTGAGAAGAGATGACAAAAGGCACTATATCATAATAAAGGGGACTGTGCAACAAGAATATCTAACAGTGATAAATATTTATGCCCCAGCATGGGAGCACCCAAATATATAAAACAATAAGAAACATAAAGGAATTCACTGATAATAATACAATAATGGTAGTTTAACACCCCACTTACATCAATGGACAGATCATCTAAGCAGAAAATCAACAAGGAAACAATGGCTTTAAGTGACACACTGGGCAAAAAAATCAGCAAATGTAATCTGGACATTAACAAAATATAAAAAAAATTTGAAACTACTACAGAAATGTTTAAAGATAAAAGTTAAAATTACTCTTGGGGTGCCTGGGTGGCTCAGTTGTTAAGCATCTGCCTTCGGCTCAGGTCATGATCCCAGGGTCCTGGGATCCAGCCCCACATCAGGCTCCCTGCTCTGCGAGAAGCCTGCTTCTCCCTCTCCCACTCCCTCTGCTTGTGTTCCTGCTCTCGCTACCTCTCTCTCTCTGTCAAATAAATAAATAAAATCCTTTTTAAAAAAAAGTTAAAATTACTCTTATAAAGGAAAATCAGCAAAGTTTATAACTCTAAATCAATTTTATCTGTAGACTTTGAGGCTTTTATTTTAAATTAGAAACAGGATATTTTCTTTCAAAAAGTGGTATTGTCATACCTCAGTTTATCAATATTGATGTCAGATTCAACTCTTTCTAATACATTAATTATTTTTAAACCTTTAGGTAGTTTTTAGTAAATCATTGCTAGAGAGTTCCAAGTGGTATTCTAGTCATTAGATTAGAAAAAGAAGTTTATGAGGCACCCTGCTGGCTCAGTTGGTGGAGCTTGTGACTCTTGATCTCGGGGTTCTGAGTTTGAGCCCCATGTTGGGTATAGAGATTACTTAAAAATAAAATCTTAAAAAAAAAAAGAAAAAGAAGTTTTTGATGATTGTTGGCTGGTAACTTATTCCAAGAGACTCTCTAGTAAAGTGTTATAGACTGCAACACACAGATACACAGACACACACACACAGACATATACACAGGGGTATATGAACACATCCAGAATTACCTTACATACCTTCACAATGGTGAGTTCTGTTCCTGGTTTCTTGGATGAATGATGAGGGGATAGAAATTAATGTGAAGGGGTGCCTGGGTGGCTCAGTCAGTTAGGGGTCTAACTCTTGATTTCGGCTCAGGTCATAATCTCAGGGTCATGAGATTGAGTCCTGCATCGGGCTCCACACTGGACGTGGAGCCTGCTTAAGATTCTCTCTCTTTCTCTCCCTCTGCCCCTCCCCCCCAAATAAATAAATCTTTTTTAAAAAAGAAAAAATTAATCTGAAAATACATATTAATTCTGGAGATATAGAAAGAGTTCAAGTATTTTAAATTATTTTGCCCATTTTTTAATGGCATATAGTTGAATAGGTTGATTAGGTTCCTTAAAAATGAGAAGTTATACTCGGATCATCTTTGGCAATGGGAGTTTTTGTACATGGATATCCTGGGATATAAGTTAGTCCAGGACATTATTTCTGAGTCATAGAGTTACTCCGGGAATTTCCAAGACTGGGAAGTATGACATGACAGGTCTCATGGAAGACTGGAATCATGCCTAAATTCTCTTAGTTCACAAGGCATTTTACTTTACAGAGGGAGAGAATGTGATTGGGTCCATATACCACCATTCAAAATGGAGTGCTAAAATTGGTTAGAATTTTATGCCACACTAACTCACAGGAGCTCAGCCTCCTTTGTGCCCAGTCTTCCCAGAGGTTCAAACATTAGTAACATAGGATAAACAGGCTGGTTTCACCCAAATCCAACACAAGCCATAGCAACTCAGAGCAGTTTGCCTAAAGAAGGACATCATAAGCATAGTGGGTATGCAGCATTTCACAGACTCTTGGCTGAAACAGAAGAGAAACTGAAAGATTAATCATTTAAAATTTTCTTTCATGTTTGAATGTATCCTGACTCTAAAAACCACATGGGCCCTTGATACAACTCTTTTGGAAACTCATATAGTTTATATTCTTTGTCTGCTTGGCAATATGAAAATCCTTGAAGATCTGAAATTATGTATTTTATTCAGAGGTATGTATTCTATTCAGTAATCAATTATCTATTCAGTAATCAGTAATCTATTGCAATCTTTTGGATTACTGGCTTATAATTCCATCTTGATAATAGTTACACCTTAGATTTTTCTAACACATGATTAGTTCATTAGGCCGCTTTAAACAAGTACTAGTTTCAGGGCGCCTGGGTGGCTCAGTCATTAAGTGTCTGCCTTTGGCTCAGGTCATGATCCCAGGGTCCTGGGATCGAGCCCCGCATCGGGCTCCCTGTTCCGCGGGAAGCCTGCTTCTCCCTCTTCCGCTCCCCCTGCTTGTGTTCCCTCTCTCGCTGTCTCTATATCAAATAAAATCTTTAAAAAAATAAAAAAATAAAAATAAATAAACAAGTACTAGTTTCATAAGTCATGAATAATCTTTTGAAACCTAAAATATTAACTAAAAATGTCCTAAGTTTTATTTAGTACATTCTGTAAGCAGGTACTGATTTTGTTTGGAGAAGCAGGTTAGCAAAATGGAGTAACACTTAGATCAGGGAACCGGGGCCAGGACATGGTAGGACTTTTCCTACCCAACCATGAAAAGTTGGGCAAATTATTTAGCCTCTCAGGCCTTTGTTTCTTATTTTATAAAATGTGGAAGATACATCACTATGCTTCCTCCTATTTTCTTTATTATATACCCTTCATCTCTATTAATAAGTAAAAATAGCCATTTTTGGTTTTAGCATTTAATGTCTTTTTCTTCAATTTAATTTAATTACAAGGGCCGAGTCACCTTATTTGCAAAATAAGCAAAATTGTATTCCTATAAATATTTGTCTTATGAAGCCTATAACATTGTGTATGGATTTCTGGCATTGCAGGAAATGTGATAAGGAGCCCCTTGAGCACCTTTCTGACTAGAATGGGGAGTTGGTGAGGGAGAGGAATTGGAGTTAGGAGTCATAGTAGAACTGGGGAAAGTTATGGAAGGCTTTGAATAATGGATTTAGGCAGTAAGGAGTCATTTTATAATGGAATGACTTTGTGAAAGTTGCATCCTAGAACGCTAATCTGACAGTTATGGGGAACAGTATGTAATAGGGAGAAATGAAGCCAAAGTACCAGCTTAGAGTCTTCTGAAGTTTTCAAAATATGGATAATCCCTTTTCCACTGTCAACATGATAGACTAGACCCTCATTATCCATATTTTGAAAACTTCAGAAGACTCTAAGCTGGTACTTTGGCTTCATTTCTCCCTATTACATACTGTTCCCCATAACTGTCAGATTAGCGTTCTAGGATGCAACTTTCACAAAGTCATTCCATTATAAAATGACTCCTTACTGCCTAAATCCATTATTCAAAGCCTTCCATAACTTTCCCCAGTTCTACTATGACTCCTAACTCCAATTCCTCTCCCTCACCAACTCCCCATTCTAGTCAGAAAGGTGCTCAAGGGGCTCCTTATCACATTTCCTGCAATGCCAGATACCACCTCACACCAGTCAGAATGGCTAAAATTAACAAGTCAGGAAATGACAGATGTTGGCGGGGATGCGGAGAAAGGGGAACCCTCCTACACTGTTGGTGGGAATGCAAGCTGGTGCAGCCACTCTGGAAAACAGTATGGAGGTTCCTCAAAAAGTTGAAAATAGAGCTACCATATGATCCAGCAATTGCACTCCTGGGTATTTACCCCAAAGATACAAAAGTAGGGACCCAAAAGGGTACGTGCACCCCGATGTTTATAGCAGCAATGTCCACAACAGCCAAAGTGTGGAAAGAGCCAAGATGTCCATCGACAGATGAATGGATAAAGAAGATGTGGTATATATACACAATGGAATATTATGCAGCCATCAAAAGGAATGAGATCTTGCCATTTGCAACGACGTGAATGGAACTGGAGCGTATTATGCTGAGCGAAATAAGTCAAACAGAGAAAGACATGTATCATATGACCTCACTGATATGAGGAATTCTTAATCTCAGGAAACAAACTGAGGGTTGCTGGAGTGGGGGGTGGGGTGGGAGGGATGGGGTGACTGGGTGATGGACACTGGGGAGGGTATGTGTTCTGGTAAGCACTGTGAATTGTGCAAGACTGTTGAATCTCAGATCTGTACCTCTGAAACAAATAATGCAATATATGTTAAGAAAGAAAAGAAGAAGAAGAAGAATGTAGCAGGAGGGGAAGAATGAAGGGGGGGAAATCGGAGGGGGAGAAGAACCATGAGAGACAATGGACTCTGAAAAACAAACTGAGGGTTCTAGAGGGGAGGGGGGTGGGAGGATGGGTTAGCCTGGTGATGGGTATTGAGGAGGGCACGTTCTGCATGGAGCACTGGGTGTTATGCACAAACAATGAATCATGGAACACTATATCTAAAACTAATGATGTAATGTATGGGGATTAACATAACAATAAAAAAATTAAAAAAAAAAAAAGACTGTAGGAAAGAAAGCACAATGGGACCTGTTCCTAATAGATATGATAGATGAGGTAGAGAAGAATAAAAGATGTCTCCAAAATTTTAGGTTGAGGAGACTGGAAGAAGGCCAGTAACTGATATAGAGAAGTTTGGAAATGTTGCTATTGGAGGGAGGATTTTGAGCATTGTTTTAGGCAATTTGAATGGCAAGTGATGGTGAGAAATGTTCAGTGGAGATGGTAGCTGGTAATGTCTTCTAATAAGGGAAGAAACAAAGACGTGAAGATGGACAAAATGGTGAACCAATGAGGTAGATAATTACTATCTGGTTTAGCAAAAAAATTATAGATGAAAGTTTTGTCTGAATAATTTTGGTCCAGGTTAGAATAAGATAACAGTTTATTATCATATGATCTTGTATCTGCATTCTCAGTGTATTATTCTAGCCTTGGAAGAATTGAAAGAAGCAATCAGTAAAATCCTTGGTATTTAGTTTCACAATGAATACTTTTGAAAAATGAGAAAGATAGATACCTGTTTGGAAAGAGTCATTGATGAGATATTTGAGGGAATCTGACTCATTTTTAAATGGTTTCATAACAAAATACAGAATTCAGCAGTAGGTGAGGTGCCTTAAAGAATGGATTAAAATTCTAAAAGTCTATGTACATTTTAAAGATTTGTGGACAAGGACATAATTGAATTGCATATTGATACTTGACTCAGGCAAAAACTCCAGAAAGCCACATGTTAAAACAAAACCAGAATTATAAGGGGAAAATATGTCTGCATTTAAATGAAAATGAGGTTAATAAATCAATCATGTAGTATTCTCATTAAAATATGTGTGACATAGAAATAGGAGTTAAGCACATAGGAAAACACAAGATAACCTGCTATGGTGAAACACATAGTTTAAATATTTAATGAAAATCACTTGATTAACTTAAGTGAGTTATTAGAATTTGGCAAAGATCCAGTGAATGGCAACTAAAGTGATCAAATATATTTTAAATAGACCGTATAAGAAAGAGCTAAAGAAAAATTATTTAATCCATAAGAGAAAAGGCTAAAGACAAACTGTAATGTCCCTCCTCCTGAATTTAGGAGTTATATTTACTCCCAAACAATTTCAGAGAGAAGAACCATCTTTTTTTTTTTTAACACATAATCTAAAGAATTGCTTCAGTTGCTGCTGCAGCTTTTGTGAGGTTGAGGTCTAGTGACATATATTGGCTACTAAAATGAAATGACTGCTAGGTCTTATCTGACCAATTTGTGAAGGATCAATTAACATGGAAATGGCAATCACAAAATACAACCTTGGAGATATTGCCGGTTCAGTTCCAGACCACCACAATAAAGCGAATATCAGAATAAAGTGAGTCAAATATATATTTTAGTTTCTCAGTGTATATAAAAGTTGTGTTTACACTGTACTGTAGTCTGCTAAGTGTGCAGTAGAATTATGTCTAAAAATACCATAATTAGGAAATACTTTTTTGCTAAAAAATGCTACCCATCATCTGAGCTTTCGGCAAGTCGTAATCACTGATCATAGATCACCATAATAAATATAATATTAATGAAAAAGTTTGAAATATTGCAAGAATTACCAAAATGTGACACAAAGACACAAGCGAGCAAATGCTGTTGGAAAAATGGCGCTGATAGACTTGCTTGGCATAGGGCTACCACAAACCTTCAATTAATTGGCAAAACATATAATATCTGTGAAAAGCAATAAAACAAGGCATGGCTGTACTGTGGGGAGGGATGGAGAAAGCCTCTCAAAATATGATTTAGCTATAATTAGAGCAGTCTCTTGTTTGCTGATCCCAATAGGTACTCCTCATATACTAGCTTGCTATCTTGCCAATATGAACTAGCACTCCAGACAATCCCCAATTTAAGATGGTTCAACTTAAAATTTTTTGACTTTACAGTGACGTGGAAGTGATATGCATTCAGTAGAAACTGTACTTTGAATTTTGAATTTGGATCTTTCCCTGCATTAGTGATCTGCAGTGGACTTCCTCGCGATGCTAGGCCCCAGCAGCAAGCCCCAACTCCCAGTCAGCCACTCTGTTCTGAGGGTAAAAAACTGATACACTTAGAGCTATTTTGTACCCTTACAACCATTCTTTCAGTACAGTATTTCAATACATTATTCAATCAATTTTCACTTCAGTGTTGTATTCAATAAACTACATGAGATAGTCAACATTTTATTATAAAATGGGCTTTGAGTTAGATGATTTCACCCAGCTGTAGGCTAATAGAAGTGTTCTAAGCAAGTTTAAGGTAGGCTAGGCTAAGCTATTATGTTTGGTAGGTTAGGTGTATCAAATGCATTTTCAATTTATGATGGGTTTATCAGAATGTAACCCATCATAGGTGGAGGAAGATATGTATTTAAATGGAAAGTAGAAAAAGTACCTTTAGAAATCTTTAATTCCTCTTGGGATGTAGTGTAGTACAGGTGTAGTGCAGTATTCTTAATTATTAAGTCAACACTAAAAGAAGTGTGGCTTAATTATGAGTTGTACAGATGTTATACAAGAGAATCACTAGAATGTAACTCCAATCAGGAATGACAAGTAGGTAAGATTTCCCTTTTCAATTCTGGTCCATTGGAAGTGACTTCCAGGGGCTCTTTGTTGAGAAGGATACTGAAGCGGAGTTTGCACTCAGTAGGAAAGAGTTAACGATTGATTTACAACTTCCATGGAAACTTCCAGTGACCTTCACCTTTCTAAATTCAGGGGCCATTTCTCAGGCCTTATTTTAATTAATCTATTAGCAGCAGTTGCCACAGTTCATCACCGTGAAGGCAATCAAAACCCTGCTGGCTTAAGAGAGATTTGCCCCTCCCTTAACTACCTGGAAAAGTCTAAATTGGGGGGTCTTTCCCAGAATTTGAGTTATTACAAGATATAAATTTCACCTGAATGACTTATCTGTATGGCAGGGCAAACATCTGATTACTTAACAACTTTTGTACTGCCTTGTAAATTGCCCTCCTCCCCTTTGATGCCCTAGACCCCATCCAATTCCTTAGCTCAGGATGGCATATGTACCTCATTTTGCCTTTCTGTCTTTGAACCTCTCATGTATGTGGGGCTCCCATAGATGCAAAATTAAATGCAGTTCTCTCCTGTTAATCTGTTTATGTCAATTTAATTCTTAGGCCATCCAGAAGAACGTTTGAAGAGTAGGGGAAAATTTTCCTTCCTTGCACAAGCCTCTGTACTCTCATTTGCTGATTCCTCTCCCCTTCCCTCCCTTTTAGAGTTGGAGTGCTCTGAGACGGAGTCATTGTATCACTTCTTTATCTAAACTTGCTCCCCAGAGCAGCAAGGTTCAATAGGAAAATAATGTGAGCCACAAATGCAAACCACATATGTAATTTGAAATTTTCTAGTAGGTACATTAACAAAAAAAGTAAAAAGAAACTGGTGAAATTCATATATATATTATTTAACCCAGTATACCTCGAATATTAGCATTTCAACATATAATCAATATAAAAAATATATTAATATGAGGTATTAAATTATTATTTTATTTTTCTGTCAGGAAACATTGTTGCTCTGAGTTTAAGAATTTTCACTGACAGAAAATCAGCACTTTCAGAAAATCTCTCACATAGCCCTGCTTGGCTTCTGAATCTTAATTTTTGTAGAAATATCAACATATTTCTCTTCAGTACAGTCATTCCATCCATGATTGATGGATCAGTCTTAACCTCCTATTTCTGTACTTGGCTTTGACTTATGAAGCTCTTCAGGACTGTTTTTAATTCAGAAAGAGTGACTTTGTCTAAAGGAGATGCAGTGGTAACTCTGCAAGGTACTTTTTTACAGTGGACACTCATCATTAATATTAATGAGATATTTTAAGTTCTTTTGTTTTAATTCTAAGTCTTTGAAATGCACTGTTACATTTATAGCATACCTCAATTCAGACCGGATGTATTTCACATGCTCAATAACCACATGTGGCTAAATGGCTGCTGTATTGGACAAACATGACCCTAGATGATCTTATCCAAGCCCTTAACTTAAAACACCATCTATATGCTATTCTCAAATTTATATTTCTTGCTTGGACCTGTCTCCTGAACTCCAGACTCAGAGGGTCTATGTGACATCAATTCTTGTATACCTAATATGTGTCTCTAACTTATGTCCAAAATTGAACTCTTGGTCTCCTCCGAATTTGCTCTTCCCCATCTCAGTTACTGGCAACTCCACCAATTGCTCAGGCCAAAAATATTAGACTCAACCTTGACTCCTCTCTGTCTCAAACTTCACATATAACATACAACTACTGTGGCATTATTAGTTGCATGTGCAAGATATATACAGACTCTGATTCACTACCACTACCATGGTCCAAACTCCCATTATCTCTGTCTGGGTTATTGCAATAGCATCCAGAGTGGTCCCCCACAGGCTGTCATCATAGCAGCAGATATCCTTTCACAACATAAGCCAGATCATGTCACTTATCTGCTTAACATTCTCCAATGGCTCCCTGTCTCACTAAGAGTAAAAGCCAAAGTCCTTCTAATGACCTTCAAAACTCTATAGGATCTGGCCTCCTATTACTTCTCTGACTTCATCTCCTACTATTCTCCATCCTCAGTGTACTCTAGCCACCTTTACGTCCTGCTTTTTCTTTAACATGACAGTCATATTCTAGCTTCAGGGCCCTTAGACTTGCTATACCCTCGCTTATCCCCATGGCTCATTCTCTCATATCTTTCAAGTCTTTGCTCAAGTATCTTGTCAGGGAATGAATGAATGACATGACATGAATTTGTGCCATAAGGAGGCATCAGAGCACAAGTGCCACATGCCCTTCTAACAGAAGTCAACACACAATTAACTTTCAACATTTATTGAGCATCTATTATATATAAAACAGGTGTCTATGATTGGTCCGTCTTAGTGAAGGGAAAGGTTGAAATAATCTTGTTGCTTTAGAAGGTTTTTGAACATTTTTAGTACATAATGGAACAAACAGCTGACTTCCTTAGTCATTGAGAAAGCAGTATCTATTAACAAACAAATACCTTGTTAGATAACTTAGGGCTTCCTCCTTTTGGCAACCAGAATCTAGAAACACAATCCCTTAATCCATGCAGTATTTAAATCACTGCAATATTAGAACACCTGGTTGTAGTCCTACTTTGACTCTTAGCTTAGTGGGTGACTAAATAAATCACTTCTCCTTTTACTGGCTCAATTCTTTTATTCCTATGATAAAATGTCTAATCTCATCTATTGCCGAATTCAGGTTAAGATAACAGGTCAGTATATACTTGGGTGTTACAACTGGCACAAATATGTATGCATTGTGGAATTTGAGAATAAAAAGTCTTTTTAAAATCTAAGAATTTATAAATCAGAGCTATTTAAACCTAGTCTTCAGGTAGTGGTAGACTTTAGATCTTTAGTCTTTTCCTTTTCAACCCTATTTTCACTAGCGTGACCACTTCTATGATTGAACTCATAGCTTATTTTAGTTCACATCTGCTAGAGTCCAACCTAGCTCAAAACAGAGAAACATGATCGGCCTGAGTAATCAACCTGAGACATTAACATGTGTAGCTCACCTCAGAAATGGATTTGAGAGTAAGAGAGTGGGGAGAAAAAAGGAAGTATTGAGGGAAGAGATGAAAATTATTAAAATGGCTTAATTCAATCTAACACGTTTATTGGGTGCAAAGCACTATGGTAGTCATTTTAGTAATGCCAAAATAAGCAAGACAGTCACTGCCATCAAGGACTCTAGAGTATAAGGTGAACTAAGAAGTGGTGCATAAATTACTAAAATATACAGAGTACATAAAGGAAATACGAGAAGAGAAAAAAAAACACCATTAATTAAGGACATTTTAGTACGTCAGAGGCAGTCACATATATTGACTCACATATATTAACAGCCCTTTCAAAACTTCCAGGTAAGCTGAGGGAGGACAGGTAACTTGTTCAAGGTCATTCAAGCTAGAAAGTGTATACTGGCTTTTGTCCCCAACCCAGGTTCCAAAGCCTACCCTCCTTTCAGGACATCATTGCTAAGAGGGAGATCCAAGGAGGAGTGGAAGGGGATTAAGTTATGGCTGGATACTCCTAACTGCGGTGGAGGCAACAAAGAGATCAGAAAAGCTATTTGGGGCGGCTTGTGAGGTGGGCCTTGAAGGATGAATCGGAGATTCGGCGGGCCGATGTGGGGAAAAGGGAGCGACTTTGAGCGAAAGAAGTACTGAGAGCTGCTGGCTGATCTCCCAGTTCTTCGACTGGAGGAGTCGATCTGGGTTGAAAAACTAACGTCCGGTGGGTCTTTTCCTTTGGGCTTTTCATCAGTCACCAACTTCGCCGTTAGGAATATATTATTTTTGTAACTTGAAAAATCTCAATGTTTTAAAAGCGACCACTGAGTCCCTTGCACGGTGGGCGGAATCCTGCCGGCACCCCTGGCACACCCCCTCTCTCCGAGCTCCTCAGCCACGCCACCACCTGGGGAGCGTTCGTCCCCGAGGAAGGGCGCTCACCCTCGTGGGTTTCTCGCCTGTGGGAGCCCGGGTCCGAAGCGGGGTCCACGCCGGGGTAGCCGGGGCAAAGCCGCGCGGGCCCAGCGGGGGCGGGGCGGCGCGCGGGGCGGGGCCGCGAGCGCACCTGCCCGGGGCGGCGGGGCTCGCGGCGTCTGCGCGGACCGACGTGCCCCCCCCCCCGCTCCCGCCTTGCCGTGTGTTTACGTGGAGACGAAGATGGCGGCGGCGGTGACGGCGTTGCCCGTGCGGCTGAGGACGGTCAGCCAGTGAGCGCGGAGACTGGTTCCACGCCGGGCGGGGGGGAGCGCCAGGCCCGGCCCTGCTCCTTAGGCGGCGGATCTTGCGGTCCCACCTCTATCGGAATCGACCTTTCCTTTTTACCCCGACCCTCTCCCTGTCTTCCCCCAGCTTTCCCTTCAGAGGCCATGGAGGACGAGGAGAGACAGAAGAAACTGGAGGCCGGCAAAGCGAAGGTAAGAGAGCCGGAGGCTGTTGGGCCCGCGGTGGGAGGTGGTGGCTGGAAAGGGGTGGGAGAGGGCCTGGCAAACGGAGATCGCAGCAGCCCGGTTCCCTGCCCGGGAGGGAGGGGCTGCAGGACCTGAATTTTCCCCTTGCCCTCTACTCTCCTTTTTCCAATTGAAAAAGCCTGGTGTTACTACCTAGCAGATGATACTTCCGTGATGACTGGGTGGTGTGGCTTCTTTCTTGTGAATGCTCAAATAAAACCCTTCCTTTACCGTATAGCTATAAGCTGGTATTTATTGGTTCTAAATCTCCAGCCTTTCGCTGTTTTAGGGAGTTTCCTGGGTAGTGCAGGCATTGTGCTTTTCAGGGTGGGGATTTAGGGCTTTTCTTTATTTGGTGGGGGATTTGTACGCCGATCATCAGCTTAGCTTTCTTTGGTGGCACGCTGGCACTGTTGTGTATGTGATTGGCCTGTGACAGCTGCCTTAGCGGTGGCTTGAGTGTGCCACAAGTGCCAGCTGTGAAGTTCGCCTTAGGGGCGTTTTAGAAGCATAGCTTTATATGTTTGTGTTTGGAGGTCTTTGTCATGGCATGCGCTTTTGTATCGTGTGGAATGTTAGTGCAGTCTGTGAATGGAACTGCGGGGGACGAAAGGTACCATATTCTAAGCAATCTATAGAATTCCTGCTTCAAATAATTGAATTGTTATATATGTCTCAGAGAGTCCCTATTTTATGCCTGCGTGAAAGAAAAACTGTAAAGCAAACAGTACAAGACTATAAGCAGGTCTTACTCACTGGGCTTCGTGAAAAATTTGATATAGACAAGGTATAAATTAAATAGCGTACTTTTAAAAATTACATATTCGAGCATATCTTCTAGCTGGTCTCAAAGGCCCCCTTCCTCCGTTATGACGACGTTACCTTTTATAGATTATATTCTGCCTTATTAGAGATAATTGTTAGCAATCATACTTGGACCACGATTAAATTATAATATAGTTAACTGTTTTTCTTTCTTCCTCTCCTTTGCTCCCTCCAAATAAAACAAAGGAGGCGGGCTCCATGATTTCAGTAATCACTGAGGGGCCATACTGCAGAGATGCCATAGTAGATGCTCAACACAAGTTTCTTAGATGAGTATGCATATAAACCAGCTTCATATTTCTGAAGTACAGTTGGCTTTCCCATAAGTCCCTTCTATCTAAGATCAAAGCTTGAGTGCTTTTATATTACCTGGTAGATTATTACTTTAAAATCTGTAAATGGTGGAAAAGGGGAATCAAGACATCTTCAGAAGCCCAAAATTGATTATATTTCTGTAACCTGAGGGTCTGAGCAAGCTCTGAATCCAAGAAGGTGGAGGTAAAGTGTGTGCCTTCTTTGGAAACCATTGATATTCTAGTTAGACATTTTGTTTCTTAATTCAGAGTTTGTATTGCCTGTCCCCAGAAGTATGTTTCCTAAAGATAATGCATGAAGCAGTCCTACAAAATATTCTTTACTTTGGATGATACATATCATATCAGAGGATTTATTTAAATTGATTTGGCCAAAAAAAACCTCTATTTTCTTTGTGTGTATGTGTGTTTTTGTCTGTCCTTCAAAACTCTGCCTATGGGGTGAAAATCTTTTTCTTTTGATATTCACTTTTATTGTAGAAGATTATCGTCTTCTAGAGTTGAGCCCAATTTTTCTAGTCAGAAATAAATCTGTCAGATTTATAAGGCAAGATATGTTTGCTGGAACATTAGCTGTACAATCTAAAAACACTGGAAACAACATTCAAAGAGAATATTAGAATAATTATTTTCTAAACCATATCATGTAAGTGCAATGGAATATTATGCAGTCACTAAGATTATGAAGACCAGTAGGAATATGAGAAATAGAATGAAAATTGCATCATTAAAATTAGTGTGTACATTATTCCATTTGTTTAAACTTGTGTGCTTTTAGATTAAGACTTAAAAAATTTGTAAAGTCATTCAGCAAACCTTTGTTGAACTGTTTTATACCAAAAGTTGGATATTCAGAGGTGGTGTCAGTCTCTTTTCTCAAGTTGCTCACAGTTTAGTGGGAGAGACTAGACACTGGGTAGTAAGTACAATGAGAGAGGAGGTACAGTAGGATTTGGGGTGAATTTTTTCATTTGTAAAAGTGCATTAAATACTGCTACCTTGTTTTTGAGACTACAAAGAAGGCTCTTGATGTTAAGGCAGCCAATCATGGTGCCTACCAGATAGTAGGTACTCAATAAATACTTGCTTAATGAATGAGCAGAATGACTATAGTTGTTCATAGGTACTACTTTACTAGAATATTGTAATTTAATAGCAGTAATCCAGAATTCTCTTAATTGAAAGTCTGTTATTGCTGGCATCAGAAATCACTTAAACTGATCATTTCTTTTTTTTTTTTTAGATTTATTAATTTATTTATTTCACAGAGAGAGAGATAGCGAGAGCAGGAACGCAAGCAGGGGGAGTGGGAGAGGGAGAAGCAGGCTTCCCGCAGAGCAGGGAGCCCGATGTGGGGCTCTTTCCCAGGACCCTGGGATCATGACCTGAGCCAAAGGCAAATGCTTAACGACTGAGCCACCCAGGCGCCCCTAAACTGATAATTTCTAAAACTTATTTAGAAACTTGGCTTTCTGAATGTCTTATTTGTTCATTGAACTTAAATATTGTATTTGATAATCTGATTTTATGAACCATAACTTTTTAATTTTTTTCTTGGTGTTTGGTAAGCTGATCATTGAAAAATTTACTTTCTGTATCTAGATTTTATAAATGATTATTTTTTATGGCTTGTTTGCAGTACAGTATGCTTTATAAAATAGCAACCAAAATCTGCAATGATAGAATAAATTCTGGTATATGTAGCCATTAAGATAGTGCTATAAAGACTTTTTGAGTTGGGAAAATGTCCACAAATAATGTCAAGTTAATAAAAATGTTATCATATAAAGTATATGTACATACTTATATATGAAGACACCTGGAAAAAATGCACTAAGATGTAAATGATGGCTATCTCTGGGTGCTGGGTTATTGGCAATTTTAATTTTCTTTACACTTTTAGTATTCTCCAGATTCTCTACAATATTTCTTTTAGGATCAGTAAAAAAATGCTTAAAAATCATTTTTAAATACAGTAAAAGCTTATCAAATACAGTAGGATGAAGAACTCATCCTACTGTATGGTTATTATAGAGAATAAAAAAATGAGGCACAGAAAAGGTAGGTTTCCTAAAGGCCCTCACTTTGGTGTAGTTCTGCAACTAATTCTTTTTTTTTTTTTTTTTTTTTTGTTTGTTTTTTTTGTTTGTTTTTTTTGTTTGTTTTTTTTTTAATTTTTTTATTGTTATGTTAATCCCCATACATTACATCATTAGTTTTAGATATAGTGTTCCATGATTCATTGTTTGTGCATAACACCCAGTGCTCCATGCAGAACGTGCCCTCCTCAATACCCATCACCAGGCTAACCCATCCTCCCAACCCCCTCCCCTCTAGAACCCTCAGTTTGTTTTTCAGCGTCCATCGTCTCTCATGGTTCTTCTCCCCCTCCGATTTCCCCCCCTTCATTCTTCCCCTCCTGCTACATTCTTCTTCTTCTTTTTTTCTTTCTTAACATATATTGCATTATTTGTTTCAGAGGTACAGATCTGAGATTCAACAGTCCTGCACAATTCACAGCGCTCACCAGAACACACACCCTCCCCAGTGTCCATCACCCAGTCACCCCATCCCTCCCACCCCACCCCCCACTCCAGCAACCCTCAGTTTGTTTCCTGAGATTAAGAATTCCTCATATCAGTGAGGTCATATGATACATGTTTTTCTCTGTTTGACTTATTTCGCTCAGCATAATACCCTCCAGTTCCATCCACGTCGTTGCAAATGGCAAGATCTTATTCCTTTTGATGGCTGCATAATATTCCATTTGCAACTAATTCTTAATTCCAGTGTTGCTTATGTTACATAGTTGGGGGAGCCTGTATTATTAGACTTGCATAGACTTCTTTTCTGTTTTGTAATTCTTTTTTCCTTTTTGTCTGTTCTCATTGCCATGGTCATACTCGTCTTGCCTTGCTCCATCTCATCTGCCTCTTTCCCTAATTTGCTGTTTGAGATTTGCTGTGACTAGAAAACTCAGTGAGTTTGATAGAATGGTTTATAAAAATCAGAGCCAGTGGAGGCCAGTGAGTGGGCTTTATAATAGTTCAGTTTTTCTACTTGTTGGTTTTTTGGTTGCTGTTGAGTCCTCAGCTACTTCCTCAGTGTTAATGTAGGAAGAAGCCTGACCCATGGAGATGTGAGACATTACTGCATTATTAAGTAAATATTTTCAGAGCTGGGCTAATCCCATTTACAAGGTGCTGATGGGGATGGCACTACATAGGCTGTCTTTGTGTTAAACTACTTTTAAATGACTTCATTTTTCTCCAAGTGAAATTATTTACACTGTTATATAAAGGAAGTATTGTAATATTAGTGAACAAAATTAGAGGACAGTTGGGTATTTAGTATTAATTAATGTTACTACTATAAATTCACATTGGGTATACTTAACATTCTATTCATGTAGCAGAATTCGGTAAAACCAAAGTTTTGTACCAGCTATTCAGCATTGTATATATTTGGCATTATTTGTTGAATAATCATTAAAAATTTTGCCTATTGCACTCAGTTAATTAGTAATTATATGATTTTTATTTGTTTAATGAGCATTTTCAGTTTGAAAAGTAGTGCCAGTTGTATGCAAAAAAGGACAGGACTCTATGCAAGCTGTGTATTAGGTTATTGATAGCTGGACTTTTCAATTACTGTTTACACTCTGATAGACAAAGTTACTTATGGTGCATGATTGTTCTTTGCGTATTTCAGATACACTACACCACCACTAAGAAAGTTGCTCTTCATTCTTGTTTCTTTAAAACTTTCTAGTTGTTTGTGTGTGTGTGTTTTTGTTTTGTTTTGAGTAAGGTCTACGTGGGGCTTGAACTCACAACCTCAGGATCAAGAGTTGCATGCTCTGCCACTGAGCCAGCCCGGCACCCCAAAGACCTTGTAGTTTTTTATTCTTTATGTGTCATAGCTTACTTAGCTTCAGAGTGGATACAGCAGTTTGATACCTTTATCGTCATTTTTTTCCATCATCATTTATTCTAACCGTTGTGCATTGTGACTTAAAAATTAATTCATGACCTTCAGGCTTTGTTGAAAAACAAAACAAGACATGTTTTTTTAGATTATGAGCCTTAAGAGGGATAATATGGAGGAGAGTATGGGCAGAATAGTCTTTTTAAAGTGAATAGTGAAGAAAGATTTCTAAAGCCAATCCAAGAAGTGGCAGGAAGTGGGTGAAAGAGTGGTAAGATCTAATGAAGACTTACCAAAGAGGTCTGTGGTGTCCCGTCAGTGAAAGTGAAAGTTGAGAGCATATGGAAGAGAGGAAGTGAAAAAGATAGGATATATCCAAGTGGCTAGAATATGACAAGATTGGGCAGGAATTATTTTTAAACAAAAATACCTCTTATCTTTATATATAAGGTTTGTAGGAAGAGATAAACTATGACTGTAAAATACCTATTATAGGCTACTAATTATTGAAATATAAGTAAATTTCTAATATGGAACTAGAAAAATTTCTCATGGTAAATTGTTAAACATTAAATGATAAGGAACATTATTTAAATTTTTTTATGATTCCACTAAAGTTGAAATTAGTCATCGTATTTCATTGGTTAGCATCTCTTTAAAACTTTAATTTGGAAAAACTTCAAAAAAAATTTAAGATTTTATTTATTTATTTGACAGAGACACAGCGAGAGAGGGAACACAAGCAGGGGGAGTGGGAGAGGGAGAAGCAGGCTTCCCGCTGAGCAAGAACCCTGATGCGGGGCTTGATCCCAGGACCCTGGGACTATGACCTGAGCCAAAGGCAGACGCTTAACGACTGAGCCACCCAGGCGCCCCAAAACTTCAAAATTTTAAAAAGTTTATTTATAGAGGTTGTTTTGCATCTGGGGTATGTATGTGTGAGAATTTGTAATACAGCTATTTGGCATACTAGAAAAGACACTAGGACTTTGGAAACATTTATTTGCTTATTCAGCTGACATTTTTGAACGCCTACAGCTGCAACTATGGACTTTTACTTAGCAAGCATTTATATAAATTATCACAAATTCTGTGCTTTATTGTCTATGGGCATAATCCTGTTGCAGGACATGAATCTCAAGAGGTGTTTTGGAGAACAAATGAGATAGTGATTGAGAACTTTTTAAGTTCTGGTGCTAGATACAAAGAAGCTATGATTTTTAAAATTGAGATGAAATTCACCTAACAAAAATTAATCATCTAAAAATGAACAATTCAGTAACATTTAGTAAATACACATTTCGCAACCACTGATTCCATTTAGTTCCAAAACATTTTTATCATCCCAGAATAAAACCTATATATTAAGCAGATACTCTTCATTCCCTCCTTCCCCCAGTCCCCAGCTACCACCAGTCTGCTTTCTGTTTCTATGAGTGTACCTATTCCAGACATTTATTACAAATGGAATCCTATAATATTTGATCCTTACTGTCTGGCTCTTTTCATCCATGCTTCCATACTTCATTCCCTTTTATGGCCGAATAATATTCCATCGTATGTAGCATTTACTACACTTGATGGGCATTTGAGTTGTTTCCGCTATTTGGCTATTATGAATAGCGCTGCTGTGAACGTTCACATGGAAGTATCTGAGTACCTGTTTTCATTTCTCTTGAGTATATACCTAGGAGTGGAATTGCTGGATCATGTGTTTTTTGAGGAACTGCCAAACTGGATTTCCACAGCATCTGTAACATTTTACATGTCCACCAGCAGTGTATGAAGGTTTCAGTTCCAGTTTCTCCATATACTCACCAACACTTGTTGTTTTCTGTTTTTTTATTATAGCTGTTCTAGTGGGTGGAAAGTGGTATCTCCTTGTGTTTTGATTTGTGATTCCCTAATGACTGAGGATGTTGAGCATCTTTTCATATACTTTCTGGCCATTTGTCTATTTTCAGAGAAACGTCTATTTAAGTCCTTTGCCCATTTTTTAATTGGGTTGTTGCCAATTGCTATATAGTATTAGTTATTGTATGCATTTTTTCTATATGCAAGGAGAGAGTGAGAATACATGTGCTCAGGCAGATAGGAGAGAGGGGTAGACAGAACCATACATCTCAGTAGGATTATCTTCCATCTTGCTTTTTTTTTTTTAAAGACTTCTAGGCTCTTCCAAAATTTAAACTCTTGCTTTGAATAATAGGTTCTAGGTGAATTGATTAGAGCATGATACAGAAGTTTGAGTTCTCTGTGGGCCATTGAGTCATTTCATTCCATGACCAGCTGTTTTACAAGAGCATGCAGTTGGTCAAAGGGACACCTGTTGGGTTTTTGGCTTGGACATTACCAAACCATTTTCACTGTGGTAACAAAATAACCTAGTCTTGTTCAGTAACAAAAAGGCCTGTCATTTTCATATGTGAACACAGTATTTCACTAGTATAACATATTTTTGTTTTGACTTTTAAGGGATCACTTCTTAAAGCCCCCAAAGATATTATTTTGACTTGTAAAAACTACGCTAAACTTTACTATTCAAAATCCTAATCTATAAAGATTCGAATTTGTAAATTGTATTGATTGAATAGGTTCTCTGGTTTACAGTTCTCTGAAAAACAGGGTGTAAAATCACTTTCTTGCTCTCCCCCTTTTTTTTCTTCTCTTGATACTGAACACACTACAAAATTCCTTGTTCACTAAGAATCATTTATTGTGGGCTCTGTGATTAAGCTGTATTTATTCCTCAGGAGTTTCACTTTTACTCAAGTTGATGTTGTCTTATTGTTTCCCCAGGGAAGATAGATAGGGTTAGGGACCAATTATAACTAAAAATACTTGTTCTCTATCAAAAATCAAATTTAACGAATGAAAGTATATGAGGGTGATACAGGGAATTGCGATGTACTTAGGGCAATGATCCCAGTTAATTACCACACCATTTATGGTCTGTTGACTGTTATGTATATGTTGATTTCTTGAGTCAAATAGGTACATACTCTAAAGGGAAAGGTAATAGAAACTGTTTAAAAACTGCATTAGCAAGTATCTGCTGGAAGTTTATATATGAAATAATGGGTTTTGGCTAAAAGTTATAGAAACTATTTTCTATTCATAGACAACTTAAAAATATTGGGAATATTTTTATGTAAAATCTTTTACATTTATCAAGTTAGTATTTAAATTTTGGTTTGCATAAATTCCTTTTGTAATGAAAATACATGTCTGAGCATTTTTACTCAGTGACTTCCCTGTAATAAGAGAACTCTCACTTTTCCACTTCAACCAATAGCAATTTTTATAATAGAGTTTGAGAAGAAAAGATAATTTGGGATGGAGATATATATATATATATATATATTAGTTGAGAAGAGTATATATTTTAAAATTCAAAGGGTAAAATCCAATGTAGGTAATTTTAATAGGCCTCAGGTTTTTATTTATTTATTTATTTATTTATTAGAGAGAAAGAGCAGAGCAAGCTGGAGAGAACATGAGTGGCAGGGGAGGGGCAGAGGGAGAGGGAGAAGCAGGCTCCCAGCTGAGCAGGGAGCCCCCTGCAGGGCTCCATCCAGTCGGAGGACTCTGGGATCATGATCTGGGCCAAAGGCAGACAGGCAGACACTTAACCAATTGAGCCACCCAGGTGACCCAGTAGGCCTCAGGGTTTTAATCTTAAGACAGAAGAGTCTATATGTAGTCTTTTTTCCTTTAGGATTTGAATTTAAACTTTTTTAATGTTCTAGAGTTCTTTTCTATCTCATGTGCAATCATATTTCAGAGGCGTAGTAGTTTATACCTATTCAGAAGGCATCTCAATTGAAAACTAAAATCCTTTGAAGTATTTTGCGAGTATTTTCCTAGGTCCTGCAAGCTTGTAACCCAATCCCATTCGTTTTTTTTTTTTTTTTTAATTCAAAATCTGTCTCATACTTAGCCTTTTTCTTCTCATTCTAACACCATTCACTACCCAGTGAAACCAGGCCCACTTTACCTCACCTTCTATTTGGTTTCCCTGGCACTCTCCTTAACCTTTCAGATCCAGCCAGTCACCACATTCTGCTAATTTTACCTTCTAAATATTTCTTGATTTATCCACACTTCTGTTCCTACCTTATTATCGCTCACTTGGGCAGTGGGAAGTTTGACGGTGGAAGAAAGAATATGAATTCGATAGTAATAGTAGCTACCAGTTCTGGAGCACTTTCTAATGCTAGGCATTATGCTAAGGGTTTTATTTATTACCTTATTTAATCCTTATAACTGTTCTAAGAGCTGTGGATACTGTTGCTATCCCTGTTTTATAGGTGGGAAAACTGGAGAGGTTAAGTAATTTGCACGTCATAGTGGCAGAGCAATGATTTAAACCTAGTTGTCTGACCAAAGAGATTGTGTTCTTAACTTCAATCCTACATAGGCTCTTAGATCTTTGATCAGTGTTTAGGAGGTAGGATTGAGAGGGCTTGGTAATTGGTTGTAAAGGGTAAGGAAGATGCTATGGTCTGAATGTTTGTGTTTCCCCAGAATTCATATGTTGAGATCCTAACCTCCAACGTGATAGTATTAGAAGGTGGGGCCTTTGGGAGGTAATTAGGTCGTGAGGGCGGAGCCCTCATGAATGTGATTAGTTCCCTTACAAAAAAGATTTCTTGCCTCTTCCATCATGTGAGGTTATAGCAAAGAGATGACCACCTATGAACTAGAAAGTGGGCTCTCACCGGATCCTAAATCTTCTGGCCCCTAATCTTAGACTTTAGCTTCCAGAACTGTGAGAAATAAATTTCTTTATATACTACTAAGTCTATAATATTTTGTTATAGCAGCCCAGACAGGCTAAGGCAAGAGTTGACTCTAGTTTTCTGACTTGAGCAACTGTAAGGAGGTAGGTGCTAGTCTCTGAGATAAGGAAGATGAACGTATTTGGGGGAAGAGAAGAGTTTGAATGAAATGGGTATCTGAGATAGGAAATGTGGGCATATTTGGAGGGAAACAAATATTTGAGTAAGATGAAAATGAGTTTTGTTTTGGATATGTTGAGTTGGAGGTGCTTATAGGACATCCTAGAGGAATGGTCCAGTGTAAAATTGAATGTGTCTGGAGCTGAAGACAGAAGCCCATGCTAGAGATAAATATTTGGTTTAAAGATACTAGCGACACTCTGGAAGTGAGGAGTTTAGTCAGGAAGAAGACTAATGCAGACTGAGAGTTGAATCCTGTAGAAGCACCTGTGTTTGTTTGTTTGCTTTTGTAGAAGCACCCATGTTTAAAAGGCAGGTGAAGAAGTATCTGCAAAGAACACTGAAACATAAACTGTTCACAAAGCTAGAAGACAGTGATGTCTGTGAAACTGAGGGAAGACAGAGTTTCAAGTAAGGAGGGGTACCACTAGTCAAAAATGAGAAATCAAGTATGATGGAGACTTGAAAAGTGACCATTAGCTTTAGCAGCCATTGGTCAGAAAGGGAAATGTAGATTCCAGATTAGGGAATGAATGGGGTCAGAAAGGGAAATGTAGATTCCAGATTAGGGAATGAATGGGAATCAGGAAAAGGTGGTGTATGCTACCTAATTTTTCAAAGTTGTTGTTGTGAAAAGCAGTATAATTGTAGTGGTAATGAGCTTAGACTAGACGAGACCATCTGGGATCAAATCATGGCTCTGCCATTTTTAGCTTTGTGACTTGAGGCAAGTTACTTAACCTCTCTGTGCCCCTGCTCCCCATCTGGAAGATGAGAATAATAATAGTACCTGCCTTGGGGTTATTATGAGAATTCAGCTAATACTTATAAAGCACTTAGAATATTGTCAGACTGTGAAAAGTGTTCAAGAAGTATTAACCATCATCATTATCCTTTTCATGCTGGAGCATAGGGGATCAAGCTACATAGCAGAAAACTAGATTGGAGAAATAGTCTGGGATCAGAAAATGAGAAGCCATATGTACTCTTTAAAATAGTATGGATTGGGGCGCCTGGGTGGCTCAGTCGTTGGGCGTCTGCCTTCGGCTCAGGTCATGATCTCAGGGTCTTGGGATCGAGCCCCGCATCAGGCTCCCTGCTCGGCGGGAAGCCTGCTTCTCCCTCTCCCACTCCCCCTGCTTGTGTTCCCTCTCTCACTGTGTCTCTATCTTCAGATAAATAAATAAAATCTTTAAAAAAAAATAAAATAAAATAGTATGGATTTTATCCTAAAAGTAGCAGAAAACTGTTAAAAGAATATATATTTGATATGTTTAACCTTTGAAGAGGTTATTCCTTTCCAAAGAATATATCCCATGGTCAGGTAGGTATGCTGCCACCTGGTGGCAGTTCTGTTATTGCTATATAGATGAAGCAGTTAAACCATTTTTTAAAAGATTATAAAATATTGATTTGATTAATACAGCTAAATGTAAATCAAATAGCCTAATTCTAGTAAGGCTTTTTTCTTTTATTTTTTTAAGATTTATTTATTTATTTGAGAGAGTGTGTGAGCACGGGGAGAGGCAGAGGGAGACAGAAAGGGAGAGAGAATCTCTAGCAGACTCCCTCCTGAGTGTGTGTGTGTGGGGGGGATGGGCAACATGGGGCTTGATCCCACGACCCTGGGATGGTGACCTTAGCCCAGGCATCCTGGGCTTTTTTATTTTCAAAAACCTAGTATTATTTAAGTGAAGGAGAGAAGATAGAGGGTTATTATAAAGATAGATTTCAAAGGAAGGTAAATGAAATATAGTTGGGCCTCATGGGAAACTGAAAAGGCATTTGGAATCAGCGCTGTTCTCTACATCATCTGTTATCTTTCACAATATCTGATACTCCTCTTGTTGTAGATCAGCTTCCTTTGCCTGTACATCAGTTTACACATGACCAAAAATTATGAGTCCCCACATCTGTTCTATTTAATGAGGTTGTTTCTCACTATATACACTTTAAGAAAAGAAGGAGGAGAGAAAATTTATTTAAGTTGTGGAAGCCTGTCTATTCATAGAATAAGCATCTAGCCTAGCGGTTCCCAAACTGCAGCACAACAGAAGCACCTGGGAAGCTTCAAACAATTTTGAATCCTAGGTCACACTTCATCCTGAAATCAGAATATCTGGGGTGGAGCCAGGACTTACTTTTTGTTTTGTTTTGTTTTGTTTTTTAGAGAGGGTGAGTGAGTGTGGGGGTGGGGGAGAGGGAGCCGACAACCCTGAAATCACGACCTGAGCTGAAATCAAGAGTCAGACGCCCAACCGACTGAGCCGCCCAGGCGCCCCTGGACTCACTATTTTTTTTAAAGATTTATTCATTGGGGGGGGGTAGGGGCATAGGGAGAGAATCTTCAAGCAGACTGCACGCTGAGCACAGAGCCCGACGTGGGGCTCAAACTCACGAACCATGAGATCACAGCCTGAGTCAAAACCAAGAGTTGGACACTTAACCAACTGAGCTACCCAGGCACCCCAAGACTCTATTTTTTGAAAGATCCTCAATATGTAGTAGAGTTACTGATCCAGTAACATCATCACTATGTGTGATTCTGCAACACTGAGTGATTGTATATCATGAACTGTCATATGCCAGCTACTTTCCTTGGTGTGCAGCTGAAGAAGTAGGGATGATATATGTCAGCAAGAAAACAGCAGAGAAAAGTATTTGAGTCTGCAACATGACTAGTAGGTTTATCATGTAAATTGTACTTTATGGTTGATTTTAGGGATATTTATAGATTTATATGATTATTGTATCATTCATGTAAGATGCATCTCCCCTCTGTTACCTTTCTGGACATCTTTCTTGCCTCCTTGTTCCCTAATTCTAGAAGAATTGAATTGACTCACTTCTTTTCTCAAACTAGAGCAGCAGGAGAGACCCGGGTGTCATGGATAGTAGGAGCACTGGCTAATTTCCTCAGAAGAAAGTTCTGCATACTTTAGAAATACCTAAATTCATTATGTTTCACTTCCAAGAGGATAAATATAAAATGTATAGGTAAGGGATGCCAGGGTGGCTCAGTTAAGTGTCCAATTCTTGGTCTCAGCTCAGGTCTTGATCTCAGGGTCATGAGTTCAAGCCCCACACCCAGTGTGGAACCTACTTAAAAAATGTATAGGTAAGGTAAATGATAAAAAAAAAAAAACTACCTTTATACTTATTACCCAGCTTAAGAAATAAGCAATTCAAATACATTTGAAAATCTAATCCCAGCCACTTACCACCTCAGGTAGCTACAATTCTGAATTTTGTTTATCATTGCTTTGCTTTTCTGTATCACATATATATACATAAGCAGTTTGTTGGTTTTCCTGTTTTTGAACTTAATGGTATCATGTTGCAAGTGGTCTTTAGTGATTTGCTTTATGTTCAATGTTGTGTAGAGAGTGTTCACTCCTGCATAGTATTCCATTATTGGAATTTGCCCCAGTACCAATGAGCATTTGGGTTGTTTCCAGTTTTTTTGTTGTTACAAACATTGTTGCTGTGTTAGCTTTTGTCCATCTTCTGATGCACAGCACGTGCCAAGGGCTTAGATTTGTGCAGAGATTGTGATCCCAAGGTCTGTCCGTTCCTGGGGAGTAGTGACTGTGTGAGGGAATGAGGTAGGAAGAGGAAATGAAGCGAAAAACAAACTGATATTTGTGTGTTTATTATATACCTCATTACATCACATAAATGATCTCTGACAGATGTCCTTTAGAGCTGTTGATAGACACTGGATACCTGACAGGATGGGCCTTTAACTGACCAGATGTAGCAGTTCTTCCATTATTAAATTGAGAATTCCTGCAAAAAGAAGATACATATATCAGAAGGAATAATAGTTTATAACCTGTGGCTTATGAATGAAACCTCAAGTGATAAACTGGCATATATTTATGTTGCTGAGAGAGATAGTATCTGTTACAGATATATCTTGGTTTAAGGATTTTTCTTTATAAGAGATGTACACTGCTTTTATTTATTTTTAAGGAGATTAAGCTTCATAATATGGAGAGACTAGATAAGATTGGGGCAGAGTGCCATTATTCTCACTGTTCATTGTTAATAACTGAGGTGACAGTGAAATGAAACAGAGGTAGATGGCATGTGAACAGTGAAGATGTAATGACCTGTCAGTGTTGGCAGTTATGCTTATGAGGTTTGGTAACCGTGTCTGGAGAGGCTGATGAAAGTGGCGAGGTCCCAGGACAGCATATTCCTGGGGCTCTGCCTTCTCTCTGCTTTTTGGAATGAGATTTGTGGTAGATGTGTATTATGTCCTTTAAAAAAATGGTGATATTAACTTATAAGTCCATGATAATTTTTATTAGCGAATATTCTTTACAGAATATTCTTTACAGATCTGTGGGGAAGGAGGCAGTGAAGATTTTTGAAAGAAGAAAACAATCACCCATAGTCTCAACCCACAAATAATCACTATTAGTTTGTCGATTCTTTGTTTCAGTGTATATTTTTAAACTTAACTTGAATCATACTCTATGCAATTTTGGCTGCTTTTCCCCAGACTTTATGTTGAAAGCATTTTCTCACATTAAATTTTTTTTGCAAACATTATTTTTGACAGTTACATTGTATGGTTATGCAATAACGTAACCATAGAACTGATATGTCATCTTTTAAGAAAAATTATTTATTTTAAATAATCTCTACACCCAGTGTGGGGCTCGAACTCACAACCCCATGATCAAGAGTCACATGCTCTTCTGACTGAGCCAGACAGGCACCCCATTTTTTTAAAAAGAAACTATGCAGATGTTCTGAAATTCTGAGGAGTAATGCCTAGAATTATTGTTTAGTGGTGCCTCTTTTATAAAAAATAAATTATCGGGGCGCCTGGGTGGCTCAGTTGGTTAAGCGACTGCCTTCGGCTCAGGTCATAATCCTGGAGTCCCGGGATCGAGTACCTCATCGGGCTCCGTGCTCGGCAGGGAGTCTGCTTCTCCCTCTGACCCTCCTCCCTGTCATGCTCTCTGTCTCTCATTCTCTCTCTCTCAGATAAATAAATAAAATCTTTAAAAAAAAAAATTATCTTTTTTTATTCAACAAATATTCATTGAGAACCTATGTGCAGGCACTCTTCTAGACTTAGAGTATTATGTAGGCTTTGATTCTGATTAAAAACCCCTTTCCTCCTGAAGCTTGCTATCTAGTTATTTGTTCTGAAATAAGTTAACTTAATATAATCAGTAACATGAGCCTAAAACAGTATTTTAATTATTTTAAGTACTTAGAAGAGATTTGTTCTAAGCACTATAAAGTAATCATTCTAATTTTTATTGCGCATCTGTCTTTTTTCATTTGGGGTCATTTAGTAATAGATACTGTTTATTGATTTTCAAGTAATGGTTTTTGTTTGTGTGTTGTTGTTTTTTTTTTAAGAGGGAGGGGGGAGGGGCAGAGGGCGAGGGAAAGAGGAAATCCCAGGCAGGTCGCACACCGTGTGCAGAGCCCAACACCGGGCTCAATCCCACAACCCTGAGATTGTGACCTGAGCTAAAACCAAGAGCCAGACGCTTAACCAACTGAGCCACCCAGCCACCCCTCAAGGAACAGTTTAAAAAAAAAAAAAAAACTCTTATAATGTAAAATTCTAACTTTTCCTCCTTTATAATGGAGAGTAGGAAGAGGAGAAAGGACAAAGAAAAATTGAAAACAATTCTTCAAGAGAGCCCTTAAAACTGGAAGAAATCTTTTATTTTTTAACGTTTATTTGTTTGAGAGAGAGAGAGAGTGTGTGTGCGTGCACCGTGCTAGCAGGGTCGATGCAGAGAGAGAATCTTGAGCAGATTCCCCATTGAGCATGGAGCCTAAGGCAGGGCTTGATCTCACGACCCTGAGATCATGACCTGAACTGAAATCAACAGTTGGACACTTAATTGACTGAGCCACCCAGGTGCCCCAAAACTGAAAGAAATCTTAAGAAGTCCTTCTAATCTATCTCTTCATTGTACAGTTGAAGAAATTGGATTCTACTGAGGTCAAATGGCTTGTCCAGTATCACAAAGCTAGTTTATTAGACTCTCTTTAGACATAATGATTCAGTATTCTATTATATGTCATCCATATTCTTTTTGAAATATTGTTTTCATTCAACAAATATTTGCATCTACTATGTGCCATATGATGAAATGTGTTAAAATATGCAAAATTAAGATGATTCCTTAGAGTGCAGAATCTCTTTTCTTCTTAAACATGAAGGTGTTCCAAAACCTAATAAAAAATCTACATTGAATGAGATTATAGAATGTAAGTAAGACTGATGGCTCAGTAATGTAAAGTTCTGAGGTCTTTTCCGAATCTGATATTTTTGGGGCTATTTGGGACTGTTATTTTCCAACAGTTCGTGATACTGTTGGAAAATATGCTTCAGAGCATCCTTAAAATGTTGCTTTTGTCTTCCTTGCTTTTCAGTTGCCCCACATACAAATTGTCTTTGGGTCAACTGTTGTAATCTTCTTTTTGTTTTCATAGTTAGGCCCCTGGAGTTTTGTTGTAATAGTTTGTACAACATTCTTGTGCAGCATTCATTAAGGAATATTAAAAAGGTTTAAAGGCAGTACTGACAAGTACAAATAGTCACCATAATTAGAATTAATTAGGATTTCTTAAATTTTCTACAGCAAAAACATAGAAAATGGCTCAACTCACAGCTGTTTTTGGAAACTGGAGAGACTAGATAACGTTTTTAAAATATTTTACAGTGTTCTCTTTTGGGTGTGTGTGTGTGTGTATTGTTGTTGTTGTGGGTGTTTTTTCCCCAGTTTTGTCAAAAAAGTATTTGTTGGTTTGGTGATTTCATGTATTCATGACTTTGAACTTAGTGTTCTAGGATTTGAAGTATAATGACAAATGAAGGAGAAAAAGGAACTCAATGCATGGAACATAAATTGGTATAATGGAAAAATACTGGATTTGGAGTCAGGTGTTCTTACTCTGTTTTGCCACTTAACTGATTATGATCTTAGACAAGTAACTCATATTTGTCTTCAAATCTCAGCTTCATATTCTTTTTTCCAGTAGGGTATTTCCTCACTTCTCCCGACATCCCCAACCAAATTAAATCTTTCTATTGTAGGCTTTCTTTACTACCTATACTTTATCTTCAAGGCATTTTTTAATCTCTTGAAATAATGTATTTCTGTGTTTTTCTATATTTGTTGAATTTGTTCTTCCGACCTGGATTACAATTCATAAGAGTATGGTGTGTATCTGTTTGATTCATTACTAACTGTACTGCCTTTAGCGCAGTGCTGGATACGTGATAGGCAGTCAATAAATATTTTTTAAATAAATAAACTACTTAATACCTGTCCTATGCCAAGTTATTATCCTCACAGATCTAAAACTTAACCACCACACCTCTTATAGAAAGCTGCCTTTGAAAGTCTTCAGAGAGGGAGAAAAACCATGAGACTTTTAATTCTAGGAAACAAACTGAGGGTTGCTGGAGGGGAGATGGGTGGGGGGATGGGGTAACTGGGTGATGGGCATTAAGGAGGGCATGAGATGTGATGAGCACTGGGTGTTATACACACTGATGAATTATTGAACTCTACATCTGAAACTAAAGATGTACTATATGTTGGCTAATTGAATTTAAATTTAAAAAAAAAGAAAATTATTTTAAAAAAAGCTGCCTTTGAGAAAATCAGGGTATGAGAAGCTCCCATACCACCTCCTTAAAGATATATAGGAGTACTTTTGATTATGAAATTGTACACTAACTTTTATCTTATTTGCTTCCCACAACTCAGTGATGTAATAGGCTGGCCTTGACTAAAAGATCCTACTTGTAGGACCATGTATTTTGGTTCATGTCTAGCACAGTGCCTGGCACATAGTTAACACTCAGTGAACATTTGATAAACGTTATAATTAGTAGTTTTTTTGAAGTGCCATTATAAAAACTTGGCTTGTTTTTATACAGGATTTTTTAAGTTCCTTGTTTTATTGAGAATGATTACTTATAAGGTTATAAATATTGAACTTAAGGAATAAATTATCAGTCATTTTTGTTTAGTCGTTTATTCATGTTCTGGTCAAAGTAAGATATTTGCTTGAGATTTGAATTAGTTCTGAAAGACAAGTGTATGTGGACATGATATCTTTCCAGTAAATCTTGCAACTATTTCTGTGCCTACATATGTTAACATTTTTATAATTGGCTTCCAAATGACAAACACAGATGGCTGTAGTCTGAATTTTCAGCATGTTTTAGAATAAATGTTTTCCCAGTAATTTAAAGTGTATCATTTCAATATCAAATGATTAGCTAATTGAGTAGAGTTTCTGATTTTTGCTTATCTGCTAGCTTGCCATTTTAAAGATTTAAAATAAAAATAGCTTACATAGGTATAAGAAATTAGACTTACGATCTTACTCCTCTCACATTTTTATGAAATGGAACTCTTGCTGAAAAGCTATTCTGGGCATTATATATTTATTTATTTTTAAAATCAAAGTATAATTAACATAGTATTAGTTTCAGATGTGCACTATAATGATTCAACAGTTCTATACTTATACAAGTGTATTCTCATTCACCTTTATCTGTTTCATTCATCTCCGTACCCACCTCCCCTCTATAGTTTCTTCTCTGTATTTAAGAGTCTGGTTTTTTTGTCTCTTTTTTCTGTTTGTTTTGTTTTTTAAATTCCACATATGAGTAAAATTGTATAGTATTTGTCTTTCTTAGTCTGACTTATTTCACTCAGTATAATGCCCTCCAGGTCTACCCACATTGTCTCAAATGGTATGCTCTTGCTCTTTCTCTCTTTTTTTTGTTTTTTTTTTTTTTTGAGAGGGAGAGCGATGGAGGGAGGGGCAGAAGGAGAGGGAGAGAGAGAATCCCAAGAAGGCTTCACTCTTAGCATGGAGCCTGACACGGGACTTGATCCCACAATCTGAGACCATAACCCAAGCAGAAATCAAGTCAGATGCCCACCTAACTAAGCCACTGGCACCATCTCATTTTTTATGGCTGTGTAATATTCCACTGTATATTGTACCACATCTTCCTTATCCATTTGTCTATCAGTGAACTGTTAGGTTGCTTCCATATCTTAGCTATAGTAAATAATGCTGCAGTAAACATGGGGGTGTATATTTTTTTTAAATTAGTGTTTTCATTTTCTTTGGGTAAATACCTGGTAGTGGAACTACTGGATCAAATGGTAATTCTGTTTTTAATTTTTTGAGGAATCTCCATACTGTTTCCCACAGTGGCTGCATCAATATGCCTTCCCAGCAGCCATGCATAGGGTTTCCATTTTCTCCACATCCTTAGCAACACTTGTTATTTCTTGTGATTTTGATTTTAGCCATTCTGAAGGAGTAAAGTGATATACTGTGGTTTTGATTTGCATTTCCCTGATGATGAGTGATGTTGAGTAGCTTTTTATGCATCTGTTAGCCATCTATATGTCTTCTTTGAGAAACGTCTATTCAGAACCTCTGTTCATTTTTTAGTCAGATTGGTTTTTTTTGGTGCTGAGTTGTATAGTTCTGTATACATTTTTATGAAACAGAACTCTTGCTAAAAAGCTATTGTGGGGCATTATTTTTGAGAATTAATTTTGTTTTGTTTTGCCTGATGGAGGAAGAGATGGTAAGAGGGATTATTTTGTGTTTTGATTCATTTAATTGCTGATTTTAATTCTAAGACCATGGAACTTTTCTAGATAATAGAATTAGATATGCCTGTTATATCATCTGAATTGTCTGGTTCTATGAAATAGTGCTTAAAATAATTTTTTTTAGTGGTGACTTTTCTGTAAAAAGATACCTTTTTTCACTTAACATGTATTTTTTTAAAAAAGATTTTATTTACTTATTTGAGAGAGAGAAAGCACGAGTGGGGGCAGAGGGAGAGGGAGAAGCAGGCTCCCTGCCGAGCTGGGAGCCCGACGCGGGGCTCGACCCCAGGACCCCGAGACCATGACCTCAGCTAAAGGCAGACGCCTAACCAACTGAGCCACGCAGGCGCCCCTCAACATGTATTTTTTTAGTACTGTTCCAGACTTTGAATATATAGCAGTGAACAGAACAAAAGTCCTTACCCTCATGCTGTCTACCTTCTGGTTAATTGTTCTGAAAAAATAGTATGACTTTGTATAATCAGTAAAAGGCCTAAAACAATGTCTTGGTAATTTTATGTTCTTAGAAATGATTTGTTCTAAACACCATTCTACTTTTAATTCTACACCATTCTACCAGAAAACCATTCTACTTTTTAATTCTTATTTATTTATTTTAAGTAATCTCTATTCCCAAGTGGGGCTCAAACTCACCACCCCAAGATCAAGAGACACATGCCCCTCTGACTGAGCCAGTCAGGCGCCCCAAAAACCATTCTACTTTTTATTCTATATCTATTAATAACTTTTTCATTTGGGTTCATTTAGTAATGGATACTACTGTCTGAGAGGTGTTTTTTAAAAAATCAGACCTTTTAAAATACAGTTTTAGTTTTCTCCTTTGTTATGTATTTGTACATAAAATAAATATTAAATAATATTATATAATAAATTATATAACCCTACAAGTTGGAATTTTAAACAGAATATTCGTCTTTGTCTTTATATTCTCTGCTCTCTGGGTATATTTTCTAACACAGACAACATGGAATTTTAAGAAGTTTCTGAAGTTGAACTTAAATATCAAGAATGTCATTATTAATGTTTTTCTTGGTTTTGTGTTCTCTCTGTGGGATCTTTTTAAAATGATGTGCCTAGACTTTTGATTCTATTTTCAGATAATATGTAATAGTGTTTCAGTTGGTTTATTTTTAAGAATGAATTTAGTATCCTCCAAAGTAGTTTAAATGCATTCCAGCAGCTTAATAATGTACAAATAGAGGCAACTGGTCTTGCATCTGTTCCTTAAGCAGACATGAAGTAGGATAACAGGCTAGTTGCTAAATAACTGGGGAAAATTTTTAATGTGATATATTTTTACATTCTACAAGGTCAGTGATTGATTAGATATTTCTGACTTATGAGTTAGATGTCTTTATTAAGTAATCACTACTACATAGCTGTATCCTTTTTTTCATCTGCAACAGACAAAATAAGTATAAAATATGCTGTGTGTTATTCTATAAGTTGTGCTATTTGTCACATATTTTGATAGTTAATGATAGCAACATCATTAAGATTGTTTTAATACTTCATATCATAAGAAATTTACTGGCCATCTTTGTGCTTGGTCTAATAGTTATATAATTAATATGCTGGTAGTAGATTTCCTTTTTTTTATTTATTTTTTATTTTTATTTTTTTAAATTTTTTATTTTTATGTTAATCACTATACATTACATCATTAGTTTTAGATGTAGTGTTCCATGATTCATTGTTTGTGCATAACACCCAGTGCTCCATGCAGAACGTGCCCTCTTTAATACCCATCACCAGGCTAACCCATCCTCCCACCCCCCTCCTCTCTAGAACCCTCAGTTTGTTTTTCAGAGTCCATAGTCTCTAATGGTTCGTCTCCCCCTCCGATTTCCCCCCTTCATTCTTCCCCTCCTGCTATCTTCTTCTTCTTTTTTTTTTTTTTCTTAACATATATTGCATTATTTGTTTCAGAGGTACAGATCTGAGATTCAACAGTCTTACACAATTCACAGCGCTTACCAGAGCACATACCCTCCCCAGTGTCTATCACCCAGTCACCCCATCCCTCCCACCCCACCCCCCACTCCAGCAACCCTCAGTTTGTTTCCTGAGATTAAGAATTCCTCATATCAGTGAGGTCATATGATACATGTCTTTCTCTGTTTGACTTATTTCGCTCAGCATAATATGCTCCAGTTCCATCCACGTCGTTGCAAATGGCAAGATCTCATTCCTTTTGATGGCTGCATAATATTCCATTGTATATATATACCACCTCTTCTTTATCCATTCATCTGTCGATGGACATCTTGGCTCTTTCCACAGTTTGGCTATTGTGGACATTGCTGCTATAAACATCGGGGTGCACGTACCCCTTCGGATCACTACATTTGTATCTTTGGGGTAAATACCCAGTAGTGCAATTGCTGGATCGTATGGTAGCTCTATTTTCAACTTTTTGAGGAACCTCCATACTGTTTTCCAGAGTGGCTGCACCAGCTTGCATTACCACCAACAGTATAGGAGGGTTCCCCTTTCTCCGCATCCCCGCCAACATCTGTCGTTTCCTGACTTGTTAATTTTAGCCGTTCTGACTGGTGTGAGGTGGTATCTCCTTGAGGTTTCGATTTGGATTTCCCTGATGCCGAGTGATGTTGAGCACTTTTTCATGTGTCTGTTGGCCATTTGGATGTCTTCTTTGCAGAAATGTCTGTTCATGTCTTCTGCCCATTTCTTGATTGGATTCTTTGTTCTTTTGGTGTTGAGTTTGATAAGTTCTTTATAGATTTTGGATACTAGCCCTTTATCTGATATGTCATTTGCAAATATCTTCTCCCATTCTGTCAGTTGTCTTTTGGTTTTGTTGACTGTTTAGTAGATTTCCTATTTTTAAGGCACAAAGGGGCTTACACCTATTCTTATGCTTTTGTTCTTCTCTCAATGATCAAGTAGCTCAAAGTAAATTTAAGAATTGGTGGTTAGTAGTTGCTTCATATAAAATTTAGAAAATGTGTTGCATAAAAAAGGAAATTTCAGATGAGCATAAGGAAAAATACCTGAAATCTCCAGTCTAGAGAGAGATCAAAGTTGTGGTTATATTCTTCCAGAATTTATATATGCCTATGTGTATAATGTTATTAAAATTCAAGCTAGTTAGAATTATTGAAGGCTGTGGGCCTGAGCCCTGCTTGTCTTTGTTGAAAGAGATGCACACCATTTTCCTTTTATTAAAAAAAAAAGATTGGGGCGCCTGAGTGGCTCAGTTGTTAAGCGTCTGCCTTCAGCTCAGGTCATGATCCCAGGGTCCTGGGATCGAGCCCCGCATTGGGCTCCCTGCTCAGTGGGAAGCCGGCTTCTCCCTCTCACACCCTCCCTGCTTGTGTTCCCTCTCTCGCTGTGTCTTTCTGTCAAATAAATAATCTTAAAAAAAAAAAAATTCTATTGCAGTATTATTTTATATATACCACTGTGTCATAAACATCTTTATTATTTTTTCACATATACTTTTTATATAAACATCTTTAATATTATTATTTGCATTAACATTTTAATTGAGTTAATCCAGTGTTACCCAAAGTATGTAATGCATACTTCTGATTTTAGGTGGTGACGGGATATTTTAGGTGATAGCCTGATCCAGTATTAATTAATAGTGAATAGGGGCACCTGGGTGGCTCAGATGGTTGATCGTCTGCCTTCGGCTCAGGTCATGCATGATCCTGGGGTCCTGGGATGGAGCCCCACATCAGGCTTCTGGCTCAGCGGGGAGCCTGCTTCTCCCTCTCCCGCTGCCTCTCCCCCGCTCATGTGCTCTGTCTCTCTCTCTCTCTCTCTATCTCTGTGTCTCAAATGAATAAATAAAATCTTTTTAAAAATAAATAATAGTGAATAGTATCATAAGAAAGTTAATACTTTTCCAGGTTTTTTTTTAGACCATCTGTTTACAGTAAGCCAAAAGTCTGTTTGATGCTCATATATCCTTAATACTCCTTTAACACTTGCCTGTTTCTCTTATAACCTTCAGCAGTATTACCTAGCTAAAATTTTGATAATGTAGTGTTAGTTTTCATTACATTCATTTCTGTTTACTATTTTATTTAAGGAAATCACAAGTGATACTGGCTTTTAATTTATACCAGGATAGGAAGTCTCCTTTTAAAATAAATTTAGATAAGTACACTAGTGAAAACATGCTAAGTTAATGATAAGTATAGATGGCATTAGGACATGGCAAAAATCCTGATGATGATATGCAAGTGATTAGGGGATAGGAAGCACTATTGTTTGACATTTAAATTATTTCAAATTTTTTCCCATTAGAAACAAGGCTGCAGTGATCATTTGTGTAACTAAATCTTTTGCATGGACTAATTAAATTTAGTACAAATTAGAAGTCCCAGAAATTTCACAAGGTAAACGCATTTAGACCTCTTGTATTTTTATATAATCTAACATCCAGAGGTTACACTCTTGCCAAGCTGTGAGTGAGAGCGCCTGTTTTCCCTATTCTACCTAACTCTGGGCTAATTTTTTTTCTTTAGACATGACATTTTCAGTTCTTCTTAATATTTGAATAGTATTTATTCAGAAGTACCTAATTTTTTTGCAATTCGGTAGTTATATTAAGGACTGTAACAACTGTCCTTTATTTAGTGATGGTTTGATTTTGTAAAGAAAATGATTCCAAAGATACTTGCTTTTTTCATAGTGGTGGTAAAGAAAAAATATCTCTAATGATAAGGACAATGTCTTTTTTTCTGTAGCTTGCCCAGTTTCGACAAAGGAAAGCTCAATCTGATGGGCAGAATCCTTCTAAGAAGCAGAAAAAAAAGAGGAAAACTTCAAGCAGTAAACATGATGTGTCAACATACCATGCTTTGAATATTGAGCACTCACAGAGTGATGAAATGTACATAAATAGTTCTCAGAGGGTAGGAACAGCCGTGACTCCTGAATCCACAATAATCAAACGTGATGAGGTCTTCTCTGTTGAAGTAAGTATTTATCTAGATTTTTGAAAATTAGAAGTCTAAGTGGAAAGTTGTTGTAATGACAACACTCATTATTACCCTGTGCAGTTTTTGTGAGCTTGATTCAGTAAACATTTATAGTACAACTATAATATAATACATCAAGGATTCAGCACCAAGGATACAAGGGTAAATATGACATTCTCTGCCCTTTAGGAAAGTCAAGTGGGAAAGGCAGATGTAAGATAGTCTGTGTATTCTGATTACAGTTATGGTAACAAAAATGCATATGGTACCCTAGAGTACCATGATTTTGGGGGAATGCTAAATCGGCATAAGCTATCAGCAAAGAAGTAGCAAGGCAACCTCTGTGATAAAAAAACAACATCCACAAGAACATGAAGCTATGATATGACTTGGAAACTGTAGGAAGTTTAGTTTTAAAAGCATCACAGAATGTTGGGGATGGGAGGATGGTAAAGGTGAGAGGCAGGAGATTGCACCTGGCCCATAGAAGGCCCAAAATAAAGGCTGATTTTCTTCTTCTCTTTAATGGTGTGATTTTCCAGAATAAGGCCATGAGGGAGAATTTAAAAGTGGATTGGGATGGTGGATGGGATGGAGCTACCAACTAAAACCAGGAGTAGAGAAGGCTGGGATGCTTAGGAGAAAGAGTGGTGTGTGAGACAGGTAATAATTATAATTTAGAGTGGACCCTGACATATTTATATGGAAACAGAAAGATTTAGATAATATATAGGATTTGAGCTTTATTCAAAAGGTCAGGGATGTTAAAGATTAGCTAAGAGTGGATCTTTTGATATTTTCCTTCTTAGACTTTGTTGAGCATCTTGGATATGTAGATTAGTGTTTTTCATCCAATTTGGGAAGTTTTCGGGCATTGTATCGTCAAATATTCTTTCTGCTCCTTTCTGTCCCCTCCTCTGGGTCTCCTGTTATGCATGTTAGTATGTTTGATCCTGTTGTACAGATCTCTCATGCTCTGTTCATTTTTCTTCATTCTTTTTTTTTAAAGATTTTATTTATTAAAAAAAAAATATTTATTTATTTGACGGAGAGAGAGCACAAGTAGGCAGAGCGGCAGGCAGAGGGAGAAGGAGAAGCAGGCTCCCCGCTGAGCAGGGAGCCCAATGCAGGGCTCGATCCCAGTACCCTGGGATCATGACCTGAGCCAAAGGCAGACGCTTAACCGACTGAGCCACCCAGGCGCCCCTCTTCATTCTTTTTTAATCTTTTCCTCAGACTGCATAATTTCAATTGAACTATATATTAAAGTTTGCTGATTCTTCACAGATCTGTTAAGCCCCCTGAAATGAATTTTTCATTTCAGTTATTTTACTTTTTTAAAAAATTATTTTTAAAAATTTTATTTTATTTTTTTAAGTAATCTCTACACCCCACATGGGGCTTGAACTCACAACCTCGCGATCAAGAGTCGCATGCTCCACCAACTGAGCCTGCCAGGTGCCCCTCTTTGGTTCTTTTATAGTGATGCTCTTTATTTTGTAAGGCAGTATCCTTATAGTTTTCTTCAGTATTTTAGATTTAATTTTATTCACTTATTTGACTCTATTTAAAATAGCTCATTTAAAGTCTTTGTATATGAAGTCCAATATTTGTGTTTCCTCAGGGACCATTTCTACTGACTGTTGTTTTTCTTCTATATGGGCCATACTTTTCCTTTTTCTTTGTGTATCTTGTAATTGTTGAAATCTGGATCTTTTAAATGATGTAAAATGGCAACTCTGGTGCTTGACGTGGTTTGAAGATGTATTTGTTATCTTTTTCTGCATAACAAATCAATGTTTGGGCTTCTCACTAGAGTTTTAGCATTTCCAGTCCAAAGAGTGTCTTGTTCACCATTTCATCCTCAGTAACACAGTTTTTAGTACACAATATACATTTAATCTATAGTTGTTTAAAAGGCATAAGTGAATCAGCCATGAGGACTTATGTCATGAAAGTATTTTAGATTTAAAAGAGGGTCATATAGGGGCGCCTGGGTGGCTCAGTCATTGAGCGTCTGCCTTCGGCTCAGGTCATGATCTCAGGGTCTTGGGATCAAGCCCCGCATCGGGCTCCCTGCTCGGCAGGAGGCCTGGTTCTCCCTCTCCCACTCCACCTGCTTGTGTTCCTTCTCTCGCTTTGTCTCTCTCTGTCAAATAAATAAAAAATCTTTAAAAAAAAAAAAAAGAGGGTCATATAAGTTAGGAACCCCTATGACAGAATTTTAGGATAGGGGTAAGCTTATTTCTGTTCCTGGCATCAGTTACTACATCAGAGAGGAGGTAGACTTAGAACTTGGTATTGAGTGATGAATAAAATTTCCTTAAGTATAGATGGGAAAGGAGACAGTGATGGTTCATATTTGTTGAATGAAAAGGTGAAATATCTAGGTCTCTTTTCTCACTTGTAAATTGAGATTCTTAGATGAGTGGGTGAACAGTGAAAGCAGTGAAAATTTAAGTTTCCTCCTTGAGGAAACTTCCTAGTGGTTCTGAACTGAGGGAACCTCTTTCTAGTGGTTCTAAACTAAGGGAAGCTCAGAAAAGCCACTCACTTCATACCCAAATCCCAGGGATGTAAGAATGAAACAGGAATGTCTTAGTAAGTGTTTTATAAGCTGCAGAGGTGTTAGTAACAAGGAAGATTGTTATTTTTCTTCAAGTTCTTACTACTTTTCTAGCATCAAGATTTGGTGATTTTTTTTTACCCTTTTTTTTTTTTTGAGTAATCTCTAAGCTCATGTTCTACCAACTGAGCCAGGCACGCTGATGATTTTTCTTTTTGAAGAAATTGAACTCTTCTGAGTAACATTTTAAGACTTTCTTTTATTTAAAAGAGACATAAGAATTAGAGGGATGATATCTTATTTGGTGCTTGTCTTACAAATGATTTGTAATGTATATAAGACCCGGTGTGAAAGTACCTCTTGATACGTTTATATTTAGAAAAATGCTTTATGATAAATGTCAGGTGTGTTAGTTAGCTATTGTGATTCATAGAGTGAAAATTTTATAGGTTTAGGGGCGTATGGCTGGCTCAGTTGGTAGAGCATGTGACTTTTGATCTCAGGGTTGTGAGTTCAAGCCCCATGTTGGGCACAGAGCTTACTTTTAAAAAAAATGAATAAAATAAAATCCACTTACTTAAAGTTTTTTTTTTAAATGCTTGAATAATTTTTGCTAGTTTTTTAGTGATATTTTTATATGAATTTTCTATCATATGTTACTAATAGTAATGGGTTAATGAAGTACAATGTTTGGCGGGGGAGGGGAAGGCTTTAATGTAATTGGTTTTTATTTTTGTTTTAGCCAGAAAGTGAGATTTCAACTACGGCAGATGATTATAGTTCAGAGGTAAGAATAAGTAATATTATGTAGATTAACTTTTTATGTATTATTTTTGAAACATTACTACTTTATTTCTTGCAACTCACCGGCTTATGTATTTTTATAAATATAATGAAGTATAGCATAACAAAATACAATGTAAATGACCTAGAAAACCTGAAGGTTATGTTTTTCTCTCTGTATTTTTTTCAGATTATTAACTAAGGTCTTAAATCTGTTTGAATAGCTTGGGCCTTAATTAGAGGCCTTTAAGTTTCTAGGAAAATGATATTGAGATTTAGGATTAATTATCATCATAAGGTATCCATATTCAACACAGTAAATATTTCATTATACAGACTATTTCACATTCTGAGTGATGCTTTTTACAAATGCTTGAATTCTATATAATTACATAAATTCATTTGTTGAAATTAATGCTGCAATAGTGATTTTTAATTTAGGTGATAAAAGCTAATGTAGGCATTGGCCACATTAGGAAATACCTTCTTTATGTATTATTAATAAATATATGTCATATTGTTATCTTTTTCTTATTGTTTTAGATATCATTATCATTTCTTTGGTCCAGGATTTGAGGATATGGAAAATTATTCCTTACTCTGAATGGTTCAGCAACTCAGTGTATTCCATAAGTTTGGATATATTGTAGGTTTCTAATACCAAAAAAAAAAAAAAAAATCATGTTCTAAGTGAACAGACTACTGTTTTGAATTGCAAATGGGAGTAAAAACTCTTGAGACTTCAAAAGTTTAATGTGCTTAAAAGCTGGGAATATACTTATTGGTAGTCTGGTCAAGAAGATAATTAACAAGGGTTGAATAAATAAATTGGTACCTGATTTACATTACATAAAGTTGCCTATAGGGAAAGTATCTCAATTTAAAATCACGACTTGCAGGGGTGCCTCGGTGGCTCAGTCGTTAAGCATCTGCCTTCAGCTCAGGTCATGATCTCAGGGTCCTGGGATCGAGCCCCACATCGAGCCCCGCATCGGGCTCCCTGCTCCGCGGGGAACCTGCTTCTCCCTCTCCCACTCCCCCTGCTTGTGTTCCCTCTCTCGCTGTGTCTCTCTCTGTCAAATAAATAAATAAAATCTTTAAAAAAATGAAAATAAAAAAATATAAAATCACGACTTGCAATTCAGAGAATCTGGCCTTGTGACTTTAAATTTGGGGCTTCTTTATGAAAGCAACACTGCTTTTTTTCTTTCTATAATGGCTATAGTCTTTTTAAAAAAATTAAGGAGGGCACATGTTGTGATGAGCTCTGGGTGTTATAACAACTAATGAATTGTTGAACACTACATCAAAAACTAATGATGTACTGTATGTTGGCTAACTGAACATAATTAAAAAATTATTTTTATTCATTATTTTTAAATTGAAGTATAGTTGATAGAGACTATTATATTAGTTTCAGGTGTACAACATAGTAATTTGACATTGATATACATTACAAAATGCTCCCATAGTAAGTGTAGTTACCGCCTGTTACCATGCAAAATTATTGTAATATTAACTACATTCCCTATGTTGTGGGATATTCCACATCCCTGTGGCTTATTTATTTTTTAACTGGAAGTTTGTACCTCTTACTCCCCTATACCTATTTCACCCATCGCCCTACGTTCCCTCTCCACTGGCAACTACCAGTCTAGTCTGTGCTCTATGTTTATGAGTCTGTTTCTGTTTTGTTCATTCGTTTTGTTTTTTAGATTCCACATGTAAGTGAAATCATACGGCATTTGTCTTTCTCTGACTTTTTAAAAAATATTTATTTACTTATTTATTTATTTATTTATTTATTTATTTATTTATGTGATCTCCATAGCCAGCGCGGGGCTCAAATTCATGACCCCAAGATCAAGTGTCAGATGCTCTACCTACTGAGCCAGCCAGGTGCCCCTTTCTCTGATTTATTTCACTTATCCATGTTGTCACAAATGGCAAGATTTCATTTGTTTTTATGGTTGAATAATTTTCCATCATATATATATATACATATATACATATACATATATAGACAAATGCGCACACACACACATATATATATATATATGTCACATCTTCTTTATCCATTCATCTATTGATTGATACTTAGGTTGCTTCCATGTCTTGGATATTGTAAATAAAGCTACAATAAACACAGGGGTGCAATATATCTTTTCAGATTGGTGTTTTCATTTTTTTCAGATAAATACCCAGAAATAGAATTAATGGATCATATAGATCTATTTTTAATTTTTTGAGGGACTGCCATACTGTTTTTCATAGTGGCTGCACCAATTTACATTCCCACTAATAGTATACAAGGGTTCCCTTTGTCCCACATTCTCACCAACACTTGTTATTCATGTTTTTTTTTAAATAGCCATTTTGACAAGCGTGAGGTGATATATCATTGAGGTTTTAATTTGCATTTCCCTAATGATGAGTGATAATGAGCATCTTTTCATGTGCCTGTTGGTCATGTTTATATCTTCTCTGGAAAAATGTCCATTCAGGCCCTCTGCTCATTTTTTAATTGGATTGTTTGGCTGTTTCCTTTTTTTGCTTTTCTTTCTTTCTTTCTTTCTTTCTTCTTTGGGGTTGAGTGCTATGAGTTCTTTTTATTAAATTTATTTTTTTATTTTTTAAAAATTTTATTAAGTTTTTTACTTTAACTCTAACATAGTTAACATACAGTGTTAATATTTGGTTTCAGGTGTATAATATAGTGATTCATCAATTCTAAACATTACTCAGTGCTCATCATGATAAGTGTACTCTTTAATCCCTATCCCCTCTTTCACCCATCCCCCCCACCCTTCTCCCCTGTGGTACCCATCAGTTTATTCTCTGTAGTTAAGAGTCTGTTTCTTCGTCTGTCTCTTTTTTTCCCCTTGGTCATTTGTTTTATTTCTTAAATTCCACATATGAGTGAAATCATATTGCATTTGTTTTTCTCTAACTGACTTATTTCACTTGGCATTATACACTCTGCTGTGAGGTTTTTTTTAATATATATTTTGGATATTAACCTTTTTTTTTTTTTTAAAGATTTATTTATTTATTTGAGAGAGAGAGAGCATGAGCAGGGGGGAGGAGCAGGGAGCCTGACCTGGGGCTCGATCCCAGGACCTGAGATCGTGACCTGAGCCAAAGGCAGATGCCCAACCCACTGAGCCACCCAGGTGCCCCGAATATTAACCTTTTAATAGATATGTCATTTACAAATATCTTTTCTCATTTAGTTAGGTTGACTTTTAGTTTTGTTGATGGGTTCCCTTAATTGTGCAGAAGTTTTTTAGTTTGATGTAGTTTCAGTTGTTTATTTTTGCTTTTGTTGCCCTTGCCTAACAAGACAGATCCAAAAATACATTCCTAAAACTGAGGTATAAGAGTTTACTCCCCATGTTTTCTTTTAGGAGTTTTATAGCTTCAGGTCTTTAAACCAATTTGAGCTTATTTTTGTATATGGTGTAAGAGTGGTTTCATTCTTTTGCATGTAGCTGTCCTGTGTTTTCAGCACCATTTATTGAAGAAACAGTCTTTTCCCCATTGTGTATTTTTGCTTCCTTTGTCATAGATTAGTTACCATATAAACATGGGTTTTTTCCTAGGCTCTCAGTTCTGTTCCATTGATTTATGTGTCCATTTGTGTGCCAGTACCATACTGTTTTGATTACAGTAGCTTTGTAGTATGGTTTGAAATCTGGGACTGTGTTCCCTCCAACTTTGTTCTTTCTCAAGATTACTTTGGGTATTTGGGGTCTTTTGTGGTTCCATACAAATTTTAAGATTATTTGTCCTAGTTCTGTGAAAAATGCTATTGGTATTTTGATAGGGATTGCATTGAATTTGTAGATTGCTTTGAGTAGTATGGATATTCTAACAATATTAATTCTTTCAACCCATGAACATGGTATATCTTTCCCTTTATTTGTGTCATCTTTGGTTTCTTTCATCAGTGTCTTATAGTTTTCAGAGTACGGGTCTTTCACCTCCTTGGTTAACTTTATTCCTAGATACTTTATTCTTTTTGATAAAATTGTAAATGGGATTTTCTTAATTTCTCTGCTAGTTTATTATTAATGTATAGAAATGCAACAGATTTCTGTATATTAATTTTGTGTCCTGCAACTTTACTAAATTCATTTATTAGTTCTAAAGTTTCTTAGTGGAGTCTTTAGAGTTTTTATATATAGTATCATGTCATCTGTACATAGTGACTGGGCTGCAACTGCTGTGGATACACTGGTGGGTAGGGCTGGCCCCAACATGGCTGGCTAAGAGGCCTGGCTGTAGCTGCTTCAGGTATGCTGGTGGGTGGAGTTAGGATGCAGTGTGACTTGGCTGGGGGGCTCGGTGTCCACGGTCATGGGCATGCAGGTGGGTGGGACTCCCTAGAGCAGGAGTCACTTCGGAAGGGCCCTTGCCAGGGCAGTCGGGTTGGTTAGAATGATTCTGCAGGGGAACATCAGGGCAGGGTGAGTGGTGCTAGGAAGAGTGTCCGAATGGGGGCCCACCAGTGTCAAGCCAGCTGGGCTGAAGGAGGGCAAGAAAAATAGTGCCTGCCAGCACTTCCATTCCCAGAGAAAGTTCTGCAGATCCTTGCCCCTGTGGCACAAGCCCTAAAATTAATAAATCTGCATCACATAATATAGTCCAGGCGCTTTTCAAACTGCTACCTCTGGGCTGGGTCTCTGAGTAGGTGCTGGTGTACACTGACTGGCCTTTTTAAGAGTGGAGTATTGGTTTCTTATAGCCCTCCACTCTCCCAGAGTTAAGCTGATTTAAATCCAGATACTTATGGAGGCTCATATTCCCAGTGCAGATCGACAGGAAGAGGGGTGCCCAATGTGGGGCTTAAGCTTAACCCTTGCTCCTCAAGGAGGACCTTCACACCTGTGATATCTCTCTTGCTTGTGGGTTGCCGCATGGGAGGTTTAGTTTCTGATTGCATCTCTGCCCCTCCTACCCTTCTCGATGTGGCTTTTTCTTTCTATCTTTAGCTGTGGAAGAGCTGTTCTGCTAGTCTTCAGGTCGTTCTCAGTGAGTTGCAGTATATGTAGTGGCAGCCTTGGTGTGTTCGTGGGGAGAGGTGAGCTCAGGACCCTCCTACTCGGAAGTCTTCTCTCTCTCTTTCTAACGCCATAATTCTTATAGTTTGTCTTTCTTGATTGAAAGTTTCAGGTGTTTTTATGCCTAAACTCCCTATGTCTTTGGGATACCCCAGGATTGCACAAAGTGCCTTTTTTTCTTTACAGTAAGGTGAATTTTTTTACAAGCCAAGTGGCTATAGATCAGACCATCTCATATATGCCTTTGAAATTTGGTTAAAATTATATAGCCATTTTCTCACTTTGGGATAAGAGAGTAACTTTAATTTTTCTTAATACAGATTTGAAAGGTAAGGACATCAAAAGATTGTGATTTCAAGTTCTCTTTTTGAAAACAGTAATATTGAAAAGTCTTATTACAATAAGTTATTTTTTGCCTAGATTTTTTTAAACTATAAAACTGGTGGGAATTATGAGGTCCAGAAGAATGTATTGAAACTATCTATGATACCTAGTAAATCTGATGTGTTTTGAAATAAGGTACAAGTAATATTTAAATATAATTCCTACAGTTAAAAGTTAGAGTATGTTGACCATGGTTGAACAAGAAATCTCTACTACATGTATATGTGTGTAATTTCTACATATTTGCATATGTAATCCATATATGTTTTATTGTTATATACATGAATGATTGTGTACATGAATAAATATATATCTATACATACATATGTATTTTTTTTCCCAAACAAAAGTTTCAGGAAAGATACTTCTTTTTACTATGTGACCTATCCTTTGATACTTTTTCTTTTTACTGGAGATCACAAAAACTAAATTGATTAACTGATTTATAATTGGAAAAAACAGTTACTTAGAAGATTACACTGAAAAAAGATATTTATGAAATGACAGATAGACCTGATTTGATCATAACCTTTGTGATATTATATATTTTGGGCCTGGATTCATGATGAATTATACTGTGACGAAGTCATATATTCTCTTTGTCCGTAGGAAAACAGTAGAAAAATTGATTGTGAAATGTTTGAAAATGTCTCATTAAGATTGCTAATATGGGGGCTGGTTGAATCCGTGATACTCTGGGCTAGTTTTGAACCTTTCGCTATTCCTGTTAATGATGTTAAAACTGGTTTGACTTTGCCAAAGGCAAAGGAAGCAAGAGCAAAAATGAACTGTTGGGACTTCATCAAGATAAAAAGCTTTTGCACAGCAAAGGAAACAGTCAACAAAATCAAAAGACAACCGACAGAATGGGAGAAGATATTTGCAAATGACGTATCAGATAAAGGGCTAGTATCCAAAATCTATAAAGAACTTAATCAAACTCAACACCAAAAGAACAAATAATCCGATCGAGAAATGGGCAGAAGACATGAACAGACATTTCTGCAAAGAAGACATCCAAATGGCCAACAGACACATGAAAAAGTGCTCAACATCGCTCGGCATCAGGGAAATCCAAATCAAAACCTCAATGAGATACCACCTCACACCAGTCAGAAGGGCTAAAATTAACAAGTCAGGAAACGACAGATGTTGGCGAGGATGCGGAGAAAGGGGAATCCTCGTACACTGGTGGTGGGAACGCAGGCTGGTGCCAGCCACTCTGGAAAACAGTATGGAGGTTCCTCAAAAAGTTGAAAATAGAGCTACCCTACAACCCAGCAATTGCACTACTGGGTATTTACCCCAAAGATACAAATGTAGTGATCTGAAGGGGAATGTGCACCCTGATGTTTATAGCAGCAATGTCCACAGTAGCCAAACTGGAAAGAGCCAAGATGTCCATCAACGAATGGATAAAGAAGATGTGGTGTGTACACACACACACACACACACACGATGCAGCCATCAAAAAACCCCCGAAATCTTGCCATTTGCAACGACGTGGCTGGAACTAGAGGGTATTGTGCTGAGTGAAATAAGTCAATCAGAGAAAGACAGTTGTCATATGATCTCACTTGTATATGGAATTTGAGAAACAAGACGGGATCATAGGTGAAGGGAGGCAAAAATGAAACAAGATGAAACCAGAGAGGGAGACAAACCATAAGAGACTCTTAATCTCAGGAAACAAACTGAGGGTTGCTGGAGGGGTGGGGTGGGGAGGGATGGGGTGGCTGGGTGATGGACATTGGGGAGGTTATGTGCTATGGTGAGCACTGTGAATTGTGTAAGACTGATGAATCACAGACCTGTACCCCTGAAACAAATAATACATTATGTTATTAAAAAAAAAAAAAAACTGGTTTGACTGAGCTAGAATGAAGGGGGACTTCTAAGCCACAGTTACCTTTTCAGGAGGCAGAAGAATCATTAGTAAGCTAAATTTGTAAATTGAGGAATAAATCTCACCCTGTTATGATTTTCGTATTGGAAATTTTAAGGAATTATCTCTTAGTATCACACCCTCCCTGCCAAAGGAAATTCCTTTGTAGGAGATACATAGATTATAACTTCATTACAAATGCCAGATTTGCAAAGTTTAATAATGTTGGCTGCTCTTGTTTGCATTGGAGCATTTTTAAAATTTCAGAATTACAGTTTTGAATTGTAGGCCACATAATTATCTTGTATGTTTTTAAAATATCGCTGTCATTTTTCTGGTATGTAGGGAAATAAGGTAATAAAAAAGAACAGGAGCTTTGGAGCTTTGTGCTCAAATTTCAGCCTCATCACCCCCAAGGTGTATCAACCTGGGCCCATCACTTCAACTCTGATATACGGTTTTTCACCTGTAAAACAGTGAGATCTTCACAGTGTAGTTGTGAGGGTTATATTTGATAATATTTAGTATGGTGTTTTGTATAAAAAAGATAATCAAAGTTTGGGGTTTTTTTTACTGCTCTTCAGTAGAAATATGCTTTATCTTCACACTAAGTAAATGAAGTGTGTGATGAGAATTCTTTTAACAAATTATTCTCAAAAGAATTTCAGATCCTGATTAGTTACTTAGAACTTAGATTGGAAATTTTATGGTATGCACTTAATTTTCTTGACTTCTTTGGCTGGTATTCTCATTGGATTGAATAATGGATTCAGGCCTAGAAAGAATTAGATGATAATATCCTGTGATACCTATGTTACCTAGTAAGATCTCTTCTTCTTCTTTTTTTTTTTTTTAAGATTTTATTTATTTGACAGAGAGAGACACAGCAAGAGAGGGAACACAAGCAGGGGGAGTGGGAGAGGGAGAAGCAGGCTTCCCGCCAAGCAGGGAGCCCGATGCGGGGCTCGATCCCAGGACCCTGGGATCATGACCTGAACCGAAGGCAGCCACTTAACGACTGAGCCACCCAGGCGCCCCTAGTAAGATCTCTTCTGTATGAATATACCCAGTTACGTATACCAGAGGAATCAGACTGAGTAAAAAATGCCCTTCTTACAAATTAAATTATACCTAATCTGTTCAGTCTTCCATGAAGGGACATTTCATATCCAAAATGCTCTATGTACATGAAATATTTTTATTGATACCCTTTGAGCAGGGTTATTTGGAGAAAGTTGCAAATGCTGGAGGCAACCTAGACACATGACAGGTAAATAAATATGCTTTGTTAAGTATGGAAAGATGAAGTGACAGCAGGGCAGATACTCTCATTTTGGATTTCATGTGATTATTTAGTGCTTTTTAACCAAGTTATTTGTATGATTCATGATATTTATGAAATGACTAGCTGGAGTGGGAGACATAGCCTTTAGCCATAAAGTTATATAAACTTAGTCTTTTAACTTTGATTTTTTTTTTAACCTCACCTCATTTTTTCTCACTCCCTGCCTCAGCTCTGTTGAGGTATAATTGACAATTAAAAATTGTATATATTTAAGGTGTACAGTGTGGTATTTGATAATCAACTTTGACTTTAAATGGATGATCTTAACCTCATTAGTTACTTGGCTCCAATTCCATGAGTCACATTGAACTATAATTTTCATGAACTGTTTTGAACCATCAGATTATTTTATTAAAATATCCATACAAATTTTAGGATTATTTGTTCCATTTCTTTGAAAAAAGTTGATGGTATTTTGATAGGGATATCCATTATTAATATTTTTAATGTAAATAGTACCACATTAAGTATAATAGGATAAGATATTAATAGTGAGTTAGTCTTCTATGCTTTTAAACTAACATCCACTGAAAGGAAAAGGTTTTGGTGTAAAGGCCATTTTATGGTTATAAAAATTATCTTCCTCTGATTCTTTCTGAATAGCAGTATCTTTATGAGATGATACTTACCTCTACAGAACATTTTAAAATTGAAAATGTACCTTACTTATACTTTCCCAAGTCTTCATGTTCTCCATACAGATTGAATATATCTGTGAATTCAGAAAGAATATATTAGTACAGCCTAATGGTTAAATAACTTTGACAAATGCCACAGTAAAAAAAGGACATTAAGAGAAAGGCTTTTCTTCACCTGAGTTTATCAATCTAATCTTCCTGTTTCAGGTTATTAATTTACTTTCATATTAAGGTTTACCTGGTATAGTGTTAGAAGATTAATGTAAGAAGGGATGAATGCTGTACCCTTTAGCTATCAATAAAGTAATTATCTTCATTAAAAAAATAGAATAATGCTAACTATTAATGATCCTAGTATTCTGCTGAGTATTTCTCTTCTAACTTCAGAATATAGTTTATATTAGTTTAGTCCTGGTGAATAATTTTTTATTACCTATTTACATAGTATTTAAAAAATTTTTAATAATGATTTTTATGTTTGTTATAATAACATGTAATTAAGTCTTGAAAATGGTCATGTATTTTAAGAAGCCAATACATAAGAGTGTAATTTTGATTAAGTTAGAGAAAAATTAAGCTGAACTTTGGCTATATAATGTGTTAGATACAGTCATTATAAACTGATGACTTGTATCATCTCCACTTAAAGGTGTATCCTTGCTTAATATATTTGAAAATATTCATAAAATCCATTTCATTATACTATAACTGTAAAAATTTTAGTAGATGCTTATCAAACTGCTTCATTTCAGAATCAAGAAAAGCTAATTGAAATTTAGGAGGATTTAATTGGAAAGTTATTTCAAGTGACTTGATAATAATAATCTTAATAGAGTTAGTACTCCTGTCTTCTGATAGTTTTCACAAATTGTAATATTGTGTTGCCATAAAGATTAATTTTTTTTTTTAACTTTATTTTTCAGAAATTATCCTTAGGAAAAAAAACAAAGGAATCAAACTCTGTTACAAAACTCTTTTTTTTTTTTTTTTTTTTTAAATTTTAAGTAGGCTCCACACCCAAAGTGGGGTGGGCTTGAACTCATGACCCCGAGATCAAGTCGCATGCTCTACTGACTGAGCAAGCCAGGCGCCCCAGTATCTTCACTTTTAAAAAGATGTAGTCCATACATCTAAAACTAATGGTGTAATGTATGGTGATTAACATAACAATAAAAAATAAACATTCAATTAATCAGAAAAAATAAAATAAAGAAAAAATAAAAAGATGTAGTCCATATCCTAACTCTGGGATATTCTAGTCTATGTATTCCAACAGTACAAACTTTATTATCTTGGATTCTGTTAACGTAGAATTATGAATAATTAAGATGTAAGCAGAAGTGAAGTTTTTTTTGTGCACTGTTGGGGGAAGGAAGGGTTTGTTAAATAGATTAATTGGTCTGAAATTAATCTCCCACCAGGTCAACCCAGGAGACATATACTGTCATCCTTCTTCCTCCCATCGTCAAGTGTTTGTGATAGAGAGAGGCAAACATATGTTATGGAAAATCTCTACATCAGTCAGGGTTGGCATGGCTGTCATTTCCCCCAGGGAAAGGTGGGGGACTGTTCCTCACCTAGTCATCTCATACTTCTTGACCTGATTACCAACCTTTAGTGAATTTGCACCAGTAAACAATTTTACTTTAAAATGAATAGAGCTTAATCAAAAAACAGTTATTTAAATGATTATAAGGCAGGATTTTGTAGAAGAGGATTTAGTAACTTGAGGTTTATAATTACCCCTCTGAAGTCAAAATAGAAACTGCACTTAGAACTTCAATTCACTTAAACAAAAATGTATAGTACCATGTCTTCTGCATTGTTAGCACTCAAATGTTTTGGGAATCTTTGGTATTTGAAATGATCATAATGTCTTTTATAGATTTAAATTTAATCATTTTGTCTATTTTTGCCAATGAGGCATTTTCCCTATGCATAAGAGATGCATGAATATAGTTAGCAGAAATATAATTGTTAGCTTTAAATAAAATTCTGTCTAAAATCATAATATATCAGGAAATTGTTTTTGTACAGGTAAATGGTTGCAGTTTTGTGGTGAGAACAGAAAAGCCTACAAATTTATTAAGGGTACAGTATTTAAAACTACTCACGATACTAATGTTTTATACTATTTAAAACCATCTGGCTTACTAACAGAGCTTTTTCCTGCATGTACTTCTTTCTGTGTGTGATTTCTAAATGCTTTTAATGTTTAACAAACCAAAATTAGCCACATTTTGTTATAAAAGTTCAATTGTGACAGATTTTGCGGTATCTTGTTTTTGCTTTTAAGGTGTATATCACAATAATAACAAAGTAGGTTGTCATTCCAGTAAACTCTCAGGTGATAAGTGATATTTTAAAGTGGATTTTGCTATGGAATTCAGTGTTTAAATCCCTCTTCCTGAGGAATGTTGTTAGTATGAATTATTAAAAATCTTGGATTGATTTAGGAGGAAGAATTTGGTGCTGATGATTCTTATTCTGAACATGGAGCACAGTACAATCAGACCCACCTAGAGATGATGGAAAATGAATTGGCTGGTAAACAGCATGAAATTGAAGAGCTGAACAGAGAACTAGAAGAAATGAGAGCCACCTACGGGACTGATGGACTGCAGCAGGTATGTTATGTGGCTTTTGTTTTGTTACTGAGACGAAAATAGGAAATTTGAATGATAGTGTATGTACGGTCTTTAAAGATGAGGTTTTTAAATAGTAACTTAAGTCATCTCATCATATTTGTCCTTACACATATCGCAAACAACTTTGCTTAATCTTTTATGAGATAGCTAGGCAGAAATCACTTCTGGTGTTTTTGTAATCAGACTGAGAGAAAATTATGGTGCAAACCACATCAGAATATGAGGACCTAAACTCATTAAAAATGTCAGCGAGTCCTTATAGAAGTAAGCGCTTGTGGTTAGAATGACATCTGTTGTTTGTGGAAGTCAGTTATGAAAACAAGGTGAAAAAGGCCATTGATGAGGAGGACAGAATACATTTTAGTTTTGGCCTCTCCAGAAACAAGTGAGAATTGAATATGTCTATGATGATGTTGCCTACGAACAGATTGGGGCATCCCTAAATATAAAGGCACTTGTCCTTCTGGAAGCAGATAAATGGAGAAGTTAAACCTAGTAATTTTTTTTAAGTTGATTTGGAAGTAAAACCAATTTCTGCAAGCTAATCTTTCAGTTACAGACAAAAATGGTTAAGGTTACTTACAAATTATCATAATTCTGTCAGTGCATTTTGAATATTATATTTTTGAAGAATAGTTACCTATAGTAATAATCAGTTTTGTTTAAAAAATAAGTCTGGCACTTTTTATTTTCACTGATGTCTTTTAGTTACAAGAATTTGAAGCTGCCATTAAGCAAAGAGATGGCATCATAACCCAGCTCACTGCTAATTTACAACAAGCAAGGAGAGAAAAGGATGAGACAATGAGAGAATTCTTAGAGTTGACAGAACAAAGTCAAAAATTACAGATTCAGTTCCAACATGTAAGTATTACTAATAGAGCAAAATTTATTAGATTTTTAGTAATGAATTTTTTTAAAGTGCTCTAATTTTCAGAACAAATTTAAGTTTGTTTAAAATGCATTTGCTTATTATGTATCATGTTGGAAATATGTGAATGCCTGTTGTTATGATAACCAAGAGTTTAACTCTTAGTTCTTGTGTGGTTCCTTGATGTATTTTCTCTGTACTTCTTCCTTGTCTATATATTGAAAGCCTGCAAAATCTTTTAAGTCTGATTGGGTGGATTTTTGCAGAAATTAACATGTAGTCACATCCTACCTTTTGCCAACTCTGCTATGATTTTATTTTAGTTTCTAAAATAGTAGCTAGACAGAATGTGTTCCATTTATCTTTAATCAGAGCCGTAAGAATCTAATGGTATTAAAGTTTCTGATGGCAAGTACAGAAAATAATTTAAAAGGGAGGAATTTAATATAAGAATACAGGCTTATCTTACAGAATTCAAGTGAAAATACAACCAGACTTCTGAAAGGGATTAGAATCACAAACTGGAAAGTCATTTGGAATCCAGGAAGTACTGTCTTTTAGGCCCCGTCTCTTTCTGTATGTCTGCCTTAGTCTTAGCTATGTCACTAGACTTTCTCTGCTTTATGATGGGAAAGATAATCTTATTGGTTCGGCTTGGATAATGTGCCCACGATCATCTGATAAGCCATGGCAGCATGTTTACTGGAGTTTCAAGCCTATGAATCTAGCAGATTTCCCAGAGAGCAATTGTGGGCCGAGTAATACCCCAAAAGTATCTCTTCCTTAGTGCAATCTGTTCACAGAATTTAACTTGGAGGTTTCTTTCTGTTTTCAAGTTACAGGCTAGTGAAACTCTAAGAAACAGCACTCACAGTAGCACAGCTGCAGATTTATTACAAGCAAAACAACAGATCCTCACTCATCAGCAACAGCTGGAAGAACAAGACCATTTATTAGAAGATTATCAAAAAAAGAAAGAAGACTTCAAAATGCAAATTAGTTTCTTGCAAGAGAAAATTAGAGCATATGAAATGGTATGTTTATTTTAAGGAAGTCAGCCAGTGTATAACAGCTTTATAATTGAAGTGTTTTATACAACTGTTTATCCTTTTTGTTATGTATATGAATTACAGAATTTCGTTTAAGAAAAGCTCTTTAAGTATGCAAAACAACTTCTTTCAAAAGCAATTGGGAGTCTCACAATAATAGTTTAAATGAATAAAAATTCATTACTGAGTTCCTTTGGAAGTGATCAGCCATGTTAAAGTGAGTTCTCAGGAGAATCTAAATTTGTAAACAGAATTTCCATTCTTTTTTTTTTTTTTCACCTAAAGGTATTTCTACTCATTTTAGCAGTGGTTATGAAATTCTGAAAATATTTTCATGACAAAATGAAATTTTATGGATTTTAATTAGAAAAAACTACAGTAGAGTCTCTATTTATAGTAGTTATGTTTTATAAAGTTGCTTGGAACACTTACTTAACAATATATGCTCATAGGGGAAAAAAAGGGAAATGTATATATTTCATATGTTTATATTTGTTTATATGTACATACATATATATGCATGTATGTGTTTATATACATGCACACATATATCCTAGGGACTATATTTACATATATACATACATACACACATAACATATCTCATAGATTATAATCTTAAATCCTAAAAACAGCTCATCCTGGTAGATTATATTTTGTTTATTTTTCAAAAGAGAAAATGAGGTTTACAAGTGTTAAGTGACTTGCCTGAGCCTGCCCTACTGACACTTGTCAGTTGTGATTCAAACCCATATAGCTGGCCCAGAACCATATTTCTTGTGCTATACTGCACTGCCCCCTATTGTCTCCATCCTCTTCTTCTCCATCCATGCTCTCCTAATGAGCGAAAACATAAAGTCAAGTGTAGTTGCCTTGTTTGATGTCAGCTTTGGAAGCATGCATATCCAGCAACTCAATTTTTTTGCTGCTCTGTGCATTTCTGCAAATGACTGTGAGTATTGATTTGGGGGTTACAAATAAATTTTAGCAAGAAGATGGATTTGCAAGAAGGGAATCTGTGAATAATAAGGACAGACTGTACATATAATATGGTACTTTTTACAACTTAGTAAGTTCTTCTGCAAGAAGTTGAAAAATAACCAAGACAAGAATATTGTTTGGATAATAATAAAATTATTAGCTAGCATTTATTTTTGTTTACCTGGTGCTAGGCAATATTCAAAGCATCTTACACATATTAACTCATTGAATCATTGTAATAACCTTATGAGACAGAGATTTCTGCCATCACTCCCATTTTACAGATGAAGAGATCAAGCCAAAGCAAGGTGAGGTAAATTGCCTAATCACACAGGTAATAGTCGGCAGAACCAGGTTTCAAACCTAGGTAGTCTGATTCCAGAGACCATACTCTTACAAAAATAGGAAACATACAAATTTAAGCTACTGAAATTATGAAACGGTATGCTTTACAACCAAGATAATTTAAAAATCATTAGATAGATGTTTACAGAACACCTATTTTGTACCAGGCCCTTGCAAAAGATAATGATGCCTAAAATGTGCCCTTTCTTCGCTGAACCTCATGGTTTAATAGGGCATGTACACAAGATAGCACAAAACAAGGGTAAGTGTAGGTAAAAAGTGTTTTGAGTAGGTCTGGCTTCATAAGGGAAGTCACTCAGAGTAGGCTTTAGGGGGAGATGATATTTGAGGCCAGTCTGTAGGTTGGAATAATTTCTCTATAATTATGTTTTGTTTTCTCAGCAGTAGGCTTATGTGTGGCACATTAGCAGCTAATCAATATTCATTTGGTAAATAAGCAAATATATTATGAATCTGAGCTGATAGATAGGAAAGGATATTTTCTTTTCTTGTTTTGTTTTGTTTTGTTTTTGTTTTGTTTGTCACCATACAGTACATCATTAGTTTTTGAGGTAGTGATCCATGATACATTGTTTTCATATAACACCCAGTGCTCCATGCAGTAGGTACCCTCCTTAATACCCATCACCGGGCTAACCCATCCCCCACCCCTCCCCTCTAACACCCTCAGTTTGTTTCTCGGAGTCCATAGTCTCTCATGGTTTGTATCCCCCTCCGATTTCCCCCCTTCATTTTTCCCTTCCTTCTCCTAATGTCCTCCATGCTATTCCTTATGTTCCACAAATAAGTGAAACCGTATGATAATTGACTTTCTCTGCTTGACTTAGGAAAGGACATTTTAGATAGAGGTTGTAGTATATATAAAGATTCAGGCTGAAACATGTTAAAAAATGTCTAGGTAGCAAAAAATAGTTTAACCTAGAAATAGTTTTTGAAAGTGAGTCTTTACAGGAGGAAGTGTAAATAGTCTAGGCCTTAGTTAGAAGAGCCTTTAAGTTGGATTTTGTTGTATTTATTATATTCAGTAGGCAGTATTATTTGAAAGTATTTAAAATTTAAATAATTCATTTTCATAGGGGGAATTACCTTTGTTTATTTGAATGTTAGCAGAATACTTGTTATCATCAGTCTCTTCTTTGTTATATATATATATATATAAACTTCTCCTTTTTTTTTTACTTTGCATGAATCCCCCTGAGTAGTAGTTCCATAGCACAGCTGAGGGACTAGAGCATTAGGGTCATAGTTGAAACTGTCGTGGTTCCCTAGACACCACTTGATTCCAGCCTCATTCTCGTTGCCCCTAATCCTCAGAACTTCCCATGGTAGAGTGGTCACAGGCAGGAAGTCTGTTACTCCCCACTCCCTCAGGTCTGTTTCCAAAAATAGAGGGATTTTATCTTCGATCGCAGAGCTGTCTTTTGCAACACAAAATAAATGGTTTAAAACCGTATATTTTGAAATAAACAGTACTAAGAAAACTGAGCCATGAAATTGTATTATTTAATAGTTGAATGAAGAATTGTTGTTTGCAGTTATATCACATGTTGGACAGTTTTGAATTAAGTGTTTTATGAGGGTTCCTCCCTGCAATTGAAAATCAGGAAATAGAGGTATTACAGATTTTATAACAGTGTTAACATTTCAAGACTAACTACTTACTTAATAATTCAACTGAAGTTGACCTCCTGAACTAATTTTACTTTTTTATAGGTTCCAAATTCCTTATAGATACTTTCTAGTATTTAAATGTATTACATTTGTACATAGCACAGTGAGCATAAAACACATTAATATATTTATTTTCTTTTAGCTTCAAACATATTCCGTGACAGAGAGAAGAAATACTACATTTATTTTACAGATGAAAACACTGAGATTTAAGAGATTAAACTGATTTAAACGTCATATCGTAGTACAGAAATTAAAGTCAGAAGGCTCAGCACTTGGTAATAACTTATGGTGACATTGGATGGAATATGTGATACCAAGAAAAATGCTGATAGGATTTTGCTCAAGAGGCTTCACAGAATGACATTCATTACCTTAGTTAATTTATATAGTGCAGAATCTGGCCTTTGACTTGTAGGCTGAGAAGTCTGGTTTTTATCTTCTATCAACTGAGACTTGAGCTATCTCAGAGATAAGCTCAGATTTTTCAAGTTGAAGAGTCTAATGTTTAAACCTTGAATATAAGATTATTAATTTATAGTGAGAAATAATTACCACAGGGACCTGTATACTTCAAGTTCATTGGATTTTACTTTCTTTCCATGGGCAAATGAATTTGAAAAGCTAGATAATAATAATAGGAAGTTGTTTATTAGTGAGCGTGAGATCAGAGGATATTGGAGTCAAATGTTCTGTAGTATTAGGCTATGATAACTTGATATATCATCTCACAGTAGGAAAGTCATGCTTGTGGATTAAAATTCTTAAATTCTGTTTGCTACAACGCCTTACATTGCTTTGTACATTAGATATGGTTTTCCCAGAGGATCAGAATTTTCAGTCTTAAGGTACCTTGGTTCTCTTCCCCGGACACTGCTGAAATGAGTACTGCCAACCCTCTGAGGCTTTCCTTTCTCTAGGCTTTGACATTTTTTCTTTAGGTATGTGAATACATTCATCCAAGGTGCCTTTAAGTCCTCTTAACCTGGAACTCCTGTCTCAGTAAGGTGATTTTACTTACCTACTTATATTCTGTTCCACTCAGTGGATTGTACTTTCTTTGTACTTGGGACCTCAGCCCTGAACTATTTAGGCAACTAAATAACAGAGTCAAAACTTGGTTTCTAGGGCTTCTGCTTGACTCTGCTATGCTATAACACTCTTAAGAATGATTGTTGTTACAGATGTGCCTTGGCCTATGTCCTCGATTTAGGCTTACATACAGTTCCAAAATAGAGGCCCAAGTCAGAACTGGAAGAAAATATCTGTCCCGCTTTCAAATTTCTGTTCAAGCCCAAAGTCTAGGATCAAGTTGATGTGCCTTAAATGGTATAGTTGTCTTGCATGTTGTTTGAGGTTTAGCCACTTACGCGTTGGATATCCCCAAATTTCTGATTTACTTAGCCACAGGAATGAAGTTAAGGCAGACCCATAGGAACCTGTTTTGTTGTTTTAGTCTTTTCATAGCACTTGCCCATCTAACACCTTCAAGTCACTAGAATACATGGAAAGAATCTTGAGATGTATTTAAGACTTTCTTCTGGAATTATAAAGAGTACACAGTACTATAGCTGCAGAAAATATTAAGTTCTTAGAATGTTCACCAGTTATTAAGAAAGATGAAAATGTAATGGTCTAGACATTTTAATCCTACTAATTTTGAAATTAATGTTTTTAACCATAGCCGTGTTAGAATTTCTTTCTTCCAAGAAGACCAACACTGCTGTAGTGTTTCTCACAAATAGTGTTGGGTACACAAGTCTTGTCTCATTGACTTGGGAAAAATTAAGGGGCAAGCCTTGCAGTTACTTTTTGTAGAATTATGAACAAAACAAAACCAGACTTCTCTCAGTCTTTTGGTATTGCGTTTAGCAGTCTAAGTTGCCAGGAACTAAAAATGCCATTTTTATGTATTTTCATTTTTTCTTTCTAAAGGAACAAGACAAAAAAGTAGAAAGCTCAAATAAAGAAATACGGGAAAAGGATACAATCATTGAAGAATTAAATACAAAAATAATAGAAGATGAAAGAAAAACTCTAGAGCTAATGGATAAAGTCACAGCTGCTGATAAATTACTAGAAGAATTACAAGAACAGGTTGTACAAAAGAACCAAGAAATTAAAAATATGAAATTAGAGCTGACTAATTCCAAGCAAAAAGAAAGACAGTGTTCTGAAGAAATAAAACAATTAATGGGGACAGTTGAGGAACTTCAGAAGAAAAATCATAAAGATAGCCAATTTGAAACTGATATTCTCCAAAGAATGGAACAAGAAACACAAAGAAAGTTAGAACAGCTCCGGGCAGAGCTGGATGAGATGTATGGGCAGCAGATAGTTCAGATGAAACAGGAGTTAATGAAACAGCACATGTCACAGGTAGATGAACTTAAAATACGACATAAGGGAGAAATGGAGAATGCTTTAAGATCATATCCAAGTATTACAGTTAACGAAGATCAAATAACGTTAATGAATATGGCAATAAATGAACTGAATGTAAAATTGCAAGATACTAACTCTCAAAAAGAAAAACTCAAGGAAGAACTAGGAATAATTTCAGGAGAAAAGTCTGCTCTACAGAGACAGCTTGAAGACCTTTTTGAAGAATTGAGCTTTTCAAGGGAACAAATTCAGAGAGCTAGACAGACAATAGCTGAACAAGAAAGTAAACTCAGTGAAGCACACAAATCCCTTAGTACAGTGGAAGATTTGAAAGCTGAGATTGTTTCTGCATCTGAATCCAGAAAAGAACTAGAATTAAAACATGAAGCAGAAGTTACAAATTACAAGATAAAACTTGAAATGTTAGAAAGGGAAAAGAATGCTGTATTAGACAGAATGGCTGAATCGCAAGAAGCTGAATTAGAGAGGTTGAGGACACAGCTTCTGTTTAGTCATGAAGAAGAACTTTCCAAACTGAAAGAAGATTTAGAAATCGAACATCGAATAAATATTGAGAAACTAAAAGATAATTTAGGCATTCATTATAAACAGCAGATAGATGGCTTACAGAATGAAATGAGTCAAAAGATAGAAACCATGCAGTTTGAAAAAGACAGTTTGATAACTAAGCAGAATCAATTAATTTTGGAAATTTCAAAGCTAAAAGATTTACAGCAGTCCCTTGTGAATTCAAAATCAGAAGAAATGACTCTTCAAATCAATGAACTTCAAAAAGAAATTGAAATACTCAGGCAAGAAGAAAAGGAAAAGGGTACACTTGAACAAGAAGTTCAAGAATTACAACTTAAAACTGAATTATTGGAGAAACAAATAAAGGAAAAAGAGGATAACCTTCAAGAAAAATTTACACAACTTGAAGCAGAGAATAGCACTCTTAAAGATGAAAAGAAAGCCCTTGAAGACATGTTGAAAATGTATACTCCTGTTAACCAAGAAGAAAGATTAATTTTCATAGACTCCATTAAGTCCAAATCCCAAGACTGTAACTGGCAAAAAGAAATAGAAATACTTACAGAGGAAAACAAGGACCTCAAAAAACAATGTATTCAGCTAACTGAAGAGATTGAAAGGCAAAGGAACACTTTTTCATTTGCTGAAAAAAATTTTGAAGTTAACTATCAGGAGTTACAGGAGGACTATGCTTGCCTTCTCAAGGTAAAAACTGACTTAGAAGACAGCAAAAACAAACAAGAAGTAGAGTATAAAAGTAAGCTTAAAACACTTAGTGAAGAGCTTCATCATTTGCAAAGAATAAATCCAACTATGGTAAAAATGAAAAGTTCAGTCTTTGATGATGACAAAACTTTCATAGGAGAACCATTGGAAACCAGTGAGGTTGTTGAGAAAGATACAACAGAACTTATGGAAAAACTTGAGGTAACCAAGCGAGAAAAGTTAGAACTGGCGGAGAGATTGTCTGATCTTTCTGAACAATTAAAACAGAAACATGGTGAGATTAGTTTTCTGAGTGAAGAAGTGAAGTCTTTAAAGCAAGAGAAAGAGCAAGTTTTATTGAGATGTAGAGAGCTAGAAATCATCATTAACCATAAACGGACAGAAAATGTAAATGTGTGTGATGCTCAGTTAGTCTCTTTAAAAGATGGTGGTGTGACTATGACAGGCAAGGATTCTGGAGAGTTAGTTTCTAAAATAAATAAAGATTTTGTTGAAGAATCAAAAATAATGGAGGAAGATAAAATTCCTTTTGAAAATAAGACTGTTGGAAAAGAAGGCAAGCAAGAACAGTTGTTTTTGGATCATTTGCCATTAGTGACAAATGGATCATCACTTGGGACAACTGAACCAAGTAGAAATGATAAACTTCAGTGGGAACTTAGTGTACTTAAATCAGAACAGGTATGTTTACTTACTTATATAGATGCTAAAGCATAGTGAAAATGTACAATGCTTACAAAAAATGTTTTCATCTACCTAAAACACATATAAGAGAATGAAAATTGAACCCTATAATGTAATTCTCATTTGGGCCTATCAGCTATCATTGCTTTTTTTTTTTTTAATATGTTTTATATTTATTTGTCAGAGAGAGAGCACGAGTGAACACAAGCAGGGGGAGTGGCAGGCAGAGGGAGAAACAGGCTCCCTACTGAGCAGGGAGCCCGATGCGAGACCCCATCCCAGGACCCTGGGATCATGACCTGAGCCAAAGGCAGACGCTTTGACAGAGCCACCCAGGCATCCCAGCTATCACTGCTTTTATCTATTTTTTCTTAAACACTGTTGCCTTTCTTTCAGTTAATTTATGTTATATATTCTGTTAAGGAAATAAAAACATAGGAATGGTTTCACTTTCTTTGGAAAGGCAAGAGTTTCAATAACTTCGTTGAGAATCTGAACTTTAAAAAAGTTACTTTGTAATATTTTGTTGTAATTTCAAAGCTTGGTTTCAGCATTTTGTTTTATATTGGCATTTTCCAAATTCCACAACTAAAAATTAACACTTAAATTTTTCAGTACTTTATACTTACTTATTCAGTAGTTACAACGCTGTATTTCCTCGAAAAAAAAATCTCAAGTCCTAGAATTTTCTCAGAGTACTGTGTAAAGCTGAAGGGGTAAAAAGTATTAATTCTAACTATAACTAAAGAATGCATATAATGAGTTATAATAAATCATTCTTGACAATTTATATTTGTTGGGTAGTGATATTAGAAATAACTGGAAAATTCCACTGGGTATCTTGTATAATGCTGCTAAGTAAAACTTTGTTTCTTAATTTATGCAACAGGTATTTATTGAATCTCTAGCCAGGTATAGGATTATACTGGCAAGCAAGAGAGCAGGAGAGCTCTCTTTGAGAGCAGGAATATATTCTAGTGAGGGAGGCAGAGAGTAGACAAGGGAACGAGTAGAGTAGTTAGAAGTAGTGATAAGTCCTATAAAGAAAATAAAACAGATAACATGATAGAGAATGATGGGTAGTGGTGGTGCCAGCATTCTATAGGATGATCAGGAAAGGTCTTTTGGAGGAATTGACATTTGAACTGAGATCTAAAAAACTAAGAGGGAGCCTACTACATGCAAATTAGAGCAATTGTGAAAACATAGGTGAGCTTGAGAAACTGAATGAAGGTGTGTTTAGTTGAGTTTGAAAGCAGGAGAGTGAAAGAAAAAGAGTTTGAAAAAGAAAGAAGAGACAAGATCTTGGAGAGCCTTACAGACTTTGTAAGAAGTTGAGATTTTATTCTGTATACAGTAGGAAGCCTTTGGAAAAATGTTCTCTTTTTATTTCTAATAAATTCCGATCTTAGGATGAAGTTACATTACAATAAACCTATTGTAAAGTGAAATATCTTAAGTTGAAAATGAAGTTAATACACTTAACCTACTGAACATCGTAGCTTAACCTAGTAACATGCTCAGAACACTTGCATTAGCCTATAGTTGGGCAAAATCATCTAACACAGAGCCTATTTTATAATAAAGTGTTAAGTATCTCATGTAATTTATTGAATACTATACTGAAAGCAAAAAACAATGCTTGAATGGGAAGAATGGTTGTAAATTTATTGTTTGTCGTCCCCGTGGTCATGTGGCTGACTGGGGGCTGTGGCTCCCGCTGCTGCCCAGCATCATGAGAGAGTATCGTACCACATACGTAGCCCAGAAAAAGATGAAAATTAAAAATTTGAAGTATAGTTTCTACTGAGTGTGTATCACCTTTACACTTTACACTGTAAAGTCAAAAAATCCTAAGTCAAACCACCATATGTTGGGGACTGTCTGTATATTCACATTTATGATATTATATCAAATGTAAAGATATTTTACATTTTAATAACCTAAATAGAGTTTAAAAATTCAAATTGCATAACTATTAATGTTTTGTTAAATATCTGAAATTGTCTTCAAAACCTTAATGTGGTTTTAATTTAATTACTCCTAAAAATGCCAGAGATCGTTTAGATTTTTTAAAAAGACATTATTTTTTTTTTAATTTTTTTTATTGTTATGTTAATCCCCATACATTACATCATTAGTTTTAGATATAGTGTTCCATGATTCATTGTTTGTGCATAACACCCAGTGCTCCATGCAGAACGTGCCCTCCTCAATACCCACCACCAGGCTAACCCATCCTCCCAACCCCCTCCCCTCTAGAACCCTCAGTTTGTTTTTCAGAGTCCATCGTCTCTCATGGTTCTTCTCCCCCTCCAATTTCCCCCCCTTCATTCTTCCCCTCCTGCTATATTCTTCTTCTTCTTTTTTTTAAAAAGACATTATTGACAGAGGACCTGAATTTGAAGCTGTCAAAATGGTCAGATTTTCTCAGTAAGAATTTTATTTTCTCCGCTAAAGACATTTTCATTGACGTTCAGATGCCTTCTCCTTGACATTAATTTATATAAAGTAAAGGGAGGCAAACTTGTAAACAGTCCCTTCCCAGTTGTCACTACCAGGACAAACCCCCTTATCGGTGGAGAGGGGAGTAAAGTGTGTGTGTGTGTAGAGGGAAGCTCACAGAAGAAATCGAGTGATAATTTCTACAGTAATAACATCTCAGAGCAATCTAAATATGCTTAGAGATAATGCTGACTCCCTAAAAAATACTTTCCTCTTACAACCAACCTAATTGGCTAATGAACATGGAAGGATACTTTCACCCTTATAAATTGATATAACAATAAGGTAATATTTTATACCCATCAGATAGGCAAAATGAGTCCCACAATAAAAAGTGGGGAGATGAATACTCACATATGCCATTAATATCAATGTAAATTGGCACAATTATATAAAACATAATTTGGTAAAATTTAATACATTTAATGTATATTACCTATGACCCAGCAGTTGTATTTCTAGTTGGTTCTCAGTATGGTCCCTGACTAGCAGTATCAGCAGCACTTGAAACCAAATTCAAATTTGGGGGCACCACACCAGACTTCCTAAACCAGAAACTCTGGGGGGAAGGGCCCAGCAGTCTGTTTTAATAAGCACTCCAGGTTATTTTGATGCCAGCTAAAGTTTGAGATCCACTCTACTAGGGAAACACTAGTGTATTTGAATAGGGACATATCTGTAAGAATTTAGCGCAGTATTTCTGAAATATCAAAAAATTAGAAATAATCCAGTTGATCTCCAAGAAGGAAGTTGACAAATTTTCATGTATTCATAGATACTATACCGCAGTTAAAATAATCTGTATCTACGTGGATAGATCTCAGAAGTATTTTGAATGAGAACAATTTGCAAAATAAATACCATTTTACACCATTTATGTAAATTCTTAGAAACATAAAATATAATGTACTGTTTATAGGTACTGAAAAGTGATAGTATAAGAAATGCAATGGACTTGTTGCAAATTTGTGATAATGTTTGCCTCTGGGGAAGGAGGAATGGGAACATAGTGGATTAAATTTTATTTTCTTTCTAAACCAAGCATGTATGTAGAGAGAAATGGAAAAAAAGAAGATAAAATAATTGTATTTGTTAAATTGGGGTATGAGTACATAAGTGTTTATTACATTATTCTTTGCATTTCTCTATATTTGAAATATTTTTTTATTTTTTTAATGGTACAATTTTATTTTATTTTTTTAAATTTTATTATGTTATGTTAATCGCCATATATTACATCATTAGTTTTTGTTTTTGTTTTTTTAAAAATTTTATTTATTTATTTGACAGAGAAAGACACAGCGAGAGAGGGAACACAAGCAGGGGGAGTGGGAGAGGGAGAAGCAGGCCTCCTGCTGAGCAGGGAGCCCGATGCGGGGCTCGATGCCAGGAACCTGGGATCATGACCTGAGCCGAAGGCAGACGCTTAACGACTGAGCCACCCAGGGGCCCCACATCATTAGTTTTTGATGTAGTGTTCCATGATTCATTGTTTGCGTATAACACCCAGTGCTCCATTCAATACATGCCCTCTTTAATACCCATCACCAGGCTAAACCATCCCCCCACCTTCCCTCCCCTCTAGAACCCTCAGTTTGTTTCTCAGAGTCCATTGTCTCTCATGGTTCGTCTCCCCCTCCAATTTCCCCCCCTTCATTTTTCCCTTCCTACTATTTTTTTTTTTTAACAGATAATGTATTAGTTTCAGAGGTACAGGTCTGTGATTCAACAGTCTTACACAATTCACAGCGCTCACCATAGCACATACCCTCCCCAATGTCTGTCACTTAGCGACCCATCCATCCTACCCCCCACCACTCCAGCAACCCTCAGCTTGTTTCCTGAGATTAAGAATTCCTCATATCAGTGAGATCATATGATACATGTCTTTTTCTGATTGACTTATTTCGCTCAGCATAATATCCTCCAGTTCCATCCACGTCGTTGCAAATGGCAAGATCTCATTCCTTTTGATGGCTACATAATATTCCATTGTATATATATACCACATCTTCTTTATCCATTCATCTGTCGATGGACATCTTGGCTCTTTCCATAGTTTGGCTATTGTGGACATTGCTGCTATAAACATCGGGGTGCACGTACCCCTTCGGATCACTACATTTGTATCTTTGGGGTAAATACCCAGTAGTGCAATTGCTGGATCGTATGGTAGCTCTATTTTCAACTTTTTGAGGAACCTCCATACTGTTTTCCAGAGTGGCTGCACCAGCTTGCATTACCACCAACAGTGTAGGAGGGTTCCCCTTTCTCTGCATCCCCGCCAACATCTGTCGTTTCCTGACTTGTTAATTTTAGCCCTTCTGACTGGTGTGAGGTGGTATCTCATTGAGGTTTCGATTTGGATTTCCCTGATGCTGGGTGATGTTGAGCACTTTTTCATGTGTCTGTTGGCCATTTGGATGTCTTCTTCGGAAAAATGTCTGTTCATGTCTTCTGCCATTTCTTGATTGGATTATTTGTTCTTTGGGTGTTGAATTTGATAAGTTCTTAATAGATTTTGGATACTAGCCCTTTATCTGATATGTCATTTGCAAATATCTTCTCCCATTCTGTCAGTTGTCTTTTGGTTTTGTTGACTGTTTCTTTTGCTGTGCAAAAGCTTTAAAAAAAAAAGACAAAATAATTGTATTTGTTAAATTGGGGTATGAGTACGTAAGTGTTTATTACATTATTCTTTGCATTTCTCTATATTTAAAATATTTTTAAACAAAAATCACGGATGAGGCCATACTAAGCTATACCATATATCAAAATTTATCATAACGTTGAGGTAATAACAATATTGTGCTACTTTCCTTGGAAAAGATAGGTAGATCAGTGCAGTAGAATGAAGTGAGAAAAAAATTGGACTTATCTTACAAGAAGTTTTAAACTATAATTTCACGTATTTCCCCCTTGTAGTCAGTATATGTAAAAAATAGAAGTTAAATTATTTTAAAATTTTAAATCATTTAAAAATGTTCTAATGTGTACATACATTCACTTTTAAGAATGATTTAAGGCTACAGATGGAAGCTCAGCGTATATGCCTCTCTCTGGTTTATTCAACACATGTGGATCAAGTTCGTGAATATATGGAAAATGAAAAAGATAAAGCTCTTTGTAGTCTTAAGGAGGAACTTATTTCTGCCCAAGAGGAAAAGATAAAGGAACTTCAGGAAATACACCAGCAAGAGCTACAGAATATAAAAATGCAAGAAACAGGTAAATGGTTTCTTTTTTTTTTTTTTAAAGATGTTATTTATTTATTTGAGAGAGAGCACAGAGGGAGAAGGAGGAGGAGAGAGCCTGATGCGGGCCTCGATCCCAGGACCCCAAGATTATGACCCGAACTGAAGGTAGACACTTAACTGACTGAGCCACCCAGGCACCCCTGGGTAAATGGTTTCTAAAAAAAATCGTAAGTACTATGAAACAAATAAGTATCACTTAGAGCCCACTCACCATTCCATAATTTTGTCCTTGTCTTACAACCCATAGAGGAAGGGAACTATATACCCCAGTCCTGGATTCATTTGTTCATATAATCATTGCACATTTTTTTAAGTGCTTGAGAAATCTAAAATCACTGAATCATTTTCCCCCAGAAGTTACAATCAAGTGGGAAAGCAATAGGACAATTTCTGTAATAGAAGAATGACTAGAAAGAATGGAAGAAGAAAGGAGAAAAGTTTCATACTTTCTGGGAGGATGAGTGGGGTGAGGCCGCAGCAAGGGGAGGGAGGTTGGGTAGGGAAGGCTCCTGAGTCTTGAACATAGAAGTTTGAAAGATTGTATCCATTTTGGGCAATTGAGAGTTCAAGTTATGTGAGAAAGTAGTGGGGGATAAAGCTGGACAGATTGGCAGGAGTTTGATCAGAAAGGGCTTTATACACTCTGACTGAAGCCTGTATAGGCTTTATGCTATTGGTGATAAGACCTGTAGGATTTTAAGTAGTGGGAGTAACAGTAAAATTTTAAGGTAACACCATGGGGCAAAGTGGGGGAGGTGATTAGTGATGGGAAGACCAGTTAAGCAACTTTGGCAATAATTCTGCTAATAATAATATTTGTAACAGTTAAGTTTAAGAGGTAAAAGAGGTAGGCTGTAGTCTGTAGTTAATATGAGGAGGAAAGGGGAAAAATTGAAGGTGATCCCTAAGTTTCTAGCTTGGGTAATTGGATTGAAAATGACTGTAGTCACAAAGAGGATGCAGAGCAGATCTGTGGGAAAAATAATAAATTCAGTTTGGTACATATTGAGTTAAAAGTACCTATTGACTTTATTAAAAAAGTTGTCTAGAAGGTAGTTAAAAATAGAAGTCCAAAACACAAGAGGGAGGTTTGGGCTCACGATAAAAATTTAGAAATCAAAAGGTCACTTGAGGCCAGAGAAAAGAATGAGATGTCCTGGGAGACTGCAGTGTGGGCCAAAAGACTAAGATGGCACTGTGGCAAGCAGGAACATATAAGGAACCTGAAATAGAAGACTAGTTGCAGTTAAATTTTATAATTATTTAATCACTCAATAAACTAGACTTCCTCTGTTCAAGGCATCTCTAGGCTTTTACCCGTGACAGATCTGCTTTTGAGAATGAGATTGGTATAAGTTTGTCCAATTGCTCTGTTAAACTGAGTAGAATTTAAAGAGTGACTTAAATCAGAATATCATACTTTTCACTAAAGGAGTTCTTTGGGTTTGAATGTAATAAGATGTTAAGTGTGTGTTGTTTTTATTGATATCCTCTTCAGATAGAATCTGTCCAGTGATTTTCAACTGCAAGTTAATTGGTCTGCTAATGGTTGATGAAGTTAGTTAGTAATGACCAGCATTTTTTTAAATAAATAAAAGAGTATAGGAGAACAGAAAACAACAGAGTGTATAGCATGTAGAAAGGGCAGATAATGATTTGTGAAATTCTTGTTTCAGTTTTCCATGGATGTATAAATAGGTTATGATGTATGATGTATTTCTTGTGTTGGGTAGTAATAAAAAAAAAATTTGTAAGTCACTGCTTTATACCAGTTTGTAGGATATAAACAGAATTTTACAAATTATCTGAAACAGTTAACATTGAACAGTGGAAAATAACTTAGAAAGAAATAAAGAATTTAAAACTAATCTTATTGTAAAGGAAGCTTCCAGTTGATATAGGTTTAATATGATAATAGTACTTAAGTATATGAATTAAATGTTTAATGCGGTATCTGTTCTATTAGGTGGTGAAGCGAAGCCTTTACAAATGCTCATTGGAAAACTACGCAAGGCAGTGTCTGAAGAATGTTCTTATTTTACACAGGTAAGATATTGGTTAAAAAGTACTTTTAGACAAGAAATGCTATACTTCAGAACTGCACTTAGAAAATATTCCTGAGTTTTTAAGTTTAAAATGAACATTTAAATGTTTCCTGATAATCTTTTGAAACAAAAGAAATTGAAGTAAATTATCTTAGCAGTAGAACAGACAAAAGGTATACCTAATACAATAAAAAAAAAAAGAGTGGACCAATAGAACCCCAGACAGGTCTGTTTCCTGCCCTTGCCCGCTTAGTGGTTGAGTGTATCTGATTACTAATTTGGGGAGGTTGCACAAGACCAGTGAGATAAAATTTCACAGTTCAGATTGCCAAAATCTAAAAACCCTAATTATGCCAGGTATAATTATATTTGTGAAGATGGGGTGAAATAGAAGCTCTTATATACTGCTAGTGGGAAAGTACTACCTTGAGAAGCAGATTGGCAAGGTCTGTTTTTGAAGTTATATACATCCCATAGCCCAAGCATTTGTGCACAACCAGATCTGTTCATTGCTGAAGTGTCTTTAAGTTAAAAATGGGAAACAACTCAGATTACTATGAATAAAGGTAATAAATAAATTGTGTTACCTCCATGCAGTGGAACTCCATTTAGCAGTGTTTGATATCTGTATTAATATCAATAAATCTCAAAAGAAAAACGTATATAGCATGTATGCTAGAGTAATTACCTTTGGGTGAGGAGAAAGGTGAAGAAAATGGGTAGGCAGTACTTAAAACAGAGCTTCAAATCTCTATGTAATGTTCAATTTCTTTAAAAAAACATGGAGATAATATGACAAAATATTACTATTTGTTTAAGGTAGGTAGTTATTTTTTCTTCATATTTGAAATAGTTCAAAATTTAAAATATATGCTTTGGCTTATCCCAGGCTTTTGTATTTATAAATTGAAGGGGGAAGAGGGTGGTATTAGTTGGGACAGGTAGAGCTACCTTACTGATTCTTTTTTTTTTTTCTTTTTAAGATTTTATTTATTTGAGAGTGAGAGAGAGACCAGGGGTGGGGGGGAGAGAGAGAGAATCTTGAGCAGACTGCACTGAGCAGGGCGCCCAACTCAGGGCCCGATATCATGACCCTGAGGTCATGACCTGAGCTGAAACCAACAGTTGGACACTTAACCAACTCAGCCACCCAGGTGCCCCTGATTCTGATTTCCCATAATATTGTTCAAAAAATGTTTTGCAAAAAACCTCAAAAAGTGAGAAATAACCACACTTAAGGCCTCTCTTCATTCAGCTACTCAGCATTCTACACCACCTCTGCCAAAGGGTTCAGGCATTGTCCTTTCATATCTATTGTTGATAGTCAGTAAATAATGGAAAGAGGGCCCAAGTCACAGTAGTTCATTTATAAGCTGACATTATAAGTTCTTTCCTTTTGTTACTGTCTTTACCTGATCACTAATCTCAAGTTGAAATACGAATCAGCTTGTTCTTATAGAGGGGTCCTCTGGGATTCTTCATGAAACCTGGTTTTGTCACTAATTTTTGATGTTGCCATGGACTAGTTACTTCATCTTTTTGAGTCTGTTTCTTCATCTGTAAATGGGGTTTCTATGAGCTCTAACATGATAAAATTTCATCTTAGGAACTGTGCTGAAAATTTAATAAATTCAATTATTCATTGACAGTATGGTTTAACTTTTAAGCAAATCTCAAGAAATAGCAATAATCAATTTGGTTTTTAAGTCTAGAAGTTGTTTCCAGTTGTATGTGGGGCAAAGGTGAATCTTATTTTGAGGGCTTCTCAAATGATTGTGGGTCATGTATTGTTTTTAAATGATGGTAGAATTGTTTGTTGCTCAGGAGAAAAACCAGGATAATGTGTCAAATATTTTTTATTTGTATGTATAAAGCACAGAATACTTACCTTTGTGTTATAGAAAAGTATATGGATGTAATTTCCTACGTCATATAATTTTTTTTTAAAGATTTATTTATTTATTTGAGAGAGAGCAAGTGAGTGTGTGAAGCAGGGGGAGGGGCAGAGGGAGAGGGAGAGAATCTCATGTAGACTCCCTGCTGAGCGTGGAGCCCAACTTGGAGCTCGATATCATGACCCTGAGATCACAACCTGAGCCAAAATCCAGAATCAGACGTTTAACCGACTGAGCCACCCAGGCATCTCCATATATTATAATTTCTGTAGAATTTATAGACTACTTTCTAGTCACTTTTTTTTTTTCCCCCAAAGTAAGCTCTATGCCCAACATGGGGCTTGACCTCATGACCCCAAGATCAAGAGTCACATGCTCTACCAGCTGAGCCAGCCAGGCGCCCCTATAGGGGTCATCATTTTTTAACTTCTGCCCTTGTTTTCTGGTGTTTTTTCAAGGGTAGTTAACATTACAGAGATAACGTCAATCTAGGATCCAAGCTAGAAAATGGTAGATTAAAGTACAAGCTATATTCATTATTAGAAGCAGAAAAAATAGTTTTGTGCAATTAAGATTGTCAGTATTTTCCTGCTGTAAGAAGAATGTCATGTCCTATATAAAGAGAGGAAGATTTAGACTTGACTGTTTCTTTTGCAGACTGATAGGGTGCATGGAAGGGTGTTTTCTTACTGATTTTTCTCTGCCATTTTGACTGTCTTTTGCATTTAGGAAAATAATGTTTAATGATTTTCAAAGGCAGACATCAACATTTTAATTCTGTAAAATACCTGATTTTGTTGTTAATAGACTTTTTGCAATGTCCTTGGTGAACATTATACTCCTGCTTTAAAATGTGAAGTAAATGTAGAAGAGAGAGAGAGTTCTGGTGTTCACACTTCTGAAAATCAAGAACTAGAATTGCAAGATTATAGATACGAAGTTCAAGGTAATAAAATCTGACCACATTATCTTCTTAAGTCATTTAATGATAAACTTTTACTTTAAATCATGATTCAATCACTTAATATCTTTTTGGATTCATGCAATCTTATATTTAATACAGATTTTTATTTTTGTAATGCAGTAATTGTGATATAAAGAGAACCAAAGATGTCTGCAAGTTTCCTTGTCTCTTTATCCTTTATTCCTCTACTCCCATGTTTTTCGTTGTTCATAATTCTTTCCTTAATTTTACACCATAGATCCAAAACTTTGAAAGTTATTGTATTAAATACATTTATGTCAGTGATTTTTTTTTAAAGAATAAGAAGACCTACGTTATCTTTCTTAATAAGAATCCTATATTAGTTTATTTTTACAAATTATGATCTCAATTAATTTTTTTAGAGGTAAAATGTTTTCTACCCCTGTCCATTTATATGAATAATGAACAAAATGTATACAAATTAATGAATACCAAAAGATATTAACATATTTTAATATGAAATCATCAAGTTATCTTTGTAGCAGGTCTTTTACATTAATGAGATTGAACTTTTTGGTAACTAAATATATGAAATTTACTTTTAGCAGGCAATTTTCTAAAGTTATGAATAGATAAATAATACTTATTGAAAGAAGCAGACTTTTACTATGAAATGAAATTATTATAATTGTTTATCATCTAGACTTGCAAGAAAATATGCAAACTCTTCTCAACAAAGTAACAGAAGAATACAACAAACTCTTGGTACTTCAAACACGATTAAGTAAGGTCTGTGAAATGGAAAATGTATTATGTTTTCATTTATTTTTATTGTATTATGTGCTGTTTTGTAAGCTTCACCAGGAATTCTAAAATAAGTGAACATGATAAAGATGGGGGAAAGTGACGTATTTATAGTATCAGTGAGCTAAAGGAATTTCTGCAAGTTGAATATTTATTTACCCCTTTAGAGAGTTTTGGAAATCCTGATAAAATAAACATAAAATGTCAGATTGTAAACTTGGTGAAACAGTTGTATTTAATTTTACATTTAACAGTTTTAAAGTAGTGGGTCTGTTTTAGAGAAAAATGGAATTAGTGTAGTTGTTTAGAACATAGCTAACGTGTTATATATGTCAAATTTCTTTCAAGTAGTTGTTTTAGAAATGTGTGCATATAAAACTCAGAGAGTATAGATGGCATAGTATAATTTATTAACTATATCAGGAAGATAAACAGCATATATTGGCAAAGATAAATGTTGTAATCTTCATGTTGTAGAAAAAAAATCCAGAAGGATCTCTATGTCTATTTATTTGCGATACTTTTGATGTCATTATATTAAATTGGGTGGATTTAAAAGATTTAACTCATAGGGAGTGAAAGTTCTATCAGTGATGAGGGATGCTGTAGCTGAAATTCTTGTCTTTTTCTTTCTCTTCCCCTCCCTCTTTCTTACCTTCTGTCTTCCCCTATTTTTCCTTCCCCCTTTCCCTCGTTCCTTTTCTCTTTCTCTTCCTGTGCAAGTAAGCAAACTTTATCTTGCCTTTTCTAAAACTTATGAACCTACCCCAGTATCTTACAGATGACTTTGTAGGAGGGAGGGTTAAAGAATCCTTCTTTAACTCTACATTTCCCTACAATAATTACTTTTCTATTTCCCTTCATAGCCAAAATGTTGAACCCTATTCAGAATCATCAGTAATCTTAGCAGTTTGGATTTTTTGTTTTTCTGCTGCCCTCATCCTGTTTCCAGGGAACCTTTTTCTCTACTCATACTTGGGTTACTGAGGGCTGCTAAGAAAATTAGATGCGGATGTGGTTTAGTGACACCACGTAATCATGGTCTGACATTAGCTGGACCCTGTGGATCACTTGACAATTCTGGTCATTTATCCTCTCATAGTCCCTTCAGTATTTCCCAACTTCACAACTTCTCCTCAAGTCATATATTCCACTTTTACTCCCCTTTTTGTCTTTGCAGTTGGCCTTATCTCTTATTTCTCTGCAAGTATCAGAGCTATCAGTTATAAATTATCTCAACCTGCTGCCTCTAGACCTTACATATTTCTTTAAATCTGTGAATACCCTAATTTATTTTCCTTCTGTCTGAGAAGATGTTACTCCTTTTCATAACCAAGGTTATTTTATTTCCTGTGCTTTTGTTAGTATCCCCTTCTACCTCCTCTAAGATTGATAACCTGTCCCTTCCCTCTCTCCTGTGATTTCAGCTCCTTTGTCTCTGTTTTTTCTCTTGTTTCTGTCCTTTCCCCTAACACATTCCTCACATCTCTCCTATTTAGAACATAACCAGTCTTCAATCCTGTATCTTCCTTTGTGGTCTCTTTCTCCTTCATTGTCACCTTCTTTCAAAAAAAGAATAAACTGCAGCCGGAACTTCCCATCTCTTCTCTCTCTTCTACCCATTGTAAGCAAGCTCTTGACTTACACTTCACTATGCTTTCTTTGGCAAAAGTCAGCGGGGATTTCCTTTTTTTCCCCCAAGTTTTTACTTCAATTTCATTAACAGCAGTGAATTCTTGTCAGATTTCCTTTCTGTTTTCTTACTTCCTTGTTTTCTTTCTTTTAAAAATGTTGCTTTTCCTATGTCAGTACACAGTTGAAGCTATTAAATAGTGTAGGAGGGCTTATAGTAAGTAATCCACAGTGACGGATTTGTGAGTGAGTGAGTGATTTGTCATTTTGCCTCTTTCCTTTTAGGACGGTGAGTGGGGAACATTTTGCTTTGATGAGACACACACCTCCCTTCCCCAGTGCCAGAATGTGGGAAGCTTAATCTGGAACACAAACACCCGCACTAACTTCTTTAGCTCTCCCCAGAAAAAAAAAAGTGAAAAAGTGAATTTCACCTTTTAACCCAGTAAGGTAGCTACAACCACAGAGGTATCCCAGAGGTTGGTTGGGATCACACTCGGCACTACCATACATCACTGCCTAACCTGTTAGCTTCATCTTCCAAGCCTCCTCCTCATTTTAGCCCTACTGAAATACTTAGAGTGTCCCAAATGCACCCTGATCTTTCACACCCCTATTGCATGTTGTTTTTTCTGCTGAACACTGTGCATCTACCTCCAGTCTGCTTGGTGTGTTCCTACTTGATCTAGTTGGTTCAAATGTTACTTCCTTTGTGTCCTCTTTACCTATCTTTCTAGACTTCGGCATTTCTTCCTCCATTTTCTTAGCATCTGTACAAGCCTTTGCTTATTACACTTATCTTTTTCTGTTATTTTAAATATTCCATGACCCCTGTCTTTTTTCCCTGTTCCCATAGCTCCTTATACAAATTTGCATTTATTACTTTTCTTGTTATTATAATTATTTATTTACTCTTTTCCTAGCTTTTAAGCCTTTCAGAATGAGAGAGTCTTCTCTTTATTTTTATTTCCTCTTCTTAGCATGGTGCTTGGTTATGCACATGGTAAAGGCTTAATAAATGTTTGCTGAATGAATTAAGTGAAGGAATAGAAAGGTTAGGCTGGAAAGTGAAGAATTTACCTGATGGGCTTTATTTTCTTTGGGAAGTAAGAGGCAAGGTCCTCTGTTGAAATGTACTCAGGCAGTTAGGCATGAGGTAGAGGACTTGATAAAAGTAATAACCAACTGAAATAGCCTTCATCAGAAATAGCTTTTATCCTGTTGCTCACCTGCTTTTTGTGGTATCTTTTGTTCATCTAGTATAGCAAGTCCAGACTCTCCTCTTGCTTTTTAAAGTGCTTTGTAGTCTAGATCTTTCTTATTTCTAGTGATCTTCCCCCATCCTTATCCAAATTAAACCCCTCTCAACAAGATCATTGTTTTCAGTAGTTATAGGATGGCTGTTCTTTCACAAATGCTTACTCTTTCTTCCTTACAGCTTTTCCTAATCATTGCCCAAAACGATTGAGGCCCAAGTCAAGTTGGACTTACTCTGTAATTACACACATCAGTCTTTCTGTTATTGCCCTTAAAGTAAATTATAGTTTAGTGCTTCTTGTTTTTTTTAAGAGACGGAGAGAAGGATGATGCAGGGGGTGAGGGGTGCAGAGGGGGAGAGAGAGTCCCAAACAGGCTCCACATCCAGTGCGTAGCCTGACGTGGTGCTGGATCTCATGATCCTGAGATCATGACCTGAGCTGAAAGTAAGAGTCTGACACTTAACCGACTGAGCCACCCAGGTGCCCCTCTAATTGTTTAATTTTATTTCCCCCACTAGTTGATAAATTCTGTGAGGGCAGATAAACCGTATTTTTTTTTAACTGATTTTTGTCTTAGTTTCCCTTGTCACAGTGCTAGTCGTGTAGTAGATGATTATTAAGTATCTGATGAATAACTAAATTAATACACATACGCATCTGGCAAATTGCTGCCTAATTTTAATAGTAAGGAAACAACTTGAGATTTATCTGTTTTCATTATTTTCCTTACTTTTGTATAAAGAACAGCATACCAGTTGTCAGTTTCCTGGAGGTACATAGGTTATAGCCAGAGATTCATAAAGTTATATTATAAATTTTTTGTTTTTTAAAGGAAGCTTGATTTTTTTAAAAATATTTTATTTATTATTTGACAGAGAGAGAAAGAGACAGCTAGAGAGGGAACACAAGCAGGGGGAGTGGGAGAGGGAGAAGCAGGCTCCCAGCCCAGCAGGGAGCCCGATGCGGGGGCTCGATCCCAGGACCCTGGGATCATGACCTGAGCCGAAGGCAGACGCTTAACAACTGAGCCACTCAGGCGCCACTCAGGTGGAATACTTTATCAAGTATTGATAAACATAAAATTTACTGGGTATGAGTTGAAATTCCAAAGCCCAAATCACATTATAAATATTATATGAGCTTTATACCAAAATTCTGTGCAGTTTCTGTTTTTCTATTAAAATGAACTTTCTGGGTATGACTGAACAATATACTTACTAATATAATTGCAGTGCTGTGAAGGGAATGTGAATCACTGTCAGAAGAAAGCAAAAAATAAGTTGGAAGGGAAAATATTTGTATCAGTGTTTTAGAATTCTGAGTGATTTTGAATGAAAACATTTACAGTGTAAAGCTGCTTTAATACAGTTTTCAAAATGCTGGATCATATATTTATGTCACTCCTTTTCTGTTATTTTTAATAGATTCAGGGACAGCAGACAGATAATGTGAAACTTGAGTTTGCAGAAGGAAACCTACCAAAAGAGGAAACAGAGTTTTTATCAGCCTCTCAGATGACCAATTTGCGAGACATTGGTAAATTTTGATTATCTACCACGGTGTAGTGTTTTTATATCAAATATTTGGTCATTTGATTTTTTACTTTAAAATTTGAAACAACCTAGTGGTCTTGGGCATTTCACTATAATCCCTTTCATCTCAGTTTGCCCATTCTCAAAGTGGAAGGTTTGGACTGCTCCTCTCTCTGACTCCTTTTCACTTGTTCTGTGAGTCGCAATTGTTTTCCGTTTAAAGACATGCTATTCGTACATTTAGGGGCACTACAGACGTGAAGATAGAAGAAATGATCTTGAATTGCACTGTTCATTTTTTTTGTTTTCATCAGTCAAAATGAGTCTAAATTGAAACTTATTACTACTAAAAAAGCATTATTTTTTCAAAGAAGAATGAATAATCTCTGCACACACAAAAAAAGTGATTGTGCTATTTCAGGAAGAAATTTATGGGGTTTTTTTTTTTGTTTGTTTTTTGGGGTTTGTTTTTTTTTTTTTAGATTTTATTTATTTATTTGACAGAAAGAGACAGTGAGAGAGGGAACACAAGCAGGGGGAGTGGGAGAGGGAGAAGCAGGCTCCCCGCGGAGCAGGGAGCCTGATGCAGGGCTCAATCCCAGGACCCTGGGATCACGACCCGAGCTGAAGGCAGACACTTAACGACTGAGCTACCCAGGCGCCCCTCAGTAAGAAATTTGCCTTGAAATGTGTATTTTCTTCTCTTCCTATAACTTAGATGTCTGTCATGAAAGCAAGTTATCTCTGCAAGATTCTGAAAAAATTAAACAACTTGAAGGACAAGTTCAAGAATTAGAAAACCTCATATCCTTTTTGCAGCAACAATTGAAAGAAACTGAAGAAAACTATGGGGCAGAGATCCACTGTTTGCAGGAAAGGCTTCAAGCTGTCACTGTATCCACAGTTCAGCCAAGGTACCCATCCATTTACAGTTTCATTCAGCAGTATTTATAGCTTAGTAACAATCATAGCATGATTGTTTTTCAGTAGAAAATGTAACTTAAGCAAAGTTGCTTGAAAGAGACAGCATGCCGCATTATCAAGAAATAAGAACAGAAGATAATTCTTTGAAATGTCTGAAGTAAATGCTGTTATAAACCAAAGACATTCTATTATAGAGATTTTACTTACACCTTTATTTTATAAAGATTCTGGTTGTTGTTAATCTGTTGGATTAAATCAGAGAGTGTGCATGTATTTGTTACTTATCACATGCCTGGTCTTTACTACTTGATGTGGGGCATACCCAAGAAATATAAGATATGATCATTCCAGTCATGGCTGGACTTTCTCCACCTAGTTGTCTAATACTCAGATTCACTGTGTCCAAAATAGAACTCTGGATCTTTCCCTGGAAATTTGCTCCTTCTGCAGCCATCTCCATCTGAGGTGACTCTTCTTTCTCTCCTACTTCACTTCCAGTCTATCAAGAAATCCTGTTATCTCTGCCTCCAAAATACATCTAAACTGGACCACTTCTCACTAGCTCCCTGCCCATCATCTCTCACCTGGGTTACTACAACAACTGATCTCCCTGTTTCTACCCTAACTCTTTCCTAAAGTCTGTTCTCAACTCATTTCCACAACTTTGCTTTTAAAATTTTTAAATTTGCTTTTAAAATTTAAGACTGATCATGTTAGTCCAGTGCTCTTCTGTCCTAACAATGCCTTACTCAGTCCATGATGGTTCCTTGTGATCACTTGGACTTTATCTCCTACTGACTTGCCTGTCACTATTCTCACACCACACATTCTCCTTGAGATCTTCAGACCATCAGAATCCTCCTGCTTCAGAGACTTTTCATTATTGTTTCTTCTACCTAGAATGCTCTTTCTCCAGATATTTACATGCCCAGCATGCTTTGGGTCTTTATGCAGATATCATGCTCTCATGAGGCCTATACTGATCACCCAATTTAAATTAAAATTGTTCTTTAGAACTCTGTACACTAATCTCCTGCTTCATTTTTTTTCTGTATTACTTAATAGTGTCTGTTTTACATATGTAAAGCTGTATATGTATAAAATAAAAAAAAACAAGTCTATATATATTTGTAGGGGACTTTGTTTTGTTTGCTTTATTGTCTGCCTTTTATGAAAGACTTAAACCTTGTTAATAGTGGGGATTTTTGTCCATCTGAGTCATTGATGTATCCCACACCTTGTAATAATTCCTTCTGCATGGTAGGTGCTCAATAAATATTTGTTAAATGAATGAGAGAACAGCTCATAACTTAGGAAGTATGCTTTAATATTTAAACTACCTCTATAAAATGTTCAGAGATTTAATCTAACTTTGGCTGGCTCTGCTGTTCTAGGATTGATATCTTCATAGGCACTTATTAATGGAACCTCAAGCCAAAAAAAGATTTTTTTCCTTTGAGACAAAATACTAAATGTCCACACTTCTTTGGAATTAGTTTGTTTCTCCTTCTTTTATTCGGAGTCTGTATGTAGGCCTTGGAATTATTCACCCAGCCTTGGCACAGACTTATAAAGCTTTCATCTTATTTGAGATTAGTGGCTCTTAAACTTGGCCATGCATCAGAAACACCAGAGGTTTCTGAATACTTAAAATTAGATTACTGGATTATACATTTGGAGAGTCAGACTCAGTAGCTTTGGGATGGACCCTGGACATTTGTATTTGTAACAAGATAATTCTGTTGCAGATAGTTTATGGATTGACATTTAGAAACTACTACTTTGGGTTTTCTGATATGAAAGAAAATAAGTAGATAGCAGGAAGTCTCTAATAATCAGCTACAATGTTTCAAGTAGCCTTCCTTTAATTAGTGATGCTTTCTCTCTAAAGCATGAAGAAAAGGGAGTTTTCTGGAAATGGAGACTTATTTGGCAATTATTGCATTTGAGCTTTTGTCAGTTTACCACCCTCTCTCAGAGTTTCTGTAATGTCAGTGGAAGTGTGTTGACAGTACCTTTCCACTAAGACCATTAGTTTTCTACCCCCCCCGAAAAAGAGGTTTACTGACCCATGTTCACTCCTACTAATAGTGATGAGTCAGAGTTATTTCTTGTAAACGTCATCACATTTTTGGATACAATTATGATACTTTTTGAATAAAGAATATGTGAATAAAGAGTTTTCTGTTCTTCTAAGATAGATTTGAGCTAGTTTAAAAAATAATTGAGTCATTCATTTAACATATATTTGGAGCTGGTATACTAAAAGCCTTTTAAAGGTCTCTTAGAGCCTCTTGGAATGACTATTGGCTTAAGAGTCAGATCTGCATTTGACACCTGATTTAACCTTTTACTGGCTATATGATCTTGGGCAGATTATTTTAACATATCTAAGTAATATTAGGAACAATAAAAGTACTATCAAGATTGTGAGGAATAAATGAAATAGTGACAGAAATAAGCCTTGGCTAGATGTCATGGAGGAAGCTTTAGATCTATATAAAGTGGCCTTTTCCCTCAAGGGACTTCTAATCATTGAAATAGTACTTACTACAAAATAATTTTTAAGAAGTAGTAGGTTAAGGAATATAACATGGTGATAGAACCGAAGTGCTGGAATTTAAACCCATGTCTGTGTGGCATCTTTAACTGCACATTTTTGTAGTAATTGCCTATTGGAGTGGTTCCAGGGGAAATGGAAATGAAGGGATGAATATCAGATATTGGGATAGAAGGAATGTTGAGAACAAAGTGAAGGGGAAAAACAAAGATGACCCTGTGTTGTTTGAGCTAGAGAATATGGAGAATAATGGTATGTTAATATAAATAGAGAAGTAAGGCCAGTGGGGAGTAGGACCTTAATTATAAGAGGGTAGCAGTGAGTTTGGTTTTAGCCAGATTATTTTTTGAATTTGGGATAAACAGTTCCAAATTCTGTAAAGCTATAGAATGGAGTCATTGTGGACTAAGTACCATTTTTTATTAGAGTTTGGGTCTTAACAGCTGGATAAATAATTAGGAAGGCTTTCTAAGCTATGAAAAAAAGAATCAAAACATGGAACCAAGGATCAGAAGAGTGTATGCAAGAAGCAATGAGGAAACAGACAAAATTGTGAGACAGAAGAACCAGGAAAGGGCAGAGAAGAAACAAAAGGGAGATAAGTTTTTACAATCATTTTAACATGAACCTAGAACACAAATAGGCAGTTCACAGGAGAAGAAACATACATGGGAGTAAAATTAATGTAACTTTTTGGAATATGGCATTATGTTAAAATTTTAAATATTAAGCCTAACAGTTATTTATAAGATTTATCATCATAGAGAAAATCCACAAATGTGTGCAAGATATATTTATGAGGATTTATATTGTAGCATTATTTGTAATAGTGAACATTTGGAAACAACCAAATGTCTGTCAGTAGGGGGTTAATTATGCAAGTTATTAAATGGGTTGATGATAACTTGCATCTGGCCAATTTGGGACAGAATGAAAGAAGAGGATAGAAGAGAGAAAGGAGGAGCTGGGCAAAAGGGGGTGGAATAAAGGCAGCATGGGTGCACATGAAAATAGAAGTGAGAAATTGTATTAGCCAGAAAAAATTATAATTTGCCCCTTTATTCTTTATCCCATGGTTGCTAAATATTAATCTTACCTTGTTTTTATGACCCAAGTTAAGCATTCTAAGAAAATTTTTTTTCAAAAAATAATGCTTGTCAAACAATACAGAATAAAGACATGAATACCAAAAGACAAATGAATAGATTAAAAACAAAATCTGGAAGTGACTGTATAAATTAAGAATCTTCCTTTTCTTGCCTCTGCTCCCCAGTTCCGCTAGAGGTAATCATTGTTACTTTTGACATATATTCATCCAGAGTTTTTTCTGTGTCTGTGTATAAATAATTTTTTAATAAAAATGAGATTTTACAGACTTCTACTCAGTAATACCATAGATAACTTTTTAAAAATGTCTGTACCTGTAAATAGCTCTACATCATATATTTGTAATACACTTTATAAAATGGCATAAAATTCAATGGTGATCTGTTGAAATATTCTCTCATTCAATTGTGGTAGTTTAGTTTTAAATGGAAAAATTAGTCAAAAATACGATTTAAGTCACAATACCTGTAACTCTTGATCTGTCATCTTTGTTACCCCTGCCCTAATACACATTTTATGCATGCTGTAAATTTGGACTAACAGTAAAACTCACAACTCTAATTCCTTCACTCTCTTTTATTTATGTTTAGTTTCTCCATTGATTCAATGGTAATTACTGAATCTGATGTCCGGAAAACAATATATCCTGGAAGTTGTCTAAACCAGAACATTGATGGTACAATAGAGGTATTATATCTTTAAACTGTTGTGTGCACTGATTTTATTTTTCTTACTGTCATTTTTATGTCTATAGTATTCAATTAATAGCTGCTGAGAGGTAAGCATAATAAGAGGATAATACCTTATATAAAAGACCCAGAAGAATATATAAAGAAATTTAATGTATTTTCATAGCATAGGACTAACACAGTTAAAATTGAGAGGGTTTTTTTCCCCCTAAGTATGTTCTAATTTTAAAATGTGTCTTGTTTTGTATAACATTAGCTGTGTAACAAATTAGTTTCAGTGCCCTTGCCAACAACTTTTCTTGCCACCATAGGAAGTTGAGCCAGACCACCTCTAGAATAGTATTTAGGAATCCTCAAAATTCAAGATGCTATGGCTGGGACAATAGACAAGGCCTCCTTCAGCACAGGCCATCTGATATATAAAAGCCCCTCATCTTTTACAGTATGGGCCAGCTGGCTAAGCCACATTCTGCCTGTCCTCAACATTGTATATACTCCCAGTTCATGGGCACTTTTCTGAAACTTACAACTGCAAAACCCTGATCTTAATTCAGTAGATTTTTAATTTCTTAACTCCTATAGAAAACAAAGATCATTGCTTTCTCTTGTTTTGGATACAGAGGAGAGATGTTGGCTACGTATCTTGATTCTTCTACACTCATCCTATATGGAATATTCAGATAATTGGTAAACAATGAAATGCTTTGATGCTGAGAATATGTTTACATTTTTTAAAACTTTATGGTTTTTTCTAGTTATAAAGGTAATTTGTATTTGTAGAAAATTGGATAGTATTAATAAATATTAAGAGGAAGATAAAATCTGCTTATAATTTCATAAGCAAAGATAGCCACTGTTAACATTCTTAAAATTAGATACTTAATTATATTTAAGAAGTGTTTTTATCACACCATAGAACTATATTAGTAATTAAAATATGTAATTATATTTCTCACTTAGCATCATTAAGTTCAGTGTAGTAAGTACATTATTTAGTAGAATTATACACTAGAATTATTCACCAGAATTATTGTTTTTAATTAAGAGCAGAACCAAAACTTGTTAAAACTTCTCAGAAGTTTTCTAAGAAACATTGATCTTTTGAGGATATTTGAGGGTAGAAGTTTAAAAATAAGTGGTGTATAATTAGTATAAACAAGTATGTTATATTTTGCTTTTTAATTTAGTTTTCTGGTGACTTTGGAGTGAACCAGGAAACAAATATGGTTAAGTTGCTGGAAAAACAATACCAAGAACGATTAGAAGAAGAAGTAGCTAAGGTAAGTTTATAGTTTGTTAGGTTATTACGGTTTATATTCCCTTCAAGCCTTCAAAAAACATAGATTTTATTGATAGTGCACTTTTTTTTTTTTTTAACTATTTTAGTAGTTTCTGTATCCAACATGGGGCTTGAACTCCTGACCCCAAGATCAAGAGTCAAATGCTCCACTGACTGAGCCACCCAGGTGCCCCTGCACTTTCATTTTTAAAAGTTTTATTACATAGCTTATCTTTAAATTGTCAGTTACTGGTATCAACCTCAGTTGCCTTTAAGTGGAATGTTCTGTGAACTTTTCTTTACGAAAAACATATTTTTCTTGATATGGAATAGTAATTGGAAACTTTTCAGGGGTGCCTGGGTGGCTCAGTCGGTTAAGCGTCTGCCTTCAGCTTAGGTCATGATCCCAGGGTCCTGCGGAGAAGTCCCACATTGGGTTCCCTGCTCAGTGGGGAGTCTGCTTCTCTCTCTCCCTCTGCCCCTCCCATGCTTGTGCGCACTTGTGCGCTCTCTCTCTTTCTCGCACTCTCTCAAACAAATTAAATCTTTAAAAAAAAAAAAAGAAAAACTTTTCAGAATGCCATAACAAGTCTTTATAAATTTGTTACCTTGTGAGTAGTACCTTGTAATGGAGTTTGGCCTCCCTTAAAGGTGGGGAATATGGTAGGAAATGAGATAGAAGGTGGTTAGTCTTTTATATATTCTCTTTGTCTATCTCTTCCCAGAGAAGTCACTGTGATGTTAACTATAGATACTCTTAGCTGCTATGCCTAGAGATATTTTTTTAAACACTCTCTTTCTCTTTCTCTCTCAAATAGATAAATAATCTTTAAAAAATGCGTATACCTGATTGGGTTCTTATATTGGAACAGTTGAATTCTGATTTTCTCTGCTTTTTTATAATATTTCAACTGTTCCAGTATAACAATCCCAGTGGATATGTGCACTTTAAAGGAGGAGAATTGATAAGGTATACAGGATATACGTAAGGAATTATGTTAAACATAAATTAGAAGAGGAAGTTAAGACCCAAGGAAATATACGAGCCGTAGAACTTAATCACTTCTGTATTTATATTGAATGTTTGGTTCCTAGAGAACAAAGTAAAAAGTGAGGCACCATTGCTTATATAGCTCTCATTATCTGGTTCTTTAGAGAAATGCAGATTTTCTCTTGCACTTAGCTCCTACAAAAATTTCTCAAGTGAAATGTGATAGCTGGGCATCATAGCAATTAAGAGCATGCGGTTTGGTATAGGATATACCATGCTTTAAATTTGTGTTCTTCTGGCTTACTAGATTTATGATCTTAGGAAAGTTACTTAACTTCTGAGTCAATTTTCTCTGTGTGAAAAGAGGGAAAAAATAGGAATAAGTGATTTTTATAAGGATTCAGTGAACTAATCTAACATAAACCACCTAGCAGATGATAAAGACTCATAAATGAAATTTTTAAAGTAGTCATTACTATGATAATGGTGATGTTATAAATATGTTTTTTTTTAAAGATTTTATTTATTCGAGACAGAGGGAGAGAAAGGATGAGCAGGAGGAAAGGGAGAGGGAGAAGCAGACCCTCCGCTGAGCCAGGAGCCCAATGGGGGGCTCAATCCCAGGACCTAGAGATCATGACCTGAGCTGAAGGCAGATGCTTAACCATCTGAGCCACCCAGGTGCCCCATAAATATGTTTTGTAAGGCATCAGTCATCTAAGCAGATAGCAGAGCACCAAAGTGTGTAGGTCATTGAAAACTGTTCCAAAGACATCCAAGGTACTGTGGTCCAAGAGACAATGTTTGGTGGCCCAGCTTGATCCTTAGAATAATGTAGATTGTTGACATTAGCTACCAGTACTGATAGGATTAAGCTCTACCCTATACTCTCAGATAGGATGTTGGAAAAAAATTGAGAACCCTTGTTTCAAAAGCACAGGGTGTATAGAAGAAGCCCAGTTAGGAGTACTGATTCCCAATATAGATCATATTAGATTCAACCTGTGATTTGTGTGCTTACTACTGAAAATAGACATTTATTTACGTTTCATTGCCAGACAGTATTCTAAGTATTAGTTAGGGTATAGCAGAGGTAAAAAGAGATGAAGTGTTTGCTCCCATACACTTTATATTCTAGGTTGTGCAGATAGACCCCGTATAGATGGTGTTAAGTACTGTGAAAAGAAAACAAACCTGGGTAATAGAACTGTTAGGAAATTCCATGCTGTTACTTGTATAAGGTTATCACAGAAGACCTCTTAAAGTGGTAAAAGAAGAACCCTGAAGGAAGTGAGAGAGTAAATCATGAAGGTACCTGGTTGAGTACGTTTTGAGAAAGCGGAATGCGAGAGAGAAAAAGTCAGTTACTCCAATGAATGTTTCAAAGAGGTGGCCAGGAAGAATTGGTAGGAGTGTGAAGACCGCTTGCCCAGCTTCCAGCTCTGCTGAGTTAGAAGATGATTTGATTCAGTCCTGCCACCCCCACGGTCAGGGGACCCATTTGGTGAAATATTGTGAAATCCTGGCACAGATTTACCTTCTCAGCAGATGTAACTGGATACAGGAGGAAGAAATAAAAAGGAAAAAGGGCAAGGGCTTGCCCTTCAGGGGAAGATATTACTCTAGGTTATTTGACATAAGCAAATGGAAGAATGGGTTGCTATTAGTGTCAGAAAAGACTGCAAACGAGTAGTTTTTGGAGAGGAGAGGTAGACCTTCAACATAAGGATCCAGACCCATTAAATGCAAACACTTCATAAATGTTTAAAAATAAATATTGAGGAAGTGGTTGGATATATATAGAGTTCGGGAAATAGGATAAGACTAGACATGAAAATATGGTGGCCTGTAGGGCAGTGTTTTTCAAACTGAGTTGTAACTCATCTTTAAGTTGTAAAATCAATTTATTGGTTTAGGTCCAGGATTTTAACATAATAACGTAATGGGAAGTTCAATTATATGAATATACACACATATAGGGGTGCCTGGCTGGCTCAGTTGGGAAAGCGGGTGACTCTTAATCTCTGGGTTGTGAGTTCAAGCCCCATGTTGGGTGTGGAGCTACTTAAAATTTAATAACAACAATAATAATAATAAATAAACACACATGGGTACCTATGTACGCTTTGGGTCACCATATAAAATATTTTTTTATTGTTGTGTGTGTGTGTTTGCCGTGGTTGCAGTGAAAAAATTTGAAAAACACTAATGTAGTGACTGTAGACAGAGCAGAGGTCTGGGGGCTGAGCCTGGATCATGCCAGTGTTTAGAGATCAGAGAAATGAGGAAGAACAAAGAAGATGGAGAAAAAGCAGTAAGTTAAATACGGGAAGAACAAAAGACTGCATCACAGTAGCCAAGTAATAAAAGTGTATCAAGAAGACAATGTATTAAACTGTGTCAGAGGTTTCTGATCCATCAAGAATGATTAGAACTGCAAATTTATTATTGGATTTTACAATGTGAAATCATGGGTGACTTTCACAAGAACACATTTGATGAGGGTGATGCAGACAAACTGATTGGATTTGAGAGAGTGCAGGGGAAGAATGAAGAGATAAATTAGTTTTATCTAATTATGAAAGGGCAGCAGAGAAATAGAGTGGTAGCTCAGGAATAATAGAGGGAGTCAAGCAGTAGGTTTTTGTTGTTGCTGTTTTGTTCCTGTTTAAGAAGAAAAATATCATATTTCTTTGTTAATAGAGATGATTAAGGAGAGAAGGAAAAAAAAATAGCTAATTCAGGAGAGAGAGAAACAGTTGTTGGAGCAGTGTCCTTGAGGAGCGGAGAGGAGATGCAACCAGGAGGGTTGCCATTAGATAGGAGCATGGCAGTTTAATCCATAATAACAAGAAGGAAGGCAGAGAATATTTGGTTCATGATTCAGGATGTTTTCAGATGTGATATTTGGACCTTTGGAAGTTCTCTTTTGATTGCTTCTATTTTCTCACTAAACTAAGAAGAAAGGTCAGTACCTGAGAATGAGAAAGGAAGAGAAGACATTGAAGCTTTAAGGAGAAAGGGCTGTCTAGGAGAAGGAATAAAAAATGGAAAAGACAAGGGAAATTGAGTAGATTTGCCCAGTATCCTGAAGGGCTCATGCAAGGGTAATAGTTACAAATTTAAAATAAGACCATTCAGCTTGGTTGGATTTTTTTTTTTCTTTTCAGCTAAGCTCAGTTTACACAGGCAGAGTGTCCGCAGAGTCACCTGTAATCACAGGTGGGATTTGTTAGATAGGATAGTGAAATGGGAAGGAGAGAATAACAAGGTAGTTGAGTCTTTAGTTGAGTTTTTTAGTTTCCAGACCTTTTAATTTAATTTTAATTATTTGTTTCTTTTAATTGTTACTCATTTCTAGTCTAAAGAAAGTGGATCTTCATGATACAAATTTTTCAGAATTTCAGAAGCTTCCTTTATGACCTAACATATGGTCAGATTTTTATTGTTGTTTATTATCATCTTTACTGAGGTATAATTTACATTTAATGAAATTCACCAGTTGTAAGTGCAAAATTTGGTGAGTTTTAACAGATGTTTAGTTATGAAACCAACGCACAATGGAGATGTAAAACATTTCCATCACCCCCAAGTTTGTTCATGTTCATTTGGAGACAGTCTCTTTCTTTTTATATTGCTGGATTCTGTTTGCTAATATTTTGTCAAGGATATTTATGTCTGTTTTCATGAGGAACATCATCCATAGTTTTGTTTTCTTGTAATATGTTTGGTTATGACATCAGGATAATGCTGGCCTTGTACAGTGTTGAAATATATTCCCTCTTCTATTTTCTGGAGGAATTTATGTAGAATTGGTTTTATTTTATTTTATTTTATTTTGGGGGAGAGGGGCAGAGAGAGAGGGACAAGCAGACTCTGCATTGAGCACGGAGCCCGATGCGGGGCTTAATCTCATGACCCTGAGATCATGACCTGAGCCAAAATCAAGAGTCAGACACTCAACCAACTGAGCCACCTAGGCACTGCGGTATTATTTTATTCTTAAATATTTTATAGAATTTGCTAGTGAAACCAACAGGGCCTGGAGGTTTCCTTGACAGAAGGCTTTGTTAAACTGTGAATCCAATTTCTTTAATAGATTTTGTTTTATTCATGGAATCTATTTCTTTTAGAGTGAGCTTTGTTAGTTTGTGTCACTCAAGGAATTGGTCCATTTCATCTAAACTGTTGAATTTATGTTGGTGAAGTTGTTTATACTATTGCTTTATCACTTAATGTCTGTGGGATCTGTAAGTAATCTCTACTTTCTCACTTTTTTCTCTCTCATTCTGGCTAGAAGTTTATCACTTGTATTGATATTTTCAAGTATCCAGCTTTTGGGTTTTTAAAAAATTCCTTTTGTTTTACTTTCATTGATTGCTTTCTTTATTTTTTTACTTATTTCTGCTTGCTTTGGGTTTAATTTGCTTTCTTTTTCTGATTTCCTAAAAGACCTTTCCTCTTTCCTGATACATACATTTACTACTTTAAGTTTCCCTTTAAGCACACCTTTAAGCTGCATTCTAGGGATGCCTGGGTGGCTCAGTCAGTTAAGTGTCTGCCTTCAGCTCAGGTCATGATTCCAGGGTCCTGGGATCGAGTCCCACATCAGGCTCCTTGCTCTGCAGGGAGCCTGCTTCTCCCTCTGCCTGCCACTCCCCCCGTTTGAGCTCTCTCTCTCTTTCTGACAAATAAATAAAATCTTTAAAAAATTTTTTTAAACTGCATTCTACACATTTTCATTCAATCTGAATATTTGATTTCTTTTGTGACATCCTCTTTGATTCGTGAGTTACTTAGAAATGTGTTGTTAAATTTCCACATTTTAGGGGTTTTCAGATCTCGTCTGTTAATTAATGTATAATTTTTAATTTCTTTGTGGTCAGACATACTTTGTATGATTTCAGTTTATTTGAATTTATTGCCCTAAATATGTTCTGGTTGAATGCTCCATGCATACTTGAAAAGAATGAGTATTCTGCTGTTATTCAGACTTCAGGTTTTCCTCTGGTATTATTTCCCTTCAGCTTGAAAAACTCCCTTTAGCATTTCTTTTAAACTAAAATAGAAAACCCAGTTAGGGACAGGCCATAAGTTCTGTTTTGCCTTCTTCATACAAATTTTTTCAAGTTTTAACACCCTCTGCAGTTTGCTTGTTTTTGTTAACTTTTCAGAGTTCTCTGGTAGTTGCTTTTGTATTTTGTTCAGTTTTCAGTTGTGGGAAAGAGAGGCTGTAGTGGGTTTCACTTATGCTAACTAGAATTACAAGTCTCTGTCTTACATCTTTTTATTCCACAATTTAGATAGAATTATTGCTTTATACCCGTCAGTGTTTAGATTTATCTTCATATTTACAAAAAGAAATTTTAATGCTCTAATCCTTTTTGCATCTAATGCCTTCCCTCTAGGATCATTTTCTGCCTTTTGAGGGATATCCTTTAGAAATTCTTTTACTTACAATCTACTAGGAGTAAACTCTGTTTTTATTTCATGTTTTTATTTTGCTTTTATTCCTGAAAGATGGTTTTATTGACCATTCAAATCTGGGTTGACGGTTATTTTTTTGTCAGAACCTTTAAGATAACCTTTCATTGTTTTCTGACTTCCTCTTGTTTCTGCTAAGGAAGTCCTTGTCATTTTAATTGTTGTTCCCTCATAGGTAATACACCTTTTTATTATGCAATAATAGAACTTTTAAGAACTTTTTGTTTTTGGTGTTCTCTATATTTGTCCTTCCAAGATTCATTGGTCTTCTTGACTCTTAGGAGTGTTACCTAATGTATTCTCACCTATTACCCATGAAATAGTTCCTTTCCGTTATTCTCTAATATATCCTCCTAGAACAATGATTAGATGTTGGTTGAACATTCTCACTCTATCCTTCATATCTCTTTGCTTCTCTTTCATATTTTTAATCTTTTTGTCTGTATTGCATTCTTAGTATTGAGAGACAAGCAGATCAGGTTCAAGACAGGAAATTAAAGTAAAAGCTAGTCTTGAGATCTTGAGCACTAGTTAGAGAATATTAAAGGCATGTAAAAGAGAGATTATCTCTGTCACTTTTTGTAGGATTTCTTTTAGTTTAAAACCATTTTGAGGGGCGTCTGGGTGGCTCCGTTGGTTAAGAGTCTGCCTTCAGCTCAGGTCATGATCCCAGGGTTCTGGGATCAAGCTCCACGTCAGGTTCCCTGCTCAGTGGGGCGTCTGCTTCTCCCTCTCCCTCTACTCCTCCACCCCCCACCCCCTGCTCTCTCATGCTCTCTCTCTTTCTCAAATAAATAAAATCTTAAAAATAAATAAATAAATAAAACCATTTTGACTAGTAACTTGCTTTTTAAATTCCTGCTGGTATGATGTGGATGGAACTAGATGGTATTATGCTAAGCGAAATAAGTCAATCAGAGAAAGACAATTACATATGGTTTCACTCACATGTGGAGTTTAAGAAACAAAACAGAGGATCATAGGGGAAGAGAGGAAAAAATAAAACAAGACAAAACCAGAGAGGGAGACAAACCATAAGAGCCTCTTAATCATAGGAAACAAACTGAGAGTTGCTGGAGAGTAAGGGGGTAAGGGGATGGGGTAACTGGGTGATGGACATTAAAGAGGGCATATGATTTAAGGAGCACTGGATATTATATATGATGAATCACAGGCCTGTACCTCTGAAACCAGTAATACATTATATGTTAATTAATTGAATTTAAATTAAAAAAATTTTTTTTAAATAAATAAATTCCTGCCAGTATTTATAAATCTAATCCTTTTCGTTTATTTTTTTAGGTCATTGTATCAATGAGTATAGCATTTGCTCAACAAACTGAACTATCTAGAATATCTGGGGAAAAAGAGGATACTACATCGTCAAAACAAGCACATGCTTTCTGTCAGCAAGAACATTTAAATAAAATGAAATTATCACAGGGTCAAACTTTTGAAGCAATGGACATGAAATTTAAAGAAGAATTTAAACCACTCAGTAAAGAGTTAGGAGAAAATGGAAAGGAAGTTCTGTTATCAAACAATGATAATCTTGATGATAAACTAGAATCGAAGGACCATGAACTGACTATTTCAGAAGAAATGTTCTCCAAAGATAAAACATTTATAGTCAGAGACCCTGTAAGTGTGCTTCTTTGTATAAGAAATTGTGACTTCCTTCACTATAAAAATAGTACCAGTAATTAATATTCCTTAATGGGGGAGGAAGGTATCTAGTCTTGACTTAGGGATTAGCATTATGATTGTGTTTTATTACTTATATATGAATAAATGATTTAATATTATTATTAAATAAAACAAGTCTGGTTCATAGTATTGTTAATCTTGTACATACTGTGCATGGTAAAATCTCACTGTAAGTTATACTTGCATTAATTTTGTTTCAGTCAATTTAAGATTAATTATCCTGTAGTTTAGCAGTATGTATGAATAAAATATTTGCTTCATTTAATGTGATAATAACATCACAAGGAAATAGCTACCTGTTTAAGAAGATAATTTAAAGTATTGTACTCTGTATATACTAATTCTTTTCTTCTTTACTTATTCATTAATGGAGGATCTGTTCTGTGTCTATACCACAACTGTGTGTTTAACAGAAAGTAATAAATCCTACATTTAAAAATTATCTAAATTCAAATTTTTTATTAATGTTCAGGATGGGTTATGTCTTATTTAGAGGCATATTCAAATAAAATTGTCAACTTCTTCATGAAGTGCAAAACTAAGGTATTTGTGAAAACCTCTTTAGTTTACCAGCAACTGTTCGTTTAAGTAGTAGCTCTTTGGGAATTGAAGTACTTCTGAACTTCATTAAGGAGTTGATTTCTTATGAATTTGAGAAAGTGGAATATAAAGCTTTTATTTCCAAATAAAAATTAGTGAAAATTGTTTCTTATCAAGCAGTTCTCTGTAGTACTGTGATGACCACTGCATAATATAAATTAAATAGGTAAAAATTTTCACGTTTTATAAATTTAATTTTCATTTTAAATTATAAATATTCCATTTATATTATCTCCCCGTCATAAAATGTCAAGAGGGATAATGGAGTTACAGCTTCATTAAGAGCAGAAGGCATCCTGAGGATTTTTAGTCTTTCTTTTTCTTCTCTCTTAGAATCAGATTGCCTCTAAACTAACTGCTAAACAACTATTTTGCTTTTAGAAAATAACCTGTGTAATGATAATAAACTAACTTCACACCAGACTTGGAATTACAATTAAGCCAAATTTCTTTTTTTTTTACTTTATTAGTTTAGTAATGGGGATAAAAAATCAGGTGCTTTGTGGGGTTAGAATTGCTTTCATATTCGTTTCTAATGATGTTGACACTGAAAAATTTCCACGAAATGTTTTATGATGGCTGTCTTTTTTTTTTTTTTTTAACTATTGTAGATCCATGATGAGATTTTGGTGTCAAGTATGGATGCTAATAGACAACTAATGTTAAATGAAGAACAGTTGGAAGATATGAGGCAGGAACTTGTACGACAATACCAGGAACATCAGCAGGCAACAGAACTGTTACGGCAGGCACACATGCGCCAGATGGAGAGACAGCGAGAAGACCAGGAACAGCTCCAAGAAGAGATTAAGAGACTGAATAGACAGTTAGCCCAGGTATGGGACTTAGAGTCCCTTTTATCCTCAATTAAAATAACAGTATTCTTTATGGAGCCTTTTTTTAAAAGTCAGTATTATTGCCAACATCTGAATAAATACAAACCTTTAACATCAGGAACGGACTCCCATCAGCACAGCAGCCTTAGATCTTGTTAAGAACACCTGACCCACCCTTGGAGTGCCTTGCCTCTGTGCCATTTTATTTATCTGCCCTTTCGCCATTGGAAAAGTGGCTATAAGGTTGTTTGTATGTTTTGAATCATTCCGTTGACCATACACAACAAAAGCACTTTGACAGTTTTGGAAATTCTTTGTGCTGAGATGCAGTTTACAGTCATTTTTCCCATATTCATTTCTAGTTTTGTGAGTCCACCAATTAGCATCTCCAAGGTTTACCTTTATCTATCTATAATCTATCTTTTTAATCATGAATGGGAATCTGAAGTAGTATGTTTCTGGAACTTTCTCCAGGGAAACATCTCTTCTTGATTTGAGAAATGCAGATTTACGTAACATTCTTATCCCTTTCCTTACTCCTTGGTATTTGGGAGCTGGATTCTTATCAATTGCTGTATATAGTATACTCACAAAATCATTACAGAAAAGCAAGAAATATTTATATAGACGTTCCTATAAAAACAAATTTATTCCATTTATTTTGAAAACTTAAACAGATTAAAAAAAGAAATCTTGAAATATGTTCTTTCAAATATAGAATAATAGGAAAATTGAGAGTTGAACATAAAACATATCATTTGGAAAAATTGATATTGCTTTTCTTCATTGCATTTTGTGAATTCAAACCTCCTAATTTTCAATGCAAAATTGGTGTATAAAAATAATATTAATTGAGCTTCACCAATTCTGGAATTAGCTTTTTTAAGTTTCATATTTTGCATTGAACTTTATATATGCTTTTAACCCCTAATCATGGGATGTAATTCATAGGTAGAAAGGGCCTCTTGGTTCCAGGGGGTTAAAAGAAATAAGCTAATTATTTCTGCTCTTTTTTTCTTCTGTCGCAAACAATATTCTCTCATGACCTTTTTTCTTATTTAGAGATCCTCAATAGATAATGAAAACCTGGTTTCAGAGAGAGAGAGGGTGCTTTTAGAGGAGCTGGAAGCACTAAAGCAGCTGTCTCTAGCTGGAAGAGAGAAGCTGTGTTGTGAGCTGCGCAACAGCAGTACGCAGACACAGGTAGTATGGACTTTGGCCCACCTAGGAGCAATGGATCAACAATGCAGTAGGATCTGTTTGTCTTTGTTGTTGGTGTCCAGTGTATTTTTTATAGGCGTTGAGCTTAATGTATTTGTGATTGTTTACATGCAAGGTAGGTGGAGTCCTTCTATGTAAGGTAATTTGCATAGGACATTGCTGTAGCAGCACCCAACTGTTTCACCAGGGAGCAGCCCAGCTAACTTGATGTCACACTAGAGCCTGCATTAGCTAGAACCCATTAAAGTTCTTTTCATCTCTGCATTAGGTTGCCTTATCTTTTTTGATAATGCTAATCCCTTGATAAAATGTAGTTAAATATTATTTCAAAGATTATCTATTTTGCCTGCAGAGATTTCTATTTCACCTCATAACAATATAGAAGAATGACATGCTGTTTCCAGGATGACAGGTTTTCTTTCTGTTTTGTCCTCTCTGCCTTTATACAAACTTAAACAGAATGGAGATGAAAACCAAGAGGAAATTGAAGAACAGACCTTTAAAGAAAAGGAGTCAGACAGAAAACCTGAAGATGTGCCTCCTGATATTCTGACCAATGAAAGGTATACAGAATGTGTTTGGTTTTTTTGTTTGTTTGTTTGTTTGTTTTTGGTACAAAGGGAATTAAATAGTTGTTTCAGTGTGGTAAACTTTATTTGTCCTTATTTTGATCTTGTACATTTATTTGTCCATTTTACTGTGTATGTAAGGAACTGTCAATTTTTGATAAATAGACAAATTTTTAAAAATCTTTTTTATGTAAGGTAATTTTTGTTTGGATATTGATCATGTACTTATCTCAGTAAATGATAAGGCATTATTTGATTATTGAACCTTAATTTTATTCTGCTCGTATGCCATTTTTTATCCTAAAAAACATAATTGCACTTGTGAGTGTATTTCTTCAGTATATGGACATGCATTCCCCTTGCTTGTGATGAGAAAAAAATGAAGTGTGATAGTCTACAGTTAGCTTCTTTCATTCATTTACTGCATATAAGATGAGAACTTTTAATCCATATCCCACTTTTATAGAGGAATAAATTAATGATCCGATGTTAACAAAACTTCCCCTGACTTGATTTTGTAGATGTTAATATAAAAATGTAAAATATTAAATGAGAATTCACCCCCATATTAAGGACTGTAAGCAGAATATTTTAAAATTTGTTTTGTTCAAATGAAAATAATTTCTTTAATTTTAAATTAAATTAATATCTACTAACTTAATTTCCTCCTTTTCCAATTTCTGTGACTGTCAACCCTCTGTGTCCTCCTAACCTCCTTCCTCAGCTTGCATGGAGGAATTTGGCCCCTAAGATTTTGGCTTCCCCATTGGATCATCAGTATGGAACACAGTCAGTATGGAACTCAAACAAGAAAGACAGTGTATGAAAATTAGAGTTACCATGGCAATATAAAATAAACATTTTGTTTATTTTATATTATTTATCTCTAATTGGTATATTTTTAAAACTATGTAGTATTTAATTTTTAGGAATTTTTGCAGTGAGTGCTAATAAATGAGTATTTATATTTATTTCTCTTTACCATCATATTAATTTTAATCATTTCTCATATTTATAAATAGTTTTTTTTAAAGATTTTATTTTTTTTATTTGACAGAGAGAGACACAGTGAGAGAGGGAACACAAGCAGGGGGAGTGGGAGAGGGAGAAGCAGGCTTCTTGCGGAGCAGGGAGCCTGATGCAGGGCTCGATCCCAGGACCCTGGGATCATGACCTGAGCTGAAGGCAGACGCTTAACTAGACTGAGCCACCCAGGTGCCCCTAGAAATATTTTCAAATTATCCTAATCCTGAGGTGTTTGGGGCTTGAACAAAACCTAAGAAAAAATTAAATAAAACCCTTAACTGACTTACTACTAACTAAATTAGAGTTTTATTTTTAATGTCCTGGTCTCATGTAAGCAGAGAACTTGATCTAGGTACAAAAATAGAACTCTCTCTTTCACTTGACAAATACTGAAGGAAAACTTGTCCGTTTATTACCTTGTCTTAAAATAGTTATGTCATGTGCCTGTGAAAACAGATATCCTTTAACCTGATTGTTGGTGATCTCCCACAGTGTGTAGTTGAGAGAGCAAACTGTCTTAAGGCAGAGGACCTTTACCATAAAAGTCTCTTATTTTATATTAAATATAAAGTTTGCCACTATAGTACTCTTATTGAATTAAGCTATTAGGACAACAGAATTGTATAGTTATTCAGAAGATTAATCAGATAATCTTCTGAATCAGCATTTATGGCAGTATATTTCTTGACATGAAAAGATGTTTGTGTTAAGCAAAAAACAAAAAAAACTTACAAAAACTCTTTGCTCTGGATAATTCCATTTTTGTTTTTTAAAATGTATATATTTATGAGGCGAAGGGGAAGCCTAGAAAAATAGATCTTAAAATGTTAACAGTGATTATTTTTGCTGAGATATTTAGGTGGGTGGTTAGCACTGTTTTATAATTTTCTTTTTTTTTTTGCAAATGAAAATGACATCTTTTTAAAAAGACAGATGCACTATTAATTCCATTTGGTTGAAAATAAGTTCCTTCTGGCTGAAATGAATGTGGTTTATGTAACTTGAGAAATTTCTGTCTCTGGAGCAGATATAATAAAGAATGTCCTATGATATTCCCTCTGGTGTTGGCAGATAGTGATATTGCACAACAGACCTTTTTAAAAATAGGTCTCTGCCTGTTTTTGTAATTTAATTATCTAGATTATCACCGGGAAGTTGTAGAAATATGCATTTTTCTGGTGGAATTTTTAAATTATATTGTTTGACACATAAAAAGATTAAATGTGATTTTCTTCCAAGTTAGAAACTTTACTAACCTAAAACTTACATGATTTATTTAAGGTCAGTAAAGTATTGCACATTTGTAAAAAAATGTTATAGTTTACTGATGGACCAAAATCTTTTTAGAAGAAAACAAATTTTATAATGTAATTCTTAAATAAAAAACAAAAGCACTTCATTTTAAGTGCGATTGCATATTATTTCAGTAGAGAGGGTCGTATAATATTTTTCAAGTCAGATTTTTTGTGGGACATAAGCTAAGTGTTTGCTTCAAAAAGATTAAGCATTTTAATAAATGTTTCTTTATCTATACAGGTTTGCACTCCAGAAAGCTAATAACAGACTTCTGAAGATTCTCTTAGAAGTTGTGAAGACAACAGCAGCTGTTGAAGAAACAATTGGTCGCCATGTTCTTGGTATTCTAGACAGATCTAGTAAGGTCCAGTCATCTGCCAGCTTGATTTGGAGATCAGAAGCAGAGGCACCTATAAAGTCATGTATCCATGAGGAACACACAGGAGGTACTAGTTTGAGACTATCATCATTATCTTCAATAAATCTTTCTTAGTTCGAGGCAGTTTTGCTATGTGTTGAAAATACAGAAGAGACAATATTGAAGTTTTTTCCAACAAGAAAATCTTGAGACACAAATACTTTGGAGCCAGTATTCTCAAAACACCATTATTGTATAGCAGTTGCAAGTGGGTATCTTGGAGTTGTTGTTGTACATACTCAGGGTTTTAACTACTTTGCTATATAAACCAGAGACTGTTTAATTTCTCCACCATAAAAGAAAAATTCCACATCACTTCTCAGGACACTTACCAGTATCCATGAGGTATTGGCAACATCCTAAAATCACCCTAAAGTTTAGAAATAAAGAGCTTTTAAGAATCTAGCATCAGTTTCACATATCTGTTGAGATGGTTAGAAGAAAGTCTTGATAAGAAGCCCAAGACTTGATCTTTAGACTGTCCTCTGCTAGCTCCTTTCTTCCTTTCGGAAAAGTGGTTTGAAGTATGACAGAATATGTGTGGATCCAGAGGTTAGATCCTGACATGACGTAGCTCTCTTCCTAATTCTCTCTTCTTCCAGCTGTGTGGGCTGGGCTCTTCTTTGAATTTCTTACTTTCACGCTGCTGACATCTACCCTCTTGTTTTTTAATTCCTTGTTGATGAGGAAATCAGGCAATCAAAAGGTGAGAAAGTTTGTCAGATGGAGAAAGATAGGGTCTGGACTCTTGGATCAACAGATCAAGTCCCTACTTTACTACCGTTCCACACCCAAGCATTTCTCTCCAGTTAGAGGCCAACCTTCTAAAAATGCCAGTATTTGCAGTGTTTGAGAGCATTCTGTTTAAGTTTCAAGTGGAGAAATGAGAAGAAATTATCCCACTTACAGAAGGGGTACCTAATTGCAAGTTGGCCAGTAGTCTGTTTACAAGTGCAGAGAAAAGCTTGATTTGGAATTGTAAGTAAAACTCCCTCAGTTAAGTACAAAGATAATTTTAAAAACCTCTTGGGGTGCCTGGGTGGTGCAGTCAGTTGAGCATCCAACTCTTGGTTTTGGCTCAGGTTGTGATCTCAGGGTCATGACTCAGGGTCATGAGATCGAGCCTTGCATTAAGCTCCACCCTTAGCATGGAGTCTGCTTGAGTTTCTCTCTCCCTCTCCCTCTGCCCCTCCCACTCGTGCTCTTGCTCTCTCTCCCTCTAAAATGAGTAAATAAATCTTAAAAAGTTTTTGGAAAAAAAAAAAAACCCTTTTAATAAAATAAGAGCTGAAATAATAACTGAATTTTTAAACTTTCAAATTCATTCTTTTCAAACTTTATAGAAGTATTTTGTCAAATTAACTTCACTCTCTGTTAAGCTCTCAATCAAGGGCTATTTTATTTCTACATATAGATCTTGATGTATAGAAAAGAATTAAGTAATACTTTCTTGGTCTTATTGTAGAAGTGTTTATCAAACTAATTAGGATGACCACTAATACCATTTGGGGACACCTAGATACACATTTTGTATCTTGGAGGAAATACTGAATTAATAGAATTTATCATTTAAAACTGAATTTTCTGATAAACTTTGAAGAATATATTGGCTTAAAAAAAATTGACACTGTTCCATTTATAAGAATTTTTTCTGATGTTCCTTCATATTTTTTTGTGGAGCTTTATTGTAAAAACTAAAAGGAACTTTAGAAATATTTCTTTTATGTCTTATTTAATATGACAGAAAAAGTTCAGTCTTATTATGAAGCAACATTTGCTTTTCAGTTTTTATATATGACTTTTTATTGTCGGTAGTAGTACTTGTGATCTATTTTCAGCTTTCAAGTCCAAACTTGTTTAGATTTTATGCATGTGTGGACTTGTTAACTCTCTAAAGTAAATAATTGATTTGCTAATGTGTGCCTCCTCATAAGAGTAACCTCGTTTATGAAACTAAAGGGAGATTTTGAGCCAGTGTGAAATTATGTTGAACTTGAGTGAGTATTAAAGTAGTTCATAACAATGAGTTCTCCTAGGATATGTTGAAAGAAAAGTTGAGGCCTGCACTGTGATGGCTCAGTGGTAGAATGCTTACCTCTGTTACTTTTGTAAGAGGAAAATCAATAAAGTTAATACATTTTTTAAATCCTAAAGGAAGGTGACATCAGAACTTAACCATTGACATAGTGTGCTTCTTGCTAGACTGACCCCCTTGGGAAGCCTTCCACTTTCAGGGGAAACTAAAGTATGTGAATACCTCCTGGGAAACTGCCTTTAGGACCGTCAGCCCAACCTTCCAGTCTCCTCAATGACTGCATATCTTAAATATTCCTATTGTTTCTAGGATAAAGGCCAAATGTCTATAGCCAACAGTAGTTATTTCCTAGAATACTCTTTAATGCTGCTTCCTCAGAGAGGTCCTCCTTGACCACTCTATCTCATTTAGTCCGTCCTCATTTTTCCAGATGACCAAGCACTGAATCTCATCTGCTGCAGTGTCCTTTTGGAGTAGTGTGATGTGATAGAAAGAATGCTGGGTTAGTAATCTAACCAGGCTCTTGATTCTTACTCTAGCTCTCTGCAACTCTGGGCAGATCAGTCTCCCAGGGCTTCAGTTCACTTTACTCATCTGTCAGGTATAAGAGGCAAAGTAGAGTCAGTGGTTTCCATTTGGAGCTTTAGAGATCTTCAGAAGGCCTTTGGGCTAGGGGATGCTCTGTCGGATCACCTACCCTGCTTAATCTGGGAAGATAAGGAGTGAACATGGTATAAATCCATAAAGTAAATGACTAAAGGACTTTTGAATAACCATCATCTGCTGTTTAAGACACATATCTGAGTGCTTCACCAATGTGAAATCATGAGTCTCTTCACCAAAATGACAATTCTGAGATTTCTGTTGGCATTTTATGAAATTGCCCTGCCAATTTATGTTTTTCTCTGATTTTTCTCCCAAAGACTAGTTATTATAAATACAATGTAACCTTGATGTCTTTCTCATTCTTTTATTTCATTGGAATAAGCAACAATAGAAGTTCTATTTCTTCATTGGAACATATTCACATTATTTTTGTTTGTATCTTCAAAATGTTACCAATAAGATACATTAAGCTAGTTGACATCTTCACCTTTTCTAGATACTTTAATATATATTTTTTCATTAACATTTGAAAAAATTTCAGTGGCTTTTTATAAGCCATTTTGTTTTATGTATCTTTTGTAGTTTGTGCTTGAGATTTGTTCCCACGCAATATACAGTATCTTTAATTTTTTTCCCTCACCATTGATTTCTTCTTTTTCCCCAAAGCATGTTGATATCTTCATAATATGGGCCGGGGGGGGAAGTGCGTTCATTTTTCTTAACTTTGCTCCTCACTCAAGGTAACCTTGACCAACTCAATGAGAGATTAGACCAACTCCTACTTTTACCAGCTTTGGTTTCTCTTCCTGCAGTACCACAGCTGTTCTCTCTGGACAACAGTGACTTCCCAGTTGTCAAATCCAATAGCATCTTCTCAGTCCTTGTCCTGTTTGAGTGTCTAAACAAATAACATTACTGACATCTCTGCCTTTTATGAAATGTTCTCTTGTCTCCTGGAACATCTTCTGTCTTTCTGTGACTTTTTTTTCCACACAGGTTCTTTTGTTAGTTTCTATTATGGAGGCGCCAACTATGTTTGTCCTCCTTCTCTCCTGAAACAGGAAAGCAATTGTTTACTGCTCATGAAATAAATGTATCCACTTTCAGGATTTCAACTCTCGCCTTAATACAAATGACTTCTAAGGCTCTGCAGACCGAAATTTCTAAGAGTTGACTCATCTTCTCTACCTAGTCCATTAACACTTCCAACTTCATTTTTCATGCCTACTCTATACACTTTCTCCTGATTTTTAAAGTATTTCTCTTAATCACTCTTCTGTCACCTAAGAATGATTTATGCTTAAACCCCAGAGTCATCTTTTACTACTTTCTTTCTCCCTTGTCTTATACATTTAGTCTTCTCCGACCTGTCCCCAACCCCCTACCTTTCAACACTTCTCACCTAGGCTATTGAAATACTCTTCTTTTCTTTTTTTTTTTTTTTAAGATTTATTTATTTATTTGAGAGAGAGCTCACAGATGGAGAGGGAGAAGCAGACTCCCTGCTGAGCGGGGAGCCTGACACGGGGCTCGATCCCAGGACCCTGGGATCATGACCTGAGCCGAAGGCAGACACTTAACGACTGAGCCACCCAGGCGCCCTGATTGCAATAGTCTTCTAACCTGTCTCTTCTTCAGCCCTTTTTCTGCATTGCTGCAGTTTGTTTCCTGATTCCTAGATTTTATATCTTCCTGTTCAAAAAATCATTTACTACCCATTATTTATAGCAAAACCCCAAGGTTCCTATAAAAGTTAAAACCATTCACAGCCTCCTTTCCAGCTACCTTCTTTTAGCTCCAGCTACCTTCTTTTAGCTCTCCTCCCACCCCATCCTAACTTCTCCACATACTTTCACCCCGTAAAGCCTTGGCTCCGCATTGTATCAAACTATTCTCTTTCCTCAGATTTGTCAAATTGTCTGTATTTATTAGAAAGAAAAGGTCACTAGAATGCATTTAATTTTAAAGATGCTATATAACATATATTTTTAGTTTTAAACACCAATTATAAAGTTAATATTTCTTGCTTCCATAGCTTCTTCAAAAATATTTTCTAGACTACATTCATTTTGTTTAGTAACTTTGTAATATATACATTGTATTATACTTGATATGAATTCATTTTGAATTCCAAGATCCTTTTGAACTCATGAATACTTACGAAGTATTAATCCCTATTACCAAGACATTCAGTTTTGAATACATGGAATAATATAAGTAAATATTAGCCTGGTTGCTGTCTGTTTTTAAGTGTTGAGAATAAAAATACAAAGTGAAAATTGTTTTAGCTGTTACACTAAGAACTTAGTGTAACTAACTGCAACTGGAATGCAGTTTTGGATTCTCTAGCCGTGACTTGTACAGAGGAGGTACTCAGTGAATATTGAATGTGCTGCATTCAGATCTTTACCTAATATGGTTAATACATGAGATTGAGAGAAATGCATGGCACCAGCTACTTTAGCTTAGCTAGACATTTTAATAAATAGCTCCTATTCTCCTGGATGACTAGATCAAAATGAATATTCTTTTTTTTTTTTTTTTTTAAGATTTTATTTATTTGACAGAGAGAGACAGCGAGAGAGGGAACACAAGCAGCAGGAGTGGGAGAGGGAGAAGCAGGCTTCCCGCCGAGCAGGGAGCCTGATGCGGGGCTCGATCCCAGCACCCTGGGATCATGACCTGAGCCAAAGGCAGACGCTTAACGACTAAGCCACCTGGGCGCCCCTCAAAATGAATATTCTAAGTACTTTGGAAATTAAAGTTTGCTGTTAATTTGTTCACTTTCTGATAAGTTACTGATAAGAAATAAGCACTACATGTAATAAAAGAATAGGTCATTCCTCTTCAGGATATTTCATTGTTGGGTTGTAGTATGCTGCCACAGATGAATACCATATTCCATGACAGCAATAAATAAGCTATGCTTTTATTTCAGTTTAGAGAAAACACTTCCAAAGCTTATTCTCTGCTCATGTAAACTCAGTTTTGTTTAAATAAAAAATAAGAATAGTGTGGATACATACATTCATAGTTAAATTAGTACTGCTCATCAGTCTATTAACCTCTTTGTAATATACTTCTTACAAAATTTCAGGCTGCAAAATGATCTTAGTCCCTTTTACTGTCTGGCCTGAGCTTGTGATGCTACCCAGTATAGTGCTCAGAAATCAGAGGATCTGTGGGGCGCCTGGGTGGCTCAGTCAGTTAAGCATTCGACTCCAACTCTTGGTTTCAGCTCAGGTCATAATCTTGAGGTCCTGGGATCAAGCCCCGCGTTGGGCTCCATGCTCAGCAGGGAGCCTGTCTAAGGATTCTCTCCCCCACCTGTCCTTCCCCCTGCTTGCTTGCTTGCTTGCTTGCCCTCTCTCTCTCTCCCCCAAATAAATAACTCTTTTAAAAAAAATCAGAGGATCTGTTCTAGACGAAATCTGGCACTTCTTCTATCCTTCCATATACGTGGAATATCCCATTGCATAGTGTTTTTCTTTTCATATCATTTATGTATTTATTTTCTCATCATACAGTCCTTGAGGATAGGAACCAGATCCCACCACCTATGTGTCTCCATTACTTAGTAAATCCTGCATGGTGGGCACTTAGTAAGTATCTGTTGGACGTTGTTTTAGAAGTTTTTATCAAAGAGGGGTGCCTGGGTTTCTCCGTTGGTTGGGCGTCCGACTCTTGATTTCGGCTCGGGTCATGAGATTGAGCCCTGCATAGGGCTCCGCACTCAGCAGGGAGTCTGCTTGAGATTTTCTCCCTCTCTCCCCTTGCCCCTTCCTCCTTTGTGTGCATGTGCGTGTGCTCTTGCTCTCTCTCTAAAATAAATAAGTAAATCTTAAAAAAAAAAAAAAAGGTTTTTGTCAAAGAAAAATTACTGAATAACCCAAGTATTAATTTCTGCAAAGCCCTCTTAGCACAGCATTATCCTTTTCATTCTGTCTGCTTGGTTATCAAATAATATTACATTCTGTATTTCCCTATTTGTTATATTGCAATGTTGTTATTAAAAGGCCTTAACAAAAGACCTATAGTTCAATGATTTCAGCTTTTAACTGATTTTATTTTGTAACTTTTTTAATGTAACTATTAATTATAGTAGATTTATGCCTTTAAAATACTGTTATTCCAGGGCGCCTGGGTGGCTCAGTTGGTTGGGCGACTGCCTTCGGCTCAGGTCATGATCCTGGAGTCCCGGGATCGAGTCCCGCATCGGGCTCCCTGCTCGGCAGGGAGTCTGCTTCTCCCTCTGACCCTCCCCCCTCTCATGCTCTCTCTCTATCTCATTCTCTCTCAAATGAATAAATAAAATCTTTTAAAAAAAAATAAATAAATAAATAAATAAATAAAATACTGTTATTCCAGTTACAGATGAGTCTATACCCTCTTATTCTGGAAGTGATATGCCAAGAAAAGACAGTAGCATGTGGTCAAAAGTAACTGAAGAAGGGACAGATCTCTCAGAACGGCTTGTGAGGAGTGGTTTTGCTGGAACTGAAATAGACCCTGAAAATGAAGAACTTATGCTGAGTATCAGCTCTCGACTACAAGCAGCAGTTGAGAAACTCTTAGAAGCTATAAGTGAAACCAGCAGTCAGGTAACCTCCTTATGTTGCTAATCTGTACTACATTTGTAGGTTTTCTTTTAAGCCAGTGAACAACTAAGTGTTTTCTCTCTATTGTCTCACAGAAATTTAGTCATGTTCCTCTTTATAAATGGTTGGATTTGTAACAACCAATATTGATATCAACAGGTTTCTTTTCAGGTGGTAAGTGTTAATGTCTTGACGGACTCTTCAGGTTCTAAAATTCAGTGTTTTAATTTTAAAATTTTCTAGACTCTTACACATTACTTTTTTTTATATCAGAAGAGATTTTAACTTTATCATTGACTGAAATATTCCATTATAATATATGTTATTTATTTGAAGTAATAATACAAGGAATATCTTAAACCATATGCTCTAGTATGTCCTAACACACTGCTATTGTAATATAACAAATCAAACCTACAGTCCTTCACATGATTTTTACATCCTTTTCATGAATGTTAATAGATTACCTCACTTTACTCTCTCTTGGTAGGGTTAGATGAGGGACACTTTCTACATCGAAGTACTGTTTTTATAGAAATTTTAAAGGGGTATAACCTAAAATGCAATTTTCTCTGTCTCTAACATTTTTACACTAGTATGGTAAATGTCTCCTAAGTTACTGTATGTAGAATTTAAACAATTGTTGCTTTAAAATGAAGCAAATTCACTTATTTATTTTAAAAATGTTTAAAACAACTGTAGAATCATAGCTGTATGTTAATCAAGTGAGTACTCCATTGTCATCAGTTACAGGGCCAATATTATTAACATTTTCATTGATACCTTTATTCACAGTATCCTAAATCCATCTGTATTTCAGACAGAAGTTGAGAAGTTGAAAGAGTGTCTTTGATGTCTTGTTATTTCTAATGTCTGGCTTTCATTGATGCTACTTTTTTTCCTCTAAGAAATTATTCTGTTATGGAATCTTTTTGCAATAGCTGTGACTATTGGATTTACCATATTTGACAAATACTGTTATATATTTTGTGTTTTAATGCCAAATTCAATTACTTTTAGGTTAAGTTAGTGATTGAGTCCTCTCTTGGTTAGTGACCCTTGAAATCACTTGTTAACCACTTACTATTAAGTTAATTTTTCATTATCAATCCATTTTTTTTCCTCTTGGCAACTTGCTATTGGCATTTAACATAGACGGCATTATCAAAACAGCATATATGTCCAGTGAAATATTTGTCTTCTGGATAGTCTTCAGACAACGAGTTTTCCCCAGGTTCATTCTTCCTTGTAGGGAGACAGTTTAAATTCTCTTCTGTGCTAGAGTAGGGACTGTATCTTTAAGAGCACATTACCACACATTGCAACAATTCACTGTCTGGCCAGCAGAATATATCATAATATACCTACTGTTAATTTTCTGAATTGTACCTTGATTGACTAGCCAAACTAAGGTATTCATATTCAGTTAAATATGTTTCAGAAATGTTTTCATAGATAAAGTGCTGTCTTTGGGCAATTCTTATTTCTCTGAAGCTTTCTTTTACAGCAGGTGCAAAATGATTGAAAGGCTTTTGCTTCAGTTACTTAAAGATTTCCTTGAGCATTGTAAAGAACTAAAAGAAGTACAGTATTTTTGAAAACTCACATCTTTGTGTATTTACTAATACACAATAGAAAGGATAACTACACAAATAATAATAGTGGTCTCATCTTTTGCTAAAACCACAGTGAGTTATTTTTCATTGCCAACATCCTAAGTGCTGGTAGGAAAGGCACCAATAAAAACCAGCTTCATTTGCGTTATTAATTTAAGACATTATACTCTTGGATCAAAGAACTTTAATGTTTACCGTATTTTTCTTCAGCCTCAGGTAGACGGCTTAAGCTCAAACATTGAAACTATGAATGCTATGTCATAATATGAAATTCCATAGCTATTATAAGAAAACACATATTTTCTATAAGTTTTGCTATTTTTTCAAGTTTTTACTTTTCTAATTAACATAAGCCCTGGATTGGCTTTCTTTTAGAATGCTTACAAATAAGCCACTTTAACAGTATGCTACTCTACTGAGTGAGCTGGGCCAATTCAGGCATTTTCAGCTGTTGCTTTTCAGCACTTTTAAAGTTTGCATGCATATGCATCCTAGTTATCCCTTTTATTCTATGAAAGTAGTGTAAATAATTCTGTATGGAGTCTCAACATAATCCTGCCTTTTTTTTTTTTCTTTTGCTTATTTCAGCTACATTAGTATTTAATTTCTGTGATTTGTACTCTTCCCTACCATGAAAAAACTAGTAATATTTTTCCTTTCTTAGCCACTATTAAATACTTTGATCTGGATCTTGAACGCTGTTAATACTGTTGCTGCTACTTGATACCATCGTAAGTTACGGACAGTCTAATTAATGCAGTGTAGTTGACCTTTGAACAATACAACTAAAGTGTGCCACTCCATTTATATGCAGATGTTTTTTCAATATATACAGTACAGTACTGTAAAAGCATTTTCTCTTTATGATTTTCTTAATGCCATTTTCTTGTTTCTAGCTTACTTTATTGTAAGAATACAGTATATAGTACGTAATACATATAACATATAAAATATGTGTTAATCGACTGTTATGGCATCAGGCTTCTGGTCAACAGTAGGCTATTAGTAGTTAAGTTTTGGGAGAGTCAAAAGTTCTGTGGCTTTTGGGGCGCCTGGGTGGCTCAGTCATTAAGCGTCTGCCTTCGGCTCAGGTCATGATCCCAGTGTCCTGGGATCGAGCCCCGCATCGGGCTCCCTGCTCAGCGGGAAGCCTGCTTCTCCCTCTCCCACTCCCCCTGCTTGTGTTCCTCTCTCACTGTCTCTCTCTCTGTCAAATAAATAAATAAAATCTTTAAAAAAAAAAAAAAAAAAGTTCTGTGGCTTTTTTTTTTTTTAAAGATTTTATTTATTTATTTGACAGAGAGAGAGATAGCAAGAGCAGGAACACAAGCAGGGGGAGTGGGAGAGGGAGAAGCAGGCTTCCTGCCGAGCAGGGAGCCCGATGTGGGACTCGATCCCAGGACCCTGGGACCATGACCTGAGCCGAAGGCAGACGCTTAACTACTGAGCCACCCAGGCGCCCAGTTCTGTGGATTTTTGACTGTGCATGGGGTCAGCACCCCAACCCCTGCATTGTTCAAGGGTCAACTGTATAATATTTGTCTTCTGACAAGCACCATGGAAAATGGTAGATAAATCAGAAGTGATCCATGGTTTGACTTATTCCTGTAGGCTACTATAGAGAAACTTCCCCCCAAATCCATTAATATTGCCAACAGACAAGTGTGTGGAATCCACCTGAAACACTCATTTTCCCCAGGCCAAGATCACACCTCATCCCATCTGCTTGTGTGACCAGGTTTTGAGGTACAACAGGAGCCTGACCATGGCATTTTCCAAATTATTCTCAATTTGTTAAATACTAATATAGCAATATGTTATTTAGCTTTTATTGTATTTTAAGTATCAAAGAACAGGTCACAAAAACTTTGCCTAGAGCACTAAACAGTTTTCATACTGCAGTCTCTAAACCAGCAGCATCAGCATCACTGAGGACTTGTAAATTTAAATTCTCACTCCCCACCCCAGACCTACTGAATGATGGAGCCCAGCAACCTGGGTTTAAACGGGTTCTTTAGGTGATTCTGGTACACACTGAAGTTTGAGAACCACTCATCTAGAGATTATTAGTACATGTTCACATTATTCTAGCTGAATTTTGAAGTGTTCTACCAATATCTTAGATAAAAGGTTAAAGTGGTTGTTCCCTTTTGGTATAAAAATCAGGTATATCTTAGGTGAATTGTATTTTTAAAATAACGAGAATAGGAACTTTGTAAAACTTTCTTTTAATCCAAATTTAGTTCACCTACTACTCTTCCATGGATAGATGTTTAAAGCCATTGACTGCTTCAGAATATTCTCATTAATAACTAAAATTATCTTGAACATGATAAATATTTTTAACAGTTCATTAGATTGATACAAAACAATGTGTAATCACCTTTGTGAAATAACTTATATTCCATTTTTATTTTAATGTGTCATTATTTGGTTCTTCATAATGGTATAGTTCTCTTTTACCTTGATTTTTTTTTCACTTGTTATAAAAAAATTCTAGAACAGAACTGAGAGACACTGCTATAGTCTATTTGTGCTTGCAGTGACAGAGGAGTTCAGCTAAGTAGCTCTGCACAGCATACCCTGAGACTAGGAAAGAGAGTAGCATCTCATACTTTGGAGTCAGGTGGGCCCAAGTAAAGCTTATTGGAAGACTTGATGCTTGAGATGAATCATTCATTCATCATATTTATTGAGCACCTACTATATAATAATTGCTATTTTACATGTCAGAAGTACAGCATTGAACAAAATACACAAAATCCTTGCTCTTGTAGAGACCAACAATATGTAAACATACAGTATGTCAGGTGGTGATTATCTGCTGGGAAGAAAAATGAAATGGAGATAGAGCATAATGGGGGAAGGGGACATGTTATATAGGAAAATCAAGGAAGACCCCTCTGATGAAGTAATATTCAAGCATATTTCTTGAGGAAGATTAGGAGAGACAGTCATATAAGTAAGTAGGGGAAGAATGTTTTAGACAAAGGACTAACAAGTGTGAAGGCCCTGAGGTGGTCGTGTGCTTGTTCTTTGTGTGGCTGAGAAAGAGGCCAGTGTGGCTGGAGCAAGGAGAGTGAGGAAAGTGGGAGATGAGGTCAAAGTGCTACCTGGAAACCAGATCACATGGAACTTGGGATTTAATTCCTAGTGAGAAATGGAGCCATTGTGTACAACTTTTTAACTTTTTATTTTGAAATAATTTTAGACTTAGAGAAAAGTTGCAAAATAGTCCAGAGTTTCACTCAACTTCCCCTAATGTTAACAGCTTGCATAATCGTATTATAATTATCAAAACTTGGAAAGTAAAACTGATACAATACTATAAACTGAAGTACAGACCCTTTGGATTTTACCATTTTTTCCCACTAAGGTCCTTTTCCTGTTCTAGGGTCCCATGTTGCCTTTAGTTGTCATGTTTTTGTCAGCTCTCTTCTCCTCTTCATTTAGTACCTGAGTCTTTGTCTTTTATGACCTTGATACTTGAAAAGGAGTGGCTAGTTATTTTATAGAGTGCCCCACCATTTGGATTTGTCTGATATTTTTTCATGATTACATGAAGCTTATGCGTTTTTGACAAGAATACCACAAAAGTGATGTGCCCTTCTCAGTGTATCATATCAGAGGGCACATGATGTCCATATGTCTTATTACTGGTAATGTTAATCTTGATTTCTTGTGGTATCTGCTGGATTTCTCCACTGTACTATTACTATTTTTCCCATTATAATTAATAAATTTCTTGAAGGAGGTACTTTGAGATTATGCAAATATCTTGTTTCTCCTTAAACTTTCACCCACTAGTTTTATCATTCATTGGTAGATCTTGCCTGTACAATTATTACCATGGTATTCTGATGGTGATTTTCTATTTTCCTCATTCCTTCATCTATTATAATTACTCTGAAAGAACTATTTCTTCACTCTCATTTGTAATCAGGATCTATACAGACTCATAGCTATTTATTTTTTTCAACGGATTATATTCCAATACTACAGTAATTGGTTTTGTTTCAGCTTTGGCATTGTGAACTCTTTCAGGTTGGCTCTTGTGCCTTTTTGAAGTGCTTACTTTTTTGAGCATTTGCACTATCAGAGGCTCCAGACCCATCTTATGTTATTCCTGCTCCAGCTCTAAAACCTACCACTGCTCCAAGGAAATTAGGGTCCTCTTATTAGATAATGATATTTAGAAACCAAGATCTGGATGCTGTATGAGCTCTTTGTTACTGAAGTGTCGTGACTTGTAGGTCCTCTTAGTAGACAATTTAAAAATATACGGGGTATCTATAAATACATACATTTATTTGTGTATCTCTATGTATATATAGTAAAAACATGAGTTCATACGTTACATCTAATTCTGATCCAGTACCACAACATTCATTCTACCCTTCCCCCCTTTCCTTTGTAACTTTGTTCTCCATCAGTGAGAAACCAGGCTCTCATTATCTGCATATTTTTACTTATTTGTTTAGCCCTAAAAATGCATAAAATAACTTCACAGTTGCTAGCCTATATCCCTGTGAAGAACAAATTTATTAGAGTACAGTATTTATGTACAGTACTTTCTGTCTTTAGCCTTATACGGTCAAAAATACTGTTTTTCAAAGTATGTTAGGTTAACTCTTCTCCCTCACCCTCTTCAATGTGGTTTTGTTTTCCACTTTTAATATAGTTACAATCATTTGTTACAGTTTTTATTCCATCTTGAGTTTCCCCCTTTTCTAAAAACTCGCAGATGATAAATTTCACTCTTTGTATGGGTAGTTCTTTTGGTTGTGACAGATGGGTGGTGTATGTATACCACCACAAACATGACACAGGATTGTTCCATCCCCCAAGATACCCTGCTGCTGTCTTTTGTAGTCAGCCCTCCTGCCTTTGGCAACCACTGGTTGCTTTCCATCCCCCATCCTTATAATTCTGCCTTTACCAGACTGTTGTAAATGAAATGACACATTATGTATTCTTCGGGGTCTGGCTTCATTGTCCTAAAGTACATGTAAGATTTATCAGTTTTGTTGCATGTATTAAAAGTTTGTTCCTTTTTATAGCTGAGGAGTATTTTATCATATAGATGTAGCACAGTTTATTTATTTAGAGGACATACAGATTGTTTCAAGCTTAGGATCATTAGAGATTTTTGAGTAACTGACCTAACTTATATTTTTCAAAAGGATCGTTTTGACCACCTTGTCAAAATAAATGGGGGGAGGGGCAGCGGGGCGCCTGGGTGGCTCATTCGGTTAAGCATCTGCCTTTGGCTCACGTCATGATCCCAGAGTCCCAGGATCAAGTCCCATGTAGGGCTCCCTGCTCAGCGGGGAGTCTGCTTCTCGCTCCCTCCGCCTCTTCCCCTGCTCATGCTCGCTCTGTCTCTCTCTTTCTCACTCACTCTGTCAAATAAATAAATAAAATCTTTAAAAAATAAATAAAAAATAAACTGAGGGTGTGGAGGAGTCTAGGGCAGAAGCACAGAAACCAGTTAGAGAAGTTACTTGCCCAGATATACAAGTTAGGTGGTAGAATTAGAATTCAAACCCAGGTACTGTGGCTTCAAAGTCTGTGCTCTTAATTAAGCTACTTTTACTGTCCTTTGAAAATGAGTGAATCACTTTGTCAATTACTGCTGACTGCTCATGTTATCCACAGACTAAGGAATAGATTTTGAAATCTGGGGTGTCACTGGTAACCTTACAAGAGCAGTTTGATGGAGTAATGGAGATGAAATTGTAATTCAAGAGAAAATGAGAGGAAAGGAAGTAAAGATTTAAAAGACGAGTAGAGATTAGGTAGGTAGGTCAAGAAGAAAATTCGTGGCAAAAGGCATAGCATATTAGTGTAAACCAGCATGATGTGTATGAGGACAGTGGATAGTTTTGTGTTATAAACATACAGGATGGAAGGTGGGAAACTGATAGAAGGTGAGAGTAGAGGAATAGCCAGTGGTCACATGTCAAAGTCCCATGTAGGCTAAGTTAAGGAGTTTTAACTGTATTATGCTATAAAGTGTGGAGAGTCTTTGCAATATTTTTGATGAGAAAATAATATCAAATTTGTGTTTTACATTCCTCAGGCAGTAGTATGATAGATGGATGGGCAGGAAGATGGTGAGGAGAGATACTGAATGCAGGGAAACAAGAGACACTTAGAATATTCCTGGTAAAAAGTGATAGAGATCAAGTTAAGGCAGGGGGGAAGTGCCTTTAAACCTTTTAGGAAGCTGAATTTGATAGAAATTGGTATGACTGATCAGATATAGGGGATGAGGAAGAGGGAAGGAAACCAAGCGTAAATCCTCGATTGACTGAGTTGCTGGTGTATTTCATTTACTGAGATACGGGATGCAAAAGAAGTGAGTGATGAGTTCAGTTTTATATAATCTGAATTCAGAATGCATAGAGGCAGTGTCAAGTAAAGATATTCACTAGAGTCTAGAGTTTTGGTAGAACTAGATTGGAAATTGTTATCCCTTTAAGACATTTGAAACCATCGTCTTTAGAGTGTGTACAGAGCTGTTTTTTGTGCTGGTAGAATGCTGACATTTAAAAGAGAATAAGCGTAGGTATGTCTACAGAAGACGTGGAGAATGAGAGGAGGAAAATCAAGAGAATAGTGTCATAAAAGCCAGATAAGGAGTGATTTTTCCAAAAGTGTCAGTTACTATGGAAAATCATAGCTGCTGAGGATTTAGTGTCCATTGACTATTTCAATGTGAGTGACCTTGATGAGAATAGTGTCATAAAATTGGAAAGGAAAATTCAAAATTCAGAGAGTTGGAGAAATAGAGACAGCAAATTTTATGCCTACTAGCCATGAAGAAAACAACGCTAGCTTGAGAAGGGGAGGGTGTTTTTTTAAAGGTTGGACTAGTGTACATTGAGTAGCAGTGGAGAAGTTGAATATTGTAGGTCAGAATGGATGAGTTTTCTGGAGGCCAGGTCCTTGGAGTAGGTTAAGATGGAATCCAGAACACAGGTGGAAGGTGTGCCATTTGGATCAGAAAGACCTTCCCTCATTTAAGATTGGAGAAAGAGATTATTGCAGGTTATTGTGGGTTTATGTTTGAGATGGAGGAGTTTCATTGAAGTCTCCATAGTCTAAGTAAATATTGTCAAATATTCAAGGTTCTTTCTTTAATGACGTCTATTTATATGTTGTATGATTTTAGTAGAAGATGTATGATTAAGCCTTGTACTTAGTTTTAAGGTTTGGTTTGCTTTAGGTTCTATAGATACATCATGCTTCAATAAAAGAACTAATGGGCATTTTCTTTACTAAGTATCAGGGTATCTATCTTATAGACTGATTTCATAATATCTATTAAAGAAGCATTTTACTTTATGTATTTGATTTGACAAGTGATTTGCCCTAGAGTATGTCCACATCCATGTAATGATACACTTATTATGATGAATTGTATTTATCATTTGCCCAGACAGGCTACCATAAAAATCAGGCTTATATTCAGCCTACTGCAGTTTCCTGTTGGTTGAGAGAGCTTTCATTATGATATGAGGAAAAGAGCTTAGGGACTACCTGCAAGCCCTTAGAAAGGTAATCTCTTTAACATAGCCTGTATTCAGTAGTCTCTTTGTGATTCTGCAGAAAAGCTATCTTTGAGAGTATGGTTTCAGATTCTTGATTCTTGAATCAGGTAGAAAAAGAATTCATTCTGTTCCGTGAGAGTAGTCTTTCAGCAACTAGTTTTCCAGAATTCACAGGTACTATCAAGAGATACCTTTAGGCCTTGGAAAAAATTAATGAGGAACTTACTCCCACAGAATGATGATTATTATAGACAACTCTTATGAGTTTATTATCATTTTTGAGAATAATGGAACCTAAGCTGCATGTTCTATATTTTCTCATAAAGGGAGACTTTTCCTTAGGATGAAACAGTAGTTTAAGATTTTATCATTGTTAAGTTTTAAGCATAACTGTAATCCAAGTGTTGAAATGTATTTTGCCATTAGGTATTTCCTCCAGTGTGCTTATTATATATAGTAAGCATTGGTCAGGACTTGTCAGTTTGAGAGAAATGTTTATGGGCGGAAAAGATTAAATATCTTGACATTGTATGATTAAAGTAAACCTATTTAGTTTGGGAAACATAGCTTTATACCCCAATTAATAGCCTTCAAATATGCACTAAAATCTTTATTATCTGGAACCTGGGAATAATGAGCTAGTCTGGATAATTAAAAGGGTATCCTCCTAAAAATTGAAGTCATTTTGCTTTAACTGCTTTTGATTGTAAAAAGTTTTATCTGCTTTCTAAAATTAAAAAAAAAATAGAATACAATTTGAATTATTCTAATGTAATCTGTCTGAACATCAATTAATATACCATCAGTTACTATACTCTTACTAGGGGAGGTCTTTGCCCCTATCTTAAATCATCTTTACTGCTATTTTGAGTCCTTTTTACTCTCCCTAATTTTGCTCTCTTTTCTTTGTGGTTAGTTTCTTAACCTTGACTTACGTTCCTAGTTGTAAGTGGATATACTCTACTCCTATAGATTTTGGTTTTACATGGATGGAAACAAGTTTTACATGCTTTCAAAAATGGGGAAAAAAATATAATTTGGATTATTTTAACTTAGGGTCACCTTTTTTAACATGAATTAATATAATATGCCATCAGTTAATATACTGTTGTCCTTTATAAGAACTGTTTGCCTCATTCTAAATCATCTTAATCTACTACTTTTTTGAGTCTTTTTCTCCTCCCTAGGTTTTTCTTTTCTTTGTAGTTAATTCTTACCTTGACCTGAATGTTTCTCTTTATAAAGAGATACTTCTTACTCTCAGAATTTTGTTTTTGCTTCAAATAAGAGAAATTGGATACTAGATTATCAAAATAAACTGTAACTCCCACAGGGAGCCAGGAAAGAGTATTTTGAGAACTATATGATATGGTTAGCATGGATCCTGTCAGTTCATAAAGCTGAGCAGCTAGGATATGGATGATTTTGTATCTGCTAAAGATCCAGAAAAATCATATTTAGCTGAACCAGTGTAGGGTTAGGCCTCCATTTTGTACAGATATTCAGACTTATTAACAGACTAACTGGTGGGCTCACAAAAAAAAAAAAACATAATAAACAGAAATTTGTCATTGCCTAATCTAGAATTATAATAGGCAGCTGTCCCCCCCCCCCCAACCCCACCCCAAGCGTCTACCTGTAGATTCTGGGCTTTATGTAGAAAATTGCATTTTCTCTTCCCTAATTATTAGCCTATTATGAAGGCTTTGAGTGTTGACTCCTTTAAACAATTTTGTGTAGTGAAAGTGGCTATAAAACAGATTTTTGTTGATATCACCTGCTTGGCTTAGTATGGGTTTTTCCATAGTAGATAAAAGGTTTTAGTTTTATGGGTTTAGGATATTTAGTTACTGGACCAAAAAAAGGCACCACAATGAAAGCTCTTTCATTTATTTGAGGATCTTTTGCTGTTAAAAAGTAAGTTGTTCATCTTTTAAAATTCTGAGTGTCTAGTTTATTCACTGTTGCTGACATTTCTGGAGCTACCAGAAGATTATTATATGCAACTTGCGCTTTTTAGTTTTAGTCAGAGTTCCTAAGATACCTTAAGTAATGATATATAATTACCAAACATATTATATATAATGCAGCTTTTTAAAGAGCGTTTTTTTTTCCCCTTAACATTCACTCTGAAAACAATTCATTGTGGGAAATAGGTTATAACTGAACTATCTGTATTTACTTCTAGTGACTGTTCAAAAGAATGAGTATTATTTAAGGAAATACCAAAAGGAAATACTAAGTCTTCCAGAAATAATTATGATTATTTGATACACTTTAAGAACTATTTGGTAATGTGGACTCAAACCTACTTGATTTCACATTTTCAAATTAAAACAATTTTTTAGTAGGATGGAAAAATACTAGCTTATCTTAGAAACATTATAAACTTGTCTAAATACCCTTTTCAAAGCTCTGACGTGGAACTTGGATCCTGTTAGGCAGGCTTTTTTGTGGGCGTATTAATTCACATTCCACCTGTCAGTACCTATAGGTAAAGACATGAAACCACACCCTCTGTTCTGACCTTTTCCTCCGGGGACAGTGACTAGAATCGTTTGGCTCAGGGTGAAAGGCTATTTGAATAGCTCAGTTCAGAAGAGCTTTTACTTTTGAATTGAGTGAAGCAGCAAGAACAAGGGAAATAATGTTGCAACTACATTTCTCAAGACTGCTACTATGGAGATTTCAAACTTGACCTTCCCTGCCAGGTTCTGTTTGGAAGGCTTACTTATTTCCACAGATAAATTTGATACCGAAAGCAGTTTTATGGCTCGGCTACTTAGATATTTATATTTTCATTCTTCCATTCTTTAAAGAATTAATTATTCTAGTTAAAAAGGTGTTTTTCTGCTTTTATTTTTATTGTCTTTGATTTTTGTTTTGTTTCTGATGAAGACTGGTAGAAATGTAGTTTTTTTATAGATCTGTGTGTTTTTTCTTTTGTTGCTCATTTGTATGAATTGATGCTTATTTGATAGTACTAAAAAGAAATTTTCATACTGCTATGGTCTATCTTGATAAACTAAAAAGAACTTTTAATGTAGTGGAAAACTGTTAAAGCAAGTGAGGGAAGTTGGCAGCTGAATCTACTAGCATGGATTCTTACCATACCTATTTGGCAACTGTCAAACTCAGCGGCTCATGGTTGGAAGAACAAGATGAAGACATTTATGAGGTTGAATCTCGTGTGCCTTTACCACATCCTTTTCCTCTATGTGAACATTTGGATGAAAATAACTCTGTTATTATTAATACTTCTATTTTTCATTTTATTCATAAAAGAAATGGGCACATATTAAAGCTTATTTCTAAAATTTCACTGCCTACCCCTCCTTATTCAGTAAGTATAAAAAATTTGGTTTCTTATACTTTTAGTTTATACTTTCACTTTTTTATACATTTAGTTAAAAAACCTGTATAAATGAGAAATGAACTTTAGATGTCCTTAGTAAGGGTAAATGGAATAGAATCTTGTTTTGTTATTGTTTCATGTGTTACTACTTATTTATCCTGATATATTGAAGAGCTAAATTTGGTCTAAGAGCCCCAACTTGGCTATGTTTTTGATTCCAGAAGGCAGAGTGAGATAGTATTACAGTTTTCCATGCCAGGCAAGCTGTTTAAAAAGATCCTGCTTGTCCTTAAGAATCTTGCTTTTATATGTTTATGATTCCAATCCTGAGTAAAAATGGAATGATTATATTTGAGGGAATGAGCATTGTGGTACTTAAAACAGCTAAGTCCATTGAGCCAATTAGGAAATGTTTACAATCATATGGTATATTGGCTATAGTTCCAGACAGGGAAAAAGAAAATATGGATTCTAATTTTAATTTTCTTGTTAACTCATAAGGAACTGCTTTTTAATATGCTTACTAATCCAGTGAGGAAATACTGTTTTCTACTTTTTATGTGAAATGTATTTTACAAAAATTAAGAGTATTTAGCATAGTTAGTATTTCAGGTTTATTTAACATGTAAGTATGTTTTGAATGATTCACTACAAGTTATTCAGTATAACTACAAGTTATTCAGCGCTTTTTATGACTTTCATGGCTTTAATTGTAATACACTAGCTAATATTTAACAGGCCAGATGGTTTTCAGAATAGTTTTGTTACCTCCTCTGAAACTTTTATATTAAAGTGACAGAATATTTATTGATGTTTTATACTTACTTTTAATGTAATAATTTTCTTAACTTATTTAGAAATACTGAATATGAAATTTTTATATATTTCATATTGTTAGGTATTATACGTATTAGGAATAAATCAAAGCAGGTTAGAAGAGGCTTTTTAAAGTATGGAGTATTTAGATGAACATTTGAAGGGAATCTCTTATTCCAGTAAAGTATGAGCGCCATTTGCTATAATAAATGAAATTTGTTTGCTAGCTTTACTAATTTGATTCTTCTAACTTTTTAGTTTTGTTTTGTAAAACTGAAGTTATTTCTTGTGGTTTTATGGTATATATTTAAATGCACTTTAAGGTTGCTTTAGATCTTGTCAAGAAGTAGTACATTAGAAGCAAAAACTTAATTTTCTTAACTAAATCAAGTATTTATTTTGTTGTAAATGCTAAATGCCTTGTTGTGTTTGTACAGTAAATTTGAAAAAGAAAAAGAAAACAACTCCTGTTCTTTTTAGTGAGAGCTTTGAACTCTTAGAGATTTCATGTATTTACCAACCATTTTATAATATACAGAAAAAAGTGACATACCTACATATGTGGAAGCAATTGATATGTTTTAAAAATATAGGCTGTGACTGTAAATTCAGAAGAGTAGCTATATATAAATTAGTTCTTTATGGTTATGTTTTTTTACTATAAAAAACAGGGGCGCCTGGGTGGCTCAGTTGGTTAAGCATTCGACTCGATTTCGGCTCAGGTCATGATCTCAGGGGCCCCACGTCAGGCTATGCGCTGGGTGTAGAGCCTGGTTAAGATTTTCTCTCCCTTTCCCTCTGTCTCCCCACACCCCCATGCTCGCTCACGTGCTCTCTTTTAAAATAAAAATAAAAACAGATAAGGAGATGCTGGCCGTCAGAAGCTCAGAAAACTAAAGCAGAAACAGTGCTTTTCTGTAATTTCTTGGAGCTGGTAACAGTGATCACTGTTTTCTTAGAGCTTTGGCCTGAGTCTGTCCTTGACCGTCATCTTTAAAAATTGTGTAAGAATATAGTCATGCCGATAACAGCATATTAAGGAGGCTGTATTTATGAGTAATTATGGGTAATGCCTCTGTATTCTAAGGTTTTGAAAATAAATTGAATATTCATAGAGAGTCCTGTAGATGTTTCATAGATGGACAGAAATATAAAGCTTTTAGTTAAAAATGGGTTATAATAATTTCATTTTTTTTTTTTTAAAGATTTATTTATTTATTTATTTGAGAGAGAGAGAATGAGAGACAGAGAGCATGAGAGGGAGGAGGGTCAGAGGGAGAAGCAGACTCCCTGCCGAGCAGGGAGCCCGATGCGGGACTCGATCCCGGGACTCCAGGATCATGACCTGAGCCGAAGGCAGTCGCTCAACCAACTGAGCCACCCAGGCACCCTATAATAATTTCATTTTGTTGTGCCACTATGATTTTGTTAATTGATGCCATTACATTAAGCATATATTAGTTCCCCATAGTGTATAGCAGGGGTCCACAATCAATAATAAATGTTAAATATAAAAGATACTAAGTTTTTCATAGACTACAATTACAGAAAATTCTTCAGAAAATACAAAAAGAGCCTATGTGTCATTAACTTTATACCTCTATGTGACAGAATACAGAGCTACTGTTGGAAGTGGTTTATTTCCAAAAGAAGCATTTTTTTTTGTTTAATAAAATTAGAATACATCTCTTATGTAAAGTTGTATGTAGCTAATCTACTTGTATAGTGACTTTTTCCACCTACTAATGTTAGCATGCACTAGAAATATTAACTGGCCACAGTTCAACAGTATGCCTTTATTTTTATTTAAAAATCTTTTTTTTTTTTAAGCTTTAGTGGGGAATGACGTTGGCCTTCCCACACTTCAGTTGTCTTATTTCATGTATGCTTTCCCTCCTTGTTTAGCTTGAACATGCAAAAGTTACACAGACAGAGTTGATGCGGGAGTCATTTCGACAGAAACAAGAAGTAACCGAGTCCCTTAAGTGCCAAGAAGAGCTGCGAGAGCGCCTTCATGAGGAGTCCAGGGCCAGAGAACAGCTGGCTGTGGAGCTCAGTAAGGCTGAGGGTAAGCAACTTGCCACTGGCAGCTGAGGGTGGAAAAATTTCAAGTTTAAAAATAGAGATTTTTGATGCAAGCCAGATGTGGACATTACCAATCTACTCTAATTTAGAGTGACCACTGAAACGTAGTTGTAGTGGGTCTTCAGAATTTCTCCAGGCAATTTTAAGAACTGTATATATTTTTAATTATTAGAAAGAATTTAATAGGGAGCGCCTGGGTGGCTCAGTCGGTTAATTAAGCATCTGCCTTCAGCTCAGGTCATGATCCCAGGGTTCTGGGATCCAGCCCCATGGCCTCTCTGCTTAGCGGGGAGTCTGCTTCTCCCTCTCCCTCTCCCTCTGCCGCTCTACCTACTTGTGCTCTCTCTCTCTCTGTCAAGTAAGTAAAATCTGTAAAAAAAAAAAAAAAAGGAAAGAAAGAAAGAAATTTAATAGAATTACAGAGCGCATTGAAAGTTTTGGAAAATATAGAAATAAATGATAGTGGGTACCTGGGTGGCTCAGTCGTTAAGCGTCTGCCTTCAGCTCAGGTCATGATCCCAGGGTTCTGGGATCGAGCCCCGCATCGGGCTCCCTGCTCCGTGGGAAGCCTGCTTCTCCCTCTCCCACTCCCCCTGCTTGTGTTCCCTCTTTCACTGTGTCTCTCTGTCAAATAAATAAATGAAATCTTAAAAAAGAAAAAGAAATAAATGATAGTGATTTGTTACCATAATCCTACCATCCTAAAGCAAGTCTTGTAATTTAGTGATGAAAAGACTGACGCTAAGAGATGTTAATAAGTTGTTCAAGGCCACCATTAAATGGTGATGCCATGCTTTATGCCTCGAAAGCCTCATGCTGTTTATATTCTGCCATACTGTTGTGGGTGTTGGCCTTCTAGAATCACTTAAAATATCAGCTTTCTCTAGTATATTTAAAATGTGATTTGGTTCAGAAGCATCTGATTTATATTAAGCTTTCCAGAAACCTATTTATATCTGTGTAATAAAGTGAGTTACACCTACATGATGCAATACATTAGTATAGCAAAATAATGGAAAGTTCAAAGGAACTTCAGATTTAGGCACAAAGGTTAACAAGAAAAAGATTGCTTTGAACGTACCTACTATCAGCAGCAGCAGATTCATTCAAAACATTTAAAATGTTGGAATGAAGTTTTGCTAACAGTACACCTTTTATTATTTATATAACACCAAATGGTAAGATTTGAAATAAGTTATAATCCCATTCCCTGTTAATTTTATCTTATAGGTGTCATTGATGGCTATGCAGATGAAAAAACTCTTTTTGAAAGGCAAATTCAGGAAAAAACTGATGTAATAGATCGTCTTGAGCAGGAATTGTTATGTGCAGGTAGTAGATTACAAGAGTTGGAAGCAGAGCAACAGCAGATCCAAGAAGAAAGAGAATTACTGTCCAGACAGAAAGAAGCTATGAAAGCAGAGGCAGGCCCAGTTGAACAGCGTATGTATTTTTGGACTTTGTATATGAAACATTCCTTAAAAGTTCAAGTTGGCTCTTTTCCTCTTTCATTGCCTTTGTTTGTGTATTTTATATGGGGATTGAAAAATTACAAGAAAATCTACCTCTCTGGTAAATGTTCATTAGCCAACCATGTAGAGTCAGGGATGTTTTGTTTTTTTTCTTTTTTACTTTGGCACATTTTAACTGGAAAAGATAATCCTTTATTCTTGAACTTCTCCCTTAAAAGAAAGGTACATATAATGAGGCAGGATATTTTTTAAACCATGTAAGATTAAGTACTTTTAATAGCAGAAAGGCAGCAAAAATGTATACTTGGAATAAATAACTAAGAGCACTGATCCAGCACTCCCAGCAAGCAGGTAGGGGGGTGGATTTCGGCCTGCAAGAGAATAGATTTGAAAAGGTCAGTGATTGTTAGAAGCAGGCTGACATCTGGTTTAATCTGTGTAGGAGTTCAAAGAATATACAATTTATAAATAACCTTTAATCTTTTCTTAAATGAGAAATTAGGTGTGATATCTTAGTTTTTTTGGCAGTAAAAAATGCCAGTCATTATAACAGTGGAACTTTAAATCCTTTTGATCATATCCTCTCACTTTTATAAATGTGTAGTTTCAGTGGTTGAATTTTACCAATTTAGAAATATAGCATACATTTTTGTAGTATGGTACGGTTGTTTCTGATGCTCAAATTTGTTTAAAACGAGTTTAGAGTTGGACTTTTTAATGTGCAAAGCATATATATATCATACATGTAAAATATTCAAGAAATACTGAGACATCAAAATGTTATCAATGGTGTCAAGTTTTACTTCTAATTCTTTTGTGTACGTATTATCCTATTTTAGGAAATAGACATGTAAATTATATCTTTGTTCTGTATGTGTGTGTTTTCTTTCTATTCTTATAGGACTAGTAGATGCTGCAGTCGATGCAGCACCTGGAGCAGGTGTGTTTATACAGTTGCATGGCCAGTCTTTGGGTGGTAAACTTACAACTCCAAATATTGGGTGACCCTTGAATTTTCAATCACATACCTCTACTTTTCCGACTAACGTACCTCTAATTTTGCTGCTGTGTTTCATACTTACGGTTTTTCTCTTTAACAAAAAACTTTACTTACAACAAAATACATATTTATATTTGAAATTAACAACAGATTCATAGTGATCATCATCTTATATCTGTTTTTCCACAGAGCTTAAGACCATTTCAATTTTTACAGAAACAAATACATTAAACTCTTGTAGCCTATAACTTTTCAAAATGCTCTTTCTAAACCAGGAAATATAAGATGATGGTAACAATAGGATCACTGAAATTTAGTAAGGAGACTCTGGTTCATTTACTTTTATATTAACGTCTAAATCAGTATTGTTTTAAAAGGAAAAGCTATTTTCTCTAGATTCCTAGTCCTGAGTACAGTGTTGGCAGACTGGTTAGTGTAAAGACTCTCAGGCTGTGTTCCTTTATTTTTTCATTAGAGGATTGTTTTACTTTGCTATTTATACTTAATAATTGTATTATTAATATTAATAATAGCTAACACTTATATAGTGCTTACCATACTCTAGGCACTATTCTTTATGTATATTAACTCATTTGATCCACAATAACTGTTAGAGCTCACTACTGTTACTATCCCCAGTTTACATATATGGAAATTGGAGGACATCGTATTAAGTTTCACATAGGAAATACGCGGCAGAGCTAGGATTTGAATCCACAGTCTCTGCTCTTAAGCACTACACCATACTGCCTCTCATACTTGTCAGTTTTTTCTTGATACATATATGTATGAGCATGCAAGACTAACTCAGGAATATGGATCTAATAAGGAGAAAGACTAACAGGAAATTCTGATTGTAGTTATTTTTTTTCTGTGACTCTTACTTGCCTTGGTTAAAAATTTACAGTATTTGATCTTCATGTGTATTGTGTATGCATATAAAAGTGATTTTATTGGTTTGATTTTTGCCTGAGGTGAGTTATTTCTGTGCTTAAATTTAGACTTTGTTCTTTTCCTTATAATGAAAGTGGATTTATTTTTTTTTTTTGGTCATTTGCTATGGCATTTTCACAAAGTATTGTTTTTAGTGACAAGATGATTCTTTTTGTTAATACAGTGTAAGTTTTTGATACTAGCTTGCTTACTTATATAGGAATATGATATTTTGATATTTTCACAGGAACATTTTCCTTTTTTACATGAGCTTGAAATAAAACTCAGATCTCTTATTTCATGAAGGTAAAATTTGAGCATAGTTATAGGTGATTTCGCTATTATTAATTATGATTTAACTTAGAATATTTTTATATTTGTAAACAGAATTACTACAGGAGACAGAAAAACTAATGAAGGAAAAACTAGAAGTACAGTGCCAAGCTGAAAAAGTGCGTGATGACCTTCAAAAACAAGTGAAAGCTCTAGAAATAGATGTTGAGGAACAAGTCAGTAGGTTTATAGAGCTGGAACAAGAAAAAAATGCTGAGCTTATGGATTTACGACAGCAAAACCAAGCACTGGAAAAGCAATTAGAAAAAATGAGAAAATTTTTAGATGTAAGTATTCTCAACTTGAATATTGATTTTCTCAGTGGAATGCTTACTTGCTGCTACTCTGGGTTGTGACTTTTAAATTATGAAGAGACTCTTGAATTCTAGCATTTTCATCTATATGTGTTTTCTACAATTAACTGAAAAGTACTATTCCAAATAAAAACTCTAATAATTTTTATTGTTCACCTATCACAGCTTTTTAAAGGCGATATAAGCAGATTACAAATAAACCCTACCAGTTAGCCTTTCCAAATTCAGAGTTAAGAAGCTTGTCCAAGTCTTTCCTTTAACCAACTGCCAAAGCAGGGTGAGGATCCTAATAGCTAACTGGCCAACACTATTTCACCCACAAAAGATACACACAGTAACAGTGTGCTTTGGGAAACAGGGGACTGGAACAGTTGTTATGCTGTCCTTACTCTCTTCCAAAATGATATTAAGTCTCTAATTTCACATGGATTTTCTTCTTTGGGGTTTCATTTAAGGCCTGATATTCCCTTCATAGATCAGGGAATCAGATTCTGACACATTTTATAATTTTAGATACGAAACCTAGATTAGGATGAAAGAAATTGATTTACTAAATAATCTGTTCTGCTTATTTTTTTTTATTGACTAAATTAACAATGGAATTCCTCTTTTGTTCCAAAAAAGTAAACTCATTTTTGGGATAATATTTTTATTTCAGTCTATATTTAACATTACTTGAATTTTTTAAAATGTTGTGCTTCAGGGCGCCTGGGTGGCTCAGTTGGTTAAGCGACTGCCTTCGGCTCAGGTCATGGTCCTGGAGTCCCGGGATCGAGTCCCACATCAGGCTCCCTGCTCGGCGGGGAGTCTGCTTCTCCCTCTGACCCTCCTCCCTCTCATGCTCTCTGTCTCTTGTTCTCTCTCTCTCAAATAAATAAATAAAATCTTTAAAAAAAAAAAATGTTGTGCTTCAAATAATATTTAAATGCGTAAATTTTAGTCAAAGAGCCCAAATGGGCTAGATACCAAAAGGTGTTATCTTTTTAAACCTTTTGGTTTGGGGTATTCTGTGGTCATCAGTTGTTTGTCTTTAAATAAAGCTATATGTATAACTAAAGGGAAGTAGCAGAAATAATAGCTTCAATATGTATTGTTTCATCTGTTACTATTATTGTTATTTATACTTCAGGAGCAAGCCATTGATAGAGAACATGAGAGAGATGTATTCCAACAGGAAATACAGAAACTAGAACAGCAACTTAAGGTTGTACCTCGATTCCAGCCTATCAATGAACATCAAACTAGAGAGGTAAGAACTTTAGTGATGTTGTCTGCCTTACAATAATTTGTATATTGTGTGTAAAATAAGATATGTATTGTGAAGAACTTAAAGGGAATTCTTTCTGTCATATATAAATCTTCAAAACCAGAAAATCAAATATTGCTTCAGTGTGAAAGGTTCTTGAAACTCTAAAAATTGTTTGCATTGAAATTTATCTTCTAGTATTACCCAATTAAATAAACTTCTCTGCTTATTTTTCTATTCCCATTCCCTAGATCAAAAGAATTGTCTGTATTCACTCTTTACTTCCCCATCTTGCATTCTTTTCTCAATCCCCTGCAATGAAGTTCCAACCCCTCTGTCTCTGGGATTTTATATCCTCTGTTTCATTGAAATGATTCTTGTGAAGGTTATCAGCCTCATGGCTATGTCCAATAATCATCTCTCTGTCTTCATCATACACAGCCATTCAGAGGCTTTCATTTTAGCCCTCTTCCTTAAACACTTTAGCTTCTGTGACATACCTACTTCATTGGTCTCTTTCTCTAATCTTTGTTTCTAACCCAAATAAATGATGGAGTACCCTAAGACTTAGTCTTGGGCCCCCTTCTTCTTTCCTGTCCATATTCTCTTCCCAGGTAGTTACATGTAAAGGACTGTGCATTTATACCTCCAGCTCTGACATCTCTTTTGAACTCTGGATTTGAATATTCAGATGCTCACTATATCTCCATTTATGTGTCTCAAAATTAACATGTTCAAAAGAGAGCTCTTGATTCGTGACTAGCCCCCACCAGAGAAGGACAAGAATAAAACATGTTCCTTCTTCATTTCAGTAAATATTGTACCATCTTCACCTTCTTCATTGCGAGGACATAGCCTTCATCCTTGATTCCACTCTTTTTCCCAACCCCTACTTCCAACCCATTGGTGAGTCAGGCTGCACTGCATCTTCCATCTTACTGTTCTTTCCGTTTTTATTCATCTCCTTAAATCCTAGCTGTCACTGTTTGGCTGGATAATTTTGGTAGCCTCATTACCACTCTCCCTGCTTCTACTTTTTCATCCTCATCTAGAAACCTAGAACTCTAAAATGAATGCTACATGAATGAGGGAAGACTTATTATATAAATTGCTAATGATGGCTTGTTATGGTTATAAAGAGATCATGCTTGCCATTAGGCCATCCTAGTTTGAATCATGGCTGCATGATTTACCAGGTGTATGACAATGGCTAAGTCACTTTTTTAAAACTTCTAAAATTTGTTTACTCACTTCTAAAATAGAAATTGTAATAGAACCCACTTCATAGGAGTATTAGCCTACTACATAGTGAAGACATAAAATTGTTTTCAGAAATAATAATAAATTTTTTTTTAAAACTTATTTAATTTCTATACAATTTACAAGATTTCATTTCTCTTCAAAGAATTCCAAGAAGCATAAAATGTCTATAAACTCATAGTAAAATGTTATTTACATTCTCATTGAAGTAATGTGATATAGAATAGCCTTATCTACTAGAGCAGTAGAAAAGTTATCAATCCCCACAGAGTTTGTAGTTACTGGTCTTATTCCTAACGTATTTTCAGCTTTTGAAAAATAGATGTGTTTGTTGAAACTCAAAAGAATATTTAAGCTTTAGAACTTCTTGTCATTTCCTATTATTTGGTTTCTTATATTTGAAAACTGACCTGCCTTGTTCATGAAACTTTAAGAAACTAACAAGGATGATTTTCTCCTGGAACAATGTGATCTATTTGTTCTGTCCTTACCTTGCCAAATCTGATTCCCCAGATTCTGATTTTCTCAAGATCAAAACAATCTAACTGTAACATTACTATTTTGCTGCTTTGTTGTCTTCCTTTTTTTTATTTATTTATTTTTTGTTTAATTTTATTTTATTATGTTAGTCACCATACAACACATCATTAGTTTTTGATGTAGTGATCCACGATTTTTCCTTGACTGTACTTCCAAATCTTAGTCCACCCATTACTATCAAAGTTTCTCCTTAGTGGCTTTGTTACTGTCATCCTTGAACATGTAATTATAGGTAAGTTTGCATTTGTTTTAATGTTTTGCAGAATAAGTATCATTTTGGATCATTTCCTTAAAATATCTCATTGAAATAAGCTAGGATTCCTTTTTTTCTTACCATCACACTTCCTTTTTCTCTCCTCACTTGATGAGAATGATTTTCATAAGCTATCTTATTAATGCTTCCTGAATTCTTCCATCACAGAGCCATTCTCTTGAATAGACCCCACATGTCAGAATTACTTAGAGAAACTTTCAGGGTGCACAGATCCCTCTCATCACTTCACATTCTCCTTTCTCTTCTGCGCTGCTGAAACGTATAGGCTGAAAAAGCTTTCTAAGTGACTGTATTAAAGCTCTCCCATCTCTGTGATGTTTAGAACCATTGCATTATTATATGTATCAATTCTAACCATTTTTGGTAAGAAAAATAGAATCCATGAAAGATTTTTTAAGGTTATCTTATCTCACATAAGAGTGTAAGTCAATATTCTGCAAACGTGTCATTTTTATTAGGTTTTAGTGTGGTTGTACCATTAGAGCTTATACTTCAACATGATTCAAAAATGTAATTTTTTTTCTCCTCCTAGCTGGGGAAAGTCTTCATCTTAAGAGAAATAACTTTTTGTAAAGGATTGATGAAAGCAGTATTATTTCTGTTTTGTTGTACTGCTTTGTTTTGTGAACTCAGAAAATGTCACTATAGTTGGAGACGATCATTGCTATCCTTGTCAAAAATAAAATTAGCATCTGAAAATACTTTTTGAAATGAGGATAACTAGGTTATTATTAGCTTGTTGAATTTTTTTAAGTTACAGTTTTTGCTTATTATATTTCCAGGTTGAACAGTTAACAAATCATCTGAAAGAAAAAACAGACAAGTGCAGTGAGCTTTTGCTGTCTAAAGAGCAGCTTCAGAGGGATATCCAAGAACGGAACGAAGAAATTGAGAAATTGGAGTTCAGAGTAAGGGAACTGGAGCAAGCCTTACTCATTAGTGCAGACACTTTTCAAAAGGTGTGGCATTTTCTTTAGGTTAATTTTATCAAGTGTTTTAATGCAAATTACTCTTAGTTACATGAACATCTGTTCCTTTACATAAAAAATTGCTGTTGACTTTTTGTTGATATTATTACAAAATATAAATATACCTTTATGTCTTCAGTGACATCATAACTGTATCTGTTTATTCTTATCTCCAGCTGTTACTTGCATACCTTAGTCTTGAGAAAGGAAGATTAGCTAAACCAGAAGAATTAATGATCCTTTTAACAGTCAGTAAGGTTGTGATTATAAAATAATAGCCAAGTGTGAAAAAGCTGTGGATACCAGGTGAGGCTGATGCTTTATCCCAGACTAAGAAGAAATGAAGTCTATTCCCATTATACTGCAGAAAGCAAGAATGAATCAAAGAAAGAAGAGCAGGATAAAGAAGGTTAGGAAGGGAGCAGTTCAGGGGATAGCCTCCGTTTTATCTGAGGAATGAATTTTAAGAATGTCAAACATTCCTGTTTGAATTTGTATAAAAATGCATTCAAAACTGAGTATAACTTTGATTTTTCACTCATGTAGATTATCAGCTGCTAACTGGAGAAATGAAAGAAATGAAAGTGCTACTTCTCTAATTAAAATGAATTATCAGGAATTAATGTCTGAATTTTTGAAAAAATTCTTATATATTTAAAGGTAGAGGACCAAAAACAGTGTGGAGCTATAGAAGCTAAAGCAGAATTGTCCCTAGAAGTACAGTTGCAGGCTGAGCGAGATGCCATAGACCGAAAGGAAAAAGAGGTAAGGGGTTTATTTCTAATGACAAAATGTGGTTTGAAATATTTTAAATAATTTTAAGTAAGTCACCTTGAGAATATCATTTGTATAGAATGGAGTTTATAGTCTAAACCAAAGTTTAGGTGATTTTCTTAGCTCATTGCTTAAGTTGACCTTGAAGACAATAAAGATTTGAACAAATACGCTGGTATGAGGAAGAGTGTTCCAGGTAGAGGAGACAAATGTAAAGGCCTTGACATAGGAAGAAGTTTTAAAGACAAAAAGAAGGTAAATATGAATTGAGTGAAGAGGAGAGTGGAGAGAGAGTTGTGTTAGGACAAAAGGCAATATCTCTCTTTTTTTCTTACTTTACCATGGGCTTTGAAGTATTGCTACTTTGCTGTAGGGTTTGGTTTTTTTTTTTTTTTTAAAGTTATGTTGCCCTGGGAGGTTATAGTGCTATTTTACAATATACTAAACATGTTCTTAAAACAAAAGATTAACAATGAGGTAATTATATAAAGTTTTTCTGTGTTTTTGTGTTCCCTCCTCAAAAAAAAGAAAATCCACTTCTAATATAGTAATAATTTCCAGTTTTAATTTAAATTAAACTTAATTTAAATCTTGGTCTACTATTTTTCTAAGACATACTGTACTCTGCATTATCTAGCTGTATCAAATCATTTAAAATACTTAAGGTTTTTTAAATTACATTTTTATTTCCATGTAATTTTCTCAGGATATTTAATATATTTTAACAAATATTTATTGAACTTAAAGAGTAAATAAATGTTAATAAGTGCTTTGGAAAATATAAGAATGATTTAGACATCAACTAAAATCCAGCTCAGAAAACTTGTGGCTCAGAAAAAAGCCATCTATATAAATGACAAATAGAAATGATCATCTCCATGAGAAGGTTTATTTTCTCGCTATCATATTATACTGACTAATGTTTATCTAAAAGGTTCTTGATTATTTTGCTTTTTTGGTTTTCCCCAACAGGCAGGGAACACTTGTTTACCTGTAACCACTTTTATGTGTTTTGAAAAGAATTAACATTTAAAGTACCTTACACTAATAGAGAAATTGCTCTCTAAAAAGATAAACTTTCAAAACTGGACCCCAAAACAATGATAGTTGATTATGGATAGTTGATTAATTTTACTAACTTTATATTTTAATTATTTTCTGAATTTAATATAACATTACTGACACCTTAATTTTTTAAAGTAAGTATCCAGTGGCTGTCTACCTTTAACTCAGAATCATAGTTGTTCAGACCTACAAAGAGACTGGTCAGCCAGCTTCTGTCAACCAACTCCCAGTGTTTATAGATAAGATAGAGCCAGACATGTTGAGTGAGTAAAGGGTTAAAATGATAACTCATCCTAGTCTACCTAGTTTTTAATAACAGTGACAACTACTCTGTCAGAACCCACTCATCTGTAACTGAAGACTGAAAGAGAGGAACATAGAATTAAAAGCTATCTTTTAATGAAAATAACTTCTTTTTTTTAATGAAAATAACTTCTTATGCATTCTCTCCTGCACTAGGCAAATGTTTTCAGTTATCTGATGGAGTATAAACATAAGATGTCTATATGTGTCATTATATTTTGAGATACTTTCTAATACTCTGATAGCCTTAATCTGTGCAAAACTTTTTTTAAGTTTATTGTAGGCTGAGAAATGCAGAATGAATAGAAAGAGAAGAAACTTTAAAGATAGGAGTTTTAGGGTGACAAGAGAAGGGGAATAATGTGGGGAGAAATAGAAGGAAGAATTTCTTTAAGAAAAAGATGCCTTGGGGCGCCTGGGTGGCTCAGTCGTTAAGCGTCTGCCTTCGGCTCAGGTCATGATCGTGGGGTCCTGGGATCGAGCCCCGCATCAGGCTCCCTGCTCAGCGGGAAGCCTGCTTCTCCCTCTCCCACTCCCCCTGCTTGTGTTCCTGCTATCGCTATCTCTGTCTCTGTCAAATAAATAAATCTTAAAAAAAAAAGAAAAAGATGCCTTCAATAGGTTTTAACTCTATAGAGCTAATGAAATCTAGCTTATAGATGGCAGTAATAAATGGTAGTAGTTACCTTTGTGGAGGTCTGTGCTAGAAAGTGGTATTTTAAAAACCTAATGTCATTAATCCTTGAAGTTTCCCTAAGGATAGGCTCTAGTGTTACCTCCATTTTACAGATGAGTAAACTGAGTCTTAAGAGAGGTTAAATAACTTGTTCATGGTCACACAGTAAGTGGTTGAGCAAGCATTCCTCCTAGATTTCTCTGATTCTGGAGTCCTGTAATGCTGTACTGCCAAAGAATTGGGGAATATCTTGCCTTGTTGGTGAGAAGTATTAAAGACTGTCACTCAACATTTATTGAGATCTTAACACATGTTGACTACCACTATCCAGTTGTAAAACCAGCAGCAGATTTCAAAGAATCTAATGTCTAACCAAGAAGACATATACACATTTGAAAGAGATAAAAAAGATAAAAGAAAACACAAATAGTTGCAAATTAATATAATCCAGTCTAGATAACATATGGTAGCTAAATTAAACAAGATTAAAACAAAGAGCCACTGTTCTATTTTAAAACTCTAAGAATATTCTTGTGGTTTGGTTGTTGTAGACTCAGTAATAGGACAGCCTGGGACTGAAACTGGAGTCTGGCTGAATAGGAGGAAAGAATCCTACAGTGTCATCTTTGGGAATTGAAGTCTCTGTTGTGATGACTCAAATTCAGCTTCTTATAACAGAAATGTTAGTGCTTTGGGCCAGTGCTTCTCAGACTTTAATGTGCACATGAATCCCCTGGGGATCTTGTTAAAAAGAAGATTCACATTCAGTAGATCCGGCGTGGGGCTTCGGAGTCTGTGCATCTAACGTGTTCCCAGATGATGCCAGTTCTGCTGCTCTACGGACAGCACTTTGAATAGCAAGGCTTTAGGTCACATTGAGAATTTGACCATAAACTCCTGTATCAAGAAAGTAAAAACAAATAAACGAAGAAACAGAACAAACTGGTGGTTGCCAGAGAGGAGGTGGGTTGTGGGGGGAGGGTGAAGAGGATTAAGATGTACCCAAAAAAACAAATAGCATTTGAGGTAGAGCATCAATTTTGAACCTAAATGTCTACATATGTACTGAAGTAATACCTTTCATCAAAAGTAGCTGTGAAAGATAGGAATAGGTATAAATACTACTGTATTAGATAACTTTGAAGAAGATAAAATCACCGCAGTTTTCAGCAAACCAACCTGATAATTATATATGAACAACTACTAAATGTATTTAAGGTGTGTCTACTAAATTTAATACCAGTGTACAGAAAATAATTTAAGTGTAAGTTTTGGACGTTACTTACTGTAAGCAGGTTAAATGATAGTTAAAAATGTGAGGCTCCAGGGGTGCTTGGGTGGCTCAGTCGGTTAAGCATCCGGCTCTTGATTTAGGCTCAGGTCATAATCTCAGGGTCACGGGATCGAGCCCCACGTTGTCGGTCTCCTCACTCAGCAGGGATACTGTTGGAGATTCTTTTTCTCCCGCTCCCTCTGCCCTTCCCCGCCACTTGCTTGCTCACTCTCTCTCAAATAAATAAAATCTTACCAAAAAAAAAAAAAAATGTAAGGCTCCAAAAATAAACTCCTCACCACATACATACTAGCCTTGTGACCTCAGGACAAGGTACTTTGTTCTCAGTGACTCCCTCATCTCCAAAATGGGGATAATCCAAGTAAAGATCTCATAAGGTTGTTACATACAGAGTTTTAAAAAAATAATACATATAAAGCACCTTATGCAATACCTAGCAATAAATTGTCTATAAATAATGGCTACTATTACTAGTATCAGTACTATTTCTGTTAAGGGGCTTTGCCTTGCTAGTGCTAAGACACAATTCTGATTACATGTCTGGGTGTAAGCAGCATATGGTTCCTTTCAAGTTCTAAGGTAATAAATGATTTATAGGCTGCCCTCTGAGCCAGCTGCTACTGAATAATGTTGCTCCTGCATTTTAGGTTGCTTTTAATGCAGCAGTTTTGATCATCAGATAAATACACATTTGGAAATCCATTCACTAAATATTTATTAATAGCTACAAAGCATTGAGCTAAGTGACTATTCCTTAATCAAGCCCAACTTTTAAAGTATAATGATAACTAGCTCTTGAAACTCGGCATTAATTTCAGTCTCTATATAACTATTACAGAGTAATTGCTTTATCATTAACAGCAATCTGTGCTCAGAAAAGAGCTAAATTTCTATTGTTCTACACATAGGTGCTCTCTAATTTTATCCTAAAATGGTATTAATAACTTGCTGTTTAAGTTTCTGTATTTCAGACCTAAGGATCTCACAGTCTTAGTGTCTATCTCTCCTTTCTTCTACTTAAACGAGGCACATACAGCCAAACCTTTCATTAGGTTAAGTATTAGTACGGACTAATTTGAGCTAGTCTCACTTGGTAGCCAAAACAACTGACTTAATTTTGCAGCTTTCTTGAACATTTTGATAGCAACTAAATTTAACATGAAATAAGATTTAAAATGTGGACTCTTTCCCTTCCTCCCTTGACTTTTTTCTGCTTTGTCAGAGAATATTTTAGGTAAGAAATGGCCCCTTGAATCCCTTCTCTGAAGGTCTTCTCTTTGCTTTGAGTAGAATGATTTAAGGGTGATCAGTTTGAAAATACCTAGAAACCACACAGTTATACCTGGCTTAGAGAAACCCCTTTATTCTCATGGCTCATATGTCTTAAGTATATATGTTTTATACAGCTAATTTAGTACTTTGCATTCTCTCTTGACAAACATTTGTATAAACAGGTATTTTTTTTCTCTTTCCTTTTGATAATTTTGGTATCAAAGATTACAAACTTAGAAGAACAGTTAGAGCAGTTTAGAGAGGAACTGGAAAATAAGAATGAAGAAGTTCAGCAACTACATATGCAATTAGAAATACAGAAAAAGGAATCTACTACCCGCCTCCAAGAACTTGAACAAGAAAACAAATTATTTAAGGTAATTAATTAAGAAAAACTTTGCCTATAAATAATTCATAATTTTTGTCTTAGTATCAAGCATTTGCTGAGTCTAGCTGCTGAATAATACTTAACAGAGGAACATTAGCTGCAAATGGGTTTGCAAGGAACTTATTTTTAACCCAACATAAACATTTGAATTCATCATGAATGAAAAATTTTTGAGAACTTTTATCAAAATATTTTAAGAATTATTGACTTATAATTACTGTATGATAGCTGATTTTGTTTATTTGTACATTTTGGGCACTTTATCTTTTATAACACTTAATTGAAAGAATATTCAGAAAATTACATGTAATGATCTATCCAACTGGATGGTTATTTTTGTCCCTAGGATGAAATGGAGAAACTGGGATTTGCCATAAAGGAATCTGATGCTGTCTCTACTCAGGACCAACATGGGTTGTTTGGAAAATTTGCTCAAGTAATGCAGGAAAAAGAAATAGAAATTGACCGATTAAATGAGCAAATTACAAAACTTCAGCATCAACTTGAAATTACAACAGATAATAAGGTACACCAGTTTAAAATTATTACATGAAATAAGCTAGAATTTTAAAGGGCAAATGGTTATTTTTCAGCTTCTCTTTGAGTATAAAAACTGAATAAACCTTAATTCTCTTTTACCCATTAATTTTAATTTATTAAGACACATTGGCTTGGGGCGCCTGGGTGGCTCAGTCATTGGGCGTCTGCCTTCGGCTCAGGTCATGATCCCAGGGTCCTGGGATCGAGCCCCACATTGGGCTCCCTGCTCAGCGGGAAGCCTGCTTCTCCCTCTCCCACTCCCCCTGCTTGTGTTCCTGCTCTCACTGTGTCTCTCTCTCTCTGTGAAATAAATAAATAAAATCTTCGAAAAAAAAAAAAAGACATTGGCTTGTGGCACCTGGCTGTCTCAGTCAGTTAAACATCTGCCTTCGGCTCAGGTCATGATCCCAGTGTCCTAGGATCGAGCCCTGCTGCTTCTCCCTCCCCCTGCTCTTGTGTGCTTATGCGCACTCTCTCTCTGTCTCTCCCTCTCAAATAAATTTTAAAAATCTTAAAAAAAAAAAAAAAGAAGACACATTGGCTTAGCAAGCTATGTATATTTTTTATTCCCTCCTAATATTGTCAAAGATTTTTGGATGTTTTCCAGAGAATCTCTTGTGACTCAGATTTCACCATATCATTCTAACCAAATCTATTAAAAATTCTTCTATTTGATATGAATTGAATAAGATAATACTGTTGTGGACCATTTTTATTTTAATACTTCATCCTTTTCAATTAGAATGTATTGATATTGACTATTTTACTTATGGGAAATCAGCTGCTAATGTGTACATCACTTTATATTTAACAGAACTTTCTTTTTTTAAATTTTATTATGTTATGTTAATCACCATACATTACCATCATTAGTTTTTGATGTAGTGTTCCATGATTCATTGTTTGTGTGTAACACCCAGTGCTCCATTCAGTACATGCCCTCTTTAATACCCATCACCAGAACTTTCTGAACAAAGTTAGAAGTAAGGTCCTTATTTGATATGATGGGGACTATTGGTCTATATTAAAATTAATCTAACATGTCTGAGAAGTATATTATTTGTGTGTGTGAGATCAACCCTTTTGAGATCCTGCCCTTAAAATAAAAAATAAAATTCCCAAAATGTAAATACATATTTATTATGTCTGTTACTTGTTTTCATTAACAGGTTATTGAAGAAAAAAATGAACTGATAAGGGATCTTGAAACCCAAATAGAATGTTTGATGAGTGATCAAGAACGTGTGAAGAAAAATAGGGAAGAAGAAATTGAACAGCTCAATGAAGTGATTGAAAAGCTTCAACAGGAATTGGCAAATATTGAACAGAAGACATCAGTGGATGCTGTTTCTTTCCCAGAAGAAGCAGATAGTTTAAAACATCAGTTGGATATGGTAATAGCTGAAAAACTGGCTTTGGAACAGCAAGTAGAAACCACTAACGAAGAAATGGCTTTTACGAAAAATGTCCTTGAAGAAACCAATTTAAAAATGAACCAGCTAACACAAGAATTATGCAGCTTAAAGAGAGAACGTGAAAATATGGAAAAAATCCAAAGTGTACCAGAGAAAAGCGTTAATACGGACAGAGATGACCTGAGCAAAACCAAACCTGAACTGAAAGTTCACCTTACTGAGAATGCCCTTAAACCCCTAGAAAATCAAACTTACCTCACATCTTTTGAAGAAAACAGCAGAAGTTCCATAAGCAGTTTGGAAACAAAGGTGCTACAACTCGAGGGCACTGTGAGTGCAAAGGACTTGGAACTCACCCAGTGTTACAAACAAATAAAGGACATGCAAGAGCAAGGCCAGTCTGAAACAGAAATGCTTAAACGGAAGATTGTAAACCTACAGAATATACTTGAAGAAAAAGTTGCTGCTGCTCTTGTGAGTCAAGTCCAACTTGAAGCAGTTAAGGAATATGCAAAATTCTGTCAAGATGAACAGGCAGTTTCATCAGAACTTGAAAGAACAAATGTACAGAACTTAAATCCAGTAACAGACAATGAGATGGAACCAGATGTATTAGCATTAACCTTGAGAATATCAGAGTTAGAAAGCCAGGTGGTTGAAATGCAGACTAGTTTGGTTTTAGAAAAAGAGCAGGTAGAAATTGTGGAGAAAAATGCTTTGGAAAAAGAAAAGAAGCTACTAGAACTACAGAAGTTACTGGAGGAGGAGAAAAACCAGGGAGGTAAAGAAAGGAAAAGAAGCCCTGAAGGAGATTTTGAAGTTCTCAAGGTTAGGTTGGTTTTTTTTGTTTTTTTTGTTTTTTTTACTTAAATGCCGTAAGGAATTCTCTTTTTCTTTGTTCCTTAAGCTGATTACTAATTTACTAAATTAAACATGGTGTTGTTTATATCTAGCAATTCATATATAGAGGGTTTTTATAAAAATACTTTTCTGTACAGTCATATTATTATCACTAAAATAATGTGGTCTTTGAATCGTGTTATTTATTTTTTAAGATTTTATTTATTTATTTATTTATTTGAGAGAGAGGGAGAGAAACAGCATGAGAGGGGAGAGGGTCAGGGGAGAAGCAGGCTCCCCGCTGATCCGGGAGCCCGATGTGGGACTCGATCCCAGGACTCCGGGATCATGACCTGAGCCGAAAGCAGTAGCTTAACCAACAGAGCCACCGAGGCACCCTGAATCGTGTTATTTATTTCACTAGCATACTCATTAAGTAGAGCAATCAGAAGGAAGTTAGAGATGTTAAGTTTAGCAAATGTCCTTTGGAACTTGTATGGGTTTTTTTCCTGTTCTATCTAACATGCATGTTATTTAAGCATTCCTTTTAAGTAATAGAAAATATCAAAATATATTAGTATTCTACTGAAGTAACATATCAGTGATAAGTCATTAGCTTTTGCAGATTTTATACCTGATAACAGATTCTTTCCTTTCTTAAAAATAATTTGTATTTTACCCTCATAAGTCTACTTATGTAAAGATCTGAAATGGCATTTATTTCTTAGCATAGGGCAGAGATAGAAGGACTTTAATTTTCAAATTCTCCCTTTATATATTTATAATTTTGAGTATTAATGTACAGTCTTACCTGAAAACTAGGCAATTAACTAACATTATCAAGATTCTATAAATATATAATTTGCTTTACAAAGTATGATAATTCTTTCCATTTAATAGGCTTTTTTCTCCTAGCTACCCAGAAGTATAAATTCCTGTAGTCATATTAAAATATTAACATGACTTTCAATGTATTTAAAACTTGTAAGAAATATCTTAGTAAGACTTGGCATTTTTTGAGGAAAGTGATATAAATAAATAACAGTCTTTTCACTAATAATTTATAATATTTATAAATTTATAAATATTTAGGATATATACTAACATGATGTATCTTTCATTCCCAGAAAATCTTTTTTTTTTTTTACTGTCTCAAGAACATGAAATGATAGTTCCTAAAAAAGTTTTCCTATTTGTTGAAAGAACGTGAATCATTTCTACACCCTTTTATCTGATAAGCAGGCATTCCAGAAAAAGCTTCATAAGAATGTATAAGTGCTTTGAACTTGGCTGTATTTTTTGAAAATAATGTGTTTTTAAATGTTTTCCACTGCCGTTCAGACAAGTACTAAGCCTGTTCATACCAGTGAAGAAAGTGGATTTTTTTGTCAACTTGAGGATCCTAGAGCTGAATCATCAGCTATCAAAGAAGAACTTGCCAATTATAAAGAGAAAGCAGAAAAGCTTCAAGAAGAGCTTTTGGTAAAATAAGTAACATTCCTCCTATTTCACTTATTTATACATATCTTAATTTCATTTCAAAGTATATTCTCTTCTATAAAAACAAACCAAAAAGCTGGAAAAAAAAAAATTTGTGGCTTTGATGAAAAGTTAATATAAATTTCTTTACTAGCATGTTCTTGCTTAGTTTTCCTTGAATCTTTTATAGAAAGATGCTTTTAGTCTCTAGTCTGTTAATGAACGAGGAGAAAGACATGTTAAAGAGAACTCTATATCCCATGAATACCAAAAGAGGCTGATAAAATAATTTCACTTCTATGGTAATCTGTGACTATACATATATACAAATATATATGGAATCTATGAGTGTTTCTGAAATATATTTCCTATTATTCTGAGGAAAATGAACATATTAGCATGCATATTCTCTTCTCTCTACCCTAAATTCTATATTTAATATTTTAATTGAATGTTCTCCTGTTCTCTTCATTATGTTCTAGGTAAAAGAAACAAATATGGCATCTCTCCAGAAAGATTTAAGCCAAGTTAGGAATCAGCTCACGGAAGCAAAAGAGAAATTATCCTCCTTCTTAGAAAAAGAAGATAAGACTGAGGTACAGGAAAACAGAAAAGTGTGCATATTAGAGCCACTTCCCACTAAAGTGGGTAAAAGTCTGGCATCCCAGACAGAGGGGACTCTCAAGGTCAATAGCAGCAGTCAGACTCCACAAGTTTTTGTTAGAAATGCAGGAATCCAAATTGATTTACAGAGTGAGTGTTCCTCAGAAGAAGTCACTGAAATAATCAGTCAGTTTACTGAAAAAATTGAGCAGATGCAAGAACTACATGCTGCTGAAATTTTGGATATGGAATCCAGACATATTTCAGAAACTGAAACTTTAAAGAGGGAGCATTATGTTGCTGTTCAGTTACTGACGGAGGAATGTGGTACCTTGAAGGCAGTGATACAGTGTCTGAGATCTAAAGAGGTACTTGGTTTTCATAATATGTGTTTTTTCAGTGTTGTGTTTTCCCCCCCAAATTCTTTGTTTTTAACAGAAAAAGAAATTTGGGTAGTCTCTTCCTTATGATAAAATTGCAGTTTTAAATCTTTCCATTGTGTAGTCAGATAATGACTTTCCACAAAGTTCCTCTGCAGATTTGGAACACTATATTATTCCTTAACTCATGAATGTCTTTTTATGGTAATATCCATTAGGAAAAAAATTGAAGACTTTTAAACCATGGATAGTTCATTTATTGTAAAACGTGTGGCAGATTTAATTGAGTTTCTCATTTGTTTTTTGACAGAATTATAAAAGAACAAAACTATTCATTGGGCCCTATTTTTATTTTTATTAAGGCAAAAAATGTTATGTATTCTTTTGTTTTCTCTAATTAGGGATCCTCAGTTCCTGAATTAACACATTCTGATGCTTACCAAACTAGAGAAATATGTTCCAGTGGTAAGTTATATAAATTTCTGACCTTTTTGTAGTACTTACTTAAAAAATATTTGTTTCTTTTTAGTAGTCAGTGGTGGTTTTCTTTATTTTAGATTCTGGATCAGACTGGGGTCAAGGAATTTATCTTACACAAAGTCAGGGGTTTGACGCAGCATCAGAAGACCGAGGAGATGAAGGGGAAGGTTCAACAGATTCATTTCCAAAGAAAATAAAGGTACTGAAAGACAAAATATCTTTTAGTGAAACTTAGCCAATGTGGTTTCTATATTGAACACAGCAGTTTATTAGAACTTACATAGTAAGATTCTCTCTGAGGAGAATCTTACATAGCAAGAAGGAATCTTGGGGATGTGTTTAGTGTTATTCCTGTATTTTGCAGATAATAAAGTACAATATATTTAATAATTTTTTGTCTAAAGATTTTTAAAAATAGTTTTTATTCCTGGTATTTTTGAGTGCTAAAATTATTAAAGCAATCTCAAGAACTAGAATTTATCTCTTATTTTTTTGGCCAAATTCGTGGTTAATCATTAAATCCAAGAAGAGCCCATCAGATAAATAGAAGGAACTTATAGGTGAGAGCTACACAGAGTCATAGACTGTCTTCTGGATTGGCTTACCCCTCCATAAGAAGAAGGCAGCCAGTAATGGTAGCCTGGTGTTTTCTTCTTGCAGTGGCTCTTCTACGTCAATCTAGCTAGATATAGCTACCTTACTTAAAATTTGTTTCTTTGTATGTCTGTCTTTGAAGAAGTTGTCAGAATTCTGGCCTTTGGGTTTTCATTTCTAGGGATTACTGAGAGCTGTCCATAATGAAGGCATGCAGGTGCTTTCCCTCACTGAGTCTCCCTATAGTGATGGAGAGGACCATTCTGTTCAGCAAGTGTCAGAATCTTGGCTAGAAGAAAGAAGAGCTTATCTCAGTACAATCTCATCTCTTAAGGATTTAATTACCAAAATGCAAGTGCAAAGAGATGCTGAGGTACTCAATATTGTGCATCTTAATAGTTTTATATAATTTTTATTAATAGTAAGGCACTTTACAGATTCAGTTGTCTTTTATGATGTAATTACACATGAATTACTACGTATCATTTAAATGCAACAAGCCACACACTTGAAAGCAAATCCATACTTTACTTTTGGGTTCTACTATTTATTTTGGTTGGTAGATAAATACCATTTTTAGAATTTTTTAAAACATGCTTATTTGAAAACTAACTTTTGTTTTTTTATACTCTGCTAGGTTTATGATGGTTCCCAGTCTCACGAGAGCCCCCCAGACTGGCGAGGTGAACTCCTGCTTGCTCTTCAGCAAGTTTTCTTAAAGGAGCGCAGTGTTTTACTAGCTGCATTTCAGACTGAGCTGACAGCTCTAGGTACTAGAGATGCAGTTGGATTATTAAACTGTTTGGAACAGAGAATACAAGAACAGGTATCAAAATAAAACTTTGAAACAAAGAATGCTTTTCAATAGTAATAAGCAAGTGAGTTATTGATTACTTTTGGAGAAGGTCTGAAAGTTAAAATTTTAACAGGAGCCACTAAGAATATTAGAAGAAAATTATTACCTTAAATGTTTTATCTTATGTTAGAAAATAAGCAGGACTGAAAATTAAGGAGCTATTCATCCAACTTAGGAAGTTAGAAAAGAGAAACAGAGTAAGCCCAAAGAAAGTAGAAGTAAGCTATGGTCAGTTCTTGTTGTCTGCCGTAGTTAGATTCTGTGAAGTTGCTGTGGATGCTGAGCCATTGCTACTAGGGCAAATACACGGGTAGGTTCCTGTGAACCCCTGGTTATGACATTTGTCAACCAATCAATACATAATTCTGTTTTGTATGGGTTTGTTTAAAGATACCTTTTTTACTAGGTATTTCTGATTCATTAACGTTGAACTCATGGCCAAGAGCACTATGTAACTCACATCTAAATGAAATTTATCACATATGGTCTCTGCATAAAATACAGCCTTCTTGTGATGAGTAACACTAGGTAGTTCTTCATCTCTGTGCTTAGGGACCATTCTAAACAGCAAAGTCACCAATAAAGAGCATAAAAGTGCAAAAAAACACAGCACTGAATAGATGGCAAAAAGGAGACCATTTGTAGTATAAGAGATGAAAGAAAACAGCAGAACGGCACCTAGTTCCACTTCAGCTGCTACACTCAGCTGGCAGCTTAAGTATTTTGCCCCTCTTGGCATGTTTACAAATGACTGTCAGAGCACCTCAAGTGTTGATTTGGGGTTACAGATAAATTTTAGTGAATAGGCAGATTTGTAGATACGCAATCCACAATTAATGAACTTCAACTGTAATAAAGAAAAATGAAGTTAGTGAAATGTGGTATGTTGGTACAACAGAGAAGATAAAAACGTAAGAGTTTCTTCTTTGAAAGGATAATAAGAAACTTTTCTGGAGAATCGGTTAAGGAAAAAGGTAAAGCACATTTTTATAAAAGTTAGGAATGAAAATGGGATCATAACAGATATAAAATAATAGAATATTATGAATAATTTTATACAAATTCAAAAACTTGGGTGAAATGGACAGATTTCTAGAAAAATAATCACTTCTCCAAATTCATTCAGGAAGAAATAGAAAACCTGAAAAGTCCTATAACTAGTAAAAAAAAAAAAAAAAGAAAAAGAAAAAAATCAAATTCATAGTTAAAAGACTACTAACAACACTTAGTGCCCAGATCTTCATTTTTAACTACATTCTCCATTAAAGGGAGCTAGGACTCCTTAGAGAAATGGTTGATTCCTGGGCTGGAGCAGAGGGACATACAAGATGAACCTGGAATATCTTGTTTTGCTGACAAAGACTTGCTCAGAGAATGAAAGGGAGATGTCAAAAGATCACAGAAGCCAACTTGAAGGAGTTCCCAGCATCCACATTTAGGACAATTGGAACATCATACTAAATAATGGTAGTGACAGATTATAAACCAAAGAGTAAAATAAGAACTCATGAATTCATACTAATATAAATAAATGCATAAAAATTCTTTCTTACACTAGAATGCCAGAGAGTAGATAGAAGAAATGATGAAGCTAGATCACCCTTTATTAAGCATTATAGTAATAACTCAAGCAATAACTACATAGTGGAAAACCTTACAGATACCACCTTAGTCAAGTGATCAGAATTAATATCACCAGTAATAGAACAAACTAGATATCATGTACTTCCTGATATGAAGTACATTACCTCACTTTTGTGCATAACTAAAATCTACTCACAAGCATATATTAGACCAAAACAAATTGAGGCCACTATGTATCTATCAGAATGGCCAAAATAAAAATTAGGGAAATACCAAGTGCTGGTGAGGATGCAGAGAAATTGCATCTCATACATTGCTGATATGAATGTAAAATGGGAGAGTCACTCTGGAAAATGAACTGGTATTTTCTTATAAAGTTAAATATACACTTACCATATGACCTAGTAGTCACACTCTCATAGATATTTATCAGAAATGAAAACTTAGGTCTCCATAAAAATCTGTACAAGAATATACATAGAAGTTTTATTTGTAATACTCCAAAACTGGAAACAACCCAATGTCTTTTGACAAGTAAATGGATGAACAAATTAAAGTACATCCATACAATGAAATACTACTTAGCAGTTAAAAAGGAACGGACTGTTGATACCCTAAACTTCTTATATGTTATATAACATTTGAAATAACAAAATATAGTGATAGTGAACAGATCAGTGGTTATCAGGGGTTATGGCTGGGGAAAGGATGTGACTACAAAGGAGTTTCTTTGTGTTGATGAAACAGTTCTGTATCCTGATTATGGTCATGGTGACTCAGACCTACACATGTGATAAAATTTCATAGTACTATACACCAGGAAAATGAATGAATGTGTGTAAAAACTAATGAAATTTCAGTAAGCCTTGTGATTTAAATAGAATCGTACCAATGTCTAAACCTAGTTTTGATAATGTACTATAGTTATGTAAGATGTGATCATCAGAGAATACTGGCTGAAGGGCAAATGGGAACTAAATAAGTTTTGTACATAAAATAATAGTATCGTAGTAGATTAATTTCTACTTTTGATAATTGTACTGTGGTTTGTAAGGGAATGTTCTTGTTTTTAGGAAATATACACTACAGTTTTTAGGGGTAAAGGAGCATCTGTCTACCACTTATCTTCACACATTTTGGAAAAGAAAAATAATGATGTATATGTGTAGATACATACACACGGAGATAGAGAGTGGTAAAGCAAATGTAGTTAACATTTAGAGAATTTGAATGAATGAAATATGGGGATTCCTTGCACAAATTTTGGAGCTTTTCTATAGGTGAAATTATGTCAAAATATGAAATAAAAAACCGTTTAAAAAAAATTTACCCACAAGAATTACCCTAAGTTCAAATGGTTTTACAGGTGACGTCTAGCATACATTCAAGGAATCACTAATTCCAGTCTTAAACATATGCTTCCCATTGTTGGATGACTGGGGGAATGCCTTGTGGTTTTTTAAGAAGCTAATATAACCCTGTTATCAAAGTCAGACAAAGATAATGCAAGAAAGAAAACTTATGGGCCTGTTTTATTCATGAACATAGATGCAGAATTCCTAAACAAAATATTAAACCAAATCCATGTATATTTTTTAGAGACACAGTCACCTTACACTTATCCAGGAATGCAAAGGTAGCATACCATTAAAAATAAGTTGTGACTCGTTATTTTAACGAAGGGAAAATAAAACAAAGAAAAGCCTATTATCAGATGACTTCACTGGTGAATTCTACCAGATGTTTAAAAAATTAATACCAGTCCTTCACAAACTCTTTTAAAATTAAGAGAAGGGAACACTTCCCAACCCATTCTGTAAGGCCAATATTGCCCTGATTCTTTCTTTTTAAATATTTATTTATTTGAGAGAGAGAAAGCACGTGTGAGCAGAGGGAGAGGAAGGGGGAGAATCTCAAGCAGACTCCATGCTAAGCTTGGAGCCTGACAAGTGGCTCAATCTCACAAACCTGCGATCATGACCTGAACCGAAATCAAGAGTCAGACACTTAACCGACTGAGCCACCCAGGCCTCATTATTGCTGATTCTTAAACCACACAAAGACAGCATAAGGAAAGGAAACTACTGACCAAATATCCAATGAGAATAAAACAACCACTGGAAAAATGAACAAATGATAAAAATAGGTGCACAAAAAAAGTATCCGATAAATATATGAAAAGATAAATGTACTGTATACTTCATACTATGAAATACTATATAACATTGAAAATGATTGTGAATTAGAGCTGTATGTGTCAACCCAGATGGTTCACCAACATGAAATTCACTTAAATTCATTAAATGAGGGCGCCTGAGTAGCTCAGATGGTTGGGCGTCTGCCTTCGGCTCATGTCATGATCCCAGGGTCCGGGGATCAAGTGCCGCTTCGGGCTCCCTGCTTAGCAGGGAGCCTGCTTCTCCCTCTGCCTCTCTCTCTCTGTCTCTTATGAATAAATAAATAAAATCTTTAAAAAAAAATTAATTAAATGAAAAAGGCAAATTACACAAAGGTGAATACACCGTATGATGCCATTTATATAAAGTTTTAAAACATGCAAAACAGTACTGTATTTGCTTAGGATACATGTGTGTATATGACATAATATACAGAGCACATGAAAATAACACCAAACTTAGAAGTTGAGTGTTGAGTATTTCTCAAGCAGGTGGTGCAGAGGAGATGTTCAGGGAGTTGTATAGAGCTGATAGGTGCTATTTCTTAAGCTCTGTACATGAGTGTTTATTATAGTCTTGTTTTGTTGTATGTGTGAAAATTTTCAAAGTAAATATGAAGATTAATAATTAAAAAGTAAATCCTAATGAACAGGAAGAGAAAATTAACATCTTTCCAAAATTTCAGCATGTATGTTCCATTTTTTTTTTCAGACTTCCTGGTTGTTAATATTACTGTCTTTACAACTCTCTTCACTTGATTTTTTGCTTTGCATTATTACAGAGTATTGAATATCAAGCAGCTATGGAATGCCTCCAGAAAGCAGACAGAAGGAGTTTGTTATCTGAAATTCAAGCCCTGCATGCTCAAATGAATGGTAGGAAAATGGCTCTGAAAAGAGAACAAGAAAATGATCAACCAGGCCAAGGTATGCTGTACGTCAGGCTCACATGGTGGCAGCAAATAGGTTGCAATATTTCACTCTGTTTCCCTTCTTTGTATTATTATTCATTTAAAACACATTTTCTTTTAGTCACGTTTTCTTCTCATTCTCCTATAGTGGAAATAATCTACATTAATGACTCTGGGAATTAAAGGATTGTCCAGTTGGTTTTTAAACATATATTTAATTTAAAATGAACAGTATTGCTTTGATCAGGCTCTTTAAAACAAGCCCATTAAGTTCATTATCTTTTTTTGTTTTGAAGTTCTTTGTGAGGATAACCACCTAAAAGAAAAAGAAATCCACAATGAAAGTAACTATTTCTTTTTTAATCCTTTTCTTATTGTAAACTATAATATACATAGAGAAAAGTGCAAAATGCAAAAATATACAGTATAACAAATCTTTAAGTGAATATTTATGGAAACTTTACACATGTCAAGTACCTCAGAAGCTCCTCCCAAACACACTACACTGTGGTGACCTGGAGGTAACCATTATCCTGATTCTTTAGTTTGACTACCTATTTGTGTATTCCTAAACCATGTAAGTTTGAAGTTTACCTGCTTTTGAACTTTGTTATTCTGTATATATTTGTATCTTGCTTCTTTTACCTCTCCATAATATTTTTTTAAGTTACTGCATTTATCTCCAGTTCATTTGCTTTTGTTACTGTATAGAATTCCCACAATTTATATATCCATTCTGTGGTTGAATATTTTGGGTTATTTCTATTTTTTAGCTATTACAACCAGTGCTGTTCTGCACATTGTTATACTATGTTATACTATGTTGCTGCTGCATACATACATGAGTTTTCTGGGTATATATACCCCCAGGGGTGGAATTGCTGAGTCATAGAATACATCATTTCACATTTATTTTATAATCCAGAGTGGTCCTATCAATTTGTATGCTTACTAGCAGAGTATGAGAGTCCCCATTGCTTCACTTACTTGTCGATAGTTGACATTGTCAGACCTTTGTTGCCAATCTGGTGGATATGCAGTAGATTGTTATTGTGGTTTTAATTGTGTAATTTTAATGTAATTTCTCTAATTACTGAAGTGGTTTGATTCTTTGTCATATGATTATTGGCTAGCTGGATTTTTGCCTTTGTGGTATGCTCATTCTTGTATTTTCCCCACTTTTTGGTAGGGATGTCTGTTATAATAAATTGAGTTGCAGATGGAAATCAGTAGGGATTAAAGTACAGTCTAATTTTCATCACATCTAGTGAAGAGACATTTTGGTCTTCAGTTTTGTTTGATATAATGGTAGAAACACCTATGCTTTTACAAATTTTGGGAAAGTTACACCATAGTCTCACATTTGTCATTGAACAACTAAAAAATTTAAATATTTTAAAATATCTCAGAGAAAAGAGGTGTAATTAGATCACAAGTATATCTTATATTTAGATGTAAGATTAACTGAAGATTATTTTTAGAGAATTGATTAGTATTATTTTACTTTGTTATTAAGTTAAATAGAACCCCACTGAAAATATATAGATACATATTTATATTTTTCGATCCTTAGCTTCTTCTAAGAAATAGTTTTAAAAGCTTAAACTAACTTGGGCGCCTGGGTAGTGCAGTGGTTGTGCATCCAACTCTTGGTTTCGTCTCAGGTCATGATCTCAGGGTCCTGAGATAGAGTCCACGCTCAGCACAATCTGCTTGGGATTCTCTCTCCTTCTCCCTCTGCCCCTCATGCTTGTGCTCTCTAAAATAAATAAATCTTAAAAAAAAAAAAAGCTTAAACTGACATGATTGTCTTCTAAAGCCAAAGTTATTCCTTTTTCCTAACATCAGTGAATTGTAATATAAAGTGATGAACTTTGATAAAATTTTTTAAGTTGAAAACACATTCAAGGTAGAATGGAGAAACAAAAGAATAGAGTAAAAATTACCCCCTTGGAATCTCCTGAATCCTAAAATAACAGCTGTTATTATCTGCAGACCTTTATTAATATGCCATATGTATACAAGTTTATATTTTTTGCAAAAGCAGGCTCCTGATGCATATTTCATAACATTTTTTTCATTTATTATACTTAAGGATTTAAATATTTTCATTTGTTTTCATTGTAACAGACCTATAGCAGGGGTTTGGTTTGTGTTTAAAGAACAAACCACGATCAAAGCTTCTAGGACAGTAAAGTTCCTAGGGACTGTCTGCGAAGGAATGCTAAACAAAACCAGCAAGCCGTGCTCAGCACTGTAGTCATGGTTACATGCCAGACTCCTGCAAGTGCTTTGTGTGGCTGTCAAAAACCTTTGGCATTTTTTAGCGGGAGCTCTTGAAATTCTGCTTGAGCAAATACACACTTCTATATATAGTATTTGTGAACACCTGAAGTTTCTTTTAGTTCATGTCTTGCATTGATTATTCTGTTAAACTGTTATCATCCTTATGTATTTATAGTTCTGAAATCTTGACCATTAGCACTATGAGGAAAGTGTTCATGATACGTATTTATATAAATTGCCAACTTTGGGACTGTGATCTCTTCACATTTGCTTTGTAGTAATGTCCTAAATTAAAAATCAGTTCTCATCAATAAAATATTTATAAACCAAATATGAGTTGCAAGATCATAATTTAAGTATTAATAATTTTCCATTTAGAACTCTTGGAGTATAATATGCAGCAGAAGCAGTCTCAGATGCTGGAGATGCAAGTGGAGCTCAGCAGTGTGAAGGACAGAGCAGCAGAACTGCAGGAACAACTGAGTTCTGAGAAAATGGTGGTTGCTGAACTGAAGAGTGAACTTGCACAAACTAAATTGGAACTAGAAACAACACTCAAGGCACAACATAAGCACCTAAAGGAATTGGAGACCTTCAGGTATGTCAGGCTTCCTTATTATAAACCTATTTGGGTGAAGGAAGTGAAGGAATTTTGTCACAGACATTGTGCAGATCTTATAACAGCATGACATTATACATAATGTGTAAATAACTTGAAACTTTGTTATTTATAGGAAAAACTACAGTGGAAAGGAAAAACTCCAAATTTTTCCAAATGATAAATTCATGATTAGGTATTGGCATATTCTCTACTGTGGGTTCAGTTCTACTGGAGACTTACTGTTGTATGAGATACATAATTTTGACTTCTATTTTACCACCAAGTAATTTGAAGTGATATTTATGATCTCAATAGAATTTGTGGTTCATCTACCTAAAATATACAAAATGTTTTAAAATACAATGCTTGTGAAAAGGATAAATTGTTGGTATAAATAGTGAGATATTCTGCTTGCCAAGGACACATTACAAAGACAGTCATTCTTTATTTTGAACAGTGGTTATTCCCATGTTCAGTAAAAGACAAAGGAAAATTTTTATTAATGTTATTTTGTAAAAGTAAATTGTTTACAGTGCTAAATAATAGTTAATAGTGGCATTACTAGAAACGGTTAATTTGAAATAAACCACAGTCAGAAATCTTTAATCTTTACATGGCTTATATTTTCCTATTAACTAGTTTATAATATACCTCCACTTTTCAGTGGAAGCTCTCTCTTTCTCTCAATATAAACTCGGTTAAAGTAGTTTTATGAAAGTTCGATTGTCTCTGATTTAGGTTGGAAGTTAAAGATAAAACCGATGAAGTACATTTGCTTAATGACACATTAGCAAGTGAACAGAAAAAATCCAGAGAGCTCCAATGGGCTTTGGAGAAGGAGAAAGCCAAACTAGGACGCAGTGAAGAGCGGGATAAAGAAGAACTTGAGGTATTGTTACCTTTGTCTTTACATGTCTGTGGAAAATCCAGAACAACAGAAGAGGGAGAGTCTCAAGACTTTCCTCTTTCTAAAATGTCAGGCTTAGACTCTTTATGAGGTACAGTAAGTTGTTCACTGTATATGGAATCCTATTATGTTATCTGAACATTATCTATCTAGGAAATGCTAATGGTGTGATGCAGTTTTGTTTGGCTACATCCAGGGGTGCATACAGACTGTTCTGCTACGGTGTGTGTTTGGGGAATTTGAGTTCGTGCATATACAATTTGATAAATAGGGCATCCATTTCAGTTTAACTCAAAGTAGTCTTGGTTCTTGTTTTCTCCTAGGGAAGGGGAACAGTGACACCTCTCTGGCAGCAGGAGCCCTCACTGTTATATTTTTAAAAAAATTGAAAATGAGTCCCTTCACTCTGGGCTGTGTTCCAAAGAGGCACAGCCCAGCCTTGCACAGCTCACAGCTCAGGGCGGGTTGTACTGCACCCACAGTGCCCACATTAGTGGTAGCCCCACTGGCTCAGAGCTCTTGTTCCATCCACACATGGTGCTCCCTAGCTCTATGCTAAAAAACTAAGTAGCTGGCCTTTCTGCCCTATTACATTTTGTTTTGTTTTGTTGGGGTTTTTTTTTTTGAATGTCCATCTTGGTAGCCTCCAGGCATAGTGAGCTCTCTGCCTGGCAAGGACATGATATCCCCTCGGGTACTGATTACTATTTTTTATCGTTACAAATTTGTATAAGTTTTGAGTAGTTTGTCCCTAACCCTGCTTTTCCCCATAAGCCCTGTTATTTTCAATATGTGACATTGAACAACATGAGGCTTTTCAGGAGCTCCTGTCACATTATATTGGAATATTTGTATTTTTAAAAGTCATTACTTCTAGAAGGAATATACCCTGCTTCATATTCCTTGAGTAGGTATGATTAATGTTTGGAGAGAAAGTATCATTTAGCTTATCTATCTTTTGTTTATAGTCTTTGATGAAAATCATCTGGCTATCCAAATAATTATGCTTTAACCACTGAAAGTTTAAGTTAATAAACTGGATAATCAATTCTATTATCAAATACTACCAACTTAGTATTAATAAAGTAGAATTATAGTATACTTACAAAGAATTCTTAATATTAACAAATTCTTAAATTCAACTTTCTTCTACAAGGATTTGAAATTTTCACTTGAGGGTCAGAAACAAAGGAATATCCAGCTAAATCTACTGTTGGAACAACAGAAACAACTACTAAATGAATCACAGGAGAAAATAGAATCACAAAGAGTGCTACATGATGCCCAGTTATCAGAAGAACGAGGTCGAAACTTAGAGCTTCAGGTACTTCTTGAATCTGAGAAAGTTCGAATACGGGAAATGAGTAGTACCCTGGATAGGGAGCGGGAATTGCATGCTCACTTGCAGAGCAATGACGATAGTGGGCAGCCTCGGCCCTCCCTACCCTCTGAGGACCTCCTTAAAGAGCTACAGAAACAGCTAGAGGAGAAACACAGTCACATAGTAGAATTGTTAAATGAGACTGAGAAATATAAACTGGATTCTTTGCAAACAAGACAGCAAATGGAAAAGGATAGGCAGGTTCACAGGAAGACGTTGCAGACAGAACAAGAGGCCAACACTGAGGGACAGAAAAAAATGCATGAGCTCCAGTCCAAAGTGGAAGATCTTCAGCGCCAGCTGGAAGAGAAAAGGCAACAGGTTTATAAGTTAGACCTTGAAGGAAAGCGACTGCAGGGAATTATGCAGGAATTCCAGAAGCAAGAACTAGAACGAGAAGAAAAACGAGAAAGTAGAAGAATTCTCTATCAGAATCTTAATGAGGTAAATTAACTGTTTTAAAATATTTTTTAAAAGAACACTACAGCCCTTTGAACATATAATTTTGATAGTGGACTAAATTATTTAAATAGTTAAAAACAGGGTGCTTGGGTGGCTCAGTTGGTTAAGTGTCTGCCTTCGGCTCAGGTCGTGATCCCAGGGTCCTGGGATGGAGTCCCGTGTCAGGCTCCTTGCTCGGCGGGGAGCCTGCTTCTCCCTCTGCCCCTCCTCCCACTCATTCTCTCAGTCTCTCTCTCTCTCTCAAATAAAATCTTCTAAAAAAAATAGGTACAAACAAATGATTTAAAAAGGAAATTCATAGAAGTTTATTTGGAGTATAAACCATAATTGTGTTCCCTTGAGAAAAAATGTGATTTGCTGTTCATTTATAATTACTGCTTTTTCTTTTTCTGCCGAAAATTGCTAGCCATCCACATGGAGTTTAACCAATGATCGAACTAGAAATTGGGTTCTTCAACAGAAACTAGAAGGAGAGACAAAGGAATCAAGCTATCTTAAACTGATTGAAATGAATGAAGGAGGAGCTGGCTGTAATCATGCATTAGAAATCATCAGACAAAAGCTTCAACATGTGGCTTCAAAACTACAGCATCTGGCCCAGAAAGCCTCCAATAGGTTAGATTTTTCCTCCTGACTTTGGAAATGGCATTCTTAGACAAGCTGGTTAGAACCTGCCCTTCACTAATAGTTAGCCAAGGGTGGGGAATTGAAATTTTAAAGTTAATGCATGTTCACATTAGGAGATGGTATTCTTTAACAAAACTCATATACCTGAAAACCTTCACCTTGAGCCCTGGAAAGAGAACACTTTAATGTAAGGGAGAAGATAGGTGAAGCAGAGTGTCAATCTGTAAAGTTTATGCTAGTCAGTACCACTAATTGAGAAAGGTATGTTTTGACTTTTTGTCTTTTTCTTAAAGAGTGCAGTTTGAAACAGCAGATGATGAAGATTTCATTTGGGTTCAGGAAAATATTGATGGAATTATTTTACAACTACAGAAATTAACTGGCCAGCCAGGGGAAGAGGTAAGACTTTAAAAACTTTAAAGATTTAATGGAGCTATATGAATCATTTGAAACTGGCACCATATTTTCTAAAGAATTTTAATTTTATCTTGTCATTTATTTTAAATAATAATAATATTTGTTTTTCCCTAATAGAAGATAGTAAAAATTTGAGGGGAAATTAACTTTCATTATCATTATTGAATAATTACAGTGACATTTTATTATATTGTGATAACCAAGTTTCTTGCAAGAATAGCCTGGCTTCTACCCTCACCACTCTCAAAACCACCCACAGAATGCCACCAGTGTCTTCACAGTTGACTAATCTGATGAATCTTTTCATTCCCTGTCTTCCTTGACTTCTTTATAGCATTTGATACTTTGGACCTCTCCCATCTTAAAAGCCCTCTCTTTTTTAACCTTTTGTGACAATATTCTCTTATTTCTTCCATTTCTTTCATCAGTCACCTTCATGAATTCCTCTTCCTCCTGTCCTCATCCATTTTTTTCTCTGTGAAAGCTCATTCATTCCCACAGCCTGAGTTCTCAGTAGACTTACCTGTTGAACAAATACTTATAGCAGGCACTTGTTATGTGCCAGGTACTATCCTGGATTCTGAGCTGCAATGAACAAATCTGATAAAAATCTCACCCTTGGGCACCTGAGTGGCTCAGTTGGTTAAGCGACTGTTTTCGGCTCAGGTCATGATCCTGGAGTCCCGGGATCGAGTCCCGCATCGGGCTCCCTGCTCGGCGGGGAGCCTGTTTCTCCCTCTGACCCTCCCCCCTCTCATGTGCTCTCTCTCTCATTCTCTCTCTCTCAAATAAATAAATAAAATCTTTAAAAAAAAAAAAAAAATCTCACCCTTGTATTTACCCCAAAGATACAAATGTAGTGATCCAAAGGGGCACATGCACCCCAATGTTTATAGCAGCAGTATCCACAATAGCCAAACAATGGAAAGAGCTTAGATGTCCATCAACAGATGAATGGATAAAGAACACACACACACACACACACACACACACAATGGAATATTATGGAGCCATCAAAAAATGAAATCTTGCCATTTGCAATGATGTGGATGGAACTAGAGGGTATTATGCTAAACAAAATAAGTCAATCAGAGAGAGACAATTATCATATAATCTTACTGATCTGAGGAATTTGAGAAACAAGACAGAGGATCATAGGGGAAGGGAGGGAAAAATGAAACAAGATGAAACTGGAGAGGGAGACAAACCATAAGAGACTCTTAATCTCAGGAAACAAACTGAGGGTTGCTGGAGTGGAGGGGGGTGGGAGGGATGGGGTGGCTGGGTGATGGACATTGGGGAGGGTATGTGCTATGGTGAGCGCTGTGAATTGTGTAAGACTGATGAATCACAGACCTGTACCTCTGAAACAAATAATACATTATATGTTAATTAAAAAATTTTTTTTTAAATCTCACCCTTATGGACCTTACCTTCTTGTGGCCTGTGGTTCTAGTGTATACCTCTATCCTGTGGTCCAGGTTTGTATTTTCCATTAATTATAGGAACTCTTTCTTTGGGGAAGTGGACCCCATAGTGATCCCTTAGGAACCTCACAGGCACGTTCCAAACTGAGCATCATCATTCTTTTCTTCCTCTGTCCCCAACCCACATTTCTAGTCCTGATACCGCCCAGTTTGGAAAGTTGAAAGTCACCATAGACCACTTTACTTCACTCACTTACTTGTGTATCGTAGCAGTGACTAAGTCCTGTGCTTTTACCTCCAAAATATCTATCCCATGTGCCCTTAGTCATTGCCTTTATTCAGGCTTCTATTATTTCTCACCTGAACTATTGTAATGACTTCCTGATGTGTCCACCTGACACCGGGATATATCTTCCCTAATTTACTGTACTTTGCATGCTGCTACCTAGGAATTTTTCTAACACATAAATTTTATTTGTGGCACTCTTGCCTCAAGGCCATTTATGGCTCTCCACTGCCTACATTTAGGTCTATTATCTATAAAGTGAAGGCAGCCTTTACTCTAGCCTTACCAAGGCACTTGTAGCTCCCTAAAAGCAACATACTCTCAAAGAAAACCCTTGTGCCTTACACACGCTATTCCTTCTACTTAATATGCCCTTCCCTGTCTTCTTTCCTACCTGTGAAATTCTTCCTAGTTATTTAAGACTCAACTCAAGCACTACTTCTTCATGAAATCTCTTGTTCTCCGTGCCCATTCACATGTTTATGTGCATTGTTCATAAACGTTTGTGCTCCCATGACCTTAATTCCATTTTATCTTTCTAGCCTAGTTTAGTGTCCCCAGGTACTTCTAGTGGCTCATTGACTGAAAGACTGCTGAGACAAAATGCTGAGCTGACAGGACATATCAGCCAACTGACAGAAGAAAAGAATGATCTGAGAAATACGGTTATGAAGCTGGAAGAACAGATCAGGTGGTACCGACAGACAGGAGCTGGCAGAGATTATGTACGTCTAATTTGAGCATGGCCACACTCGAAATACTGCAGAATTACAACTTCTGCTCTCTGGTTTCAATTCTTAACCCTAACGTAAAAATATTAAATATCTGGTTCTTAGTATGATCATTGGAAAATGTTAGCAAGATGACAGTGATAATTGGGAGCCTTCTCTGGGCCAGATCCTGGGTTCTGTACTTCCAGAGTCTTTAATCCACATTCAGCCTTGCACATGAGAAAACTGAAGTCTATAGTCAAACCAAGAACTGCTTATCTTAACCAAAGCCAGATACTTTGCTACCTATGGACCATCAGTGGATCCATGTAAAGAAATGTTCAAATGTGAATTCTGACTGTTCTTATCAGTTACTGTGTTTGTGACTCAAGTGAAAGATGCCATTAAATTTTATATTTCAGTCTAATAAACCACTCTAGCAGTTATTTAATTTTTTCCAGTTAAAAACTACAAAATAAATGGCTAGCTTCTGTAATATAAAGATAGGAATATAATATAAAGATAGGAAAGACTCGTGAGACAACTGTGCAGTCAAATACGTGATAACACACCCGCAGAACTCCTGTAGCAATCCACTTCTCTGTGGACATGCCGGGTGGTTTTTCCCCCACTTCCCCAGTGTGCTGATTCAGGCATAGGCTCTACATTTGAACCCAGATGGTCCATTTATTAAGTCTCTAAACTGTTTTATTTCAAAGCTTTGCAAAATCTAAACACTTTCCTTTGGGCTAGGCTCTCACAGGGATTTTTAGTTTTAAAATTAATCTACTAAGCAAAGGACCATATATTTAGTGTATATTCTTTACTGTCAGTTGAGATTGGCTTTGAACTCTCCCAGTCTGAGATTGGAAAGCTGAGGTTCCCATAGGGGATACCTTTAATGTGTTTAATTTAGATTTTTCAGAGACTTATGCCTAAAAATCATGTAAGTAGTCTCTGGTCTCTGCAGTCTTCTAGGTTTTCATTCAGTGGTGGTGCCAACATTGAAGCCATCATTGCTTCTGAAAAAGAAGTCTGGAACAGAGAAAAATTGACTCTCCAAAAATCCTTAAAAAGAGCAGAAGCTGAAGTGTACAAACTGAAAGCTGAACTAAGAAATGAAGCTTTACTTCAGAATCTGAGCCCTGATTCTGAGCATGCTGCTTTAAAGGTAGGAGACGTCTTCCATCAAAACATGTACCAAAGCTGGTCCTCTGCTTTTGCCTTGTTTCATCTGTCACTAACCTTAACTGAACAGAGTAAAGAAGTGTAGGTGGCACTTAGGCTGTCTCTGGTCGCACTGTTGAGTGTGTGTCATGAATGCAGGTCTCTAGCTGGTCACAAAACCTTGGTGGCAAGGCATGCCCTCTTGGCAGCACCGTGAGCTCATGGTCCCACTTCCCCCATCTCATCCCTAATAGATAACAGAAAGTTCTCTTTTCCACTGCCAACAAAAGCTCTACTACTTTCAATATCAGAGCATCACCACGCTCTGTAAGATGGCAAGCCCTCTGAACAGCCTCTCTACTGACTCTAATGAATATTGCAATAAAGCTTTTAATCCGTTAACATAAAATCCAAAACAAAAAAACAGAAAAATGTTTGGAATATTTTTTTAACTATGGAGTGAACATAAATTTATGACTCTTAAAGGGACAGAGAACATTAACATTGGAAACATTAAATAAAGAAGAAAAAGTTAGATAGATTAGTGACACTAATAATAAAAGTAGCTCTATGCAGTTAGAAGAAAAACCGAGATAATGGAATTACAAAAATATTTGCAGTAAATATGATGACTAGGGACTAAAATCCGAAATAAACCAAAAACCTAAGTATAAGGTTTGTAGTCACATTGCACTGACTAAAATGAGGGAGAAGTGTAAAATTTAAGGTTATCTTTACCTTCAACTTTGCTGATCAAGTAGAAAACAGTAGTAGGATATCTGCCATTCTGCTACTACAACTTTTTTTAAAATAAAATCTAGGTTATCTTCCCCTAGAGAACAATTTGAATGGCTTCTTAATAATGTCTTTATGTTCTTCCCTTTCTTTAACATAGAGAATTTATGGTAAATACCTGAGGGCAGAAAGTTTTCGGAAAGCTCTCATTTATCAGAAGAAATACCTGCTGCTGTTACTGGGTGGGTTCCAGGAATGTGAAGATGCCACCCTGGCTCTGCTTGCCCGGATGGGGGGGCAGCCAGCCTTCACTGACCTCGAGGTGATCACCAACCGTCCAAAGGGCTTCACCAGGTTTCGGTCAGCGGTCAGAGTGTCCATGGCAATTTCAAGGTAAAGTGTTGGTTGGAAAGAAAATGCATTTTGATAGACTCTAAAAGGATTTAGATTTGTAATCTTCTCTTTTCTCTGCCTATTGTGCTCTGTATTCATACAGTATGAGACACTTGCCATCACTAAAACATGCGGGCTTCTTTCTTTCATCCTTTTAGCCAGGGATACTTTACATTGTACCATGGAGACCCTATGGAAACGGCTTCCCAGATGCAGGCAGCTGGTAACTCAGAGCTGGCACACCAATCTGGATTGTTTTTTTTGTTTTATTTTATTTTTTAACTCTGAATAAGCCCATGAACTACCTCAGATGTAGAAATAAAAGGGATCACAAAAGGGAAAAAAAAGTTTTTGAAAATTTACTTAGGCTACACATTCAATTTACTTATTAGGCTACACATTCATTTTCTTCATTGCTAAAATAACCCACTCTTGGGGTTCTGCTACACAAAGCTCTGGCCTAACTCTGCATCCAAACCCCAGATTAGCCTTTAGGGCATTGGACTGAGCTAGTGCTTGTGTCACCCTGCCTGTAGTAGTTCCAAGCCAGGAACTCGGGTACTCATTCTGTTTGTGGCTGAACTGGAGCCCGGACTCAGACACCCTTGAGGGCCTGGCCTCCTGCAGTCCTCTCATTTGAGTAATACATACCCAGACCCCTAGGCTTCTCCATGCTTCCCCTCCCTTTTATTCATGTAGGAACCAGACAGTCTCAAAAGAATTTTTAGTTTTTAAAGCTTCCTATCAGGTCACATCTCATACGGTCTTCAAAGGGTTTTGTCCTTTTTCTTTGACCTATCTTCCTTTGAAAAATACAACAGAAGTTTTTAACTAGAAGCTGTCTGAAATCACCTAGTTCAGAATACCATCTCACAGATGAGGAAACTGAGGCCCGGAAAGGTTGCAAAGCCAGTAGTGATAGAGGTAGGACAATCAGCCAGGGCTCCCATGTCTCATCCATGTGGGCTCTGCAAAGGAAGCTCACATTTTCTCTTATTAATGTTGTCTGAGACCCTCCTTGCCTCTATCATTCCACATTGTTGGCAGGTTGTCCCAGTTTCTCCTTCCTCATCTTCCATTCCTTTTACCACCTTGTACATTCTGTAAGGGGTTAAGTAAAATATAAACCTTGCCTAAATCCCTAAAGGCAGCTCACTTCCTAGTGGGGAAGACCAGTATGCTCATAACTTAGAAAACACTAAATGACAGGTCACAGGAGGTAATTATTAATTTTATTGGAAGAATTTGGGAAGGCTCCTTGAAAGCTAGTCACCACTGAAAGACTTCATTCTAACTGCCTCTTTTTCTTGTCCTCTTACATGTTCGTTGTATTTTCACCATCCTAAAACTGAGCTTTGCAACTGATTGGAATTAAGAAATCAAAACTGGTGTTTAGAAAGTTCCTTGGGCCAGGGTAGGGCAGGCAGCACCTGGCTACAGCTGGTCTGCTGCACTGCCTCCCCCCTTCCTTTTAAAGCCTTATTGGTTTTCACCCCCAATCCCATGGCCTCACTCCTCTTCCAGCTTTCCCAGCTTGGTCTCACTGCCAGGGTAAGAGTCTTTTTATTCTCCTTCCATCTCATTTGCTTTGTAGTCTCCATTCTTTTCTCTCTCTCTCTCTCTCTTTTTATAAGATTTTATTTATTTATTTGAGAGAGAGAGCACGAGCAGGGGGCAGGGAGAGAGAGAAGCGATGCGGGACTCGATCCCAGGACCCTGGGATCACGACCTGAGCTGAAGGCAGACGCTCAACCCACTGAGCCACCCAGGCGCCCCATTCTTTTCTCCTTTCATTATTTCTCGCCCTTTCTTTGCCCATCCACTTTTCTCTTTTTTGCTTTTGCTCTTCATCTCTTTGAGTCCTAAACCTCTAAAGTCAGAACCTGGTCCTGGCAACAGACAAGATTTCTGGGCCTCTTGGGAAGCCAGTTAGTTCTGTTCCAGTTTATTTTGCCACAAACCAGGGGACATTTGCATAATTTTAGATTAGGCAGTCATGTGACTGTGTTTGTTCTGTGTTCATATTCAAATGTATGACTTTATTTTTGTGGGAAATGTATATTTATACTCTTTCCATTATAGATGTGCTGTGAAACTTTTTCTTGACATCTTTTTTAGAATGAAATTTTTGGTTCGACGGTGGCAACGAGTCACAAGTTCTGGTTCTATCAATATTAACAGGGATGGCTTTGGACTGAATCCAGGTGAAGTCAAAATAGGATTTCCTGTGTTTATGATTCTCTTAATATTACTGTATGTGTAATGCCTTCCAAATAGTGTTCTGGAAACTGTTGTCCAAAGACCGGAGAGCCCTATAACCAACAGAGCTGGGGACCTTGCTGTTTTAAAGAGTAATGAGAGCTAATTTTTATGGGCCACGTAGTCTGAACTAGGCCCTGCTTTGTCCATGTATTCTCATGTATTCTCCCAATCCTATGATGTAAGTATGGCTACTGTTATTCTCACTTTATAGAAGAAAAACTGAGGCATGGAAAGCATTTGTTGTTTGTCTCAGATTACCCAGTGGGAAGTGGCAGAGCCAGCATTGAACCCTGGCAGTCTGGTTCTAGACCCCACTCCCCATACAACTGCATTTAAGGCTCTGATTCCAGATAGGATTGCTATTAGTCATATGGAAGTTATGGTTTCAAGTTTTCACAATTTAGCAGTATTCAGGTTTCTGAACTTACAAATAGGTTGTATATAATGGTAACAGTTAAAATTCCTTCTCTCTACACCTAAAAGTGGAAACAAACTAGAACTTCAATATTTTAGGCATATGGATGAGCTCAGAAACTGGGGAGTATACAGAGTTTCAGGCACACAGCATAACTATACTAATGCAGCTATGTATTGGTATTAAACCACCTTTACGTATTCTACCAGTAACTAAGCAGAGAAGGAGGAAATATGTTTGGTACGCTAAGCAAAGTGCCCTGAAATATGCATCCTTACACAGAAAGAGCTGAAATTTGCACCATAATGAGTTTTGTGTTGTAAGTTAGCAAATCTTGATTTCAAGTTTTTTCTAGTAAAAGTCGGTAGGATGGTGTGATGTAATATTTTTTATCCACATCATCTTTTTCCCCAAACCATACACACTCAGACACCCCTCACCTCACCTCTAATTATAACTAAGAAGAGGTCTTTTAAAAAGAAAATATTCCAAGTAAGTAGTTTATTTTCTTTGAGGTATAGTTCCAGATTATTAGAAATAATTATAATCAAAGGAAAAGAAAATAACAGTTCTACTGTTTTTTTCTCTTCTTTAGGAAGAATAATTGAAGATGACTATAAATAGGAGATAGTATTGTATAGTACAGTATTGTAGTCTTTTTAGCCCATCTGTGTTCTGTAGAAATTTTTCAAGGGCTTGATTTTTTTTTTTTTTTAATGATGTGGTACATTTTGGATTACTTTAGGCACTGAAAAGACTGACCCATTTTATCATTCTTCTGGTGGGCTGGAGCTATATGGAGAACCGAGACATGCTACATATCGCTCAAGATCAGAGCTGGACTATCCTAGGTCTCCTGTACCTTTTCAGAATAGGTAAGGATTTGATAAACATGCCTAGAGTAGTTACATATACTAATACTTAACAAAGGAGGACAGTGTTAGGGCTTTGACTCCTTTGCATCAAAATAACTAGGTGTGTGTTTAGTTGCATATGATGTATATAATCTAAGGCTGAAAATCAAAAATAGTTTTTGGATATATACCTGGTTTCCAAGGGTATAGGAAACCGAGCACCGGGTGTTATATGCAACTAATGAATCAATGAACACTACATCAAAAACTAATTACTATACAGTGGCTAACTGAACATAATTAAAAAATAATGATAATTTCTTAAAAAAAAACAAAAAAGAAAGGAAACCGAACTGACCATGTGTTATTTTAGTATATGCTGTGGTTGGACATTGGGAAAAGTATTAACTAAAATTGACAGTCTCTGGGGATTATGAAAGAATACTCTAAAGTCTACATGACAAGGTGCATTTGTACATACACAGTGTTTATTGAGGACTTCTACAACAAGCACTGTACTAGACGCTTTTATGATGACGTAGTAGCTGCTGTGAGTTTATTAGAAGTTTTTTCCCACATACACCACAAACTCAGACATTTGGGGGATACAGGTTAAGCCTAGCTTAGCGTTCCTGAGGACTTACTGAGACCTAACTGACTGAAAGACTACTGAGGCAAACTGCTGACCTGACAGGACGTATCAGCCGCTGAGTGAAGAAAAGAATGATTTAAGAAACATGGTTATGAAGCTGGAAGAACACATCAGGTATTATCAACAGACAAGAGCTAACAGATTACGTACGTCTATTTTTAGCATGGCCATGTACCAGAAATATTGCAAAGTTACAATTTCTACTCTCTAGTTTCAGTTTTTAACCCTAACAATGTAAAAATATTATCTGATTCTTAGCAAGATCACTGGAAAATATTATAGGGATGGCATTGATAATATTTATATTGAATATATATTGTATGTTACATAAGAATTAATAACTTACTATAATTATAAGTAATTATTATTTACTGGGAACCTTTTCTGATCCTGGGTTATATACATTCAGAATCTCTAATCCACATTCAGCCTTGCACATAAGAAAACTGAAGTTCATAGTCAAACCAAGAACTACTTATCTGCAAAGCCTCATACTTTGCTACCTATGGACCAATAGCAGACACACGTAAAGAAATGTTCAAATGTGAATTCTGACTGTTCTTGCCAGTTATCAGTTACTATGTTCATGGCTCAAGTTAAAGATTGACCTTTTGAGGGCAGGGTGGAGGCAGGTTGTTACGTTACTTGCTTTGTGGATGACTTGGATTCATGTTCATATTTTTAATCTCATAGGTACCCAGGCCCTCCAGCTGATTTAAATCCTGGTTCCTTAGCATGTTCTCAGCTTCAGAATTATGACCCTGACAGAGCCCTGACAGATTATATCACTCGGCTAGAGGCACTGCAGAGACGGCTTGGAACCGTACAGTCAGGTACTCCCGGCTTCACCGTGCGTTACTATGGGCAGCCCTTTAGTGCTGGATGGACCCAGAGCTCTCTGTTCTCTCTCTCAAATTCCTTGATCTTCCTCATTAGATCATCAAATCTCAGAATTTAGTTCCTGAGTTACCAGGTTAGACTTAGGAATTTAACTCAAGATACGACTTATCACCCCAGATTTCACTCCCACAAAAAAAGATCCCCACCTGAGACTGATCAGATGCGATGCACAGCAGGCAGCTGTGTGCAGAGCCCCGGGCCGGGAGGCTCCCAGATCCGCTGGCGAGCATGCTCCCCGGTATAGCTGCCTCCCGAACAACACACGCTTCAGCTGCACAGGGCCCCTCTGGACAGGTGTTTTTCACTAAATACAATGCAGTACTAGAAATGTATTTCCTGTTATGATTTTCTTAACGTTTTCTTTTCTCTAGCTTACTTTATTGTAAGAATATAACATTATAATGTAGAAATATGTGTTAATTGCTTGTATGTTACTTAGTCAGGAGTAGGCTATTAATAGTTAAGTTTTGGGAGAGTCCAACGTTATACATGGATTTTTGACTGTGTAAGGGGTCAGTGCCCCTAACCTCCACATTGTCCAAGGGTCAACTATAATACGTGGTGAGGCATGCAAATTAGAGGTGGGGACATGAGAGAAGGAAGCAAGTATCTTAAGCATTTAATGCAGCCATTATCCCTACTAGGACCCAGTGCTTTTATGCATGATCCACGAAATCTGTTCCATTCAAAAGACTTTATAAGAATGACCTTTCTTCCCTCTTTTCAGAAACAAAAATTCGTACTTAATAGATATATGGAGTCCCCCTTCATTGTGGGAAAATCTCTTTTCCCTGTCTCCCTTCAATTCACTCCTGATTCAGAGGTTTGAATCATTTTAATTTAATGTGCTTTAATTTTAAATCAATATTTTGTTTTTACTTTTGTGAAAGACCTTTTTTTTCCTACTGTCCCCACAAACTAGATAGGGCTAGTAGCAGGTTATTTTTAGTAGTTTGTTTCCTCATACAAGAAATCACCTAGCCCAAGCAACTTGTAGTCATAGGAAACTATTATTATCATAGCTGGACTTTGGTATGGCTTGGTTTGTATTTTGTTTTGAGCATCTAGATTTCACAAGACTCAGATTTTATTTTATTTTTATTTATTTAAATTCAATTAACATATAATGTATTATTTCATGGGCGCCTGGGTGGCTCAGTTGGTTAAGCAACTGCCTTCGGCTCAGGTCATGATCCTGGAGTCCCAGGATCGAGTCCCACATCAGGCTTCCTGCTCAGCAGGGAGTCTGCTTCTCCCTCTGATCCTCCTCCCTCTCATGCTCTCTGTCTCTCATTCTCTCTCTCGCAAATAAATAAAATCTTAAAAAAAAAAAAAAAAAAAAACATATAATGTATTATTTCAGAAGTAGAGTTCAGTGAAGACTCAGATTTTAAAGACCAAAATATTTTTCAAGAGGCAGGAGGTATAGGGTATAGGACATTCAACCTGCTGGGCACTTCTAAGAGAACTTAACGTTAGTCGGACCTCGCTACAGATCCAGCCACAGTGACTTTTAAATAGATATTCAACGTCTCTTTTAAAAATCGTTCAGGGGCGCCTGGGTCGCTCGGTCAGTTGGGCATCCAACTCTTGGTTTCAGCTCAGGTCATGATCTCATGGGTCATAAGATCAAGCCCCCCACTGGGCTCTGCGCTCAGCAGGGCGTTTACTTGAAGATTCACTCCCTCTGCCCCTCCCTCAACTCATGCACATGTGCGCACTCTCTTTCAGATAAATAAATCTAAGAAGTAAAAATCAGTTCAAGTATGAATAAGACTTTTTTTAGAAAAATAAAAGGCTTTTTTTTTTTTTTTTTTAATAGGCTCTGTGGCCTAGCACAGAGCCCAACGCGGGGCTCGAACTCAAGACCCTGAGATTGAGACCTGAGCTGAGATCATGAGTTGGATGCCTAACCGACTGAGCTACCCAGGCTCATTAAAAAAAAAAAAAAAGGCATTTTTTAATGGAGGGTAATAGTAATCTTCTGCCTTTTGTGAACTAGTTAGTCTGGTGTAGGTAGCAATCTAATTTGAAATCACTTCAGGCATACCTCATTTTATTGTGCTTTGCTTTATTGCAGTTTGCAGATAAGCATTTTTTACAAATTGAAGGTTTGCAGCATCCCTGTGTTTGAGCAAGTCTCTTGGTTCCATTTATCCAATATTTGCTCACTTTCATGTCTGTCACATTTGGTAGCTCTCATAGTGTTTCAGACTTTTTCATTAGACCTGTGATCAGTGATTTTTGATGTTACTGTTGTAATTGTTTTGGAGGTACCATGAACAGTGCCCGTGTAAGACAGCAAACTTAACTGAATAATGTGTTCTGACTGCTCCACCAACCAGCCACTCCTATGTCTCCTTTCCTCTCCTAGAGCCTCCCTATTCCCTGAGACACAGCAACATTGAAATTAGGCCAGTCAGTAGCCCTACAATGCCCTCTAAGTATTCAACTGAAAGGAAAAGTCACACATCTCACTTAAAATCAAGAGCTAGAAATGATTAAGCTTAGTGAGGAAGGCAAGTCAAAAGCCAAGATAGGCCAAAAGGTAGGCCTCTTGCACCAAAGAGCCAAGCTATAAATAAAAAAGATAAGTTCTTGAAGGAAATTAAAAGTGCTACACCGGGGCGCCTGGGTGGCTAAGTTGGTTAAGCGTCTGCCTTTGGGTCAGGTCATGATCCCAGGGTCCTGGGATTGAGTCCCACATCGGGCTCCCTGCTCCTCCCCCTCCCTTTGCTGCTCCCCCTGCTTGTGCTCTCTCTCTGTCAAATGAATAAGTAAATAAAACCTTTAAAAATAAATAAATAAAAATTTTAAAAAATTGCTACACCAGTGAACACACAAGAAAGCAAAACACCCTTATTGCTGATAAGGAGAAAGTTTTAGTGGTCTGGATAGATCAAACCAGCCACAACATTCCCTTACGCCAAAGCCTAATCCAGAGCAAGGCCCTAACTCTCCTTGATTCTGTAAAGGCTGAAAGTGGTGAGGGAGCTGCAGAAGAAAGTTTGAAGCTAGCAGAGGTTGGTTGATGCGTTTTAAGGAAAGAAGTCTCCATAGCGTAAAAGTGCGAGGTGAAGCAACAAGTGCCAATGTAGAAGCTCCAAGTTACCCAGAAGATCTGGCTCAGATCATTCCTGAAGGTGGCTACACTGAATAACAGATGTTTAATGTGGACAGAACAGCCTTCTTTTGGAAGAAGATGCCGTCTAGGGCTTTCATAGCTGGAGACGAAGAGTCAGTGTCTAGCTTCAAAGGACAGGCTGACTCTCCTGCTAGGGGCTGATGCAGTGGTTGACTAGGTTGAAGCCAGTGCTCATTTACCATTTCAAAAATCCTGGGGCCTTTAGGAATTATGCTAAATCTGTTCTGCCTGTGTTCCATCAAGATAGAACACCGCATCTGTTTATAACATGGTGTACTGAATATTTTAAACCCGTTGTTGAGATCCACTGTTCAGGAAAAAAAGATTCCTTTCAAAATATTACTGCTCATTGACAATACACCTGCTTACCCAAGAGCTCTGATGTACAACGGGATTAATGTTTACGTGCCTGCTAATACAACATCCATTCTGCAGCCCATGGATCAAGGAGTAATTTTGATTTTCAAGTCTTAGTACTTACAAAATATATTTTGTAAGGTTCTAGCTATCATAGATAGTGATTCCCCTGACAGATCTGGGCAAAGTAACCCAAAAACCTTCTGGAAAGGATTCACCATTCTAGATGCCAGTAAGAACATTTACGATTCATGGGAAGAGATCAAAATATCAACATGAACAGGAGTTTGGAAGACATTGATCTCAACCCTCATGCATGACTTTGAGGTGTTGAAGACTTAGTGGAGGAAGTACCTGCAGATATGGTGGAAGTAGCAGAACTAGAAGTGGAGCCTGAGGGTGGGACTGAATTGCTGCAATCTTACGAGGAAACTTTTTAATGGTTGAGGGGTTCCTTATGGATGAGCAAAACAAGTGGTCTCTTGAGATGGAATCTGTTCCTAGTGAAGATACTGTGAAGATTGTTAACAAAGGATTTATAATACTACATAAACTTAGTTGTAAAGCAGCAGAGTTTGAGAGGATTGATTCCAGTTTTGAAAGTTCTACACTAAAAAAAAAAAAGTTCTACACTGAGTAAAATGCTGTCAAACAGCATCACATGCTACAGAGAAATTGTTCATGAAAGGAAGAGCCAATCGATGCAGCAAATTTCATTTTTGTTTTATGTGAAGTAATTGCCACAACCACCCCAACCTTCAGCAACCACCACCACCATGATCAGTCAGCAGCCTTCAACATTGAGACAAGACCCTCCAACAGCAAAAAGATAAGCTCAGATGATGATTAGCACTTTTTAATAATAAAGTTTAAGGTATGTACATTGTATTTTTAGACATAATGCTATATTGCACACTTAATAGACTATAGTGTAAACATTATTTTTATTTGTCTGGGAAAACAGAAAAATTTATTTAACTCCGTATTGCAACATTCACTTGATTGCAGTGGTCTGGAACCAAGCTGCAGTGTCTTCAGGGTGCGCCTCTACTAACTGGTCTGGCATAGGTAGCAGTTTAATTTAAAATCATTGACATGTCTTCTTTCTCTCTTAGGTTCAGCCCAGTTTCATGCTGGCATGAGAAGATAATCCTTTGGAACATTATGAATCAAAGTGATTTTAAACAGATTCCCTTTTGTAAATCAGTTCTTTTGTGCTTTTGTATTGTGGATATTCAGCGGGACCAATATGAACACAGCTTATGATTGTATACAAATCCCTTGCCAGCACATGAAAACAAACTGGAATTTGTACATAATAGCATTGTGTATGTATTCATGCACAATAATCATTTAATTACATGTATATTTGTGGAATGCTAATTTAAATGATTAAATTATAAACCTTGTGTATTTATCGGATGGGTGAAAAGATTAAAGTTTTGCGCATTATGATACTGCTGAATGTGTAGCTTGAGGTGTCCTGCACTTTTCTTATAAGGCTACTGAATTACATGTTTCTGCCCTAATATATTTGCTACTGGTGATGAAGACAGATACTATCACTTGTAGAGACCTATTTTTGTATAATGGTAGAAGTTTTGAATTTTATGGGGTATTTTGTCAAGTACTGAAATAAAAATGACTTCACCATTTTAACCACTGTATTTTTTTTTGGGAACCTTCATTTTTAACTGAGACATAGTGCTTGGTGTATGTCTTAGTCCATTCAGGCTGCTGTAAACCAAATACCATAGACTAGATGGCTTATAAACAGTAGAAATTTACTTCTCACAGTTCTGGAGGCTGGGAAGTCAAAAATCAAGGTGCCAGTAGATTTGGTATCTGGGAAGGGCCTGCTTCCTGGTTCATGGACTACAGTCTTCTTCTCTGTCTTCACATGGCAGAAGGGACAAGGGAGCCCTCTGAGGTCTCTTTTATAAGGACATTAATCCCGTTCATGAGACGTCTGCCCCATGACCTTATCACCTCCCAAAGGCCCCACTTCCAGATACCAACAGACTGCGGATTGGATTTCAACCTAAGAATTTGGTGGGGGGAGACGGACACGAACATTCAGCCAATGGCAGTGCAGATTATTATCTCATTATCTCAAATATATATATTTTGAGATTTAGAAAGTTGTCCTAATCTTAGATACTATTGGGATTTTTCTCTCCCTCCCTTGAGGAGGTTTTCTATGTAACTTTCTATCAACTTTACATATAGTATTTTTTAAAAGCTATATTAATATTTTCATGATTAGTCTATAATTGCCCTATTATGTTTAGTGTTACTTGTGTCCAAATGTGTGTCTTCACAAAGCCATGCCCACTAGAATGATGCAGAAATCATTTAACTGAAAGAATCTTAAATTTTATTAACCATAATACTAAATGCAGCAGAATTAAGAAGTATTCTTGCTGTCCAAGCCAAATTCCAGATTGGGAAGGTCTCATAGAGATAATGTAAATCTCAGCATTTCTGACCCAGAATCCTCCCTGAAATACGGCATCTCACTGAAACAGCAAGAGGAATAGTATTTAATGCTTACATCCTGAAGATTTTGTCTTACCCCTGGACGTTCTATGATTTTATACCAACAAACAGGCTATGGTAACAAATTCTGCATTCTCGGAGATTTCAAATTACTTAATTTTTCCATATTAGCAGCTGGGTTCCAATTAAGGAGTTCCAGAAATAACAAATGTATCCCAAAGCATTTAATTGAGTAGAACCTTTTTTAGTTAGTATAGCTTGCCATTCAAGGCCCCTTCTGCTGTGAGAGAGAATGGAGAAGGTAGCAGATGGACAGGTGTCCCATCGTCTGACCATCAGCCCTCCTTACGACATCAGGCCTCTCCAGTCCAACTTGTCGATGCTTCTCAGTCATGAGTCAGTGGTTAAAAATTAAGTCTATTCAAAGCCAAACTACGGAAAGAGCCCAGATGTCATCGACGGATGAATGGATAAAGAAGATGTGGTTATGGAATATTATGCAGCCATCAAAAAAATGAAATCTTGCCATTTGCAATGATGTGGATGGAACTAGAGGGTATTATGCTAAGCGAAGTAAGTAAATCAGAGAGACAATTATCATATCTCACTGATATGTGGAATTTGAGAAACAAGAAAGAGGATCATAGGGGAAGAGAGGAAAAAAATGAAACAAGACGAAACCAGAGAGGGAGACAAAGCATAGGAGACTCTTAATCTCAGGAAACAAACTGAGGGTTGCTGGAGGGGGGTGGGAGGGATGGGGTGCCTGGGTGATGGACACTGGGGAGGGTATGTGCTATGGTGAATGCTGTGAATTGTGTAAGACTGATGAATCACAGACCTGTACCCCTGAAACAAATAATACATTATATGTTAATAATAAAAAAAAAATTAAGTCTATTCAAGTCTAAAACAAACTACTCACTAAACACAGACTAGCCTTACTCGGGGTTTGAGCTTTTTTTGTGCCATGAACCTCTCTAGAAGTCTTGGTGAAAACTATGGGACCCTTCTCGGAATAGTGCTTTTAAACACGTAATATGTATGGGGTTGCAAAAGAAACCAATTACATAGAAATAGTACATTTTTAGGGGTGCCTGGATGGCTTAGTCATTAAGCATCTGCCTTCAGCTCAGGTCATGATCCCAGGGTCCTGGGATCGAGCCCCACATCAGGCTCTCTGCTCAACAGGAAGCCTGCTTCTCCCTCTCCCACTCCCCCTGCTTGTATTCCCTTTCTCTCTGTCTCTCTGTCAAAATAAATAAATAAAATCTTAAAAAAAAAAAGTACATTTTTAGAAATAAGATCTAGCAGTTGATCTAATAACTCCCATAATTTTAAAGTAATGATGGAAGTAAAAGACATTTCAGGAGATCTGAAACATCTTAATGTGATACAGAAAATCTGTGATTTTTGTTCTCAAAATCATGGGTACTGCTAATACTAGTATAGTTTGTTGCTTCATAAATAAAGGAAATACTAAATTACAGTTTGAAATTAGTACAAAGATGGAATTTTTTTTTCCCATCCAAGTTGCTAGATTCCTGAATTCTACTCAGTGAAGCACACCACTTTACAATTAGTGAATTAGACTATATTTTTTTTCTCAGAGATAATTTTAATGTGAAAAACTCTTAACAGCAGAGATTTCACCTTCACAAAGAGTATAACATGAGTCCTCTAGCAGCTTTCCCGTATATATAAAGGAAAATATTTTGGCCTCATCCAGTAAAAACAGATTATGTGGTCAAATTACAACAGGTATATATAGTCAGGTCCCCAGTTACACTTTGAACTGATTCTTGAGCACAGGCTGCAACAATGCGACCAGTGATACTGCTCCCACAGACCCTACAAGTCACAATGCGACCAGTGATACTGCTCCCACAGACCCTACACGTCACGTTATCTTAAAGCCAGAGTGCCTGATCTCTGATTTTGTATTTTTTTTTTTTAAAAAAAGGTTGTTAACCTAAATTAAGTTTTAATAAACAGAACTAATAACAGAAACATCCCTAATTAGATTCTAGAGAGGAAGCAGGAAACCACCTAGAGCCAAAGACAACAAAACTATTCCTTAAGAACTTTATTTTGGGCTTTCACATTATGTCACCACATGGAACCAGATAGAAATTTATCAGGTAGATAAATATGTAATATTTAGTAATTAGATCAAGACACGTGTGCATTCTTTAGTAGTAGTAGTTTTTAGGAAATGTAGTCATTGTCAGATCTCTCTGTTTCCTGGAGACAAAGCTTCTTCCAGATAAAATTTCAAAGAACATTTTTTTTTTCTACAGCATAGCTCCATCATTGCTAGGTATCATCATACCAAAACAATTGATGGGATTCTTTTTTATCCAAGGCTTTAAATTAGTTTATTCCCTACCCACCCATCCTCACTCACACACACAAACATTACCCAGTAAATAAATAATCTGAGCTTTCCAAGTATCTCCCTGGGCCTCTAGGCCTTTTTATACTTGCAGCTCTAGTCCAAGATGTAAGTACCCTGAACTTACTTTCCAAGAGCTACGTTTAAGATTAATACCTGGAAACTGTTTAGAATCTGTCAATTACGAAGATCCCCCTAAATAATTTCATACTAATGAGTTTGGTTTCCTTAATAGCCACCATAAAACTATTAAGAAATATCTGAAATGCGATTAGATTTGATGGAACCATTCAGTTAAGAAAATAAAAAAAACGTAAGTTAAGCTAGCTGTCTTTTAAAATTATACTCAAAAAAAGAATACACCAGGAGTTGTTTCATAAACTTCATTCTCTTCAAATGCTTTTGCGGTTTACAGTGATGTTTTACATGTTTGTTAGTTCCCTGCAGCCCGTTTCATTTTGATCTTCGTTCGTATCGGATAACTGGATTTTCAGGGGTGTGAATCATGGTTGTATAATTCACAGTGGGAAAATATCCATCAATGAGATCAAATTCATATAAACGAAGCATAGTGGACCAAATTGTCTTGATTTGAACATAGGCAAAATTCTCCCCAATACAACGATGACGCCCTGTTAAAAAAAGAAAGTTTTCTAAGAATCAATTGAAATTCTTTTTCCCGTCTTTTCTCCTGGAATGATAAATTTGTTTACAGTTTGGAGGGACAGCAGATATAGAGATAATATAGGAAAAAGATGACATTATTTTTACATAAAAGAAGAATGTAAAATAAAATAGTTAAAAATCTCAGGAAAAAAAAAAAGGGGGCGCCTGGGTGGCTCAGTCATTAAGCGTCTGCCTTTGGGTCGGGTCATGATCCCAGGGTCCTGGGATCGAGCCCCACATCGGGCTCCCTGTTCAGTGGGAAGCCTGCTTCTCCCTCTCCCACTCCCCCCACTCTCTCTGCCAAATAAAAATCTTAAAAAAATAAAGTAAAAATCTAAGGAGATTTTCAAGGTTTCTTTTTAAGGGAAACAGCACTTGGATAATTATATAATCACTTTTCTAATTACTTTTTTTGAAATGTCACATCTATCTAAGTTTAAATATATGTAAGATTTGAAATCTATGATGACAATCTACTTTGGAAATATACTAGAATATTCTTAGCTTCTGTCCCAAGAGAGCCCTAGTCAAAAGTCAATATGAACCCGCCAATCAAAACTTTAAATGCCAGGGGCACCTGCCTGGCTCAGTCAGTGGAGTGTGTGCAATTCTTGATCTCAGAGTTGTGAGTTCGAGCCCCATGCTGGGTGTAGAGATTACTTAAAAATACAATCTTTAAAAAAAAACTTTAAATGCCATTTCAAAATAATAATGGAAGAAAAAGGGATTTAATAAATCAAAATAGCAACACAAGATCAAAATTTAAAAGGTTATATACATGTAAAAACTGACAAGTTGATTCTAAAATACATATGGATAAAAAACACTAATTCAAAAGGATACATGCACCCCAATGTTTACAGCAGCATTATTTACAATAGCCAAATTATGGAAACAGCCCAAGTATCCATCAACTGATGAATGGATAAAAAAGATGTGGTACATATATACAATGGAATATTACTCAGCCATAAAAAAGAATGAAATCCTGCCATTTGCAACGATATGGATGGAGCCAGAGACTATTATGCTAAGCAAAATAAGTCAGAGAATGACAAATGCCATCTGATTTCACTTGTGGAATTTAAGAAACAACAAACGAGCAAAGGGGAAAAAGAGAGGCAAACCAAGAAACAGACTCTTAACTACAGAGAACAAACTAATGGTTATCAGTATGGAGGTGGGTGGGGGAAAGGGAGAAACAGTTGATAGGGATCAAGGCATGTACTTGTTGTAATGAGCACTGGGTGTTGAATGGAAGTGTTAATCACTATATTGTACACCTAAAACTAATATTACACTGTATGTTAACTAACTGGAATTCAAATAAGAACTTTCTAAAAAATGCATATGGAAATGCAAAGGAGGACCTAGGATATACGGAGCAGTCTTGGGGGAAAAAAAAAAGTTGTAAGACTTAAACTGACTTCAAATTTGACTTCAATACTAAAGGTATAGCAACTGTGATACTGTGGTTTGTAATAAATATATATTTGCTCTTTCTCCCATCCCTGGCACAGAGCTCCTCAAACACCTTGGAATTTCTTAAGAGCAAAGAGCAATAAAAGAAGTCAGAAGACTTTTGTTATTCATAACAAGCCCCTTTCAACCACACTTGAGTTTGTTAATGAGGGGACTTTTGGAAATCCCCTCAGAGTAGGGCCTGGCTGCCAAGGGAACCAACCATGTGCTTAAAGGGTTAGAACTTATAGCCCTAACCCCTGACCTCCAGATGGGAGAAGGGGCTGGAGGTTGAATTACTCACCAATGATTTAATCAATCATGCCTACATAATGAAGTCTTCACAAAAGTCCCTATAGTATGGAGGATTGAGAGGTCATATTCAGAGAGCTTTCCAGATTGGTGAACGTATGGAGATGGTGGGAGTGTGGCACACCCAGAAGGCATGGAAGCTCTGTGCCCTTTCCCCCATACCTTGCCCTGTGCATCTCTTCAATCAGCTGTTCCTGAGTTGTATCCCCCACCTTTGTAATAAACTGTTAATCCAGTAAATAAACTGCTTTCTGAGTTCTGTGAGCCATTTTAAGAAACTGTGGAACCTCAAGGAGGGGATCAAGAAAACCTCTGATTTACAGCCCACTGGTCAGAAGAACAGGAGACAACCTGGACTTGCAATTGGTATCTGAAGTGATGGGGGGCAAGAGGGAATCTTGTGGGACTAAGCCCTTAACCTATGGGGTCTGTGCTAACCCCAGGTGGATAGTGTCTGAACTGAGTTGAACTGTAGGAAACCCAGTGGGTGTCCAGAGAGAATTAGTGTGGGAAAAACAACATTTGGTGACCAGAACTGTTGTCAGAAGTGTTCTAAGTGAGTGTAGAGTAGAAAGTGGGGTGGTTTTTCTTTCACAGCAACCAAGACAATGTGGTTCTCGATAGGACTCAACAAACAGAACAATGGAACACAGCGAAGAGCCAAGACATACTTTTATAGTTATTTGATTATCAAGAAAGGCAGTAAATAAAGCAAGCCAATGGAGAAAAAGTCTTTTCAACACATAGTATGGGAATAACTATGTATCTAATATTAAAAGAAAGCGGAGGTGGTACCTGGGTGGCTCAGTCGTTAAGCGTCCGCCTTTGGCTCAGGTCATGATCCCAGGGTCCTGGGATTGAGCCCCGCATCGGGCTCCCAGCTCAGCCCTCCCCGCCTTGTACATGCTCTTGCTCGCTCTCTCAAATAAAATCTTTTTTTTTTTTTTTTTTTAAGATTTTATCCATTTACTTGACAGAGAGCGCACATGAACAGGGGAGGGACAGAGGGAGAAGGAGAAGCAGGGTCCCCGCTGAGCAAGGAGCCCGATGCAGGACTCGATCCCAGGACCCTGGGATCATGACCTGAGCCGAAGGCAGACACCCAACCGACTGAGCCACCCAGGCATCCCAATAAATAAAATCTTTAAAAAAAAAAAAAAAAAAAAAAACCCTTAATTCCTGTCTCACACCAAACTCAAAAACTAATTCCAGATGATCATAGGCCTAAACATAAATGCTAAAACCATCAAATTTTTTTTATTTTTTTTTTTTTTTTTTTTTTTTTTTTTTTTTTAAAGATTTTATTTATTTATTTGACAGAGAGAGAGACAGCGAGAGAGGGAACACAAGCAGGGGGAGTGGGAGAGGGAGAAGCAGGCTTCCTGCCGAGCCGGGAGCCCGATGTGGGACTCGATCCCGGGACTCCAGGATCATGACCTGAGCCGAAGGCAGTCGCTTAACCAACTGAGCCACCCAGGCGCCCCATCAAATTTTTTTTTAAAGATTTTATTAGAGAACAAGAGAGGGCAGAGAGCACAAGCGGAAGGGGTGGCGGAGTGGGGGAGCACAGTGAGAGGGAGCAGATGCCCTGCTGAGCAGGGAGCCCAATTCAGGGCTTGATCCTAGGACCCTGAGATCATAACCTGAGCCACAGGCAGACGCTTAACCAACAGAGCCACCAAGGTGTCCCAAACCATCAAATTTTAATAGGGAATAATAGATGAGAATGTCTTCATGACTTGGGGCCAGACAAAGGTTTTTAGACAGGACCAGGAAGCAATAACAATTTTAAAAGTCAATAAATTAGGTCTGATTGAGGTTATTCATTTATCAAAACAATACTGACTTGAGTATTTCATTGTAAAATTTTACATCAAAACTAGAATACTGAACTTTATTATATACTTGCTGAAAAATTCAGGGAGACATATACTTATGCAGTTTACTTTGAAATGCACCTGAAAAATAAATGGATTGATGGACGGATATGTGATAAAACAAGTGTAAGTAAAATGTCAATGGCAGAATCTAGATAATGGGTATATGAATGTTCAGTATAAAATTCTTTTGACTTTGCTTTGAAATTTTTATTAAAATGTCAGAGAAATTTTGGGCGCCTGGGTGGCTCAGTCGTTAAGCGTCTGCCTTCGGCTCAGGTCATGATCCCAGGGTCCTGGGATCGAGTCCCACATCGGGCTCCCTGTTCGGCGGGAAGCCTGCTTCTTCCTCTCCCACTCCCCCTGCTTGTGTTCCTGCTCTCGCTATCTCTCTCTCTGTCAAATAAATAAATAAAATCTTTAAAAAAAAAAAAAAAAAAAAAATGTCAGAGAAATTTTAATAATAAAAAATACAATTCGTGTATTTTTAAAAAGTTATATATAAAAGCCAGAAAGACAAACTTAATAAAAGATGGTATCAGAAATATTTAAGCCAGAAAGAACTAATGCCTTCCAGTCTCTCCAGCCTACCAAAACCTCATAAAGTAGTAAGCTCAATAACAAAAGATGGCTTTTCAGGGAATACAAAAAGATCAAGTCAAATTATTAGAACTGAAAAAAGCCTTACTAAGCCTTGGTTTCCATTTCTGAAAAATGAATAAGACAGTCCCCCTTCCTCATAGTGTGGTTGTGAAGATTAAATAGAGAAAAAATTAACAAAAAAATGCGTATTATTAGCACAGTGCTGTGTGGCCCATAAAGGCATTTACTTCTAGGAGCCCTATTTAAGAAGGGTGTTTACAAACCATTCCATATTCAAATATAACAACTAAGGAGAGGGTTGGCTTACTCACAAGGAAATTAAAGGATTATTTTTAATAGCAGGAAACTAGAACTATCCTAACTATGAATTAATAGAAAAATGGATATATTCTGATGATTCACAAAAGGTAATATTATGAAAATGAATAAGCTACATGCTACATGCACCAACACAGAAAAAATTACACAAAGTCATGATTGAAGAAACTGGACATACTTAACATGATGATCAAATGGGGTAGAACAGTGTCCCCCCAAAATTCATGTCTACTCAGGAATCAGACTTTGCAGATATAATTAGTTATGATGAAGTCATACCGGGTTAGGGTGAGCCCTAAATCCAGTGCTGGTGTCCCTCAAAGAAAGCCATGCACAGACTCAGACATGCACAGGGCAGATGGCCAAGTGAAGATAGGCAGTGATCAGAGTGATGTAGCTACAAGCCAAGGAATGCCAAAGATTGCCAAGAGCCACGGGAAGTTTGGAACAAAGCAAGGAAAGACTCTCCCCTAGAGCCATCAGGGAGAGCAAGACCCTGCCAACACCTTGATTTCAGACTTCCGGCCTCCAAAAATGTGGGAGAATAAATGTCTCTTTTTTAAGTCACCCAGTTTGTGGGAGTTAAAGTAGCCCTAGGAAACTGGCACAATGATGAAAAATTTGAGGGAACATTATATCTTATATTCAGATAGCTCAAAGATATACAATATAACTTCAGAGAACACAATTAGGGGATGTTTAAAACACATCGGGATGTTAAAAGGAAACAGATTACAGCTTCTTTTTTTCTTTTTTTTTTTTTTAAGTAGGCTCCACACCCAACATGGGGCTTGAACTCATGACCCTGAGATCAAGAGTCACATGCTCTACCAACTGAGGCAGCCAGGCGCCCCCAGATTACAGCTTTAATGTAAGTTTTTAAAAATGGGAGCTGTTCAAAAAACAAAAGGAGCTGCCATAGAAGGTGACTGAGAATCTATTACCTAAAAAAGTTCCAGTGCAGTCCAGGCAATTACCAGTTTAGAAATGATTCCTCTTTGGGGCAGATTTTGGGCCACAGAACTAATGCCCCTTCCAACTATTTGAACAATCTATGACTCTTTTATATGTGCTGTTATATACCATATTATTAAATTTATTTATTAGAGTTACTAAGATCTGAAGTTCCTAAAGGACTTTATACTCTCCTTTACGTGTGGAAACAGTGTGACCAGTGACAAAACAGTTGTGCCACTTCAAATCTCTTTGGAAAGACTACACAAGAAGTCATAAAATGTAGTTTAATCTGTAGAGTACCAATGAACAGAGAAATTACTGCAGGAACAAGGGTCTGCCTGCATAATTTAAGAGTGGCAATTGAAATGCAGAAGTTTGCAAACCTATGTAAGACCTGCCCAAATTTAAAGACCATTTTATCCTAAGGATACAGACAGAGCACCAAAACGGTGACTAACAATCCAGAAAAGCTTCAATTTTAACAAGACTGCTTTTGCTCTTTTCTGAAACACTGATAATCTGTTATCATATTTAGCCTGAAATAATTGCCTAAATGGTGTGCTAATTCCAGTGGTTCTTTAAAACAATTCACAAAGAGCTTAAAATACTATTGTAAGGGAAAACAGGGTGGACTATTAAAATTAACCCTGAAAAAACTAAATTGGTTAGAAGGTAATAGAGCTTTATAGAAGAATTCACAAAACTATTTCCTTTAGTACAAACAAAATACTTTTCCAACTTGGCAAAGATAATACTCCTACAAATGTTTACAGGAATGTCCCTATGAGGAAAGGAAAAGATATTTATAAATAAAATTCATCTGGATTATTTTGACAGACATAAATATATTATCAGAACAAACATTTCAAATGTAAAATGGTATCTTACCAGCTCCAAATGGCACGTAAGCAAACTTCTCTCCTGATGCTGGATTGTCCTGTAAGTAGCGATCAGGATTAAAGTCCAGACGTTCTACCCATGAGTCTTTAAGTCTTTGATTGACAGTGGGAGAGACACACACCTGATGTCCTGGAGGAATGGTATATCCTGCCACGGTCTACAAATGAAAGCAACACATTTCATTAGATAATATAAAACTATTCTACCAAATAACCAGACTATTGTGTAATAAAGCATTAACATATATGTGATATACATATATTTAAAAACTAGCTAGATGATAGGCCAGCTAAAAATTATTTTAACTCAGGATGATTTCCAAGTGACCCAACACTGGGCTGGAAACTTAAAAAAGCCATAATGCCTCAGAGGTAGCAGAGGGATATCAAGGAGCCTTTCACAGTCCGATTTGTATATTTCCATACTATCAGAATTTTTAATAAAACATGCTTTTTTTTAAACCAGGAAAAAAATACACTAGGTTTTTTAAAACCCTAATTGTTAAATAAAAATGCAGGGAACAGATTAGCATATATACTCTCTAATTATATAAAAATATCTATATAAATAGAATATATAATTACATATCAGAGTTCGAATATAAAATATTGAAATTATGTGGAAACGATTATTCTACTTTTTTAATTTAAAAATTCTCTTTGCTGTTATATTTCTTCTTTCTGATAAATAAAAACTGGGGGAATGGAAGGGGAGATCTAACCAAGAGACTCACCTGAGGAGTTTTAGCCATTCTCATCATGGTCATTATAGGAGGTCGAAGTCTTAATGTTTCTTTTATACAGCGATCAAGTAAATTTAGATCCTTCAGCTAAAAAGGGAAAGCATTTCCGGAGTTTTAGAAATATTTAACTTACTTCAGCAGTATGTGTTTAAACTTATGGGTTATAATAAAATAGTTTCTATTGTGGTAGAAGGGCAAAGAGGTAACTGGTTCAGTATCTGAGATTATCTTGTTCTGTCACTTTCCATGGTCAACAAGGGAAAGAGGGCAAGATACCATCAGCACAAGAGGTAATCACTCTGAAGAGCGGCACAGTAAGGGCCTGCAAAAATCCACTTGTCTAGAAAGTGAAAACACTAGCAAAAATCATGCTACCACACAGATGAAACTTGAAAACATGCTAAGCGAAAGAAGCCAGTCACAAAAGACCACATACTGTATGATCCCATTTATATGAAATGTCCAGGATACAGCAAATCCATACAGACAAAACGTAGATCAGTGGTTGCCAGGGGCAGGGGAAATGGAGCGTGACTGCTAACAGGTACCGGCTTTCTTTTGGAAGTGATTTAAATGTTCTAAAATTGTGATGGTTTCCACAATTCTGAATATATCAAAAAACAGTAAGTTATATACTCTAAATGGACTGATTCTATAGTATGTCAACTATATATCAATTAAGCTATTACTTTAAAAGTTACAAAATCAGGAATGAAAGAGACATCACTGCTGGCCTTACAGAAATAGAAAGGATTATAAGAGAACACTGTAACAATTGTAAGCCAACGAATTAGGTAACCTAGATGAAAATGGACAAATTCCTAGAAGGACACAAACGAAAGACTCAAGAAGAAACAGAACGTAGGAATAGATGTATAACAAGTAATCAAACAACTTCCCACAAAGAAAAGCACAGACTCCAATGGCTTCACTGGTGAATTCTAACCAGACATGTAAAAAAGAATATCAATCCTTCACAAACTCTTCCAAAAAAATAAAAGAGGAGGAAACACTTATAGACTCTTTCTTTGAGACCAGCATTACTCTGTATACCAAAACCTGTCAAAGACCTCATGACAAAACTACACATCAGTATCCCTCATGAACACAGATGCAAAAATCCTCAACAAAATACTAGCACACTGAATCCAACATGAAGACATTTCAAGGAGGGCTATGGGGACTTTTCTTAAAAAAGCTAAGCAATTCAATCTATAGTAAATAGAATATATCAAATTGTCCCCTTTAAAAACTAGCCACTGATTAGATACTCGAAGTCATAAAGCAGCAGTGAAACTAAAAATCCAACAAACCTGGTCATAAGTTAAAGGAGGCAGATCTTCTCCACAGACTGTTTTCTGTTCTAAATAACATTTTTCTTGAAGTGTTCTGTCTCTGGCCAAGAAGAAGCCCATCCAGGCACTAGTAGTTGAGGACGTGTGCTGGCCTGCCAAGAGCAGTCCAATAAGCATGCCTGCTACTTCGTCGTCTGTCAGAGGGCGCCCATCCCTAAGGAAGGAGTCACACACAAATTTAACAGTTTGGCAGACCATTTCATGCCATCACATTTAAATAAAGGGTCCTAGTGAATAAACTTTTCAGGTGTAATAGTCTCTTGCATTTGCCCATCACAAGTGAGAATTTTTTCGCGAGGGGAAAGAGACAGACCAAAGAAATGTATGATTTTCATTACAAAAGATGTTGCTGCAGTTTGTCAGCAGGCGTTTCCCCATGCCTGGTCCTTGGGCTCCAGGAAGGCAATGGGATCCCATTAATTCGTGTCTCATCCATTTAACAAGCCCAAGGCTCATAGCTACTGATTTTGTCAACATCACTACTTTTTAACTGGACATATGTTTTAACTTTGTTTTAATGTGAAATTGCCTGCTTCAGCTTAACATGTGATCCGAACAGCTCTTACTTGTAAGTAGAATCTAGTAAAGTTTGGAGAATGTCATCAATTTTTTCTTCTGACTGTCTGCGCTTCTGGATTGCTTTATAGAAAATATTCTTGATCTCTCGATGAGCTCTGTCCCTGCGTCTGCAATTCAAAGACAAAAATGACTAAAAAATAATGTCATACTTTCTGGCATCAGATTCATTTTGAAAATAACCAGGACCTAGCTTAAGAATGACTCAAATAATTGACAAAAAACTCAGAACCAAAAGAAAAAAAGAAGTTAGACGAACCATGAGAGACTATGGACTCTGAGAAACAAACTGAGGGCTCTAGAGGGGAGAGGGGTGGGGGGATGGGTTAGCCTGGTGATGGGTATTAAAGAGGGCACGTTCTGCATGGAGCACTGGGTGTTATATGCAAACAATGAATCATGGAACATTACATCAAAAACTAATGATGTAATAATGTATGGTGATTAACATAAAAAAATGAATAAATAAAAAAAAAGAAAATCTTATACTGTTAGAAATTTCTAGCATCCTAACATATATATCCCTGATTCTTAACATACTACCTGTGTTCTAACAAAAGGTCTAAAGCAAGACTTGTGATTATTCCTTTAGAATCATTTTCCAGTTTAACAGAAAGCAGAATACTCCCTTTAAATTAACGAAATTCTAATTTTAACCAAATTAATTCTTGAAGCAGATGGAGAGTGATTCTGGTTTTTCTATAGGATTCAGGACTTGAATAAACCTAAGATTTATTTAGGATGACCTAAATCTAGGATGTAGAACATGACGACAGTATACAGGATTTGATTCTACTTTTCATCTTCTGAGACAACATGGTTTTGTAGGGGGCAAAAATACTAGGAGAGGCAGAAAACAAACTTCAGGTCCCCAAACCTTCCCTTTAAAGGAGGGTGCTCACTAGGTAACAGGTACTCTAAGTGTTTCGGAAAGTGAACTGGCCACTTTGACCTCCCGTGAGGTAGATGCTCTTAGCCTCACTTCGCAGGTAGATGCACAGTTCCACACAGCCAGAGAGCAGCGGAGCTGCGACTCCAAACCAGGCGATCTGACTGCCTAGCCCCTTCACAACTGGGCTTCCAATAAAACTGCTGCTCTGCTGAGACCCTGTGGGCAGAAGACGTTTACTGACAGGAACACAGCAGTGCCAGGAAAACGTAAGGCCTGTTTTAAGAAAGGGCATGGAATAATTCGGTTCAATCATTTGGTCTGGGTAAGGCAGAGAAAGACTGGGCTGAAAGGAAGTCAGGCATTTCGGACTTCGTCCAGGAGATAGAAAAGGTAAAAACGGGCTTGTTGCACACTTCTGGAGAACCTCTACAGGCTACGGATGAAAGCATTTTGAAAAATGCAAAGCTCCTGACAAATATAAAGTATTACGAGTTCCAGAGAATTCCAGAGAATCTCTCCTGGCTTTCCCTTTTTCTCCCCCTCTTTATCCTGTAACTATATAGAAGCAGCAGAACTAGAAGGAAAAGGGAGTACCAATTTAACTCGTCCCCATCTCTAACCTGAACGGAAATGGAATCAACAGGTAACAGAAAGCCCACTAATATGCAAGACACTAAACTATATGTCGAGTCCTATAAGCAATATTTCTTTGTATCAGATGATCCCTGACCTTAAGGAAATCACAGTATAGTTGTAAGAAAACAGAGAAAAGTAAAGAAAGGTACTTACTACTTCAAAACAAAGAAATTCACAACAGACTATAAAACAGTCAAATATTTTCAAATAAGTACCTAGAGGGGTGTATCACTTTTAGGTAGAGTCCAGAGACTTTCCTGAGTAGAAGGAATATGTGAGGTAAGTAGGTTTAAATTAGAATAGCTAGACAACAAATGACCTCTTTTATAAACTGAAACTGAGCTTAAATGAGCTCACTATATAAAGAAAACCTGTCTTGAATTCTTATAGAAGAATTGGGGCTCATAATCTCCCTAATTTGTCTGTTTTATGTTTATTTTTTATCTTGGTTAAAGCAAAGCATGCCAACACTCCAGCAATTCTACAGTTAAATAAGCAAGTATAGGGTCTTTAGCCATACCTGAAACTAGGCAAAGGGAGCCAGCCTGGCAGTAGCCAGGCTGCGTGGCTAAAACCTCCATCCAGATCTGCATACAGTTGTGCCACTTTCTCATTGAGTTGACTTCTGATTTCCTTTCCATGTAAACAATGGCTCGCTGTTAAAATTATGAGCTCAGAAAGAGCTTCAAACAAATCTAGAGGAAAAAAGATCATTCCCATTACTATTGCCAAATATTCTTTTGAAATTTTCTGCTTAGAGATATAAAAGTATTACAAAGGAAAAGTGAGAATAAAAACTCAAGAACCAACAAGATCCTGTTCATATCATCAAAAAAAGCCTACAGACACATGGATACAACAAAGAGAGGCAAGAAACTCATGATGGGAAGCACCTCTGGACAGCCAAAAGAAAGGCCACAAAGGCATCTCTAAACCTCACTAATGACTCTTCAACTTGAAAAGATAAACTGAAGATAAAAATGAATATAGTGAGGGGCGCCTGGCTGGCTCAGTTGGTAGAGCACGCGATTCTTGATCTCGGGGTCGTGAGTTCGAGCCCCGCATTGGGTATAGAGATTACTTAAAAATAAAAATTTTTTTAAAATGAATAGAGGGGTGCCTGGGTGGCTCAGTCATTAAGCATCTGCCTTTGCTTAATGACTGAGCTTAAAGACAAATGCAAAGACCACACCCAGGGTCCTGGGATCGAGTTCCACATCCGGCTCCCTGCTCAGCAGGGAGTCTGCTTCTCCCTCTCCCACTCCCCCTGCTTGTGTTCCTGCTCTTGCTGTCTCTTTCTCTGTCAAACAAATAAATAAAATCTCTAAAAAAAAAAAAAAAAATGAATAGAGTTACAGGAGTTCCAAGTCACAGTGTAACAAAAGCAGCAAAAAGGTGATTTAGTGCATATGAGGTGCTTCCCAAAGAACAGCAGTCCAAAAACTGAAGAATGGATTATTTCACAGGTCAAAAGCAGGAAGACCAGGACTAAAATTTGAGGTCTTGACTATATATAAAAGAAAACTGTAGCTAATCATCAACTGGTATATCCCAAACTAGAGACAGATACATCAGGGAAGCACATTTCGATGACATTTAAAAGTCATAAAAATTACCCAGTTAATGCCTTGTTCTTTAATTCCATGTTTACCAAATGAACTTCCAATTGTCCCTTGGCTTTCCAGTTAGATTTGCCAATGAAGTTCATCAAATTCTGGTGTTCTCAATGCTGTAACTTTGTCTGACTTGTATTTATTAAGTTGGCATTTTAGTTTGTTTATACATCAGCTTCTTGTATGATTAGAAATATATCACATCAGCTTTCGGTGGATTACAGAAACTGAAGACCACACCCAGAACATGGGGACCCACACAGAGGTCTTAATGCCCTATGAGACAGATGTTGTGTCCTGCTCTGGGGGGGCAATTTTCTCTGAAAGGAACACTTAATTGTCCAATATAAAGAATGGATTCACATAAATATCCAAAGAAGATCAAGTTATACTCATTATACTCTGTACATAATGCAAGAAAGCATATAGTTGGTGGTAGACTAAGCCTATGTATTTAAATTTACTTTTTTCATGAACTAAATCATTCCCATACAATATCAGATAGATAGGGTATTACATACAAAATTAAATCATTTAGACTTTTACTTGCTCATGGGAGTTAAAAAAGGTTATTTTATTTATTGTCTTAAAATGACCTTGCAAAAAGTCTTAATTCAGTTTATTTCAAAATTTAATGAGTTATTTTTATATTATTTGTACAAATGAGCTAAATAACATGCACATTAACTAACCCATTTTAAGGTTTTGCTAAGTGAACAGCAATAATCACTTCCTCTCAGGTCTTTTTAACTCTGTGGTTATCAAAACATATTCTTTCCATTAAATCTAAGGTGGTTTTTACATATGTTGCAGTTGGTTTTTCATTACACACACACACACACTCACGTATTCTTATATTTCTAGTCATAAAAAAAGTAGAAATACTAGGACAAACGCAAAACCAAAACAGTTTGCTTACTTTTTTCTCCACTTTCTCCCCAACTCTGAAAGTACTCCTTTGTTTCTTTCTCAATTATAGAAACGTGCTGTCTAAAGTGGGCTATGTTAAGGCCACTTTTTAACATTTTCTTCTGCTCCAAAAAAACCTTCAAAATATTAACAGTATAATACCAAGCATTAAAACACAATTTTGTTTTATCAGAAGATTCATTTGGGTTATTATATGTAACACTCAAAGAAAACAATATTTTAAAAAAAGATATTGAAAATAAAAACAGTAAAAGGATTTTTTAAAACTACACCAAACGTGGGAAACTTAGAGCATTTATATGGATCTGAAGTAACATGTAGAGATAACCTGGTATGCAGGTGCTCAACTAACGATAAATTAGGAATCCCACTGCCTTTCCTTCCTACATATGCATTTTCCCACTCCGGACCGCAGGGCTTCCCTTTCCTGTTGTCTTCTAGCATCCCAACCCAACCCAGATACCAACACAAGCCCCCAAAGGTTCATTATGCTTCCATATCATTTTTATCCCACTTCACATACTCTCCCATTCCATTCCCAAACAAGTATCATTCCTCCTCTCACTATCTTCCAGAGGTTTAATGAGAATTCAACATAGTCTGACTGAAATAAATTCACACTAAGACAACTAATGGTTTTAACCCATTGGGACATTTCTATTTTAAGAATCTGATTAGCAGTGTGAAAAAATGAAGAGATATATCTGACCAGAGGGATTTTCTAGGGTTCTTGCTTTTGGCTTCGAGGAGCCATTCATTCCCCACACCTCGCTCATCCCCAGAAATAACACTTGATGTCAACTCTTAACTGCTCCACTAGGATACTAGGGCATGTGTGGTACGATCTCCGCCAGAGCCCACACCAAGCTATTGAGCCAATGATCTCATTTGTGTTTTGCATCAATTTGCAGCACTTTAATATTTGACTTTCGGAGGGGAAAAGAAATCACACAAACTTCCAAAGCCAACAATCTTTAGCTCAAAAGAGCTCTTATGCTAGAATTTCAGGCAGGAGTAGAGGCATAGGAGGCCCTTTTGATGAAATAATGGGATTTTCTTGTTACCCACTGGAATCAATGCCCTAAGTTCATCACTGATTCTCTTTGTACAGGCCACCTTTAGAATGGCCTAGCCCGTGCCTGCAGCTATAAAGCAGAATACCCATTCTCTGTCAGTTACCCGGGCCTTTTCTTTCTAATGTCTCTTTCTTCAGATTTCTGAACCAAAGAATAAATTGTTTCTACATTCTAAATGTACAACATTACACTACTAGCTGTAACTATTATATTATAGATTTTTCTTGAAGGTAACAGGGTCACCTACTGGATTTGGCACATCATATGCAACTCCCTTCCCAAACACAGGTGTTGTCAGACGACTGTAGACATCTTCTGCATTCAGGTCCTCATTTTTACTATTAAAAAGCAGTGCAGCAGCATCACTCCCCAGAAGGTAAGTAAATGTCTTGCCCACCATGGTAAAACTAAATACAGGTCCATACTAAAGAAAGAAAAGTAGCCACAGTGATGGTACTGAAAAATACGTATCACTAAAAGAAACACTAATTTATTAATTCAGAAAACATTTTTGAAAATTAAAACATGCATAAACCTTAATGCAATTATTCACCCAGTCTTTGTCCAAATTTATAATTATTTTCATCCAGTTGCAAGTGAAATATAAACTTTTTATTCTGCTTTTTTCAATTTATACTGAAAATATTTTCTATCCTTTACACAGACATTATAATTTTAATAATTATTCTTTCATTAGTGGACATATGGGTGATATGTCAGTTCTTTACTTATTATGGATAATTCTGCAATGAGTTTCTCTGAGAATACAGATTTTTTACCCCCTTGGTTAAGGATAAACTTATAGGAGTCACCAAAGGTTATGACCTGTCCTATTGTATTTGCTATGTAAAGACATCAGAAGTTTATTTAGTTATCCAGTTTACTACTATCTCACCAACACCAAATGATTTCATTTTTAATTTTCTCTAATCTGGCTGGGTGTTAAATGCTTTACCTTGCAGTTATCTGATTATTATTAAAGACCAGGCTCTGGGGATACAACTGTGAACAAAAATACTGTCTCTGAAATGGAATATTATGCAGCCATCAAAAGGAATGAGCTCTTGCCATTTGCAACGACGTGGATGGAACTGGAGGGTATTATGCTGAGCGAAATAAGTCAAACAGAGAAAGACATGTATCATATGACCTCACTGATATGAGGAATTCTTAATCTCAGGAAACAAACTGAGGGTTGCTGGAGTGGGGGGGGTGAGGTGGGAGGGATGGGGTGACTGGGTGATGGACACTGGGGAGGGTATGTGTTCTGGTAAGCTCTGTGAATTGTGCAAGACTGTTGAATCTCAGATCTGTACCTCTGAAACAAATAATGCAATATATGTTAAGAAAGAAAAAAAGAAGAAGAAGAATGTAGCAGGAGGGGAAGAATGAAGGGGGGGAAATCGGAGGGGGAGAAGAACCATGAGAGACAATGGACTCTGAAAAACAAACTGAGGGTTCTAGAGGGGAGGGGGTTGGGAGGATGGGTTGGCCTGGTGATGGGTATTGAGGAGGGCACGTTCTGCATGGAGCACTGGGTGTTATGCACAAACAATGAATCATGGAACACTATATCTAAAACTAATGATGTAATGTATGGGGATTAACATAACAATAAAAAAATTAAAAAAAAAAAAAATACTGTCTCTGACTCATGTAGCTTAGTCTATTGAAAAAGATACAACTTAATCAAATAATCACATTAACAAATGTAAAATTGCAAATGTGATAAGTACTACAGGAAGGAAAGCAACTCTGGGAGAAGAGAACTGATAAAAGACCAAAGAGAGGAAAGGCCACCTGAGCTGAGGCTTGAAGGATGAGGAGGAGTCAGCATGGCAGCCAGGCATGCACAAAGATCCTAATGGGGGGGAGGACAAGATGAGAGCTGAGTCTGCAGGGCCTAGACCATACATAGTCTCATAAGCCATATTCAGGAAGTTTTTTCCTTACAAGCAATAGAAAGCCATAGAAGATTTTAAACTGCATGGGAGGGACACACTGATATATGCATATTTTAAAAGAAAGATCCCTCTGGCTGCTATATGGAGGGGGGAGGAACAGGAGCAGAAGGAATGTCAGAGGACCAGTTAGAGCCTATGCAGGAACCTGATGATGAAAACTTGCTACATGGTAATGATGGGGCAGTACACAGAGAAGCAGATGGATACTGAATTATTTTGGAGAGAGAATTTGCAGGCGGCAATGGATTGAGGGAGGGAAGTATCAAGAAGGAATCCTAGGCTTCTGGAAAACAGAAAAATGGTGAGAAGAGAAAACAGGACAACCAGGATTGAAGAGAGAAAAACCAAGGGTTAGCCTTCAGAAATGTTGGATTTCAGGTGCCTTTGAGACAACGCAGGAAAAATCATGTGGGACTTGGGACATCCAGGTCAGGAGCTGGAGAAGAGACCTGAGCCAGAGACATTAATTTGGCTGCAGGTTAGAGATGAGATCACCTAAGAAAGACTAAAGGCCAAGGACCAAACCTCCATGAACCCCAACAGTAAATGCCCAGGCATAAGCCCACTACTGAGTTAGAGAAAAAGCAGTCAGAGAAATAGGGGGCGGGGGGGGGGATGAAAGAAGCCACATTTAAGGAGGGAGGAGTTACCAGTGACAAATACAGCTAAGGGATCAAGTTCATTGAACTAGGACACGGAGCTCATTAGTGAAGGGTCTGACAGGCAGACTAGGGTGGACTGAAGAATAAGTAAACAGGACATGTGGAAACAGAGAGAGTACATACAGAAAACTTGCTAACGGGGGAGGAAAGTGAGAGGAGACTGAGTAAGTCAAGAGAAGCTCTGGTCTTTTTAAATGAGTGACTTTTGAAAAATTTTCAGAGAAAATGGAAAAGATCCAGTTGAAGGAAGTCACTACAGAAAAAAGAAATAATAGCATAAGGGTCCTGAGACCAAAGATGGATTGAGACTTTAACCTCCAATAGGAAGCAAAATAGTATAAAATGAACATGATAGCACCTAGTGGCCTCAGAGCACAAGATTCTGGAGCCAGACTGCCACGGTTCACATCCCAGGTCCTCCACCTGTTAGCTGTTGTGACCTTGATTGTATAGTCAGAAAGCTTAACCTCTTTGTACTTCAGTTTCCCTCATCCATAAAATGGAAATAATAGTACCTACTATTATCAAGATTAAATATATATCATTTTATCCAGGATATGTGCGTGTATATATAGATATTATAGATATATTAGAAAAGTGTGTTGGCCATAGTAAATATTACGTGTGTTTATTACTACTACTACTACTACTACTATTATTATTATTATTATTATTATTAAAAGCACAGACTTGGAAATTAGACCATGTATAAATCCTGGTTTGGCCACTAGCCAGTGGTGAGCCCAAGAACAAATTATATAACCTGTTTCTCAGTTTTATCATCTATATAATGGATATACCTGAAAGGATTTTTGTGGAGCTTCAGTCAGATAATCTACGTAAAGCACTAAGTTAGTGGCACAAAGTAAATGTTTTATAATTAGTGTAACAGGAAGAAAAGAGAATGCATGTTTGAAAGTGGGAGCATGAGAAAGTTCTCTTTGGATGGTTTTACATCTCTAAAGAGGAGACAAAGTCATCTGCTTTGATAGGAAGACTCAGAAGTTTAGAAACATGAAGGTTTGAATCATCACTGTGGGGAATGGAAAGTAGGCCAACCATACTTTGGCATAACACAATTGTTTAGCAGTGTTCAAAGTTTGTTCAGGGTAGGGGATCATGAAATTAGGAAGGAACTAATCTGGTGCAAGGAAGAAAAGAAGAAGAAAAAAAATCCCTCCAAGTCTGGGGTTTTACCAGGTAAGCAAAATGAAAAGATCCAGAGCAAGGAAATGTATGGTATTGGCCACAGTGGAACTGAAATGATGGACCACTGTCCCAAACTGGAAAACGAAGCAAAGAAAGGAGGCTAATAGATCAGGAGAAAGTAAATGGGACAATGGACTGGAAGATCTAATGAGGTCAAAGAATGGTTCTAATGGAAGTTGCTGCGGAGGCAAGAGGCAAGCCAGGAAAAGAAGTTGTGGTCTAAGACTAAAGTGTCTAAATTTATATTGTGGAGCTGAAAGAGTTAAGAGTGACAACAATTCATAGTGGGACTGTGGAATAAATGGCTGAATTGGTATCAGAAAGCTCATGAGAGAGAAGAGGGGCAAAGATCTGACTTGGCCATGGTATCTTGTGGGTCATCCAAGTGCAACTGAAGTCACAGATGTGTAGAGCAGGTTAGAAAATTCCACAGGTGACTGGTTAAGAAAAAGAAGGGTCAATCAGTATCAATCTTAACTATGATCAGTAAGTACAAAATTTAGGCTAGTCATGTCTCAGAGATCACCCAGGACACGGGAGAAGTTACGAGAGTCTCCAAGAGCCCTCCAGCTCTTAAACAGGAGTAGCTCCAATTTAATTGGTTTCCTATACTCAGGATAAGCCTAAGATTACACTATTTTTAATGTTCTGCCATTTAAAGAAAAGTTTGAAAAGCACTAATTTCTTTTCCTATAATTATTTGGAACACTTACCTTCTCATATGCATTTTCTAGGAATTCAATTGGACTTTTCCCAAATGCTATGGCATGTCCAAGGAATGGAACTGGAGAGAAAATGTATGGTGGACTTTTCTGCAAGAGAAAACAAAAAATTGGGGGTTCACATTTCATTTTGAGATATCCAGTTTAGTTTCCTGACCAAACAAATGAAATTTACCACTAATACTAAAAAGTTACCAAAAAATAAAGCATCAACAGTAACTTAAAAACAGCCAAACTGCAAGAATCTTAGGAGAGTGGCCATAGTCAAAAGAACAGAAACTCAAAACATGGTATAAGTGACTAGACAAACACAAAGGTGTTGTAATTACACATGCTGAACAATGTCCAGAATATGTCCAATATTATTTATTGGTGGGCTCTAGGCAACTTACTTAAACATTAGCAAAAAAAAAAAACCACACAGGAAAATCAAACTATATTGTCTTTACCACTACCACTCACAATTTTAGTTCCGGAATCTTGCCTAAAGAAGGTATAGAAAAAGACAAACAGTAACTTGAGGTATAGAAAGATGTGAAATGTTTAAGAAGCTACATTTATCAGGAAAGAGAACACATCTCATCCACTGATTTTATTTTTTATTTTTTAAGTAGGCTCCACACCCAGCGTGAGGCTTAAATTCACCACCCTGAGATCAAGACCTGAGCTGAGATCAAGGATCAGATGCTTAATCAACTGAACCACCCAGCGCTCCTCATCCACTGATTTTAGAGAGAGTAGATCAGCACTAGCAGGAACTCCTTCACACTCCTTGTAAAAGGTACTTTAGATGCCCCAGGTTTTAAAAACGACTTGGTCAATAGTTCATACATTCCATTGTCAGTAAAAGAGCAGTTTTAAACGCTACTTGGTGTATGAAGCTAGTGGTCAATAAAGACACTAAATTAAAGAAACTGATACTTCTTAGCATCATAAGAAGGGACAATCCAGTTACTCCCACCCTACCAAACACTCCCCGCTTCATACAGATATAAATCGCCATTAGGGGCGATACTACAGCCCACAGGATGCCCCACCAGGGCAGTCCCCAAGATGACGGCCACCAGGGCGCTCAATGCCACATCCATCAGTCTGGCCACGGCCATTAGGAGCACCAGCACTTCGGCCAGCACAGCCGTGACCGCTACAAGCACGACCCCCACCAAGACCAGACACGCGGCCACCGCCAGAATCGCTACAGACTTGAGGGCCCCCAACACCAAGGCCAGAAAGGCCAAGGAAGTCGCGACCACAAGCAGCAGAGCTGCGGCCACCTCCCCGTCCCCAGTGCGCCCGTCGCCGCCGCCCAGCTGACCACGGCTTCGGCAGCCACTCCCGCTAGCCCTTTGGCCGCCTTTGTCGTCGCCCCGCTAGCCGTTAGACCACAGTAGTCGCTGCGTCCCCCGCCCGGATCCCCCAGGGTGCACGTACCGCCCCGGCGGGCAGGGGGGCCAGGTGGCCGACTGCGAGGCGGAACAGGTAGACTAGGCCAAGCGTGAAGGCGCAGGCGATTAGCAGCATGGATAGGAGGTTGCCGCCGGTCACCCGCTCCATCGCCTGCCCCAGCACCGACCCGCCCGCCTGCAGTAAACCCAGCAACATCATCATGACCGCCGCAGCAGCCACTACAGCTCGCCGGAGACGCTGGAGGCCGAGGTCGCCGCCGCTCCTCCTAATCGATGGAGCGAGTAAAGCCGGCAGAGGGGCGTCCGGAAGCGGCCCCGGCCTCCAGGTCTCCTACTAAACCCAGTCCCACCCCCTACTCTCGGCTCCCACGCGCGCCACCCTGTGCGTCACAGAACGGGGCGGGGCCAGATGCTGGCCACGCCCTACGTAGGACTACCTACTGCCGAGGTCTCCTTACGCCAGGAGAGAGGCCCTGAAAAAGCAGGTTGCACCTATGGTACCAGTGGTACAGAGACAGAGGAGAACGAGAACTTAAGAGGGGATCACCTCCCTGAAAATCGCGGGCCGCCTGAGACTGCGTGCCCGGGGTGCACCACGACACGGCGCCGGGAAAGGGCGGGCGGAGGGATCTCAGAGCGAGGTTTGCGACGGGACGGCAGCGGCAGCGGCGCGTGAGGTGATTGCACCGCTCGCGCGTGAGGTGATCTCAGCTTATGTGGCGTCAGCCGGGCGGGTGGCTTGAGTACCGCCCCGGTGGTGTGAGCACCGCCCCCTCGCCGGGGCATGCAGGCCCGCTGCCCCTGAGCCTCTCAGGGCCCGCGTCCTGAGGCGGTGGAGAGGCAGCCAACATGGTTGGGGAAAGGGAGATTGTGAAAGACGCCGTCTGCACACGGAAGGGTGGGACGATGAGGTCAGCCCCATGCCACCCCAATTAAAAGCAGTCTGACAGGTATTAATATACGGCATAACGATAACAAAACTTGGTTGCTGTCTGGATTATACGGAAACAGGTTTTCCGAAATAAATTTGAATATTATAGGCCGTCGCGACCTATTTGAGACAACATTCCCCAAGAACGGCACTTACTCTGTCCAGAAAGATTTTAAAGCGGAAGTACAGTCCTAAAGCCACAGTCCCCTGGCCGCCCGCTCCTGCGGTCTCAAACAAGCATGTATATATAATGACCACCAAAGTAAATTCCCCTTCTGTATTACTCTCACGAGCCCCCGACCATATTCATGTATTTATTCAGTCACTGTGAAGAGCTAGGTATTGTGCTAGGTAGGCACTGGGAATACAGCAGTGGGTGACAAAACTGCAGGGCCCTCAGGGAAGGAGCAGGAGTATCTAACTGCCTGCTCAACACCTCTACCTAGATGCTTAACATTCATCTCATTGTCAGTAAATCCCGCACTGAATTTACCTCCTCCCACCCCGCTGCCATCCTGCCCCTCCTGTAATGCCCATGTAGGAAGGGCACCACTATCCACCCCATTGCCCTCCTTCTTCATTCCTCATGTTTAATCAATCACCACATCTTATAATTCCACCACCTTGAACGTTTCTCCATTCACCACTACCTTAGGTCAGATCTAATCGTTGCTTGTCTGCCTTTCCAACTCTACATCTGGTACTTGTCCATTCTTGTCCTTAATCTGGCCTCCCCACTGTTGCCATTTCTTGTATCTCTAAAGCATGTTGTAATCATCTCTGTAGGTTTCCTCTATTAGAACATGAGCTTGAGAAAAGGGATCATGTCTTAATTGTTTTCATATTCTGCCTTTATTCTAATACCTACCATAGCAGTTCTCAAATTGTGGTCCATAGCCTTCTGGGTATCCCCAAGAGCCTTTCAGAGTATCTGCAAGGTCAAAGCTCTTTATAATAATACTGCTATTTGCTTTTTCACTGCTGGAATTTGCCCTGATAGTGTAAAATCAGTAGTAAATAAAAACTTCTTGGGCCTCAGCACAAATCAAAGGCAATGACACCAAACTCCAGCAGTCATTATTCTTCACTGTCATGCACTTGCAATAGAAAAATAAAATTATCTATTTCACTTAAGAATGTCCTTGATGAAATTGTGAAAGTTAGATTTATTAAAGTTCAACCATTGAATACATGTATTTTTTAACTAGCAGATTTTTTCATGGAATAACATTTTGCCTGAAAGAATGACTGCCAAACTCTAGTCTTTCACATTTGGGTATTTGACATTTTCTTGAAAATGAAATCAGCCTGTCCTTTTAAAGAAAACCATTGACAATATTTGTTGTCAGTGATAAAATTAAAGCTTTCCAGGGCGCCTGAGTGGCTCAGTTGGTGGATTTCGGCTCAGGTCATGATCTCAGGGATATAAGGTTGAGCCCCACGTCGGGCTCCATGCCTGCTTAAGATTCTCCCTCTCCCTCTCCTCCTGACCCTTTCCTTCCCCACCCCTGACACTCTCTCCCTCTCTCTCTCCAAAAAAAAAAAAAATCAAAGCTCTCAAATAAAAATTAAGAATTTTAGAAAACATATCTACCACCGTAAACTTGACAACATACTAATTCTTGAGACTTTTCTGCAGAGGAAAATTTAGTAACAAAAGGATTTTATATAATAAAATGTGTCAACATTAGAATATTTGCATAATTCATTGAACAAGTATTTTCAAATGACCAATGCATGATGTTACAAAATCGTGTGTGGGTAAAACATTCATTCAAAGTACAAGTTAGACCAAAAGATTTTCATAGAATGTAAAAAGTTAATTGATATACCTCCAGATTCTACATTGCCACTAACTTTTAAGATACACCACTTATAAAAAAAATACCTATAATTATCTGGAAAAGTTATTAAAATATTCCTGCCTTTTCCAACTATACATCTGGGTGAAGTTTATATACTTCAACCCAAACAATGCACATGATTGAATACAGAAACACATACGAGAATTCAACTATCTTCCATCAAGCCAGGCATTAAAGGGATTTGCAAAAATCTAAAATAGTACCATGTATCTCACTATTTTTTTTTTTTTTGAGAGAGAACGAGCACAAGCAGGAGGGGGGAGGGGCAGAAGGAGAGGGAGAGAGAATCCTAAGCAGGCTCCATACCCAGCGTAGAACCCCATGGGGGGGCTCAATCTTACCACCCTGAGATCATGACCTGAGCCAAAATGAAGAGTCGGAGGCTTAACCAACTGAGCCACCCAGGTGCCCCACTCACTAATTTCTTTTATCTGAAAACATAACTATGTTCATTAAAATGCATTGTTTATGTTAACATGGGCTTGTTATTTTTAATAAACTAATATTTTTATTTCTCTACCTTAATTTGTATTACTGTAAATACGTATAGATATACACATTTTTTAAAAGTTCTGTAGGACTCTTAATAATTTATGAGATTGTGAAAGAGTCCTGAGGCCAAAAAGTTTGAAAACTGCTGACCTAGAATATGAGTTGTGGGGCTTTCAATTTTTGTTCTGTGTGGAATCACATTGCATACCATCAGTATGACCTTCGTATGAAATAGTTTTAAAACAAGACGTTTGATTCATTAAAACTCCAAGGTAGTCCTCATTATTATATAGCCATAGCTTTTGTTATTTTAATATGAGTTTTCCAAAGTGATGTTTCAGAAGCACATCATAAAATGAAAAGGGAGATTCACCATGGATTCACCCCTACTATTATCTTATTAGTTGAGTGTGGTAATTCATCTTTTTCCTATGCTGCCCATACTTTTCATCAGACCACTCTTAACGTTATTGAAATTAAATTTAATTCCTTTTTGTGAAGTGAAATGCTGGGTGATAATCAAGCATTTGTGAACAAAACCAAAGTTTTTTTGTTTAAATATAAGGTTTAAATAAGATGCTTGACTGAAAATTAGCTAGGATAATTTTGTTGGAAAATGTTTTTCTTTTTTTTTTTTTTAAGATTTTATTTATTTATTTGACACAGAGAGGAGGGGCGAGAGAGCAAGCACAAGCAGGGGGAGCAGCAGGCAGAGGGAGAAGCAGGCTCCCCTCTGAACAGGGAGCCCGATGGGGGGCTCAATCCCAGGACCCTGGGATCAGGACCGGAACCAAAGGCAGCCGCTTAACCGGCAGAGCCATCCAGGCACCCCAGAAAATGTTTTTCTTAAAAAAAAAAGAATGTTTTTCTTTCTGTAATCTTCCTCAGATATATCTGGGAGGGGGAGGAGGATTATATTAAGTGCAGTACAAACTGCAGGATTATATTAAGTACAGTACAAATTGCAGCCGTTTCTCCAGAGAGCTCTTCTCCCTCTCAGCTTGGCCTTGAGCCTCTGCTCACTTTCCCATAATTCCTCAATAAAATGCTGCTCTCTGACAGGAAGGGTGATTCCCTTAAAATCCCCAGAACCACACTTTGGACATACGACCTTACCTTTACAACTTTACTGAAGGATTGTAGATAACAAAGTAAAATTTTAAAACCCAAGAGAACTAAAACCATATGCTAAACATGACTGTTTCTAAAGTAAAAGGAAAAGAACAAAACTTTAAACATGTCATGGGGACTGGGAGTTAGTTCCCTTCATAGACACCGAACATTATCTGGTTTTCCTATCGAAAATTTACTTCCATGCTGCTCCTCACTGAAGGGGGTTTCTTTATTCTTTTTAAAGATTTATTTATGTATTTTAGAGTGAGAAAGAGAGCGAGAGCAGAGGGAGAAAGAATCTCAAGCAGGCTCCACACCCAGCGCAGAGCCTGACACAGGGCTTGAGCTCAGGACCCTGAGATCATGACCTGAGCCAAAATCAAGAGTTGGTCCCTTAACTGACTGGGCCACCCAGGCACCCCTGACGGGGTTTTCTTTAATCCCTAATGTAAAAATATCTCCATTTCAGAGAATTCTACTCCCTACCCACAGAAACTTATTTCACCCTAGGATCCACAACCGACCCACACCCAAACCCCAATCTGCCCCTCCCCAAAAGGGCAGTTCACAGGACACAATTACACAAAACATTTCCCTAGGTCTGAGTTTTTCAGTAAGAGGCAGTTAAGCAAAACTGTCTCATTGGACACATCAAGTTAAGATCCCTCAAGTTTCTACAACAGTGTGAAATGAAATGTACATCTTCATTTCTCCTGTAGTTTTGTGGTAACTTATTGGACCAAACACACACACCAAGGACAAATATTTTTCAGCTCTGGGACAATGCAAGGACAAATAAAGGAAGAGAAACATTTTCCTAAATGCAGCTAAATTCACACAGATTCCGTTGCTCTTAACAGAGATGGTACTGTATGTGATTATGCAGAGAGAAGTGGTTTTCCCATTGTGCATCCTCAGAATTTCAGACCTTGCTAATTAGCGCATTTGAAATAATCGGATTATCTATTGCTGATGGATACTTTTCAGTGACACCAAAGATCTGGCAGTAGCTTTGAGATTATATCTTTACAATAATAAGTCAGAGAAAATTATCACTATTTCCTCTTTGTTGTTTACACTTGGGTGTCATATGTAGAAACTGTTGCCTAACCCAAGGTCATGAAGATTTATGCCTATGTTCTCTTCTGTGATTTTTATAGTTTTACTTCATATGTAGGAGTTCGGTAGATTTTTAGTTAGTTTTTGTATATGGCATGAAATAGGGCTTTAAACTCATTCTTTTGCATGTGGATATTTAGTTGCCCCAGCACCATTTATTGAAAAGACTGTCCTTTCCCCATTGATTTATCCGAACACCCTTGTCAAAAATCAATTGACTGTATATGTTAGGGTTTAATTCTGGACTCTCAGTTCCGTTCCATTCATCTATATGTCTATCCTTAGCTTTTTCCTCTCAGTAATATACACACACATTCATAAATAAATGTATATTTATATAAACTTACAGCAATTTCTTTTAATGAGTGACTTCTAATTAACATGTCATAACTTCATATATGTGTGTGTGTGTATTTGTGTACTTATTTATACAAAGCTTGGGGACTTGATAAAATAACTCTTAATGCTCTTTCAGCTCTGTTAGATAAAATATGACTCTAACAATTAATTTTATGTATGTTTTTAGGTTAACAGGATTCTATCTGCTGCCATCAGAAACAAGTACCAAATCTGTGTTCTCACTACATTTGACCACTGATTTTGCAGTTAGTGCTCATGGGTTTAAAGTTTATTGTGAAGGTAAGTGATGATAATGTAAAAGGACCATTGCCCAGTTTAATGCGGTCAAACCAAAATTCTCCAGGATGGAAATGGAAGAAGAACCACACGGAAGGAAGATACAGTTCATCTTCTTATCTCAAATCTTGTTCTAAGATTCACCTTCTTATTGATTATTAATATATAATAAAATGTTAGAATTAGTGGGCTTTAATGTTTTGTCATAGTGTGCCTAGACAGAGGAAAGTCTTTCTTAGGAGAAGAGACTATGAAATCACTATAGACCTAGAGATTAACAAAAGGAAATGAAATGTGAGACTAACAGAAAACTAGGCCTGATTTGAGATTCGGGCCTCACAGACTTCACCCTATTCTCTGTGCTCTCCCTCTCAGCCAGGAAATAAACTAGTAATCTGTCTTCTTTGCAAGTTAGAACCAAGAGAAAAAAGTCCAGTAAGAGATGAGAGTTGACATCTTCCATTCCAAATCAGCCTTTTCAGTCCCGCAGATCCATAATCCTTTAACCACGGAGAGGAAAGCTAAAAAGCTCTTGAGACAGTTTTTATTTGGAAGTTTGGTACAAAGTCATTTGGCATCAAAACATGACCTAAATTGATTAGAGGACATTTATAATCTTTATTTATCCCATGTAGTGTGGGTAGTCATATGTTTCACCACGGAAATATTGTTTGATAATAGGGTCGTACTCTGGGTTCTGCTGAGAGTGTTAAAAACATACAGAATCTGCATGTCTTTCATTTTTAAAATGTGAAAAAATTCTGATGGCAAAAATATTCTGAGGATTTCAGATACAGATCATGCACTTGTAATTTCTTCTCTATGTGATTTGACAATAAATTTCTCAATTTATTCCCTAGTTTCAAAAAGAGCCTCTTCCTTACCCGTAGGAATATCATACCAGATTTCAACTCATCTCCCCAGGACTATATTACCAGAATGCATCACATCAGGTCTGATATCATCTTAAGAAACACACAACTATTACAGAAGGGGTGGTTATTTTCTAAAGCACATAATTCAAAGTATGAGGGGTTTTTTTGGCTGAAACAACAGAATTTAATATTCTCACAGTTCTGGCTAGAATTCCCAGATCAAGGTGTTAGCTGATTGAGTTCCTGGCAAGAGCTCTCTTTCTGGCTTATGGATTGCGTTCTCACTGTGTCCTCACATGGTTGAGAGAACTCATGTGTCTCTTCCTTTTCTTATAAGGGCACCAGCCCTGTTGGATTAGGACTCCTCCCTTATGACCTCATTTTACCTTTATCAGCTTCTTACTGGCCCTCTTTCCAAATATAATCACATTGAGGTTAAAGGCTTCAACATATTAATTTTTTCTTGAATCCTGTACCTTTGTAGTAAGTTTGAAGTTGGGAAATATGAGTTTTCCAACTTGGTTATTAATTTTCAGGCTTGTTTTGACTTTTCTGGGTCCCTCATTTTTATATGAATTTTAGGATCAGCTTATCAATTTCTACAAAAAGCCAGCTGTGCTTTTGATAGAGATTACATTGAATCTATGGATCAGTTTGGGGAGTATTGCCATCTTAACAACATTAAGTCTTACAATCCATGAACATAGATGCCTTTCCATTTATTTAGGTCTTCTTTAATTTCTTTGAGTGATGTAAAGTGTTCTGTTTTCAAGCCTTCCACTTCTTTTGTTAAATGTATTTATAAGTGTTTTATTTATTTTTTTTAATGTTATACATAGTGTTATACATGGGATAATTTTCTTAATTGCATTTTCAGATTGTTCACTATAACTGTATAGAAATACAGTTACTTTTTGTAAATTGATCTTGTATCCTCCTAGCTTGCTGAACTCATTTACTAGTTCTAATAGGTTTTTAATAGTTCATCAAGATTTTCTGTATATAAGATTATGTCATCTGCAAATGTAGTTTTATTTTTTCCTTTCCACTATGATTTCTTTTATTCTTTTTCTTACCTAATTGCCATGGCTTGAAACTCCAGCACAGTGTTGAATAGAAGTGGTAAGAACAGACATCCTTATCTTGTTCCTGAAACTAAGAGGAAAACATTCAGTGTTTCACCACTAAGTATGATACTAGCTGTGAGGTTTTTTGTAGATACCCTTTTTCAGATTGAGTTAGTTCCCTTCTAGTTTTAGTTTGCTGAGTATTTTTATCTTGCAGGAGTATTGCATTTTTTTCAAATGCCTTTTCTGTGTCTGCTGAGATCATGTGGTTTTTGTCCTTATTGATATGTCATATTACATTGATTGATTATCATTTGTTGAACCAACCTTGCATTCCTGGAATAAATCCCACCTGGCCATGGTATATAATTCTGTTTGTATGTTGCTGGGTTTGGTTTACTTGTATTTTGATGAGGATCTCTGCATCTATATTCGTAAGGGATATTGATCTGCCCTTTCTTGGGATGTCTTTGTTTGGTTTTGTTATCAAGATAATACTGGCCTCGGGGCGCCTGGGTGGCTCAGTCGTTAAGCGTCTGCCTTCGGCTCAGGTCATGATCCCAGCGTCCTGGGATCGAGCCCCACGTCCAGCTCCCTGCTCCGCAGGAAGCCTGCTTCTCCTTCTCCCACTCCCCCTGCTTGTGTTCCCTCACTCACTGTGTCTCTCTCTGTCAAATAAATAAATAAAATCTTTAAAAAAAAAAAAAGATAATACTGGCCTCATAGAGGATATTTGGATCTAATAATTTGGCCTGCTGTTTTTTGTTTTGATTGTTGTAGGCTGTCTATGCTGAGGATCAGCCTGAGGTTTAAAATTAATGTCTTTTCTGAGCCTTTCCCTGGGCATATGTGCTCACTTTCTAAATTTCCTAGTATATGCAGTTGTTTGTTTTTAATGTCTGGCTCCCAAAAGAGGAAAAAGAGAAAAATGAAGGGAGGAGGGAAGTGTACCAGGCCTTTAAATCCCAGGGAAGTCGTTTCAGCCAGAGGGGGAGGGGCTTGCAACGATTGGGGGAGGTGCAACAATGGCCACCCATTTTTTGTCTGCACCTCTCTGTTTAAAAGCAGCAAGCCAGGGTGCCTGGGTGGCTCAGTTGGTTCGGCATCTGACTCTTGGTTTCAGCTTGGGTCCTGATCTCAGGGTCATGAGATAGGGCCCCATGTCAGGCTCCAGGAGCCTGCTTAAGATTATCTCTCTCCCTCTCCCCCTCCCCTGCTCTCTCTCTTAAAAAAGAAAAAAAAAAGCAGAAATCAGCAAGAAGAGCTCAGATATCTGATGTTTGGAGGACAGGGTCCTTTTCCTGCCCCCCGGCTCCTGCAGGTCTGGTGCAGGCTGCTCCAGGAGCATGTGCACAACTGCCAGTCAGGGCATTGGGATGGGGAATGGTAAATACATGGGTTACTTTATTTTATTTTTATTTTTATTTTGGTATAGTTAACATAGAATATTATATTAGTTAAGTACAACATAGTGATTCAACAATTCTATATATTATTCAGTGCTCATCAAGATAAGTATACTGTTAATCCCCTTCACCTATTTCACCCATGCCCCCACCCACCTCCCTTCTGATAACCATCAGTTTGTTTTCTATAGTTAAGAGTCTGTTTTTTGGTTCGTCCCTTTTTTTCTCTTCAGTTGTTTGGTTTCTTAAATTCCACATATGAGTAAAATCATTTGGTATTTGTCTTTCTCTGACAGACTTATTTCACTTAGCATTATACCCTCTAGATCCATCCTTGTTGTTTTAAATGGCAAGATTTCATTCTTTTTTATTGCTGAGTAAAATTCCATTATAGATAGAGAGATAGGTATAGAGATACACACATACATATATACTACTTCATCTGTTCATCTAGTGATGGACACTTGTGCTGCTTCCATAATTTGGCTATTGTAAATAATGCTGCCATAAACATAGGGGCGCATATATCCTTCCAAGTTAGTGTTTTTATATTTTGAGGGTAAAAACCCAGGAGTGCAATCACTGGATTGAATTACTGGATCATATGGTAATTCTATTTTCCAATTTTTTTAAGGAATCCTGTTTTCTACAGTGACTCTACCAGTTTGCGTTCCCATCAAAAGTGCATGAGGGTTCTTTTTTCTCCGTATCCTTGCCAACAGTTGTTGTTTCTTGTGTTTTTTATTTTAGCCATTCTGACAGGTATAAAGTGATATCTCATTGTGGTTTTGATTTGCGTTTCCCTAATGAATAGTGATGTTGAGCACCATTTCATGTGTCTGTTGGCCATCTGTATGTCTTTGGAGAAATGTGTGTTCATGTCTTCTGCCCATTTTTTAATTGGATTGTTTGTTTGCTGTTGAGTTATATAAGTTCTTTATAGATTTTGAATACTAAACTTTTATTGAATATGTCATTTGCAAATATATTCTCCCATTCAGTAGGTTGTCTTTTAGTTTTGTTGATTATTTCCTTCACTGTGCAAAAACTTTTTATTTTGATGTAGTTCCATTAGTTTATTTTTGCTTTCATTTCCCTTGCCTCAGGAGACATATCTCGAAAAATGTTGCTATGGCCAATGTCAGAGAAGTTACTACCTGTGCTCTCAGATTTTTATGATTTCAAGTCTCACATTTAGGTCTTTAAGCCATTTTGAGTTTATTTTTGTGTATGGTGTAAGAAAGTGGTCCAGTTTCATTCTTTTGCATCTAGCTGTCCAGTTTCCCAATACCATTTGTTGAAGAGACTGTCTTTTTCCCATTAGATATTGCCTCCTTTCTCAAAGGTTAATTGACCATATAATTATGGGTTTATATCTGGGCTCTCTATTCTGTTCTGATAATCTATCTGTCTGTTTTTGTGCCACTACCATACTATTTTGATCACTACAGCTTTGTAGTATATCTTGAAATCTGGGATTGGGACACCTCCAGTTCTGTTTATCTTTTTTGAGATTGTTTTGGTTACTTGGGGTCTTTTATGGTTCTATACAAATCTTAGGTTTGTTCTAGTTCTGTGAAAAATGCTGTTGGTATTTTGATAGGGATTGCATTAAATCTGTAGATTGCTTTGGGTAATATGGACATTTTAACAATATTGCTTCTTCAAATCCATGATCATGGAATATCTTTCCATTTGTGTGATCTTCAGTTTCTTTCATCACTGTTTTACAGTTGGTCTTTTCACCTCCTTGGTTAATTTTATTCCTAGGTATTTTGTTATTTTTGGTACAATTGTAAATGGGATCATTTTCTTTTGGGGGGATAGTTTTCTATTATATGTGCTGCTGAAGCAAGCACTGGGGGGATTGTTTTCTTAATTTCTCTTTCTACTGATTCATTATTAGTGTATAGGAATGCAAAGGATTTCTGTATGTTGATTTTGTGTCCTGCAACTTAATTCATTTATCAGTTTTAGTAGTTTTTTGGTGGAGTCTTTAGGATTTTCTATATAAAATATCATGTCATCTGCAAATAGTGAAAGTTTTACTTCTTCCTTACCAATCTGGATGCCCTTTATTTCTTTTTCTTGTCTAATTGCTGTGGCTAGGACTTCCTAGTACTATGTTGAATAAAAGTGGTGAGAGTGGACATCCTTGCCTTGTTTCTGATCTTAGGGGAAAAGCTCTGTTTTTCACCATTGAGTGTGATGTTAGCTATGGATTTTTCATATATGGCCTTTATTATGTGGAGGTATGTTTTCTCTAAACCTACTTTGGTAAAGGTTTTTATCATGAATGGATGTTGTACTTTGTCACATGCTTTTTCTGCATCTACTGAAATGATCATATGATTTTTATTCTTTCTCATTGATGTGACGTATCACATTGATTGATTTAATACTCTGGTTTCTCTCCAGATCGTATAAATCTTTCGCCTTTTATATTGATTGATTTACAAATATTGAATCACCCTCACATCCCAGGAATAAATCCCACTTGATAGTGGTGAACGTATTATCGGATTTGATTTGCTAGGGATTTTTGCATCTATATTCATCAGAAATATTGGCCTATAGTTCTGGTTTTTTGAAGTGTCTTTATCTGGTTTTGGTATCAGGGTAATGCTGGCCTCAGTACATAGGTTAGTATTATTATAAATTTGGTTTGTGACTCTACTTTTTGTTTTCTACATTATTTAAGAGATTAATACATTTTTAAGAAATTAGTCTAAAAACTAGTATTATTGTAAATTTGGTTTGTAACTCTACATTCTGTTTTCTAGATTAATGCTTTAAAAGAATTATTAGTTTATGTTTTGGGGCACATATTGTGTAAATATGTAATTTTGTGACATAACAACCAAAAGGGGCAGGGATAGAGCTCTAAAGGAGCAGAGTTTTTGCATGTTATTGAACTTAAGCTGGTATAAATGGAAATTAGAGTGTTACAACTTTAGCATGTTAAATGTAATCCCCATAGTAACCATGAAGAAAAAAAATAGCTATGGAACATGAAAGTAAATAAAGGGAATTTAAACATTTCACTGCAAAAAAAAATCAGCTAAACACAAAAGAAGACTGTAAGGCAGGAAATAAGGGTCAGAAATGCTCTAAGGCATATAGAAAACAAATAGCAAAATGATAGAAGTTAAATGTCCCATCAATGATTATTTTAACTGTAAATGAATAAGCCAGTCACAAAAACATAAATACTTTGTGATTCCACTTATATGAAGTACTTAGTGTAATCAGAATCATAAAGACAGAAAGAATGGTGGATGTCAGGGGCTAGGGGGGAGGGGGAATGGGGAATATTATTTAATGAGTTTCAGTTTTATAAGATGAAAGTCATGGAGATGATAGTGATGATCACACAACATTGTTCAGCATATTTAACAGCATTGCACTGTATATTTAAAAATGGTTGAGATAGTAAATTTTGCTATGTGTACTTGCCCAACATTTTTAGACTACAGTTGACCTTTGAATAACATGGGTTTGAACTGCATGGGTCTACTTACATGTGGATTTTTTTTATAAATACAGTATAATACTGAAAATGTATTTTCCTTATGATTTTCTTAATAACATTTTCTTTTCTCTTAGCTTACTTTATTGTAAGAATACAGTATATAATACATATAACATACAAAATATGCATTAATCGACTATGTTATTGGTAAGGCTTCTGCTCAACAGTAGGCTATTAGTAGTTAAGTTTTTGGGAAGTCAAAAAGTTATATACACATTTTCAACTGTGGGTCGGCTGCACTTTATTACTGTATTTCATAATGGAATATTAATGGATGGAATAGCTACCCAAATAAAACTATGAAGACCATATAGGAAAATGGGGAAATATGATAAAAATTTTAATATATATTAATAGTTGCTAATTATAAAAACATATGTGCTAAACACTGTTTTGATTTTTTTTGCATTTAATACGTTATATACAGTAAATCCTCATTATAGCACAACACCTTAGGAATTTTTTTTTATCAGAAGGGAAAAATCAAGGCACAGATTGACTTTCACAAGACCAAGTAGCTAATTAGGGGCAAAGCCAGGATGCAAAATTGTTTGGTTCCAAAGCCCAGTATATTTACTGCACTGCTATTATATAAAACAAACTATGTGCGTATGGTTATAAACACCAAGGTAAAAGATAACTTGCAAACATTAAATTGGCTGTGTTAAGAGAATAGGATTATGTGACTTCTTTTTTACTCTTTTTGTAACAAATACTCATTGGGAAAAAGGTGGAAAGTACAAATAAGCAAAAAATTAAATAAATAAAAGTTAAGTGTTATCTCAGTCCCCCCAGATTTAATCACTATTATGTTGTTTCCTGTTTAAAAACTTATTTTACTGTTGTTTCACCATGTTTTCAAATTAAAATATAATAAAATAGAGGTATAGTACACATGATAATAATCCAAGGTACACTGTGGAAAATTCAGCTACGATTTCTTCATAGGGCATAATAGTCGTAAAGATTAACAGGGCTTAAAATGTTTAAATGTTAAATGGAACTCTATTAATAGCTGCTATTGATTAAGTATCTTCCATATACTAAACACTTTTCTTTTGGTGACTTATATAGAAAATTCAGCCTTCTCTCAGTTTTTCTAATTCTTCCTTTAACTCTACCAATAAGGAGGAATGCTAATATAAATGAAGGTAAGGTAAGGGTATTTATTGCATCATAGAACCCTTACAAATTTCTGTTTCTTTTCCACAACTTTGGCACTAGGACAGTCCTGCATCTGCCCTATGCCCTATGCCATCTGCCCTAAGTCTATGGTTAGGGTAGGGTAACTGTTAGAACAAAACACCCCAAAACCTCAGACCCTCACTAAGAGTTTATTTCTCACTTATTCAGCAGTGCAAAATAGCTATGCCTAGTTGAGGGGCTGTCTTCTGAGTTGAGACTCAGGGAGCGAGACTCCCTAGTTTTGTGGGTCTACCACGCCCAGGACCTCCAGCCAGACAGGGAATGGAATGTCTATTTAGGAGCTAGGTCTGAAAGCAACTTACATCATTTCTGCCTACATTTCATTCAGAGAAGTCAATCACAGGAGCCCTATATAATCACAAGGGAAGCTTGGAAATGTAGTCTGGTAGGATGCCAAGAAGGAAAAGAAAATGGGGTTTGTTGTAGAGGTAGCAGGAGCAGTTACCACATATGCCCTAACCTGGCCTGGGGTGAGTGGATGGATTATGCTATGTTCTAGGCTTTAGCATGAACAATTTCCTTTTGCTGGTATTTAAATTTTTCTTTCTTTATCATCAGCATTGTGAAAATAAGGTTAGGGATTAAAAGATACTCACCTGTTTTGGTTATAATCCACTAAGATATATCCGTACAAACCAAACTAATTGGACTCCTTTTCTAGAATACCATATACAAAGAAAAAAATCAACTCTTTTTTTATGAGCTGCCAACAGGCATCTTATGTCACAGAGAAGAGCCTGAGAAAATGAAGCTAAAACATAGAATCTGAGACAGGAGAAATGCAAAGCATCCTGATTCTGCTCAGTTTCTGAATGTAGTTGTGAAACAAAAGCAGAAAGCCCTCATTCTTTAGGAAAAAAATATTAATATTAACTTCCTCTTTAAGAATGGAAATTAGCTTTTTATCAGTAAAATTTGTTAGCTAGATAGAAAGCCAAAGAAATGCATTTTTGTTTTGACAACCTACTTTTCACAAGATAAAAATTTTCTTTGTGCAACTAAGTTACTAGTTTACTTTTCTGTTACACAAATGAAACCTTTAATTGATTTCATTGCTTCAAATGTTTGTGAAAATTTGTTTAGCTAAATCAGAAAAGTCACACAATAACAATTGTGAAAATAAGATAAGGTTTTGAATTGTATGTTTATGTAAATTATTCAACAGTAAGCCTCCTAAGCTATTTTTAAAGATGCATTGTATTCACTGACTCTAGAAACTACAGTTTTAACTATTCTCTTCTCCTCCTACTACAGCAGAATTTTATTTATTTATTTATTTTAAGATTTTATTTATTTGTTTGACAGAGAGAGAGAGAAAGTAAGAGAGGGAACACAAGCAGTTAGAGTGGGAGAGGGAGAAGCAGGCTTCCTGCTGAGCAGGGGGCCCGATGCGGGGCTCGATGCAGGGCTCGATCCCAGGACCCTGGGATCATGACCTGAGCCGAAGACAGACGCTTAATGGACTGAGCCACTCAGGCACCCCTACAGTAGAATTTTAATAAAATGATTTTAAACAGTTTTTGCCTCCAGAACCCAAACACAATGCAGTGTTTTCTTCCTCACAGTTAACAGAAAACTAGTTTTTCACCTGGGTCTTCTCTGGCTTCAGTTACATAAGCAGGAGTTTTTTTGTTTTTGGTTTTGGTTTTTTTTTTAGCTTAACTAGATAAAGTTTCTATCTTTTGCAATGGAAAGAGTTTTGACAAAACAGTGTTTGCTTGATGTCTAGGAACCCTTATCCACTGTTGGTGGGAGTGCAAACTGGTGTAGCCACTGTGGAAAACAGCATGGAGTTTCCTCAAAAAGTTAAAAATGGAACTACCCTATGATCCAGTAATCACACTACTGAGTATTTACCCAGAAAATACAAAAACATTAATTCAAAGGGATGCATGCACCCCTATGTTTATGGCAGTATTATTTACAGTAGCCAAATTATGGAAGCAGCCCAAGTGTCCACCAATAGATGAATGGATAAAGAAGATGTGGTATATATTAACTACTTTTTTGACTTTTGTTATTTTCAACTTCAGTGGTTTACTGACCTTGGCTCTGCTTTATGCTTAACAGAGCTATCCCATTCCTCATGGAGAAACAATAGGGATAGTACATTCATTTCAGCTTCTAAGCTGGCATCTAAAATGAAATTGCTCTGCTTTGTAACTCCAATGCAAGGTACTAATGACGTTATTACCTATAAATCTTGGGTTGTATAAAGGCATTGTATAACAAAGAATTTTTAAATGGAATCATTACTTTTTAAAAATTATTAACATAATTACAAGGTAACAGAACGAGTATACAAAATAGTGTCTCTGATATTTTATTATGATAACATTTAAGTGGTAGCCATAAATTGTCATTATCTCTTAGGAGTGCATGAAAAGACACATGACATGCAATTCTCTTGTATCCAGTTTCAATTATATAAGTACCTCATAAATTTTCAGTTTTTATTATGGGTACACTGTTCAAAATTTAATTGCACATGTAAAAAGTTTTAAAGCTGTTATTTTGTCCATAATTTCATATGCTCCTATCATAGTTAGTGCCCGAGTTAGTTGGTCTCCTAAAGCAGCAGTAGTAAGTGACAAGTTGTTACTTTCCATTTTCCACCTATCAAGTGCTTGGCGGACTCTCTCATTTAATGAAACAGTGCTGAAAATTTTAAAGATAATATTATTTTAATCACCAATTAAGAACATTTAGGTTACTTAAATATTATATACCTACGTTTTCAAATCAATTTACCAGGTTGAAGTGAAGATTAAATTATTGGTGAAGATTGTTCATATAAAATTAGCACAGAGCTTGGCAAATGCCAACCCTTGTTTCCTTGTAGAAAATCAATTCAATCAACATTCAGTTCTAAGAGAGATTTACTCAAGATCTCACAACAATTGTGGGTTATTTATCCTAAGGCAGTATATTACTGCTACAGTACTGCGTACTTTATTACTTGATCTCATGACAACTCTCTTAGGTAAGTATATCCATTTTACCAGTGGAGAAATTGAAGTACCTATAGGTTAAGGGACTTATCCAAGGTCACAAAACTAGTTGTAATTTAAAGCCAGACAGTCTGCCATGAGGGCTCTTACTCTTAACTACATTGCCCACATGGTTCTCAAATATCTAATAAACTAACATCAGTCTTTTACAGCAAATTAGAATTCATGTTAATCTGATGTTTCAAAACCTTATAATATCAAAGTAATATAAATCAGAACATAAGAATAAGCTTATACTGCATGTTGTTCTTCATACATACCTCTTTGCAGACATATCTGTTTCTGAGATGACCAGGTTTAATTTTTGACACAAAAATTTAAAACTTGTTTCAGTGATGTTATTGGCAACTATGTTGAAGATCTTCTCTAGGATTTTCTCTACATTTGAACATAAAAAAAATTTAAGTCCTTTCTTTTGAAAAACATACTCTATTTTGAGTTATTATTTTATCTGAGTCCCTTACTTCTGTGCTCCTATCAAATGTCTATGTCAAGTAAAATTGAAAAGTAAGATGCAGACCTAATATACAAACTGAAATTTGAACGATTTGTTCTATTTCTTCCAAAATCTGAATAATCAACATGTAATGGCCGTTTAAAAGTATATCATAAGCGACTACAAAATGATTTTCAAAAACTTTCTTTAATTCTTTGAGGATTTGAAATGAATTTAACTCCTCCTTTGATTCAAGCTTTTTAATGGGCTTCTTTATGTACCATCTTAAAAAAATCAAGTTTACATCTACTATAAATATAGTGTATATGTGTATATTTTATATTCAAATCACTTTAATAGAGTGCTGGCTTAGATATAAGTAGAGAGTTTTTAGTTTTTTTGGTTTTTGTTTTTTTAAAAAGTTTCCAGCTAACTTGGACTAGATCTATTTTTTGTTATTGATTAAGGTACTTTGGGAATTTTTAAGAACTAGCAATCTCCCACCCCCCTGTAATCATCTCAGTCCCTCAGGCTAGATTATATGCTAATGATATAAATGAAAGTCCAATATCCTAAGCAAAATTTTAAGGAAGGAACCCCATGTTCTTTGCTAATTGGAGAATAAATGTATCTCCCATGATGACTTCCTTCCCCTCTCTCTGCGTACCTGCAGTACGAAGGCCCCTTGGGTATAAAGAAAGGATATAAATGGCTAGGGTTCTCTCATTTTTGCCGACTTTGATCTGTTGCCACTTCTCTAAAGTCTCTTCCTGCTTTTTTTTTTTTAATTTTCTTTATTTGCCAGAGAGAGAGAAAGAGCACAAGCAGGGGGAACAACAGGTAGAGAGAGAGGAGAAGCAGGCTCCCCGCTGAGCAAGGAGCCCGACGTGGGACTCGATTCCAGACACTTAACCATAAAGTCTCTTCCTGTTACCTAATAGTAATACTTTATGGATTCTTGGAAACTTCTAAAAACTTTATTTGATAGAAGTAGGTATCACAGGAGTGCCTGGGTGGCTCAGTCGGTTAAGCGTCTTCCTTCAGCTCAGGTCATGATCCCAGGGTCCTGGGATCAAGCCCCACGTTGGGCTCCCCACTCAGTGAGAAGCCTGTTTCTCCCTCTCTTTGCTGCTCCCCCTGCTTGTACTCTCTCTCTGTCAAATAAATAAATAAAATCTTAAAAAAAAAAGTAGTTATCATAAAATATTCCTTTTTAATGATAATGAGCAGAACCAACTTACATAGCAAGTTAGAAAAAACAGCTACTGTGACTTTTAATTTTATCTCTTAGGTTCCTTCCATCAGTGAGGCCCAAGTCTTAGAGAAATTTTTAACTGGTAGCCATGCATGGATGTATATTGTGACTTAAAGAGAACTGTACATTTTTAGTGACCATCTCACTAGATTATGAGATTATGCTGATATAAGCTCCTGATTACAGACAGGGAACATAATAGAATGATATGGAGGGATGGTTTTGTATATTTCCCCAAATCTGGATCCATACTTAATAAATTGACTTAATACTTTATAAGTACTCATTGAATTGGAGGACCAGACTCTGGATCCAGTCTAAGGATTGACAGTGAGAAGCAAAGTCAGAGTCCCGGGAAAAAGCTTAGTTGTTCAGAACTTAGCCCCAAGGAAAGAATTGGACAGTGAAATTTCCCTGCCAGAGGTTTGGAGAAACCAATCTCCATCTGGTCCAGTGGAAGGATATTTAAAGAAAATGGGGCGCCTGGGTGGCTCAGTTGGTTAAGCGACTGCCTTCGGCTCAGGTCATGATCCTGGAGTCCCGGGATCGAGTCCCACATCAGGCTCCCTGCTCAGCAGGGAGTCTGCTTCTCCCTCTGACCCTCCTCCCTCTCATGCTCTCTGTCTCTCATTGTCTCTCTCACAAATAAATAAAATCTTAAAAAAAAAAAAAAAAAAATGGACCTGTTATCTGAAACAATCAGGGACAACCAAAGGAATGCTTAAGGACGAAGAATGAAGACTACCCATGACTGCAGACAGGTGATCATAGTGGGCCAAAAGCTGATTGGCTTCATTGGAAAAGGTCTAAGTACTTTCTTCAAGGCCAGATGAGAGTTTTAGAACAACTACATGTGGTGATACAGATCAGAACCCATGAAGAAGTTTTTGTGTGGAATGTCTAAGTCTGGGCACAACCATGATGAAAAACCTGTGGAAGGGTATTGAGGCCAATAGGTGGATAACAGGCTACTCCTCCACTTGGGTTTGCCTGTTTTCAGTGGTTTAGTTTGTGTGGACCCAGATTAAATAATCTGAATTATCAAAATAAAGTCCTAACCCTCAGAAAAGGGAAGATGATAAATATTTTAATGCCTCTGCCAGATTGAAAACCTCTATAAAGCATACTATCTTTTAATTTATAAATGATACTAGAAAATGACTTATAAGCTAGTAGGTCACTTTCTCATCACCTACCATCTCTTTGATCTGCCCTCTGTAGATAGTGTGCAATAGTATACAATTGTTTTCCTTTACAGATTTCCATTGGAGGTCTCAGCAAAGGGTTATCATCAAAATTTATCTCCTTCAGTGAAAAAAGGTTGTGGATACCATTAGGCAGAACTGTCAGATTATTTCCTAGTAGAAAAGAAGTTATAATTGAATTACACCTTTCTGTATAAAGAAAAATCTGAAGATAAATAACAACTACTTATGGGGCATTTACTGTGTCTCGCTGGCAACATACCAGATACACCAAATATAAATTCTTATCATTGTTTCCTTGCTAGGAGTGAAAAGAAGGAAGTATAGAAACAGAGCTGTGGTTCTTTTCTCTCAGAGGATGGCAAAATGAGATAGGAAGCTGTTCTCTTATAGTACAGGAAAGGACTTTGTGATGGTAATCTTCTAAATAAACTTTTTATTTAAAATAATTTCAGATGTACAGCAAGTTGCAGAAATTGTAGAGAATTCCTGTATATTCCTCATCCAGTTTTAGTTTCACCTGATGTTACCATCTCACATTATTGTATTACATTTGTCAAAACTAAGAAACATTGGCACATTACTATTAAATAAACTTCAGACAATTTTGGATTTCATTAGTTTTTTCCCTATCAGTATCCTTTTTCTGTTCTAGAATCCATTCCAGGATAACACACTGCATACAGTTACGTCTTCTTTGTCTCCTCTGGTCTGAGACAGTTGCTCAGTCTTTCCTTGTTTTTCATGATCTTGACAGTTGAGTAGTACTGATTAGGTATTTTTATAGAATATTCCTTAATTTGAGTTTATCTGATATATTTTCTCATAATTAGACTGGGATTTTGGGTTTCTGGAAAGAATACCACAGAGATGAAGAACTCTCATCACATCACAGCAGGGGTACCTGATACCCATATGACTTTACTAGCAATGTTAAGCTTGATCCCTTGGCTAAAACAGTGTCTTGCCAGGTTTCTCTGATATAATGTTTTGATTTTTTCTTGTCCATACTCTATATTTTTTGGAACTGAGTTACAAGGTCTAGTCCACCCTCAAGGAGTGGGAGTTAAACTCTACTTCCCTAAAGTGTAATGTTTTCAAGACACCTTAATCCAATATAAACTGAAGGTAAAAAGTAAAACTGTGGTGACTAACAAGGTAAGACTTCATAATCATTTAGAAAGGAACTGACCTATAAGTTTGCCTTTCTATTATTTATACATTTTTGGTTATATTATTTATAGTCATAAAGGAACCTGGTTCATTTCAGTGAAGAGTGGCATTCAGAAACCAAGATCAGGATACTAGTTTTGCTCATTGCTTCTGGGAGTGTGTACGTGTATATATATATAGGTATGTATATACATACCTATATATATATAAGGGGTTTTATAATGTACATTATAAGCTCATAATTATAAATATATATGTGTTAATGCATCTGTATACACAACATATAGTATTTAGGGTCTGGCTTATTTCATTCAGCATAATGCATTTGAGATTTATTGGTGTTTAATGACATCAATAGTTTGTTCCTTTTTATTAATGAGAAATATTCCATTATATGGATGTACATACATCATCCATTCGCTAACTAAAGGACATTTTGAATGATTCCACTTTTTGGTGATTATGAATAAAACCACTCTATATATTTGCACTCAGTTTTTTTATTGAATATACATTTACATTTCACTTGAAATGAAAGTGTAGTTGGAGTGGGATTGGTGGGTTGTATGGTAAATATACATATAACTTTATAAGAAATTATGAAACTGTTTTCCAGAGTGTGTATCATTTTGCATTCCTACCATCAATGTATCAGAGTTGCAGTTATAGCTCTTGGTATTGTCAGATTTTAATTTTAGTTATTCTAAGAGAAAGATTTCATTGTAGCAGCTCTTTCTGCCCACAGATCCTGTCCCCATGCTTTAATAAAGGCTCCTTTTTGCATGCACACATACAAAAAAATCTCATTGTAGATTTAATTTGCATTTCTCTCATGACTAATGACTTGAGTATATTTCCTTGTGCTTATTTGCCATTCATATACATTCTTTGTAAAGTATCTGTTCAAAATTTATGCCAATTTTTATTGAGGCAACTGTTTAATATTGACTTTTGAGAATTATTTTTTATGTATTCAGCAAATATTTTCTTCTGGTCTGTGGCTTTTCATTCTTTTAACAACACCTTTTGAAGGGCAGAGGTTTAACTTTGATGAAGTCCAATTAATTTTTTTGTGGATTGTGATTTTGGTGTTGTATCTAAGAAATCTTTGCCAAGGTTACAAATATTTTCTTCTATGTTTTTATCTAGCAGTTTTATAGTTTTAGCTTTTACATTTAGGTCTGTGATTCATTTTCAGTTGGCTTTTTATATGGTATGTGGTATGGATCAAAGTTTTTTTTTTTTTTTTTTTTTTAATGTTGCAGTTTGTTTTGTTTTTTGGCTTGTGGCCATCTGGTTGCCCTAGCACCATTTGTTGAAAACACTACCTTCTTGGGATGCTTGGGTGGCTCAGTCCATTAAGCGTCTGCCTTCTGCTCAGGTCATGATCCCAGGATTCTGGGATTGAGCCCCAAGTCGGGTGCTGCACTCACAGGAAGCCTGCTTCTCCCTCTACCTGCTGCTTGTGCATGCTCTCTCTCTCTCTCTCTCTGGCAAATAAATAAAATCTTAAAAAAAAAAAAAAGAAAGAAAGAAAGTACTACCTTCTCCATTGAATTACATTCACATATTTGTCAAAAATCAATTGGCCATATATGCATGGGTCTGTTTCTACACTCTCTATTCCATTGATCTATGTCTGTCATTTTGCCAATTGTACACTGTCTTTACTACCATAGCCTTTCATAAGGCTTAAAAATCAGGTTGTATGAATCCTTCAACTTTGTTCTTTTTTCAAAATAATTTTAACTAGGGGCGCCTGGGTGGCTCAGTCGTTAAGCATCTGCTTTCGGCTCAGGTCATGATCCCAGGGTCCTGGGATCAAGCCCCACATCGGGCTCCCTGCTCAGTGAGATGCCTGCTTCTCTCTCTCCCACTCCCTCTGCTTGTGTTCCCTCTCTCATTGTGTCTCTCTCTGTCACAATAATTTTAGCTATTCTATTTCTTTTGCCTTTTATATAAATTTTAGAATTAGCTCATTGCTTTCCGAAATAAAAAACCTTGCTGGGATGTATATTGGAAATGAGTTGAATTTAAAAATAAGTTGGGGAAAGTGACATATTAACAATATCAATTCTTCCAATTTATGAATACTATATTTCTCTCTATTTAGGTCTTGTTTGAGTCATTTTGTCTATGTTTGTAGTTTTTAGCATATAGACCTTACATATACTTTGTCAGATTTATACCTATTTTATGTTTTTTTGTGTGTATTATTTTAAATGGTACTTTTAAAAGCATTCAATTTCCAGTCATTCATTACTAGTACACAGTTACTAGAAATACAACTGACTTTTGTATATTAACCTTTTATATGGCAGTCTTGCTAAACTCACTAATTCAAGAAGCTTTTTTTGTAGATTCTTTTTGATTTTCTACCTAGACAGTCTGTGTCTATAATCAGAGACCATTTTTTTCCTTCTTCCTCTCCAGTATGTTTACCTATAATTTCTTTCTCTCCTTTTTTTTTTGTTGTTGTTGTTGTTACACTAGTTAGGACTTACAATATAATGTTGAAGGGGAGTGGCAAGAAAGAGCAGCCTTGTTTAATTCTTGATCACAATGGAAAATAGTTAAGTCCTTTACCACTGAGTATACTATTAGCTGTAGCTTTTTGCAGATGCTGTTTCTCAGATTGAGAAAGTTGCCTTCTATTCCTTGTTTTCTGAGAGGTTTTGCTCGTTTGCTTTGTAAAATCATAGATGATACTGTATTTTGTCATGAGCTTTTGCATATCTACTATGACGTTCATATGGCTTTTCTTTACTCTATTGATGTGGTGAATTACCTTGGTTAGTTTTTGAATGTTAACCCAACCTTGCATTTCTGGGATAAATCCCACATAAGATATTGGTCTGTAAGTTTCCTTTCTTATCATACTATCAAGGTAATGCTGACCTCCTAGAACAAGTGGAGAAGTGTTTTATCATCACTTTTATTCCTTCTTTAAATACTTGATAGAATTCACCAATGAAATTATCTGGGCCTGCTTTAACAAATTTAGGCTATCTGTTAGCCCCCAGTGATGCCTCTTGTTACTCACCACTTTGTATAGTCCCTTCCCATATTATAACAAGATTGGTCTGTGTGATCCATAGAATAGAGTAGAAGTGATGGTATGTCACTTCCAAGATATGTTTTAGTAGCTTTGGATTTTTTTTATTAAAGATTTTATTTATTTGAGAGAGAGAGAGCGTGTGGGTTGGCGGCGGGTGGGAAGAACAGAGGGAGAGAGACAAGCAGACTCTGAGCTGAGCATAGAGCCTGACACTGGGCTCCATCTCATGACCCTCAGCCCAAAACCAAGAGTCAGATGCTTAACTGACTGAGCCACTCAGGCACCCCAGCTTTGTATTTTTTTAAAAAGACTTTTTAGGTTCACAGCAAATTGAGTGTACAAAAATTTCCCGTATACTCGCTGCCCCCAGACATGCATAGCTTTATAAAGCAAAATAGTTTTGCTATTTTGGTGTAAAAGAACCCAACTGCTTCTGCTTGCTGCAGTCTGCCTAGTCTGTGGGGCGGGGAGGGGCTCTGATGAGCCTAGCACCTCCTGAGGCCTGGTGGTGGCCACTCAGGATTGGGGCCCAGTGTTGGCTTTGCCAGGTGAGCCACCAAGCTGCCTCCTTGTGGCTTCTAGAGCCAAGTCACAGATAATTGTGCCGCTGGAGGCCTGGGAAGATTCCCAGTGTAGCCATGAATGGGAGAGTAGACTTCACAAAAAAGAAGCTTGCCCACCAATGACCCAGGTCAGCCTTGGGGGAGACCCAGGTGGTGAGGGATGGTTTTCCCAGGATACTCTGCACTTCCACAGGAGCTGTTACTGGAAGTGGAGCCCAGGCAGTGCCAGTAATAGTTGTGGGTGGCCACAAGCGAGCCGCTGGAGGGGATGGCTGCCATGCTGTCATTTGTGGGCTGGTGGAAACCTCGGCAGAGACCCCTCAAGGGCCTCAGGGCACTATCACAGGTAGCAGGGACAGGGACACTTATCACCAGATTAGGTTTTTAAAGACAGTGCTGATTCTGTCTTGGGCATATTTCTTGGACATATTCTCTCTCCTACTCTCTGGTATCACTGGCTGTGGGGGAAACGAGTTGCCATGTTGTGAACAGGCTCATATGGAACTAAAGCCTTCTGCCAGTAGCCACATAAAGAAGCTTTGAAGCCAGTCTTCCAGCCTCAGTCAAGCCTGACTAAAGTCTCAGCTTGACAGGTTGGCTACAGTCCCATATAAGACACTGAGATAGGACAAGTCAGCTGAATTGCTACTGGGTCACTGACCATCAGAAACTGTGTGAAATAGATGTTTATTTAAGGAGATAAACTCTGTAGAAATTTGTGATACAACAATAGATAACTAATATAGCAACTAATGGCTAAAAGAAAGAACTCAGATATAGGAGTTGCCAACTGCAGGGAAGGAGTTTATATTTTTAGTCAAACCAACTTAAGTGCCTGATGAAGCAACAACAGCAACAACAACAAAAATCATCATTCTTTGGAGAGAAACAGAATGGAGTATAGAGTCCAGGAGTCATAAATAGAGAAAAAAGAAAATGTGGCTCACCCCTAAGAGAAAAAATGACATTTAAGAATTTTAAAGCAGCTAATATAACTATGCCGAAGAATCTAAAGAAAGATATGCATCATAATCAATGAATAAAATAGGAAATCTTAGGGGAGATATATAAACTATAAAATAGAAATAAATGGAAATTCTAGAACTGAAAAATACATTATCTGGATGGATTTAACAGGAGAATAGAGATGGTAGGCAAGGCAGTGAAATTGAAGACATGATCCCTAAAGCTTTGTGTACACACACATGCACACACACAAATTAGGGTTTTATTTTATTTTATTTTTTTAATTTATTTATTTATTTTTTAAAGATTTTATTTATTTACTTGACAGAGAGAGAGACAGCGAGAGAGGAAACACAAGCAGGGGCAGTGGGAGAGGGAGAAGCAGGCCTCCCGCCGAGCAGGGAGCCCGATGTGGAGCTCGATCCCAGAACCCTGGGATCATTACCTGAGCTGAAGGCAGACGCTTAACGACTGAGCCATCCAGGTGCCCCAAGATTTTATTTATTTATTTGACAGGGAGAGAGAGAGAGACAGCGAGAGAGGGAACACAAGCAGGGGGAGTGGGAGAGGGAGAAGCAGGCTTCCCGCGGAGCAGGGAGCATGATGTGGGCCTCGATCCCAGGACTCTGGGACAATGACCTGAGCCAAAGGCAGACACTTAACGACTGAGCCACCCAGGCGCCGCCCCCAAATTAGGGTTTTATAGGACAATATGAAAAGGTAATTGGAGTCTCACAAGGAGAAGAAAGAGAAAATGAGGTAGAAAAAAGTATTTGGAAAATATAATGGTTGAAAAATTCCCAAATTTGATAAATTACATGACTATACAGACAAGATGGGGCGCCTGGGTGGCTCAGTTGGGTAAGCGGCTGCCTTCGGCTCAGGTCATGATCCCGGGTCCTCAGATCGGGCCCCACGTCGGGCTCCATACTCGGCGGGAAGCCTGCTTCTCCCTCTCCCACTCCCCCTACTCTCTCTCTCGCTGTCTCTCTCTCTCTGTCAAATAAATAAATAAAGCCTGCTTCTCCCTCTGCCTGCTCTGCCTGCTGCTCCCCCTGCTTGTGCTCTCTCTGACAAATAAATAAATAAAATCTTTAAAAAAAAAAAAAAAAACAAAGAGAAAAAAGAGAGAAAGAGAGGCAAACCAAGAAACAAACTGATGGTTACCAGAAGGGAGGTGGATGGGGAATGGGTTAAATAGGTGATGGGGACAAAGGAGTGCACTTGCGGTGAGCACTGGGTGATGTATGAAAGTGTTGAATCACTATATTGTACACGTGAAACTAATATTACACTGTATGTTAACTAACTGGAATTTAAAGAAAAACTTAAAAAAAAAAAACAGTACAAGACTAGCATAGGTTTGACATATAGACCAATGGAATAGAATTGAGAGTCCAGAAATAAATCCATATATTATGGCCAATTAATTTTTGACAAGGGTGCTCAGATCATGCAAAGGGGAAAAATAATGTTTTCAAAAAATGATGCTAGAATAACTAGAGATCTGCATGCAAAAGAATGAATGTGGATCCCTACCTCACACCATATACAAAGATTAACTCAAAATGAATCAACAACTTAAACACGAGATAAAATTTTAAAAACTCCTAAAACATGGGGGGAAGTCCTTGGATTTTGATAATGGATTAGTAGTTATGACACCAAAAACACAAGCAACAAAAAAAAAAATAGCTAATTGGACTTACCAAAATTTAAAACTTTTATGTATCAAAGGACATTATCAAGAAGAAAAAACAACCTATAGAATGGGAATAAATAATTGTAAAACATATATCTAATAAGGGTCTAGTATTCAGAATATATAAAGAACTCTTTCAACTCAATAACAAAACAACACAATTAAAGCCCAATTTAAAAATGGGCAAAGGACAGGCACCTGGGTGGCTCAGCTGTTAAGTGTCTGACTCTTGGTTTCAGCTCAGGTCATGATCTCAGGGTCCTGAGATCGGGCCTTGTGTCAGGCTCAGAGCTCAGTGCAGAGTCTGCTTGTTTGTCTCCCTGTGCCCCCCACCCCATAAATAAATAAAATCTTAAAAAAATAAATAAAAATAGGCAAAGGAATTCAATAGCCAATTCTCAAAAAAAGATACACAAATGGTCAACAAACATCTAAAAAAGATGCTCAAATCATTAGTCATTATGGAAATTCAAATCAAACCCACAATGAGATACCACTTCACACTCACTAGCATAACTGTAATCCAAAAAAATGTAAAACAAAATATTGACAAGGATATGGAGAAATTAGAATCATTGTACATTCATTGTGGGAATGTAAAATGGTTCTACCTCTGTGGAAAACAATTTGACAGTTCCTCGAAAAATTAAACATAAAATTACCATATAACACAGGAATTCTATCTCTAGGGATATACCCCAAAGAATTAAAAATGTACTGAAATAAACACATGTCTGCACATGTTCATAGCAGCACTATTCACAATAGCCAAAAGGTGAAAGTAGCCCAAATGTCCATGAGAGGATGAATGGATCATCAAAGTGTAGAAGATTCATACAGTGTAATATTATTTAGCCATAAAAGGAATGAACTCCTGATACAAGGTACAACATGGATGAAGCTTGAAAACATTACGCTAAGTGAAAAAAGCCAGTCCAAAAAAGTTATATATTGTACAATTCCATTTGTATGACCTATCCATGGTATTAGGTATGTCCATAGAGATGCAATGCACATTGCTGGTTACCAGAAGGAAAGGGGAAGGGGAGAAGAGAGAGCAACTGCTTAATGAGTAAGGGTTTCCTTTGGAGTTGATGAATGTTTGGAACTAGATAGTTAGTATTACATTGTGCTACCTTGTTAATGTGCTTTAAAACTGTTAATTTTAGATTGTGTGCATTTAACTTTAATTATAACCAAAAAAAAACATACTTAGGCATGGCATAGTCAAACTGCTGAAAACCAAAGATGAAAAAATCTGGAAAGCAACAAAAATTTCCTTCTTTTTTATGGCTGAATAATACTCCATCGTGTGTGTGTATGTGTGTATATATACACCATATTTTTTTCATCCATCAATCCATTGATGGACACTTAGGTAAATAATGCTGCAATGAACACTGGGGTGCATACGTCTTTATGAGTTACTGTTTTCTTTTCCTTTGGATAAATACCCAGAAATAGAATTGCTGGATTATATGGTAATTCTACTTTTAATTTTAATTTTTTGAGACAATGTGTACTTTTTTCAGTATGTATTTATGCTTTAAAAAAAAGTGTTTTAAAAAACTGGCAACAACAAAGGGCAGAGAGAGAGAGAGAAAGAGAGAGAGGCTATAGGTAGGAGCCCTTTCAGCGGCTGTTAACGTTAGTACATGTGAGCAGTGGTACTATTCAAAATATTTAACAACTTGTTTGGCACAAGCACTGACTCATCGGAATAGATGCCATCTGTAAACAAAGGATACAACAATGATACCGTAACTAGCTGTTTTACAGGTAGAAGATGAAAGCCTGCCTGATAGCATTATCAGTGCCTGTAGAAATAACTATGAGGCAAGAGAACTGTCTGTCCTTTTTCCCAGGGACAACCACAAGCAGTCTGCATGTCAATCTACATTCCTTTCTTTTTTTTTTTTTTTTTTTTTTGGCTCCTTGGAGAGAGGCTCTCACATCTATTTAAAACCTACATTGCTTTCTGTGCTTAGTGATTAACTGTTTAATCCTCACAGTTCAAAGAATATAAATTATTATTTTCATTTACAGATTAGGAAAGAGAAGATTAACATTAAAAAAAAAAAAAACTTCCCATTGAATGATGGAGCTAGAATTCTAAGATCTGTCCTACTCCAAAGCCCATGCTATGAGGAAAGAAAGGAATCAATCTCTAAATCCCTTTCATTGGTATATTCCCTCACATTTGTGAAAATATTTCCATAAATTTTATTTAATTATATTCCCACAAGTCTGTGAACAAGCAGAAGTTATAGCTTTCCTATCTTGCTGATGAAAACACTGAGGTTCAGTGTTTTCAGTCTTCCTAAATTCACTAGTAACAGAGAGAATTAATTCACAAGAGTATATAAACATTTTTTTGCTTGAATGATGTTTTCACATATGCTACCTGCTTTCAAAGTCTCATTCAGTTCGCACATCAAATCTACAGCATGGGTATTCTGGTTAGCTTCACTTTATAAATGGAGGAAGCAGACTGAATGAGAAGATTTGAACTCAGCCCTTCTAACTTCAAGTCTGGCAGTAAAAGCTGGTGACTTGTAGCATACTAATTGTTTAGTGATTGTCTCTTAGCTCCAAACCTACTTCTGTGGGTTTCTTGACTGTTTTTCCTTTTAGTGTCATCCCAGCAACACTCTTACCCCACCAGCAGCATGAACCACAACCTATAGTTTTCCCAACCCTCCCAGAACTATGGCCAGCACTCTCTCGTGCTCTCACCCCTCCATACAGCCTCTGTCTGTCTGTCTGTCACTCTCTCTCTCTCTGTCTCCTCTCACTCACATGTTCAGGTTCCCCACATGGGTTATAACCTCTTTCAGGAAAGCAACTGGACCTTATGCTTTGCTCCCATTTTCTGTACCTAGGAAAGTCATTTCCTTCCACTGCGCACTTAATACATTATGTTGGCTGTCGTTCTGTCTTGTCAGCAAAATTTGCAACCTAGACCATGAATACTCTACTTGTTGATTATGCTTATTGATTATGCTTGACACTTACCACTCAAGTTTAGTTGCTGGAGATCATTTAAACATAGAAAAGATGGTGGCAGATAACTTATTTGATTGTTGCATGCATTTAAACTAGCCAAGCTTCTCAATTCCCCTATATTTCTTGGAATCTCTCTGATTGCATTATTTGAGATATCAAGTCTTTTAAGTTGAGTCATGTTAGACAGCTCTTCTGGAAGTCTTGTTAACTGTAACAAAGATTAAACAATTACATTTTTAATAAATGTTTCTATGACTAAAACTTTGTCTAAAATCAAATGGAGGGATGGTTTTTTGGTCTTAAAAAGGGATATTTTCACTATGTCACAAATTCTTTGTGACTTCCTTCTTTGCTAAAATCCATAACATATTGTGTGGCATCTAAGTACCTCCCCAGTCTGACCAATGCTACCAATTTAACCATATGGCTTATTAACCCACTTTCCTTACTCTCCCAGCACTTAGTGTTCCTTACCACCTATCCCTTTCTTCCCTCCCTGAATCTGACCTGCTTTGGTTTCTTCTCCTCTCTGAAGTCTTTCCCAACTATTCTGTCCCATATTTGATATTTTTATTCTCATCAACAGTGCTTTTTATTACTCCCTGGTGTGTATTTTCCTTGGATTTTTAAATGACGTGATATATGTTTTATACTTTTTTGTGTACATGTTCCCAGTCAAGATGCATTTTGAGTAAGTGCTCAGTAAACCCCTTTAGAATGGACTCACACAGCTTGGCATTGTAGCCTCAAAAAAAACTAGTACAAAAAGTGTTGCAAAATAACAGGAATTAAGATACCCTGCTATGGTGAAGAACAAATGCACATATTCAGAGAAAATATGGCCATCACAAATGGCTTTTGAAATAAAGGAAGCTCTATGAGTGAACCAAAGAATTTTGAATAAATGGGCCCCTCTGAAATAACCAAACAACAATGTAAATACTGAATATTGTGCTCAGTGTTCTTCCATATATAAAAGAAGCATAAGAAACAGTCCCTAGGGGCGCCTGGGTGGCTCAGTCAGTTAAACATCCAGCTCTTGATTTCAGCTCAGGTCATGAATTCAGGGTGAGTTCGAGCCCCTCATCAGGCTCCACGCACAGTGTGGAGTCCACTTGAGGATTCTCTCTCTCCCTGTCCCTCTGCCCTTCCCTCCTCTCATGTTCTCTCTCTCTCTCTCATTCTCTAAAATAAATAAATAAATCTTAAAAGGAAAGGAAAAGAAAAGGAAAGGAAATAAAACAGCCCCTAACTTCAAGGAGATTAAAATTTAGTTCAGGGGACAAAATACACACATAGGAAGCCATCAGGAAACAGTATTAAACAATAGGTAGTCCAGTGCCAAATAAAGAGTTAGAATGGCTATGGAAGTTTAGAGAATGTATATCAGTACATGTCAGAGCGCTAAAGGAAAGCTTCATGTAGCAGATGGGACTCGAATGGCCTCTCTTAAGAATGAATAGGATTGAATGGAAGTTACAGGACACTTAAGGCAAGACAAATATCATGCATAAAAATGGGCCAGTGAGGAGCTGAACCGTAAAAAGAGGTCCTAGGAAGCAGAGGGAGATATGTTTGGAGAAAGAATGTGGAACCGGGCCTTGGCAGCCCTTGACAGTTGGCTCTAGGACATAAGAGTCAGGTCAAGACAGGTGAGTAGGTTCATAATTTAAAACATAATAAAACAAATATTCTTTTAACTATTTGCTCAACATTTATTAGAGGATGTACCTAAGAACCATGTGATAATAGAGCTACTACAGAAGGAAAACTCATGTTGGGTACTCTTCACTTAGCAAAATAAAAACCCTGTGATTAACCTGAGCTCATTTTCTTCAAATGACTGTTTAGTGACTATCTGCTGTTATAAATTAACCCTTTGGGCATCTTACCTCTACCCCAAGTGGGTTATCAAAGTGATCTTTCTTTTTTAAGGGTATCCAGCTTTATTCTACATGGTTGCCTACTCTTTTTCTTTTAAAAAAAATTTTTTTCTGTTTCCTGTGATCTTTGTTTTCTTTATTATGTTCAGTTAGCCAACATATAGTACATCATTAGTTTTTGATATTCTTTTTCTTTTTTTTTAAGTAAGCCCTATGCCCAACATGGGGCTTGAACTCAGGACCCGAGATCAGGAGTCACGACATGCTCTACCACTGAGCCAGCCAGGTGCTCCCATCTGGTGACCTTTGAAGTGAGGTTATAGTGATGTGGACTGGTGCCTTTGACAACCACTTGCCATGAGTAGGCAATAGATAAGCAATCTGGGTTCCTGAGAACAGTTCTCCATAGTGAAATCTGATAACTTTGACAAGTCCTGATGAGAGAAAGGAGACTGAATCAAAGAGAATAGTCAAGAGGCTCCTAGGCATGAGGTGAGTGATGACCATGGACCAGGTTGGAGATAGTGACACTGGAAAATGAAGGAGTTGATCCAAGAGCTTTTTCAGAGGAAAACGTTTCAGTATAACTAGTGCTGGAAAGGGAAGAAAGATGATTTCGTGACTTCTAGATTTGTAGATCTGAAGAAAGTGGCATCACAAACAGAAATGGAGAAGTTGTGAAGGGAGTTACGTTGGAAAGAAAGATGAGTTTGATTTTGAAATCATGTTGAGTTTGAGACAGTAGAAGAACAGAGAATTTCCAGGGAAACTGGGAACTGTGGGACTAAAACAGGGATGAGAGATCAGCTCCAGTTATACAAAGTTGAGGGTCATGTGCATGGTATAGTAAGAAGTTAATAGAAAAGAAGAATTAAGGATACAACCTTGTAGACTTGCACAGTAAGATACAGGAGGAGAAAGTGAGAGGATTATAAATCAGCCAAGAAATTAGTTGGTGATTTATAATGCAGAACCAAAAAGTATCCTTTAGTGCAATAACAACTTGAAAAACACATATATCATTTTCAATTCCAGCTACTTAAGCAGGTATTCCTTGGAGTAGCCTTTCTGGAAATGTATTATATAGCAGGTGTTGGGTTTAAAAGGGTAAGTAAGTTTGGGAAATGTTGGTTAAATAGAGACAAATCAATTTCTTTAGTGCAGAATGCTTCAGAGCTTTTAATACACCAACATTCATTGTGATTCTCTAAGAGAAGAAACCAGTGCTTCTCAAAGCTGTTTGATCACAGGAACCACCCCTCCCCCCCTTTTTAAGGAGCAATTCATGGGACTAGGTGTTTTTAAGGACAGACTTTGGGAAATCTTGTTCTATATAATAGTCCAGCCTCTATCAAATGATTTTGATTTGACTATAATGGCCAAATTAAACATAGCCAGATAATAGCTCTAGGGCCCTTTTCATTAGTTTACTAAGATCTTAATATAAATTAGCAATGTTTGATTTTTTTTAACTATTTCCATAAAATTCATTCTTACAGTTCAAGTAAAATGAAAAGCTAAACTATTAACATTCGTGTTGATCTAGCAATTCTTTAGGGAAAATTCTCTAAGAAAATAGTAAAATGTGAAAAAGGCTGTATTTATGAAGAAGTTCATCACAGCATTTTATATGATGATGAAAAATTACAGCATCCCTAAATGCTTAACAACAGATGATTAGTTACATATATCATGTATTAGCTATAACAATTATTGGGAAGATTGTGTTATATTATGGGGAAATGCTTATGTTAAGTGAAAATAGGAGAAACTAAAATTAAAATTGACTGTAGAATCTTTTTATACTTGCTTATAAAACCATATACATAAAAAGAGTAAAAGTAAGTTGTATCAACATATGACCAGTGACCAATAGTTATATTACAATGGTATGCTTCTGGAATGATTTTTTTTTTACTTCATTTCTCAATTTCCTAAATTTTCAATAATGTGTTTATATTATAATCTATAACTTTAAAACTCCTTTTACAATTAAGCTGAAATAAAAAGGTATCTATAAAATTGTCAACTTTAGTTACTTGGAATTTCATTTTAATGAAATATTTTCCCATGAAGCTTTCATGTTGAGAAATATACTTTAAAGCCATGTTTGGGGTTAAAAATTTAAAAACCTATTCTTTAAAAAATAAAATATTCCAGCTAAATTTAAAACACACACATACTACAGTTTAGATTCTAATCCCCTCCAGTGCCAACTTCCCTCCAAAGCCCAAAATATCAATCTCTTACCTTTCTTCCATTTATCTGACTTATATTCAGCTCTTCCAATGATTGAAGTTGGCACAGTTCAGTAGGAAAATACACAAATTGATTGCTTGAGATGTTTAATTTCTGGATTCTTTTTAGATTACAGATATCTGAAGGGATATTCTGTATTTGGTTTATTGAAAGATCAAGTACTTGCAGATTTTCTAAAGTACACACTTCTGTAGGGAAAGCTTCAAATTTATTACAGCATAAAATAAGAACATGGAGTGATACCATATTGGAGATAGATGGTGGAATTTTCCTTATTTGGTTTTCACTAAGATCCAGGTATTCAAGATTAATAAGAGAACATAAGTGTTCAGAAAATATGAGGAGTTTATTTTTATTTAACTCTAAATTAATTAGTTGTTTACTAAAAGATATATCCACAGGTATTTCTGAAATATAATTTCCATTAAAATTCAAATAATAAAGAGAATTTAAAGCACACAAACCTACTGGAAAAGAAATTATTTTATTATAACTCAATTCAACTTTAGTTATTTTTTTGCAATTTTTCACTTCAATGGGAACATCTGTGATTATATTTCCTGAAAATTCTAGAATGAACATATTATTAAGATGGGAGATATCATCAGGTATTCTCACTATATTATTTCTGTTTACGTAGAGTTTTCTTAAATTTTTGAGCTTATAGATGTTCTTAGGAAGTCCTGTTAATTTATTATAACTAAGACTAAGACATTCCAACATTACACAATGGGAAATTTTCTCTGGAATTTCTTTCAATAGATTTTTATCAAGTATTAGAATTTTGAGTTCCTTAAAATTCTCAATTTTGTGTGAAATAACTTCCAGTTTATTGTCAGTTAGTTGGAGTTCTTTCATTTTGAGTAATTGAAAAATTTCCACAGCCAAAAAGGTAAGTTTATTATGATCCAGCAGAAGTTTTTCTAAATTTTTAAGCTCCCTAATTTCTTTTGGCAAACTGCTTATCAGGTTTCCAGTAAGGATTAGTGAAATTAACTTTGGAAGGAAGCACAGAACTTTAGGAAATATTGTTAACTGATTATATTCCAGATTGAGAACCTTCAAGTTTTTAAAACTAGACAGAATATCTGGTATATGTCTTAACTTATTTTTAGCCAAATTTAAAATTTCTAAGTTTCCAAGACTTTCTAAGCCAGAAGGAAAATTCTCAATGTAATTGTTATTAAAAAAGAGTTGCCTGATATTCCCAAGCTGTGATATTTCTTTAGGTATATGTGATATTTGATTGTGACTGACATTTAATATCCTTAAATTATGAAATAACTGAATTTCAGGTGGAAGTGATGATAACCCATTTTCTTGCAAGGATAGAATTTCAAGTCCCAGCAGGTCACCTGAGTCTGCCCCTTTAAAACTTTTGATTTGGTTCTTGTCCAAATATAGATATTTTACATATTTGATTTTTAAAATGTCCTTGGGGAATTCTTGTAAACCCTTGGCCTTGAGGTTAACTGTAAAGTTATCTGATCCTAAGCCAAGTCCTTTCTGATTTTCTTCAGAGGGTTGTGGACTAGTTGTTTCTAATGTTTCATGAGATAAGAAGCCAGTGAAAGCCGGATACTCAGCAACCATCTCAGTTATTGATAATGGTGGACTTTGTGGAATATCACTTTTTAACCACAAGCTGTCATATATAGTGATTGTTTCAGAAAATTGAAGAGTTTTCCTTTGTTCTTCATCTCTCTTAGACTTATTTCCAGGGGACAATGTTGATGTATCATCATGTATACCTAATTCATCATTTCTAGGATGTGTTTCACAAGCTTCCTCTAATGAATTTGATGTTTCTTTAATAAATTCAGGTTCCACTGACCATGATGTAGATTCTGTCCTAAATTGACTAGTGATATCTTTTAGCTCTTCTGAAGTACCATCATTTTCAGACATCTTATTTGCTGGTATGTTTTATATCAATACATGATTGTGACTCAGTGTTAATTTTCATGTTTAATTTTCTCCTTTGAACCTACAAAACAAATATTGATATTAAAAGAAGACATAAAATAAAGATGTTGAAATTACAAAAGAATTTTATAATATTTATTCTATAGTGAATAATTTAATAGATATTAAAACAATATATTTATAATTTATTTTTATTTTATAAAACAATATACTTATAATTTATTATTTATAATTTTTATTTTATAAAACAATACATTTATAATTTATTTATTTATAATAAGCTAATTTTATATATGATTGCTAGTTAAAGATAGTTTATTGATTGCATGCATTTATCACATGATACTCTTGAAATCACATTAAAATTATAGAAAATGAGAAAGGAGGCATAAAGGAATGGAAGAACTCAGCAAACTTTTGGAAAACAGAAAACCAGTGGCTCCCTGACATGCAGAGGGTGCCGTTTGCATTGTGGATATTGTAGGTTTACATATGGTACTGGAGTGTCTTGTCCCAAGACACTGATAATTTTCTTCTTTTTTTTTTTTTAAGGTTCTTTTTTTTTTTTTAAAGATTTTATTTATTTATTTATTTATTATTTTTTATTTTTTAAAGATTTTTTATTTATTTATTTGAGAGAGAGAGAGAATGAGAGAGAGCGAGTACATGAGAGGGGGGAGGGTCAGAGGGAGAAGCAGACTCCCTGCTGAGCAGGGAGCCCGATGCGGGACTCGATCCAGGGACTCCAGGATCATGACCCGAGCCGAAGACAGTCGCTTAACCAACTGAGCCACCCAGGCGCCCTAAAGATTTTATTTATTTATTTGAGACAGAGAGAATGAGAGAGAGAGAGCACATGAGAGGGGGGAGGGTCAGAGGGAGAAGCAGGCTCCCCGCCGAGCAGGGAGCCCGATGCGGGACTTGATCCCGGGACTCCAGGATCATGACCTGAGCCGAAGGCAGTCGCTTAACCAACTGAGCCACCCAGGCGCCCAACACTGATAATTTTCTAATAGGCAGAAGTAAAATATCTTATGAAAGAGATGCTTTCTGTAAGACTAACTAGAAGCGGGCGCCTGGGTGGCTCAGTTGGTAAGTGTCTGCCTTTGGCTCAGGTCATGATCCCAGAATCCTGGGATCAAGCCCCGCATCGGGCTCCCTGCTTCTCCCTCTCCCACTCCCCCTGCTTGTGTTCCTGCTTTCACTATCTCTTGCTCTCTGTCAAATAAATAAATAAAATCTTTAAGAAAAAAAAGGTAAAAAAAAAAAAAGACTAACTAGAAGTAAAACAACTTTTTCAAGAACTAAAGCCTGACTCTAAGTCTTTTGTGTGACTCCTGAAGTGTCTGCGCAGCTGATTCAGAAAATTGAAGAGTTTTCCTTTGTTCTTCATCCCCTCCTCAGAGCTCTGGATCCCAGCTTTGTCAGTGTATCTTCCAAGTCTGTAGTTTTTACTAACCCAACCTCTTTCCTTCGTCTCTTCATCTTAGGGGTGGTATTTACTATCTCTGTGTTACTGAAGTTCCCCCTTTGCCTTTTTGGTTCTCCAGTACTTGTCTACACAACTCACTATATTAAATCCTTTCTATTAAACTGGTATGGTTTCAATATTTCACAGACTCTCAAAGAGAATAGAAAAAGAGGGAACATTTTCCAGCTTGTTTTATGACATTAGCACTAACCTTGACAACACATAATAAGGACAATATGAAAAATTACAGGCCAACTTTACTCAAGGCAAAAATTCTAAGCATTACAAAACTAAATATTCTAAATATTATAAAAACCAGCAATATATTAAGAGAATATTTTGTGACTAAGTTGCATTTGTCCCAGAAATTGAAGGTTGGATTTTAACATTAAAGAGTTAATGTGATTTGCCACATTGAGATTAAGGAGAAAAACCATATGATCATTTCAATAGATGCAGAAGCACTTGATAAATTGCAACATTTTTCATGATTTTAGAGAGAACTTTTAGCAAACTAGGAATAGATGGGAATTTCTTTAAACTGCTAAATGGGGTCCATAAAAAAAATGTATAAATATCATACCTAGTGGTGAAACAGTGAAAGCTTTCCTTTGCTACTGGAAGCAAGAAAATGTTGCCCTGTATCATCACTTCTATTCAGTATTGTACTGGAGATCTTAGTCAGTGGCATAACGCAAGAAAAAAGGTATAAAAATTATTAAAAAATAAATAAAAATGTCATTATTCACAGATAATGTAATTATGTATGTAGGAAATCCAAGATCATCTACAGATACATTATTACAATCAATAGGAACATTAAGTAATGTTGAATATAAAGTCAATATACAAAATTCAATTTCCTTCCTTATGTTAAAAAAAAAAGAAGTTAGAAAATGAAAGTTTAAAGAGGTATCATTTACAATCAAGAAATGTCAAGTCCTTAGGAATCTAACAAAAAGTATATAAGACATCTACAGAAAAATACTACTTCATATAAGTACAAATGTAGTGAGAGATATTAGAGAAGTCCTAAATAAATGGAGTGGTATTCTTTGCAAATTGATCTATAAAGTTGGTCTTTTTTTTTTTTTTTTTTAAAGATTTTACCCATTTATTCGATAGAGCGAGAGAGCACAAGCAGGGGGAGCAGCAGAGGGAGAGGGAGAAGCAGACTCCCCGCTGAGCAGGGAGCTGGACATGGGGCTCGATCCCAGGACCCTGGGATCATGACCCGAGCCGAAGGCAGATGCTCAACCATCTGAGCCACCCAGGTGCCCCTATAAATTCAATCTTACTATAAATTCAATTCTAACCTTATTTTTGTGGAATTTAAGAAGCTGATTCTTAAAAGTCTTTGGACAAAGGGCCAAGAAGAGTCATGATATGCTTAAAAAAGGAAAACCAGGTAGAGGGTTTGTTTGTTGAATATGAAGACTTCTTATGAGGCTGTAGTAACTAAGGTGATATGGTTCTGGTACAAGAATATTCAAATAGATCAATAGAATATATAGAAAGCCCAGAAACAGACATTTGATTATGACATATGGATACTTGGTTTTTGAAAAATATGGGACTTCAGAGCATTGAAAAAAAGGTAGTCTTTTCAATAATGATGCTAGAACAACTGGACAGTTAGTACACTGTAAAATATGTCTGAAAGATATATCCAAATCCAATCACAACAAGAAAGTTTCCTTAATCAAAACTGCCAAGAAAGGCTTAGAACTGAAACAGAACCTGATAGAAGGGCTTCAGAAATGTGTGGACATATACAAGTGCCTTTTCGTCTTCTCTGTGGCCAACACAGAGGAACAGCAAGCTGAAAGACATCACATCACAACACCTGGAAGCACAGCCAGATGTTCTTTGGCAAAAACAAGGTGATGATGGTGGCCTTGGGTCGAAGCCCATCTGACGAGTACAAAGACAACCGGCATCAGGTCAGCAAGAAGTTGAGGGGTGAGGGTCAGTCTCCTTTTCACCAACCGCACGAGGGAGGAAGTGAATGAGTGGTTTACAAAATATACGGAAATGGACTTCGCTCGAGCTGGAAACAAAGCAACTTTCACTGTGACCCCTGGAGCAGTTCCCCCACTCCATGGATCTTCAAGAGAGGCGTGATGACCCTGCTGTCCAACAATGAGGTGTGCAGGGAGGGTGATGTGCTGACCCCAGAGCAGGCCCATGTGCTGAAGCTTTTCGGGTATGAGATGGCTAAATTCAAAGTTGCCATCAAATACATGTGGGATGTGCAGTCCAGAAGTTTCCAGCAGATGGGAGATGACCTGCCCGAAAGTGCGTCCTAGTAGGCAGAAGAATTGGGCTCGGGGGGCGGGGGAGAAAAAGGCTGACAGGCACTTGGGGCCCAGACGTGTGGGACTGCCATCCTGCGGGCCAAACAGCAGCGAGGGCGAGAGGGACAGATTGCTTTTCTGTAAGGAATAAAACTGTCTGCAGGGTGGCTCCCTGTGAACAGCAAAGAGGACTTTTCCTACAGGGTTCCTTTTGTTCACCTTGAGCCAGCTTTCAGCACTGGTTCCTGCATGATGGTTGGGGACGTGAGAGCCACCATCAGAGCTGGGGCTTCTCTCCTCTGGTCTTTGTGCCCCTACTGGAAATGGGGTTTGTCAAAGAATAGAGGAACCCTGGCCACCCTTCCTACCCTTTTCTTTCTTTCCCCCTTCCCCCTGCGCCATTCCCCACCCACACCAGGGCCAGAAGTCTTAGATGACAAGACAGGATGCTTTCACTAAGACAAGAGAAAAGCCACTTCTGAAACCCAGAGCAGATATTAAAACTGTTCCACAGGAGGGAAAAAAAGGGAGGGGAAGGAAAAATTAAAAAGTCAATAAAATAAGATATATCCAAATGTAGTAAAGATAGAGAAGGAGATGGAAAATATAAAGAGAAGGAGTAACATATATTTAATTAGAGTTCCAGAAGGAGAAAGTGGACATAATTGAGCAAAGGCAATATTTAAAGAAATACTGGCTATGGATCCTCCAGAACTAATGAAAAATATGAATCAAGAGATCCATGATATACAACATATCCAAGCAGGATTAATAAAAAGAAGTGTCATTCTAAAACTACAGAACAGTAGAAACAATGAACAAATCATGAGAGCAGTCAGAGAGAAGGGAAGGAACACCTATAGAGGAATGACAAGATGAGAACAGATGTCCTAGCAAATTAAGTGAAAGCTAGAGGACAGTGGAATAACTTATTCAAAATATTGACAGAAAGCCCCTATCAACCTTGAATTGGGATCCAGCCAAATTATCATTCAAAAATAAAAGGAAGAGAAAAACATTTACAGATAAACAAAACTGGGAACTTCTACCACCAAGAGACTTGCTCAAAAGGAACTTCTAAAAGATATACTTTAAGAGGAAAAAGATACCAGAGGATGGTCTGAAATTCAAGATGGAATAGTGAGCAAGTAAAATGGTAGTCACATACGTAAATTCAAAGAAATAATGGTCTATATAAAACAATAACAGTGCTTCATGTATGGCATTTAAAAAGAGCTGGAATATTAGGAACAATGTATGAGTCAAGAATCTCCTTTAATATTACAGAGGATAATGATAACTGCAGTGCAGAGACCTTTGCCAAGTGATTAAAGTCAACATCATCACTACATTATGTACTTCAAGATATAGAGGACTGAGAAGGGCTAATCACTTTGTGGTTTTCTTGCCAAAAATGCATAACCTCAATCCAATTAGGAAAAGACATCAGACAAATCCAAATTGAGGGACATTCTGCAAAATAACTGATCAGTTCTCTTCAAAAATGTTGAGGACATAAAAGACAAAGAAAGACTCAGAAACTGTCACAGATTGTAGGAGACTAAGGAGACGTGACAACAATTTTATATGAGATCCTGGGTTAGACCTCTGGTACAGAAAAAAAAAATTACTGTAAAAATGTAAATTTCAAATAAAGTCCATAGTTTAGTTAGTAGTATTATACCAATGTAAATATTGCAACTTCTCTGTAAATCTAAAATTATTTCAAAATAAAATAAAAACAAAACCTGAGCTAAAATGTTCTAAAGTCTTTTTTATGTGAGGTAGATGAGAAGTTGTTCAGCTTTAAGAATGTGTTGGGCATGCTTGATAAAATTTGATAAATTTTTAAGAGTTATTAACAATAAAAATAGAGGGAATAGATACCAGACTTATAAAGAGAAAAACTTTAAGATGAAATACACAAAAGAAGAAGAACAATAACAATATTTAGAGAGATTTTTTAAGTAAAAAAGGAGAGGAAGAAATTAGAAAAAAATTTAAAAGAAAGTATAAACAAGTCCAAATATAATCAAAATAAATGTGAATGGACTAAATAACCAATTAAAAGTCAGATAAAAAAAAAAACCCAAGTGCTATTTATGAAAGATGACTCTAAAGCATAAGATCACAGAAAGGTTGAAATTAAATGGAGGAACCCATGTTATATATGGACCTTGATTTATGACAAAGGTGGCACTAAGATCACTGTGGAAAGTATGGCTTTTGATTCTGGGTCAACTAGGAATCCATATAGAAAGAAAAAGATATTTGACCCCTATCTTGCCATCCACAAAAATCAATTTTAAGTGGACTATAGATTTAAATGTGAAAAGTAAAACAATGAGAAGACATTAGGATAGAGAATGAATTAAGTGAACAGAAAAAATATTGTAATAGTAACAGATTGGAAATAACATAAATGTCCATAGTAGGAAACATATTAATAAATTATCTTCTATCCATGCATAGAACTAACTTCAACAGAACCTTAACCACACCAGGCCAGGCTGGGGTTTAATCAACATATTTTTAGCTTTTGCTTTAATTTAATGTTAAAGATTATTAAAATTACTGTGTCCAAATCATCTCCACTCAAAGTTTCTCAAAATGTATGGCTTATGGCTTTCATTTTAACTATGGCTGAGTCAAAGCATTTGGGTGTATAATTTTCTATTTCCACAATATGTTTTGTCATATTTTAATTTCATGGTTTTTGCCATTTGTGCCTTAAGAAGTTCTTCTATATTTACTTCTCTATTGGTCAGGATCCCACAGGAGAACATGCTCCCCTCACATTGAGTAATTTGAGGAAAGTTTACCAGAGAGTTTATTTACAAAGGTAGAGTGTAGGGGAATCACAGAGGATAGTGAGCTCCACTGTTACTCCTAAGCCTGGTAGGGGACAGAGAACCCAGACAGTGCACTGTGGACAAAGGCCACCTGACTGGAGCTTGGACTTTGGATGAATAAATACAGTCAGCAGCAAGGCTGCAGCAGAGAGAGCTAGGGGAATAAATCCCCACTCTCACTCTCCTCCATTCTTATCTTCTCATGCAGCTCCCTTTTGGCTGAACCCGTATGAGGTTCAGAGAGCATGAGGGACACTGAATGCAGTCCATACAGTTTAGCCCTTTGGAGCACAAAGCAGAATCAGAGGGTGGAGATTACAAAAATGACCACAAGTTTTTCCAGTGTTTACATGTGTCCCAAGAAGTAGAGTCTATTTCCTCACCTCTTGAATCTCACTTTGGCCATGTGACTCAAACTTTGGCCAATGGGGCATTAGCAAACATGACACAAGCAGAGGTTTGAAAAGCACTCGGACACTGCACAGTTTTTGAGACCCCTACCAACTATGCAGTGTGAAGTCTAGTTAGCTTACTGGATGATAAGAGACAGTTGGCTCATTATTCCAGCTTTCAGCCAGCCAACACGCAGAAGCAGAGTGACCTAGCTGACTGTCAGCTGACCACAAATGCACGGGTGAACCCAGCCACCACTATCAGAAGAACTGCCTAGCTGAGCCAACCCCAAATGGCTTAGTCACAGAATTGGGAGCTTAAAAAAGTGTTTGCTGTGCAGCAAAGACTAACTGGTGTAAGTGGCAAATGGAATATATCCAGCACAAATGTTTAAAAAATTTATGCTTTGCCTTTCACAGTTAGTTCTTTAATCCATATGGTATGGATTATTTTGTTTATGGTATGAGGTAGGGATCTAATTTAATTTTTCTCATATGTCTAGTCAGTTGTCTCTGCAATATATTCAATAGTAAATTCTTTCTTCACTGATTTCTAATGCTGCCTCAATCATATATATGTGTAGAGCTATTTCTGGAATTTCAGTTCTATTCCTTTTATCTATTTGTCTAAGTTTGCATCAATACCACATGTTTTGATGATTTTAACTTTATAATAAATCTTGGTATCTGGTAGAGAAAGTCTTCTCCCCTTATTCTTTTTCTTCAAAATTATGATGGTTATTCTCAACCCTTTACATAGCCAGATCGATTTTAAGACCTGTGCATCAAGTTCCACAAAATGTCTTGCTTGTATTTCAATAAGAATTGAATTAAACTTGTGAACTAATTTGAGAAAGAAGTGACACATTTATGATACTGATTCTTCCTATTTAATAACATGGTATATCTCTGTTGCTATTGGGAATGATATCTGAGTTCTATGTCTTTTTTTAGTTTTTAAAATATTCATATATAGGAACACTATTGATTTTTTTTAAATATTTTTTTTTTATTTATTCATTCGAGACACAGAGATACAGAGAGAGAGAGAGAGCATGAGCAGGGGGAGAAGCAGAGGGAGGGGGAGAAGCAGACTCCCTGCTGAGCAGGGAGCTCCATGCGGGCCTCGACCCCAGGACCCTGGGATCATGACCTGAGCTGAAGGCGGACGCTTAAGCATCTGAGCCACCCAGGCACCCCAGAACACTATTGATTTTTATATGTTGATCTTGTCTCCAGCAATATGACTGGGCTGTCATATGAGTTCTAATAACTTTATACATTCTACTAGATTTTCTATAAAGACAATATTATAAATATTGGCAGTATTTATTTCTGCTTATCCAATTCTCTGACTCATTTATTGTCTTATTGCATTTGTTAAGCCCTTCAGTAAGAACAATGTGGAATAGAAGGAATGATAGCAGCTATTTTTGTCTTATTTTTTAATCTACTAATGTGGTATATTACATTAATAGGTTTTCTTTATTGAACATCTGGCATTTTGAGGGTAAATCAAACTTGGTCACGATATATTGCCTTTTAATTCACTTTTGAATTAAATGTAACAGTTACTGAGAATTTTTATACCTGTGTTATTAGTAATTTTGTTGATAATTTCCTTTTCTGTAATGTCCTTATCCAGTTTTGTTGTCAAGGTTAACCTCATAAATTGAGCTGGGTAACTTAGCCTAGTTATCTGTTTGTTGAAGTATTTTATATGTTATAGGGATAATCTGTTCCCTAAAGGTTCTGTAAAATTTTCTTTTTGATCTCTTACTCATTAGATTTGATGGTTACTGGTTTGTCCAAATTTTCTTTTTCTTTTCTTTTCTTTCTTTTTTTTTTTTTAAAGATTTTATTTATTTATTTGACAGAGAGAGAGAGAGTTAGCGAGAGCAGGAACACAAGCGGGGGAGTGGGAGAGGGAGAAGCAGGCCTCCCGCTGAGCAGGGAGCCCGATGCGGGGCTCGATCCCAGGACCCTGGGATCATGACCTGAGCCGAAGGCAGACTTTTAATGACTGAGCCACCCAGGCGCCCCCTTTTTCTTTTCAAGACATGTGGTGAAGTAACTACTTTCTCCTGGCTTCATGTTTCTATATAGAGGAAATTCTAACCCTGCAATGCCCTTGGCCTTGAGCCTTATTTCCACAGTATCTCCTCTACAAAGAAGACTTGAATACCTGATAAGCTCATCTCCTTCTGGGTTCCCCCCAGGTCTTTCTGCCTGCCAGATTTGTGTTCTAGTGAGCTGTCTTCCATAGAATAAGAGGGTTGACTACCTGTTGGGGGAGCCGAGATTGTCCATCTGTGTGATGACAAAGTAATTACGTTGAATTCAGGGGGGAACTATCACAAGTCCACTTAGCTACAGACCAAAGCCACTTTCTCTAAACTGTTTTATCAGTAATACATGTGATATTTTGACCCCCATCTGCTTGGTTATATTTAATGATAAGGAACTTGGGAGGAGAAGAAAGGGTGTTATTCTTTGACTGCTCCTCAAATGGCAACATCTGGTGCCTTGGCTGAACACTTTGAAAATAATACAACTGGAGAAATTAAGTCTCTAGGGTGGTAAGGGTTCATGGCTTATGGCTGTAGAGTTTTGACCTCAACATTTTGTAGCAGCCCAGATTGTGCTTTTGGCTTTTGTGGGGATGGCGTTTTCAGGTGGCTTAAGCCCTTGGGCCTTCTTTAGTAAGCATGGCCTACATGGGATTGTGATCTTGATGGGTTACCACAGTTTATGGTAGTTTTGTCTCCAGGTGTTTGGTTGTTTTTCTGCAAAAGGGTACTTTTTGTTTTATTTTTTTATTGTGGTAAAATATATATAAAATTTATCATTTTAATTATTTTCAAGTGTATAGTTAGTAGCATTAGGTACATTCACATCGTTGTGTAACAAGAGTGTAAGATGAAAAACTTACTAAACAAAGGCTGCTCTGGTCTCCGTGTCTGGGTACCTACAGACTGACTATGAACGCTGCATCCAGTTGGGACTGCTAATAAAGGAGAAACAGAGTCAAAGATGAGATCTCCTATTCTATTGGCCCAAATTAGTTCAAGTGCCTAACCTTGAACCAATGACTGTGGCTAGGAGTCAGAGTAATACTATTTTAGATAGTACTACATGGCTCACCCCTACAGCCAGGGGTGGCATTTGCCCACCCCAAATATCACAGGGGAAATATATATATATGCATGTATATATTTATATATACATATCTGAGAGAGCAACCCAAACCCAAAGGAAGAACAGATGCTGGAGAAGCAACTATGATGTCCCCTTTAACCACTTCTTAGAGATAACCAGTGATAAATACCATACATATTCTTTTTTTTTTTTTTTTACAAAATTGCGGCCTTACTATGCAGTATCCTTGTCTAATATGGTAACAGTAGCTATATGTGGCTATTTCAATTTAGATTAAATAAAATTACAGTTTAGCCTCTCAGTCACACAAGCCATACTTCAAATGCTTAATGTGTGTCTAGTGACCACCTTATTGAACAGAGCAGATACCGAACATTTCTAACATCACAGAATATATATATTGTAGTTAACATACCGTGATTTGAAATAAAATATTTGAAAAGCTTATCTTTCATGCCTGCAAAATATTCCACTGAAGTCTGTGTTATCATTTGTATGACCATTATGTGAACATTTTAAAGGCTGATAAATAACATTCTAAAAAGGTATAGGAGAAAGTCTTTTTCCCTTCGTCCTCACAAGCACTGAGAGACTCATTTAAAAGTAAATACTGCCAGTCGAATAGGCAAAAACAGATCCCACTCTGTTTTTATAAATATTAGTTACATTGAACAACAACCCTCTGTAATTTGTTACATATCTGAAAGACATAGGTATTAACCACAACACATTTTTATGTCCTGCAGTATCAACAAATTGTTTCCTGGAGTGTGGAATAAAGGCCACTCAACAGAGGCTAAAGCAACGCGGGACAGGGTGCACACACGCCAGAGGTGGGTATCCCGGGGGCATCAAGAGGGAGGACGTAAAGAGCTGTAGATGTTGAGGGGAAATGGGAGAAGAAAACCTGGGTTTGGCTTGTCGGGTGGCCTAAGTAATAGTGCGCTTTGCTTCACCTGGAGCCTTTCGCAGCGACTGCAACTCGGGGGGCGGGCAGGGCGGGGATGCGCTCAGGGGAGCATCCAGCACCTCGGGCGATAGCGGTGGCCTGCGGCCCCGCATTGACGCGACCCTGTGCCGCGGCGACCGTGGCCGAGCGCCTGGGATCGGCCGCGCCCCTGCGCGTTTGTGAGCTGGCCCCGGGTCACACTAGGACACCTGCGGGGAGGCGGGGGTCCTCCATTCAGTTCCCCAGGCGGGACGCGCGCAGGCGGCCACCTATGGGGCAGAGACCTCGATGTGCTCCTAGATGTGCTCCTACCGAGCTCTGTTTTCCTGCCTGCGAGGCTAACAGCAGGTGATAGAGGCATGGTGAAAATGGCACTTAGTGACGTGGAGGACCCATTTCATAGAGCCCGGCCTTTTCTGTCTCCGTTATCCATGGGGCCATTCTTCAGCGCCTGCGGGCTCCCAACCCACTAATCAGTGGGGGCTGAAGGTACGCTGCCCGGGCCCAAGAATAACCGAGCCTGCTCATCTCGGGGAGGTGGCGATTGTGCCACTGTTGAAAGGGATCGCCAACATCCGGAGGATTGGGAGATTTGCAGGCAGGAAGTCTGCCTTTGCATTTACCAGGAAAAGTACTGGGAAGTGAGTCTAGGGACAGGAGAGGTGGCTGTGCTTTGAGAAGGCTCCCGAGGTGACTGTGACTTGCCTTCTCCCATCATCTAAACAGGACAAATTGAAGCTCAAAGACTGTTTTAGTCCTAGCCTAATACAACCAAAAACACGGCATTTATCAGAAACAAAACAAAACAAAACAAAACAGGAAGTCTTTGTAGAATATGAGGAGGTAATTGAAAACCAGATATAGAGCTTTTAGAAAAAAGAAATGGAAAACTTAAAAAGGATCTTGTTTGATTTACTAATACAAATACCTAAAATATAACAAAATTGAAAAAATCAATGAGTTTTACCATGATTGAATAAAGTATTCTAAAAATGCCACTTGAATTCATTCATATCTTTTGATAAACACTATTGCATCCTGTTAGAAGGTGATGGTTTAGAATATTCTTATTAGAGTACTAAACTAACAGAAAACCTCCAAACATATTATCCATAGACTCATGTCAAAGGCTCTCCTTTCATTTGCAGAGGACCCTGTCTGCAGAGTAGGGCACTTGACCTTGGTGAGGAGTCACAGCCCTTCTGGTTATCAGGGTGGTTGGCCCACCACTTTCCCCAGCCCTTTTCCATAGCCTGCAACTGTTATCAAATTGTTTTAGTATATGGACCTCCCAAACCCTCGCATCACCACCAAATTCCAATTTGAAATTTAAAGTTGAATAATGGGCAGCAGCAGCTCTTTCTGCCCACGGGTCCTGTCCCCGTGCTTTAATAAAATCACCATTTGCACCAAAATAAATAAATAAATAAATAAATAAATAAATAAATAAAGTTGAATAATGAATGCAATTAACTTCTCAGAATTTATGAAAAGCAGTGAGGTTCCCTTTTCTATAATTCTACATGTGTAGCCTTTTCATATCCCATTCTGTGGATTGAATTTGCAAGTTGTCACCTGCCTAGTTAAGAACTTTGTGCCTAATTGAAAATACATGTAATTTGCTGGTGTTGCAGAAGTCTATGTTTTGTCTTTTTTTCTAAACTGAGATATAATTGACATATAACATTAGTTTCTGGTGTACAAAATAATGGTTTGATATTTGTATATGTTGCAAAATGATTTACGACACTAAGTCTAGTTAACATCCATCCCCATAAGGTTACAAAAATCTTTTTCCTGTGAAGAGAACTTTTAAGATCTACTCTTTTAGCAAATTTCAAATATACAATAGTATTAACTATAGTCACCATGCTGTACATTGTATTCCCATGACTTATTTATAACTGGAAGTCTGTACCTTTTAGACTGCCTTCACGCATTTCACCCACTCCTCACCCCCTGCCTCTGGCAACCATCAATCTGTTCTCCCCATCTATGAGCTTGTTTTTGTTGTTTTTTAGATTCCACATGTAAGTGAGATCATATGGTGTTTTTGTTTCTCTGTCTGACTTACTTCACTTAGCATAATGCCCTCAAGGTCCATCCATGTTATAGCAAATGGTAAGATTTCTTTTTCATGGCTAAATAATATTCCATTGTAAAAATATAAAAATATGGCACTTTTTTTCCTATCCATTCATGGACACTTAGGTTGTTGCTGTGTCTTGGCTACTGTAAATAATGCTGCAGTGAATATGGGGGTACATGTATTTTTTTTGAGTTAGTATTTTCATTTCTTTTGGATAAATACCCAGATATGGAATTGCTAGATCATATGATAGTTCTATTTGTAATTTTTTGAGGAACCTCCATACTGTTTTCCATAGTGGCTACACCAGTTTACATTTCTACCAGCAGTGCACAAGAGTTCCCTTTTCTCCATACCTTTGTCAACACTTATAATTTCTTTTCTTTTTGATACTAGCCACTGTAACAGGTATGAGGTGAGATCTATTGTGATTTTGATTTGCACTTCCCTGATGATTAATGATGTTGAGCACCTTTTTATGTGCCTGTTAGCCATTTGTATGTTTTTGGGAAAATGTCTATTCAGATCCTCTGTCCATTTTTAAATCATATATATATATATATTTTTTTTTTTTTTTTTTGCTATTGAGTTGTAGGAGTCCTTTATATATTTTGGATATTGAGCCCCTTATCAGATATATAACTTGCAAATATTTTCTTCCATCCCATGGGTTGCCTGTTCATTTTGTTTATGGTTTCCTTTGCTATGCAAGTTTTAATTTGATATAGTCCCATGTTTATTTTTGGTTTTTGCTGCCTTTGCTTTTGGTGTCAAATCCAACAAGGCACCCAAGACCAATGGCAAGGAGCTTACGTTCTGTTTTCTATTTAGAGTTTTATCATTTCAGGTCCCATGTTCAAGTTTTTAATCCACTTTGTTAATTTTTTTGAGTAGGCTCCACACCCACTGTAGAGCCCAACGCAGAGCTTGAACTCATGACCCTGAGATCAAGACCTGAGCTGAGGTCAAGAGTTGGACACTTAACCGACTAAGCCACCCAGACACCCCTGTGTTAAATTTCTGTGCATAATGTAAGACAGTGGTCCAGTTTCCCCAGCACCATTTATTGAAGAGTCTTTTTCCCATTGTATACGATTGGCTCCTCTGTTGTAAATTAGTTGGCCAAATATGTGTGGGTTTATTTCTGGGCTCTCTATTCTATTCCACTGACTTATATGTCTGTTTTTATACCAATACTATACTGTTGAAAATATATATAATTTGCTGATATTCCAGAAGTCTATACTTTTTGTTGTTCTCTTAATTGAGGCATTAAAAGCTGCTGCTTAGTATACTTAACTTTCTTTACTCAGAATAAGGTAGAAATGAAAAAAGCTTCTTAATTTTAATATGGCAATTTATATTACCTTTGGTCTTTGGACCAAAGTTTTCTTATCCTTTTCTTTCTTTCTTTTTCTTATAGGGAGTTTACAAAGTTACTGACTTGTGATTTAAACTCCACATTAAAAAGCAAATTGGATTATCTTTATCTTCACTTAAGAACTGTCTCAAAGTTTATTCGTAACTAGAAAATAAATTTCAAAAACATTTTGTCGTACTCTCATCATAATGTTTATCTAATCTATCTTGGAATTTTAAGTGTGAATGATGTATTTTACCATTCATTTCAATGACTGATTATGACTAAGAAAGATGGGAAACTTACTAACTTTATAGCACTCAGTAAAGCCCTACTTTTACACTGTTGGAACATAAAATAATATGTGGTGTATGCACATCCATCTATTTTAAAGTAGTAAATATCAAGTAAGCCAAAGTTCAGATAAAGTTAATTAAAATCTAACTTTTTTTGGGCGCCTGGGTGGCTCAGTCGTTAAGCATCTGCCTTTGGCTCAGGTCATGATCCCAGGGTCCTGGGATCGAGTCCCACATCGGGGTCCCTGTTCGGCGGGAAGCCTGCTTCTCCCTCTCCCACTCCCCCGCTTGTGTTCCTGCTCTCGCTATCTCTCTCTCTGTCAAATAAATAAATAAAATCTTTAAAAAAAAAAAATCTAACTTTTTTTTAAAGAGGACTCTTTTTTTTTTTTTTTTAAGATTTTATTTATTTGTGTGTGTGAGAGAGTGCGAGCAAGAGCGCAAGAGCAGGGGGAGGGGCACTGAGCAGGGAGTCTCCCCAGGCTCTGGCTCTATCCAGGACCTTGAGAATCTTGACCTGAGCCCAGGGCAGACGCTTAACCAACTGAACCACCCAGGCGCCCCTAAAACCCCACTTTTAACTATATACAGTTAGTTACTTCTGAGTAAAATGGTTGAAATAAAAGCCTAGACTGGCTTTTCTTCCTCCTAGGGTTATGTGTACAAAACTATTCAATATTAATTGGGAACAGACAATCTAGAAAGGAAAAATAGCACACATTCAACTTAAGTGAAAATTGTTTATCCATTTTTGTCTGCAGATGACTTAGATTCTTTCCCTTTCACTGCCCTACTGGTATATATTCAGTAAATACAAGCAAAAAGTATTATCAGCATCTGTAAAATATAACTAGGAAGGAGTGTTATTAAAACATCGCATAGCACATTCCAAAAGTCAACAAATGATTTGCTAATTACTGGTGTGGGATTGTACTTGTGTTATTTGCTCATATAATTGAGTTGATGACATAATTACATGATTCTATAACAAAGCATTTCGTATGCTCTGAGGGAGACTTCTTTAAAAACAATTGCTTTGGATATGTATTATATTTATTTAAAGGTTTTATTTATTTATTTGAGAGAGAAAGAGAGAGAGAACGAGTGGGATGAGTTGCAGGGGGAGAAGCAGGCTCCCCACCAAGCAGGAAGCCCGATGCAGGGCTCGATCACAGGACTCTGGGAACATGACCTGAGCTGAAGGCAGACGCTTAACCAACTGAGCCACCCAGGCGCCCCAGGATATGTATTATTTTTAACTGTACAATTTTGCTACATTTTTACAGTAATGTTAGAAAACTATTATTTTCCCCCCTGCTGAATTGGAGTACATATAGTCTACTCCCTAGGCAAGTAGGGGAAATTATACCAGTAAAGCAATGCAAATCAGAAAGTGGGGGCAGGGCTCAACCTTTGAGTGTCCTCAATGTAGGATCATCAGTTCAAAGGGGGTACGTATTTTCTAGACTGTTTTGCTAAACAGTCTAGAAATTTTCTTCAATTTTCTTCAATCTTCAATTTTCAGTTGCAACCCAAAAATATTCTCATATGTTGTTTCAGTCCTGTGCCAACATTAATTTTTATTAATGTAATTAGTTGAGTTTTATTTCATATAATTTAAACTAATTTAATAAGTGTTTACATTTTTGTTAGCAAAGTTTATTTTATTTTATTTTATTTAAATTCAATTAATTAACATACAGTTTATTATTATTTTCAGAGGCAGAGTTCAGGGATTCATCAGTTGCATATAACACCCACTGTTCATTACATCATGTATCTTCCATAATGCCCAACACCCAGTTACCCCATCCCACCACCCCCCTCTCCTCCAGCAACCTTCAGTTTATTTCCTGTGGTTAAGAGTCTCTTATGGTTTGTCTCCCTCTCTGATTTCATCTTGTTTCATTTTTTCCTCCCTTCCCCTATGCTCCTCTGTTTTGTTTCTTAAATTCTACATATGAGTGAAATCATATGACAATTGCCTTTCTCTGACTGACGTATTTCACTTAGCATAATACCCTCTAGTTTCATCCACGTCGTTGCAAATGGCAAGATTTCATTTTTTTGATGGCTGAGTAGTATTCCATTTGTGTGTGTGTGTGTGTGTGTGTGTGTGTACACACACCACATCTTCTTTATCCATTCATCTGTCGATGGACATCTGGGCTCTTTCCACTGTTGGCTATTGTGGACATTGGTGCTATAAACATTGGGGTGCAGGTGCCCCTTCGGATCACTACATTTGTATCTTTGTATATTTCCCCATATTTTAAAGTTGTCTGCATTTCTGAACATAGACTCTCTGTTAACCTTTGACCACTCCCTATTGGAATGTGGATACTGACTTAAATTTCTACTAAATTTTTATATATTTTTAGTGAATTTTCGACACTTGTATAGCAAGTTGTGATCTTTTCTTAAATATGCTTTTAAAATTTACATATAGTAAAATTTCCTTTTTTGATGTACAATTTCATGAGATTTGACAAAGACACTATTTGTCAATCCAGTCAAGATACAGTTTTTTTTGTTGTTGTTGCTTTAATATTTATTTATTTATTTGCCAGAGAGAGAGGGAAAGAATAAGCAGGGAAAGTGGCAGGTAGAGGGAGAAGCAGGCTCCCCGCTGAGCAAGGAGACCAGTGCAGGACTCAATCCCAGGATCCTGGGATCATGACTTGAGCTGAAAGCATGCACTTAACCAACTGAGCCACCCAGGCATCCCAAGATACAGTTCTTTTACTTCCCCGAATTCCCTCATGCTTCCCCTTTATATTCCCACATCCCCTCACTCCCATCCTTACCCTCTAATAACCACCATTTGCTTTCTGATCCTATAGTTTTGCCTTTCCCAGAATGTCATCTAAATGGAATGTTATAGTATATAAACCATTGAGTCTGGCTTCTTTTAGTTAGCATAATGTATTTGAAATACATCCATATTGTTCATCAATATTTTATTCTTTTTTGTTGCTGAGTAATATTTCATATTGATATATCTGAGTTTGTTTCACTCACCCATCAAAGGATATATGGGTTGTCAGTTTGGGGCAGTTATCAATAATTATATTTCATATGAATTGTGAAAAAATGAAAAGTGTATCCTATAAAAGTCTGAATACAGATTTTTGTGTGAATATGTTTTTTTCTTCTTTGATAAATACCCAGGAGTGGAATGACTGGGTTCCATAGTAGGTGTCTATCTAGCCTAGAAACTACCAAACTCTTCCAGGGGCATCTGGGTGGCTCAGTTGGTTAAGCATCTGACTCTTGTTTTTGGTTCAGGTCATGATCTCAGGGTTGTGGGGTTGGGCTCTGCCCTGGGCATGGAGCCTGCTTAAGATTCTCTCTCTCCCTCTCCCTTTGCCCCTCCCTCTCTCTAATAAGAAAAAAAAAAATTAGAAACTACCAAACTCTTCCAAAATGGTTTTGCCATTTTGCATTCCTCTTAGCCATATATAGCCAAATGTTAGCCATTTTGCATTCCTGTTAGTTGCTCTAAATTCCTTGATTCTTTTGCCTTCCTTTATATTGTATACATTTAAAAGGCATTTTAAATACCTGTTATCTCTCATGATACCCATAAATGTGCTGTCACTAAAATATACTAGTCTGTTTTTCTCTAGTGATATTAAAGATTTTTTTAATATTTAATTTTTGGCCATATGAAATTTATTGAATATACAGTATGCAGGATGGTACAAGCTATTTCTTTTGCATCCTGATATCCATTTGCCTAATGAGATGCTTTGGGGCTGCTCTACCTTTGCCCATTTCTCAATGGAATTCAATACATTTCTTCAAATGATCCTCCATTCCTTATCTTAGGCAGTTTATGATACCATTTTCCCAGTTGCCCAGGACGGAAAGAGGGGATTTATGATTCCTATCTCTTCCTTAGTTCCCATATCCAAAAGGTCACTGGGTTTCGTCAAAACATTAATCCACTTCTCCCCATTGTCTTATACTTTCTTGCTCAGATCCCTTTGAGCCCTTCTATACACTGGCCCAGGGTGATCTCTTAACATACAAATCTGAGCTAGTCAAGTCCCAAAGGCTCCAGTGGCTCCTCATTAGCAGGAAACACAACATCCTTCAAAATATGGTCTTTTTTTTTTTTTTTAATCCTCCCCAGCTTCTTCTCCTTTACCTGACAAATGTCTGAATACAGAAGCCAGGCTGCCAGATTTTAAACTATGACTCTACCACTTACTGGTTTTTGACCTTAGACAAGTAACATAACCTCTCCATATACAATTGTATTCAAAGTTATATAGTGTATGAAAATGAAAGTATTTACAACACTGTGTTAGAAAAGTTTACTTCTAACCTTTTTAGAAGAAAACAAATATCTTGTTATGTTTTTATTACAATCACATATCATGTTCCTGATTCATTAATACTCTGGAGCCAGACTACCTTGATATGAATCTCAGCTCCACCACTTAAGTTATATTCTCTTTGGCAAGCTACTTAACTTTGTTTCTTCATCTGTAAAATGGGAATAATAGTATCTGCTTCATCGTGATTATTGTAAGGGCTAAATGAATTAATATATCTAAATGAATTAATATATCTAAAACAATGCTAGTAAGCACCATTTTAAGTATTAGCTATTGTTATTTAACTGATGGGTAAGTCAGTCCCTAATTTCCCATCCATTGTTGGTGTCCTTCCAATAAATCCCGAACAACCAGTGCTTCCTTCTTTTTTTTTTTTCAAAGATTTTATTTTTTGACAGAGAGAGAGACAGCGAGAGAGGGAACACAAGCAAGGGGGAGTGGGAGAGGGAGAAGCAGGCTTCCCACCGAGCGGGAAGCCCAATGCAGGGCTCTATCTATCCCAGGACCCTGGGATCATGACCTGAGCTGAAGGCAGACGCTTAACGACTGAGCCACCCAGGTGCCCCTCAAATAAATAAAATCTTAAAAAAAAAAAAAAAAAAGGCTGGGAGTGTCTGCCTTCAGCTCAGGTCAGCCTACCTCTGCCTCTCCAAATACTCTAAAGGCATTCTGACCTTATGAATACAAACTTTAAATGAGAATCATACCATCACAGATGGATTTTTATTGAGAAAGTATTTTTTGCATGAACTCAAGCCACCTTAATTCATCAGTTTTCTACAAAGCACAGCAAAAACTATTTATATTTTTTCCATTTCATTTTACTGAAATTATTTTCATTGGGAGTATTTTTGTGTATAAATTATAAAGCAAGGAATTGATTCATCAATCAGTTTTTTTGCATATATTTAATACTGCCAATTAGTTTTTGCTATTGAGTTCCTCAGGATCAAATTAAATTCTAAATTTTATTGATCCAGTTCATCTATTAAATTTGGTCAAGAACTGTGGCCAGTTTGGGGCACCTGGGTGGTTCAGTCCTTAAGTGTCTGCCTTCGGCTCAGGTCATGATTCCAGGGTCCTGGGATCGAGCCCCACATTGGGCTCCCTGCTCCGCGGGGAGCCTGCTTCTCCCTCTCCCACTCCCCCTGCTTGTGTTCCCTCTCTCGCTGTATCTCTGTCAAATAAATAAATTAAATCTTAAAAAAAAAAAAAGAACTGTGGCCAGTTTTACTTTGTTAAATATTTCCATCAAGTCTAATGGTGGGGGTGGTCAGTTTTGGCAACTTTTAATCTTAAGTGTTCTTCAGCAAGTTTTTTCTAATACATTTGTCATTGCAGTGTTAGCTGTTCTGGTTTTATTTCTTTTTTTTTTTTCCATTTTTATTTATTTATTTATTTATTTATGTTATGTTAATCACCATACAGTACATCATTAGTTTTTGATGTAGTGTTCCATGATTCGTTGTTTGCGTATAACACCCAGTGCTCCATTCAGTACGTGCCCTCTTTAATACCCAACACCAGGCTAACCCATACTCCCCTCTAGAACCCTCAGTTTGTTTCTCAGAGTCCATAGTCTCTCATGGTTCGTCTCCCCCTCCGATTTACCCCCCTTCATTTTTTCCCTTCCTACTATCTTTTTTTTAAAACATATAATGTTTGTTTCAGAGGTACAGGTCTGTGATTCATCAGTCTTACACAATTCACAGCACTCACCACAGCACATACCCTCCCCAATGTCTATCACCCAGCCACCCCATCCCTCCACCCCCCACTCCAGCAACCCTCAGTTTGTTTCCCGAGATTAAGAATTCCTCATATCAGTGAGATCAGAGAAAGACATGTATCATATGATCTCACTGATCTGGTTTTATTTCTAAAATGGAAACTCATTTGTTGTGATTTGGATAAACAATTGTTTGAATTTACTTTTTAGCTAAAAATGAGAAAATTTTATCAATTCTTCAGAACCATTCTTGGGCTCAAAACATCTCACTCCATTTCCCTTCTCCCTTAAATGTCTTTATACCCTTCTTTCTCACCCCTCAGATGCCAGCTCAAGCATCACTTGCTCAGGGATGCGTCTCCTGATCTCTAAGGCTAGATCAAGTTTCCGACTTTATGCTTACATAATACACTTATTTTTCTTTCATCACTTATTGGACTTTATAAATATGTATTTCCATGAGTATTTATTGTATCCCTCATTAAACTTTGTTCCCTAAAGGCAGGAGCTTTGTTTCTCTTACCACTGGATCCCTAGCACATAAATGGCACTCAAGATTTATTGAAAGAATGATGAAAAGGAAAATGGTATGGACATACAAATGTCTGACCAGTACTAGGCATTCATTAAAACCTGTTTGTTTGTATTTCTATTATTGTTTATTTCTGGTTATGCTCTGACAGAAAATGATCATTTTTTCCCCTCAATACTATATTTGAAAATTGACTTTCTAATGCTATATATTTTTAAGCCTTTAATACCAAGCTACTCTAATAGTCTTCCCTTCGCTACAGGGTTGCCATACTGTGTAACTCCAGGAGGGTACACTGTATTCTATGGAGCAGGGAGTTGTTTGATGTAGTATCATTGCATCCTCACCTCCCTCTGCGAAAGGGACAGCATTTAGCTAATTCTTCAAGTTGGTTATAAGAGCAATTCTAAACCCTAGCTGTACATCAAAATTACATGGGACACTTTAAAAACAGAAATCCTGGGGCGCCTAGGTGGCTCAGTTAGTTAAGCGTCTGCCTTCGGCTCAGGTCATGATCCCAGGGTCCTGGGATCCAGCCCTGCTTCTCCCCCTCCCTCTGCTGCTCCCCTTGCTTGTGCTCTCTCGATCTCTCAAATAAATAAATAAATAAAATCTTTAAAAAAACCCCACACAAACAAATCCTTGAGCCCCACTCTACATTTATTGAGTCATTATTTAGTGAAACTCCCCCCATGACTGCAGAACCAGGGTTAGGAAACACTGGGTTGGAGCACAGGATGAGTGTGGGAAAGGTGGTTACACATTAATCTGGATAGGAAGGTTAGAGACCATGTAATTAGGGGCCCTGTATTCAATACTAAGGAAATGGAATTTAATTCTACATATAGTAAGGAACCATGAAAGGTTTTCAGAAGATAATGAAATAATCAGATCTGTAAGAAAGGTGAACTTGGCACCAGTGTGGCAGATACGCAGGCAGGGTGTAGAGCCTCAGCCAGGGGAAGCCAGGGAGGAAGTTAAACAAACTTAGGAACAGGTGGTAAGGACTTGAACTAGGGTAGATGCAGTGCAACCAGGGAGGAAGGGAATGGGAAAGCACTCACAAGACATTTGACAAGACCCAATAAATGGAATGTCTAGGATAAGAAAGGAAAGAGAGGCTGAAAACCACTCCAGGATTTCCAGGCTAAGCAACTGGATGCAATTTGATGATGCCACTAACCAAACAGAGAATACAAGTGGAAGGACAGAATTGAGCAAGCAGAGGAAACAGATTCTGTTTCCAGCTATGATGAAATAGAAGTTCCTTTTGTACGCCATTTAGGTAGAGCTAGAATAGCAGGAAATTGGAAATTAAGATCTAGAATTCAGAAGAGAATCTGAGGCTGAAATTTTAGGTTTGGGAGTCATCAGGGTATTTCAGTTGAGGCCATTGGAATGAATGAAACCGAACAGGGCATTGTCTATGTAGAATCAAAAGTGCTTAGCACAGAATTAGAGATAAAGCAGGCTTTCTCGTTCAATTTACTTAACCATATAATTTTAATAAGGCTCAGAAAGAGCACCATTTGAAATAAGCAGAAATTAATGTGAAGTGTAAATTACGATGTATAAAAATTATCTGCGATCTTTAGGACAACTTCAAATATGACTACTGTATCTCTGTACTTACTTAGAATACATCAATCTGCTAGCTTGGAAAAACTAGTTTCTAAACTTATTAAATAGCAGATTAGTCAAGATGAGTCAGATGACTCAGATTACGAGTCAGTTAGCTCCTCATCTATGGTATCAATACTCCCCTAAATGAAACAGATACTTGGTGATCTACTTCATACAATGTAAAGGCAATATAATTCATTAAGCCAAATCATAAAAATACAACATTTATGTAATAAATGCAACTACTTATATCCAGAGATTGTCACTTAATCTGTGTCTATGTATGTGTATGCTTGTATGCCAGGCACTTTTGGTCATTTATTTTCATACAAATTCATGACTGGGTCTGGAATTATTTCAATAGAAAACAAGCCAAATTTAAGATTCCTAGGACTGGCTACTTTTAGAGAGTGAATGAACTTGTATATACTGAGTCCCAGAAATCTTTGTTTAAAGAGGGATCCAGGTTAATTATGATGCAGGGGGTTTTAAGAACTATACTCTGAGAAATACTAATTTATACTAGTTACACATTTTAACTAAGACTTTTAAAAACATGTTGAGAAATTTTCTTGGATTACAGAAAAATGTTTGAAATAGCAGTGTTATGTGGTTTAAATAGGAAATATATTTTCTTTATTCAACTTTGTTGACTTTCAGTATATTTTGAAATGACACACAAAGTTATACCAAAGCTGTATTTAATTTCATTACATTCCACTCCAAATTCTTTACCATTTACCAAAAATAACTTTTTATAAAGCTTACTGTTTTGTCCATTAATATACAAGTGATCAATCTACACTTTTTTGCATGTTTCTCTCAAAAATTAGAATAGCTTATGAGGATATTATATAAAACTAACTGGTATATTACACACCAAACAGAAGTACAGATTCTGTACAATGTAATAGTATACATATATATTACAAGAGACTAAATGCCTTGTTAAAAGTAATAGTTTAAGAAATCTTTCATGGAAAAAAATCTGCATTACAAAATGTGGTGGCTTAAGTATCAGCTGCTTTCCTCTCATGAACTTCTTTCGGTCGGCATTAACTGTCCATTTAGCTTCATTAATAGTTTTACCACAAGGCCAGCCTACAAAGTAAAATATATGTCGACAGTAAATATGAAACACATAAGAATGGGTAAATGACATACATGACAGTGGGCAGTTCCCTACCTATCTGAAAAGGAAGGAACATTCTTAGTAGGAAGCAGCTTGTCAAGAATAAAGAGAATACTTAGACTTTGAAGGGATTTAAGAAGCAACCTACCGGATGCAGCTAGTGGCTCAGATATAATACTGGTTAAGAAGAGGTAAGGACTACCTAATACCTTGATAAAAGATAGGGAATACTGACCAGACTTAAAGGAAATGGCAGAAAAAAGAGTTTCACTGTTACAAAACCGAAATAAATTATTCAGATAAGTTTCTGGCTTATTTGCTTAGGAAAGGCCTGCCTTTTTCCCCTTGGTCTTAAATATCTTAATTTCATACGGTATCAAAGGTTTTCCTTGAAGCAAAATGGATTGTCACTTAAAAATTTTTTTTTCCTTTTTTTAAAAATTCAATTAACCAACATATAATACATCATTTGTTTTTGATGTAATGTTCAATGATTCATTAGTTGCGTATAACACCCAGTGCTCATCACATCACTAATACAGTAGTTCATTAGAAGTCCAAAGTAAATGATAAGTACTTACCTGTTTTGTGTGTACTATAAAGCTCATTTTATTTTCCATACTATGGATCTGAAAACATGTATCAGCATCCCCCAATTGCCACATAAAACAACCATACTTAAGACTGATGAGTAAAGCCTGCAACATAATTAGAAACTGTTTTATTAAAATATATATTAAAAACAACACCTATCTTCTCTTACTATCTACAATGACCTAGTTGACCTAGTCATGTCTAAACATAATGGTTTTGAATGTTAGAATAAAATCTATTCGAGGTACCTACATTAACTTCACACAGCCTAAAGTACAGAGCCACATAGATGGTAGACTCTCAGGAGACTGTCTTAAGCAATGATAAATTGTTTGTATCAGACTGACAAAATATTTTAAAGATGCCTGTTCTGTGGTATGTATACACACACACACACACTCTCTCTCTCTCTCGGGAATATTATTCAGCCATGAGAAAAGAAGAAAGTACTGCCATTTTCGACAACATGGATAGACCTCGAGGTCATTATGCTAAGTGAAATAAGTCAGAAAAAGACTAATATTATAGGATATCACTTAATTCGGAGTCTAAAGAAGCTGAAGTCACAGACACAGAAACAGAATGGTGGCTACCAAGGGCTGGGGGATGGGTGAAATGAGGAGATGTTGGCCATAGAGTACAAACTTGCAGGTATAAGATGAATAAGTTCTGGGAAATCTAATGTACAGCATTGTGACTATAGTTAACAATACTATAATATATACTTCAAGTTACTGAAAGAGTAGATCTTAAATGTTCTCATCACAAAAAAGATGGTAATTATGTAACATGATGGAGGTGTTAGCTAATGCTATGGTAATAATCATTCTGCAATATATAAGTATACCAAATCAACCCATTGTATATCTTAAGCATACTCAATGTTATATGTCACTTATGTTTCAATAAAGCTGAGAAAAAAAGATGCCCATTCTCTCAGTGACTTTCAAGAAAATTAAATGTACAGGTTTTTACTTTCTGCATATTAAAAACATTCCCTTTTACTTTATTCAGTACCTTTTGAATATTCACATGGTACTTTCAGATCTGAAATTTATGTAATGAGGTAACATGTTGACTTAGGCAATTCCATCTCACTGAAAATAAGTACAGTGATACAGCTATTGTAAAAATAAGGATAATTTTTAAAATAACATACCCTTCATAAATTCATCAAATTATTTAAAACAAATATTAGAATAACCTATTCCTATATTTTCCTAATGAAAAGCTATATTTAAATAGGCATTCAATGTATCTTTTTATTTTTTTTTTTTTTTTTTTTTTTTTAAAGATTTTATTTATTTATTTGAGACAGAGAGAATGAGAGAGAGAGAGAGAGAGAGAGCACATGAGATGGGGGAGGGTCAGAGGGAGAAGCAGGCTCCCTGCCGAGCAGGGAGCCCGATGCGGGACTCGATCCAGGGACTCCAGGATCATGACCTGAGCCGAAGGCAGTCGCTTAACCAACTGAGCCACCCAGGCGCCCGTATCTTTTTATTTTAAAATAAGTCTCTCCTAGCAGTAACTTTCATTTTTTGCCCTAAAAATATATTCTTTATATACACATGTACAAAGAAAGTATTTGTGCATCCTTTAAAATACATGTCTAAGAACATCTGTATTCTATCACTAGCAGTTCTTAACATATTGATTATAAGCAATTGAAGTTATATGAAAAAGATATGGTTTAGGGCATTTTTAAAGTGAGGTTCTTAAATGAAACAGTATAATTAATTTTCACGAGTGTACATTATGTATAATGGGAAACTAATAATATCTTCTTTAAAATTAGTCATCCACATTTATACTGTAAAATACAGCTTTATAGATAGGGTATGCTAAAATAGCTATTTACCAAGGTACACACTGAAACACTGAGTCAAGATATAATACCTTAAACTGTCTATCTTTTGGATCAGTTGTTTGAAATCTGTTTAATCAAGATGCAGAAAATGTTCATTAGTATGGCCTCAAAACAGTTTAATTTACGGAAAAAAAAATAAAATTGTGGTACAAGTTCTCAATTATATGGCCAACATAAATTGGTATCAGCAAAGGGTAATCTGTTGCCTGGGTGTGGCAGTAGTACTATTATGGTTAAAGATACATTAACAAGTACAGTTCAGTGATGAAACAGCAATACATTCACTATAGTAAAACACTGATCTACAACACAGTGTATTATACATTCAACAGTGTCTACATTTTATGTAAGTAGGACAGAGAAATCTCTGATGAGCATATGAAATTGGCTGGGCTATACTTTCCAATGGCAATCTCTCATTATTTCAAAGAGAAACAAGATATAGATGATAGAAGTAACTGATACAAAAAACACAGCTGTATTCTATCTATGGCTTTTCATAGATTTAATCTCTGAAGCTATTATATCCCAAGTAGAGTTTTAAATGTAAATGAAGGTATTTTTGCAAATGAAGATGTTTATTCTCTTAAACTAAGCTTGTCAAATTCACCCCTAGCATATCTTGATGACTGTAAGACAACGGAAGACAAGCTGACTGCTCCCACCTTTGATGATTAGAAAATATAATCAACTTAGAGCTTTCATAGGTGCTGTAAATTTTTCAGTGGTTTACAGAGCACAAGGTAATAGTTAGATGGACAGAAAACATTGTTACCCTTTGGTTTAATCCCTTCTTATAACCAAAGACAGTATTTTTATTTATATTTCTAGAAATCAAACATCTTATCCTAAAAAAGCATACTGTTAACTAATAATATTGTTATCATCCTCTGCCTGCTACTGCAATCTCACTTACTCCTGGACCAGAATATTATTCATAATGTGAAATGTTTTAAGATAATGCTGACCCATCATATGGGAACTAAATAACACGTTTTATTGTTGCCTAAACTTGGGATGCTACCAAAAGTCAAACATACACTATAGCTTACAGAAGAGGCTTGGTGTCATACCCACAGCGTCACCATTTAGTTCAATAAAGGATCTGTAAATGTTGTATAAAATGCTCTGAAATAGCAGAGGAAAAATTTCTTGAAATGGTAAGGGGAATTTCTCCTTCAATTTCCTTTAACAAACTTAGTACAAAAGAAATAGAAAAATGATTACGAACTAATAAGAAGCAGCCTATTTTGTGTGAGTAAAGTAGCTTAAATAGAAAATGATAATAAGCAAATGACCCAAAAGCAAGCTGATATCAGAGACTTCAAAAAAATCAAGTTCCAGATAAACTCCTCAAGTCAGTCCCTATTCAGCTCTATGTCCCTATATATTCTCTGTCTCCATTCACAGGCATATCCAAGAGCATGGGAAAATAGCTGTGTCTGGAGTTATCACAAAATGACTGAACTACTTTCAGAAGTTATGTGATTACACAATAAAAGCTTATGAAAATGATGAAAATAAAAATTAGGCTTATGATAAAATTTCCTAATCTAAAATGCCTTTTCTAACATATAAGCTTAGTTATTACCTCAACTGATCTATTCATAGACAAATCTGAATGAACAAAATTAATGATTTTTCTTAGCTTCCTATTATAAACTAGAAAGCTGTTAATCCTGATAAATGTGTTAAATATGCTGAAGATAATTGATAATCCCAAATTTTATATTATAATGACTCTGATTAGAAAAAGGAGTATAAAAGAGTAACAAGCCTCTGATGGAAAAGCTCTGAAGTGATCTAAGAATAGTCCCTTCCACACTTCATCTTGCCTGTTCCCCAAAAGGCTCTTACAACTAATTCTGATTTTCAAAGTGAATCCCTTGTATCAGATATTATATTTTTCTTTTTTTAATCTGTATTTTTTTTTTTTAAAGATTTTATTTATTTATTTGAGAGAGAGAGAATGAGAGAGACAGCACATGAGAGGGGGGAGGGTCAGAGGGAGAAGCAGACTCCCTGCCGAGCAGGGAGCCCGATGTGGGACTCGATCCAGGGACTCCAGGATCATGACCTGAGCCGAAGGCAGTCGCTTAACCAACTGAGCCACCCAGGCGCCCAAATCTGTATTTTTTTCATTTAAACTTAATTGAATTTTTTGAATAGGTAATATTATCACGGTTAAAAAAATTTTTAAGTTGTAAAATGGTACATAGTAAAAAGTCTCCCTTCTACTCTTGTTCCCAGTTACCTGGTTGCCTTCTCTAAAGGCTTTATGAATTTTTACTCATACACAAGCAATATGTATTTATGTAAATATAGTCTTCACTTCCCCCCATTTCTACACAAATAGTAATCTATTACATATGGTTCACCACTATGCTTTTTCACTAAATATATCTTGGAAATCATTCTATACATTCTTCATTCTTTTATATGGCTGCACAGTATTTCAACATAGAAATGTACTATAATTAATGTAATTATATAATTAGTATATGTTAATAATATAATTAACCCTTACTGACAATCATTTACTTTTCATCCCTCATCCTTTGCTATTACAAATGAAATTGCAATGAATAGTCTTATATATTTGTCATTTCTAGATTTTTCATATAGGCTGGTACCATTTTTTTTTTAAACATTATAAAATGTAACTGGTCAAAAATAGCTGAAAAGCTGAAAATCTACCTTAGTTTCCATGTTGAGGAGATGAAGTCCTTTTATATTCACTCCTACATACACAGGGATGACTTTATGATTGCTGGGGCTTGCCTTTGTAAATATCTGTCCTGTGAAAAAAGCTGCTCCATATGTAGGAATTTCCCAACAATTCTGTAAGAACATGCGCTGAAGGTGATGCATTTCTTTACTGACACCCTCACTTGTACTAAGATTCTAAAAACAAATAAAGTAAAATAAAAGAGATGTGAAAAGAGAACATACCTTTGATAATCCAAATAGGTCAACTAAGCAGTTTCTAAAATCATGGCTGCCCCCAAAGAAGAATAAAATTGTGACATTATCCCAAGAACAAGTTTTCTTTTGAGATGTTAATATTTAAAAAAGGAAAGAAATATCATAATCTAAAAATACTGTTTGTCTATTCTATTAGATTTTAAGTGCTCCTTGGACAGGGATAGTGTATAATTTCATGTGTGTGTGTGTGTGTGTGTTGTGTGTGTGTGTGTGTTTAATCTCTAGTCCTTACCACAGTATCCAGCATACAGAAGGTATTCAGTAAAAGATTCCACATTATTAAAAATAAAAATATCATGTTACTTCCAGTTTCATGTGAACTAGAAAATCCGTTTTTAATTTCAGGACTGTAAATTTAATGTACCTATATTTAAAACATATTAAACAATTTCAAACAATTTAATTTACAGAATTTCAACTAGGATATAAAGTGTCTTTTTATTTCTATTAAACAGCTTACCTTGTATTCATGAAGTATTCGATTTGTCCAGTGAGGTGCCTTACTTTTTAGTTTGGTAACAGGTACAATGGATTTTAGGTTTTCTTCACTGTAAGCAAATATGCGAACATGCTTTAAATAAATCATTTTTAGCAGTAAGTACATAAATCATCCAGAAACAAATTGCTTTAAGTAACATGATTTTTGAGCTGAAAAATCTATATTGTACAATATTAGAGAACTCTCAAAATTTTAAGCAAAAGGCCACAATCCCAACATTCTCATTTAAGAGAAATGTTTCTTCTTTCAACAGCCACAAAATATTTTTGAAAATTGAAAACCATGATAAAGCTTCAGTGTTTAAAACCTCAGTGTTTTCTCTCAAAGACTGAACATATAGCTAGTTTTTGTGGTAGATCTTAAATGCATCTACTTACCGAGTCAGGTTTTAATGAACTTACTTAATGTAATAAAGAGAGATAAAGAAGAAAAAAATATAAGGTATATCAAGGGGTGCCTGGCTTGTTCAGTCAGTAGAGCATACAACTCTTGATCTTAGGGTTGTGGGTTTGAGCCCCACGTTGGGTGTAGAGATTACTTAAAAAAATAAAATCTTTAAAAAAAATAAGATATATCAAACCATAGTCAAATATAAGAAAAATAACTTTGGAGAGAGTATAACTTTAAGAATGCTTTACTATTGTTTTGTTTTTTTCCTTATTCCATGCCTTGTATCCTTTAGTTCCAAACCAAAGTATAAATATTTCTTAATAACATTTTTAAACTTTCTCAGTTAAACAGAATCTCAAGCACAGCACAAGACCACATGTTGTATTAAATACTTACTTTAGGAAACCTTGCTTGTGTTTCTTACTCTCATAATTTCCATAAACTATTTGCAACAGTAGACTTGCCAATGTTATCAGTTTAGCATCAGGAGCTGTATAAAAGCCCTTCAATAAATTATATCTGGCTTCATCAAAGAGAATAAGAATAGCTAGTGGGTCTTCAATCTTAAAAGAAAAAGTATAATTTGGTTATTGGGCTATAATTTCCTGTTACAAAAATACAACTTATCACTTTCTAATATGGAAAAGCAAAAGCTACATATCCTATATATAAATGAGCTGCTATTGATTTAGAGCAGAGGTTGACAAATTTTTCCTGTTCAGGGCCAGATAATAATATTTTAAGCTTTATGAGTCACAAAGTCTTTCTTACAATTACCCAACTCAGCTACTGTAGCACAAAAGCAGCCACAGACAATCTAGTAAGACACGGGTGTGGCTGTGTTCTAATAACACTTTTTATATACGGATACTCAAATTTAAATTTCATAAAATTTTCACGACATGAGATATTATCCTTTTGATTTTTTTCAACCATTAACAGCTTGTGGGATATATAAAAATAAACAGCAGGTCAAATATAGCATAGGCTATAGTTTGTTTATCTCTGATTTATAGTCTAATAAGAGATTATCATTGGTTTATAGATATGGATAACTTCTAGCACAATTTTACCTAAATTATATTTATATGCCTCAAACATTATTCTACATGTTTCACACAATATAGTAGTGAACCTCAAGGAAGATAAAAAGGAAGCAAGTTAATTCCTAGAAGGGCACACGTAGTTTTAAAAAACCTTATTTAAAAACTTTTTTTAAAATTTTATTTGGCTAAAAAAACTTGGCACTTTGAAATAACACTAAAGGAGAGCAGAAGATTTTTTTTCTAAGTTTCAAACTCTTTATAAAGTTTCATTTTATCCAATAAGATTAACAAAGATTGAAAAGCTAGCCTACAGAATATACTTCTGCTCCAACTGGAAACAGTTACAGAGTTTCTGAATGAATACTTAAAGTAGTTCCAGGGCGCCTGGGTGGCTCAATCAGTTAAGTGTCTGCTTTCAGCTCAGGTCGTGATCCTGGGGTTCTGGGATGGAGCCCGGAGTTGGGCTCCCTGCTCAGCGGGGAGTCTGCTTCTCTCTCTCCCCCTGCCCCTCCACCCAGCATGTGCTCTCTCTCTTGCTTGCACTCTCTCAAATAAATAAATAAAATCTTAAAAAAGTATTTCCAAATATAATTCAAAGTGATCTCAAATCCTTACGGTAAAAGTTAATTTTGTCTAACTAAAATAATCTTATAATGCTCTATATAATATGAAAAAAAACTGAAAGAGAATTTCATGGGGAAAAAAGATGAGAGGATTATTCTAGATTAAAAGAGACTAAAGAGATAACAATCAAATACAAAGTATGAACCTTGACTAGATCCTACATATGGGAGCTATATAAGATTTTTAAACAATTGGGGAAAATCTGAATATGGATCACATATTAGACATTATTATGTATTTTTTTTAATTTAATTGCTCCGGTTAGAACTTCACTACTATGTTAAATAGCAGTGCTGAAAGCTTGCCTCCTTGTCTTGTTCCTGATCTTAGGAGGAAAGCTCTCAACATTTCATTGAGTATGATGTTAGCTGTGAGTTTTTCATAAATGCCACTTACCATGTTGAGGAAGTTCCCATCTATTCCTAATTGTAAGAGTTTTATCATGAAAGGGTATTGGATTTTGTCAAATGCATTTTCTGTGTCAATTGAGATGATCAACTGTGTTTTTTTCTTTTTTTTTTTTTTTTTAAGATTTATTTATTAGCACGAGCACAAGTGGGGGGGGAGGGGCAGAGAAAGAAACAGACTCCCCACTGAGCAGGGAGCCTGACGGGGGTGGGGAGGTGGAAGGGTGCGGGCTCCATCTCAGGACCCTGAGATCATGACCTGAGCTGAAGGCAGCTGCTTAACTGACTGAGCCACCCAAGGCGCCCCTTCCTCTGTTCTATTTATGAAATTCTAACATTTTTTTATGAATAATCTAAATCTTTGTTTTTGGTAAATTTCATACAAATTTTTATGTAACTCCCAGTATATGTCACTGAAAGGATCATATCTATCTTTGGTTTGATAATATAAGAGGGACAATATGAGTGATCAGGTATAAAACAGTTACCAAGTTTGTACATGGTCAATGAACCTTTTATATACTAAAATTTCCTTAACTTTGTTTAATATTTCCTTGGATAAGAATCAGGAAATGCATTGCATGTTTTTTCTTTGCCAAAGTTATGAGCCCTTGGAACTTTTTTTTTTTCAATTTTAAAAAATTTTTAGACTATCATACTAGTTTAACTTGTAATATCCACCTTAAGTTTCTTTGTTGTCCATTCATCCTTCAGATAGCATTATCCCACCTCTCCTCTAAAATCTACAGTAATTCAAATTCAAATGTACTTGTCTGGAACAAATCTTTTTATCAAATGTAAATTCTATCCACATTTTTTACTATCTATATAATTCTCTGCTTGATTTGGAAACTTACTAACTATTGAGAATAACTTTTTATGTCCCTTTTGCAAATATAATCTTCTCCACTCAGAATGTATTTTGTTCTCCTCCCACACCAACCTATCTCTTTGCTCCTTTGAAATTTACACACTGATTAGCCCTTTATTAAGTTTATCTTTGATAGTATACTTCCTAACTATTCTAAAATTCTTTTTGGTATAATCTGTCTTCCATCTGGTTGTTAATTCTCTTTAGGATAGACTCTCTATTTCTTTTGTTTCTAAAACAATGGAGGTGGAAATAAAAAAAAAAACAACTAGGGGCTTTGTAAGTAGACTAACTCAAACTCTACCATTTACCCTAGGGATGTGAGGATTAAAAGAAAAACAAAAGTAAAACCTCCTCATATAGGAAGAGAACAATTTCTGTTTCTAGTGCCTACCACAGGAATTCAATAGATTCTGTGCATTTAAATGACTATAAATAAGGGGCGCCTGGGTGGCTCAGTCGTTAAGCGTCTGCCTTCGGCTCAGGTCATGATTCCAGGTCCTGGGATCGAGCCCCGCATCGGGCTCCCTGCTCCGCGGGAAGCCTGCTTCTCCCTCTCCCACTCCTCCTGCTTGTGTTCCCTCTCTCGCTGTGTCTCTCTCTTTGTCAAATAAATAAATAAAATCTTTAAAAAAAAAAAAAAAAAATGACTATAAATAAGATTTCCAAGCAAACCTTTTTTTCAACTTCCAAAGGAAGTCTCACATCTCTTCTTAGGAAAAGCTGTGGTGTTTCCCTTTGGGGATCCAAATTAGTCAATTCAGCAAGTATTTCTGGCCAGTCACGAACATGTTGCAAGGGTTTATGATAAGGCTTGAGTTGAAGGCCTGAAAAACATCTTTCCTTTTATAAATAATAATGTAAAAATAAGTTACATCAATACATAGAAAATTTGTATTGAACTATCTGTACTTAAGTGCTGAATACACACAACTTAAATGTCTAAATTTAAGTCACTGACTTTATAACCAATTATATCACAACCCAATTTTAGGTTAAGAGCTTTTGTTTTTAAGAGTATAAGAATTATGAGAATTCCTAAAACAAATAAAACATATCAAATGTATATAAGATCTTTAATTCCATTACAGTCTATTTAATTATGATCCAATCAGTAGGATCTGGTGTTTTAAAAAAAATACAATTGAACATTAAATAACCAATCACAATAACTTCAATGTATTTGCAATACTTTGCTTGAAAGATAAATCTATAGTGGCATCGGGTTGGTCTTAAAAAAAGAATTTGATGGAAAACTAATACAAAGAAAAAGGAACATTTACATTATTTCGGGTGAAATGAGCACTGACAATAAAGGCAAGTTGGATGAGCACTACATTTAGTGGCATTCAAATCAAATTCCATTGCCAGAGAAGAAACGTTTTCAAATACTTAAAAAATGCTTTGAATGAAGGGGGGATGAGGGGTCCCAAAGGCTTACCTGTTTCAACAGTTGGAACACTAGTAATTTATATAAAAGAGAAGATCATTGTAGCACTTCAAAATTTAAAGTCATTAAGAAACTGATGCTATACTTAAGTTTACCAATCCACTCTCACAAAGGAATAGGTTTACACAACAGAGTAACAATTTTCTTACTGAGGTTTTCTGAACAGATCCAAATAGTGAAGTATTGCTGTGTTTCTTGAGAGAGACGCATTCCTTCCATTATCTGCTGCACTGTGGTATTATTTCCATGCTTCAGTTCAACAGAACGGTATGATCCATCCATTCTGTATATTCGAACCTTTTCATACTAGGACGAAGAACAATAATAAATTATGCAACCTGGTTAGAAGTTATATATCCCAGCCTAACAAAATGCTTCAATTTCAACTTCATATGTTTTATTATAGATTTCAAACATGGAAAATAACAGAAAACTGCTTCGAGTATCTGTTGGCACGGTTTAAAAAAATTTTTATTTCCATTATGTTTTCCAATGTTTTCCTCTGGATGTTTCAGGTCAAATATAAGGCAAATGGCTCTTAAGAAATACTCAACTTCAAATTCTTCTGGGAGATGTTTTAAAGCTGTTACTGAACTAAGTAGGTATCATATGGGACATAAGAGACTTGGTTACCGAGTCTAGTGTTAGTCAGGTATCTCATGAGTCTAGTGGGCCACAAATAATACTGTAGAAATGTGTACTAGAAATAATTTTTCCTAAGAGGAATCTGTGATGGAAGACTGCCTGTGAAAGTTATAGAACAATGGACCCTGAGCCAGTTTCTTTCCTCTTGTTCAGAACATCTCAGAAAGTAGTAATATTCTCAATATGTTTTATTAAAAATCCCTATCACCTATTTTGCCCATCCCTCACCCATCCCTCCTCTCTAGCAATCAACACTTTGTTCTCTATATTTAGGAGTCTGGTTTTTTTTGTGTTTGGTTTTTTAGATTCCACATACAAGTGAAATCATATGGCATTTGTCTTTCTGTCTGACTTATTTCACTTAGCATAATAAATACCCTCTAGGTCCATCCATGTTGTTGCAAATAACAAGATTTCATTCTTTTTTTATGGCTGAGTAATATTCCATTGTCTATATATACCACCTCTTCTTTATCCGTTCATCTATTGATGTACACTTAGGTTGCTTCCATATCTTGGCTACTGTAAATAATATTGCAATAAACATAGAAATGCACGTATCTTTTCACACTTGATCTTAGCCAAAAGGCTGAGGAGCAATTGCATGTATCTTTTCAAATTAGTGTTTTCATTTTCTTTGTGTAAATACCCAGTAGTGGAATTACCAGATCGTATGGTACCTCTATTTTTAATTTTTGGGGGAACCTCCATACTGTTTTCCACAGTGGTTGCACCAATCTACATTCCCACCAATAGCAAGGGCTCCACTTTCTCCAGCACTTGTTATTTTTTACCTTTTTGAAACTAGCCATTCTGTCTGGTGTGAGGTAATATCTCATTGTCATTTTTCAATGTACTCTCAATACATTTTATTGCCCAAACAACTTCCAGCTCAGTTCATTTTGGATGGACGTACTAATTCCTCTTATCTTGTTCATTTAGAATATAAAAATTATGCCAGGAATAATAATGTGTTCTATACAATTAGAAAATAAATTGTAATCAAGTATAATATAAGGGTGCCTGTACTGCTTTCCTTAACTTTGTCTTGTGCTCATGGAATAGTATTTTGACAAAATCTGTTGAGTGTGTGGTGAGTGTATATGTTAATATTCCTTAAAGGCAGAGATCACATATTTATTCTTTATCACCTGTCACTTTCAGCATTTCAAGGTGTTAAATTCACAGAAATACTCCATAAATACTTATTGCCTAATTGATGGAAATGTGTGGAAAGGCTCAGAGATTATATCTGTTGATATCAAGTTTTAATACTTTGTCTGGTATAAATCCTTTTATCTGATTTGCAAGTTTTCATACAGTTTTTAAATTGATGACAGTTTTCTTGTCACTGTAACTTTTAGGTGAACTGAGTTTTTTCTAATTATTAATTCTTCTCTATCTTAATGTTACTGCTTATTATTTCAGTATCAAGTATTACAATTATACTAGAAATTAGGTTAATATTAAATGTTTTAAGGATTTATTTACTTATGCAATTTTTATTTTGGTATGCAAGAATAAATGTCTGAATGTTAGGGATGATAACAAATTTAATACTTAAGAGATCTAACCATGAGGTTTTCTAAAAGCAGTAAAGAAACCATCCATCCATTCCTCTTGCCACAAATACTCAAATTACTTATCAATTTAAATAGTTGGGTTAGTTTTATTCCTGAAGGTAATTCTTACTGGTTTGTTAATGGCTTCCTTCAATAGCTTTGCAGCTTCTTCCCAGTTATTTTGTTTGTTTTCTTCACAAATATTTAAAGGGGATCTTCCTTGTTGATCTGTTATGTGCTAGAAATTTTGGAAAAAAATATGAAGAAAAAAAGCATTACAAATATATGGCATTATAAGTGAAAATGTCATTCAATCAAAATTTCATAAAAAATAGACTTTTGTCAAGTATTAAATATTAACCATACTTAGCATATACTATACTTAAACATTACTTGATAAAGATGAAAGACTGAAAGCACTAATAAATGTGATTATTTTTTAAAAGTTCTGATTATAAGATCCAACAAAGGTTTTGTTTAAAATTATTTAAATGATTATGTCCCCCTTTAAAAATATTTATTAATACAAATTCTGGAAAAATGCATAGAAAATCCTTTTCCTTCTTAAGGATTTTTTTTGAGGAAATACAGTATAACACAAAAAGAGGTTAAATTTTATGTATATGCAGGAGATGGATGATAGTGATGATTGCACAACAATGTGAATGTATTTAATGCCACTGAACTGTACATCTAAAAATGGTTAAAATGGTAAATTTTATGTGAGGTACATTTTATCACAATAAAAACAATTATAAAAGCAAATTTATACATAAATATTACTCATACTATATAGATGGTAAAATTTATTTTTTAGTTGACTTCTCAAGTATACAATTGAACATTTTAATGTCATTACTTGTTATTCATTGAACATTAAAAAAAAAAAACCTGGAAAATAACTTACTCTGTCAACTTCTGGATGGTTTAGGAGAATCTGTACTATTTCAGCATGTCCTCCTCCAGCAGCAAAATGAAGAGGAGAACTAAGCTGTCCATTTAAAAGATTTGGATTGCACTTTCCTTTTTCTAACAAAATGCGAGTGGCCTCAACTTTTCCATACCTATAAAAAAAAAGATAAAACTTACCCAAAAAAGTCATACGAAATGTTTTAGAAATTCAAATTTTAGATGATTATCTCAAAGAAATCTAAGATTTTTTTTTTTTTTAGTAAGACATTGACATAAATGTTTTCAGTGCCTAGGGATTTCTTATGAATTCTTCTGATTCAGTTCAACTGTTTCTGTTTCTCATCAAGTGGGAGGAAATATAACTTCAAATACAAGATAGAGCAGATGACAAAGAACTCCCCCCATGCAAAGTACAAAAATTATGAATTAGGGAGATAAAATTTTTAGTCAAAAATAGGTTCAGAATCAGAAACTTCATAATGCTTTCACTTAGGCCTGATTGTGATTTGCAAAAGAGGCCCAAAGATAGAATTGGATATGTAGCTGCTGTGTTGGGCAGCTACATATCCAAAGATTTTTGTGTCTCCCACACTGCAATATTTAAATACTTAAATATTAAATATTAAACATTTAAACCATAAGATACATAAGACCATAAGATACATTAATAAATCTTAAATATTAAAATTTAAATATTAAATATTTAAACCATAAGATACATGGTTTCTGCTCTAATAAAGGCTTACAATGTAATAAGAGAGGTAAAACAAAAACATGGGATAAGTTACATTATGCTGTAAAATTTAAGTAACAGTTTAGGATAGCAATCAACATAATAGGCGCTATATATTTGTCAAGTCAAAATAGTATATAACTAATGCTTTTAAAAATGTCAGAAAAGATAGGACTTTAGTCTATGACTCCCTGAATTGATAGAACAATTTGAAGTGGATTTTAAGTAGGAAGGAACCAAAGAGATGAAGAGAGGTAAAAATATTTTAGGTAGGGGGGAAAGGACTAAGCAAAGCAAGAACCCAGGAGAGTACAAAGCATGTGTCGGACATAGTTGAGTCCACCATTTCATCAGAGCCAAAGACTTATATAAGGCTGCAATCTGAAGCAATGGTGGAAAAGTAATTCACTGTTTGTAAATAAATGGGTGGGAGGGGGGAAAAGGGATAGGAAATTTGCTTTCAGATATGGTACATTTGAGGGGAAAATAATACATCTTTAGAAGTTATCTGATTTGCCATCAACTTTCCTTTCTTCCCCTCTATATACCCTTATACCCTGAACCTGCCACTTGTATGCTACCGTTTCCGATTCATTTGACTTTTTGCTCATGTTCTTTGCTGTTCCTGAGATGTCCTTTTCTCCCTATCTCATTTTGTTTAGGTTAAATTCTGTTATTTCTCTGCAACAGTTTAAAATCTACCTCTTCTATAGTTCCACTACATGTAGCATGTTTTTTGCTTCTTTTATGGGACTTCTTTTATCTACTTTCACCCTTATTTATATACATCTCTTCTCTAATTGCCTGGAAATTCCTTGAGGGTAGATACACTGTCTCTGCATTCTCTAAACTGCCTTATAGACAAAAAGAGAGTGACTAAACTGTTCAGTAGGTATTTGAAAATGCAAGCTTAGTACTCAGGAGGAAGGCAAAGGCTTGGAGTATCTATCTGAAATAAGCAAATTCATCTAACTGAAAAGAATTACTGTTAAGGCTGGGAGAATTTAGGACACCTGGGTGGCTTAGTCTGTTAAGTGTCTGCCTTCAGCTCAGGTCATGATCCCAGAGTCCTGGGATCGAGTCCCGCATCAGGCTCCCTACTCAGCAGGGAGTCTGCTTCTCCCTCTGTCTGCCGTTCCCCTGCTTATGCTCTCCCTCTCTTTCTCTCTCTCTCTCAAATAAATAAATAAAATCTTTAAAAAAAAAAAAAAGGGGGGTTGCCGGGGTGGCTCAGTCGGTAAGCATCTGCCTTAGGCTCAGGTCCTGATCCCAGTGTCCTGGGATTGAGCCCTGCATCAGGCTCCCTGCTCAGTGGGGAGCCTGCTTTTCCCCCTCCCTGTCCCTCTACTCCTCCCCCTGCTTGTGCTCTCTCTCACTCTCAAATAAATAAAATCCTTTTTTTTTTTTAATTTATTTATTTGACAGAGAGAGACACAGCGAGAGAGTGAACACAAGCAGGGGGGAGTGGGAGGGGGAGAAGCATCTGAGCTGAAGGCAGACGCTCAACGACTGAGCCACCCAGGTGCCCCTCAAATAAATAAAATCTTAAAAAAAAAAAAAAAGCCTGGGAGAATATGAAAAATGAAAAATGAGTATCTTAGAACGATGAAATGCATCTTGAAAAACAATCTTTCAGGACAGGAAAAGATACTTCTAAGCAATTCAAGTAATAAAAATAATATAAATGTACATTTTGTATGATGCTTTTAAGTTTTCAACATACTTTCTTATATAATTACTTAATATAATCTTCAAAACAACCTATAAGGCATGCAGAAGTATTTTTATGACACAGTTAAGAAAAATGAAGCTTGAACCAGGTAAGTAACTTGCTGAAGGTCCCATGGTTACTGACTAGTGTTAGAATCCAGGTTTCTCAATCTTAGTATAGCAGTTTCCATACCATACCACATGCTTAGGTCACAGAATGGAAGCCAATATTTCAATAATGATCATGTAACAGTAATATCTTGCATTCGTACTGACCTTCATTATAGCTCCATTATGCCCCTTCAACTCCAATTTGTTCTTAGAATGAAGGGGTTGGTCAACAGTATTAAATGCTGTAGAGCGGGGAAAGAGATTAAAAACTCAGAAAAGTTTAAGAAGGTTCATGAAGAGTGGAAAAGAGACAACAGTGAGTGTGGCCCACTCACCTTTGAAGTCTGGCTGTGAAAGGAAGGAAAGAAACAGGACAGTGGCAGAAGAGGGAGCAGGGTCAAATTAATGTTCTTTTCAAGAGGAAGAGAACCATGTATGTTTGAAGGCAAGAGAAAAGAAAGTGCAGAGAGTGAATTTATGGTAAACAAGGATTTCTACTTGCATACCCCATGATACAGGAGAGAGATGAGAACAAAAACGACAGAGAAGAAGGACATTTCCGATGGCTTCAATTTTCTTTGAAAATAGGAGGTAAAACTATCTGACGAGAGTAGAGAAAGGAAGTAGTGGGAATTTAAGTGCTTAAGAGGAGAAAGGTTCAGAATAGCTCATAGGGGAGGACTAAAAGGCTGACAGGATGAATGAGACAAAGAGGATAGACAGCTAAGCTACAGTGAAGATGGGATAATTTGAAGGGAGTCAAATCATCATAGCTCTAAAACACTCTCTAGCAATAACATGAAGCCTAAAAGTAGGATCAGAGAGCGAAGACACTGATTTGAGAAAGGTCAGAGAATATGTGATGTCAGTGAAACATTTACTGAGTGGCTGATTAAGTTGCCCATATGGGGAGAAAGCCAACTTAAATAGTTTTGGAAAATGGTGATTCTAGTAAAGAATGGTTTTCAGGTACGTGGCCACCAATATGAGAATTTTAAAAGTTTGCAGCAATCTTAGGGGTTGTCCTCAAAAAGTGATCTGGGAAGCCCTAAGAATCCCTGAAATCTTTTCAGGGTATTCTCTAGATGAAATATATTTTCATAAGAATATTAAGATGTTGGGCGCCTGGGTGGCTCAGTTGGTTAAGCGACTGCCTTCGGCTCAGGTCATGATCCTGGAGTCCTGGGATCGAGTCCCGCATCGGGCTCCTGGCTCAGCGGGGAGCCTGCTTCTCCCTCTGACCCTATCCCCTCTCATGCTGTTTCTCTCTCTCTTGCTCTCAAATAAATAAATAAAATCTTAAAAAAAAAAAAAAAAAAAAAAAAGAATATTAAGATGTTAATTATCCTTTAAACTCTTTTTTGATCGTAAGTGTACAGTGGGGTTTTCTAGAAGCCATGTGCCATATAATATTGCAGCAAATTAAACGCAGAATCAGATGTGAGAATCCAGCTATCTTCTATTAAGCTAGAGAATAAAGAGATTTGCAAGAATGTAAAATAATACTATTCTTCTAGTTAATTTTTTTTATTTTGGAAAATATGGTATTTTTCATAAAATTGTTTATGTTAATATGTTTATTGTTATTTTTAAATGAATTAATACTTAAAATATTTTTTGGGTATAACTTCTAATATGTTAAATGACATTAGATATAATTTACATAAACAAAACTCTTTGGGATCCTGTAACTTTTAAGAATGAAAGGCGGTCCTGACACCAAAAAGTTGGAGAACCACCAATCTAATAAAACCCTCACTTTAAAGATGAGAAAACAGACCAAGAGGGGTAAAACATCTTGTCTAAACTTATAGATAGTCTCTAATCTCAGTCTCTTAATGAGATGGCCTACTATTCCCCTCCTTGATCCTTATACCAATTAGTGAATAAAAGTACATTTCCAAGATAAAGTAATTTAAGTTCTTACTAAATGGTTAAATCAGTCTTCATTCAAATTCACATTAATCAAATGATCTGATTAAAAGTATTGCAACGTGACCCATATTACTCCTGGTACATTAAACTTAGTTATTTCCAACTGACAAAATTAATTTTATCAAAGGATAAAACTCTTTTCCTTGGTATACTGTAGTAGTAAGATTTTCTAATTAAAAATACTATGGATTATGAATTTCAGATTTAGACATCAAAATCTTTAAATTTTTACAATACCTTAAAATAATAATAACAGCCAACATTTATTGAGTGCTTATTATGTGCTAGGTATCCTCAAAGCACTTATTTGCATTTTCCCCTTTAATCTTAAGAAATGTACTATTATTAAGTCCATCTCATAGATGAAGACAGGTCCTTAGAGACATTAAATAACTTGCCAAAGGTCATACTTTTAGGAAATGAGAGTTATTAGGACTGAAACCTAAGGACATTTCAAAGAACATTAAATACCATACTTCTGTTTTTATGTAATATGTACTTAAAAATACTACCATTTTTTTTTTTTTTTAAGATTTTATTTATTTATTTGACAGAGAGAGACACAGCGAGAGAGGGAACACAAGCAGGGGGAATGGGAGAGGGAGAAGCAGGCTTCCCACAGAGCAGGGAGCCCGATGCGGGGCTCGATCCCAGCACCCTGGGATCATGACCTGAGCCGAAGGCAGACGCTTAATGACTGAGCCACCCAGGCGCCCCAAAATACTACCATTCTTAAAATATAAATATTACCATTCTTTTATTAGAAAATAACCAATGCCACAAAAAAAGGGACAGTATTAACCAAATACAAATTTGGGATTCCTAAACTAAAATTCTCTGCCTCTGTCTTCCCAATTCCACAGTTTACTTTTTGTTTAGCTCCAGGTAAGATATGTGATTTCTTTCAGTACTGCTGCTACCAATATTTACTAGTAATCTAAGAAACAACTATAAGTTCAGTTTAAAAAGATTTAGGGTAACTCCAAATATGAGAAGAAAATTCCATGTTAACAGGAAAACAACTAAGAACACACATACAGAATAAAGGAGCCTATTTTTAAGGAAACAGGAAAAAATTAAGAGCATATTTCTTGAATAAAGGAGCCTATTTTTAGGGAAACAGCATATTTTTAAGGGAGAAAAGATGGATATTAAAAGCAACTATATTTAGCTACAGGATCACAAATTTTGGAATCAGTGAAATTAAAAGAATTTTGAGCTGAAAAGAACTCTAGCAATGATCTAATTAATGCCTTTACATATGGATAGATAGATAGAGAAGTGAAGTATCTTGCTAAATGTTGCTCAGCTAAGAAGTAGCAGACATTTAACAAGCAGTGAATAATGTAGGCACTTTTTAAACTAGCCAAGGAAGATCACTTTAAACAATAAGTCAAAAGCAACTTTTGCATAAGAAATAATGGTAAATAACTTCATTACATCCCTTCTAGAGGATAAACTATAGCTGACAGTTAACTACTGCTATGAACACAAATATAAGAACTCAGATCAGCTGAGGGGAAGAGTTACTATCATGTGGGAAGAGTAGGAGGGCAAGAGCTACGATGGGCAACTAGTGGAAACAGCTAACCCCAATCTTGTGAGCTAATCCCTCTCATCTTAAAAAAGAAAGAAAGAAAGAATGGCATTCATTCTAATGAAGGATTTTGGGAGTTTCTTGATACCACAGCTTCCCCAAGAACTAAATGAATATTTTTCTAACATGATCAATGTCAAATCATAAGTAGTTACATCGTATAAATTTTATAGTCAGGGTAAACAAACTTAATATAACTCCAATACAAAACAATAGAAATTACAAGGGTGAATGAGGGACCTAGTGCTGTATAATGATACTTTTCCCATGGGGCAGACCTTGTAATTCTGAACAGTGGTACATATAAACAGTAATCAAAGATCTAAATAGAAAGCCCGTAAGGCAAAATGTGGTAGAGAAAAGGTGGCTGGAATGACAACAGTTCTGAAAAGAAGCACTAACATTTATAACTAAGGATTCATTCCTTCTAAGGAAAAAAAAAAGTAATCCATTTACCAGCATGCATAATGAATGGGCGCCCAGTGGTCACTATCTAATTGGTTGACAGAAAATCTTTCATTGAGAAGACGGTTTAGTAATTCTGAATCTCCTTCACAGGCACTTCGATGGAGAGGAAAGTCATCTACCCACTGTCGTTCCCTAATCATTAAAAACAGATAATTTTTTTTTTTTAAAAAGCACTGTTGAAATTCAAATTGTTTCAAAATAAACATGACATATCTATGAAACCCATGTATCACTTAGCAGCTGCAAACTAAATCTTTTATGCAGTGGTTACATTGCGTACTAACTACATATATCATTTTAAACAATATTTTAACATTATAAGTTTTAAAACAATGTGGAGTAAAACCAAAACAGTACTTGTCTTCTGTGACACTGCTCATACTTCTCTGCCATTTTTCCTGTTTGGGAATTTGGATTTTTGAGTAGTCTGGAGCTCCTAGACCAAAGTATGGATTTATTACCACTTTATCTACCTAAAAAGGGAAAATAGAAAAAACAAAAACAAAATCCCCTTAAGAGCTTTAGATACTTGACTTTAATTGATAAAACAAACTAAATAAATACAACTAACTAGATGTCATCTTAACATTTACAATTAGTAATAGGTATATTTACTTTAGAAAAAAATTATATTTCAGATAAAATGTCTTTGAAATCAGAGCCAAAATTCATTCAACTCTTACCCGGTTTGTATATTGAAGATCTGATCCAAACAAAGGGTTGTAAATACAAGTATCTGCCTTCTCTAGGGCTAACATTTTACTCTTTATTTCTAGTGCACTGTAGCCCATATGTAGTGAGTTTTCTGTCTGACCTGATTCAGTTGCATATGCAGGGTTTATGACATTAGTTTTTATCCGCTCAAGAGGAGAAGGTCGGAATAAAGCTGGAATAAAGTGAGATTGTGCATGACGTTCATCTAACCACCTGGAAAAATAGAAAGAAGAGGTCACAGAAATATTTGTTCAAATATGAAGATGACAAAAGACCATCAAACTCTGAGATGTGATACGTTCTAATATTACATTCAGATTTTTAAATTTTTAACTAGTGTTCATTAAGTACTTCATTTACTAATAATAAAAGTTTTGTTAATAGACACAGCAAACTATTTTTAAAATGCATATACCATTATAATAAAAACCCCTTTCAAAAAACATGAAGTACTTTTAAAATTAGAACCCCTGAGACAGAGGTGACATTAGCTCTGTAGTTACAGAAGGACAAAGGCATGACAGGCGAAACAACTTGTTCACTGCTAAGAGTAACTCAATACTAAATCTATCAGAACTTGAGGAGCCATGTGACCCAGCATCAGGGAAAACAGAGAACTTTAGTCATTTGCTTATTTTTTTTTTAATTTTATTTTATTATGTTATGTTAGTCACCATACATTACATCATTATGATTCACTGTTTGCGTATAACACTAGTGCTCCATTCAATACGTGCCCTCCTTAATACCCATCACCGGGCTAACCCATCCCCCCACTCCCCTCCCCTCTGAAACCCTCATTTTATTTCTGAGAGTCCATAGTCTCTCATGGTTCATCTCCCCCTCTGATTTCCACCCCCTTCATTTTTCCCTTCCTACTATCTTCTTCTTTTTTTTTTTTTTTAACATATAATGTATTATTTGTTTCAGGGGTACAGGTCTGTGATTCGTCAGTCTTACACAATATTTAACTATTTTTTAAATTAACATATAGTGTATTATTTGTTTCAGGGGTACAAGTCTGTGATTCATAAGTCTTATATAATACCCAGTGCTCATTACAACACATTCACTCCCCAATGTTCATCACGCAGTTACCCCATCCACCCCTCCAGCAACCCTCAATTTGTTTCCTAAGATTAACTATTTTTAAAGACATAATTAGTTCTATTAAAATAGTGGAGGAAGGATGGAAATAAGGGAACTAGTGCAAAGTAGGAGAGGATATAAAGGCAGTGGTAACTCAACTTGAAAATTTAAAAAAAAACCCAAAAACGAAATCTAGTTTTATAACAAGGAATCTTAATTCTTTTTTTGTTTTTTTAAGATTTTATTTATTTGACAGAGAGAGACACAGCGAGAGCAGGAACACAAGCAGGGGGAGTGGGAGAGGGAGAAGCAGGCTTCCCGCTGAGCAGGGAGCCTGATGCAGAACTCAATCCCAGGACCCTGGGATCATGACCTGAGCCGAAGGCAGACGCTTAACGACTGAGCCACCCAGGCGCCTAGGAATCTTAATTCTTAATCCAGGGCAGTCTTTGTCATTTTTGAAAAAAGATTAGCTGTTGCAAGCAAACCAGGACAATCTTGTCTTTGGGGCTTTTCATTTTTATATTGTACTTCAAAAACATAACATTATGTTACATATATATTATTAATTTTATTATTTTCTTCTGTTCTATCAGAGCTAATTTCTACTATGAACCTGTATTTGATTTATTAAAAAAATATTTTTAGTGGCATTTCTTACTTATCCAAGGCTATTAACATCCTTGCTGTAAGTGTAGCAAAATGAGTGCTGGATTCACTACAGACTCGCATAATATCTTGTAAGCAGTAAAAAACTGGGCATCCTGGAGTATACGTATATTTAGTATTATCTGAAAAAGAAAATGAATAATGCCATCATATAAAAGGTTTACAACTGCATGTTTTTCATTTAAAATTATATAGTATATTTTAAAAAGTAGTTAAATGTAACATGAATTCTTTTAGATTTGGATATAGAAAACCTTGATTAAATTGATGACCAGTTCTGTGACCTTATCCATTTGGAATCAGAAGACCTATATTCTTGAAGGATTGCAGAAATTGTTTCCTCTTTCTCTTCTTCAACAATATTGTAAAACTCTGATTAATAAGATTTCCAACACCATTTTAAAATATTGTACTTTTTAGCCTAAGTATGGCTGGGGAAAAAATATATATATCTGGAATGCTAGAGCTGGCTCATAAAATACATATAAGTACCGTGTGAGCAGCAAGATGATGGCATATCCACACTGGGTCATTAATTTATCTTCAGTCTTATTGCTGCCTTATAGGAGGCCAGTACTCTAAATTTAGTTTCCAAAGTGGTTTTCATATCTAATACCTCATTGAATTCTTCGAGCACAATGAACTTAGTAGAAGCAGATACCTATCTTACAAATAGAGCTGAGGCTTAAAGAGGTGATTTGTCCAAAGGCACAAAATTAGTAGGCTGAAAGGTCTGCACTGAAATTTAGTATTTTTCAATTATTCCAGGATGTCAAAGGCTCAAATTAAATTTTTACATTAGATCTAAATTCTTTATATATTACCAATGCTGTCAGGCAGAGTATTTTAGAACTATTATTAACACCTTCTTGTGCCAAATACCAGATAGGTCCTGATCATAGTCTGTTAATGTTCTAAAATACTGAAATATCTATTTCTAGTCATATCCTTTGAAAAATCCCTTATTATAACCTGAAAATTTTTAATTTCAATTATGGCTTCCCTCCTCACTTCTTTATTCTACTTTTAAAACCAGAAATAAGAACATTACTGTTTAGTCCAGAAGGCTGAATATTACTTTGAAATCAAAATACCTTTTTTTAAGTAATAAATTTCCTCATCTTAACTACTAACTGAAAAATAGGTATTTTAAAACAGTACTATAGTAGTAACTATGAATGTGAGTTACTAAATTCCTCAGTAGACTTTAACTTAGCATCAGAAGTACGTAAAGATTCATAAAACTTAGACTTTACCTTTGACAACTGATGGAACAATAAATAATGCTGCTTCTCTGCCCATCTTCTCCCCATCCAGAGGAAATTTCTTCATTAGTACCACTCGCTTTCCTAACCATTTAAAAAATCAGTAAAGATAAAAATAATGGGCTTTTAAATTTTATAAATTTCCTTGAGAATTAGAAAAAAATTATTTTAATTCCAGTGCAGTTAAAATACAGTGTTGTATTAGTTTCAGGTGTACAATATAGCAATTAGACAATTCCATATATTACTCAGTGCTCATCAAGATAAGTATACTTTTTTTTGGGCTCACAAAATTTTTTATTTTTTTAAGATTTTTTATTTATTTATTTGACAGAGAGAGACACCGCAAGAGAGGGAACACAAGCAGGGGGAGAGAGAGAAGCAGGCTCTCCGCCGAGCAGGGAGCCCGATGCAGGGCTCGATCCCAGGACCCTGGGATCATGACCTGAGCCAAAGGCAGACGCTTAACAACTGAGCCACCCAGGCGCCCCTGTGCTCACAAAATTTTTTAAACTTCTGCATGTTATAAAAACATCAAATGAAAGAAGAATGTGTAATATTTAAAAATGCATCAAAATAACAGATCACCATCCTCACTAAAGAAAACACAATGATTAAGAAAAAAAATCACTAAATAGATAAAGAAATTCTGTAGAGGCAATTCACAAAAGTGGGCAATTCCAAATTTTAACAAACATTTTAGAAACACCATCCTCACTAGAAACCAAACAAAGGAAATTAATAAGTAATGATATAGAATGTCTTAACTTATAAAAGACGGCAATTTAAAATATAAGATAAGGTACCCTGGAAGAATGTTTGCTTTTTCAGATATTGCTGGTAGAAGTGCATATGGCTATCTAAACTTTTGGAAAGGAATATGTCAGTATGAATCAAATACTTTTAAGAAATACATAACAATAACGTAACCAATAATATTGTATAAATTTGAGTACATTTATGTTGAATGAGGTTTCAAAAACTATGAAGCCACATATATGTGAGTATATAAATGTAAAATCACATTAAATGAAAACAATATCTATTCCCATAATTGGCTAGCATAGTGTACCTGGCATGTAGAATTCAGGCAATAAATATTTGTTGGATGAGTGACATACAGACATATTTTAGCAATGCACAGGACCAAAAAAAAAAAAAAAAAAAAGAGGCTAGAAGGAAAATATATGTTTATTAAATGCTAATTTTGCTTTTAAAAATCAATTTCATTTAAAATAAAAAGCATAAGGAAAAAAAAAAATCACCCATAATCTCACCATACTAAGATACTCTTAATCCCCTTCACCTATTTCACCCATCCTCCCACCCACCTCCTCTCTAGTAACCATTGGTTTGTTCTCTATAGTTAAGAGTGTTTTTTGGTTTGTCCCCCTGCCTTTTTTTGGGGGGGGAACTAGAAAATGTTTTAAAAGGCAGCATTAAGAGGAGTTAAAATATAGCCAATTTTATTATATGCCCTAATAAAAACTGTTCATTCTGATAATAATGCAAATCATTCTGTAGACAATGAACCAGTAGATTTATGGTACTGGTCTTGACTCACTAGAAGAGAAGCTTGCTTGCTTGCTTGCTTTTTTCTTTCTTTTTTTAAGATTTTATTTGAGCGAGAGAGCGAGAGTGCGCGTGCGCGAGCACAAGATGGGTCAGGGCAGAGGAAGGAGGAGAAGCGGACTCCCGGCTGAGCAGGGACCCTGACTTAGGGCAGGATCCCACAATCCTGAGATCATGACCTAAGCCAAAATCAAGAATCGGAAGCTCAACTCACTGAGCCACCCCATAAGTTGCAAAGTCTTAAAGTTTAGTAGCCCTTCATTTAACATTCAACCTCCACCCTCAATTTCAGTTTTGTTTTTTTTTAAGACTTTTATTCGAGAGAGCATGAGAGAGAGAGAGAGCGTGTGCGCCCGCGCGCACACACACAAGTAGGGGAGTGGGGCAGAGGGAGAATCCGGCTCCCCGCAGAGCAGGGAGCCTGACATGGGGCTTGATCCCAGGACCCTGAGATCATGACCTGAGCCAAAGGCAGATGCTTAACAGACTGAGTCACCCAGGTGCCCCTTCAATTTCAGTTTTTATTAAAATCTGATTGGGCTATGAACTACTGTTCTGAACTGTAACCTCCATTCTTAATCTGTTTTTCCTGATTTGGCCGCAAGGGGGATATAAATAAAAACCTACAAGTCATGCACTTTAAAACTTCTCATCTAGACACCTTTACCATTATTTTTGTCAACTCTTCCAATCTTCCCACTCCAAGATAGAGAACCTTGTTCCTGACCCAAGTAGGAATGTCTGGCTGGATGCCTTCTATGGACAAGTAGATAATATAAGAGTTCAAGCAGCTTCATTTATGCACAAAATAATGGAGTCAATATTTTTATTATGGCCATTATTATTATAGCCCCCAAACAATTATTTTACAAATTGGACATTTGTAGAAAATATAAGTGTTAGATACAGAATAACATCTCATTTCAGAGGCAATTTCTTTTGTCTAACCCAAGACATTGTCCCACTTAATCTTTCCTGCCTTGCTGCATCCCTAAACTCTGTTCTGATCCATTGCTTAACTGCCTACTTTGCAAATTATAGATGTAATGAGATTTTTTTGTGGGGGAAAAAAATAAAAGCACTGACTACAAGTTGGGAAATGAGGATTCTTGTCCTAACTCCTCCACTAATGGGAATACGATTTTAGCAGATAACAACTTATATGTGCATTTCCATTTACAGATGTGAAAATGACCGTATACCAACTCACAGGACCAATTTGAGAATTTCATTAATAAGTAAGTGTGGTGATGCTTTATAAACGATACACAGCACTACACAAAAAGGTAAGGCATAACCACTGCTATTATAAAGTCATTTGTGATTTTTATGTGATGCTTATATAAGGTATCCTATTACTCTATAAAAATATTTCATACATTACTCAATAAATAGGATAGTCAGGATCTGGTATGACTCATTAATATAACTAGTTAGTTTAACTTCTCCATTTTAATTTCTTTTATTAAAAGCTGCCAGAAAATCTTCTAAGAGTACTACCCCTTTCTCTGGGCCAGAGGACATCTTTGTTAACACTGACACCACTTTCATCCCCCTTCTGGGTGAATGGACCAAGTGACAGATTTTGGCTAATTCATAGCAAATTATGACTTGTCTGTCTTAGCTCAAATATATGATTTGGGTATATGTCTCAGGAATTTGATCTAAGGATATATCCTGGTAACTATAACAATTTAGCAACAGTAAAACAAGTCTAGATGAAAATTTATCAGAAGGCCAAGACTGAGGTAGAAAAGACTGACAAATTTGTGGCATCCAAAAAGAGCCTTTTACATGCCTGGATCACCCATAAGGAGAGTCCCCTTTTTAGCTAAGATCAATTTCTAGATCATTTTATTAAAAAGTCAATCTGATAATTAGGGAAAGGATATTCTCTTTGTGGGACTCAGAATGTGTATCAAGGATCTGTAAATTTATGCAGTAACTTATTATAATGTTGAGTTATAATGATTAGAGCCCCAACCATTCAGGCCCTATTGGGGAGGTTACCTATTGGAAAGGTAAAAAATGGTGAATGATAGCTCCAAAAATTATGAATCAGAGGCTTACAGTTCAGCTATCTCTATAGAACAAATACCCAAAATAATAACTTGAATCACAGGATTCAGCCCTATCTCTGCAACAAAAACAGACTCTTTACTGAAACAGATAAACTAGACAATCTCTAGAAAGATTAACAGAAAAAAAAAACACTAAGCTTTAAAAAAACAAAAAGTAGGCATAGAGAGGTATGCTTTACCTCATTACAACTGTTTTCAACAGCTATTTGAAATTAGCTTTAGCATCTTAATGATAATGTCTGAATAGTGGATATAGTTTATAATTTCTCTACCTTTTAACTGCTATCCACTTCTTACGAGGCTACAGCCTGAGAAAATTATCATTAATTTTTAAACAGTTTCCTAGGCTATATATTACCTAATATTTTAAATGGGGTCTGAACCTTTCAAGGTTAATACTTCAAAAATTCAGTTTGGCTCTTTGAAAAGGGTCTTCTTCCTGTGACCAAACAGGAAGAAACCTCTGTTGCCTGGCAGCTTATAGGATTCTAATTCATGAATCAACTTTCACTTAGTTATGAAGCAAGGTTTTTAGTTTCCTCTGTCCTAAAGTAGAGAAATAAAAATAGTAGTTCAAAGATACTTAACTAGAGAACTATACTTCTAGCAAAAGTGATTTGTATTTTCTCTTTGTTTTCAAGCTACTCTTTGGTTTCCCATCTCTGCTGAACAAATCATTAACACTGCAACTTATTTAACTATTTTTCAACTTAAAAAAACATTACAGTCAAGTTATTTCTTTCTTTTTAAAAATTTTTATTTATTTGACAGAGAGAGACACAGCGAGAGAGGGAACACAAGCAGGGGGGAGTGGGAGAGAGAGAAGCAGGCTTCCCAGTGAGTGGGGAGCCCGATGTGGGGCTCGATCCCAGGACCCTGGGATCATGACCTGAGCAGAAGGCAGATGCTTAACGACTGAGCCACCCAGGCTCAGTCAAGTTATTTCTTGAAAGGCTTTGCTATACCTTAAAAGATGTTTTCTGAGTCTTCAAGTTTTCTTTTAAAGATTTTATTTATTTATTTGAGAGTGAGAGAGAGTGCATGCCTGTGAAAGCAGGGTGTGGGGCAGTGAGGAGGGAGAGGCAAAGAATCTCAAGTAGACTCCTCACTAAGTGCGGAGCGGGAGGCAGCTAGATCTCAGAACCCTGAGATCATGACCTGAGCTGAAACCAAGAAGTGGATGCTTAACAGACTGAGCCACCCAGGCACCCGTCAAGTTTTTTTTATTTTACTTTTTTTATTTTTTTAAAGATTTTATTTATTTATCTGACAGAGAGAGACACAGCGAGAGAGGGAACACAAGCAGGGGGAGTGGGAGAGGGAGAAGCAGGCTTCTCGCCGAGCAGGGAGCCCGATGCGGGGCTCAATCCCAGGACCCTGGGATCAAGACCTGAGCCAAAGGCAGACGCTTAACGACTGAGCCACCCAGGCGCCCCTCATGTATGTTTTAAATGGAAAGGAACATAAAAAGTAATTGATCCCCTCCCTTTAAAAAAAAAAAAAAAAGATTTTATTCTTAAGTAATCTTTACACCCAACATGGGACTTGAACTCACGACTCCAAGATTAAAAGTCTCACAGTAATGACTCTGAGCCAGCCAGGCAAACCAAAAGAAACTGATCTTAATACATTTTTAAAAGTATCTTTCTCTACAAGTATTTAAAGCAAACTGTATTTAAAAAAAAAACAAGAAAAAAGTTTCCTACCTCTAATACCCTGGTTTGCAGGAGAAATTGGTTTGGTGGTTTCTACTACATAATCCAATATGCCTTGTGTTATTTCACTGTTGCCTTGAAGTTTAGTTTCCAACAAAACTTTCTTTCTCTTTTTTTTCTGTCCTTCAATGGGAACTTCATGCAACAAAATCTTAGATGAGAGAAGTTTAAAGAGAGAAAGTTTAAAATAAAGTTTACTTGCCCTAGAATATAATAAGTCAGCAGTCTTTCTTAACCCCAGCTTCATATTAGAATATCCTGGGAAGCTTTTAAAACAATAGCAATGTCTAGCTTCATCTTAGACCTATGAAATCAGAATGTCTGGGGAGGGGGGCCCTGGTACTGGAAGTTTAAAGTTCCCCAGATGATTCAACAGTGCAGCCAGGATTGAGAACTAGTAAACCAGAGCACTGCTGAAGCAGCAGCCTCCTGAGAGCCTCTGCAATATCCTTTAATAGGTTTCAGATAACTAACCTTAAAAAAGCAATTTGAGCAAAGTGCTAGAGAAATTAGTTGGAGTTAGGTTAGAGTAGAAGTATTCTATGATGCTTGGAATCTGTTGCATAAAAAAGATAATTGTGTTTTAGGGTTTTTCGGGGGTTTTTCGGCTTCAATCACATCTACTAATATATTTAATACAATTCAGGACTACGGAGAAGTAACTTAATTGCCTAAAACTTTAATTAAAGGTAGAAAGATATTTTAAAATGAACTGTTAAAAAGAGTTCTTTAGGGAAATAACCAAGAACAATATTTACATTGAATTTGGAATGAGTTGACTTTTGCAATTTTTTTTAATTTTTGAGAGCCATTTCATAAATTGTACTAAAAACTAAATCTATATAAGGAAAACTCAAATGATTACCTTTTAATATCTAATAATTTATACCTATCAATCAATAGAAAAATGGTCAAAAAGCATGCAACAGACAAAAAGACAGTGTTGGGCAGAGATCTAGGAGCATCAATTCTACCTTTTCAAGATCTAGGTTGTCAAGAAGAATTTAGAGGATATGGTAAGACTTTATGTAAATGAAAATGACATTCAATGGTAGCAAATAAAATGTTAGTAAATTGTTCTCACTTCATATGACTTAGCTCTGTATTCCCGAGAATTGAGACTGGCAGTATTCTTTGGACGAATAACAGCAACATACGCATCTTCTATGTTTTCTGGATTTCCCATTGTTTTACAAAACAAACACAGAAATCCCTTGAAATATTAAAAGACACATAATCAGCATAATCACTTTGAAAAACAATTTTAAAAATAACATGTTTATTTTTCAATCTTGGAATATATATACTACCTAAAAGACAAGCTAGTGATGACTGTATCTTAATCCTGAACATTCAAACCCTTAGCTTATAATTTTAAGATTTCCTCTTGGTCCTTTTTTCTTTTTCTGTGAAAGGTAAAAAAATTTTAATGGAGATGCATACTTTTGTATGTCTAAACCGCATAAGAATCTGCCTTTTGGACCTAAAAAAAAAAAAAAAAAGTGATATGATTATAAAATGTCTTCTAAATACTAAGCAAATAATGACCTGAAAGAGTGATTTGGAATATTACACACTTATTTTCCATAAATGACACAAGTAAATGTCATATTGTTAATAGTTTGGAAGCTGGAAATAGGCAGCTGCCATTGACATTCTTTCCAAAATCTTTTGAAAGAACTTTGATATTTGACATGTGGATAAGCTAAAGTATACCTTATGATTTTCCTTGGAGATGCCTACCATAGAGTCAAAAACATGTGGTCAGTGGATAAAATCTTTCTGATGTTGACTTACGAATATTTTCCACTTCCATTACCAATTCCCTAGGTAACTCCCAACATTTTCTTCCAAATATATATTTTACACACACACACACACACACACACACACACACACACACACACACACTTTTCCCCCAGACTAATTTTAAGAATCCATTGAGGAATTTCCAACAAGCATCTGTATTTCAAGCACTACCTTCCTTGTTTAAAAAAAAGACGTTGTATTGTGAATACACCATATAACATATGTAGCACGATTACACAAACTTTTTTTTTCTATTAAGCACCTAAAAGAGAAATCAAGTAATCCTTAGTCTTCTAAACACAATTTAAAGCAATCAATTCCTGTGAGGGTCAACTTACAATAAAAAAAAAAAAAAATCTGGGACAATGCTTTATTAATACTCATTTCTCTGGAATATTTAGTACTGCACAGTACACTCAACTTTTAAAAGATAAACAAATATGATTAATAGAAAAAGGCATAACCATGAGGGTTATAGTATTTTGTTTTTATACAATGTAAACATATCCCTGAAAGATTCTAAAAATTGATTTTCAAGAAATATTCATACTTGAATATTTGAAATATACATATACCCTGTGACATGAAAGAAGAAAACAAAGGCTTAAGTTAGGAAAAGAATGAAAGCTACTAACATATCAAGGCAAAACTGCTAAGGCAGAAACACATGCAGGGGGACTGGAAAAGACAAACTTCAGCTAAAAATAATAGAGAAAGGCAGAACTAAAGTCAGCAATATGTTTAGACTGAGTTTTAGATAAAGGTTCAAGTGACTAAGTATAGGAAATAGGTAGCATTTTGTTATGGCTCATTCTATTCTGAAAAATGCTTAGGCATAAATGATAATGTTCCAAGCAATGGGGCCTTACAAATATGCAGATGTGGTTCTCAACTGGGGGTGGTACCCTACATGGGATCATTTGAAAATATGTAGGGACATTTCTGGTTATCACTATGACTGGGAAAGGGGAGGTGTGCAAATGGCATTTAGTCCCCATGGGGCAGGCTTGTTAACATTTCTTTGCTATACCAGACAGTCCTGTTTAACAAAATGTAAATAATATCTTCAATAAAACCATTTGCTATATTGAGTACTGATTAACAAACTAAAGCCTTTTTACACCAGAGAAAAAGAGAAGATTCAGTATGTGAATATGGGTATTGTAAATTTAATAAGCAGAAGTCAAAGTGGACAAGAGGATTTACCAGTCTGCAACGTGCATGCTAATAGAAATTACCAGCAATGATCGGAAAGTGTATCTTGATAAATAAAAACTAAAAAATGGGACATTATCTTAGGTCTCTGTAAAATGTTCCTGAGACAGAAAATGATCCACCTTCTTCCATCCTTAAGCAATGTTTCTCAATCTTTTAAACCCATGTCAACTTTAAATAACCAAACCAAGCCAAACCCACAAAACCTTTCTGTCCACATAGTTGAAAATCATTAATAAAGCATATTTTTATTCCCTTGATTTTATCAAGCTGTCCTTAAGTTTTTATTGCTTTTGTTTTCTGAATACAACATTGAATGTTTGTAAAATAATGTGAACAGCTAACACCGACAGTGCTTATTATGTGCTAGACACTATGCTAAGTGCTTTACATATATTAATTCATTTTATTCCCCCTAAACTTGATGAAGGTAGATATCATTATCATCCCTGTTTTACAGGAAAAAAAAAAAAAAGTTGAGGTGGAGTAGCTAAGTTACTTGATCCTTCCACATTCTCCTAGAACAATGCACTATTTTAAAGCATTATAACATTAAAAGAGATGGAGACTAAATGTCAGTAAGAATTCCTCTACAGGGATTTGCTGACCATAAAAATCTTTTATTTTTTGCTACAAAGAGAGGAAGTATTAATAAGGTAGAATAGGAAAGAACCATCGGTGCTACTTCTAAGTTAGCTTGCTTTCTCCTTGTCCCTTCAACCAATTCTACTAATCATCACTTATCAGGGTCAACAAGTGTCACTGATAATTTTCAAAGATTTTCTGTTAAGTGACATTCTGTTCTGTAATTTAAGATATTTAATAATCTTCAAATTGCTTTTGAAGGCAATTACAATGAATTTGGCTAATACAGAAGGAACTATAAGTAATACTGGCATTGGGAACCAAATGAAATCCTATGGTGAATACCAAGGTTATTTAAGGTTATTTGGAGGAGCATGATTTCATCCTTAGCGTATCTAAATATGCTATATATCCAGCTGCTGCTGTAGTTCTGCAACCCAATTTTAAGGGAACCAACTAATACAGTAGCATGGGGTTAAGGGGCAAAGATCATGGAGTGAATTGTTTTTATATTCTTGTATGAAAACATATCTGTATTTTTGGCATTTCCCCCAAATAAGATGACGCCATCAAAGCAGTTAAGAGACTGTAGATGCAGAGAGAAAGACGCATTTGCAAACAAACTGAAGGCACAGAAGCTCTCCAAGAGAGTGCAAAGGGAATGGGAGGGAGATCCTGAGTCAGGCCAGCTACATCAAAGATTTCTTTTGAAGATAAAAAACACCATGAATAAAAAGCAAAGAAAGCCAAAAGCCTCAAAAGATGGAAAGAAGTGTAGAGGCGAGTTGAACTGGAATGACAAGTTGTGAATCGCTTTCCCTGAAATGACAAAAATAAACAATCTGCCTAGGTTTTTCCTCTGCCACCACCCATCAACGTCCACTACCAGGAAAGGACGTGCACGCCTCTTTGCTCAAAGAGCTGCCACCCCAAGAGTGGCTCTGGCTTCTTCGTTACTAGTAAGAAATAAATTCCTTGCCTGGAGAAACTAGATGTGGAGATAGTTCAGCCTCCCACCTCTGTTTTCTCTCGCTGTAGTCTGGTTCTCGCTCCTCCTCGTCTCACCCGTGAGGGCGGCCGAGCACCTCCCGGGCCGCTACATTCAACTCACTGGGTGGGACAGTCACCTGCGGGGCGGGGTGCCGTCACCGCTTTCTCATTCCTCCTTCCCTTCTGTTTCCCAGCAGCCGGGCCTAACTTCCTGTGACAGGAAAACCCTTGGTGGCCACCAGAAGCCGCCTGGCGTGTTCGGCCGCGCTTTCCAAAACGCGCCTCAAGAGCCCGGGTCTCTGGACTCGGAGAAACTCTTGCCGACTAGTTCTTTATTGTCCTTCCCTCTCCTCGCACCTCAGCACGATATTACCCTCTCCCGAAATTAGGGGTTTCCAGGTCTTCAAAGTCCTTTGCTTTCCATCCCGCCGCTACCGGGGCGAGAAAATCACTTCCGGGTTTACACCCCTTGCAGCGTCGCGGTTGGCGGCGGAAGAGCTTCCGGGTCGACGGACGAGCTGCTGCCGTTCCTGCTGCTTCCCGCTGGGGCTGCGGGCTGTCTGGGGTTGGTGGCGGTGCCTCGAGGACAGGGGTGGCAGCGGCCGGCACGCCAGCGGCTGAGCCGGCAGCGGGGGAGGGGAGGAGGGCGGCCCGGGCTGCGTGCGCGCGCGCAGGGCTTGAGCATGAGCCGGACTTGACCGCGAGGCGGAGGCAAAAGCCACCGCCCCCTCTTCCCCTCCCTTGAGTGAGGCGGCGCGGCGGCCAGAGAGGGATGGGGGGCGCCCGCCTAATCTGAGCCTCGTCGCGGGCGCCTCCGTCTCACGCAGCGTTCCTCGCGGGCCTCTAGTGCGCACCCTCAGCCCCAGCAGCCTCTGCCCGGCGGGCGCACCCGGGCGGGCGAGGAGGGGGCGCCCGCCTGGGTGGGTGGGGTGGGGAGGGTACCTGAGGTCACCTGCTCCGCGCGAGAGGCAGAGGCGGCCACGGCGGTGGCAGAACTGCAGAGCTGCGGGGTCCACCCGACCCTTACCCTCAGCCCGGGAAGTAACCGTAAGTCTCAGCTTCACCATACGAGTGTGTATGAGGCTATCTCAACCCTTTTTGGCTCCGAGTTCAGCGCTGCCTAGTTCACGCCCTCACGGGTCTTCCACTAATGTGTCTCCTTCCTCTTGTGGAGGATTGTACCCCTCTCTGTCCCCATCCCTGAACAGGCAACATCCTCTGTCGGTCCCGTGGGGCTTTTCTCCCAGCGAATTTGCAAATCTCAGTGGCGCGTCCCATCCTCCCCAGCCAGATGCATCTCCTTGTCCCTCTGTCCTCAAAGATCTGTGTCCTCCCTCCCTCTCTCTGTATCCCAGACCTCGGAGCCTCCCCCGCCCATCTTTTGAGACGTGGAAAGCCACGGGTTCGGCGGATCTGGTGGGCTAGAAGGTCTTGAGCGGATGGATGAAAGTGCTCTGCATCGTTGTGATGGGTGGGGATAGGTGCAGATAGCTCTGATGGACCTTTATTTTTGCAGCGTCTGCCACCAAAACAAAAGAATGGGTCGCTCCCTGGACCTTCATTCCTCTCCCTTCTTAACTGTGTATAAGCTCTTTTCTGTACATTGCTGTTAGAGTCGCAGGAAATTGGAACTAGAGCTGTAATTAAGCATCTCCTGAGGAGGTTTTAAGAATCTCACAAGCTCTATTCACACGGAATTGACATATTAAACAATCTTGTATTGGAATGAAGACCCATTCCAGAATAGCTTTGCTAGTAGATCTAAGAAATGAATGTAAAAAACAAAGGGCTAATATTTCCAATATGTTTTTATGTCTTTAAATAATTTTTGGTTTTTTGGATTTACATTTAGTTCTTAATTTACGAAGTGTGTGTGTGATGTGGAAAATTTTGTATTGGAAAGTTTTGTTAGTGGTTAAAAAACACTAACCTGATTTTTAAAGATCATCTCAGATTGTATTTGGTAAGATATTATTTTAAGTCGTTCATTTCAGAGAGACTTTTTTACTGATTTAGATCAGCCACCTACAGATGTTACACGCTTGCGCCTATGACCTTACTGCTTCTTAGTTTGAAAAAGGAATTAACTGTGGATATCTTCAATTGTATTTCCAGATTAAAGCCTAGGCATTTTTTCTTTTTGAATTTAGTTTGCTTTTTAAACTGCCACTGCAGAACTTTCCAGAAATTAGATTAAAAAATAACTGTAATGCTGTCAGTGACTGAACAATAGCTCGTAACACGACTTCATGCTGATGACACTTTCCAGGACACTATAGGAAGCAAATAAGTTTTTTTCTAAGATTTTATTTATTTATTTATTTGACAGAGAGAGACACAGCGAGAGAGGGAACACAAGCAGAGGGGGTGTGGGAGAGGGAGAAGCAGGCTTCCCACTGAGCAGGGAGCCCGACGCAGGGCTCGATCCCAGGACCCAGGGATCATGACCTGAGCCGAAGGCAGACGCTTTAATGACTGAACCACCCAGGCGCCCGGAAGTAAATAATAATTTAAGAATAATTTTACTCTGCATATTGCAGTTCTTTGTTACTATTCTGTAAACTGTTCTGTAATGTACCTGGTAGCCTTGGTTTATTTTTTTTCTGAAAACGTAGTCATTGTGTTAAGAAACGTAGATATGTTTAATGATGATTTTTGTCGTTGTTTTCAAAACTTTCTTTTAGCACTTGATTTGGAACTATTACTTGATTTGTAACTTCATATTGTTCACAGATTTTAGTTTAAAGTAGGCTCAGGAGATGTAGCCCCAGCTGTCTATCTGGAAGTATACTTTACTGGCTTGTTTCAGAAGCCAAGCTCTGTAAAGAGTTGAGTGTATTATTAAAGGTATGGTTTTGCTTTTCAGAAAATTGATGAGTTTCCAAATGTGAGGTAATTGGCCATAACTTGGAAGAGTCTTTTATTCCCTCTTCTTCTTTTTTAAAAAGTCTATTGATCCCTGTTATCTTTGGAATTAGTGGGGAAGATAGCACTGTATTTTCATAATACACTTTTTCCTTTGCCAACTGCACTGGGAATTTTGAGTTTTCAATCTGAAAATGTTCCCAAACCAGGCAGATTATGCCATAAGGGTGAGTTCCAACAGGTGGCTGCTGAAACAAAAGTTTTTTTGGTTACTCTTTTGTACTCCTATAGCACTGCCCACTTTTGAGAGAGCTGATTTTCTTTCTTTCCTCTTCCTTTTCTGGAGTGTGCAGTTGAACTTGTGAAAGTGAAATCTGTGTATTTACAATGTACTTGTAAGTAAAAGTTCAAGCTAATTTGCATATATAAATAGATGGAAGAACTTGAATTAAGCTCATCTGAGTCTCCTTGAGTGGAAGTTAGAAAGATTCCTCAGTGTTTTGGGTACATTTTTCCTGTTTGAGGATGAACACAACATTTATTTAGATGAAATTTCACGATACTTTTCTGTAATATTAGACTTATATGTGACACATTTGCCAAAACAGATTTGAAAGTGGCTCAGTCATTATTTAAAAGAGTCTGAGGGGAGTTTCTGTGCATGGTTTTAAAAATGCTTATGTATTTTATTTCCTTTCTCAAAGTGACTTGCTTAGGGAATAATAATTTTTGGACTCTAAGTTTATTTTTCAGACAATCTCAGACTACCATTTTTTTTCTTTTGAGTTAACTTACTTTCATACTCAGTTCATTTTAGTAAATCTTTATTGAATGCCTACTGTGTGTGCCAGGCAGTATGTTAGATTCTGGGACTGCAAGTATAAATAAATTACAATAGCTTTCCTCATTGAATTTGCCAGTCTAGATATTTGACTGTGATTATATCCATCTGCCTTTACAGACATCTCTAATAGGTTTTGAAGTCACTTTACTGTATTTGGGGGTTGTTTCGTATCCTTTCTATAAGAATAAATACATTAAATGCCATTTATGAGTGCTTAACTTGTACTAGCCACCATGCTAAATACTTTATATACATAATTTCATTCAATTCTTACAACAGTCTTAAAGAGTTTTTTATCTCCCATTTAAAAACCACACAGATTCTGATTTATAGTAATGCTGAATGTTGTTTTTACTCGTAATATGCTAGAGAAGATTCAACCTTAAGATTCCTCTGTAGGAAAAAAGTTGTAATATAGTTATAGCAATTTTTAATTCTCTAATAATGCTTTGCATAGATTCTCATTTCATAAGGTATTAATGTTGTTTATTTTCTAAAGCACATGAATTATATTCTATCAATGTAATATTCAGTAGTTGTTGAAACCTTAGAAAAGACAGTTCTGAAGTTCGTTATGGTTAACTGTAATACAGATCTTCAGGCATATAGAACTTTTTTTTTCTAGTTCAGCAATGGGACCAACAGCTTTACTGCATTTCTTCTGTTGCCTGCTTTCTCTCTGTTTCCATACATACATTACATATATGTGTGCATATGTGTGTAAAAACACATGCATACATACCCATGATTATAGTCTTTTTCTGAACCTTTTGGGGCAAGGAGCAGACATGGTGTATTGTCACCTGTAAACATTAGTGTCTATTTTTTCCAAAAGCAAGGCACTCTCTTATATAACCAATGTATAACCCTCTAAATAAAAAAATAAGCATTGGTACAACACTATTGCCTAGTCCAAAGAACCTATTCATATTTCATCGACAGTTGGAACAATATCTCTTTCTTTTCTGGTCCAGGATTCTATCCAGGAATACATGTTGTGTTTAGTCGTCATGCTTCTTTAGACTTCTTCAACCTCAATTTTCCCTCTTTCACGTCCATGACAGTTTTAGAAAGTACAAAGCCCTACATTCTGTAGGATGACTCTCAGCCTAGGTTCATGTAATATTTCCTCATGACTCCAGTCAGTTCATGCATTCCTGGCAGGAGTACCACAGAAATGAGTCTGTGTTCTCTTAGCACTTTGCTTCCAAAGGCATATGATGTCAGCCTTGCCACTGCTGGTGATTAAAACGTCGATCAGGGGTGCCTCGGTGGCTCAGTGGGTTAAGCGTCTGCCTTCAGCTCAGATCATGATCTCAGGGTCCTGGGATCGAGCCCCGAGTCAGGCTCCCTGCTCAGCGGAGAGCCTGCTTCTTCCTCTCCCTCTGCTGCTCCCCCTGCTTGGGCACTCTCACTCGCTCACCCTCTGTCAAATAAATAAATAAAATCTTTAAAAAATAATAATAAATTGGGGCGCCTGGGTGGCTCAGACATTAAGTGGCTGCCTTCGGCTCAGGTCATGATCCCAGGGTCCTGGGATTGAGCCACGCGTCGGGCTCCCTGCTCAGCGGGAGGCCTGCTTCTCCCTCTCCAACTCCCCCTGCTTGTGTTCCCTCTCTCACTGAGTCTCTCTCTGTCAAATAAATAAAATCTAAAAAAATAATAATAATATAAAAAATAATAATAAATAAAACATCGATCATTTTGGTATCCTTTTGTATTTGATCAGTATTTGTGGAGAGGTATTTCAAAATTACGCCAGCATCTTGTTTCTCATCAAATGTCTCTAGTCAGTAGCCTTAATGTAAGTATCAGTGAAGACTCTCACCTTAATTAACCACTTCTATGATGATTGCCAAATGATATTACCCTCTTATTTCTTCTACTTGTATTAGTTGGGATTTTATTGTAAAGTGGAACTTTCCTTTCTCCCCCATTTAATTGTTTATTTATTAAATTAGTAAGGACTTGTGGATTTCTATCTTATTTAATTTGTTGTGATTTGTTACTATTATTACTTATTTTGCTGTTTAAATTGTTCCTGATTTAGCCTGCGGGAGCCCCTTCAAGCTGGCTCCTATGCCTATTTATCATGCTCCCATCTCATTCATTGTGCATTTCTGGCAGAACATGCTGTTCCTTGTTCATTCTGTACTTTGCCTGGTCTAGCCCTGGAATCAGCCATTTCTCCAAGGAATCCTGTTTGGTCTTTGTTATTGTTGTTTGTTTTTGTAAAAAATGGTGTTTAAAAACAAAGATTTAGGGGCTTAGTGTGCTCATTGCTACTGGGGTGTCATTACTTACAGGAACTAGGAAATGTATGACTCTGAGTATGGTTTGTATACTCAGACATATGTAACAGACACATATATATTACCTATAATTATTTCCGTACCTGGGTGTATATATTAATTAAACCATAAGTTTGTCCCTATACTTTCAATTCCAGTCTAATACTCCAGGGTTCTTTCTAGCCTTCTTCCTTTCCACATTTATAAATGCCTTCTCTGGCAGTAGGAAACTTGGCTGCACATTAGCCTCAGTGTAATTATCATTTGCCCAGTTGTTTGACTTTCTTCCTCAGTGTGCTACCATTCTCCCTGCCATGTAGACCGTCTTCTACCACCCTGCGTCACTGACTGCTGGGCCTGCTGGCCTGTGCCTTTTTGTGGATCTACAACTCCTGACTAGGCCTACAACTCTGCAGCTGCCCATCTCTACACAACACCCATTTATCCTCGCCTCCGGCTAGTTGGCTCACAACTCTGCTGGCCTTCCTAACATGCCCTCAGTGCCCTTTATCCTCAGCCAGCATGCAGACTACTTTGCATGGCCCAGTATTTCATTAGTTTAATTTTTAAGTGTATTTCCAGGGTTTATAAACATACGTATATGTGATGAAATGTATACATAATTTTCCCACATAAAAATGATAACATACTATATTAAATGTTCCACACTTTATTTTTTAATGACAATATAGTATTCCATTGTGTGCATGCGTGTGTGTGTGTGTGTGTGTGTACATCCAGACACACACACACACACCCCTACCTACCTGTGGTGAATGATTAACAACCATAAATTCCTTTCATCCTGGTCCATTCTCCTTTGCAGTGTGGCTTTGCTGCTTCTCTCTAGGGGCATAATCTATTTCTCCATCTCTTGAGTCTTGGTTGACCCTGTGATTTGCTTTGACCAATGAATATGGTAGAAGTGATGTGTGAGATCTGGAGGTTAGTCCTTAAGAGATCTTCAAGGGATGATTTCCGGCAACTGCCATGTAAGGAAGCTGGTCTAGCCTATAGGAGGATGAGAGGTCTCTTGGAAGTGAATCAAGACTCCCCAGTGGACAGCATCTACCAACAGACATGAAAGTGGACTCTTGGATCTGCTAGCCCAGCTGACTCTTTAGCTGAATGTACCACAGAGGAACCAGAGGTGAAACCAGCAAAAAAAAAAAAAAAACCCTGCCCAGCAGCCTCCCTAATTGTGAGAAATAACATAATTGTTTTGAGGCATTAAGTTTGGGATGTAGCAATAGATATCTGAAACCATATCTGTGTTCATTTTGAACATCTAGGTTGTCTCTAGTCTATTATGAACAATATTGCAATGAGTATCTTGTACACAGTACATGCTATTTTAATTTTAAATAATGCCAGATTATTTTTCAGAAATGTTGATATAATTCTTATTGCCATAATTAATGTCCAAGAGTATTTCCCCCACAAACTATCGCTGGTTTTTGTTTTTGTTTTTGCAATAAAATGAGTAAAAAGTTTCTTTTGGTGCTTAATTCTGCATTTCATTAACTTGAAATGCAGAGCATCTTTTGTGAAGTGAAGCTGAGCATCTTTTGATATATTAGTTGGTCCTTTTGATTTTTCAATTCTATGAATTGCTCATTCATACCTTTACTCATTTTTTCCTATTGGATTTTTCCCTTATCAATTTTTTGGTTCTCTTTGATATGTTATCAATGTAATCCTTTAGCTTTCTTTGCCAATATGTTTTGTCAGTCTGTCTTTTTTTTGGTCTTAGTTTATGGCATCATTTGCCATACATTTGGGTGGGGGGTATTTCATATAATCATTTGTGTCTGTCTTTTTCTCTGTGGATTCTGCTTGTTCCTGTCTTGAGAATATCTCTCTCCTATATTAGGTAATATAAACTTTTTTCCTAAATTTTCTTCTAACTTTGTATTGTCTTAGGAATCATGTTCAGTTGCTCTAGAAATCCAAAAAAGAGTGATATAAACAAATTAGGGGTATCATTTTCCTTAAATAATGAGAAATTAGTGATAGGCCATCCAGAGCTGTTATGGTGCTTCCACAATGCTGTCAGGAATTCAGGCTCATTTGTCTTTCTTTCAGTCACCTTTTGGTCCCAGGTGGCATTCCAGGCTGAGAAATAACTTCCTTCTGTTTTTTCTTTCATCATTCATTGCTCTGCTTGTTTTAACTGAGGATCAAATCCAGTTTGGTGACTGTAACTTCTGGGGGATGAGGCCAAGACAAAGCAGGTCCCCCAAAATAGCAAGTTCTTTTGAAATATCTTCTCTGTTCTTTGAAAATAATAATACTGATTTTGCTTTCTGTTTCATAATAAACGTATGTGCAGAATAAGGCCCCAGAATCTTTCTCTTTAACCCATTAGGCAACTATGGGCATTTTTTCAAAGTTATTTATAGGCATACAGGGAAATAAACATTATATTCTCAAATTGGAAACTAATGATTTTTTTTTTTTTAAAGATTTTATTTATTTGACAGAGAGAGACACAGCAAGAGAGGGAACACAAGCAGAGGGAGGGGGAGAGGGAGAAGCAGGCTTCCCGCTGAGCAGAGAGTCTGATGCGGGGCTCGATCCCAGGACCCTGGGATCATGACCTGAGCCGAAGGCAGCTGCTTAACGACTGAGCCACCCAGGTGCCCTGGAAACTAATGATTTTAAGAACATAGGACTTTATCCTTATGTTCAATAAATAATATTAATTAAAGGCGTTTTATGTACCAGTAACTATGGTAAACAGTGGATATAAAACTCAGTATGATGTGACTCTTGTTATCAGAAAGTTTACCAGATAATTGGAGAAGCAGATTAAATATTTCATTATAATATTAGGTGGTAAATTGACTGTTATCAATTTAGGGAGGCAGGACATCTAACTGTGTTAGTTGAGGGTTGAGGAGCTATGATCAGGGAACTTGATGGAGAAAATGGCTTTTAAGTTGAGACTTGAATGACTTGTAGGAGTTAGCCTATTAAGGAGGAGCTTGTTAGGGGTATGGGAAGAACTTCCAGGAGCTTTAGTAATTCAGACGTGGGTCTGAGTTGTAAGAGATAGGCTGGGATAAGATAAATTCTGGTTTGGGCAGGGACTTTTCCTTAATTCCAGGGGCTGGAAGCCTTGGGAAGGTTTTAAAATGGAACTGGGCAAGATCAGATTTGTCTTTTGATAAAGGTAAGCTAGTTGTAGTTGGTGGGAGGTGCTTTGGGTATGGGATCTGGAAGCAAGGGCACCTACTAGGTAGGAAGTTTATGTGATACATTAACATCTGTTCCATATTAGGAGCGACTGACTGGCTCAATGGGCAGAGTATGTGACTCTTGATCTTGAGGTCATGAGTGGTTTTTTTTGTTTTTTGTTTTTTTTAAGATTTTATTTATTTATTTGACAGAGAGAGAGAGTAGAGACAGCGAGAGAGGGAACACAAGCAGGGGGAGTGGGAGAGGGAGAAGCAGGCTTCCCGTGGAGCAGAGAGCCCAATGCGGGGCTCGATCCCAGGACCTTGGGACGATGACCTGAGCCGAAGGCAGAAGCTTAACGACTGAGCCACCCAGGCGCCCCGAGGTCGTGAGTTTTGATTCCCATGTTGGGCATAGAACTTATTTTAAAACAAATAATAAAATCTATTCCATATTAGTTAAATAAATATTTATTGAACACCTATGTGAATATGATGTGGGTAATACAGAATTATATAAAACATAGTTCCTTTTCTCAAGGAGTTTATATTTTAAGATAACTAAAAATAAATATATCAACAATATGAGGCAGTATACTAATATTATGGTTTCTATCCTATAAAATGAGGGCAAGTAAGGACTAGAATTAAAACTCGAACCCAGTTTCATGGCTCCAAAGCTCATATTCTTTCCATGTGGAAGGCTGTGCTACCTTCCACAGCGCTTATTTCCCCTTAGCTTATTTAATTATCAGTATGTTGCTTGTAAGTTACCTCAGAACCCTTGTGAACTAAGATTAGAGGACAATTAAAATGGTTTTCAGCTTGGAACACAAAATATCAAAGGAGCTACTCTCTGGCTTTCTCCAGGCAGTCTCCGTGGTGAATGGAGTATAACCAGGAAGATAGAAATGTTGGTTAGAAAAATTGCCACATTATCTGAACAAAACAGTTGTTATAAACAGTCTTGAGATTTGTTTCTGGGAAATTTAGTATTGAACTGATAGGACAGTGGAGGACAAGACTCTGGCATGGCATGACATAAGAATACAGTATATAAGACATATAATGTACAAAATGTGTGTTAATGATTTTTTTATGTTATCAGTAAGGCTTCCACTCAACAGTAGGCTGTTAGCAGTTATGTTTTGGGGGAGTCAAAAGATATATGTAGATTTTTTACCGTGTAGGCTCCAGCACCCCAACCCCCATGTTGTTTAAGAGTCAACTGTAATCTTCTGAGGGTTTTTCTTGCTCTGAAATGTGACTTGACATGACATCTACAAAATTACTTGAAAAGTTAGCATATGATATTCTGATTGAAAAAAAATTATCTTTTCTATAGAATAGGGAGGACAAGAAAGGAAAGATAGAGGTTGCATTGAGAACTTGGTATCATAGAATGAAGAAAAACATTCTCCAGAAACTCGGAGGGAGGTGTTACTTCTGATTTTTTAACTATTTACAACTTAGAACGTGGGTTAAATGCCAGATACATAAGGCAGTCAAAAGTGCAAAATAATAAGGTTGTTATACTCAAGGATTATAGTTTAGTAGCCTTTTCAACTGATGCTCCTTGAGAAAATTGAACCTTAATGTTCTGAGCTAGAGGTTCTCAAAGTTGAGCATGTATCATAATCACTGGGAGGGCTTGTTAATACACAGATTGCTGGCCCCACCCCCAGAGTTTCTGATTCAGTAAGTTTGGGGTGGAACCTGAGAGTTTTCATTTCTAATACTTTCCCAAATGCTGCTGATGTTGCTGGCATCTATTGTGTGAAATTAATTTATTTCTCCCTTAGGCTTCTAAAATAGTACTAGTTGTATAGAAGCACTTGGAGAATTTTAAAAATTGTTCTTCAAATCATTTTTCTGTGTCCAGAGTTCTTTAGATGAGGAACTCTGATGGGGGGAGATAAAATGAAAGAAACTATAATTCCAAACCTTATCTTAGAAGGTAAAAACACAGTTGCATGGACACAGGAAGATTAATAGGTGCAGGTTAGATTAAAGTTGGAAAAAATAGGGTTCAGGTCCATTTAGTTAGGAACTTCTCTTATCCACCTGCTATCTAGAATATGACTTAAAAGAGAACTCTCTTCATTTGGAATTTTGTACCCTTAAACCTAGGCAGCATCAACTACATGTCAAGGACCAGTTTTAAGTAGAGTATGTACCATGATGTCAGTATGCTGATGTATAACCTAAAAGTCATATAGCCTAGGGGCACCTGGGTGGCTCTGTCAGAATTCAGCTCAGGTGTCCTGGGATCCAGCCCCACATCAGGCTTCTGGTTCAGTGGGGAGTCTGCCTTTCTCTCCCCCTCTGCCCCTCCATCTGCTCATGCGCACATTCGCACTCTCTCAAATAAATAAATAAAATCTTAAAAAATAAAAATAAAACTCATATAGACTAAAAGTCTCCATGATTCCTTTCACCACCTTCCTTTTTCATACCCTTTACTCCTTGATGTCATTTATGTATACTTCTTTCTCCCTAATTGGGTTTCTGGCTTCTATGTTTTTGTATCCTTTTTAACATGTATATACTAAATAATTTATCAGTCAGTAGTCTCCATTAGATTGGCTGAAGAAAATTTTCAACATTTTAAAATTGGGAAAATACTGTAGAAAACGTCATTGGCTTTATATCTTAATATTAAATTGCTTACCCAAAAAGCATACAATCTATACATTGTTAACTTCCAAACTGTATCTCCAGCCCAGACCTTTCTCCCCAGCTTCACACTTGTATAGCCTACCTGACATCTTGTTGGCCTCTCAAATGTAACAGGTTCAATTTTAAGCGGATCCCCCACCTTCCTTCCCACTTGTACTTTCACCGCCTGCAGTCATCCCCTCTCTGTAATGGTCATTCCACCCTTCCAGGTGCTCAGGCCAAGGACTGTGGAGTCATTCTTTTTTCTTCTCCCTCACTCCCACTTCCAGTCTATCAGCAAATCCCATCCTTACCTTCAGAGTACATCCAAAATCTGATCAAGTATCCACCACCTCCACTGCCACCTCCCAGATCCAAGCTACCATCAACTTTTACTTGGATGACCACAGCCACTTCCTAAATAGTCTCCCTGCTTCTAGCCTTGCTGCCACTCCTGTTAGTCTTCTTAGACAGCCAGCCAGGGTGGTCCTGTTAAATATGTCAGGTCTTTCATTCCTCTCCCAGAAACCCTTTAGTGGCTTTTCTTTTTTACCAGAATAAAAGCCTAGTGATTTATGATGACCCTATAAAAGACCCTGAACAGTCCATTTGCCCCCATTACTTCTCTTGACTTTATATCCTACTCCGTTCTTCCTCACTGTACACTACGATAATACTGGCCTCCTTTCTGTTCCTTGAATGCATAGGGCATGCTCCTTTCACTGGCTTTTTACCCTGCCTGGAATACTCTTTCCCCTAAGTATCACACGGTTCACTACTTTACCTGTTTTACTCAAGTGTCACATTCCCTGATCATCCCAAAACTCCATCCCCTTCTTGGCTTTGTTATTATAACACCTTACCTGAATATATTGTAAACTCCACGGGGACAGGGATTTTAGTTTATTTTGTTTTTGTTCTATTTCCCTACATGCCTGGCAAATGGTAGGTGCTCAGTAAATACTTGTGACATGAATTTATGACTTTATCTGCCTAGAGGAGTATGCCTTTCCTTTGAGAAATGCGTCCAATAATCATGTGCTTCTAGCATAGGCTACCAATCTTTGACTTCTAGCACTTATTATTCTACTGGTCCCTCTTCTAAAAATGATACATTCCATGCTTCTCTTGTTCAATTTGAAGTTACTGTTTGATTTTTATTGCAACATACAATTTGCATAAATTGTAATTCCTAAGTTCATATATTATCTTGGGAAATAATTAAGCATTCTTTAATCCTCTGTAAAGTACATGAATTATTCATTGTCATTGAATGTGGTGTTTCCCAACAGTCATAGTGCTATTTTGGTATGCATGTTGCTTTTACGTGACTCTGTATCATGATTTATAACTTTATACCATAGCCAAGAAAGGTCAGTACCTGTTTCCCCTTGTAAACCTGGATTGAGAGTACGTGGTCCTGTTTTGATTTTTCTTTCTTTCTTTCTTTCTTTTTTAAAGCTTTCATTTATTTGTTTGTCAGAAAGAGAGAGAGAAGGAGGGAGAGAGCACAAGCAGGGGGAGTGGGAGAGGGAGAAGTAGGCTCCCTGCTGAGCAGGGAGCCCGATGCGGGACTTGATCCCAGGACCCTGGGATCACAAGCTGAGCCAAAGGCAGACACTCAACCAACTGAGCCACCCAGGCATCCCCCTGTTTTGATTTCCGAGAGTTTTGTAGGTTTTAGTGTTTTTTGTGGAGCCAGTGCTTCATGACTACCTTTATGGGATCACGTAGGTCCCACAGACACTCCTTGCTCTTACTCATTTTTTCTGGGCTCAACAAGATTTGACTTTTATGTACTTGTTATGGAAGTCCTACACTTTGGATTTTTCATTTCGGATATTGTGCCCTATTGTCGGGTCATGTTTGGAATCATGGAATCATTTGAATCTAGCTGATAACTTTTTAGTCTGAAATCAGAGTCACTGCAGCACTTATGTTCATCCAGTTGCCGTTTCTTCAGGATGCAGGAAAGCGTAAGTGGCTCAAATCTCAATTCTTCGTATCTTTTTTAGGTGTTAAATTCATTTAGGTGTTAAAGGTTGTTATATTCCTATGTCCTTCATTATTTCATTAAGATATGTGGAATATAAAATGAATTTAAAAACATTAAGTCAAATACATAAGACTCAGTTTCTTGTTTTCTGATATTGGAGAGTTTCCAGTCTCAGACTGCGGGTGGCTATGATTTGGAAAACAGGGAACAAACATGAGGAAGTCCTTAACCTTAATTATATTTCATTGCTGTGGCAATAGAATGTAATAGAACTTAGTGCTAAGATTCACTATCGGTAGCTAAAAATATATAAAGTATAAATGAATTCTTTCTTTCAGATGCAAACCAATACTTGAATGTCAACATGTAGTAGTTGGGGCTTTGCTGAGAACACAGATATTGCTACATAGCTTAAGACATCCGTGGGGGAAAAAAAGCATAGGTTCAAAGATACACATAAGTTTATCCATAATAGTGGACACATTAGAACCAATTTAATGTAAAGCAATGGAGAATGGACTAAAATATTATCTGTCAGATTTTGATGTTATTAAAATTGTGTATTCAAGGGATATTTAATCAAATGAAAAATGCTCATGATAAAACCTAAATACAAAAGAAAGAAGTTCCAATTTTATTATATGCCATGATCCAGTTCTTCACTTAAAAGAAGGCTCTATACATATAAAAAACATGCCAGTGTGTGTTTATTGTGATTATTACAGGGTTTGAGGATTATAGTGATCTTTTTATTTTATTCTTTATACTTTTCTATTTTCTATACTTTTCTTTCCAATTTTATGCTCTCTGTATAATCTTAAGTATTTTTAAAGAAGGAAAGAAGTTTTTAGAACTAGATATAGCTATGATCCTAGGCAAGTTAGTAATAACGATGATGACTACATTATATTGAGTACCTACTATTTAGCAAATATTGGAATATATTTTATGTATTTTTGTCATCCTATTTTATTATAGTCCAGCAATGGAAGCTTAATTATCTACTTTTACATATTAGGAAAGAGTCTCAAAACTTTTGAGTAGCTTATAAGCTAGTAAATGTTATAGCAGGATTCAAACTGAAGTTTATACAATTTTCTAAATATACCAGAAGGCCTCTCCAAAATAATTTAACTCTCAAAGCCTGTGTTTCTTTACTGTAAAATGTAGGTGGAATTGTTGTGCAGCTTAAATGACACAAGGTACATAAACCACAGGACAAGTTTTTTTCCATGAGATCTTCTTATAGTTATAGCCTTCTGGCTTTTTTTTTTTTTTCCCAGTCTGCTTCTGCACATGTATTATTTAAGCTGTTGTTAAATATTTCCATTAACAACATTATCTGAAATTTAACTCTATACAGTAAATCTGTAAGTTGCATTTCCTTTTTTTTTTTTTTTTAAGATTTTATTTATTTATCAGAGAGAGAGGGAGTGAGACAGAGAGAGAGAGAGAGAGAGAGAGAGCACAAGCCAGGAGGTGGGGGAGAGGCAGAGGGAGAAGCACTCTCCACTGAACAGGGAGCCCAATGCAGGGCTCGATCCCAGGACCCTGGGATCATGACCTGAGCCCAAGGCAGACGCTTCACCCACTGAGCCACCCAGGAGCCCCTGTAAGTTGCACTTCTTCAAAGAAGAGCAAAATCAATCCATTGATTAGCATTTTGTTTTTATAGTTTTAATGTTTATATACTTCAGTTTTGCAGTCAGTTTTGGAAATTTCATTTTCATGAGAATCAGTGGTACTTTGTTAAAAGGGATAAAGCTTGGGTTTTTCACCTTCCTTAAAAGATGTTTTAAGAAACTTGGTGGAGGGTGTCTGTGTGGCTCAGTTGGTTAAGCCTCTGACTCCTCATCTCAGCTCAGGTCTTGATCTCAGAGTTGTGAGTTCAAGCCCCAACATTGGCTCTGCACTGGGCGTGGAGCCTAGTTGGAGAAAAAAAAAAAAGTTTGGTATTTTGTTGAGTTTGGAAGGCTCTCTGTTCCTTGCCTGAGTTCTGAACCAGGTGAGAGGTCAAAACAGTAAACATACCCAGTTTTTTTCTCTCCAGATTTTTTAAAGTCCCTGAGGTAGATAAGGGACCAGTTGCCTTGCAAATGGAGGAAATCATTAGGAATGGAGGGAAAGTGTACTCTCAAAACCTTTTTCAAGTTTTGTACTTTTGTTTAGAAGTTAGTGTAAAAGGCTCCTGAAACACCTAAGTTTGGTGAATTGAGTCTAGCTGATAGCTGTTATTGTCAGCAAAATGGATGGATGGATGGATGGATGGATGGATGGATAGAGTTTGCTTACTGTGATGTTCAGAGTTACACTGTTGCTTATGGGTACATTAAACAACTTCAGAAAATCCAGGGTAAGTGTGATTTCAAGTATTACATTTTAGGCTCTGTATTTTTCTCCTCAAGTGTCTTAATTTTGGATTTAGAAAATATGGATACTCTTACCTATAGGAAATGCAAAGAAGTATGAAACTGTACTTAAACCACAAATTTACATTTTTGACTGATTAAAAGAAAAATTCCTTTAGACAATGATCATACAGATTTTACTGTATGTTCTAGCTACTACATAGTTTTCTGTTATATGATTAACCACCATTTATTTTTCTGTTCTGCTGATAAATAACTAGATTATTCCACAGTTTTAAAAAACCAACTTCAGGAGCACCTGGGTGGCTCAGTTGTTAAGTAAGCATCTGCCTTCGGCTCAGGTCATGATCCCAGGGTCCTGGGATTGAGCCCCACATCGGGCTCCCTGCTCCGCGGGAAGCCTGCTTCTCCCTCTCCCACTCCCCCTGCTTGTGTTCCCTCTCTCTCTGTGTCTCTCTCTGTCAAATAAATAAAATCTTAAAAAAAAAAAAAAAACAACTTCAAATTGGTTTTTCCTGGAAGAGAGAGGGAGGGAAAGACTTGTGGCAGTGGGGATACCTAATTATGTGTTATATCTTTGAAAAATAAAGAGATTTGAAGCAGTTATGGAGGAAAAGACATTGACATTATAGGCAGGAAGTAAATTAATGTTAATGTCTTGTTTAAGATATCTTTATTTACCCTGCAGTTATGAAGATGTTCCCCCATATTTTCTTCTGAAAGCATTATTGTTTAACTGGCAATTTCACATTTAGATCTGCAATTCATACTAAATTTGACTTTTGTGTGGGATTTTAGGTAGGGTTCAAGATCCTTTTTTTTTTCCCTTGCGTATACAATAGGCCAAGCCTTTATTGAGAAGACCATTCTTTAAAGGAGGAGATTTTTTAACGATGGAAAATAACAGAACATGTTTGCTTGTTGAAAGGTGATCTAGGCCTACATGACTTTCTAGATTCTGGGGAACTGATGGCATAGGAATAGGATAAGTAAATGAAAGAACATAGTTTCTAAAGGGGAAAGAAACATTTTTGCAAAGGAAGGGATCCATAGCATATTTGTCTCTGCTTTGAAAGGGATGCACTCTCATGCTAAGAAGAGAAAATGAATGCAAATGCAAGTTGGTTTATAAGCTTGACTATGAGAAGATGAAGGAGTTCCATCTGTGTGTTCTGCTTTGTTCATGAAGTAAGGGTTTTGAGATGGTAGGTGTAGGAGGGAAGGGTTGTGGAGGATTAAAGAGAAGTAATAAAGTATGAAAGACCAAAGCCCAATTCATTCAGTTCTTTCTTTCTCTCTCATACCTTCAAATTCTGTGAGAGAGAGTTTGATTGGTTAAGTTAGTCACTATTCAGTATAGAGTCCCCTCTTTGGGTATGAAACTCTTGAACCAGGCCTTGTAATAGGCAACTAGCTTGCCTGAAAGGTTCATTTTGGATCAGATGTCCATCCTTAGTCCTAGGTATCTCTAGGTCAGTGGTAAGGGGGTAACACACATGTCTGTCTTTTGTTCAGAAGGAAGCACTTATTTCTTGGTCCCTCCAACAAAAGTCCTAGATTTAAGTCAGTGATCCAGTTTGGATGACATGAACAATGGCTGTGGTTAGGTGAGTAGAAAACTCATTAGCCAGATTTGCTCCTTATGACCTTCTGCCCCCTAGTGGAGTCAGCCCCATCTGACTGTGTCTTGTCTGTCTTGACTGTGACGGAAGGGAAAGGTTTCTCTAGAAAAATTGGATTGCTCTTACCAGAGAAGGATGAACAGCTGCCAGGGAAATAAAAATATATTGGAATTTAATGGAGAAAAGTATTCATAGACCCTTGATCTTTAAAGGAGTATAATAGTCTCTTAGTAAATGCAGTGAATTAAGAACTGAAGCAATTCTACTGTAAAAAGCTTTAATCTTGTTTTAGAATTTGTCTTCACTGTTAGTCAGTGACTTTTGACTTAATAGCAAAACCACCACAATGGAGTATGGATATTTCCGCTCAGCTTGCATCTCTTCCTTCTTTATCTTACATTAGGTTTTTGTTGTTTGTTTGTTCAAAGGATTTAAGGAAGAAATACCCTTCATTATTAGACCAGCTTGCAGTAGGGTATTTGGGGAAGGACATTACTCTAAAGTATAAAGTACTCATCGCAAGAAGATACGTTTGCACACATGGCAATGAACCACACAGTGTTTGCCAGACTTAATGTTTGACTTTAAGCACAAAGAACATTGGAAATTGTTATCTTTCATCTTACAGTTGAAATACTTACAATACCATTACGTGTAAGATAGTTTAACTTTCTTCTGAAATCTCTTCCATAATAGCATCTTTTTAAGATTGAATCAGTAGGATAGCATTGGGGGACAGGAAAACAATAAAATGTCCCCAGATTCTAAGCCAGTTTCCTTAAGTTGAGGGCTATAGTTATTTAGCAGTAGAAGAGTTTGGCTTTCACCAGGTATGTGTATGATTCTGAAATGATCTTTCATTTAGAAAAAGGAAGTAGAACCAGATAGAAAAACAAATGTTTTTGTATTGTGATTTACTCGGTAAGTAAGAGAAAGGAAGTAGAACTAACCACATAGAAAAGTATCTTTGTATTATCTTGTGCTTTGCTTGACACATAGTGATTGTTCAGTAACAGCATCTAAATTTGTAAAGAATGGGTAAATATGTGAATTTTTTGAAAATCCTTTTCCTATTAACATTTTATTTGGTGGGATCCTGTAGCCCTAGTATGGGCAAGAATTTTTCTGACTTGATTCTGCATAAACCTAAGTCATCTAGGTTCATTGATAACTTTCCAAGGTGTTAGCCATCATCACCCAAAATATATTGGTTACATCAGCATCGTATTCTTTTCCTTTCCCACAACTGAAAGCATTTCACTATCTTTCTTGCCTAACTACAATTTCCACTCTTAACTGTGAATAGTGAGCCAAAAAGACATTTGAGGAACGTGTGTACCATAATAGACGTAGGGGAGTCCAGATGACTTTTCCATAATTCAGAGAACAGAAGAAATCTTTTAAATTTAATTTTTAAATGATCATATAGTAATATTGACTTTTTTGGATATACAGTCTAACATGTTAACACATACATAGATTGGTGTAACCACCATCATAATCAGGATGCAGAGCTGTTCTGTCACCCCCAAAAAACTTCTTTGTTCTATCCCTTTATAGTCTTACCGTCTTCTACCCCTAACCCCTGGCAGTCACTGATCTGTTCTTCACTGTAGTTTTGTCTTTTTGAGAATGTTGTATATATGGAATCATATCGTATGTAACCGTTTGAACCTGGCTTCTTAAACTCAGCATAATGCCTTTGAGATTCATCCACTTTGTAGCATTTCATTTGTTGGGTAGGTGATTTGTGAATATTTTCTCCCATTCTGTAGTTTGTCTTTTCAGTCTCTTAAGAACTGTCTTTTGCATAAACTATCACTTTTTTTCTTTTATAGATTATGCTTTTGGTGTCTGTAAACTCTACTTTAAATTTCAGCTCATGAAGGTTTTCTCCTGTGTTTTCTTCTTAAAGTTTTATAGTTTTTAGTTTTACTTTTAGATCTGTGAACCATTTTTAGTTAATTTTGTGTAAGTTGTCCTTGCACCTTAGGTTATGGTTCTGTTCTTTTCCTTTCTTTTCTTTTCTTTTTTTTCTTTTCTTTCTTTGTATGGATATCTAGTTGTTTGAACACCACTATTTAAATAAAAATCTCTCTTTTCTCTGTTGAATTGCTTTTGCACCCTTGTCAAAAATGAATTGACCATATTTGTGTGAGTCAGTTCTGGACTTTTGTTTTCTGTTCCATGAATCGTTTTTTCTTTCTCTTTGCCAGTAGCACACTGTCTTAATTATTATAGTGTTAGAGTAAGTCTTAAATTAGTATTTTTCCTACAGCTTTATTCTTGAAGAACTGTTTTTAATTATTCTAGTCCCCTTGCTTTTCCATATAAATTTTAGGATTAGCTTGTTTAAATCCATAAAAATTCCTGCTAGGATTCTGCTAGGATAATTCCTGCATTAATGCTGTAGGTCAGTTTGTGGAGAATTGACACTCTAATTCTGTCGAGTCTACAAAAGTTTTTAAAAAGACTAATAATATTCATAGAGATGAAATGTTACATCCATGATCCAAAAATAGAATACTAATAGAATACTATAGGAAAAGGAACAACCAAATGACAAGAACAAACTATGGGATTTAAAACATGATAACTTAATTCCATAAAATAGCTGGAAGATAAAGTTAAGGAAATCTCCCTGAAAGTAGGACAAAAAGGCAGAGGTAAAGGAGGAGAGAAATATTAGAAAATTAGAAGATATAGCTAAGAAATCCATTATCCAAATAATAGGAGTTCTAGAAAGGGAGAATAGAAATGGAGAGACAGAGATGATCAAAGAATTTGTCCTAGAACTGAATTAAGGACATAGATCTCCATTTTGGAAAAATGAATTTAAAAAAGAACCACACAACTTTATAGAAACAGAAAATAGGATGGTGGAAACTGGGGAGAGTTTAAGGGGGACAGACTTTCATCTTGGGAAAATAAAAAAATTCTGGAGATGGATGTTGGTGTTGGTTACACAGCAATGTGAATGTACTTAATGCCCCTGAACAGTACACCTACAAATAGTTAAAATGGTAAATTTTATATCAAAAAGAACAAGAAAGGAGACAGTAGCAGATGAAAGACTTCACAATGTTTTAAAATCTAATATTACAGTTGTGAAAGAAAAAAAAGGACAAGGGGCCCCTGGGTGGCTCAGTCGTTAAGCGTCTGCCTTCGGCTCAGGTCATGATCCCAGGGTCCTGGGATCGAGCCCGGCATCGGGCTCCCTGCTCGGCGGGAAGCCTGCTTCTCCCTCTCCCTTTCCCCCCTGCTTGTGTTCCTTCTATCGCTGTGTCTCTCTCTGTCAAATAAATAAATAAAATCTTTAAATAAATAAATAAATAAATAAAAGGGTAAGCTGATTTGTGTTACAGCACACCAAAAAAGCACAGGAATTGGAAGCACAGGTAGCTCAGAATGAAGAAGGGATATGGCTAAAACAACAGCAGAGATTTAAAAATCTTATGAGGAGTAAGAACCAGACAGATCCTCTGTCCATTCTGTGCAGCTATTGCTCCGTTTCTGTTCTGGAAGAACACAGGAGATACATCATCTACACAGTTTGCCAGAAGCACAGGGACAGGCAGCAAAGGGTGATGCACCATTCTGGAAATGGCATTAGGTGGAATTATACATACTAAATGGTAAGACCTCCCCAAGCTTCCTTCCTCCATTTAGCCTGACAGAATAGACCTAAACATTCTGTACTTGGGGTCCACAGTGAAATAGCCCAACCAGATTCATGCTACAGTGCGACCTGCTTGTTGCCAAGCCTTGCTACTCTAAATAATGCCAAAATAAGCATCAATGTACAAGTCTCTTTGTGTACCTTCCAGGGGTTATCCTAGGACAATATGTTAAATGTTTTATAACCATAACCCACAGGAAGAAGTAATTTTATATATCATAACTTGGGTATACACACACACACACGCACACGCACGCTTCATACGTTTGTATGTGTATATATTTATTTATTTGAAACAAAGTTTCACAGAATTACCCTTGCTACATAAATATGCTGTGGTATTTTTAGCTTTTTAAAAAAAATAAGTTGGCCCCGTTGTACCTCATTTAAATATAAAAGTAAATTGTGGTCATATACAGATGACTATAGATAGAAGTAGAATTCCTAGGCCTACAATATATTCATCCTCAACATGAAAAAATATTACAAAATTATAAAATCATTTTCCAAATTGTACTTCCCACCAGTAATGTTTAAGCATTTCAGCTTGTGTTTCCAGACTCTTCTTTTTTTTTTAAGATTTTTTTTTTTTTTTTTGAGAGAGAGAAAGAGAGAGAGAGCACATGAGAGGGGGGAGGGTCAGAGGGAGAATCAAACTCCCTGCTGAGCAGGGAGCCTGATGCGGGACTTGATCCCAGGACTCTAGGATCATGACCTGAGCCGAAGGCAGTTGCTTAACCAACTGAGCCACCCAGGCGCCCCTCCAGACTCTTCTACTAATCTAATAACTAGAATGGCATCTGTGACAGATACTGTGTGTATGCTGACAGTCTTTATTTTTTAATCTTTTCTTTTTTCCTCTGTCAATTAAGGAAACGTTAAAAGGTCAAAACTCTATTCCCTAGCTCTTCTTGCAGTTAGAGGTAGTTGTGTGACCTAATTCTGACTAATGCAACACGCCAAGCTTGCAGTCTGGAGCTGTAGCAGCCATTTTATGACCACATGGGTGAAAACAGCATGCTGAGAATGACAGTATAAAAATGAGTGGGGGGCACTCAGGACATTGATGACATTGTCTAGCTTATATAAGAACTCTGGGTTATCTCCTTCTGAATTTATAGTTACACTATTAAGAATAAACCCTTACCTATTTAAGCCACATTTATAGGTTTTTGGGGTTCACTCCTCTGTCAGTTGCTTGTTAGTTCCTGTAATAGTTAACTTAGACTAAATTATTCTATGGCAACAAATGACCACAAAATTTAAGTGACTTATAACAAGAAACATTTCTTTTTTCATTCACTTAAACATGTCAGCTGCAGATCTGCTTCAGATATGCTCCCATGTCTTCATTCTGGGACCCAAGCTAAAGAAGTTGCTGCCTGTCTCTTGTGACAATGAGAAAAAGAGCAATGGTTGAACCACAAGATGGCTTTTAAAACTTTGGTTCAGAAATGTCATGCTTCATTTCTACATACATTTCGTTGGCCAACACAAAATAAATGTCCAAAAGTGGTGTAAATGGGCAGGGAAGTGTAGTCTTTCAATAGGGAGGGCAGTGAATAGTTGGGGACAATAATACAACTATCACTGTATCCTTTTGCATTTTTGTTCTTACCAGTATTTAAAAGTTCTTTATACATTCCGGATACTAAACTTGTGAGTTTAGCTTTTACGCTTAGGTCTGGGATCCAGGCTTGAATTAAGTTTGCGTATGTTCTGAGGTAAAGGCCAAGGTTCAGTTTTTTCCATATGGCTACCCATTCATTCCAGTGTCATTTGATGAAAGGACTTAACTTTCTCCCATTGGATTGCCTTGGCACCTTTGTTGAAAGTCGTAGTGCTATTTAAGTGTAAGTTGATTTCTGAGCACTTTATTCTTTTACATTAATCTATTTGTTGAACCTTATGCTAGTACCACACCATCTAAAGTAAGTCTTGAAATCAGGTGATAAATTTTCTGATCTGTCTCATTTTTCAAGATTGCTTAGAATATTCTGGGATTTTGCACTTCTGTATCCAGTCTTCCAGTCTATGAACATGGTTTCTCTCTCTATATTTTTAGGGCTTTAATCCCACCAATACTTGTTTCAGCACAGAAGTCTTTCACATCTTGTGTTAAATTTGTTCTTAAATACATTTTTTACACTAAATGTAAATAGAATTTAAAATTCTTTTTTTCTAGTTGCTTGCTGCTACAATTTGTTTTTTTTTTTCTTTTGAAGTTTAATATTTGCAATTTTTATTTTGTAGGAAGTAAATTACTAAGATTGTGTCAAGGTGAAAAAATGTGACCATCATATTTACCAAATAATCACCTCTATTTGGTACATTTCTTTTTATCCCTCTCCTCATGGCACTAATTAATTAATTAATTTAACATTAACATTGTATATGTTTAAGGTATACAGCATCTTTTTATTTTTAAGATTTTATTTATTTGTTTGAGAGAGGAGAGCAGGGGGAGGAGCAGAGAGAGAGGGATAAGCAGACTCCATGTTGAATGTGGAGCCTGATGCAGGGTCAGTCCCCCGATTCTGAGATCGTGACCTGAGCTGAAACCAAGAGTCGGACGCTTAACCAACTGAGCCACCCAGGTGCCCCAGCAGCATGTTACTTTGATACATTTATATATTGTAATATGATTGCCAATATAGTGATGTTTATCATATAATTACAGTATAATTATTATTGTCTGTATTCATTATATTGTGCCTTAGATCTCTGTGGCTTATAGATTCCTCGTTACAGGTTTGTACCCTTAAGTACCGTAACTCTTATCCCCCACCCCTGTAACAACTATTTTACACTCTTTTTTTAATAGGTCCTTTTTTTGGGATTCCATGTATACGTGATATCATACAGTACTTGTTTTTTTCTGTCTGACTTACCTCTCTTAGGGTAATGTGCTCAAGATCCATCCATGGTGTTGCATATGGGAGGATATCTTTTCTCATGGCTGAGTAATATTCCATTATGTATATATAACACATCTTTTTTTATCCATTTTTCCATTGATGGGCATTTAGGTTGTTTCCATATCTTGGCTATTGTGAATAATGCTGTGGTAAAAATGGAAGTGCATATACCTTATAAAAATCCTATTTTCATTTCCTTTGGTAGTATATACCCATTAGTGGAATTGCTGGATTATATAGTTCCCTGGATCTATTTTTAATTTTTTGAGGAATCTCCATATTGTTTTCCATAGTGGTTGGACCAGTTCACATTCCCACCAGCTATGTATAAGTGTTCCCTTTTCACCACATCCTCACCAGCACCTATTGTTTTTTGTCGTCTTGACAGTAGCCATTCTAAAAGGTGTGGGGTGATATCTCATTGTGGTTTCGATTTGTATTTCCCTGATGATTAGTGATATTTGAGCATCTTTCATGTGTCTGTTGACCATTTGGATGTCCTCTTTGGAGAAATGTCTATTTAGTTCCTCTGCCCATATTTTTTAATTGGATTGTTTAGCTTTTTGTTACTGAGTTGTTATGTTTTGGAAATAGAAACACAATGATGTTTTTATTTGTCCCAGTTGTCAAGTAAAGAACCAGGCATTTCTACTCTGTGTTTCTTTCGCACTAGACTATTAAAGTAGGATCGTGACATCAGAGGTTAACCAGTCACTCATCCTTCTCCCTGATGACAATCTTCAAATACCTTATTGTGAATAAAAAGACTATGATATTAGAAGGAAATTGGCTGTGTCCCTTCTTTTGTTCTATTTCTCTTAGTATTGTCCTGTGTAGTAGGTAATACTAATAACCTTCCAGTATACAGATATTGGATGTTTATCTGAAATTTTACCATAATTTGGGGCACCTGGGCAGCTGTCAGTTAAGTGTCCGACTCTTGATTTCAGCTCAGGTCTTGATCTCAGAGTCATAAGTTCAAGCCCTGTGTTGGGCTCCATGCTGGGCATGGAGCCTACTTAAAAAAATAAAATAAAATGGAATTTTACCATAATTTAAAACTCCTAAAATGGAAATTTGATTCCATTTTTAACATTCACACACACTCGGTTTCAGAAATTAGAAAAATCCAGGGTGCCTGGGTGGCGCAGTCCATTAAGCGTCTGACTCTTGGTTTCAGCTCAGGTTGTGATCTCAGGGTCATGAGATCCAGCCCCACATTGGGCTCCAAGTGCAGTGAAGAGTGTGCTTAAGACTCTCTCTCCTTCTGCCCCTCCCCCTCCACTCGCACACTCTTTCAAATAAATAAAAAGATAAATAAATAAAAATATTTTTAAAAAAGAAGTTAGAAAAATCCTTTGACAGCGTAATTTTGTTACTAGTGATGTATATTTAGCATAAACTGTTTAAAGTCATAGATTTTAGGTACCATACTCAAGTATTTTTCAGTGTTATTTCTGATCTTTTTTATTTTTCCTAGAACTTTCTTAAATTAATGTCATATAAATTGTAAGAATTATGACCTTCTGCTTGAAGTTCATCTTTTAATAGGAAAACATGAGAGAACATTAGTTTGCATAAAAATAATTTACTTTAGTCCTGAAGTTCTAGTAGGCAGAACACACTAAATTTAAATGAGATTATCTTGACAAATGGGGACCAGCCTTTTTGACAATACTGAATATATATTAAGCATGTTGGTTGTTCTTTTTGTGTAAGTATGTGCACTTTTCTTTAAAATTAACTAATTATAATCAAACATTTTCAAGTGAAGTAAAATATCTCTTGAGTATAGAAACTATATCACATAAACATACCGGTAGCAAACATGGGTTTGGATTGATAGTTCTATGAGTTCCCTCTATCTTATAGAAATCTCATTTAATGTTACTCAGATTCCTTAACTTAGTGGATGTAAAAGACCTAAACAGATTTGTCCTGTTTTAAATTTTCGTGTATGCCTGGCATATATTTTTTTGTCTATTTTTTATTTACCTTATCTTAATGCACATGTGTATTCAGTTTAGATTAAGTAACTTTAGTTTCTAGGACTATTTAAAGTGAATTGAAAAGAGGTAATGAACACACAACAATTGGAAATTGTTGCACAACTTGGGTTTGGACAGTCATTCATCATTTGTCTAGTGGTCAGATTTTGAGCTCTTTCAACCGTCCTAAAGTTATGAACCAATAAGCAGAAAAGTTTTCTGGGAAAAAAAGCAGGAATGGGGAGTATGTATTTATTAAATGCCTTCCATATTAGACACTGTGCTAAGTACTTACAGTTTTTTTTTTTTTTTTTGAAGATTTTATTTATTTATTTGACAGAGAAAGAGACAGCAAGAGAGGGAACAAGCAGGGGGAGTGGGAGAGGGAGAAGCAGGCTTCCCACAGAGCAGGGAGCCCGATGCGGGGCTCAATCCCAGGACACTGGGATCGTGACCTGAGCTGAAGGCAGACGCTTAACGACTGAGCCACCCAGGCGCCCCTAAGTACTTACAGTTTTATTTCTCACAACAACTCATGCCCATTATATGGTCAAGGAAACAAATGCAGAGAGATTAACATAAAGATTAGGATTCAAGTTGGGTGTTTTTTTTAAGATTTAATTTTCTTAGAGCTTTTTAGGTTCACAGCAAAATTGAAAGGAAGATACAGAGACTTCCCATATAGCTTCTGGCCTCCTCCACCAACCTATAAGGCTTTCCCCATTATCAGCATTACTTACCAAAGTGGTGTATTTGTTACAGTTCATGAATCTACATTAAAATGTAATAATCACTCAGTGTCCATAGTTACCTTAGGGTTTACTCTTGGTGTTGTGCATTTTATGGATTTGGATAAATGTATAATGATATGTACCCATCATTATTATACGCAGAGTATTTTCAGTGCCTTAAAAATCCTCTGTGGTCCACCTGTTCATCCCTCTCTTGCCCTCAATCCCTAGCAACCACTCATCTTTGTCTCTGTAAGTTTGCATTTTCCAGAATGTTACATAGTTGAAATTGTACCGTCTGTAGCCTTTTCACGTTGGCTCTTTCACTTAATAATGTGCACTTAAGGTTCCTCCATGTGTTTTCATGGCTTAATAGATCATTTCTTTTTAGTGCTGAAGAATACTCCATTGTCTGGAATACCACAGTTTATTTATCCATTCATCTGTTGAAGGGCATCTTGTTTGCTCCTAGGTTTTGGCAATTATGAGTAAAGCTGCTATAAACATCTGTGTACAGGTTTTTGTGTGGGCATAAGTTTTCAGATCCTTGGGGTAGACACCAAGGATTGTGATTACCAGATCGTATCCTAAATGTATGTTTAGTTTTGTAAGAAGCCACCAAACTGTCTTGCAGAATGACTGTATCATTTTGCATTCCTACCAGCAATGAATGAAATTCGTGTTGTTGCAGATCCTTGCCAGCATTTGGTATTGTCAGTGTTCCAGATTTTGGCCCTTCTAATAGATACATAGTGGTAATTAGAGTTATTTTAATTTGCATTTCTCTCATGACATATGATTTGGGTTATCTTCTAATGTGCTTATTTGCCATCTATTTATCTTTTTTGGTGAGGTGGCTCTTAAGATCTTTAGCCTATTTTTTTAAATCAGAAATTTTTTTTGTTGAGTTTTAAGAGTTCTTTGTATGTTTTGGATAACAGTCCTTTATTAGATATGTCTTTTGCAAATATTTTCTCTTAGTCTATAGCCTGTCTTCTCATTCTCTTGACTTTGTCTTTCACAAAAGAGAAGGTTTTTATTTTAATGAAGTCTAGCTAATCCATTATTTCTTTCATAGATTGTACCTTTGGAGTCATATCTAAAAAATCATCATTGTGGGGCACCTGGGTAGCTCAGTCAGTGAAGCGTCTTACTTTGGCTCAGGTCATTATCTCAGCATCCTGGGATCTAGCCCAGCATCCAACTCTGCGCTCAGTGGGGTGTCTGCTTCTCCGTTTCCCTTTCTCTCTCCTTCTGCCCCTCCCCCTGCTCATGCTCTCTCTCTCTCTCTCTACCCCCCTCTCTCTCATATAAATAAATAAAATCTTTTTAAAAAATAAATATAAGTGGCGCCTGGGTAGCTCAGTCGTTAAGTGTCTGCCTTCAGCTCAGGTCATGATCCCAGGGTCCTGGGATCAAGCCCCACATCGGGCTCCCTGCTCAGCGGGAAGCCTGCTTCTCCCTCTCCCACTCCCCCTGCTTGTGTTCCCTCTCTCGCTATGTCTGTCTGTCAAATAAATAAATAAAATCTTTTTTTAAAAAAAATATATACATATAAAATAAAAAATCATCACTATACCTGAGTTCATCTAGGTTTTTCTCCTATATTAAGTTCTGGGAGTTTTATAATTTTGAGTTTTACATTTAAAGTCAATGATCCATTTTGAGTTAATTTTTGTGAAGGGTGTAAGGTCTTTGTCTAGATTCATTTTTTTGCATATGGATGTCCAGTAGTTCCAGCACCGTTTGTTGAAGAGACTGTCTTTGCTCCATTGTATTGTCTTTGTTTGTCAAAGATCATTTGACTATACTTACGTGGGTCTGTTTGGAGTTCTATTCTGTTCTGCTGATCTATTTGTCTCTTCTTTCACCAATACCACAGTTTTGTTTTTTTGTTTTTTTAAGATTTTATTTATTTATTTGACAGAGATCACAAGCGGCGGCGGAGGCGGGGGGGAGGCAGAGGGAGAGGGAGAAGGAGAAGCAGGCTTCCGGCTGAGCCGGGAGCCCGATGCAGGGTTCGATCCCAGGATCCTGGGATCATGACCTGAGCCGAAGGCAGACACTTAACGACTGAGCCACCCAGGCACCCCAATACCACACTGTTTTGATTACTGTAGCTTCATAGTAAATCTTGAAGTCGGGTAGCACCAGTCTTCCAACTTTTCCTCTCCTTCAGTATTGTGTTGCCTACTCTGGTCTTTTGCCTCTCCACATAAACTTTAGAATCATTTTGTCAACATCCACGGAATAACTTGCTGGAATTTTGATTGGGACTGAATTGAATCTTATAGGTCAAGTTGGGAAGAACCTACATCTTGACAATATTGAGTCTTCCTGTCTATGAATATGAAATATCTCATCGTTTTTCATTTTTTTCTTTGATTTCATTCATCAGTTTTGTAGTTTCCCTCATGTAGATCTTGTCTATATTTTGTTAGATTTATACCTAAATATTTCATATTTTTGGGTGGTTCTATAAATAGTATTTTTTATTTTAAATTTTACTTGTTCATTGCTGGTATATGGGAAAGTAATGGACTTTTTTTTTTTTTTTTGAGAGAGAGAGAGAGATTGCGTGCACGCACATGGGAGAGGGACAGAGAGAATCTTAAACAGGTTCCATGCTCAGCATGGAGCTCAATACAGGGCTTAGTCTCATGACCCTGAGATCATTGAAATTAAGAGTTGGATGCTCAATCTACTGAGCCCCCCCAGCACCCCAGCAGTTGACTTTTGTATATTAACCTTGTATCCTGCAACGTTGCTATAATTGCTTATTGGTTTAGTAGTTTTTTGTCCATTTTTTTGATTTTCTGCATAAATGATCATGTCATCTGTGAACGAAGATAATTTTCTTTCTTCACAATCTATATACTGTTGATTTCCTTATCTTGTCTTATTTGCATTAGCTAGAACCTCCAGTTTGATATTGAAAAGTACCTGTTCTTAGTGAGAAAGTTTCAAGTGTCTCACCATTAGGTATGATTTTAGTTGTAGGTTTTTGTAGATGTTCTTTATCAAGCTGAGACAGTTCCCCTCTATTCCTTGTTTATTAAATAGAATTTTTATCATGAACGAGTGTTGGGTTTTGTCACATGCTTTTTCTGCATCTCTTGATATGATGTGTGATTTTTTTTTTAGTTTGTTTCTGTGATGGATTACGTTAGTTGATTTTCAAATGTTGAAACATTTTAAAAGCTTTTTTAATATAAGTGTGTCCAGTCTCTAAGACAGCATATAGGTTTGGTGATATGCTAGGGGGACTCACAAGACTAAGCTGTACTCACAGCTAAGACTTATTATAGCAAAAAGATTCAAAGCAAAATCAGCAAAGGGAAAGATGCATGGGGCAAGCTTCCAAGAGTCCTCCTCTCTTTATGGAATCAAACAGGATGCACCTAATTCCTCCAGGATCAGATTGTGACATGTGTGAAATGTTGTCTACTAAGAAAGTTCACTAGAGACTCAGTGCCCAAGCTTTTACTGAAGGCTGGTCACATTGGTACCTTCTGCCTAGCATATACCAAAATTCCAGACTCCCAGAAGAAAAGGAAGTGTTAAGCATGTACTAGTGTTTTTAGAAACAATTTAGGTACACTGAACCACTCCTATCAGTTAAGGAATGGTGTGAAAGCTCATTAAATCTAAGTTTCAAGACACCTGTCAAGGGCTCTTCCTTGCAAGCAGGCCTTTCTAAGGATAGCGGTCTCAAGCCTGTTAACTTTTTCTACACAGTCCATCCCTTTGGCAGTTGGTCAAGGCATCTTTATACCTATGCTTTTAAGATGTTCAGAATTTAGGCTGAACCTCTAATTGGTAAATTTAATTAACCAGAAAAGTCTGTCTCAGAAAGCTAGGTGGCTTCTCCTTAAGTTTTTGTATTTAAGTTTCTTTTTTATCTAGCCCAAGGCATCAATTAAGACACAGCACAAATCTGTTAAGTTGAAGTGACCTAAATGCCTTTTAGGGCTGAAGCAATGTCCTCAATAGTCAGCATACACACAAAGAAGTGCAATTCTAGAGGCCATATGTAATACCCCTAGAAACAAAGAATTCACGGTTGTTAGGATAGTCCCAACAGGACATTTTTAGGCAGTACAGGGCCCCTAATGTGACCGCCTACTCTCTGGTCTTTCACCCTAAGGTTCTCCATCCAGTCCAGTTAATTCAGTCCATTATTTGGTCTCAGGACTGCCTGAAGGCAGACAGTTCCAAACAGATTTGCTTGACCATGACATCAGTTTATCTGCCTGGTAAGTATGGACCACATCTAGAGGTATTCTACATGGAAAGTACAAGAAATAGGGTACCCTTTGCTTTCTTGTCAGGACTGTGGGGTGTGATCATAGCTCAGCAGTCAGTTTGAATTGAGAATGCTCATAGCCTTTTGGAAAGGCAGCCTCCTTCAGAAAGAGGAGAACACCTCCAAGTATAGTTCCCAGAGACAAAGATCATGATACTCTTTCCCAGACCTCCCCAGGTGCCAGATTTTTGTTTTGTCTCTTTCGTTACAAAATCAGTGTGTCTCATTTAACAGTCTTAAGTTTACATTTTTTTCAATCATTCCCTGTTCTCACCCAGTCTTTTATCCACAAGGATTGGCTGCAAGGACAAAAGCATTTTTATAGAAAAGCATTTTTATATAATTTGACCAGAAAGACATATTACTATGTTCAGGAATTGGTCAGGATTTAAATCCGGACTTTTCAGAATTTTTCAAAATGGGATAACTTTCCCTCTCTTTTTGTCCTGGCTAATTAACTAGTTAGCAGCCTAGAAAAGATCAATCCCTTTTTCTGGACAGCTGTATTTAATAATCAGAGTGCTTCATTGGGGTGTGTCTACCAGGAGAAAGGTGATGGAATTAGAGTCAGACTCTTAGTCCATTGTTGTAAATTATAACTAATTTGGAAGCCTGAACACAAGTCACCAACAGTGGGCCATCCCCCAGAGGAAGTCCAGAATCCATTCTGTCAGTACTGAGTGGTGGGGTCACACTCTTTGTGATGTGCCCTCCTCCAGCTTGCAGCTTTTGGCAGGAATCACAAGTTAGGAATGCAATTAGCCTCTCTGCATCAGGAATATAGAGCCGATTAGTAGCCTAATTTTAGATGGTCCCATCAGAGAATAAGACGTTTATTGTGGGCATGTGGATGTGACCCAGACAATCCAGCTGGCATCCATTGATGTTTTCATAGTTTAGGGCCCCACAGAGGGGTGTCCTAAATCTACAGCACTCCCAGAGTCTGAGTTCTGTTCATTGAGCCTCTGCTTGCTTTCAGTTCGGTGGAGCTTGTGCTGAGGCTAAAACAGCCTATATCAGACAGCTTCAGGTTTTACTAGGGTCAGGCTCAGGCAATTAGGGCCTGTAAATTCAGAATTCCAAAAAAGCTAGTAGCTAGTCTTTTGCAAAGGAAAGACTCTACAAGGCCCAACAGCTATGTTCCAAATCCAAGCAACAAGCAAGGCTTTCTTTTTTTCTTTTTTTTAATTTTATTTATTTGACAGAGCACAAGCAGAGGGAGTGGCAGGCAGAGGGAGAGGGAGAAGCAGGCTTCCCGCTGAGCAGGGAGCCCGATGCTGGACTCGATCCCAGGACCCTGGGATCATGACCTGAGCCTAAGGCAGACGCTTAATGACTGAGCCACCCAGGCGTCCCAAGCAAGGCTTTCTTATTAGCCTTTTTATCTTATCAATCTTACAGTCCAAATTGACCCACTCAAAAATATGTACATCAGTCTGAAAAATCATCAGCCTCTAATGATCAGAAATTTCATTTCATAAGAGCTCATTAGCAAGTAAAAACTGCCTTTTAAAACTCCAAAATTGTACCTACATCTAGAGATTTCTTCTTTTATGTTGTCTTCTTTTCTGCAGAGCTTCGAATAGGCAAAATCATTAGTTATGGAGATTTAGTCTGTTCCTAATATTCAAAGAGTTTAAATTTGATCTGCTCAGCAGCAGCAAAAAAGCAAGAAAATTTTGTTCCATTACCATTTTTTCTTTGCAGCTTTTCCCAATTGGGATGATCTCTCTAGCATATGTGAAATTACAAGCATATAACATATACATCAGTGTTATCATACATCCAGATATAATACCCACAAAATACAAAGGTATTTTGTAAAAATTTACCTTTTGTCTCATTGTTAATTTATTTAAATATTCCTAGAAGGAAATTTAGCATTTACATAGTTAACATTATAGGTGTGTGTGTGTGTGTGTGTGTGTGTGTGTGTGTGTGTGTGTGTGTGTTGGGCTAGGGGTACATCTGGGAAGGAAATTTAGCATTTACATAGTTAACATTGTGTGTGTGTGTGTGTGTGTGTGTGTGTGTGTTGGGCTAGGGGTACATCTGGGAATGTAGGGGTACATCTGGAAATGCCAGAGGATTTGGTTGCTGCAGTAGCAGCTAGGTTAAAGAAACTCTTGGAAAGCGGCCCCCTACCCCTACCCCATTTTCCCCCTCTAGGTTTATCTAAAGCTTTGCTCCAGTCCTGGGAGCTGATGTAACCTTTTTTCCTCTCATTTGTAGGAGAGAATGCTACAAATTTTAACATCTTTAAGCTATCCAAAGCTCACCTTTGGGAATATTTTTGGGCCCTTTATCCTCCAACCTGCAGGAAAGAACAAAAAAGATATCTCAAAAAAAAAAAAAGAACTAGTGTTGTCAAAGATGTGGATAAAAAGGAACCCTCATACACTGGTGGGAATGTAAATTAATGCAACCACTGTGGAAAACAGTATGGAGGTTCCTCAAAAAATTAAAAATAGAGATACCATATGATCCAGTAATTGCGCTACTGGGTATTTACCCAAAGAAAACAAAAGCACTAATTCAAAAAGATATATGCACCCCTATGTTTATTGCAGCATTATTTACAATAGGCAATAGATATAGAAACAGCCTAAGTGTCCATTGATAGACAAATGGATAAAGAGGATGTGATCTCTCTCCCTCTCTCTCTCTCTCTTTTTCTCACATACACACACACACACACACACACACACACACACACACACAGGAATATTACTCAGCCATAAAGAAGAATTAAATCTTGCCATTTGCAACAACATGGATGGACCTAGAGGGTATTATGCTAAGTGAAAGACAATACCATATGATTTCACTTGTAATGTGGAATCTAAAAAACAGAAAACAGAAACAGATCTTAAATACAGAGAATAAAGTGGTGGTTGCCAGAGGAAAGGGGGTGGGAAGGATAGGCGGAGTATTAAAAGTGGAGTATTAAGAGGTACAAACTTGTAGTTATAAAACAAGTCATAGGAATAAAAAGCACAACATAGGGAATTATAGTCACTAATATGGTAATAACTTGTATGGTGACAGATGGTAACTACACTTAACGATGAGCAAGCTTAATGTATAGAATTGTCAAATCACTGTCATATATCTGAAATTAACATAACATTGTGTGTCAACTATACCTCAATTAAAATTTTTTAATTAATTTTTTTAAAAAAGGTATTACCTGGGATGTACTCCTCTTCTTCCCTTTCCATGCCCACCCCCGGTCCCCACCCTTTTTTAGCCAATATAGCCAAAAGCACCCAGAAGATCAGTGAGCCAACTTTCATGGGGATGGGTCTATAATTTTCACATTTCTTAGGCAACCTTTATCTCTCACACTGCTGAATAATCAGAGACGCCAAAGTTGCAGAAATTAAGCTATTTGCTGACAGCACTATAGCATTAGAGACTGAAATGTTAATTTTTCAGCACTATGTGAAATTCTGAATTCAAAGTATGAAAAGTAGTGGTGAAGGGGAAGTTCGAATATAACACATTAACATTTTAAGTAGTTGGAAAGTCAAGTATATGAAAGCTGAATATTGCCTAAGAAAAATTTCAGCTATCTGAAAAATTTACTTGTGTGGAGAGTTCTGAGTTCTGTGATCATTACAGATAATTATGTTTTAATAGGAATAGAAAAGTAAGAGTAATGTTTTATAGACTGGTTATATCCCAAGTTTGGACAATTTTCTGCTTGACCTCATGCTGTTTTCAGTGTTCATTTGCTAGTTTGGCAAAGAGAGGCAGTCAGGTGCTGCCCTTGGCAGCGATGTTCATTTCTGCCTTTTCTGACTGCAGCATCCTTTTCCACAGTGAAAGCTATATGGACATAAAAGTTATCCAAGAGAGGCCAGAATATGTTGGATTATCTCCTTTTCCTTGGTTGCTGAGAAACCTCAGGCAGCCAAACTGCCACATTGAGTTTTTTAGTACTGTCATGATAATACTTCTGCGTTTGTATAGCCATTGTATTTTGAATGCTGCCATATGAAGATACTGTAGTAACACCAAAGTGCATTTTTAATTCAGGAATGCCTATTAATGAGAAGTTGCTTTCTTTGTTAAAAGATTTTTCTCAGCTCAGATTGTTTTCATAACACTACTGTCTAATACTCATAAGTTTTCCTGTAAACTGGAGGTGTTCATGAACTTCTGGGAAGCCACCAAAGGTAAAGCCACATTTGACTTTGACTTAATATGCAGTTAGGCAAGCTAAACCCAAAGCTCTTAAACCAGACTTCATTTTTAACAACATTTTAAGACTAAGACCGCTTACTTCCTGCCAAAGATAGGGGTATGTGTGTATGCATGTTTGCAGTAATTTCTAATGTGAGATTCTCTTTCCTGGCTTTGTACGCAATTCTATAACCCTTTCACTTAGTGTTTGTAAGTGCAGTTACATAGGAGAAAACTTTATTAATATTGGCACTGACCTACAAATATAATGAAAATGGAATTAACCTTGGTTCAGAAGAAATTGAAAAAACATAGGTGTCTGTTGGCAAGTTTAAAAACTGATAAAGTCTAGACTACCGGTTATATATTATTCCTGATATAGAACATAGAGTTGGTGACATTTTTCTTAAGGTTTCACTGTTAAAAAGAATGAGTATTGAGTTCTTTAAAGGCAACAACTGAATCTTTTATTAATGACTTACAGATCCTGATAGAGGAAGGGAGATAAAATTTATTGAGTACCGAGGGTCGTGGTATTGAGCCCCGAGTTGGGCTCTGTACTCAGCAGGGAGTCCGCTTGAGATTCTCTCTCCCTCTCCCCCTTCCTCCCACTCTCTTTCTAAAATAAATCTTTTTAAAAAATTTGTTGAGTACCTACCATGTGACAGGCACTGTATTACATACTTTACCTAGATAATCATGACAATGCTGCAAGGCAGGTGACCTTATGCCTAAGACTTTAAGGGATTTGTGCTAGAACTAGGAAATAGTAAATATGGGATTCCAACCCAAATTGTTCTACTGTGCTGTACTCCTTCCATCAAATCAGGCGTTGACAAACTACAACCCATAGGCCAAACCTCCTTGCCTATTTTTATAAATGAAGTTTTATTGGAACCATTCTATGACATACTGCCTAGGGCTTTCAAGCTACAGCAGCAGAGTTGACTAGTTGCGACTGAGATCATATGATTCACAAAGCTTAAAATATCTACTGTCTGGCCCTTTACAGAAAAAGTTTGCTGTGGGTAGAAATATTAAGGAAACCAACTTTTGAACAGTAGGAAGGAGGAACTACCTGATCAAGTCTGCCAGCAAAGGTTAGAAAGCATTCTTAGTTGTGGTGCCATGTTAACATCCAATTTGATAAATATTTGTGCTGGGCACAGGTATAGGTCCTTAGCAATAAGGAGAAAGCAAACATATGGTTGAGGTCTTTGAAGCCCATGAGTGATTAAAGAGGAAAAACAGGTAAAGTAAGTAGACTACCGTGATGATCACTATGATGGAAGCCTATGGAGTAGACAGTTATTTCTGAGAGATCAAGGAAGGCTTCACAGAAGAGGTGATATTTGAGTTGGACCTCAAAGATGAGACATTTGACAACTGTGAAAGATAAGGTATTTGGCAGTTATGAAGGGGAATCTGTACCTTCCAAGCAAACAGACCAATGAGGGCAAAGGCACAGAAGATTAACTGGTGTCCCCGAGAAGAATAAATAGTCCACTATAGCCAGAGTAGAGGATTTTTTGGAAAGGAGTATGGTCAGAATTGAAGTTATCAATGTAAGTTGGGATTAAACTGTATAAGGACTAATATTCCAGGCTAAGGAAATATTGTGTATGTATTGTGTTTCACACATAGCATACAATGATTCTTGAATTCAGTGATATTTGTCTATTTGTGCATGTGTGTGGCTGTGGTTAGGATGTGTATGTTACATTTGGAGATGATTTTTAAAGGTCCATTAAGGCAAGGCAGTTATCAAAAATTGGAACCAAAGGGGCACCTGGCAGAGCATATGACTCTTGATACATGACTCTGATCTATAGGTCATAAGCTCGAGCCCCACGTTGGGCATAGAGATTACTTTAAAAAAGAAAGAAAGAAAGAGAGAGAGAGAAAGAAAGAAAGAAAAGAAAAGGAGCCAAAAGAACTGTTTAGACCTCAGGCTCAGACTTGAACTTCTGAGATGTTCACCAATTCCACAAGCCCATAATTTAATCATAGCATACCAGAATTGAAAAGGGAGCTTAGGAACCCTACATACATACATACATACATACACTCAATTATCCATTCAACAAATGCCTGATACTACTCTTGGGGCTGGATATGATAGTGAAGCAAATAAAGACTGCCTTCATGGAACTTGTTTTAGTGGAGAAGAGAGGAAATGAGTAAATCATTAGTTATTATATCATTACATATGTTTTATGAAGAAAAGATAAGCAGGGATAAAGTATTAAAAAGTGGCCAAGGAAGGGCTCTCTGAGGAAGATCATTTCCGACTGTGAAAAGGCCCCAAGGCCAAAGCATGTTTGTAGAAAAACTAGAATGCAGACAGTGTGCAACTAGAGCAACACCCTAAGGGGAAAAGAAGCAGGAGATAAGGGAAGAGAGGGGACAGCTGAGGCCAGAACACACAGGGCCCTAAGGTCCATTTGGCTAGTGAGAAAATGAGACTGACTGATAGCCAGGGCCACATAGCAAGTTAATAGCAAGGCCAGAATTGGTACCATCCTGGTTCATCCTCCTTTCCTTTGCTTCCCTCGTTGCTGGGGTCATTGAGAGATTATTTAAGGTATTATGTGTGTACACCTCAAGCATTCTGTAGAGAAGCTCTTCCTCAAAGGCCCATTATGAATGCTTTCTTCCTTTTTTCTAATTATCTAATAGCTAACATTTGTTGAGTGGGTTTCTGTGTGCCAGGCACTGTGCTAAGTGCCTGTGTCTTTTAAAATTACTTATTACTGTATGTGAATCTACAGTTATCTCAAAATAAAAAATTAAGAAACTAAAAAAGGAAACATTTGCTGACACCTGCACCACTCCATACATTGCTTAGAAGTACTGTGAACTGATTGTGCATTCAGTAATATAAATTTGAATCTTACTGAAGCATTAGACTTAGACAAGAACAATAAAATAGGTTCCCCATAACCTAATGAAGAAGACAGACAAACTATTGGCTGTCCTTTCTATGCCTATGATTCCATGCATTCATTAAAAATCAGTGCTTGTAAATCATTTCAGTTTTCTTGTGATAGCAAGCCTAAATTGCTTTTCTTTCTTTCTTTCTTTCCTTTTTTTTTTTTTTTTTTTAAGTAGGCTCCACATGTGGAGCCCAACAGGGAGCTTAAACTCACGACCCCAAGGTCAAGGCCTGAGCTAAGATCAAGAGTTGGACACTTAACCGACTGAACCACCCAGGCACCCCCTAAATTGCTTTTTTTATTGTTTTGTTTTGTTTTGTTTATTGGTGAGTATAAGTTAACATTTTAGTAGTATACTTATGACATTTAAACTGTATCCTTAGTTGTGTTAATTAATGATTGCGTTCAGAGTTTTTTGTTTATAATAAAGTAATATAGCTTTCGTTTTTTAAAAAATGATTTTATTTATCTATTTGAGAGAGAGACCGAGAGAGCACAAGCAGGGGGAAGGGGCAGAGGGAGAAGGAGAAGCAGACTGCCCTCTCTGCGGGGAGCCTGATGCGGGGCTCGATTCCAGGACCTTGAGATCATGACCTGAGCCAAAGTCAGAAACTCAACCCACTGAGCCACCCAGGCGCCCCTAGCTTACATTTTAAAAATCTGTTATAGTAACAGAATTAAGATAAAGGGATTTATGTTGAGGGGTCAAGGGTGCATAGAAACCAGCTGCTACAGTGAGTCATAACCTTACAGGAGGATGGAAGATTCCTTAGTAGATTCTCACTAGCTTGACATCATATTTCTAAAGGCCTTCTTTATTGTCATTTGGTCAGTCATATTCAGCCTTTTTATCTCAAGTCATTTTTCCTAAGGAACTATGCCAGTTTCATTTTACTGCAATACTTTCTATTGTTATTGTTGCTAGTTGCTAAAATCTGCATGGATTTTTAAAAATGGCAGTTTGCCATCCCAGTTCTTAAAAGAATAAAACGTGAACATTAAGTCATGTTAAATTTTAATAAGTCATGTTTTCCTGGCATTATCTTTTGGGGCAACCTGTATCTCATTAAATGCCTATGATATTCTAACATCCATACGAAGTATGAAAGAGTACCAAACACATTTCATACAGGATTTCAATGATCATCTTATGGTCAATTTCAGGATGGGCTTTTTAGGTTATCTAATGTGAAAGGCATTTACTTACAAGCCATTAAATCTTTTATGTTAAATCTTGGGAGTATACGCTGATAGGATTTAAATGTAGTCCTTTCTATCTCTGTGATCTTATGAGTTTAATTAGTAAAAATTCAATACTACAAACATTCTTCATATAGAGAAATATAAGGTATTTCTTGTATGGGTGTACTTTATAGTCTTTAGTGGAATAGAGGATATGTTGTGTTAATTATTTCTTATGAGTTGTGGAACTTTATGTACATTATTACGTTTAATCTTTACAATGGCCCTCAGAAATGAGTATTATTTTCTTAAAGCAATTCTTTTTTTTTTTTTTAAGATTTTATTTATTTATTTGACAGAGAGAGTGAGAGAGGGAACACAAGCAGGGGGAGTGGGAGAGGGAGAAGCAGGCTTCCCGCAGAGTGGGGAGCCCGATGTGGGGCTCGATCCCAGGGCCCCGGGACCATGACCTGAGCCGAAGGCAGACGCTTAACCGACTGAGCCACCCAGGCGCCCCATGAGTATTATTTTCTTGACAAGAAAATGGATGTTGTCATTAACAGACTTGCCAAGATTCTAGGTCTTTCTAGCTTAAAAGCTCTTTCACTACACCCCATTGCATTTAATCAGTCTGTCAGAGCAAACAGGATATATATATAACACTAAATTACACTGGCCAAGTTTAAAGTCAAAATTATTATTATATTAATATCATATAATAATCCTATCATTTCAGAAGTGCGAAATATCATTTAGAACTGTGATGATCTGAAATTAAGTTGAAAGCTGAAGCCAAACTTAGGACAGGAATCTAAGGGTCCTGTCCTACCTAGCTATTCAGCCTTATCTTATTTCCTTATGCAAATCCCCAACTCATTGTTTTTGAAAACACTTTTATGGTACGGCCTTAGGTATGCACTTCCTGAGAATTTGACTATAATCTGTCATTTGTAGGAAGCCATTGAAGATTTTATAGAAGGTAAATCCAAAAGACTACCACTACCCCTGCACCTGCATACTTCTATGATCACATCCTTAAACCCTGTTATCACTGAAGCTAACTCTACACCTTAGGCTCTAGAAGAGGGCAAGACATGCCTTTTTCCTTATTCCTCTCTAAAAGAAATGTTTTAACATCAAGGAATTTTTAGGGATATAGTTGGGCCTCTAGGGTTTGTACGTTTTGGTACAAAGTGGCAGGAATGTAATGCATTCACACAGCTAGTCTTAACCTTTTTTCCCCTCTTTCTCTTTCTCTTCTCACCATCAGAGAAATCTAAGCTAGAGGGGCCAGTGGACCTTGTGATTTACACATGGCACAGCTAAATACTCTGGGTTAAGAGACTGGGTAGGGGTTAGACGTTTGGTACCAAAATTAGTAATAAATAGCATTGATTTTTCTTGGAGTGTCCTTTCTACTCATTTTCTAGTGGGGAATGGTTCTTCAAGGATTTGGGAATTTAAGACGTTGTCCTTATTTTATTCCTTTTGTTATTTTATTCTATTGGATAATTAATATCCGAGACTCTTCTGTTTCTACACTCTTTAAAGCTTTCTTTCAGGAAATAATATTCAGAATAGATCTATAATGCAAATACTTTTCATCACCTCAGTTTGTACCATCCTGGTCTATGAAACTAATTTGTTTGTTTTAAGATTTATTTATTTGCCAGAGAGAGAGAGAGCGAGCACAAACAGGGGGAGCGGCAGGCAGAGGGAGAAGCAGGCTCCCCGCTGAGCAAGGAGGCGGATGCGGGACTTAATCCCAGGACGCTGGGATCACTACCTGAGCCAAAGGCAGACGCTTAACTGACAGCCACCCAGGCATCCCGAAACTATAATTTGTTAACTGGATTACCCTAGCATCCTCCATATCATTCTCCCTATTTCTGTCTGTGCCTTCCTGTGGTCTATTCTCAACCCAGAAGCTAGGAGAATTTTTTTTTTTTCACCTTTTTATTTTAAAGTAATTTTAGACTTACAGAAAAGTTGCAAAAATAAGACAGAAAAGGGCGCCTGGGTGGCTCAGTTGGTTAAGCGTCCTACTTTAGATTTCGGCTCAGGTCATGATCTCAGGGTCCTGGGATCCAGCCCCATTATGGGCTCCCCACTCAGCAGGGAGTCTGCTTGTCTCCCTCTCCCTCTGCTTGGTCTGTCTTTCTCAAATAAATAAATCTTTAAAAAAAAAAAAAAGTAGGACCTAGAATTCCTGCCTACCCTTTACCCAGCTTGCCCTAATATAAACATCTTGCATAACCATGCTACAGTTATCAAAACTAAGAGATTAACATTGGTACAATATTAACTAAATTATATACTTTATTTGGTTTTCACCAGTTTTCCGTTTATGACTTTGTTTTCTGTTCTAGAATTCAATCTCAGATCCCACATGGCATTTAGTTCTCACATTTCCTTAGTCTCCCCTAATCTGTGAACAGTTGTACAGTCCCTTGTCTTTCATGGCCTTGATACTTTTGAAGAGTACTGGCCGGTTATTTTGTAGAATGTCGCTCAATTTGAGTTTATCTGATACTTGCACATATTTAGGTCAATGTTAGGCATTTTTTTCACAAGAATACTACAGAAGTAATGTGCTTTTTTTTAGTGTACTAAGAGAAAATGATTTATTGGTGATGTTAATCTTAATCACTTGGTTAAAGTGATATTTCCCATGTTTCTTCATTGTAAAATTGCCACTTTTCACTTTGTGATTATTAAATATCTCCCCTGACATATTTATATACTCTATACAAATAATCCTGTTTTTCCTTAAACTTTTGCTAACTAAAAAATCAATCTACCCAGTATAATAAAGCAAGAAAAAGAAAAGTCATGTAGATGTTAAAGGAAGAAATAGAACTGCCTCTATTCATAGAAAACATGAGCCTACTTTAGACAATCCCAAAATATCTACCAAAAAACTTCTAGAATAAGTGAATTTAGTAAATTCATAGTTTTTAAGGTCTAATATGTGAATTCAGTTGTATTTTCTGTATACTAGAAATGAACAATAGGAACTTCAAAATTTTTTATAGTACTATTTATAATAGCACCCCCCAAAAATAAATACTTAGGTATATATCTAACAAAATATGTATGCCATTTGTGTGATGCAACCAACTTACAAAATACTGACTGAAAAATCAGTCAAAGTAGACATAAATAAATAGACAGAAATACCATGTGCATGGATTGGGACAATCAATATTGTTAAGATGTCAGTTCTTCCAGTAACCAAGATAATAGAGTGTTGCTGAAAGAATAGACACACAGAAAAACGAAACAGAGTCCAGAATTGGATGCACATAAATATAGCAACTGTTCTTTTTTTTTAATTGAGGTATTATTGATATACAGTATTCTATTAGTTTCACCAGTCTATTGTCTGTATCTGTGAGTTTGGCGTTTTTGTTTGTTGGTTGATTTTTAAGATTTCACATGTAAGTGAGATCATACAATATCTTTCTCTGTCTGACTTATTAAACTGAGCATAATGCCTTCAAGGTCCAACCATTTGTCACAAATGGCAAGATTTCATTTTTTTTATATGGCTGACATATATATATATATGTATATAATCACATTTTCTTTATGTATTCATCCATTGGTGGATACTTAGGTTGTTTCCATATTTTGGTTATTGTAAATAGTGCTACATTGGGGTGCATGTATGTTTTCAAGTTAGTGCTTTTGTTTTCTTTTGGGTAAACACCTAGAATTGCTGGATCATATGGTAGTTCTATTTTTAATTTTTTGAGGAACCACCATAGTGGTTTCCCTAGTGGCTACATCAATTTGCATTCCCACCAGCAGTGTACAGGGGCTCCCTTTTCTTCACATCCTCACCAACACTTGTTATTTCTTGTCTTTTTCATAATAGCCATTCTAACAGATATGAGGTGATGTCTCTTTATGGCTTTATTTGCATTTCCCTGATGATTAGTGATGGTGACAATCTTTTCATGTACCTGTTGGCCTTATATCTGTATGTCTTTGGAAAAATGTCTGTCCAGATCCTCTATCCATCTTTTGACTGGATTGTTTTTTGTTATTGAGTTGACTGAATTCTTTATACATTTTGGATATTAGTTCCTTATCAGGTAAATGATTTGCAGATATTTTCTTCCATTATTTAGGTTGCCTTTTCATTTTGTTGATGGTTTCCTTTGCTGTATAGGAGCTGTTTACTTTGATATGATCCTACTTGTTTATTTTTGCTTTTGTTGCCTTTGCTTTTGGTGTCTGTGCCAAAAAATCATCATTAAAAGTGATGTCAAGGAGCTTGCCCCCTGTTTTCTTCTAGGAGTTTTACAGTTTTCAGGCTTTACATTCATGTCTGTAATCCATTTTGAGTTAATTTTTTGTGTATAGTGTAAAATAGTGATCTAGTCTCATTCTTTTGCATGTGGCTGTCCAGTGTTCCCAACACCATTTATTAAAGAGATTATATTTTCCCCATGGTATATTCTTGGAGTCTCTGTCATAAATTAATTGACCATATTTGCTTGGTTTATTTCTGGGCTCTCTATTCCGTTCCATTGAGCTGTGTGTCTGTTTCTAACGCCAAGACCATACTGTTTTGATTATGTAGCTTTGTAATATAGTTTGAAATCAAAAAGTGTGATGCCTCCAGCTTTGTTCTTTTTTCTCAAGATGGTTTTGGCTATTTGGGGCCTTTTGTGGTTCCATACAAAGTTTAGGATTGTTCTATTTCTGTGAAAAATGCCATTGGAATTTTGATAGGGATTATACTGAATCTGTAGATTGCTTTAGGTAGTACAGATATTTTAACAATATTAATTCTTCTGATCCATGAGCATAGAATGTCTTTCCATTTCTTTGTCTCATCTTCAATTTCTTTCATCAGAGTCTTATAGTTTTCAGTGTATAGATCTTTCACCTCCTTGGTTAAATTTATTCCTAGGTATTTTATTCTTTTTGATGCAATTGTGAATGGAATTGTTTTCTTAATTTCTCTTTCTGATAGTTCATTATTAGTGTATAGAAACAGAACAGATTTTTATATATTGATTTTATATCCTGCTATTTTACTGAATTCATTTATTAGAATAGTTTTTGGCAGAGTCTTTAGGATTTCCTATATATAGTATCATATCATCTGCAAATAGTGACAGTTTTACTCCTTTATTTTTAATTTATTTCTTTTTCTTGCCTAATTGCTTTGGCAAGGGCTTCCAAGACTATGTTGAATAAAAGTGGCCAAAAGTGGACATCCTTGTCTTATTCCTGAATCTAGAGGAAAAGCTTTCAGCTTTTCATTACTGAGTATGATGTTAGCTGTAGACATTTCATATATGGCCTTGTGTTGAGGTATGTTCCCTCTGTACCCACTTTGTTGAGAGTTTCTATCATTAACAGATGTAGAATTTTATCAGATACTTTTTCTGCATCTATTGAGATGATCATATGATTTTTATCTTTCATTTTGTTAATGTGGTGTATCACTTTGATTGATTGGCAGATGTTGAACCACCATTGCATCTCTGGAGTAAATCCCACTTGATTGTGGTATATATGATCCTTTTAATGTATTGTTGAATTCAGTTTGCTACTCATTTGGTTTTTGATAAAGGTACAAAGGCAATTGAGTGGAGAAAGGACATTCTTTTTAATAAATGGGGCTGGAACCATTGGATATCTGTACATAAAACATAATGAACCTCAGTCCATACCTCAATCTTTTATAGAAATTAATTCACAATGGATCATGGACTCAAATGTGAAACCTAAAACTAAAAAACTTCCAAGAGAATATATAAGAGAAAATCCCTATGACCTGAGTTAGGCAGAGTTTTACATATGACTCCAAAAGCACTGTCCATAAAAGGAAAAAAATGATAAATTTTACTTCATCAAAATTTAACACTTTTGGCCTGTGAACACTGTTAAGAGACTGAAAAGAGAAGCTACAGACTAGAAGAAATATTTGCAAATCACATTTCTAACAGAGAACGTTTTTTATAGAATATGTAAGGAACTCAAATTCAGCAGTAATCCATCTTAAAAATTGTCAAAAGATCTAAACAGACATTTTAGATATAGAATCAAGATACACTCGTGGCAAATAAGCATATCAAGGCATGATTCATATCATTAACCATTAGGAAAATGGGTATTAAAACCATTATGTGATACCATAATACATCCGTTAGGGTGGCTACCAAAAGAGAAAAAAGGGAGGAAAAAAAAAAAAACCAACTCCCAAAAAACTGATAATTCCAAATGCTGACTGAGATACAGAGCAGCTGTAACTCTCATACATGGCTCATAGGAATGAATTGGTACATATGCTCTGGAGAACAGTTTAGTGGTTTCTTATGAAGTTAGACAAATGACTTACCACATATCCCAGCAATTCCATTCCTGGATATTTGCCCAAGAGAAATTAAAGCATACATTCACATAAAACTTGTATGTGAATATTATGATAGCTTTATTAACAATTGTCAAAAACTGGAAACAACCAACATGTCCTTTAATATGTGGATAATCAGTGGTACATCCATGCAGTGGAATACTACTCAGCAATAAAAATGATTGAACTATTGATTCATGTATCAACATGGATAAACTATGAATGCAGTTTCTAAAAATGCTAAAGCCTGAGAAAAATGTAGCTCCAAACCTGTAATAATTCCTTGTTGCACACAGAACAAAATCAAAGCCTTACAGTGCTTATCTCTCTACTCCCACTAGAATATAAACTCCATAGGTGCAATGATATTTATGTTTGTTCATTTATATTTGTTGACTAAAGAAAGTAGATATTAATACTACTGATTTGCAGATGAGGAAACATATCAAAAGTTAAGTTACTTGGTAATATAAGAACAGAATTTGAGCACAAGTCTTTCCACCTCCTACACTTTCCCTTGCCATCACACTGCTTGCCAGGACCTTTGGCTTAGCATCGTTTCAAAACTAACCCATGGTCCTCAAGTCTGACCTCCATGTTACAGTCAACTGGGAGGTTTTTTAAATTCTCTTTCTGGCCTTTTGGTCCTTAGACCAGGTGAAATCACCTCTCCAGGTGATTCTGGTGCATAGTGACAAATGAAAATAACTACAGATTAATAGTGCTTGTTGAATTAGTGAATGAACAGGGTTGATAGCTTAACATATGACTTGCCCACGTTTTTTGTCTGCTGTAGTGTATTGACTTTTCCTGGCTTTTTTTCTTCTGTCCTTATTTCTTGTTTATTTTTTAATTTTTACCTTACCCTTTGAAAATTCTCTTAGAGTCTGTTTTTAAACCATCCTCCCCTCTAAGTATTATTGTGATAACAATTAAACATTTCTGTGGATGTAGAGAGTTCTGGAATCTTCTTCCTTGAGGTACATCTCCCTGATTTCAACCTAGAGTGGAGTGGGCTTGGGACTTGACTGGTTGAATGAACTTTCTACTTGTTTCTATTCTGGCTAAAGAGACGTTTAGTTGTAGAATTACAATTGTTATTCTTATCAGTAGTGCAGACAGTTGCAGAAGGATGAATTAGAAGTAGATGGTCAATGTGTGTAATGGGTTTTCTTCTAGGTAGATGAAGAATGGGAACCAATTATTTCATTTAAGGCAACAACTTCAATCCATAATTATGACTTTAAAAATAATTTACTTCTGTGGAAACAGAGAAGCTAAGAGCAAGTTATTTCTGAAGAACTTTATATTCTATAAAAGATTTCTGGTAGTAGTTTATTAATTTAGGTGCACTTGAAGTTTTGTTGCAGATTATTAACCTGTGAAAAGGGAAGCTGAGAGACAATGATTTAAAGCAAGAGTTATAGAGCCCTTCACAATTAAAAGTTAATCAGAAATTAGGGAAAGCTTTCTAGAGTCCATTGATAAGATACATTTTTCTTACTTTTTTCATTAAGTGACTTATCAAATGCTGTATTTTACCACTGAAAAATGATGAATTTTTGCCTAGATTTTCCTGTAGAACTTAAAAGCCCCAAATAAGGAATTATTTTCACCTCTTTGATAACCCTTCACCTGCTTCATGAAGAGATAGATTTATCTTAAGTTGGGGAAATAATACTTAAGAATTTGATTCAAACAAAGAGGGAACAGTCACTTCAGGTTATACTAGCTGTGGCTGTGAAAAAGTTAAAAGACACATCTGGCAAATTTCTAGATAAGACTTGTAAGAATAATCTGAGGGAATGGAGCTATGACTTTTAAATGATGCATTTCCTGCTAACTTTCAGGTTTTATTGAACTCAAATTTTAAAAATGAAACAGACTTGGGGCCCCTGGGTGGCTCAGTCGTTAAGCGTCTGCCTTCGGCTCAGGTCATGATCCCAGGGGGTCCTGGGATCAAGCCCCGCATTGGGCTCCCTGCTCCACGGGAAGCCTGCTTCTCCCTCTCCCACTCCCCCTGCTTGTGTTCCCTCTCTTGCTGTGTCTCTCTCTGTCAAATAAATAAATAAAAATCTAAAAAAAAATGAAACAGACTTGAGAACCACAAAAAGGTTTCTAGATGCCATTATGCTTTTTACCATGAGTGACAGTAATGATTAATGCACATTTAGAGTATTATTGATTTTTTAAAAAGATTTTATCTATTTATTTGTGAGAGAGAGCACGTGCGTGCGAGAGAGAGCACAAGCATTGTCAGAGGGAGAAGCAGCCCCCTGCCGAGCAGAGAGCCTGATGCAGGACTCCATCCAAGGGTCCTGGGATCATGACCTGAGCCAAAGGCAGACGCTTATCTGACTGAGCCACCCAGGTGCCCCAGAGTATTTTTTTTTTTTTAAGTATCTTGTTACTTAAAATAAATACCCCAAGATATCATTGATTTCTTAGATATTTCTTTTTTCACATCTTGGATAGAATTTACTTTTCTTATAGAACATTTGCTAAAGTATAATGTAAATCAAAGAAAATGTGTTGTTTATTAATCTAATCCAAACTCCAAAAATGTTTATAATTTGAGCTACATTCTAACAGGGAAGAAAGGTAAGACCAAACAACTATAAGTTTTCATATCCTGAGGAAAGACCCTTTAGAATCTACATGATATGTTTTATATTTGGTTATAGATTGAAATATATAGTAAACTGAATGGAGTTCTCATTCAGAATAATAAGTCCTTAAAATAGTTAAAGCAGTACTACAGAACACAGATTATTTCACTGAGAATAAACACATGGCTCCTAGATCTGAAAAACAAAAGAAAAAAAAAATACAGGGTGTCCCTGAAAAATCCCAAAAGTGTCTTTAGTATATTATGATAAGTGTAAAAGTTTCAGAGGGAAGGATTTTCTTCTCTCATTCTAGATGAAATGATAAAGGAATAGTACTCTAGTCTAAAGATTCAGCAACCCTCTGAAAAATTAAATAAAAAAATTTAAATTATGGGGGCACCTGGGTGGCTCAGTCGTTAAGCGGCTGCCTTCAGCTCAGGTCATGATCCCAGGGTCCTGGGATCGAGCCCCGCATCAGGCTCCCCACTCTGCAGGAAGCCTGCTTCTCCTTCTCCCACTCCCCCTGTTTGTGTTCCCTCTCTCGCTGTGTCTCTCTCTGTCAAATAAATAAACAAAATCTTAAAAAAATATATTTAAATTATGTAGTGATCCAATTTATATGTATACATACTTATACAGTATATATTATGCATAAAACAAATATTTATATACATTATAAATAGGGTGGTTATTTGTCAAAATGCTGTGATTATCTTCCAGTTATCTTTTTCTTTACTCATTCTACTATGCATATGTATTTGCATATTTAAAGTAAAAATGTCAGTAACAAAGAGCCCTTAAAAGACTCAAATGGTGACCTCATCAAGTATAGATGTGGGCCAGAAAATACACTGCTATAGTAAGTCAGTGGTTAACACCCATCTCTAAAATAGGTTTAGCATTTGTCTTATCCTGCCTGTTCATCTTCGTCTCCATACTCAGATATAACCATTTGGCTGGAGGGAGTTACGAGTGTTTTATACAGTGGTGTGTGCACATTGAAATCACCCAAGGAGCTGAAATGCCAGTGCCCTTGTGCCACCCCCTAGAAACGGATTTAATTACTCTGGAGTACAGCCTGGCTAATGGGACTCTTTAAGTTCTCCAGGTTAATCAACGTACAGCGAAAGAAGGATGAGAACCTCTGTTTTATAGTAAACTTTTAAAAAAAAAAAAACTCATTTATTTTTCAGTCTGTTAATTTGTATTCTCTTGAAACTGTTACTACCTGTACAAAACTTGTGTTGAACGAATTATATTATTTTCAACTGTTTTCTTAAATAAGCTACGTTTTAATGTCCAGCCTGCCACTGAGTTAATTGGGTAACATGATGGACTGTTGTATTCTGCCTCTATCTTTTCCTCCCTCCAGTCTGTCTTCCATGCTGTCCAAATGGTTAATTTTCTAAAGCATAAAATAATTATATCACTGCCATGCATAAAAGACTTTAATTATCCATTCTTTACAGATTAAAGTATAAGTTTCTTAGTTGGCCCCAACTTACTTTGTTTTATCTTCTGTTCAAAACTAGAGATCCTGAACTCCATGTGTACTGACCATTCCTTGAACAGTCCTTTTATTTCATACCTGCCTTCACATATGCTATGTCCTTTATCACTAATTTCAATCATTGTTCAAGAGTAGGTTCAGAAACATTTATTGGAATGGAGCGAAAGTAGCATTTATTATTGAGCATACTAGCCAAGGACTGTGGGGTTTTTTTACTGTAACTTAACACCTATTCTGAAGTTCATATATGAGCAAAATTTCCTACATTTTCACTCTCCCACAAATTGGCTGAGTCTATTTTATACATAATTTATACAGAGATTTAAGTGTATTCAACCATAAAATTCAGTCAAGTAATTTCCTGCCCATGTGAAAGGGAAAATTGAAAGGCTCATACATGTAGATAACTTTCATAGTACAAAGAGCAGCCTGTGAAAACTTAACAGTCTCTGTGTGGATAAATGTTACAGTTTAACAAGAAGTTAGTTTGGGCAATGTTAAAAATTTGAGATTTTTTTTTGTCTATTAAGATAAATTTGGTAAAATGTAATTTAGTTTGTTCTTTTATATATGCTTCCTAGGTTTTCTTAGTGTTGCTAATTGTGTTATTGTTTAGGATACTGCTTTTTAACTGATGTTTTACAATCTTAATTTGATAATTTTTTTCTTCCATTAGAATGTGAAACATGTTGCAGAAACATTCAAGAAGTGGCTGAAGGGGGAAGGAAAAAAGTGCCACTGCCTATCAGAAAAAAACAAAAGAAAACATGGGAAATACAACCACCAAATTCCGTAAAGCACTCATCAATGGTGATGAAAACCTGGCCTGCCAAATTTATGAAAACAACCCTCAGCTGAAAGAATCCCTTGATCCAAATACATCTTACGGAGAGCCGTACCAGCACAATACTCCATTACACTATGCTGCTAGACATGGAATGAATAGAATACTAGGGTAAGTATTATTCTAAACCAGTTAATAATAAATTAGTGAAAGGGAAAAAAATCCTTGATCTTTGAAAATATATACATACATATGTGCATGTTATATGGTATTATAGTGAATTATATCCACTTTTTTTTTTAAGATTTATTTATTTTAGAGAGAGCTCAAGACAGGCCCTCAAGTGGAGGGGGGAGCTCAAGCAGACTCCACCTAGTGCGGAGCCCAACATGGGGCTCTATCTCACAACCTGAGATCACAACCTGAGCCAAAACCAAGAGTTGGATGCTTAACCGACTGTGCCACCCAGGCGCCCCAGTGAATTATTAAATATGATTTTTTTTTTATTATGCCTAAATTAGACCAAAAGTTTTAATAGTAAGGTTGGTTCACATAGTCTTATGGCTGTAAATACATTTTGATCCTCAGTATGCTTCGTAATATGATATCTTGGAAATATTTTAGTGTTTAATTTATAGCATTTGAATTCTAGAAAAGTACTTATCAGCTATCAAAAAATTGCAGGGAATTGTGCCTACAGCGAAGTTTTCAGCTCCGATTAGGTTAAGTTGAAAAAACAGATGTATTTGCCTTATCTAATCATGATCGGGTTTGAGTTTCCTTTCTTTTAATGGGGTTCAGTTACTTGAAAAGACTTCTAAAAGCAAAACATTTCCTTAAAACCAAAAATACTGAGAAAACTTAGAATCTCTCCAACAAGAAAGCATTAGTTGACAGCAAACACGTTTATATGAAGATTCTTACCTCATTACATGAGAATTAAATTTTATGTTTACTAGCTTATAAAATGAGAGGAACAGAGGATAGTAGTTCTAAAACAAATTTAGTGTTTTAAGAAGTAGATTATGCAGCTGTAAAAGTCTGATGCTGGAAGAGAAGAGACACTCCTTTGCTTACATAGTGAAATAAAATTCATAAAGCAGTATTTGAAGCTCTTTAGAACTTGATAAAAAATGTTCAACCTTTTCCATATTTCTTTTAATACAAATCGTTGTTCAAATTAAGCTGCTCCTTTCGGTTTCTTTGAAACATGTCATGTATGCTTTGTTTGCCATGTGCATGCTGCTATCTCTGCCAGGAGTCTCCTCCCCCACCCCTCTCAGCTTTCTCTTTCTTATCTAAGTCTTATCCTTCCTTCAAGGCCCTGTGCAGGATTTGTCTGTCTTCTTAGCCTGTCACAACCCAAAAGAACCTCAATCTTTCTTTTTAGCTTCTGTGGCTTTTTTTGTTTGTATGTATTACTTACTTGCTATATACCATATCATTGTGCTTTATAATTTTGTGTATCTTCTCTCTACCTAAATTACTACTTTTTAAAAATGTACCTTTTTTGTACTTCTAGCATCTAGCATAGTGTCTTACACAAAGTAAATAACAGTTTTATAAAATCATTGCACAAGAAAATATTTTATGATCAGGATTTGTGAATGAGAAAAATTCCATGAATGAGCTAAGTCATCCAGACCCATGATTTTATCAAGTAGGAATCTCTGTAACCTCTTAAAAATAAAGTAGGTAGGGCGCCTGGGTGGCTCAGTTGGTTGGGCAACTGCCTTCGGCTTGGGTCATGATTCTGGAGTCCCGGGATCGAGTCCCGCGTCGGGCTCCCTGCTCGGCGGGGGATCTGCTTCTCCCTCTGACCCTTCCCCTCTCATGCTCTCTGTCTCCCATTCTCTCAGATAAATAAATAAAAATCTTTAAAAAAAAAAAAAAAGTAGGTATTTCTTGACTTAGTATTTCCATAACCTCTCCTTTTTGCATTTAGTTTTTGTTTTCATTTCTCTAAAGATACCTACTTAAAAGCCACCTCCAACTCATCTTGTTTGAAATTTTATATTTTTTCTTCCCAAACTGGGTTTTCCCTATGTTAACAACACTAACATATTGTGCTGATATGATAATTGCAAATGTGTGAGTGCTTACTGTTTTCTAGGCACTATTAACAGTGTCTACATGCATTATCTTATTTAATCCTCATCACAACTCTGTGAGGTAGTTTGCTGTCTGCATTTTAGAGGTGAGAAAACTGAAGCACAGAAAATTAAGCCACTTGCCAGATCTCTAGCAGCTTTTAAGTGACAAAGCTAATTGCCCAAGCAGATGACTTTAGGCTTTAGGCTTTTTAACCACTGTGATAGCCTCTTCTCTCTATGGTCAGATAAACCTATGTGTCAGGGCTGCCTAAGCCATTTATTAGCAAGGCAAGTTATTTCATCACTCTGGGCTTAAGTTCCCGTATCTGTAAAATAGATATCTATTACATACAGCTTGTGGAACGATTAAATTAATTAATGTGTTATATGTCTATCATGCTGCCTAAGATACAATATGTACTCAGTAATGTTATTGCTTCTCATTTCTGTAACCCTAAATATCTTCAAATTATCCTTGACTTACTCTTCTCCTTTACCTAACCTGCTAGTAATACAAAGTTCACTAAGTTTTATCTCTGGAATTCACTTCTTTCCATTCCCATTGCCCCAATCTTAGCTCACTCTTATCAACCTGTGCTCCCAACATTGAAAATATCTGATTCCTAAATGTTCTTTTTCCAACTATTTTCCTCTCATAATCTCATATCCAGATTAATCTTGCTCAGTTATATCCTTTTTAATATTTTTTCTATCATGGCAAAACTGTAACAATACCCTATCGTCTATATTATTCTGTTTGGCCTCTAATGCTCCCTTGACCTTGCCCTCATTCTACCCAGTCAGCCCAATTTCTCATTACTCTCTAAGAAGCTCTTATCAGTGAGACTTGTTGATTGACTTCCTTTGTGCTCTCCCCACCTTTAGAAATGCCACCGCCACTGCGTTAGTTTTATTCCTGTTGCTCCTTGATTCTCAAATGTCTTCTTTCTTCTCTGATTCCCTCTCCTTTAAATCCTAACTTGGTTTCTGCCTTTTTCATGAATTTACCTACAACTACTCTGACCTGCAGTATTTTTTTGTTTTCTGAAATTCCTACAACTTAGATTTTAAACCATCTTATTGTTATTAAACTCATTTTCTCCACTCTATTGTAAAGATTGTAAATACAATGCTAGACACTTAGTAATGTTCTCAATAGATTAACTATTGAATGCTTAATCCATTAAAGCTTTTTTTTTAAGTTGAGTATTGTCAGTGAGATTACAGAACTGTTGTATTGCTTTAGCTTCCTCACATTGAACACTACAGTATTATTTAGTATCAGGTCTTGTTATATGATTAATTAAAACTTGCTTGGAATACTAAAGTAAAATATATTTAAGTATTATTATTACTAAGATAATATGTATATTTTAACATAAAGAAACCAAGTAGCAAAATGTTTTTTAACCATTTATAGTATAATTTACAAATATACTTTCTAAAATTGGAAAACACTATTAAGAAAGTTATCTAATGCAGTGATTCTTAAAGTATGTCTGAGGACTCCTAGATCCTGAGACGCTTTTAGGAGGTACATGAAGTCAAACCTATTTTTGTACTAATACTGAGGTATTATTTGCCTTTTTCACTGTGTTGACATTTGCAGTGAAAGTGCAAAAAATGGAAGCTAAAACTACTGATGCCTGTAGATGAATTAAGATTGTGGTACCCAGCCTTCCTAGTAATCATTGTATTCATCACTGCCGGCCACTTGCAGTTTAAAAAAAAAAAAAAAAAGCCAGTTTCACTTAAAAGTATCCTTGATGAAGCAGTAAAAGTTATATCTTTTAATAAAAGTTACTATTTTTAATTAATCTCCATCCTTGAGTACAGTCCAAAGAAAGTTCATTGATGTGATTTCAGATTTTATATCGCAAGTAACCTAAGAAATGGCCACTTGTTGAATTTTTGGTATAGTATCGAATACGACTATTCACAGTTAGCTGAAAAGGCATTTTAGAATACTACTCCTTTTTCTAACTATATAGAGGCCGGATTTTCTTCATATGCTTTGAACCAAACGACATATCACAACACATAGAATGCTATGAGAATTCGTCTTCTATTAGCTAGACATGAAATTTTTAAATGTGTAAAACAGTGCAATTCCTCTCACTTAATTTTTTTTTAAGTATAGTTTTTTTTTTTCATTTTAACATGTCAAGAATATTTAATATGTAATGGGGTCTTTATGAATAAGTATTTTTTAAATGTCTGTTTTAATTTTTAATACAAACATAAATATACATAACCCACATAAACAAAAGCTCTTAGGAAACTTCACTGATTTTTAAAGTTGTAAGAGACCAGGGGTGCCTGGGTGGCTAGTCGTTAAAGCTTCGGCTCAGGTCATGATCCCAGGGTCCTGGGATCGAGCCCCACATCGGGCTCTCTGCTCCGCGGGAAGCCTGCTTTCTTCCTCTCCCACTCCCCCTGCTTGCGTTTCTGCTCTCACTATCTCTTTCTCTCTCTGTCAAATAAATAAATAAAATATTTTTTTTTTAAATAAATAAATAAATAAAAATAAAGTTGTAAGAGACCTGTGACCAAAAAGTTTAAGAATTGCTGATTTGGTCAATATTCTTAACTCTTCGAGGCCGGAATGTATCTCTTTCTCCGTCATGTGGTTATCATTCTATTGAATGAGTAAAGACCTATAGAAAAGATGACATATATTCTCTTTAGTTACCAGTTTGGACTGCTTTTATGATTTGGCCATGTGTTTTATACTTAACTTTATACTTATGTTTACTTTATACTTTCAATTTCAGCCTAAAATTTTTGGGTATTTTCTTCTTTATTTCCTTAAGTGGCTCATAATTTCTTTATTAAAGCCTTTAATATCATATGCTAGAATTAGAAATTATTGTTCTCCTTTCCTAAGAATAAACAACTCTGATTTCCTTAATTTGTATTTTTTTTGTTTTCTTAAAAATTTATTTAGATAGTTAAAATCACAAATCAAATTATTATATTAAATGTTTAGTTGCTTTTGGAATTAAGAAATTACTCCCCCTTTTTTTAAGATTTTATTTATTTATTTATTTGAGAGATGGTGAGCACATGCGAGCTGGGGAGGAGCAGAGGGAGAGGGAGAAGCAGACACCATGCTGAGCAGGAGCCCCAGGCGGGGCTCCATCTCATGACCCTGAGATCACTACCTGAGGTGAAACCACTAGTCAGACGCCTAACCAACTGAGCCATCCAGGTGCCCCCAAGAAATTGCTCTTCTTAACACTGTCATGTAGAATAAGGATAAATAGCATTTATTCATCAGCATTAAATAAAATAGCAAGTCCCTGAAATTATTTGTGTTTTTTTTTTAAAGATTTTATTTATTTATTTGATAGCAAGAGCAGGAACACAAGCAGGGGGAGTGGGAGAGGGAGAAGCAAGCCTCCTGCAGAGCAGGGTGCCCGATGCGGGGCTCGATCCCAGGACCCTGGGACCATGACCTGAGCCGAAGGCAGACGCTTAACGACTGAGCCACCCAGGGGCCCCTATTTGTGTTTTAGATAGCTTCAAATATTTCACTGTATTTAACCTTGCTAGACTTTCTAACAAACTGATGGCCATTATTTTCTTATGATGTCTCATTTAATTTCAGGTACCACTCTACTGGCTTCAGTACAGTCCCTTGCTCAGCTTGGCTAGATTCCTAATGCATGAAATATATGGATAGACAGAGGTGTATATATATATATACTTAGTCAAGGACCTAGTGGCCATAGAGTAAAGCCTCCATGTGGGATAATACCTTGATTTTATCACCGTTTCCTTTAGCTTTATGGTACCTGCAACAGCAGGCATAATTTTCCTCTATTCTTAAGCAGATAATATGGTAAAAGTAGTTTACAGTTTAGCAGCTAGTTTGCATCCATGTCTCTCTGAACCCAAGTGCTGTTTATTTACATTATACCACACCACACCTCATGCTTCCTTCATGAGAAACTAAATCCATATTCATAAATAGTTACTACTTAATGTAGCAAGAAGACTGTTAGATTTTGTAATCAGTGTGTCCTAGTTGGGATACTTTTTAGTTATATCTTCTGGAAAGTCATGTATAAAATGGGAATTAAGGGACGTCTGGGTGGCTCAGTCGTTAAGCATCTACCTTCAGCTCAGGTCCTGATCCCAGGGTCCTGGGATCAAGTCCCACGCTGGGCTCCCTGCTCCGTGGGGAGCCTGCTTTTCCCTCTGCCTGCCTTTCCCCCTGCTTGGGTGTTCTCTCTCTCTCTCTGACAAATAATAAAATCTTAAAAAAAAAATAAAATGGGAATTATAATACTTAGATTTTACAGAGTAGCTTCTTTTGCTTCTTTGGAAATGAAAGAGGCCTGTCTTATACTATAAATAAAATATAAAACCTTCATTAGAACATACATTAATATCAAGCTTTAGGAAGTAATAGAGTTCCTAATTCTTGATTTCTGTTTTTTGACTCTTATATTTTAGGAGTTATTAAGTTCTTTTAATGGGTTAAATGGATTTAAAGGACTGAAATTCTCCTGTCCTTCCCCTCCTTGCCTGTAAACTCCATAAGGACAGGGACTTAATTTGTTTTCTTCACAATATGCCTAAGCTTTAGAGTAGTACCTGCCAAATAACAACTGTAGTACTTGTTGCATGAAAGGGAAGATTTAAAAGGAAGTGAAGGTATATGTATGTGTTAGTACTGAGAGAATAAGAGTGTTGATGGCAAGAAATTCAGGCTGTGGCAGAGCAGACTGTTATTTTGGAGGGAGTTCAGTTGAATATGAGATGATAGTGGAATATGCAAGAGAAAGGGACCTATAAGGAGTAAGAATATGGTCTAGAGGTCAGATGAGAACTCAGACAGGATGATAGAGCATTAACAATTATCACAGAAGTAATAATAGAAGACTTTTAAGAGAATCATGATTCCACCACCATTGTCTATAATTTGGATTCTGTTAATAACTTTATAGTTTACAAAGTATATTTATAGAAACCATTGAAAGATAGATGGCTGTGAGAATAGATTTGCTCTCTAAAAGGAGGGCATATGTATGAAGAGGAAAATGGATTCAGAACTGAATTTTCTTCCAGTAAGGGGTTAGGAAGTGGAACTGTTACCATGGGTAAAGAGAAGTTGTGCTAAAAAAAAATGAAGAGGTATTTGAGAAGGTGTGTACTTATGGAAACCAAGGTAATAGAAAGGTCAGGATATAAATGGATGGTCAGGGGTTCCTGGGTAGCTCAGTTTGTTACGTGTCTGCCTTTGGCTCAGGTCATGATCCCAGGGTTCTGGGATCGAGCCCCACGTCAGGCTCCCTGCTCAGTGGGGCGTCCGCTTATCTCCCTCTCCCTCTACACCTCCTCTCCCCCCCACCCCGGCTTGTCGCTCACTCTATCTGAAATAAATAAAATCTTAAGAAAAAAAAAAAGAAAAGTCAACTATTTCAAGCTGAAAGCAAAAGTTAAGGACAATGATGATGAATTTAGCTCTTAGGAAATTCCTGGGGATGTGAAGAGTGCCATTTCAGTGCTGTGATAAGCATAGATCATTTTGAAGTGGAGATTACAGAAGAAATAGAGGTAGCAGTGATAAACTGGCCATTTGGGAATTAACAGTAAAGAATCTAGAAAAACAAATGGCTCCTGGATAGGTCAGTAGGGTCAGATGAAAGGGATTATTTTCCAGGCTAATGTTTTTCTTACTCCACCTTTCTACTAGTTATCTTCTGTCCCTATTCCAAAATTAACCTGTGCAAGTAGTAAAATACACTTCATAATTACTGACATAGTTACAGAGAGGGGCCTATCTAAAACTTACATATCAACTAGTTATTATTCTATTATGCATTCATGTCCATTAAGGAAGACTCTACTTTTGATATTAAATAGGTGATAGAAAAGAAGTAATATGAATCAATAAAATTAGAATATCCAGCTTTTATAGTTTTAGCACAAAATGTTTATGCAGGTGTGGTATTATGTATAATAAATTTAAGAATCTTTCCTGAGTAAGTATGTATAAAGAAGCTATTTTAATATTTTCACTTGAGAATAATAAACTTTTTGTTTGATTAATCAGAGTCTGGCAGATTGGATATGAGAACATTTGCAAAATTATCTATCTCTTCTCTGTATTGGGGAGGATCTAGAAATGTTTAATATGTGAAAGAGAGAGCTCTCTCTGTATCGACAGACATTGTTCCAACTTGCATTAAATCCTTTGGTGTAAAGGACCGGAGATCTCCTGAAAGAGAATAAATGATATATTGAAAATGGGAACAGGAAGGGCTGGATAAAAGTGGTTTACACAGAATCTTACAGAATCTGAATTAATTTTAATAATTTCTTCCTAAATTAAATTTTTAAGAAAATGAAATCATTTTTGTTAATTTAATGCCTCCTAGGAAAGGTTTTAATTTTGAACACATTTTTATTTTATTTATTTATTTATTTATTTTTTTAAAGATTTTATTTATTTATTTGAGAGAGAGAGAATGAGAGAGACTGCACATGAGAGGGGGGAGGGTCAGAGGGAGAAGCAGACTCCCCGCCGAGCAGGGAGCCCGATGTGGGACTCGATCCAGGGACTCCAGGACCATGACCTGAGCCGAAGGCAGTCGCTTAACCAACTGAGCCACCCAGGCGCCCTTGAACACATTTTTAGAGTATCATTTTAATTTTAGTTATCCACTACAATCCCACTATAATTCAACCATTATAAATACATACTATCAACAGTTGTTGACATGGGGAAAATATTGTGTTTTCCTTTTTTTTTTTTTCACTATTAAGCAACATTGTGGTCATATAAGGAAACAAAACTAACCATGTTCCTGCCTCCTTTAAACAACTGTTTGAATTATTCTGTGTTCCCTTCTAGTTTGAGCTGTAAACATTCATAGACTTTGTAATGACTTTATAATTTTTTATTTTATAGATATACTATGATTTGTTTCCCATTTCTCCTATAAACCAGACATCTAAGTGATTCCAAATTTTTTTATTCAAAGTAACACCATATTGAATGTCATTGTTCCTATAGATTTTTATTTCTTTTTTTTTTTAAGATTTATTTATTTATTTTAGAGAGAGAGTTTGTGCACGTATGTGTGTGTGTGCAAGGGGGGGAGAGGGAGAGAGAGAATCTCCAGCAGACTCCCTGCTGAGGGAGGAGCCCGACATGGGCCTCAGTCCAGTAACCCTGGGATTATGACCTGAGCCAAAATCAAGAGTTGGACACTTAACCAACTGAGCCACCCAGGTGCCCCAAAATTTTTATTTCTTTTAAGTTATTTCCTTTAGGATAAATTCTCAAAAGTAGGTTTACCTGGTCAAAGGATATGAACCATGTATTAGTTGTTAATGAGCTATTTATTATGTAACTTGCCCAAGATCACATAAAGAGTGACAGAATTAGGATTAGAGCCTGGCAGTCTATACTAGATGCCATGTTCTTGATCAGTCTACTGCACTGCTGGCTTAAGAGATCTAGAGTGCTGTCTTGAGAGATCCCCAATGCTATGTCACCAATCTAGATCATAAGAGTAAAATGTATTCAGTTCATCTTGTCCACGTTATAGCAAGAAATTGGTGTGTCTGACAGTATGTTGAGGATTTCAGAAAGAACAGGATGTAGACCCTGCCTTAGAAACCTATGAACTAAGTGGTAGAAGGAAACAGATATGTAAGAAAGTAACTGTGATACAGTGTAATGAGTTATATAATTATGATGCTCTATGAAGACAAAGAAGGGAGTGGCCAAACTGGAGGGGGAAGCATAGTGTAAAGAGACTTCTAAATAGGATTGGGTTTGTTTAGATAGTCTCAGTCGAAACGAAACAGCAGAGCAAGCAATGAAGAGCCTACACATGTACGTGGGGATTAGAAGGCCATAAAGGCTATGTTGGATTGTAGAGAAAATATGTACAATTAGGACTTTCTGAGGAAATTTTACTGGAACTTGAGACCTGGGCTAAAAGAGAAGCTTTGGAAGTTTGGACTGAATAGAGATTGAGAACTCCAGAGAGATTTACCTCCCAAGAGATAGATAAGTTTACATCTGAAGGGTTATGAGGAGTGGGTAAGACCTGAGACCATGGAGACATTCCCTAAATCGTAAAACTCAGAGATACTAGTCTTCTCATCTCCCTAGCGATACTTTACATTTCAAAGGTAAGAACCCAAGATCTTCCCTAGGATCTTTTGTTTACACTCCAGAGGGGAGGAGTCTGCTATATAATCCTTCCAGAATCTTATTTTCAGGGCTCCTTGCTATGTTAATTTGCTATTGCTGCTGTGACAAATTATCACAAACTTAAAGACTTAATACAAATTTTATTATATTAAAGCTCTAGAGATTAGAAGTCTGAAGTGTTCCTACCGGACTAAACTCAAGGTGTTAGCAGGGCTACGTTCCTTCTGGAGGTTCTAGGGTAGAATCCCTTCCCTTTCCTTTTCCAGCTTCCTAAAGCTGCCTGCACTTCTTGGCTTGTAGGTCCTTCCTCCATTTTTTAAAAGAAATAGCTTAGCTTCCTTCCATCTTCCAGTCTCTCTTTGACTTTTGACCCTCCTATCTTCCTCTTAAAAGGAAGGACTTGTGATTACATTAGGCCCACTTGGTTAATCCAGGCTAATTTCACATGTCAAGAACCTTAACTTAATCACACCTGCAAAGTCCTTTTACTGTATAAGGTAACATGTTCATGGGTTCCAGGGATTAAGACATGGATCTTTTTGGGGTGGAGGCATTATTCTGCCTACCATACTCACCTGTAGTGCAGACGCCAGTACATAGAATGATGTCTGATCTGGCTTTAATTGCTATTTCTGGTGGGAAGAGTTGAGGTATGAGGAACTGACCTAGTTATTATAAGTAATAATAATTTATTTGTTTCTGCTTCAGAGACCTCATGTCTACTTTCAGGACAGTTCAAATCAATGTAGTGCTAAAAACCTAATAGCCTGGTTTTGAAGGACCCTACAGCTGAGCTCTCTAGACTCCTGAATGATAAGAACAGGAAAAATCCAGAGTTGTCTGGGACTTTCTGCCTTAGGACCTCTTCCTCAACCTTTTTCTCATAAAAGCTTTC